>NW_024429184.1:102272058-104672058 GCF_017639785.1 Mesocricetus auratus | reverse complement strand
TTCACATACTTAACCTTCCCTACACTGCCCACTCCTCTAGAGCTGACACTGTATTCCCTATCTCAAGGTTTTTAACTTCCAGTTTCCTCTCTCTTTAAGCCCTCTCTCCACAGTTACTACTGTCTGCTAGGTTAGCAAACTTACTAGATACCTCTAATTCATCTCAGCCAGGGCGATTTGTTCTGTCTCCATCTCATGTAACCTCTCAAAAGTCTTGGACACATATGTGTGGGTTTAGTTTCTAGTAACCATATGGTGGTTCACAACTGTTGACAATTCCAGTCCTGGGGAATCTGATGTGCTCTTCTGACCTGCAAGGACACAAACAGACAAAATACTCGCACACATGAAATAGAAACATAAGTTTCTTTAAAAAGTATAAATTATAGTAAATTATTTCTTTAGAAGTTTGGTCTGAACACATGTAAACCTTATAGACTGTGTAGCATTATTGTGTATTCATCACTGAACTCAGCAATGTTGACAAAGCAATTCCCTTGTAATCAAAGACTAAAGGCCAAAATATTTGAATAAATTAATTATTGGCTTGTATCTCTAAAAGATGTTCTCATAAGTAACAAAAGCAACACAAACTCTATGAGAGATTATCTGTTTAAAGATACTGGTTGCCTCATTACACATTTGTAGAAGTACAATGGAATAAAATCTACTCATCCCTATAATTATGATTCATAGCCATGAATATGGGATGAGAAATTAATTCCTAGATGGTATTCAACTACTTCACAAAATTGCAAGGTAAGCTTTCAAACAGCCCCTTCTATCAAAATGAAATATATCTGCACAAAGGCCCCCCCTCCTAATGCTAGTGTGCTGGGTTAGCCTCTTGATACCTAGGTATTGTATTTACTTTTGGTGATCACAAAATTCCTCTGGAGCTTATAGGATGTGTTACAGGCATCAGAAACAAAAGCAACGCTATCTAACTCATAATACAGCACAACACAGATAGCTCTATGATGAACAATTGATTGTGGTCTGATAAAAACCAGTTGACTAAAACAGAAGTCCCCATGGCTAGTGCCGCATGGTAAATGAGATCCAGGATGTGATCACAGAGGGACCTGCAAGCATGCAGCCAGCGGTAAGTGCTACGGCTTTCACTTTGCACATGTTCTTTTGCTTTGCCCTTCCTTTATTGAGTCAGCTGCATAGCTTCTTGGAAATAATTATTTAAGGAAAGTGTGGTGCATTCTTTCAGAAGTTGGGAGAAAATGTTTCATAGAACTAAATCAATTTGGAACCAACTCACAATAGGATGACATTAGAAAGGATCAGGAATGTTGGTAATAAATATCAGATTACAGAAAGTGACTTCTGTGCACTATTCAAAAGCATCTTCACAAGATGAACTGTCATCAGATAAATACTGACAAGGGAAACTTTACCTTTAAGAAAACCTTTTATCATGTTCCATGAACTGAGCACTAATTCAGACATATAGCCAGACATTTGCTTTTTCCAATGAAAGCATATAATGAAGGAGGCAAAAAGCCAACACCTTTGTGATAAATAAATTCACACACACACACAAATTAGAGAATCCATGCCTTTCAGCTGCAGGTTATATGATGGGGGAATCTTATGTATATATGTTTCTCTTATTGGTTAATGAATAAAACACTGATTGGCCAGTAGCCAGGCAGGAAGTATAGGCGGGGTTACCAGAGGAGGAGAAGGCTGGGGAGAAGAAGGCAGAGAGGGCCACCAAAGAGACGCCATGTAGAGGCAGAAGGATGTAGAGGCAGAAGGAGTAATATGCTGGGACATTACCGGGTAAGCCAAGAGGACATGGGAATACTTAGATTAATAGAAATGGGCTAATAATTAGGAGAGAGCTAGCCAGTAAGAAGCCCTAGCCATCAGCCAAACAGATTATCAATTAATATAAGTCTTTATGTGTTTATTTGGGGCTAATTGACTGCAGGACCAGGCAGAAAAAAACTCTTAGCTACAGTTAATACCTCATAGCATATGTAAAGACACCGCTTTCCCACAAATTGCAATTTTATTGTGTCTACCAGTAATGCTTGGAGTCAAATACTTTTGCTTAGAAATACTAAGATATATGCTCATTTCTCTCATTCAGGTCAGTTCTTCATGTAACAGTACATATTTTAATAAAGTAGCAATTTAATGTTTTGATATATAAATATCCAAAAATTAACACATATGTACATATATTTATACATATAAATGCACACATACATATAAATGAATATAGATATACACACATACATATATACACAAACATATGTATATGTATGTGTATATGTATGTATATGTTGAAAAGAAAAACAAATCATGTAACAGTCTTGTGGGTTCAAGTTGTGACAAACCTCAGGGAACTGCTTGCTTCTCTAATGCTTTGTGGCTCAAGGAGCTGTTAGGCCTTGATTTTGTTTGTCCATAAAATGACAAAACGCAGCCGGGCGGTGGTGGCACACGCCTTTAATCCCAGCACTCGGGAGGCAGAGGCAGGCGGATCTTTGTGCGTTCGAGGCCAGGCTGGACCGATAGCCTCCGAAACAATACAGAGAAACCCTGTCTCGCAAAAAACAAAACAAAAAATAATGAAATAAAAAAATAAATAAAATGAGAAAATGCTTGCACTGAAAGAAAAAAAAAAACAGCAGGCATGGCTCCTCCTAGATTTTTTTAAAACCAAAAACATATCACAGGACTCTTTGAATAAAAACTCATTAATTTTCAATTCATTTGATTTCACTTTTGTTTTATTTTTAATGAATTATAGACAAAAATAACAATATGTAGTATGCAGCTTGCCTACAACTTTGGCACCATAAACCTTTCAAATGTTGGCCACATCAATGTACATTATGGTCTGCATGGTGGCACATGCTTTTAATATCAGCACTTGGGAGGAAGAGGCAGGTGGATCTCTGAGTTTGAGACCAGCCTGGTCTACAGAGTGAGCTGTAGGACAGACAGGACTACATAGAGAAACACTGCCTCAATAAAAAATCCACACAAAACCCAAACAGTAATAATATGCAATGTTATCAAGTATGTATTACTTAAGCACAAATCTAAGAACATTGAGATTACAGTACCATGAAGATTTTATTTTGATAGTAAGGACAGCATTAGTAAACCAGTGTGGGTCCTTAAGAGTCTGGAAACCAGATGATTAGATCAGGAGGTCACCCTCACTGTCAGCATTTCATACCTGTAATTCATTCCCCTCATTTTGTATTCATGATCTCATGGTTATTGTCAGAGAATTCTCCTTGAATTAAAATAATAAAAGATCAGCAACCATTTGGTGCATTAAAAAAATGAAACATTGTGCAGAGGTAAAGGAAAGAAGACACCAGTGGAGTTAGGTTCTACTTAGAAACAAGCAGACAGTCTAGATAAAGGCTCAGAGACTGGCTGCATTCTAGGCCCTTACATAGCTATACCCTAGGCTTCAGTCTGTCATTTCCCAACTCTGTTTTTACATCAGCATCAGCCATGTGCATATGGATATATATGATCTTATTCACTCACATTTTACAGAAGCAGAAAATTCTTTAAAGTTTTATGTCTCACAGAATAATTTGCCAGTAAAGGAATGTTTTTCATTTTCTGCTGTTACTTTTGGGTCTTAAGTAGTTTGTAGACATTGTTTTTAATAGCAATTTTAACAGAAGATTTGACAGATTTTATTTAAAAATCCATCTATAAAACACACTTCTCAGAATGCTGCAAGAATGGAATTAATAATCATATATCTACTTGTGCAGAAGGGGAATAGTCTATAAACACACAGTTGCTCATTCCATACCCTACAACAACCATCCTTGCTTGTGTTATCAGCTTAATCTCTTGTAAAGACTTAATTAACTGAAAAAATATCTGTGGCTATTGTCATAAATCCACTGTGGCTCTTATTTGGTACAACTTTAGCTAAGCTCTCTGTACCTTAACCTTTCAACTCCCGCTGAAGACCATACAGATTTCACATTTGTAAAAATAACCCTGCCATAATTTTTCAGGTGTGTGTATATGACCATGTTTTTAAATGTGAAACTTTTTAACATAGAAATAAAGATATACTTAAGGATAATTAATATCCTTAACTCTTTGTAAACAGAAAGTTAAAACCCTCTTTTCCTCAGGAGCATTTTCCCCCATTTCCTGCACCTTCCTATATCACAGGCGTCTGCCTTCACATCAGTATTCTGGTCATGTTTAATTATAAAGGAGACAACATTTCTTACTTTGCATCATAGTTGGGAATTATTTTTAGATGCTAGTTTTCACATGCATGTCTTTCTTCTCTTTAAGTGACTTTTTCGTATAAAATTTTAAGCTAAAAATATAGAGAAATGCAGTACATTGCATTACATCACATAAAGCAGCAGGAACAGGACACTGGCTGGACTGTGACCAAGAACCTAGTTTAAAACTCAGTAGAGAACATTTCAGATGTATCAAATGAATCCTGTGTTTGGATATACTGACCTTCTTTTTGTGCGACAGGTGGGAGAAATGCAGGTTGTGAAGTTCTAGATCAAAATACTGAAGGCAAACTTAGAAACTGAAAATCTCCCTGAGGATAGACCATGTCCACATTTCTGGATTCAGAAATTTGTTCCTGCATTCTAGATATTGACTAACCTCATCCCCAAATATTTTGCCTTTTTGAACTTTAAACGTTATTTCTAATTGTGTGTAGGTACATGTGCCTCTGTGTGGATTTATGACTGTGAATGTATGTGCCCATAGGCTAGGGGCTTCAGATACCCCCGGAGCAGGAGTTAGGCAAACTGGGGAACTGCCTGTCGTGAGTACTGGGTCCTCTGCAAGAGAAGTAACGCTCTTAACCACTGAGTCTTCTCTGTAGTTTGGTTATGTTTTATTAAGACTTGGATTGTTTCTCAGGGGATTGAGGAAGTCTCTTGATAGTGTCATAGGCTCAGCAGTCAGTAGTAAGTTGGACTCAGCACACAGGTATAAGAATAAGTGGAAGATGTTTAAAACCATCTTCCTTTAATGAATGAGGCTTTGACCCAGGTTAAAATGACCTACAATTCACAAATTAGACTGCTGTCCACTTGATATTTATGGTCCTAACCATTGTTTTCCATCTTTTAGCTTATATACTTCACTCAAGTCAATCAAGAGGTTAAACAAAGAAATGAAATTGGAACAAGGGAATGATCTAAATTTAGTTATTTCTTTAATTTACTGGATGAAAATTCTGATAGCAATTGCATTTAAATATATCACTATCAATGCAGATTATAAAAGTTTTTCAAGTTTTATATGCAACCTTAACTTCAAACCATATTATGAATTACATATATGATAGTGTTTTTTGTTGCATCGGGTTGATTTAAGTGGGATGTCAAATATTTCTTACAGCAGACAGTCCTGGTTCATTTTCTCAATGAGCAAACAGAACCAAATTCTTTTGCCACCCTACAACAAGTGACATATTTATGGTCATCATACATTATTTGACTTGTGTTTCTTTGTTCCAATGTTAAATCATTACTCATTACTTAACATAAAACAGATATTGGCTTTGTTTAGACTGCAGTGTGGCAAATAGAAAGGCAGGTTATCAATTATCCTGACAGGTATCTCACTCCCAGGGGAAGCAGGATACTTGTCAAAATACAGAATTAAAATTTGTTTTTATTGCTTTTTAAAAGTTCTATCTCCTTATTTTAACGCAATTATTTCAATGGCATTTGTCAGCTCCTTTTGCCTATGGATAGCTCAGTGACATTTGCTGGGTCTAAAATCACTGGCCCGCATCCTTCCAGCATATGTTTCTCTGACCCCATTCTGTCCTGCTACAGGCCTTCAAGGGTGTCCCAGCAATATATAAGAATTGAAAAGACAAACATATGGGTGATTGAAGCATACATGTGCACGAAAAGAAATCAAATTTCTTTTCTTTAAAATGATACTATACTTTTATCCCATTTATTTTAAGCTTAATTTTATGGAAGAGAGTCTAACTAACATTGTCATTGAATACTGAAACAGAAAGGCAATATATGACCCTTTTCCAAGAAGTGAACAGAAGGTTCTTTAATAAACTCAAGACATAACTCGTATAATTCAGCAAACATGTTCATTAAAATCATACCAGTCAGTATTCAAACTATTCTTTAGGTAAAAGATAAAATACACACACACGTAGCCTTTGATGTCAGTCTTTTGAACATAATTTTATTCATCATGGGAAAATGTTATCATGGCAGATTTTCTTCTGTTATTCTTGGTACATTCCACACAGGTCTATAAATATAAAGTCTGTATTTTAAGCAAATGTATTTTCTTTCTAAATTTTTAGCCTACCTGACTAAGCAAGATGAGGAAAATGTAGACTGTAGAACTAGCTTCTTTTCCAAACAGGCACTAACCTTGCTGCCATCCCTCATTTGGTGGCTCCTCTAGAGTGAGAATTACTAACACATGCCCAAGACAGACAGATTCCATCATTAATATCAGCCTGATTCTTACTTGATTTCTAATACACTCAATAAACTTGCATTCCAAGTAGCATTCTGTCCTTTATTCATCACATTCCTACTAGCAAATCTCAAAGCACGGTTATGCGCAGCATCCATTTGAACTTCGTTTTCCTTCTTCAGTTCCCTATTCCCTCAGAAGCATCTACACCTGACCTCGTCCTTCTTTTCTAGAACCCAGTCATTAACTCCATGGTTATTATCTTGCTAAACAGTATTTCAAGCTAATTAGAAAACCTGCTTAAATATCTTGATTGTCTTCTGTCTTCTCTTTGCCCATGGTTAGGATTCTTTCCTATATTCACCTTTTGTGAAGATCTAAAATTACTTTCAATTCTATGGAAAATCTGCCTTTTCCTAAACAGAGATATCTGTCACACTGCCATGGAACTAAAGATCATTCTCGTAACTTCCACGAGTCCCCAATCAAAAGGGTCTATAGAACTTAGAGATCCAGGAACTCCAATAGTTCTGCACATGATGTGCTATGTCTTAGATGCAATTTGGTCCTGGTTTGGGGAGCTTTATTCTGGCAGTGTCAGCACTGAGACAGACATCTTGGGGAGATGTTTAAGCATCTGGAAGGGACCAGTGCTGTCTGATGGGATTCTGCTTCTGATGGAGCCAGATTAGTATTCACAGGAGTGGGTTGGTGTGAATGATCTTGGCATCTCCTTGGGTCCCTCTTCTGTGCATACTGCTCTCAGCTCTCACACATGCTCTCACTCTGTGGTGCCATCTGCCATGCCTTCTGGCCATCTTGACATCCAGAAGACTCTTACTAGAAACTAAGCAGATGGAGCTATCCAATCTTGGACTTTCCACTTGCATAGTTATGTGCCAAATAAACCTCTTGTCTTTATAAAGTACACAGTTTGAGGTATTTTGTTTTATCAATACAAAATGGATTGAAACATTAGGAACCACCAAGTCAGACTCCTCCAACCTAGAATCTTCACCCAATTCCAGACCAATGAATTGCCAATACTGACAGGAAGACGCTACAAAATGGCAGAAGCCTGGCCCTCAAAGTCAGCTCAACCTGAGTTTGAGGGCCAGATGCTTTGCAAAATTACAATGCAATTTTGGAAAAAAACTATAAATGCTACATTTTGGGCCTCATTTTATTTTGTAAAAGCTGAATATTGCCGTCTAGAACTTGAAAAAATTGGTACTAATGTGAGCAGTGTTTAAAACCTTAAGGTTTGTCTGGGACTCACTCAATTGAAGCTATTTATTATTGTCACTTCTTCCAAGTACCTTGGTGAAAAGAACCTTGACAGAGTCCTATTCTAGCATCTTAGATTTGAGGCAGCATGACAGCTCCTGGCACATGGTGATGGCTGTAACATAGGAGACAATAAAGAAAAGGGAAAGAAAATGCAAATATTTTACAGGGGTTCCAAAAACTACTGATTCACTTATATTGCTCTAACCAGTAAAAGTAGAAGTAAGGGGCTGGAAAGATGACTCAGAGGTTACAAACTTTGGCTGCTCTTCCAGAGAACCCAGGTTCACTTCCTAGCACTCACATCAATGCTCACAACCATTTGTTCCTCCAGTCCCAGGGGATCCAATGATTTTTTTTTCTGGCCTCTACAGGCACCAGGCAACCAGGTGGTGTATAGGCATACACGTAGACAAAACATTCACATGAAAACTTAAATGAAAAAAGTTTTAAACATGAAGTATATTTTCTGATAAATCAGCAAAGGGCTTTATCATCTGAGGAATAAGCTTCCCTATGAGAGAGAGATATGTGAACTATTGTCAAGCAAGACTAGCAGTTTGTTGCATTTATTATAAAATAGAGTGAGTTAAAACTGGGAAAACCCATCTTATTGCCACTGGCAGGGACTCTGATATTTTTTCTTAGTGATCATTTGGTAAAGAAAATGACTTTTGGAGACTCCTGAAAACTCAAATCCAAGAGTATGCACTTTGGATAAATAATTTCATTGTATAGTGCCAGAAATTGTACATTTAAGTGTAAAGAGTGATCATGAGAGAATGTCTCTTGAGTCATATTAATAAATGTCTGAATGAGGCTAATTGCAGTGGCAGACTTCCTGAAACTGTCTCTTAGAAATGACTCCCAGTATTCCTTGGAACCTGGTACAGACTTACTCTAAAGCAGAAATGTTCTGTTTAGGCCAAATACAATTACATCAGATTTAGTAGCAGAGAATGTCTCTGAGTTGGTGCGAGAAAAGTCTGATGGTCTGAGAACAGACATAACTTAAAGAGAGCTGTGGATGGTTTGAATTGGCAGGTGAGTGGGAATGCAGGCAGCTAGGTAGAGTCCCTATCTGACAGTCACCCCAAAACCTGGGACCTCAGATCTGCAACAACAAGGAATGGAAATTTGTCAGCAACCTTACAGCTTGAGAGGTCACTCTTTCCACAAGCCTGCAAGTTGAAGCCTGGCCAAATTAACATCTTGATCTTGGCTTTAGAAGGCCATGAGCAGAGAACTCAGTTGGTTCCCCTCCAACTTCTGACAGCTTTGAGACAAACGATAGCTGTTGTTTGAAGTCACTGTGCTTGTTTTGCTTTTTTTTAAATAAACCAATGAATAGTATGAATATTTTCTAAATATTATAAAAGGGGAAGCTATAGTATTCAATGTTTTTTATTTTATAGTGGCTATTAGAAAGAATCTCTCTCTCTCTCTTTCTCTCTCTCTCTGTGTGTGTGTGTGTGTGTGTGTTCTAATTTCCTGGGGCTAAGATAACAAGGTTGCTTTCTATGTTCATAGCAATAATCATAAAAAGATCTAGACAGCGTCCATGAAATTAGTTGCTTTATTTTCAATAAAGTCTGATGGAGTCTTTTATATACTCTGTGGTTTCAGATTTTAGTCTCTGAAGTTCAGCGAATGGAGTCTAATATCCCAGGTCTAATCTCACTGATCTGTCCTTAGTTGCCACATTGAAAATGGATTAAATTGAGCATAGTCTCTTGAATAGTATTTATGATTTTTCTTTAGATTTCATGTAGTTTCAGTGACTTCCCAGGTACAAACAAAATCCAACTTTCAAGAGGTGAATTATATCCTAAGTCTCCTTCAGAGACTCTAAACCAAGGAAGAGGATTCAAAAGAAAGGAAAATGATGGAATACACAGTGAAATTCCAAAAACCTATGGTTGGGAAAGACTAAGAAACAATGTCAGTGTTGTAACCAGACGTCAGATGATGTAAGGCCTGAAAACCAAACAAATGTTAGCTTCTGGCTTTCTTTTCTTTTCTTTTTGAAATAAAATTTTATTTAAATTTGAACCAATCTTATTTTACATATCGATCCCAGTTCTGGCTCCCTCCTATCCTCCCATGACCCCAACAACCCCTATCCCATCCCCCATCCACTTCCCAAGGAGTGTGAGGTCATCTATGGGAGATCATCAAAGTCTATCACATCATTTGCGGCAGGACCTAGGCCCTCCCCCTTGTACCTAGGCTGAGAGGGTACCTATCCATGGGGAATGTGCTCCCAGAGTCCACTCACACACTAGGGATGAATACTAGTTCCACTGCCAGAGGCCCCATTGACTTCCCAGGCCTCTTGACACACACATTCATGGGGCCTGGTTCCATTCTATGCTGGTTCCCCAGCTGTCAGAGTGAGGTCCATGAACTCCCACTTGCTCAGGTCAGCTGTTTATGTGAGTTTTCTCAGCATGGTCTTGACCCCTTTGCTCGTCACTCCTCCCTTTCTGCAACTGGAATCCAGGAGTTTGGGTCAGCGCTTAGCTGTGTGTCTCTGTTTCTGCTTCCATGAGCTACTGGATGAAGGCTCTAGGATGACGTTTAAGGTAGTCATTATTCTCATTATAGGGGAAGGGCATTTAAGATAACCTCACCACTATTGTTTAGATTCTTAGTTGGGGGTCATCCTTGTGGATCTCTGGACATTTGCCTAGTGTCTGGTTTTATTTTAATACAACATTCTTACCATACTATGCCAAGAGGATTATAGAAGGACCAGAATGAAACAAAGAAAAATGAGTCTAATTACAGCTGTCCACTGAAATGATCCTGACTTATTTGTTTACAGTGGTTGAACTGAACATATTCAAGATATTAAATATATGACTAAAATGTTTTGTCAAAATCAATTCTGCCGTTCCTTTCCTTCTAACATTCTGGTGCAAGACATGTACCTAGCAACGGAGAGGGACTGGAGTGGGAACAGACACGATAAAGAGCCATGTCTGCCTCTGGATATGACACAATAAAAGCTAGAACTAATATAATGTGATTTCACTATTATTAAACTGGTCTATAAACCTTTCTTGCCTTACTGGGTTAACAGCCACCATTCAGTGTCACATTTGTCCCTTCTAGGTGTCATCTAATAAGGCTTACCCATACATCTCATTGGCAATTTATTTTTCTGTGTGAAGGTAACAGCTTTGGTTTATCTAACAAACAACTGGTTTCCATCCCTTAAAAATCTTTATGAGAATGTTGTTCTCCCAAGATAAGAATGTAGTTTTCCATTTGGTATTCTTTTTTAAAAGCATGTTTCTTTTTCATACTCCATACCCACATGTATGCTATGGCAAAAGTGATTCTTCAGATGGCCTCCAGGGTGCTCATTGTAGATGCTTGTATTGCTGCTAGTGCCTTCTAGGCATCCCAATGCTCAGGCATTCCTATGGCCTAAGTTCATTAACTTTAAATATATTCCATAGGGAAACAGTTAAACACACATAAAAACACAATGTTCCAAATAACAGCTTTGATGTCCCCAACCTATGCTTTGTGTTGATGCTGTTCAAAGGTGATGCTTATTAAATGTGTTTTCAAGCCTATATGAGACTTAGTGTTTACATTTTGTTTTTCACATGGGAATGTTTCATCATTTAAAATGTTTCCGAAGTTGATCTCTGCTTTATTCAGTTATTTATCCACTCATTTGTGTTCTTAAAGTACTGAATATATACCATCTCCACTAAATTCAGCCTAAGCAAAAAAAATAAAATTTTCATTTTGCTTCTTTTTCTTTTTTCCATTTTTTAAAAATTTAAATTAGAAACAAGCTTGTTTTACATGTCAATCACAGTTCCCTCTCCCTCCCCTCCTCCCCTGCCCCCCACCAAACCCTATCTTATACCTTTTCTGCTCCCCAGGGAGGGTGAGGCCTTCCCTGGGGTGTCTTCAAAGTCTGTCATCTCACTTAGAGCAGGGCCTAGACCCTCGCCTGTGTGTCTAGGCTGAGAGAGTATCCCTCAATGTGGAGTGGACTCCCAAAGTCCATTCATGTACTAGGGATGAATACTGATCCACTACCAGAGGCCCCATAGATTAACCAGACCTCCAAATTGACACCCACATTCAGGGGGTCTGAATTAGTCCTATGCTGGTTTCCCAGCTATCAGTCTGGAGTTCATGAGCTCCCCCTTGTTCAGGTCAGCTGTTTCTGTGGGTTTCTCCAGCCTAGTCTTGACCCCTTTGCTTATCACTCCACCCTCTCTACATCTGGATCCCAGAGTTCAGCTCAGTGTTTAGCTGTGGGTGTCTGCTTCTACTTCCATCAGCTACTGGATGAAGGCTCTAGGATGCCACATAAGGCAGTCATCAATCTCATTATAGGGAAGGACATTTAAGGTAGCCTCTCCACTATTGCTTAGATTGTTAGTTGGGGTCATCCTTGTAGATCTGTGGACATTTCCCAAGTGCCAGTTTCTCTTTAAACCTACAATGGCTCCTTCTATTATGGTATCTCTTTTCTTGCTCTCCTCTATTCTTCCCCTGACTAGATCTTCCTGCTCTCTCATGTCCTCCTCTCCCCTCCTCTTGCCCCCTTATTGTTCTCCTAACTCCCTCTCCCCTCCCCCATGCATTCATTTTACATTTTATGCCTTATGTTTCTATGAAAATTTTGCTTAACATTTTTGATTTTCAGTGTTTGTTCGATACTGATCTTTAGAAGATTATTTAGCTAAGTGATATGAAAGCAGGTGATAAAAGAGATAAAACCTATTGCTGTTTTTCATTTTCTCAACTCCCCGAAATCTTTGTTGTGTAATGTCATTGTCACTGTCGTATTACTGTGAAGAGGCACCATTACCAAGCAAACTCATAAAAGAAAGCATGTAACTGGGGCTTCTTCGTTTCAGAGGCTTAGTACATTATCACCACGGCAGGGGTATGATGGCAAACAACTGTGTCGCTAGAGAGGTGGCTCAGAGCGACATCCTGATCCATAAGCAGAGAGGAGGGGGAGATATGCTGACCTTGTCTGAGGTTTTTGAAACCCACAGGCCCATTCCCAGTAACACATTTCCTCCAACAAGGCCATACCTAATCCTTCTTAGTGATCCTTTTTTCTTTTAAAATAATCACTTCCTAAAGTACAACTATAATTCAATGCAGTTACAGAGTGAGACTTTCCCAAAGCCATAGAGATGGTTAAATGAAGGGCATATATGCTGTGTTCTGAGTCATTAGTAGACAACTAGCTATAATGAACATCACATCAACACAAAAAGATAACAGAAACTGGTGAATACAAATGAGATATTCTGTTGTTAAAGGAAGGACTGCACATTAAGGTAATATTGAGATGTTATTTCCCTCATAAGACCGGTGGAGGTAAATAGTGACTCTGTGCTAAATTGGCAAGGGGAGGCAGAGAAGAATTTCAAGAATTATTGGCTGGCATGTAAATATATATATATATATATGTATGTATATATATGCACATGTGTGTGTGTTTAGAAAGAAGAAATGAAAAAAATCAAAGTTGCTCCTGCCTTTTAACTAGGCATTTCACTTTAAAGAATGAGTTAAACCAATTTAATATATGTATTAAAATTTACTCGCAAGGATTATCTTTGCAGCATTTGTTTGTTTGTTTGTTTTTTGATTTTTTTTTGAGACAGGATTTCCCTGTATTATTTTGGAAGCTGTCCTGGAACTTGCTCTATATACCAGGCTGGCCTCTACTCACAGGGATCCACTTGCCTCTGCCTCCTGAGTCCTGGGATTAAAGTGCTGGGATTGAAACAGAAAAAAATGATGCAGACCATATGTGATTGCTAAGTGGTATGGGGTCAATTAAAGTTATAAAGTATAGTTAGTTACCTGAATTTTTGGTTAGTAAGTTTATCACCAAAGCTTTTCCTTTACATACTGGTTATAAAGACCCTTTCTTTCTTAATTGTCCTGATAAGCAGGAGTGAGAAAGGAAATCTTATATGCTTATATGGGTCAAAGTCCTAGAAAATCTCACACATTTTATTTGAATATGTGTTCACTGTCTCTGTTTATTTCAAAAACACACAGTTATGCTTCATTTGGTGCAGTTTAGGCTTGAAATGTTGTATAGGATGCACCCAGAACCTTGACTTAACCATTTGGAGGAAGCCCTGACTCTGATCATGTGAGCAAAGAATGAGTTTCCACTGAGTTCAGCATATAGGGCATCAGGGATTATCTGTTAGAGCAGCTAGCATTAACTTAAATAAAACAGAGTAAGAAAGACCCAAGGAGAGATTGCTTGTCATGAAAGCCTTGGATATCCAAATTAGACCACCGGAATCCAGGTCAAAAGCAGAATGCGATGGAATGTATCTGTAATCCCAGCATTACATTGTAAGAAGGCAGGTGAACATGGAGAATTGCCCTAAACCTGGAAGAGCTTTCAGGCCAGCTCTCATGGAGTACTCAGCACAGAGGCAGAAAATAGAGACCTTGCTCAGAAGGCAGAGAACACTATCTCACAGAAGCTGTTCAGGCATGTGCTACATGCCTGAGCACATTTATACTCATGTGGTGTGTGTGTGTGTGTGTGTGTGTGTGTGTGTGTGTGTGTGTGTGTGTGTGTGCGTGTACTACAAAATAAGACCAGTACTGGTGTTGCACTCCTAAAAATAAGTGCAGTCTATATTTCTATATTAAAGGACAAATTAAAAGTACAGAGTATCACAGGTCATGTGTTCACTTTGGTGCTTAGAAATATGCATAAGATAATTTTCTTATGAGCAGAATCAGCTTGCTGAGACTGTAACCTTAGATAAAGGAGTCTACTTTATGTTTCTGACTTTATAATAATAGTGCTCCTTCATACTACAGGAAAGATGCCATAACTTTTGCAGCTCCTGAAAACAAACATTTCATATACATACATACATGCATACATACAAACATGCATACATACAAACATACATACATACATACATACATACATACATACATGCATAACCATTGTTAGGTATGAATGAAACCTGAACTGCATCCACTGTAATACTTCTTCCTCATTCCCAGCCCCAGCATGAGTGATAGCTTGGAGATCTGCATGGGGATGGATGCCTAATATCGTCTCCCTCAATCTGCTCTCCCCATTTCTCCCTCTTCTCACTCTGCTGCTTCTGAATCTCTTCCTGTTGGTGCTGGAGGACATGTGACTGCCGCATGCTCACACCAACTGTCCAGCAGTATGCAGCCACATGCTAGGTGCAATCAGGAATGAAGAGTGACTCTTTCATAACAAATTCACAATGCATGTAACATCATCTTGTGCTCTACAGTTGATCTCTAGTGAGCTCCAACTGCTTCTCCCACGGATACACCTCAAACTCTCATGAATGACACTCTCTCATCACCAGATGATTTAGAAGAAACTAATCAAGGCAGTCTATTATGAATTAGTGTCTGGTATATCCACTTGTTTCTTCAGAAACTCACCTTATCTTCCACAGCAAATAGTGATAAAACAGGATTTCTCTGTTGCTGGCTCCTGTTTCCCTCTGCCTTTGGGATACTCTAGGCAAGACCTGGCTTCTGTTTGTTAGTGTTTCTCATATCCAGAGGACAAATGACAGTTTTCTCCCTGAACTCTTTAGTTATGGTTTCATAGCAGAGAAGGTGCTATCAGGAAACATTCATTCACTATGAGTGATGGTGGTCTCATTTTGAAGACTCCTCCAACAAGTACTAGTGGTCTTCTAGAAATAACATATGACTCAGCCCTCAGAGTGTGAGTGAGTATATCTTTTCTTTTTCCCAAGGTAAGGAACAGAGAAAAGACATTACTGTCCTATAGATCTAAGTCCGTCAACTATTTTGAAGCCTTTCTTTAATCACCTGCTGTAGTTAAATCTTTTATATACCCTGACAATATTGCCATAGGTTCTTAACTTGACTAATTGCCTGAATATAGGTATTCTAGTGTATCTTTCACAAAGAACACACTTAATTAAAATTAAAATCTATAGGAAACAGTTTAATATGTATTTTAATCATACTTTTCAAAGTTTAATAAAATTAAAATCTACAGGGAAACACTTTAACATCTATTTTATTTTTACTTTTCAGAGTTTATTACAAATTAAAATCTATAGGAAAACAATTTAACATACATTTTATTCTCACTTTTCAGACTTTATAAAAGTTAAAATCCACAGGAAAATAAGCCAACATTCAAGCAAGTGTGTCTGCATCTGTGTATCAAGGCTCTTAAAAAAATGATTTGGGAAGGTGGATCAGACACTTGTCTAAAGATTGGTAATACTTGTCATTGTATACATTTCTAGCTGCTAAATGCCTTATGTCTAATATGATAATTTGATAAAAATTTGATTTTTAAAATTAAATACTAGAATTTCACTGACCTACATATTTACCACTATATAAGTAACACATTGACCACCAGAAGCCAAATAAATCAAGTATCTGAAAATCATTGTTGTTTCTAAGAATTTATTCAGTGTCATAGTTTTCTCCTCTAAGTGTGTATGGAAGTAAAGGCCTGATTGCAAATGACTGCAGCTGTCTTGGGAACCTGTGGAAATCAGCAGAAGAGCCCACGGACACTCTGAGCCTTGCAAACCCACACTCAGCTCTGCACCTCTGCAAGACCCATTGCTTACACTCTGGAGGTGACTGTTTACTGTGTTCCTTCACATTTAGCAGTACGGCCAGACACAAAATAATAGAACAAGTGGCTCCAACAACCATCAGTACAATTCCCTCATCTGGTTTCAATGAAGATCTCAAACTACACTTAAGACTGTGAACAATTTTTAACAAACCATTGGACTGAGTTTGCCCAGCTCAAAAATACCCAGTGTTTTTCTCTGAATTTTGGAACACAGTATAATTTTCATGATGAAACATGGTTTTTATCAAATATACTGGGAGAACCAATTACTTTAAAATTTTTAACATTTAACATTTTAATTTCTGTAACATTGGGAATTTTCCTAAACAAAATTATATAGCTATATTATTTAATTTGATAAGAATTTGTAGACAGATGATAGACAGATGAGATGTAGATATTCTGAAATTAATTGTATGCCTTATTGTAGTGAAAGAATCCCATGGTAGAATATTGATTTCTCAATATAGGAGAAGACAGTCTACAACTTAAAGTCAATTGGCTGAAGATATTTTGCTTTATAATGGTTCAAAAACAATATGCTTTATTATAAGCCATACTTTGAATTTTCATCTTTACTAAAGCTAACAATATGTGACCTGAGTCTCTCTTATGGTGCTAGAGTTACAGTAAGTCACAGCTCCCAGTTAAGAACTCACTCACAAGGGAAAACACCAATATTGCACAGTGTACTGTATTAGACAAATTACATGGACTATTCAACATTTCCTTATAAAATAGGCTTTGCTAGATGATTTCTCACACAAACGCATAGGCACAAGTCATTCTAACTCCTCATTGTATGATGATGGCCATCTTTTCTCTTTAACTGCTCATAGAGATTTCCTTTATGAGCAATGGTCAAAGAGGTGTAAAAACAAAAGTGTCCTGAAGAGAAAATTAGTTTCAACAGGAGCAACAACTTAAGGGAAATAAGAATAATTGATTGTGAAATGGTTGCTTGTAAATGAAGATTAAGATGTTTGTGGTGAGCTTAACAGAAGTGTTACATATAGAATTCATTCCCAATACCAGGCACAGCAAACTGTTACCTCAAGGACAGGATCCAAGAGAGCCCCAAACAGGAAGAAGCTTATTAGTTAGTTTCAAATATGAAATTCTAGCTGTAAAGCTGAATTTGTCAGAGATGGAGAAATCCAGTCACTGTCTCTATAATCCTGATATTTTGTCTTCACTGTGTTTCATTTGTGTGTTGGGAGTAAGATGGGCAGAGAAAAGTTGATCCTGATATGCAACAAACGATAATCATACAGGACAAAAGATGCATTTGGAATTAAGACTGTGTCCTGTGGGGAGATTGTTGTTTGGTGTGTTTTCTAATGCCATGATATTACATCTCCAGCCATGCCATCCCTCTTCCTCCTCACCTTAGTTCCTTCCCCTTTTTATTGTACTGGAGACTAAACAAGGACTGTACCCACAACCAGGCAATGGATCTGACAGTGAGCTATATCCGAATTTGGCTTCCTTTGCTTTAAAGGGAAGAGTTTCCACTAAGATATGAGCAGTACCCTTCTCTCTGCCCTCAGGTCATAAACTAGCTCATGTCCACTTTTAAATCAGGCCATGTGGCTTGGTCAATGACTTTTAAAAATCTTCAACATGAGACTTCACACCAAAAAATGTGAAAAAATTGTTCCAAGAGAATAGTGACTCTCAGTCCTCTCTCTGCTCATCTGTGGTAATTTTCTATTTGTTTGTATTTCTCCAATGACCAAGTATTATACTTCTCCATGATTCTCAAACATCTGCTAGTTTACAAGGTTCCTAGGGGCATCCTAGCTTACAGCTGAGACTCAGGCTTATTGAAGAATTCTAATTAGGACTTACATTGGAGGTGAGAGCTACTGACAGAGTATAAGATTCCTTATTTAAAAACAAAGAGAAAATGGTGTTTGGAAATTTAACTTGGGGATCCACTGATATACACAACCACAAAGAAAATACCAATGTAGTTTAAAAAGACAGCCCAAACCAGACTCAATACAAATCTACCTAATTATGTCAAGTTTATGCCATTAGAAAGATCTATATTACATATATATCCTAGGTAAAAAGTCAAGAAAGAAAGCAAAATTATAGGCCCTGGGTAATATAGTGAGTATAATGACACCAGTTACTCTCTGCTTTAGAATTGAGATGCTAAATGTGAAAGAGAGGAAAGGAGTACAGAAATGATAGGAAAGTTGGAAATCTTGAGTAATTATTGTCCCACATGGCACTAGCTGTTCATTTTACTAGCACTGTTTAATTCTGCCATATTCTCACAGAATTCTAGTTGGATGGTGCCCCTAAGCTCTAGATCAACTTCCTCCCTAGGTATAGGAGGCGGCTGACAGACAGGTGTCATAAAGGAATACAATTCTTCTTAAACTGTTATAGAAGACAAACTTAGTAACAAAGAGATAAATGTATCCTGTATCAGCAATTCAGTTAAACCTCAATAGTTCTCTTCTCCATCCAACAAATCTCAAATTCAACCTTATCCTGGTTCTGCTAAAGTTTTCTACTGTACTAGCTTCTTACCTCTACCTCAGGCCGAGTGGGCTAATCCTGTCTCCATGAGCTCTCACCAAGCCTCAGAGGGTAACCTCGCTTCATTGTGGCTGGAGAATGAATGCCTCTATTGAATCTGTTCTTGTTTTAAATACTTCTCATGAGTCCTGGGATTAAAGTTGTGAGCTCTCTCTTTTAGACTGATTCAAACTTGTGTAGATCTGGGTGGCATTGGACTCACAGAGATCTGTCTAGCTCTTAATCTTGAGACTAAATTCTCTAATGCAGTGGTTCTCAACTTTCCTAATGCTGTGACCCTTTAATACAGGTTTTTCATGTTGTTGTGCCCCCCAACAATAAAATTATTTTAATTGACAGTTCAAAACTGAAACTTTGCTACTGTTATGGATCATAATGTAAATATGTTTTGTCTTCTGATGATCCTTGCTGACCCTTGTGAAAGGGTCATTTGCCTCCAAATGACATCTTGAGAACAACTGCTTTAGTGGGTAGAATATTTGTTTTCTGTCTACATCTTTATCAATATCTGTCATACTCATTTTTGGGCAAATTCAGTTATTTAATATATGAAAAGATACTTGAAATTGGTAATGAACTGTGTTTAGAATTTGAAGTAAAATAGAGGACAGTGTTAGGCTTATTGGGTTATAATTGTTTTCATCTATGTGACAGTGACAGCAAAAGATATGTATTTAAGTCAAACCCACATCCAATATTTTATGAATGCCTCTCAATTTGGGGGATCAAGGCAAATGTATTTCTGTAGTTTTCTAGTTTAGGATTTTTTTTGTCTGAAAGGTGAGATACAACTAAAATAACTCAGATTGTACTACCTGTGGGTAAAGAATTAGTTTGCTTTGAAAATGACCAGGTTAAGTATGACACAGAGAGCAAATGTCTGCTAGGAGCTATATTTAATGAAATATACATCTGTAAATGTGGGAAGCAGACAAATGGCTGGGTGTGTAAAAGTCCCAAGTGGATGTGTGTTGTTGACTGGAGGCATGAGCTGGCCACATCAAAGCCCAAAGCTCAGACAATGGGAAACTGGTAAAGCACTCCCCATGGGCAAGGCTCCCAGGAAAGGCAAGCCTTTCATTTGATTTGCATATGCATACGTTGATGGTATATGGAGAAAATGTCCACTGTAGTTCTCTCCTACTCCCAGGATGTTTATGGTGTGAAGACAGTTCCCATACAGAGACAGGGCCCCTACTGAGACTAGCTGAATCTGCCTCGTTGTTCAGTGGTGAATAATAACCCTGCCTTCTTGTTTACCTCTATGTGATAACCCCACCTCATTATTTAGCTGCAAGCAATCACCCTGCTTCCCTTTTCAACTGCATATAGTGAACATACTGACCCTCCTGGTGCTGTGGCTTCTTCATCAGACAGCCCTGTCCATTGATGCCAACTTTTCTCTGTGTCCATGTTTGTCCTTTCTTACTTCCTTCACTGCCCCAGTTAATTCAAGTCCCTGGAGGCATGCTGGATATAGCCCATAAATACAACAGAACACACAGAAAATGAAATACTGTCAGGTAAATAGTAACTTCAGTTTTAGAGTAACCTAACCATGGCTTATCATTGCAAGACAGAGTAATAGGTTTCTGTTGTGTTTAACTACCTAGTCTAGGACACTTTGTTCCATCAGTCAGAACTGACCATGATAATGAAATTCATGAGTAACAGATTTCAAGGATCTATAAACTGTGGGTACAGAGAGAGGCTCCATATCTACCAGACAATTTCCACTCATTTCTGACTCACATGGAGAGTTCAAGAACCATAAATGCAGCAAAACATATGACATTGATCTTTAAAATTTGATAACCTTTTATATTTGCACCAAAGTTATCACAGTCCAGAGCAAGATCAACACAAAATAAGCTCTATATAAATTCAATGAGTTAACACACATAATTTACAATAAAATGAACATAAGCTACAGGAATTTTAAAAATGTTGTATTTCTATTCAAACATTTGTAAAAAGAACTGCATTTGTTTTTAAAAGGAAAAAATATAAAATGTTATTAAGTGGCAAGAAAAATTATGTGCAGTTTATATCTCACTGAAATTAAAAATAGTTTTTAAACTTTTAAGAAGAGGACCAGTCTGTTATTTCTAAATTATTTAAACAAATTTTCTTATTTGCCAAAGCATTTCTGTAACTTTTCATTATTCATTAATGGAAGCCAGCAATGATACATTCCTTGCCAGATTGTCCTGTAAAGAAACACCAACATTTCCCAGGCTGCCCATCAATTTTCATGCTAATTCTTTTGATGTCCAAGACAGGGTTTCTCTGTGTACCTTTGGAGCCTTCCCTAGCACTTTCTCTGGAGACCAGAGTGGCCTCAAATTCACGGATATCCGCCTACCTCTGCTTCTTGAATGCTGGACCTAAAGGTGTGCACTACTGCCACCCTGCTCTCATGCTTATTCTTATCATCAATTTTCTACGATTTTAGATATTATGCTAGTGCATCCTCATAAGGCACATGTCGTCCCACACATGTGTTCTCTTGTAATGTCATGCTCATTTTACTGGCTAGAAAACACTGGAAATAGGCAGCCACCTGCCCTTTTGTACCCTCTTCAGTATTACACAGTGAGAGGACAGGGAGGGATGCAGCATGGTTTGTAACCAGGCACTTTCAAAGTTCTGTAGAGATGTGTCCTATAGTTGGCTCAATGCTCTCCTACTACTGTCATGGAGTGCTTACTTATCTTTAAAGCAACTGCCATGTTCATTTTTCACTGGCTCTATAGAGTATATATCTGGTACTAGGCATACTCTAAATATTTGAGGATGTGCATCTATATATGTATGTGTATGACATTGATAGACATTCTGAAATTTCAATGCTTTCTCTCCAAGCTAATGCAGCTAATACAGACAGGGGAACTACAAGGCTTTCATTAGTTGCCAGTGAGAATCTTAGAAAATGAAAATATTTTCTCAAGTTCAATATCAATTTCTCCTGTACCTCCTGCTAACAGATTATGTAATGCATTTTAGAACATTTAATTGTTCACTATGCCATAAGGAATTTCTGCGTAGTCTTCTGGGATCTTTTCTGTTCTCTTTTAAACTACATATAATAAACTTTACAGATTTATGGGAAAACTGATTTAATTATTTAATACTGTGTTGGTTCAGGTGTTGGTTACAGAATAAAAATTATCTGTACACATGTGTTTGGCTCAGATAATTCTTTTAGTTTAAAAAAATTCATAAATGAAAGATGAGAGGCCAAGATAGGAGCTGTCCAAAGCTAATGAAAATGCATAGACCTAATGCCTAATCTTATACAGCAGTTTCCAGTGTGTAGACTTTACCAGATTTTAGGTTGTGAGCCACTACAAGCAGAGGAAGGACTAGCAACAAATTTTCATAGTAATAAAGACTTGAGAACATCAATCAGAATTTTCTATCTGTAAGTAAAGTATGATTCAATTCAATTCTGAAATTTAGATCTACTTGACAAGAAGTGTTATCTGCTGCCTGAGCAGGGTTGCTCAGCACGTTCTGACACAATTGGTCTGGAATGAAGCCTGGAAATCTGCATATTTTAAAAGCTGTAAATGCTACAGCTGAGAAAGGAGAGAGAACTGCTACTGGTGTTCAGACAGAAATACAGCTTATTCCACAATTGCTCAAACCGCAAATCTGATCACCGATAAACGTGTGTAAAGCCAATTCATATGCTCTAAGGCACTTGTCTTTCTGCAATATGCCAACCATGATCTTCTATCAAATGCATTCTCATATCTCCAATACAGTATCAAGGACTTTGGGCTTAAATTTTGTGAATTCATCTAGCTATTTTTAGAGCATGGCTACTTGCCATAAGAATGTAAACTAAAATTATGAAAACACTACTTTTAAGCATAAGGAAAATCAGATAACAATGAGTACAGCTTTATTATTTTGCCATTTTAATTTTGCATCCATTTTAAGCAAAGATAGCAAATCTAATTATTGCCATATTAAACCCATTCCCTTGACAAAGTCCTCAGAGAGAAGAGATCAGGTCCTGCTTGTCCTAATAGTCCTATTATTCTTGGACACAGTGTTTGGGAACACATTCTTTCACCTCATTTTACTCAGAAGCTTGCTTTGGAAGTGTAAAGAGCTACTCATCAAAACCCATAAACAAAATAGCATTAATACAAAGTGTACAGTGACCTTAATTTGAGGGGTGTCACTTCACTAGGATACAATTGAGTTCAATGACATTTGGAATTCTGTCAGTTCATAAATTTGTCAACTATTTTTAATCTGAAGAAAGAAAACCTCCAAACTTGCTTCATATAAGCTGCCATTTCACTACCTTAATGTGTTTGTATTTCTACCTTAATAGTTCTAAAATGGATAGGGAGGCATGCAGTTGTAATTCCAGTCTTGGGAATGTTGAGGCCTGAGGATCGCCATTGGCTCCAGTACAGCCTGAGTTACAGAGGAAGGTCCTGTCACCATACACCCAAAGCAAACATGAAAACCACATGAAGACATTTCCTTTAGGTTTGTGTTATACAGATGATGATGCAGCTTCCTCTGATAAGCCAAGGCATAGTCACTGCTTGCTTCAGGTCACCCTCAGAAACAATGACAACACTTAGCTACTTAGAGCACAAAGAAAGGGAGGGGGTAGGTCAGAAGCATGTCAATGAAAACAGAATTCATTTGTCTTAAAGCCATTCTCTTCTTGCAAACAAAGAAGAATACTGGGTATCTGGCAGAAGGTGAGAGGCCAAGAGGAGAAGTCTCACCTCTGCCTGTGATATTCTCAATCCACCACTCAGCATTTGGGATCCCAAATATGAGTTGTCAAAACTTTAGACTGAGAATACAGACCCAATGTTTCCCATAGCAATAGAGGAAACCACAAAACTTTTTTCCTAACCTTTTGTAAAAACTCAGTTTCTATGTAATAAAGGGCTATATTCTAAGACATCACCCAGATAAAAACACATGTTTGCTAAAATGCACAGCAGAAACAAACAAAGGCTTCAGCATCTTTCTAAATTTGACATAATCATTGCTGAGCAGACTAACCTTACCGCACTATCATGGGTCTATAATAGTTTCCTCTCAGTTCTTTTGTGCAAAATCTCAACCATTTGTCTGCCTTAGTCTCTCAGGAAGTGGGTATGGAGAGCTTTGTTAATGTGAATTGAAACTTAGACTCAACTTCTGTTATAAAGGAGCGTTTAAGAAAGATTATATATAGTGAACTCTCAAATTTTAATCATTTTCTTGCCACACAGGTCAAAGAACATTTCACTGTTGATTAAAAGGATGATAATGGGTGCATTTCAATTCATTTCCATAGAGAGAAGTAACGAGGTACCACAGCAATCCTGTGCCATTGATGTACTTCCTACCCTCAGAACTTTCTATTAGAATTTTGATAGCAGCAGCAGTAATCAGTCTGCACAGCCCTAGCCATGTCCTTCTTCTGTTTTGTGGAGATAGGAAAAGAAAGAAAATTGCGATTTTTATACAGGAAGCAAATCCTACAATCTTCAAGTTGTCACTATGAAAAATAGGTGCGCGTTGTCAGAACTGACCCTTTCAAGAGTCATGAAAAAGTACTTGTTCTTCTGTCAAGTCACATAGCCATTAACAAAAGATCCTAATAAATCAGAGAGCCTCACAGCCAGAAGGACTTTTAGCTCAGATGATTCCAAGTCCTATGAGGGAGCGGTAAGACATGAGACGTTTCAGCAAAATGACAACTTGTTATGCTGACTTACATAAAATGTCTGAATCTCCTCAATCTCAACATGACAATCACTCATCCTCTGTTTCTTCTCCAGAAAATTGCATGGCAAGAGCAATCTGGCAGAGGAAACCAAAAATGGTATGCATGAGGCCAGCCAACATTACCCTGGGGTCAGATTAAGAGATGCTACTGCAAATTTTCCATTGTAAGATATGATGTCCTGGGTGCTCCAGGGATGGCCTAGTGGGTAAAGGAGCTTTCTCTGAATGCATGAGGGCTTTGGATAAAATTCTCAGTACCAAAGTAAAATCTGGGCACGGCTATGCCTGCTTATAACCTCTAAAGGTACAGAGAGGAAGACTGGCCTACTCTCTAGCCAGCCAGCCAGTCAAGCAGAAATAGCTTCCGATGTTGTAGGATACTGTCTCAAGTTAATAAGGCAGTGGTTATAAAGGAATGTAATCATCTGCTGTGGCCTTTGCAATATACACTCCACACACAGAGAGGGAACAAAGCAAACAAAATATACAACCACAAAAAGAGGTACTCACATGAAATGCTTTACTGACAGGCATATTGCTTTACTCACTCATAAGTGGATATCAGACATAAAACAAAAGATACACAGCCTATAATCCACAACCTCAGAGAAGCTAGAACCCTCTTCCAGAAACATATGGAAGCAGATGCAGAAATCCACAACTAACCATTGGGCCAAACTCCTGGAGTACAATCAAAATGAGGGAAGCGTGATGATAAGAACAAAAGAATTAAAACCATGATGACAAAACCCACAGAATTGGCTGACTTGAGCTAGTTAGAGATCAGTGACTCAGGTCTGACAAATGGGAACCTGCATAAGACAGAACTAGACTCCCTTAATATAGGTGGCAATGGTGTGGCTGGGACAATATATGAGGCCACTGGCAGTGGGCCCAGATCTAACTTTCATTCACATAATTACTTAGTGGAGCCCATTCTATATGGAGAGATACCTTGCTCAGCCTAGACACAGGGGTGTAGGGGGTGGGGTGGTGCCTTAGTCCTGCATCAATGAGATGATGGGACAGACTTAGTAGATTTCCTAGGGGGAACCTTACCCTCTCTGAGGAGCAGATAGGAGGTGGGGGTATAAGGGGAGCTGGAGGGGAGGACAGAGGCAGAACTGGGATTGGAATGTAAAAAATAAATTAATAAAAAGTGCCAAAATAGAACTATCTTCAGTTTTCTTTTTGATTACAAATGCACTTTTTTAAAGGGGCTTCTATTGTTGTGAAGAGACACTATGACCATAGCAGCTCTGGGCAAAGGTAAGCATTTAATTGGAGCTCTCTTCCAGGTTCAGAGGGCTAGTCCACTGTTATCATGGTGGCGCACAGACAGACATGGTGCTGGAGGGGTAGCTGAGAGTTCTACATCTGGATCCACAAGCAGAAGGAAGTGACAGTAACACTGGGCCTGGCTTGAACATTTAAAACCTCAAAGCCTGCCCCCAGTGACACTTCCTCCAGCAAGGCTCCACCTCCAAATGGTGCCATTCCATGTAAACAAGCATTCAAACACACGAGTCTATGGGGGCCATTCCTACTCAAATCACCACACTCATTGACTGTTGGGAAGAACAAAGTTACTATTAACCCAAGATCTCTCCTCCAGTAAACTAAGATGTTAACGTGGCTTGGAAGCAGGAAATTAGTCTTTAGTATGAAATTTGTACTAATACATTCATATGAAATTAAAACATTATCGATATGTCCCAGTACTCTACAGTCACGAAAGCACGAGTAGCACTGTGATAGCAGTGACAACATGTCCTCATTTTCCAGTAGGGCATCATAGTATTGGCTTTCATTCATTCTGTACTAATTTTTCTTAATCTTCTATCTTCTATCAAGATAAGATATATTACATGCTATACTATCTATGTATACTGTCTTTTTCTCTGTTAGGCTTTTTTGTTTGATGTGTCAAATTTTATTCTTAATCTATTTCTCTTTTTGAGTAGGGCTATTGTATAATATATGATATACATATATGTATGCATACATACATATATATGTGTTTGTATGTGTGTGGGTGCACACATGTATGTTCTTGATTCCTAAAATCTACCTAACTGAGGGGTCAATAAACTAAAGTTACAGAATTGATATTGTGCCTCAGTTTCTCAATCTTAGTTTTCTATTCACCAATTTGGTAAGTATACATTTGTCTTCTAGGAATTCCTATTTTTCATGCATTTCAAAAGAATAGAAGAGGATCATAAAACCTATAAAAATTAGGTCATATAGATAGTTATACACTTTTTTTATTTCTTTAAATAATTATTTCCATTCTAAATGTTCAGGTGCACAAATGTCTAAATGTACATTTGATATAAAAATATCAACATTACTGTTATAATTTATGCTGGAGAGGATGTGGAGAGAGGGGAACACTCCTCCACTACTGATGGGAGTGCCAACTCGTACAGCCACTTTGGAAAGCAGTATGGAGATTCCTCAGGAAAATGGGAATCAATCTACCACACAAGACCCAGCAATTCCACTCTTAGGCATATATCCAAATGAGGCAAATTCATACAACAAGGGCATCTGCTCCACTATGTTCATAGAAGAATTTATTTGTAATAGCCAGAACCTGGAAGCAACCTAGATGCCCCTCAACAGAAGAGTGGATAGAGAAAATGTGGTGCATTTACACAATGGAGTATTACTCAGCAGAAAAAAAAACAATGGAATCTTGAAATTCGCAGGTAAATGGATAGCACTGGAAAAAAACCATCCTGAGTGAGGTAACCCAGTCATAAAAAGACAAACATGGTATATACTCACTCATATATGGATTTTAGACATGGATCAGGATAGTGCCAGTCTGCACTTCCACTGTTAGAGAGTCTGGGAAACAGGAAAGAACCTAAAAGACATGCATACTACCCAAGAAAAGAGGAATGAGGCAAGATCCTCTGAACAGATGGGGAACACAGTGAGGGGTGGGCGGGAGTGGGAACTGGGAAGAAGAGGGGGGAGGGGAAGAGAGAGTAGGTCATGGGGGAACAGGAAGTTGAGTGGGGGAATAGAATAGGGGGAAGAGGGAATCATAGGTTAGAAGACAGATCAGGCACCATTGTGACCTCTAGTGATCTAAAGGGATGACACCAATTGGCAAGCTAAGCAATAGTGGAGAGAACACCTCGAATGCCCATTCCTGATAATGAACTTGATGTCTATAACCATCCGGAAGCCTTCATCCAGTGACTGATGGAAGCAGAGGCAAACACACAGTTAAACACTGAACTGAACCCAAGGAACCCAGTGACAAAGAGAGAGGAGTGATGAGCAAATTGGCAAAGAATGGGCTGGCAAAACCAGCAGAGACAGCTGATCCGATCAAGAGCCCCAGACCGACAGCGGGGAGGCCAGCATGGGACTGATCCGGACCCCACTAACGTGATTGTCAGTGAGGAGTCCTGGGCAACCTATGGTGCCCTGAGAAGTGGATCAGTGTTTATCCCTGGAATACAAACAGACATCATGTGCCCATAGCACAAAGAGGGATGCTCTCTCAGCCTGGACTCTTAGAGGAGTGCCTGGACCCTACCCTGAGTGAAATGACAGACTCTAGATATCCTCTATGTGGAAGGAATTGGCAATAGGGTGGGAGGACGGGAGGGGGTGGGGGGGTGCGGGAGGAGGGGAGGGAGAGGGAACTTGGATTGACATGAAAAACAAGCTATTTAAAATTAAAATTAAAAAAAGTAAAAAAAAAAAGAACGAAGCATAGATACTAGTCTACTGCATATGTACCTAGGCACTATTAGGAATGTGCAGAATGTTTTAATTTTAAACATAATCAGTTAAATATTTTATTATTTACATGTTGCCTTTTTTACTTTGTAATTTGTTTTGAAAAAAGTTGGTACAAATGGCCGGGCGTTGGTGGTGTACGCCTTTAATCCCAGCATTGGGAAGGCAGAGGTAGGTGGATCTCTGCTTGGTCTACAGAGAGAATTCAAGGACAGCCTCCAAAACAATTCAGAGAAACTCTGTCTCGAAAAACCAAAAAAAAAATGTAGGTACAAATAGATTTATCTCACCTTGTAATCTAATACATTTTCTTCCAGTATATGGATTAATCCCATTTTACTAATCCATTTTCATTACTGGAAAGTGTCTCTGTGAATGCTAACTTTCTCCTGCTGTAAAGAATAATATAAGCAATATTCTTAGTGATACTCCGTGTACTTATATAGATGTTTTATTTTGGACTATTTATAAAGGTGGATTACCAGATGCTGATGTATTTGAAAAGTTACTTTAATAAATGACAGAAAAGTGCATATTGGCTACACACATTTTCATTCCCCAAACACAATTAAGTGCATTTCTTTCTAACAATACAGGAACAAAAATGCAACTCAAGATTAAAATCTATTTCATATTATTCAGTGGCTAATATGAATATTTTAATGGACTGTGAATTCCTTTTCACAGACTATACATACATTCAACTCATCACAAACACCCCACTATGCTCTATTGTCTGAGATCTTTCTGGTATCTGTAAGTATTCACACATTGTTTCAATGCCTATAATGACACCACGAGCTATCATTCAAAGTAGAACATATGTAAGAGCTACAGAGTACAACACAGGAACAAGGGAAATGCATATGGGACACTTATTCAAACAGGAAAATGTGTTCACATGGTTAAATAGTCTGTCTCATTGTTTAATCCCAACTTTCTAAATGCCTGTGGTGCTTTTCTACACACTGGTAGGTAATTTATGTGTCATCTTATGTGTTTTTTTCAGTTTTCTTATTGGTTTGGTTCTAATTGAAAATTTGGGTGTATTTTAATAAAATCTGATTTATTTTCTCAGATATTTAGTTTGCTTCTCTATCATGTTTATTTTTAACTAAGATTATGATATATCAATATCATCTACATATTTGGACACAAAATATAGGAAAATTGAAATATTATTTTGTATTCTATTTGACCACCATGGAATAGAGCTAGATATCAACAGCAATAGAAACTGCAGAGAGTTCACAACTTCTGGGAGACTAAACATACTATTGAATGAAACTTGGGCTGAGGAAGAAAGCAAGGAAGAAATTAAAGATTCCTAGACTTGAATGAATGTGAAAACACAGCATACCCAAAGCTCTGGGAAACAATGAAGGTACTTCTCAGCACAAAGTCCTGAGTGGTTTACAGCCCTAAGCACCCACACCAAAGAATTAGGGAGCTCTGCAATTAATAGCTTAATGACACACTTAAAGGTCTTGGATAAAGAAGAACAACAGCACCAAGTAGTAGATGGGAAGAGAGAATCAAAATCATGACTGACATGAATGAAACAGAGATGAAGGAAAAATGCAGATAATTAATCAAATGATGATTTGGTTCTTTGAAAAGATTAACAAGACTAACAAACGTCTGGCCAAATCAGCCAGAGGAGAAGTTCTGAATGCATAACTTTAGAAATGGAAAGGAGACATTATAACAGATACTGAGAAAAGTAAAAGAATCATAATGGCATGCTTAATATATATATTGCATTAAACTCAACATTCCAGAAGAGGTAGAGGAGTTTCTAGATGCATATGACCTACAAAAATTAAATTAAGACCCATAACAATCGATGAAATAAAAGCAGTAATTTAAAAATCTCTGAAGTATAAAATGTGAGGTACCAAGGGATTCAGTACGGGGTTCTAACCCCTTCAAAGAAGAAATAGCATTACATATTCCTTAATTTATTCCATAAAATAGAAAAGAAAGAAAAACATTGAAATTCTTTTTACTATGTTAATATTACCCTGGTACTAAAAACAGTAAAAAGCCTAACAAAATAAGGGAATTGTAAGCTTATCTCCCTATCAAACACAAATACTTGCTAGAATAATTCAAGAACACATGAATTATTAACACATTATTATGATTATTATTATTAACACATCATCCCCTAAGATCAAATAGACTATCTCTGGTAGGAAAGTTAAATTAAAAATACAATTTACTACATGTAGACAGAGGGACAGATTTCACAGAACATATCAATATAAATGGGAAAAGCCTCTGTCAAAATCCAACTTCCCTTCAAGACTAAATTTCTGGAGAATCTACTGATGCAGGGGATATATATCAACATAATAAAACTAATGTACAACAGGCCCCAGAAAACATCATGCTAAGTGGAGTCAGATTCATTGCATTCCCATTCAGATAAGAGACAAGAAAAGGATGCTGACCCCTTTCCACTCCTGCTCAATATACCACTTTAATTTTTAGCTAGGGTAAAAAGACAAGAGAAGCAGATGAAACTACAGAATGAAGTCAAAATACTTGAAGAGAACATGATTCTCTATATAAAAGTCTTTATATACTCCACCAAGACAACCCTACAACAGATAAACACATTCAGAAAAGTAGCAAGACAAAAACAATACACAAAATCACTACCCTTCACATATTTAAATGACATCAATACAAAGAAGAATTCAAAGAAACAATCCCAGGACTCAGGAGGCAGAGGCAAGTGGGTGTCTGTGAGTTCAAGGCCAGTCTGGTCTACAGAATGAGCACCAGGACAGACGCTAAAGTTACATAGAGAAACCTTGTCTCAAAAAACCAAAAAGAATACAAAGAAAGAAAGAAAGATCAAGTGTAATAACAAGCACATAAAATTATTTACATTCCCTCAATTTGAGGGAGATTTTCCTACAATTCTTACCAAAAACAGACCTCTGTATGAAGATCAGAACAAAAATGTTATTGAAACATTAGAATTTCTTATAAATCCCCATATTTTCATACTTAGAAAAGCAGTTATTTACCTTACATTTTTCTAGGCAATAGCTTTTGGAACACACCCTTCCTCTAATATGAAATATCCTCCAAGGCAGTTATATTAAAGGGGATCAGGTGGGAACATTTGCCCCAAACCTGACAACTTGAGTTTGATTCCTGAGACCTACTTGTTAGAAAGAGAAAACTGATTCCTGTAATTTGTTCTCTGACATTTGCACTTGGGTTGTGCATGCACACAATGCACATACACATGATTGTACATGTGCACTGAATCAATAAACAATATAATGAAATTTTTGTTGATATTGCTTTAAGAAGCACTTAGAACATTGGGGCTATTTTTGTTGGTCTATGCTGTGAGACTTTGGCCAAAAAAGCACTACTTGTCCAATTTAATTACTTTTCCTTAGATATTTGCTCTAATTTACTTATAAAATTGGAATGAAAATTTAAGTTTTGATAGTTTCTGTGTCGGTTACCAATGGGAATTTAGGAGAATATGTCTCCAAAAATTTATGTCATGCAAAATTCACTTTCATCCTAGTTTTATGTGCAAATTATTGTCATATTTATCAGCTTGAAGCATCACAGGGTACTATATATGCGGTTATTCTATAGCATATGCAACACTTTGTTTATAAAGAATAACTACAGAAAACCAATTTTTCAATTTGGAAAGTTTATATCACTTCCCAATCCATTCTTGCATCAAGTAAAAATTATAGATGACTATTATATTCCAAATCAGGTTAACACACGTATTTTTAGACATCAGCACACAGAAATCTCAGTGTTATCAGCTCACAGTTGCCCTTTACCAGTGTGCATATTGCTTTAGGGAGTTTTTCATAACTTTCATCTTAAACAGCCAGAAATGCATTATTTTTAGTTTCTTTTTTAAACTTTTTTATTACTTTAATTTTAAAAAGCTTGCTTCACATGTCAATCCCAGTTCCTACTCCCTCTCCTCCTCCCACACCCCCTATCATCCTCCCCAGCCTCCCACCCTATCCCCATTTCCTTCCACATAGGGGATATCTAGCATCTGTCATTTTGCTCAGGGCAGGGTCCAGGCACTCCCCTAAGAGTCCAGGTTGAGAGAGCATTCCTCTTTGTGTTATGGACACACAAAGTCTGTTTGTATGCCAGGGGGAAACACTGATCTACTGATCTATTAAAAATATTAAAAAGCAGCAAGTCAATTCTGGATTTTTTTAGAATTTAAAGGTGTCATACATCTGAACGGAGTCTAGAAGTGAGAAATATGGAATGTTTTGGGGCAGAGCAAAGGACCTATGATACCTAATGTAGCAATCATCCAACTCATAGTCTCAGTGCAGTAAAACTTTTAGCTAACATATATGGAAGAAGTAAAGATGCATATAATTGCTCAGCAACACTGGACTCTTTCTTAATGTGTTTTCCTTTGCTTTCAAACAGCAGAATGAAGAGGAAAAAGCACACATGTTATTAACCATATTGCCCTTAGAGTAAACATCAATGAAATTCTTATTTGCAGGAAAAGAACCTGTCATTTAGTCCCATCTCGATGCCAGTGTGTCTAGTAATATTTTATATGTTGTGATTGGAAAACGAAAAGAAATGAACATTGGTATTCTGACAAAGTGAGTTCCTTCAGAAATAAATTTTTAGTTAAAACGGCAGGGCAACTTGATGTTCATATGTTGTATTGGAAAACACCCCATAGGCAGAGACCAGAAAAGTAGACAGTCACTAATGGTTACATTTTAAAATGGAGTCTTCATTTTGTTTTTGAGTGGTCCTCTTGCTGGATTTAATTATTTAAGCCCTTCAAGGCTGTGCCTCATTTTCTTCTGACTAGTCTTGTTTTGGATGAGCAGACTGCTGTTATACTCTTTCCTATGAGTCCTGTTTATCTTTTCCTTGCTTGCTTTCCAGATATTCTCTGTATTTTGGATCTTTCAACAGTTTGAATATGACATATCTAGGGGTGGATGTGTGTGTTTTTATAGAAAAGGACAAATTCCAATCTGCAGCACTTTTGAAATAAATAGAACTTCATGAGAAGATTTAAATTTCACGCAGAAATAGAAAGCATCTCTACCGAGGCGTTCCCCTTTGCAAGGCAACTATGAGTCTTAAACCAAATAGCACCATGGCTCATCACAATGCCCTGTGATCTGCCATGGGTGTGTAGTTTTGCTTCATTCTGCTGTAGGTCACACGATCACTATTATTCTTGGGACTTTTATTTTCTCTGATCAACCTCAAAAGGTCTACTTTGGAGAAATCACCTACTTGGTTTATTCCCTTTCCCCTAATCAAAATAAGCTAATATACAATACAGTTTTAACATTTTCATAAACTTTCTACAACTCTTAATGAGCAGGGTGGCATAATAAGTGCCTTCTCCTGCAATCTATATTTCTGTACACATTTATAGTTGCCATTTTATGGACTATCTTAAATTATACCATCAGATAGCTTAAAATGACTGCATATCTCAGAAATATAAAAGCTGAGTGTAGAACAAATAACCCAAGGATATATAGTCAATAGAACAGTTACATACTAATAGGAGACAACTTAAGAGAATTATAAGCAACTGCTAAGTCCTGATTCCTTACACACAGAGAGAGATAGCAGGAGGTATCACTATTTATTTTATTTCTCTTAAGGAAAAACCACCCATCTCTCTATCTTGTCTCTGTGGAACCAAGGACTCCTCAGATGACACAGCATCCCTGTCCACTCCACTTATTACCCAAATATTTATCAACTTGCTTAGTGATAAATATGAGGTAGATACTGAGTCAACTGGTCCATAATAAGCAGTTAACTTCTGAGCAAAGGCCTTTGCTCTCATAGATTTAGTATCTAGTAGTGATTTTTTAAATTACATCTTATAAAGCAAATGCATATACATATAGACTTAATCAATTGCTTTTCTTATCTCCTCAGTAGAAAGTACTGACTCACACCTAATTATTCTTAGTCTCCCCTATTCCCTTTTGAAAAAAATGCACTATTTGTTCATTGCATCTCACCAATCATTACATATGGCAGTAATTATACTATGACGTCATAGTAAGCATGCTGACATAGCTCCTTTGGGTGTCTATTTTGTATACAATTTGGGGCTACAAGTTTTCTATCTAAAGCCTAAGAGGCTCAGATGGTAGATTTCATAAGACTGTTAATTCATAAGACTGTTGCTGCAGAGTCCGGCGATAATGTACAGACTGAAAGGTAACCATTTAGATCTACCACTCTGCATGCATTTTTCTACAATTTCAAATATTTCTATAAACTTGAATTTATAACGAGTAAAAAAACACTTAGCAAAACAAAGTAAAAAATTCAGTTTTCTTAGGACCCCCAAATCTAGAAAATCAAGCTGGAAAGAATGCTATCCAATTACCATTGCTGTTAAAGTCTAAAGGGTGGTTTTGTAGTACCATCTATTGGGTGACTCTCCAGTGTTGCAAGGCCATTACTTCTCTGGATCATTTTCCTCAGAATAACTATATGTACAGTATATAAATGGTATAGTATACAATTATTTTAAATATACATTTGCAATAAAAACTTTATATTGGCTTTGTCTAATATATTATTTTAAAAATTATTTTATACATGATATTGGCATAAGTATTAATTGCAATGGTCCTTTTAGGCTATCTTAACCTTTATTAGAACTAACGAATGAGCTCAAATAATCCAGGTATGATTCCAGATTTGTATATCTAGTAATGAGATGAAATGAGGTTTAAGTTAATATTGATATTCTAACTGGGATTCTCAATTTATTATATCATATGATTTGTTGACTTTTATGGTATAATTTGTAAAGATGAACAACAAAAAAATCTTCTCAGTAATAATATATATTTTGATTCCTATAAAGTATATCTCAGTAGTAAAAAGAAATACAACTCAGACTATGAACATTATGAAAATCTGTAATTAAGTGGAACTGTGGCTTAAGGAATAACTCAAGAAAGGGGGTTGTCATAGGATGGAAAGTGGCTGTTGAAGATGCTCAGGTTCTAATCTCTATAATTGAATTACTAGTTTACTCTGCAACAGACTTTACAGACAGGATTAATTTAAGAAATTTGATATAGAAAGATAAGCCTGTACTGTTGGTATAGACAATAAGTAGATTCACATGTATCCTTAAAATATAGAAATGCTTGTCTACAGTGAAGACAGTTCAACAAGAGCAGAAAGAGATCAGAAGATAATATGCTGCTAACATTGGAGACCAAGAAAGAGGTCACAAGTTAAGAAAAGCAACCTGAATTTGTAATGGGTTAAAAGCAAACCTTAGGACAGATTTAGGTGCAGCCATAAGCAGAGAACTCATTAGCAAATGTCAATCAAATAATCTCTAGAAATACTACAAACAGTCCATTATCTTGCTTTCAATTGACTCAAATGTTAAAATAGAAACTGTCTCACAAATTACAGAAGACTAAAGACTATCAGTATAGTCTAATATGAATATAATAAATGGTGTAATAATGTCCCAGCAAATATTTTTGTCTAAGACAGTTATGTAAATAGGGTTAAAAGGCATAGTAAATGAATTTTCCCAAAAAGCCACCTGTAGTCTTACAAATATAAAATGTAAGCTATTCTTAGAATTATTTTCCTAAGTTCATATTCATTCCCACTGTGAAAAGCAGCTAACTATACAAAAGTACAGACTGCTTTCCAGTCTTTACTATAGGAATGTTCCAGAAAAAAATCTAAGAAAACTCATGATAAATTTAATATAGTCAAACCCCGAGAAAGCCAAGGATAGAATAAGCAGTAAATGAAGAAAGTTTAAAACTTTACCTCGCCTGAAATATTTTAAATATGGCATCTAAACAATACTAATTTCTTATTCATGGCTATTTAAAGAGTTCCTGTTGCAAAGATGGAACATACAGCTGAGAAAACAAATTAACCTTTGATGCTCTGCCCTAACAGAACTCACCCTAGAAAGTGACTTAGTGCTGAATACTGACTCCATCCTGAGACAGTCACCATGGCACCACAGCAACTGTGGTCCCTTTTCAAGCAGGTGACAAATGGTGCTATTAAAGCCAGTAAGTCATAATCTTACCACCACAAACTGACCCAGATTTATACCATCAGTTTAATCGAAGTGAAGGCTACAGACCTCTAAGAAAACAGACAGCCTCTGAACAGAATTCTGTGAGAGAGAATAGAGGAGACGGCAGGAATGTAGATTTCATCTGCATAATTTGCAAACGTAATGACTTCTAAACTCCAGGTGGCAAACTCCAGGGGAAAAGATGCCAAACCATCTTTTCTGCTCTGGTTGGGATTTCAAGCATGTTGAACCTGCTGCATTACTAGTCACTCCCCTTGCAGATGGAGTATGCTTGCTCAAAATATAAATCATAAATCATTCTGAGAGTAGGGACCAAGCAGCAGAATGATGGTCAAGGATGGCAAATGAAGGTTAGGACTAGATTTATTAGGTGATGCTAGTAAGGTAGCTGATAAAATAAGCCTTCTTCACTTCCCTTTAAACACACACACACACACACACCACTCAACTGGAATGTTTGAGGGAGAGTGACAGACACAGTAGAAAGGCCACCCAGCACTTAGACTGAGATGGTCTTGTAAAGAAGGAAAATCACAGCATCTATCCCTGTATCTGTAGCCATGATCATCTAAAAACAAAAATGGGACAATGGTAGTATGGAATGGGTAATCAAGGAACCTCTAGTATTCTCCATCTCCAATTATTTGCTATTGACAAAGCCCTGAAGTCCCGAAGCCCTCACAGACCCTGTTTTGGAATCTACTGGGATTTCTATATAGCTACATTACCTCAACAAAGAGTCAAGGTAATGGTGCGACCTTCTGGACCAAGACTAATGCTACATACAACCCTGTCTGTTTGCAGTTTTGCAGAACAGCTAGGCAGTGTGCTTCTAGTTCCTTGGGTGAAGCTCCTCTGAGAAACAGTAGAATGACTCCACCAATTGACCAAAAGCTCTCAAACTGCCAACCAACCTGCTGCATCCTGTCACCTGCAGACTAAGCAAAAAGCTAGATGGATCACAAATACCTCATGTATCTATGGTGAAAGGAGGAGTTGCTAGTGGTCATCTGTTTATCCATTCCCCATCATGAAACCCAAGTGGAAGATGAGATGGTACATTATGTGTTTTATTCTTTTCTTTATAAGGCCATTTGAATCTTTCTCATCTATCAGCTCATCCTGGTTTCCACTCACTCCAGAAATACCATGTCCCACAAACCCTAACAGCCTAGGCCTCTGAAGCACTGTTGGGCACTGGATGAGTTGAGTACAGCAGAGGAAACCACAGATAAGATAGTTACATGCTTTCACTGTGGAAAAAGCCAATACAACTTACAGATTTGTGGCCTATAACTCACCTATAGGAAAAAGCTTCACACAATGAAAACCATTGCATAAGAAGAAAAGACAACTAAAGAACCCAAGATGGGAAGATATGAACACAGCCATAATGAATATGAAAATACATACTAACCCAGTCCTTCCTAAGGCACACTAATTCTATACCAGGAAAAACTAAAGAAAATCTATTAAATGCCCAAAAGGATTTCAAATTGATAATCTTAAGACTATGAAATAAGATGCCACAAGTCATAGAGATATCTTAACAATGTCATGGAAAATAATGCTAAGAATGAAAATTTTGATATGTACATATAAAAAGAAACCAAATAGAAATCCTGTAACTGGAGAGTTTGTTTAATGAAAATACAAAATGAAATTGAGAGCATAAACAACAGTAGAAATACTTTCTGAATTTCAAAGGAGAGCTTTTAAATAACACAGTCAAGTTAAGAGAAATTTTAAAAAATGAATGAAGAACATTGAATCAAACCAAATGGGGACACAGTAACCTATTTATATTATAGGATTTCCCAAGAGATAAGTAACATGAAGAGCGTATAGAATATGTATACTTTTTAGTTGGTATCCTTAAAATCTTCAGATTGTTGCTGAAATGTGTTGTGATGTAAATATCCTATTATTATGTATAAAGTAAAAGAAAATACCTCTGTGGTCAGAAATATCAATATCCAGAGCTTGAAAGCTGGATTTCTCATATAAATGTCACCCAGAATGGTCATTTTTTAGAACATGTCAGTACTTAAAGAGATAAATTTAAAACAGCAAGAGAAAATTATTAAGGAGGAATTCCACATAAGCTAACAGAAACTTTCTTAGGAGAAAAATCATGACAAAGAGAAAATGAGATAAGCTAAGTAAGATGCTGCAATTAAAAACAAAGACTCAAGAATATTATACCCCCCCCCAAAAAAACTAGTCTTCACAAACGAAAGATAAATTCTTCCCAGAGGAGCAAAACTGCAGGAATGAAAATCGAGTGGGACATGCTTATCTGAACTGCTCAAAGGAGTCCAACACTTGGAAGGGAAAGAAAGAAAATTATCACATATAAACTCTAAAACCTACTGGAGGAGGAGAGACACAGTTGAAAAGGAATTCAACCCTTCTGTCTCAGGCTTTCTATACTTTGATGAAACAGCATGACCAAAAAACAAGTTGGGGAACAAGGGGTTTACTGAGCTTACATTTCCACATTTTAGTTCATCACTGAAGGAAACCAGACAGGAACTCAAGCAGTGTAGGAAAGGCAGGAGTTGATGCTAAGGCTATGGAGAGGGGCTGTTTACTGGCTCTCTTACCATGGCTTGCTCAGTCTGCTTTCTTATAGAACTCAGAGCCACCAGCCCAGGGATGGCGCCACCCACAACGGGTCAATACCCACCTCTGAATCAACTACCAATTAAGAAAATGCCTTACTGCTGGATCTTATGGGGGCATTTTAAAAATTAAAGTCCCCCCTTTCAGATACCCGTAGTTTGTGTCAAGTTGACACAGACTAGCTAGCACAGCTGACCCCTTGTCAACTTGACAAAAGCATCACTATTAAGATACAACCCTTCTTATTTGTTCTCAAGATCTCACATTAAACATCACAAATAACTTTTCCCCTTTTTATTTTTAAATATAAATTTAAATTAGAAACAAGGTTGCTTCACATGTCAATCCCAGGTCCCTCTTCCATTCCCTCTCCTCCTCCCATGCCCTCCTACCAAATCCTCAATACCCCCTCATTGCCCCAGTGTGGGTGAGGCCCCCCATGGGGGTGTTCATAGTCTGTCATTTCATCCAGGGCAACGACTAGACACTCCCACAAGAATCCAGGGTGAGAGTGCATTTCTTATTGTGGGATGGGCAACCAAAGTCCACTTGTATGCCAGGGAAAAATACTGATCTACTACCCAAGGCCCCATAGATTGCCTAGGCCTCCTCACTGATACCCACATTCAGAGGGTCTTGATCAGTCCCATGCTGGATTCCCAGCCATCAGTCTGGGATTCAAGAACTACCCCTTGTCAGGTCAGCTGTTTCTGGGGGTTAAACCAGCCCAGTCTTAACCCCTTTGCTCATCAGTCCACCCTTTCTGTCACTAGGTTCCCTGAGTTCAGCTCAGTGTTTAGCTGTGGGAGTCTACTTTTGCTTTCATCAGCCATTGGATGAAGGTTCTGTTTCCCAGACTTTCTTGCTGTGAGATTGTAGGTTGACAGTCCCAGATCAATATCTAAAATCCATATATGAGAGAGTACATACCATATTTGTCTTTTTGTGACTGGGTTACCTCACTCAAGATGGTTTCTTCTAGTGCCATCCATTTGCCTGAAAATTTCAGGATTCCATTGTTTTTTTTTCTGCTGAATAGTACTCCATTGTATAAATGTACCACATATTCTCTATCCACTCTTTAGTTGAGAGGCATCTTGGTTGTATCCAAATTCTAGCTATTACACATAATGCTGCTATGAACATAGTAGAACAGCTGTTCTTGTTGTATGAATGTGCATCATTTGGATATATGCCTAAGAGTGGACTTGCTGAGTCTTGTGGTAGGCTGTTTCCCATTTTCCTGAGATCTCCATACTGATTTCCAAAGTGGCACTCCCACCAGCAGTGGAGGAGTTTCCCATTTCTCCACAACCTCTCCAACATAAACTGTAGTTGGTATTTTTGATTTTAGCTATTCTGACAGGAGTAAGATGATATCTCAGAGTTGTTTTGATTTGCATTTCCCTCATGTCTAGGAATGTTGAGCACTTTCACAGGTGCCTCACAGCCATTTTATACTCCTCTATTGAGAATTCTCTATGTAGTTCTGTAGCCCACTTTTTAATTGGATCCTGTGATGTTTTGGAGACTTGCTTCTTGAGATCTTTGTAAATTTTGGAGATCAGACCTCTGGCAGATGTAGGGTTAGTGAATCTCTTTTCCCATTCCGTGGGGTGTCTTTTTGTCTTGTTGACTCTGTCCTTTGCCTTTCAGAAGCTTCTCAGTTTCAGGAGGTCCCATGTATTAATCGTTGACCTCAGTGTCTGTCCTACTGGTATTATATTCAGGAAACAGTACCCTGTATCAATTCGTACAAGGTACCACCCACTTTCTCTTCTAAGTGTTTCAGTGTGGCTGGATTTATGTTGAGGTCTTTGATCCATTTGGACTTAAGTTTTGTGCATGGTGATAGACATACATTTATCCACATTCTTCTACATGCCAGCCTCCAGTTATGCCAGCACCATTTGTTGAAGATGCTTTCTTTTTTCCATTGTATATTTTTAGCTTCTTTATCAAAGATGTTCATACATGTATGGGTTAATATCAGGGTGTTCAATTCGATTCCATTGGTCTTCCTGTCTGTTTTTGTGCCAATACCAAGCTGTTTTCAGGACTACAGCTCTATAATGGAGTTTAAAGTCAGAGATGGTGATGCCTCCAAATGTTGCTTTGTTGAATACGGTAGTTTTGGCTATCCTAGTTATTTTGTTTTTCCATACAAAGTTGATTATTGTCCTTTCAAGGTCTGTGAAGAATTGTGCTGGGATTTTAATGGGGATTGCATTGAATCTGTAGATTGCTTTTGGCAGAATTGCCGTTTTTACTACATTGATCCTACCTATCCAAGAGCATGGGAGATCTTTCCATTTTCTGAGGGCTTCTTTAATTTCTTTCTTTAAAGATTCAAAGTTCTTACGATACAGGTCTTTCACTTGTTTGGTTAGCGTTACCCCAAGGTATTTTATGTTGTTTGTGGCAATAGTAAAGGGTGATGTTTCTCTGATTTCTCTTTCAGCCCTTTTATCATCTGTATATAGTAGGGCTACTGATTTTCTTGAGTTGATCTTGTAGCCTGCCACTTTGCTGAAGGTGTTAATCAGCTGTAAGCATTCCTTGGTAGATTTCTTTGGGTCATTGATGTAAACTATCATATAGTCTGCAAACAGTGAAAGTTTGACCTCTTCCTTCCCAATTTGTATCCCCTTGATCCCCCTTTGTTGTCGTATGGAAATAGCTAGAACTTCAAGTACCATGTAGAAAATGTATGGAGAGAGTGGACAGCCTTGTTTTGTTACTGATTTTAGAGGAATTGCATTGAGTTTCTGTCCATTTAGTTTGATGTTGGCTGTTGGTTTACTGTATATAGCTTTTATTATGTTTAAGTATGTCCGTTATCCCAGATTTCTCTAAGACCTTTATCATGAAGGGGTGTTGGATTTTGTCAAAGGCTTTTTCAGCATCTAGTGAGATGATCATGTGATTTTTGTTTTTCAGCTTGTTTATATGGTGGATTACGTTGATGGATTTTCGTATGTTGAACCATCCCTGCATCCCTGGGATGAAACCTACTTGATCGTGGTGAATGATTGTTTTGATGTGTTCTTGGATCCCATTTGCCAGTATTTTATTGTGTATTTTTGCATCAATGTTCATGAGGGATATTGGTCTGAAGTTCTTTTTCTTAGTTGTATCTTTGTGTGGCTTGGGGATCAAGGTTATTGAAGCCTCATAGAAAGAGTTTGGCAAAGACCCTTCTGCTTCTATTGTGTGGAACACTTTGAGAAGAATTGGTATAAGCTGTTCTTTGAATTTCTGGTAGAATTCTGCACTGAGGCCATCTGGACCTGGACTTTTTTTGGTTGGGAGACTTTTGATGACTGCTTCTATTTCCATAGGGGTTATAGGTCTATTTAAATTGCTTATCTGTTCTTGATTTAGTTTTGGCAAATGATAGCTATCCAGGAAGTCATCCATTTCCTTTAAATTTTCGAATTTTGTGGAGTACAGGTTTTCAAAGTATGACCCAATGATTCTCTGGATTTCCTCAGAGTATGTTGTTATGTCCCCCTTTTCTTTTCTGATTTTGTTAATTTGCGTGTTCACTCTCTGCTGTTTGGTAAGTTTGGACAAAGGTTTGTCTATCTTGTTGATTTTCTCAAAGAACCAACTCTTTGTTGCATTGATTCTTTGTATTGTTTTCCTGGTTTCTATTTTATTGATTTCAGCCCTCAATTTGATTATTTCCTGGCATCTACTCCTCCTGGGGGAGTTTGCTTCTTTGTGTTCTAGAGCTTTCGGCTGTGATGTCAATTCTCTGCTATAACTGTTCTCCTGTTTCTTCATGTGAGCACTTAGTGCTATGAACTTCCCCCGTAGCACTGCTTTCAAAGTGTCCCATAGGTTTGGGTATGTTGTGTCTTCATTCTCAATGAATTCGAGGAAGTCTTTAATTTCTTTTTTTATTTCCTCTTTGACCCAGGGATGGTTCAGTTGAGCATTATTCAATTTCCATGAGTTTGTAGGTTTTCTGCAATTTGTGTTGTTGTTGAATTCTAATTTTAAAGCATGGTGGTCTGATAAGATGCATGGAGTTATTCCAATTTTTTTGTAGCTGCTGAGGTTTGATATGTTGCCAAGTATGTGGTTGATTTTTGAGAAGGTTCCATGTGGTGGTGAGAAGAAGGTATATTCTTTTTTATGTGGATGAAATGTTCTATAGATATCTGTTAATCCCAGTTGGGTCATTACTTCTATTAGACCCTTTGCTTCTTTGTTGAGTTTTTGTCTGGTATTCCTGTCTAGTGGTGAGAGTGGTGTGTTGAAATCTCCCACTATAACTGTGTGGGGCTTTAGATGAGATTTAAGTTCTAATAATGTTTCTTTAATGAATGTGGATGCCTTTGTATTTGGGACATAGATGTTCAGGATAGGCACTTCATCTTGGTGGGTTTCACCTGTGATGAGTATGTAATGACCTCCTTCATCTCTTTTGATTGATTTTATTTTAAAGTCCAGTTTGTTAGATATTAGGATTGCTACCCCTGCTTGGTTCTTGGGTCCATTTGATTGAAAAATTTTTCCCAACCTTTAACTCTCAGGTAATGTCTGTCTTTGAGGGTGAGGTGTGTTTCTTGTATGCAGCAGAAGGAAGGGTTCTGTCTTCCAATCCATTCTGCTTGTCTGTGTCTTTTTATGAGTGAGTTAAGGCCATTAATATTGAGGGATATTAATGAGCATTGATTGCTCATCCTTCTTCGATTTGCAATGGTCGTTCTTGGTGTAATTATGTGTGGAATTTCACCCCTTTGTTCTTTTGGCTGTTGGTAGAGAGTGATTCTCTAATGCCTATGTTTTTCTGGTTGTAGTTAGCTTCCTTGGGTTGGAGTTTTCCTTCCAAAATTTTCTGTAGGGCTGGGTTAGTGGACACATATTGCTTGAATCTAGTTTTGTCATGGAATATCTTGTTTTCTCCATCTATAGTGATTGAGAGCTTTGCCGGGTATAGTAGTCTGGGCTGGCATCCATGGTCTCTTAGTGTAGGTAGAATATCTATCCAGGACCTTCTGGCTTTCAGAGTTTCCATGGAGAAATCAGGTGTAATTCTGATAGGTCTGCCTTTATATGTTACTTGACCTTTTTCCTTAGCTGCTCTTAATATTCTTTCTTTATTCTGTATGTTTGGGGTCTTCATTATTATGTGGCCAGGGGATTTTTTTTTTGTGGTCCACTCTATTTGGTGTTCTGTAGGCTTCTTGTACCTTCATTGGCATGTCTTTCTTAAGGTTGGGAAAGTTTTCTTCTATGATTTTGTTGAATATGCTTTCTGCCCCTTTGAGGTGGATTTCTTCTCCTTCTTCTATACCTATTATTCTTAGGTTTGGTCTTTTCTTGGTGTCCCATATTTCCTGGATGTTTTGTGTTAAGGATTTGTTGGATGTAAGGTTTTCTTTGGTTGATAAATCCATTTCTCCTAGTGTATCTTCAACACTTGAGATTCTCTCTTCCATCTCTTCTATTCTGTTGGTAATGCTTGTATCGGTAGTGCTTGACTGTCCAGCTTTTCTATTTTCTGCCTTTCTTCAGATTATGTTTTTTTTTAATGTCTCTATTTCAGTTTTCAACCCTTGCAGTGTTTGCATTGCTTCTTGCAATTTTCTGTTTATCTTTTCGTCCATTTGTTGCCTTTTATGACTTTTTGGTTTGTTCTTTCTTCCATTTCTTGCATTTTTTGCTTTGCTTTTTGTTCCGTTTCTCGCATTTTGTGCTTTGTTTCTTCTTCCATTTCCTGCCTTTGTTGGTTTGTTTCTTCTTCCATTTTTTTTTTCATTTTTTGCTTTGTTTTTTCTACCATTTCTTGCATTTTTTTGCTTTGTTTCTTCTTCCATTTCCTGCCTTTTTTGGTATGTTTTTTCTTTCAATTCTTGCATTTTTTGCTTTGTTTTTTTCTTCCATTTCTTGCATTTTTTGCTTCGTTTCTTCTTCCATTTCCTGCCTTTTTTGGTTTCTTTTTTCCTCCAATTCTTGCATTTTTTGGTTTGTTTTTTCTTCCATTTCTTGCATTTTTTTTGGTTTGTTTTTTCTTCCATTTCTTTGAGGGATTTTCCTATATCCTCTTTTAGGGCCTCTATCATTTTCATGAAATTGCTTTTAAGGTCATTCTTTTCTGCTTCGTTCGCATTGGAATGTTGGGGTCTTGCTGGTGTGGAGTCTCTAGAATCTGGCGGTGTCATATTTGTTTTTCTGTTGCTGAGTGTGTTTTTGTATTGTCTCTTTCCCATCTCTTCTTCTAGTGGGTGCAGAAAGATTCCCTTACTGGTCTGGGGACCAGAGTTCCCTTTTGGTGGTTGCTAGCAAGTCCAATAATCTGGTGGTTCTTCTATTCCTTGTCCAAATGCTGGTTCCGTGGGTTAGAAGAACAGGAATCTGGGGCGCTTAGCCTCATATCTGGTCCCCTGGACCCTATGCTGGGTCCTGTTGTACCTGATCCGGAACAGCTACTCCCCTGGACTACCTGGCTCCCCTGGTTTCCTGGTCTCGTTGGCGGGAGAGAAGACCTGGAGTCTGGGGTGCTTGGCTCCCGTCGGGATTGGGAGCTCTGTGCAGTTCCCAGGTGATCTGCAGGTACTGGAACACAGGCCGGGAAGCCGGCCTGTTTAACTGACACTGCTGGAGAAACTGCTGCTTCCCTGAACTCCCAGCCTCCTCTGGTTTCCTGGTCTTGTTTGTGGGAGAGAAGACCTGGAGTCTGGGGTGCTTGGCTCCCACCGGGATTGGGAGCTCTGTGCAGTTCCCAGGCGATCTGCAGGCACTGGAACACAGGCCAGGAAGCCGGCCTGTTTACCGGATGTTGCTGGAGGAACAGCTGCTTCCCTGGACTCTCAGCCTCCTCTCGTATATAGCCTTTATTATGTTTAGGTATGTTCCTGATATACCAGATCTCTCCAAGATCTTTATCATGAAAGGGTGTTGGATTTCGTCAAAGGCTTTTAAGCTTTTTTTTGCATCTAGTGAGATGATCATGTGATTTTTGTTTCTCAGCTTGTTTATATGGTGAATTACATTGATGGATTTTCATATATTGAACCATCCCTGCATCCCTGGGATGAAACCTACTGGATTGTGATGAATGATTGTTTTGATGTGTTCTTGGACCCGATTTGCCAGTATTTTATTGAGTGTTTTTACATCAATGATCATGAGGGATATTGATCTGAAATTCTCTTTCTTAGTTGTGTCTTTGTGTGGCTTGAGTATCAAGGTTATTGAAGCCTCATAGAAAGAGTTTCGCAAAGACCCTTCTGCTTTTATTGTGTCGAATACTTTGAGAAGAATTGGTATAAGCTGTTCTTTGAATTTCTGGTAGGATTATGCACAAAGGCCATTTGGACCTGTGCATTTTTGGTTGAGAGACTCTTGATGACTGCTTCTATTTCCATAGGAATTATAGGTTTATTTAAATTGCTTGTCTGCTCTTGATTTCATTTTGGCAAGTGATAGCTATCCAGAAAAATGTCCATTTCCTTTAAATTTTTGAATATTATGGAGTACAGGTTTTCAAAATATGACGTGATGATTCTCTGAATTTTCTCAGTGTCCATTGTTATGTCCCCCCTTTTCGTTTCTGATTTTTTTACTTTGCATATTCAAACTCTGTTGTTTGGTAAGTTTGGACAAAGGTTTGTCTATCTTCTTGGCTTTCTCAAAGAACCAAGTCTTCGTTGCATTGATTCTTTGTATTGTTTTCCTAGTTTGTACTTTATTCATTTCAGCCCTCAGTTTGATTATTTCCTGGCATCTACTCCCCCTGGGTGAGTTTGCTTCTTTGTGTTCTAGAGTTTTCAGCTGTGCTGTTAATTCTCTAGTGTAACTATTCTCCTGTTTCTTTATGTGGACACTTAGTGCTATGAACTTCCCTGGTATCATTGCTTTCAAAGTGTCCTATAGGTTTAGGTATGTTGTGTCTTCATTCTCATGGAATTCTAGGAAGTCTTTAATTTGTTTTCTTTATTTTTTCTTTGACCCAGGAAAGGTGCAATTGTGCATTATTCAGTTTCCATGATTTTGTAGGGTGTATGCAATTTGTGTTGTTGTTGAATTGTAATTTTAAAGCATGGTGGTCTGATAAGGTGCATGGAGTTATTCCAATTTTTTTTGTAACTGTTGCCAAGTATGTGGTCAATTTTTGAGAAGGTTCCATGTGGTGCTTAGAAGAAGTTATATTTTTTTATTTGGATGGAATGTTCTATAGATGTTTATCAATCCCAATTGGGTCATAACTTCTACTAGACCATTTGCTTCTTTGTTAAATTTCTGTCGGGTATTTTTGTCTAGTCATGAGAGTGGGGTGTTGAAGTCTCCCACTATAAGTGTGTGGGGCTTTATATGTGATTTGAGTTTTAGTTATGTTTCTTTTACAAGCATGGGCTCCTTTTTATTTGTAGCATACATGTTTAGAATTGATACTTCATCTTGTTTGATTTCTCCTGTCATGAGTATGTAATGACCTCCTTCATCTCTTTTGATTAATTTTATTTTAAAGTCTATTTTGTTAGATATTAGGATTGCTACCCCTGCTTGTTTCTTGGGTCCATTTGATTGGAAAATCTTTTCCCAACCATTAACTCTGAGGTAATGTCTGTCTTTGTGGCTGAGGTGTGTTTCTTGTATGCAGCAGAAGGATGGGTTCTGTCTTCAAATCCAATCTGTTGGCCTGTGTCTTTTTATGGGCGAGTTAAGACCATTAATATTGAGGGATATTAAAGACCATTGATTGCTTATTCTTCTTTGATTTGGAATTGTTGTTAATGGTCAAATTATTTTGTTTTGGCTGTTGGTAAGTTGGGATTCTCTAATGCCTATGTTTTTCTGGTTGCAGTTAACTTCCTTGGGTTGGAGTTTTCCCTCCAGAACTTTTTGTAGGGCTGGACTAGTGGATATGTATTGCTTGAATCTAGTTTTGTCATGGAATATCTTGTTGTCTCCTTCTATAATGATTGAAAGCTTTTCTCAGCATAGTAGTCTGAGCTGGCATCCTTGGTCTCTTAGTGTTGGTAGAATATCTATCCAGGACCTTCTGGCTTTTTGAGTTTCCATAGAGATCTCAGGTGTAATTCTGATAGGTTTGCCTTTATATGTTACTTGACCTTTTTCCTTAGCTATTCTTAATATTCTTCCTTTATTCTGTATATTTGGGTCTTGATTATTATGTGGTGAGGGGACTTTTTGTGGTCCATTCTATTTGGTGTTCTGTAAGTTTCTTGTACCTTCATTGGCATGTATTTCTTTAGGTTGGTAAACTTTTCTTCCATGATTTTGTTGAATATATTTTCTGCTCGTTTGAGTTGGTTTTCTTCACCTTTTTGTATACCTATTATTCTTAGGTTTGGTCTTTTCATGATGTCCCATATTTTCTGGATGTTTTGTGTTATGGATTTGTTGGACTTAAGATTTTCTTTGGTTGATGAATCCATTTGTCCTCGTGTCTCTTCAACACCAGAGATTCTCTCTTTCATACCTTGTATTCTGTTGGTTATGCTTTCATCTGTAGTACCTGACCGTTTGCCCAGCTTTTCTATATCCAGCCTTCCTTCAGATTGGGTTTTTTATTGTCCCTATTTTAGTTTTCAATCCTTGCACTGTTTTAGTTGTTTCTTGCAATTTTTGCTTTGCCTTTTCATATATTTGTTGCATTTTTTGGCTTGTTTTTTCTTCCATTTCTTTGAGGTATTTTCCTATATCCTCTTTGATGGCCTCTATCATTTTCATGCAGTTGTTTTCAGGGACATTCTCTTCTGCTTCATTTACTTTGGAATGTTGGAGTCTTGCTGGTGTGGAGACTCTAGAATCTGGAGGTGTTTTCTGTTGCTGAGTGTGTTTTTGTGTTGTCTCTTTCCCATCCCTTCTTCTAGTGGATGCAGAAAGTGCCTCTTACTGGCCTGGTCGTTAGGGGACCAGAGTTCCCTTTTGGTGTGTGCAAGCAGGTCCAATACTCTGGTAGTTCTTCTCTTCCTAGTCCTAGTCCTGATCCCCTGGTTGGTCTAGAAGACTGGGAATCTGACGTGCATATGCTCCCACCTTGAGCAGAGAGTCAATGACAGTCTCCAGGCACTGGAATACAGGCCCAGAAACAGACCCCGAATTGCCTGGTCCTGGTCCTGTTGGTGGAAAAGAAAACCAGGAATCTGGGGTGCATAGGCTCCCACTCAGAGGGGAGGCTCTGTGACAGTCCCAAGGCACTGAAAGGCAGGCCCAGATACAGGGTCTGGTTTACCTGCCCCCCCCAGGTCCCATTGGCATAAGAGAAGACCAGGAATCAGGAGTGCATAGGCTCCTGCTGGGAGGGGAGGCTCTGTGGCAGTCCCCAGGGATTCCCCAGGCACTGGAAGCCACAAATAACTTTTAAAGTTCCAAAGTCTTTACAATTAATTTAAACATTACCTTACAGCTGGATCTTAGGGACATGCTTTCTCAATTGAAGTTCCCTCCTTTCAGACAACTCCAGATTGTATCAACTTGCCATAAAACTAGCCAGCACTACTCCTAACTATAATCTGTCAAATAAATAACAAGCAAAAACCCTAAAAGCAGTAACATGGAAAGACAATTTTCTTGTTAAAAACACGTAACAAAATGATAGGTATATGTCTCTTGTACATCAAGAATATTCTTGAAATTTGAAGCCCAATGTCTGGGATCTAATCACAGTCTTCTGGACTCCTCCAAGGGGTCTGGATCAGTACTCCAGTTCCAGGTCCTGAAACAATAACAGTTTGTCTTCTAGGCATAGGCTGGCTCCTTTCCATTGCTACTACTGTTCTTGGTGGTCTTTCCATAGTGTCTTCTACTGCAACTGGGCTGCACTTTTACCAGTGCTCTCTTCAGGGATTACAAACCTGCCACACAGTCCCAAGTCTCACCTGATTTCCATCTTCATTCATGGTGTTAAGCCTCAACTTCTCTTCATGACCTCCTTCAGTTCTGGGTCTTCAACTGCCACTGAGGCTGCACCTGCACCAATGGTCTCTCACAGTGCCAAGACTCAGCTTCTTTCCATGACTCCTTCATGCCTTCAAAAGCAGTACTGCCTGGATGACTCTTAACTAACATGCTCAGCTGCTAGCATGAGGTACAGCCTTGGCCATCTCTGGAACACAGCTTCTTTGTGCTAACAATGAGGAAACATGCCCCAGAAGATTTCACATCAACAATGTTGGTCTCTTCTTAATCATTGCTGATTTTTCAGATCTGGGTGAGCAGTATCTGATTCACTTTAGTTCTTCTGGTATCATGTTGATCACAGCTGATTCTTTAACTCCAGCCAACCAGAACCAATGATTCTTAACTCAAAATAGTAAATGGCCCTGATAGCGTTATAAAGGGACTCTTAACCATCCCTCTAAAACTTCATAAGCCAGGCCTGTATAATCTAAGCTTCTCTCGATATTCTTATCTTCTAGTCTCCCACAGAACAGCTCACCAGGTTCTGAACATTCAGTGTTTTTTTTTATTCATTAGAAAGATCCAAAGTCCTTCCACAATCTTTCCCAAAACACATAGTCTGTCACAGCACCCTGACACCAATTTTTGTCTTTAGTTACAGTTACTATTGCTGTAATGAAACATCATGACCAAAGCAACTTGTGGAGGAAATGATTTATTTTACTTACAATTTCATATAACATTTCATCATCAAAATCAGTGAGTTCAGGTACCTAAGCAGAGCAGGGACCTGGAAATAGTAGCTGTTGCAGAGGCCATGGAGGAGTGCTGCTTACTGGCTGACTTCTCATAGTTTCTCGGTTTGCTTTCTTTTTGATCCCAGGACCACCAATGTAGTCTTGGTGTTATTTATTATTGCCTTGTGCTCCTGCATACAGTCATTAGTTAAGAAAAATTCCTGCAGGCTTGTCTACATTCCTGTTTTGGAGGCATTTTCTGCAAGCCAAAAAGGATTCATATATATATATATATATATATATATATATATATATATGTATATATATAAAATGATAAGTATCAATTTAATAGGGAGCTATACTAACTATATATATGTATATGTATGTATGAATGCATTCATATATACATGTGTGTATATACATATATATGTATATGTGTATATATATACATACATATATGTCACAAAACATAGAAAGCAGTAAGAAGATCTATTTTTATTGCCTCACCAAGGGAGGCCTTTACCCCTTTGAGGAGTGGATAGGTCATGGGATTGGGGGGTGGGGCAGGAGAAAGTTAGGTAAGGGGAACTGGGGTTGGTATGCATAATGAAAAAAATAAATGAAAAATATATAACAACAACTCCTGCCTCCACTTCAAACTCACATCACCATAGTGGATGGATAGTCCAGATCTAGAATTTGTAATGAAAAGCAAAACAGTGCCACACTGCTAACCCAAAGCACACACAGAATATTTAAGGAACTTTCCCACCAAAAACATTAGCATAAACTTTCTCTACAGATGCATGCGAACATTCTCCAAAGCACAATCCACGTTACTTTACAAAAAGTGTTACCAAAGTTTATTGATGGAAATAATTCCAAGAGTCCTTCTCCTAGTGCAGTTCAAGACATTTACATTGACAATCATAAACACTGAAGAAAATTAAGCACACATAGAAGGTGATATCCTGTGCCTGTGGATAATAATTACTATCATTAAAATTCCCATGCTGGATGCAATCACTATCAAAGTCCAAGCAACATTTTTCAGAGAAATAAAGCAATATTTAAAATTTACCTGGAGCCAAAAAAGACTCCATGCAATGAAAGGACCTTTGAGTAAAGAATATGTTTAAATCATCATACTTCCTGAATTCAAAAGATATGGTAAAATTACTTTAATCAGAACAGCATGGTACAGGAATAAATCAGAGTGTCTATCAAAACAGAACAGAGAGCATACACACATACTAAAATAACTAATGATCAACACACATGGGTAGAATGGGTAGTCCTTTGCTAAATAGTTGTAGGAAAACTAGATATTCACATGCAGTAGAAAACAGCAAGACCATTTTTACATCATTTGTAAAATTGAACACAAAGACTGGAATGTAAGATATACAACTAAGAATTTTCTAGAAATAAAAAAATGGAAAAGTTTTGTGGCAATTATCTGAGCAATTATATTTTCTCTAACACCAAAAGTAAAGGAACCAAGGGAAAACTAGAGTAGTGTGATGGTACCGCATGAAAATCCTTTTCAGACCAAAGGAAATAATCAAGGTAAAACATCAAACAAGCAAGCAAAGTCTGCCAAGTGAGAAAACTATTCACAAGTATTTTATCAGAAGAAGTTAATATTAAAAAAGAAATTAATAACTCAACTCAATTCCAAAGACATGACATAATTAAAACATAAGCAAAGGAGCTATCAGACAGACAATTTTCCAAAGAAGACATTAAAATAAAAATCAGTCAATAAATATGTGAAAAGGCATTCAAGCTGCAAGTCAGAAAATGCAAATTAGAACCACAATGAGATATCTCCTCCCACATGCTAGTGTGGCTTTGGAAACATGTCTTTGCATCACTTGTGTGACTGGTATCCGCAGAGATCAGCAGAGGGCTTTAGATTCCCTAAAACTGGAGTTATAAAGTATTGCACACTGTCTTGTGGGTGTAAAAATTGAATGTGTCTGCTACAAAATACCCAATGCTCTTAACTTCTGAGTCATCTCTCCAGTCTCTATTCATAATCTTTATTATTTTTTCATTTATTTTACATACCAACCACTGTTTCCACTCCCTCCTCTTCTGTTCCTTCCCCCAACTCCCATCAGCCCCCTACCATTCCACTTTGCCTCCATTCAGAAAGGGGCAGACCTCACAATAGGAGTCAACAGAGCGTGTCATATCATGTAGAAGCAGGACAAAGCTCCTCCCCATGCAGGGTCAAGATCATGATGGGAAACCCACATGGGAGCTTATGGATTCTACATGTGACCTACCCAGGCCTTCTAGATGTGGATGACAGTTCTGTAGCTTGGTCTGTTTGTGGGACCCCTAGTGGTGGGATCAGGACCTGTCCTAGGTTCATGAGCTGGCATTTTGGAACCCATTCATATTTTTTAATGCTTTTTTTTCCCCCCTTCTAGGTTCACATAATGATGACTTGGTCTCCAGTGTGGTAAAGCTTGGGGTTAGTGCATGGGTTAAAATGTTAGGCCAATGTTTAAGTCTCTGAAAGTAATATATGAGAATGGATAATGGATACCTACAGCTGTAATGAGCCCTAAGTTACTGGGAATAATCTCACTTTTTTGATGAAAATAAAATGGAAGATGCTGTTAGAATGTCAATTATGCTTGATAACTCAGTTCTAGAAGTGTATACCACAGTGATTTTATTTAGTACTGCACTATCACTTAACTGAAATCTGCTAAATGTCCATCTCCAGCATTCTCACTGCAAAAAATAACATGTAATATGGAAGACATGTCAATTTACTTGATTATGCCAATGTGATTAGTATATTACATTGTATACCTTAAATATACATACTTTCCATTAGGTACATAATACTATTTTGGAGGGAAACAATTCATTCATATGCTTTCATATGCATAATAGTATCTGTGAAAACAGTCAACAGCCTTCTATTATTCTTGCCTTTGCTACTGCCCCGCTAGCACACTTCAGGACAGGAATCGTCTGGAATGTAAATTAGACCACATCTTTCCCCTTAAAATTCACAATCAATTCCTGGTAGCTTAGAAAATCAAATTCACAGTTCATCATCCTATCTGAGGTTGAAAGGACTTTGGCTAGGTATGTGATGTGGAGCCCAAAAAGGACAAATAATTGAGCAGAACGTTTGGGCAGGAAAGAAAAAAAGCATATAAAGACTTCCTTCAAAATAAATTACCAATATGAGCACCTAAGACTCCATCTCCCTGCAGACTGCCTGTGCCTAGAATACACCTTTGTTTCTGCGTGAGACATTTAAACATTTTCTCTCAGGTCTACTTGTTGAAGGATCTCTTCCATACCTTAACACTGCTCCCAAATTGTGCTTCTGGAAAAGACACCATGACCCTTGCCAATAGCAAAATACCTCAGGCAGAAAAGAAGGAAACAGGTACCTTAGTGCTGGAAACTAATGTTCTATAAAGTGGCTCAGTTTGTAGCTTCAGGTAAACTAACAAAGGAGAAACGATGATAGCATTGTGAATTTATTCTTTATGACATATATGACACATAATCTGGCAGGGTTCTCATGATCTGAAGCCTGGCTCCTTCGTTTTCTTGTGTGTGTGTGTGCGTGTGTGTGTGTGTGTGTGTGTGTGTGTGTGTGTGTGTGTGCGCCTGTGTACATGTAAATGACAGCACATTATGTATGGATGTCAAAAGTTAATTTATGTCTTGTTCTATCTATCTCCACTTTATTTTTGAAAGAGAGTCTCTCACTGAAGCAGAAACTCACTAATTTTACTAGATTGGGTAGCCATAGAAACCCTGGAATCTTCCAGTCTCTGCCTCCCCAAATGCTGGGATTACAGACACACAAAGCTATGCCCTGATATTAACCTGGGAGCTAGGGATTTGACCTCTGCTCCTCAGGCTTGTACAGCAAGCACTTTACTCGCAGTTCCCTCACCTTTCCAAAATTATAAATTTACTGAAGTGTGCTCAGACTCATTTCTCCCCTCTTTTAAAGGAAGTGCTTCATGTTTCACTAGCTTATTTACCTAGAATTAAGAACCACTGGTAGCCTGCAGAAAACTGAACACCAACCAGACACAAAACCCTCAACCTATGAATGTGTCATGCCTGTAAAATGTGCTGGGACACTGGTGGAGCAGAACTTGTGGGAGTGGTCAACCAATGTGTGGTTTCACTTGAGGTCCATGCCCAGGAGAGGAAGCCTTACACTGCCTGGATTGCCAGGAAGCAGAGACTGGATAGCCCAGAGACCCACAATAGAACAAAACACGACTGAAAAATAAAATCAATGAAATGATTCCGAATGATATTCTGTTATACTCATAGATCAATGCCTTGTCCAGTTGTCACCAGTGAGGCTTCCTCTGACAGGAGATGTGAGCAGGTCCAGAGACCCACAGCCAGACAGAATGTGAAAAGAGAGGCTAAATTAGAGACTGGGGAACCCCACAGAAGAGGGGGAGTAAAGTTTGTAGGAGTCAGAGGGGAAGGTGGACACCAGAAGAACATGGATCACTGAATCACCTAAGCAGGGATCACATGGGATCACGAAGACTGAGCCATCAAGGACAATGCCTGCAAGGGTCTCTACTAGGTTCTCTGCTTTATATATATATATATATATATATATATATATATATATATATATATATAAAGCTCTTAGCTTGGCCTTCTGTGGGTGTGTCTGACTCTTTTGCCTGCTCTTGGGTACTCTTTTTCTCTTATTGGATTGCCTCGTCCAACCTTGATATGAGGGCTCTTGCGTTGTCATATTGTACCTTGTTTTTTCACATTTGGTTGTGGTCTCTTGGAGACTGCCTATTTTCTGAAGGGAAATGAAGGAGGAGTGGATCTGGGGCAGAAGAGAAATAGTTGGGGGGAGCTAAGAGGAGTGTAAGAAGGGGAAACTGGTTTGGGTGTATTGTATGAGAGAATAATCTATTCTATTTTCAATTAAATCAAAAGAACCATTGGAAATCTACATACCAAATCAAACACAAAGATTTCATATAGAGAGCACATAAACGTTTGACAGATGAGTAAAACAAAAGACCTGAAGACCCCTTGGTTGGCAGTGATATTGCTGAGAAACCTGCAGCTTTATTGTCTGATGAGGTAGACTTGAATTACTGTTGACAAGGGCTGTAGAAGAGCCTTGTTAATGTGTTAGAACATGGAAAAAACCTACCAGACAATACTTAACAAAATGTTGAATCAAATAGATGTAGTTAAGCAAATTGTTTGCCCGTTAGCTTGAGTTGGTCATCTGCCCTGAGTCTGTGGATTTTCGAAAAAGACCAGAAAGAGTATCTTCTTTGACATACATATCGATTTCAGTCTCTATTTTAGTATCATTCTGTCTCTAAGAGATGTTAAATATATGAGTTCTCTCTCCCACTGTAGGTATGGACAGAGTTTCTGGAAGCTGTTTTTGGTACTGTTATTTTACCAAAAAAAATGAGTTTTTACTGTAATCATCTCTTTTTCCATAAGCATTCAGTGACTTAGAAACAATTCAGTTAATGAAAAAAGAAGAAATGCCAAGGTTCATCAAAGTGCCACAGAGTCAGGATTCTTCATGAGGAGCATAGCTAGCTTACAATGCCACTCACCTTCTTTGTGGACGTCGAACAATGAATATCTAGTACAGCAAATAGCAGGTACATGTGAATTTGTTTGTACCTGTCTGCATCTTGCTATCTACATTTTTCCTTTGGAGTTAATAGGATTTTCCTCTGGGTACCAGTTGTCATGGTACTTTTCTATTCATTTCTGCCTATTCAAGCGATATTGTAAATTTGTAGGGATATTGTTTGTAAATTTTGCAGCTTGTGATGGAAAATGCAGAAGATTTTGGAATCAGTGAGTCTCAAATGCATCTTGGTTAGAAATGAGGGCAATCTCTCCAAGCCAAGCTTTATAGTCAATGAACTGAAATTATTGTTATCTTATATTTTTAGGTAAAATGCTATTTTGATAAACAAGCACAAATATTTACACAAATCTGTTGTCTATCAGGGACTTGTGTCTTGTGTTGCATGCTAAAGATATATATATATATATATATATACATATATACATATATATGTATATATGGTTTTTCTGAGCAAACAAAAATACAGCACCAGGGCTCTTTGCAATAGGGCATCCAAACAAGAGCTGTAAATGATGCTATATAATACATTGCTAAAAATGCAAACTCCCTCAGTGAGGCACAAACAAACCACAGCAGATAACCATGACACAAGGATCTATTGGCTGACACTGGAGAGGGAGGCCAAGGCATTTAACAAAATCACATATGTTATTTAGACACTGTGTGGAGGCAAAGGTAACAGGAACAAATGACCCGATTTTTGTGCTAAACAAACAAGTGTAGAATGCAATCAACTCCGATGACTGTGTTTCCAACTCTGGAATGTTTGGGAATTATAGAACAAAAGGCCAACACAGAAAACTGTTTTACCAATATGCCTCTTAGTGTTCAAATGAATGTTAATCATCTGCATTTATAGAGTCTCATAAATTCATATGGCCAAAAGAGAACAGAATGTGTTAGTGACTAAACTCTGAATCATCCTTTTCACTCTGCACATGGAGTCTGTTGCCAGAGCTTTCCACTTCTCTCTTCAAAATGTCTCCTATAATTATACCTCCTGCTCTACTCCCTATTGTCATCCCAACACACATACACCAGTTCAGCAGTTTCCAAACATCAACAGAACACTTCACAGGCCAATAAACTTGGCAATCATTAGGATGTCCATCAAGTAATAAACATTGTCCTCAATGTCTTATTTAGAAGATGATGAGCAAGCACTGTATAGCTCTCGAAAGCTGTGGGTTAACCACACTTGCTCCTATCCATCTTTTAAGACTGGACCATTTCTTATCTAGGCAGCTCTGCCATGTTTCCTGCCTTATTGCATGCTTCCTGGAATCTCTCTTCAACTTCTTCCTGAGTGACTCTCCTCTAAGGTATAACAATGCATTCTCTGCTCTTGTGATGACAGCCAAGGTGTTTGGCTTCTTTCCCAAGTCTCCCATTAATGACTGAATTGTGTGAGTCTGGCCACAGCTTCCTAGTGTATTACTGACTCATTTATATAATCCTCAGTTCCAATCACAGCTTCCTCCTACCCAGAGGAGTCACAAATCTGTCTTATGTGGAAACACATTCATTTTTATCTCACCCTACTTAGCTGCCTCTGGCTTTGTCTTATCCTCTCTTTATTTAAACAATTAAGTCATTTTGCCATAACCAGTCTTCAAGGTTCTGAGTTTATGTGACCTAGTCCTGTGTGCCAATACAAATGGAATGAGAATGATATTTGATGCCAAGCAGCCAGCTCCTGCAGGGCAATGACAGAGTGTAATTACCAGTGTTGTGTAGAACACAGAAAACAACAGCAGATCTGTGTTAAATAAAATAAAACAAACTTAACCCAGGGTCTCATCTTGCAAAGCAAGCATTTTAACATAGCTGAGCTACACCTGGCTATGCTACTTGAAGTTTTCATACATCATGTTTTCAATTCATTTCCCACAATGCAAACAGAAAACAATCTTAGGTTTGACAGAAAATGTTACCCTAAAAATTATGCTATTCTTTGGAGTAAGAGTTTATGAATGTTTTGTGTGGTTATGTCTATTTGTATGTTGCATGTAATGTAGAGGTCTGAGAAACACCTCAGACTTATTTCTCGGGAATGCCATTAATGTCTCAGGAATGTCCACCTGAGACAGGGTCTCTCATTGGCCTACAGCTAACAAAGCATGCAAGTCCCATAGATCCTTACCTCTCTGCCTCCCTAGAACTAGGATTCCAAGGGCGTGCCATGCTGCCCGGCAATTATGACATGGGGTTCTGGGGATGGAATTCAGGGTCTCATGCTTGCAAGGCAAGCACTTACGTACATAGCCATCTCTCCAGAGCTATGCCATACTTAAACATGTCTTAAAGTTCCTGTATGTTTTGTTCTATTTACTTGACTTAAGGAAAATTGTAGAGACACAGAGATATATTTATGATAGTCACCTTTACTATTTGGGATTTATAAAGAACAGTAAAGAAAGATGTGATATTTATTATATTTGGATGTTTTCACTATACTGCATTGTATGTGTCTCAATATCACAAATAAAGACTACAAGTATTCTTGCGGAATTCATGTAAAACTACTGAAGTAGTGTGGTGTGGAAGTCCACATCTTTGAGATCACAGACAAGAGATAGAGTCACTCACATCTCTGTGAATTCTTTGCCTGACTGGTCCACATAGTGAATTTTGGGCCAGCCAGTGCTACATGGTGAGACCCTGTCTCAAAAAGAATAAATAATATCATACAAAAACTATAGAAAAAAGTGGATTTTGTTGTTTTGGGCACTTGGTTAACATGGAAGAAATCTTCAGCAAATCTTTATGAAGCTTAAAATTAATAGAAATTACTTTATTTTTTCACAAACTGTGAAGAATCAATGCAGTTTTGACTGTGCAATTGCAGGTACATGCACTACCAACTCTGAAAGGTGAGGGTATTAATTAGAAGGTGGTTGATCTAAGGTAGCTCTGCCCTGTCTGAGTCTGTTTTAGTTTTAGAAGCATATTCGAAGTGACTGATGAGGAAAAGCTATATGAAGGTTCTTACTTTTTGAAGTTCACAGACAGTGACACCTGCTCCAAGAATGTGCTTTCAATGTACTAGTCTGCATATGTTGTCATCTCAGAACAACCCCCAAACTACAGAATTTCCCTTCCACAGAGTAATTAAAAATTCTCTTCTCTCTCTTTCTCTCTCTCTCTCTCTCTCTCTCTCTCTCTCTCTCTCTCTCTCTCTCTCTCTCTCTCTCTCTCTCTCTGTCTCTCTCTCTTATTATGTAAGCTGGGTGCCTGCAGAAGCCACCACAGAGTTTCCTAGAGTTGAAGTTGCATTTGGGTGCTGGGAAGTAAACTCACTCTAGCCCCCAATTTTTCTTTTAACTGTGACTCATGACCATGTTTTTATTTTCTAAATTTCATGGACAGGACCACCAACTTCTGATCTAGTTGTTAGTGCAGCAGATCCTCTATAAACTTTCTTGATTCCAGTGCTTACCATTCTATAGCACCATTACTGGCACTGTGCAACACATTCTTCATAACCAAGGGATTCTATTGCTACATTTCCTGCATTGCTGCTATTTGACTACTCATCAACTCATCAACATCAATCTTCTGTATCCTACTTTTTGGACTCTCTGTACCTTATCCAGGTCTTCTTTAGGCAGCAATGACACCAGTTGACATGCTAACATAAAAAAAACAGGAAATCTCCTAAGGTCTCAACCCCAGACAAAAATTAACTCAGGCACTTCTACCTTTCTGTTGCCATCCCTGCTTTTTGAATTTACCCTGTGATCCATCCTTTTGTATAACCCAACTGCCACTCCGAAGTCTAAGGTGCTAGCCCAGCCCTCACGGACTATAATGAGCATATGCTGTATCCTGGGTTTTGCTTACAGGACTGGGCAGTAATTAAGGGCACAGATTGCTCCAGTTCATAGAAGAAGAACCTTGTCAGTGATTAACTGTATAAACCCAGCCCAAGTAACCGACCTCTCATCATGTTCTGACTTTCACTTCTGAGCTAGGGACAATGCCAATCTCTACTTTATTGGGCTGTCCAAAGATTAGATGGGCTGGTAGAGACAGAGAGAGCTGTGCTACACACACGGATGAAGTGTTGCAGAGGTGGTAGATGGACAGCAATGGCAGATACAAAAGCTAGATCCCAATTCATTGCAAGCAGGAGAACCAGAATAATCCTTTAAAGCATGCCACATTTCGGTGCATTCTTGCTTTAATTTTCTACAGAATTCTTTTTCATTGTACTTATAACAAGATTCACAATCTTAGATCCTCAATCCTTAATTTCTGATCTGCTTTCTGCTGGCAGGTCTATTGCAGCTTGAAACATTTGTCCCAGTTCTTCCTTTGCTCCATGGACTCAACTTACATCCTTTCTAGGAACCAATTAAGCTATCTCCTTGCTACTTCTTCCTCCCACACTCTTTGTTGTCTGGTTACTCGTACTCTGGGTCTTCAGTCAGTTCCTGAGGTGACTTCCTTAACTACCCTGCTATAAGTGAATTCTATCTCCCATACTCATGGCTGTAGCATCTGCTTGTTTTTGTCATTATTACACTAACCACCCACTTGCTTCTATTGGTTTTTTTTTGCTTAGTATTTTATTTGCTGCATCATACTAGTACAGGCCACAAGAGCAAAGCTTCAAGTGCATCTTGTCAGTCCCTGAAACACTAGCATTGCAGCTCAGAACATGAACTCTGAACAGAGTACATGACTCAAAATTGTTTGTAATTTATTGATAATCTACCAATAGCTTTATTTGCTTTTAAGTGAACTACTTATCTAAGCCCCCAGATATTCACCTATCACTGTGTTCAGGATATTTTCATAGGCTAAAATTACACCTCTACTATTCACTTACAAATACTCCGTCCTTCTAGTTTGGTCTGTTAATATTCTTATGACTACCTTTCTATTTCTACCGAACCTATTGTTTTCATTAATATTTCACATCATAGTATTTATATGTGACTTTAATGCTTCTTACCCTACAATTATAATCCTTACAAATAGGACATTCTTGTTCCTCAAGATGCAGTGCTATCATCTTAATTAAAATCTAGATCTTCATTTAAATATGTTTTATATTTAGCAAAACATAATCCTGGATTGTCAAATAAGAACAATAATAAATACTTCTAATTAGTTTTATTTTGGAAGAAGTTAACACATACATATTTATACAAACCAAACTTTAATCTTTACACCATCATATCTATTTAAATATTCTTCCCCTTATACAAAAGGATTCTTTTGTGAGTTTTGTAAGGTTTTGTAAGACTTCGGTTTTGCTTGAGTGATAATGACACTTAACTTCCTAAAGTATTCCACACTCTAAAAATTGCAGGAACAAAACCTACTAGAGACCATATGGAGACAAGCTCCGCAAGACATTTGTGCAGTTGGCATCTGCTCCTATCAGTTTTGGCACAGGAACCGACATCCTTGGGTCTCCAATTCTTCCAGGTCAGGACTTAGAGGATGGTTTCATCATATAATACTATTAAAAATTATTTGCCAGGATCTGAATTGATGACGTATTTTTGAAGAATATTAAATGATAACTCATATTTGATTTCATTTTGTTCAAACTGTTTCCTTTCTTTTTCCAAGACAAGAGTTTCAGAAAGAGTGCCTGCATTTGAATGTCATTCCTTAAGCCTTTTTCTTCTTGTCTAATATGAACTCAGAGATGGAATGTAAGAGTAACCTTTCAGGCCCCTGGGAGGGCAGACAGTCTGGCAGGCAACACAGCTACCATCCAGGCCCAGGTCTACTGCTTTAAGTCTGTCCACCTCAACACCCACTTCATCTATGAGCTGCTGGAAGGAGCTGTTCATTAAGAACCAGAGATGCAGGATCACCATGATGCTGGGCAACAGCAGGCTATCCTAGCAGAGTCTCAGTGATGGTCCGGTGTTGATGGTTCTGTCAGAAACCAGTATCTTTGAACCAGACCAACAACTGGCTGAAATGAACATTTGCATGAAAAGTTGTTTGGGAAAAAAATCCATTTGACAAACTGCAGCTTCCAATGCCACTGCTACTAAGTAAATATGTGATGAAGAGATGCGAAAGACTGTGGAACCAATTGCTGTTGAGAGAGGTGAAACTAGAGACACGAAAACTGTGACAGGTGAGAGAGAAGGCTATACAGGGTAGAACATGTCCTTGATAAGTGGGGTTGACAGGGTGGTGTGCTGCAACCTGGGGCTTGGACAGATTAAGACTCTGAACAAGATGCCCAGGCACACAATCACCCTGGGTCTGACCAGTGACAGGATGTCCACGTTGAGGAATTGGATTCGACCTCAAAAATTCCCCTGATCCACACTTCCTCTAGAGGCCATGCTGGTATTGTGGTCCCCAGGCTATGCCCAGAAGACTATTCTGATGCTGAGAACCATGTTTGGGTCCATGGTCCTTCTTCACCCTGGTGTTCTATTGATATCTGAAGCCAGTGCTGCCACTGAGAGTCAGATGCTGTCATTAGTTTGTGCCATTGGCTGAGGCTGTGTTGATGTCTGTGGGCTGTGCTGCTTCCAAGGGCCATGTTGATGAAAGTGTCTTATGCAGCTGGCAGAGGACATGTTGGTGTCTGTGACCCATCTTGCTCCGGAGGTCATGTTGATATCCTTGGCCTGTGCTGCTGCTGAGGGCTACGATGGTGTCCATGGCCACTGCTTTAGTGGAGGTCCATGTTGATGACCCTGATCCCTCCTTCCTTCCCTCTCTTCCTTCCTTCCTTCCTTCCTACCTTCCTTCCTTCCTTTTTTCTTTCTTCTTTTCTTTGGGAGGAATAATAGGGTGGGTCAGACATGGAAGAACTGGAAAGTGAGTATCATCAGAGTATGTTATGTGGAACTCCCAAATAATCAATAAAAATTTTACATTGGACAAAAAATGAGTAATCTTTATAAACACTCTCACCTCTCAAGAGTCAGAGGGGAACTTAATTTCTGATAAGGTCTATCTGATTCACATAAACACAAAGGGCTTATAGTCTTAGCTTCTTCTATGCACTTTGCCTGATGATGCTTTGAGTTAAATGTATGCACAATATTTGTAACCAGCAAAAATATAGGACTACTGGCTCTTTATCAGGCATAATTCTATAAGATAGGAGTCTTGATGGAAAGACAAGAGTAGTGCCACACCTAATGCGCAGCCTATGTCTGAGAATGTGTGGAGGGTGTCAGGATTGATGACACAGAGACCTGTTGGTGGCTTCCCGAGGGCTCCTCAAGAAGGCTCCACTTTATTCCTATCCTGGCTGGTTATATATACCCTGACACCAGAGGCGGCAGTGGGTGGGTCAGGAAGAGGCAGTTTAGTCTTTAGAAAAGGTCAAGATTAGGGTGTATCTGTGGGCCAGACCTTATCAGGAACTTATTGCTCCGAGTTGGAAAAGGTGAAGGTCAGGGCGTTTCCGGTATTGTTTTTAATAAACATGTTTTTAGTAAACATTGTCTTATAGCTGCCTGCTCCCAGGCTGATGGGGAAGTGGGCCTCTGGCCAAGGTCTGTTGTTCCCACAAGTAGATAGAGAAAATGTGGTACATTTACACAATGGAGTACTGTTCAGCAGAAAAAAAAAACATGGAATCTTGAAATTTGCGGGAAAACGGACCGGCACTAAAAGATACCATCCTGAGTGAGGTAACCCAGTCACAAAAAGAGAAATATGGCATGCCAGCATACAATCCCACTGCCAGAGAGTCTGGGAAAAAGAACCTTCATTCATTGACTGATGGAAACAAAGGCAGACACCCACATCCTAAACTCTAGGGGGCGGCCTAGGTCCTGCCCTGGATAAAAAGACAGACTCTGGAGTTCTCCCATAGAGGGACTCACCATACCTAGGGATCAGAGTGGGGATTGGGAGGAGGGGCTGGGGTGCCTGAGAGTCAGGCAGGAGGGGAGAGAGATGGAGCTGGGATTGACATGTGAAGCAAGCTTGTTTCTAATTTAAATTAAAAAAAGAAAAAAATATATATTGTATATATATATGCACATATATTGATATAAATACATATGGAAACACACATGTATATATACATTTTTTCTATAGAAAGTTATACCACTTGGTGCTAATACTTATCCATGAGCCACAGACTATCAAACAAAAACTCCACGGTCAGGTGTGGGAAATTTCCCTAAATGAAAAGCTATGGATAATCATGGTGGCTGAAATAGGTATACTCAATTTTCTCAAGGGATGGGCTCTCATAGATTATCTAATCCCAAATGGTCAACTTGGACCATACATATATGAGTAGTACCAAATGGACTCAGAAGGCTGCATTCATGTATATACATGTGATATATGTTTATATATATATGTATATGAATATTATATATATATTATTACATACACACATGTGAATATACAGTAATACAATATTAATTTTGAGAGTAGAGTTCAATAATTTCAGAGAGTAGGCAAGTTGGGGTGCAGAGATGGAGGGTAAAAAGAATATAAATATAGTACTCATGTATAAAGAATTAAACATTTTTATCATCTATTTATTTAAGTTTCATTTATATTCCAACCTCAGTTCTCCCTCCAAACCCTCCTCCCACCCCCTCTGGGTTCTTCCCCGCAAGCCCTGCCAAGTCCACTCCTTCTCAAGGGTAAGGGCTCCCATGAGGAGTCAACAAAGTCTGACACATTAAGTTGGGGCAAGACCAAGTTCCTCTCCTCTGCATTAAGGCTGAGCATGACATTCCACCATAGAGAATGGGTTGGTTTGGAGTTCATGAGTTTCCATGATCTTGGTTGAGCTGTCTCTGTAGATTTATCCATCATGATCTTGACCTCCCCTGCTCATATATTCCCTCTTCCCTCTCTTTGACTGGATTCCCAGAACTTGGCCTGGTTCTTGTTTGTGGATTTCTGCATCTGTTTCCATCAATTACTGGATGAGGGCTTTATGAAAATAGTTTGGGTAATCACCAGTCGGTTTACAGGGGTAGGCCAATTTGGGCATCCTCTCCACTAATGATATGAGTCTTATCTGGTAGTCAAAGAGCAATGAAAGAGATATCTTATACCTTAAATATAAGACAAGAAAAGACAAAGTTACCTAATAAACTTAAATTAGGAACTTCATCTAGGGATCCACAAGCTACTCTACTTCAACCTACTTTGGAAAATCAGTGTTGCCCCTTCCACATCATCCATTGTACTTTTGTACTGAACGGCAGAGCAGAGTGTCGCAATGGAGACCATGTGGTCCAGAAATCTCACATGAATTTTTAAAGGAAAAGTCTATCATCTCCTGGACCAGCAGATTAGTCCAGAAATCTCACATGAATTTTTAAAGGAAAAGTCTATCAGCAGATGGAATCTCATGCAATCAATCAAGGGGAAAAATGAGAAAGAAAGCATGGCAGGCAAGAATTTTACCATTGAACCACCCATGCCATATGAGAGGGGGAGAACAGGAGGGGAGAGGAGGACATGGGGCAGCAGGAAGTCTGAGTTAGGGGAAGAACAGAGGAGAACAGGATGAGAGATACCATAATAGAGGGGGTCATAGGTTTGAGGAGAGATCTTGCACTAGTGTGATTTCCATAGATCTACAAGGATGACACCAACTGGCAAACTAAGCAATAGTGGAGAGGCTACCTTAAATGCCCTTCCCAAACTATGAGATTGAGGACTACCTTACATGCCATCCTAGAGCCTTCATACAGTGGCTGATGGAAGCATAAACAGACACCCACAGCAAAACACTGAACTGAACTCCTGGAACACAGTTGCAGAGAGGGAGGAGTGATGAGCAAAGGGGCTAAGACCAGGCTGGTGAAACCCACAGAAACAGCTGACCTGAACAAGGGGGAGCTCATGGATCCCAGACTGATGGCTGAGAGGCCAGCATGGGACTGATCCAGACCCCCTAAATTTGGGTGTCAGTGAGGAGGCTTTGGCTATCTCTGGGGCCTTGGGTAGTAGATCAGTATTTATCCCTGGCATACGAATGGAATTTGGGTACCCATTCCACATGGAAGGATGCTCTCTCATCCTGGACACATGGGAGAGGGCCTAGGCCTTTCCCTGGATGAAATGACAGACTCTGGAGATGCCCCATGGATGGCCTCACTCTCCCTGGGGAGCAAAACGGGGATTGGATGGGATGTTGGGGGGCTGGAGGGGAGCAGGGGAGGAGAGGACAGAGAGGGAGCTGGGATTGACATGTGAAGCAAGCTTGTTTCTAATTTCAATTTAAAAAATCTTAAAAAAAGGAAAGAAAGGAGTGTGTAGATTTTATCACCATAGATTTTGTATGTTGAAAAGAAAATAACACTGTCCTTTTGAGCATATTTAACTAGTTCTTCCCATATATATTTGGTAATCACCATGGCATTGTCCTACAGAATAGAGCATGCATACATAAGCACATCTACATCCACATTCTCACATGCTTTTGCACAACAGGTAGTTTGTTTTATCCTGTTATCTGATGTGTATAACACTATTTTATTTTATGAATTATGAAGAATCCTCCCAAATTATTCACGTTTTGTTCTTACACTTTTATATATGGACCTCTTAGTGGTGGTAGTGTGTGTGGGTGTTTGTGTGTCTGTGTGTGTTATGGATTAGAGGAGAAACTTGTGACACAGATTGAAGTCAGGTGACATAATTTTGTGAATCAGTCCTTGCTCTCTCCCTTGTGTCATGGGGTTTTTTGTCGTTCAAGGAAGTGTATCCCATCCTCACTGGTCCCCCAAGCTTTAGAAGGTTCTCCTGTCATCATCTCTCAACTCACCACAAAAGCACTAGGATTAAACAGTAGTATGTGTCAAGTTTTTATGTGTGTTCTAAGAACTTAAACTCAGGTGCTTGTTTGGCAAGCACTTTCTCCTAGGACCCTTATTTATTTTATCCTAAATGTATGTTGGGTATATTTGGACTTGTACTTCAAACTTGTCATCTTCATCATTTCAAAATTCTTGTCTAATAAACATTGACATTTTTAAAACATCATATAAAGAGTAACTTTCCATGAATCCAAGTAAGACTGTATGAGTTCTATTAATAAGTAGTAGTATAAATTAGAATACTCTTTTTATTTTTATTCATCAAACTAATGAATATTCATAATCTTTTTAAAATATGTAATTTGATAGCTACGAGGAACTGAAACTTTATGTACAAAAATATCTGCTATGCTAAGCAAATAAGGGCCTGCTTTGATGGCGAAACTCAGCAGGCCTCTTTAAAACATCATCGTGAATAAATCAAGAATTTAGCACACAAAGAACCACTGAATTTATTTATAAACTTATTTAAATAGTGATTCTAGATTTATCAGAACTCAGATTTTTTCCATACAAAAATTTGTAGCCCTTCTGAACTAGGATTTGGGATATTATACACCCTCAAGTTTAATGTGCTATTCTATTAGATGAAAAATATTGACCCAAATGAATGACTCTTAAATCTAAAATCATCTATGGCCTTAACATGCTACCTGCTAATATATAGCCAATTCCTACAGGAACAAAAACATCCTGAAATTCAATTCACTAAATGAGTTCCTCAACCAAGCTCTTAAAAAAACTATTCTGAACTCTAATTGATTCCATAAATGTTCCAGCAAAAAGCTTTCTGCATGGGAATAAGATGCTGGCCAGCCAGGATCCCCAACAATTTTGCCTGGGTAAGTAAACCTAACAGAGATGTTGGCAGCCATCCCCAGTGAGGTTTTCCTAAGCCTACTAGAATGCCTTTAAATCCTGCAACTGGTGAAAAATGGCTCTTCCGATATTCACACTTTCCAATACCTCATTTTCCTCCCAACTTGATTTATAACATTTCGGTTCACTGGCTTTCAAACCCAAGTAAACTTATTGTGGATTCAAGAGGAAATGCAATAGATCTAGGGATGCTGAGAAGAGAAACAGATAAACAAAAGCAACTCTGAGACATTAGGGAAACCTGTAGTAGAGATGCAGGGAAAACAGCACAGATTTACTTGAATAAAGGAATATCGTATCAAAAAAAATGAAGGGTAGATAGAGAAGAGTGGGGGACCTGGATGGATTTAGACAGAGTGGGCAGAGAATAGACCAATGCAAGCAAATACAATGACCATCTTGAAGCAGAACTGCCCAGCCTTATGAACATTGAAATGATTTAACAACATCCCTGGAGGAGTTATAAAATGTTTTGTTCCTAGAAATGTTTATACTCAAGCTAGGTAACTTGACACAGGCAAACGATTTAGTTGACATTTCCAGGGCTCCTTCCAACTCTGATTCTTTGACTTTGTAACTTAGGAGTGACAAAGGTGATGTCAAAGATGTAAATGAAAGACACATGCATGTGGATCACACATAAGATTTCCACTGTGCCTCAGGACTTAACACTGCTGCAGCCTGGATTGACTTGAAAATGCATCACACTCTGCAGGAAACCATTCATGAAAGTGCTAAGGAGTGACTCAGTACAAGTTCCTGACATTATTCCATCCATAAATAACATTGGCCCTCTCACTTACTCTATATTCCAGCATCAATTTTCCTACAGTCTAAAACAAACAGGTTTCTAATCTGCTTTGTGAATACCTTTAATACTGTAATCTTCAATAGAATTTTTTCCACATTCTTAATGAGATGCTCAACCTAAATGAAATAAACCACAATTTCCTCCAAATTTTACAAAGTATTGACTCCATTATAATGAAATTTTATTCTATAAAATGAGCTAAACTTTCCTGAAAAAAATTTGTCTTAGTCTTTCATCTTGATGTGCTGTGAATGGGTTAGATTTGAGGGAATGAGAGGATAGCCAAATCTATACATGTATATTACACCTAACTTCAACTGTCCATGCTTTTACTTTCCTTAAGCCCATCAGACATTAAAAAGTCACAGTTTCATTTTACTATCATGTAATTCATAGGATGGGTCCAACAGTGAGTCAAGATTTGTGGTAGTAGATCCCTCTGGATTCTTACCCTTTATTAATCTCCAATTTAGAGCTGATTTTTGTTAGGAACAATATTGTATTTTAAAGCTGCATTTTCAACTAGATATGCATTGAAAGCTTTTCAGTGTTCCTACCTGGCTGAAATTTCCAATTTCCACCAGGAGTCTATCATTAAGCTGCCTTTTTTTTTTTTGGCTCTCATTGTAAGTCCAATTCTTTGCACATGCCAACCAATTTATTACATGTACTTAACATTTTTCATACTTTTCATTTTAAATATTCTAACATCTAGTCAACATCCTATTGGTGCCCACTATTTCTGCTCTTATTTCAGTGCTAATTAGCTTAGTGTAAGACATTCTGGAATTATTTATGAGCTCATCAGAAAACTGATGATTTAAATATTTTAATGTAATTAATCTATTTAGTCATTGCTTCTCAAAAAAGACACCTCTGGGAAGCAAAATATACTGTTCTTGCTAATTCTCTGATGTAAACAAAGAGGCCTATTTTCCCTGGGTTGTGTAGCAGTTCTGTCTGAGATTAAAAACTTCGGTTTTGAAGAGAAACATCTCAAGCCAGGATTTTTCAGGGAGGTGAAACTCAGGAATTTTTAAGGGAAATGAAATGCTGCAGGAAAGCTAGTTAAGATGAGAAGTAGACATCCCCATTTAGCTTCAGGAAGTCCCTGAAACTGAACAGGTTCACTAGAATCTTCCCTCTCAAGAGTATACGAAGAGTAAGTAACAACTACTAAAAAGGTACCCAGACAAGCCACAAAGAAGAGTCTCAGAAAATCCCTGGCCTCTGGGAGAAGTGAAAGCAGCTGAACTACATAGAAGAAGCAAAGGCCAGCAGAGCTACCTGGAAAGGCTTAGACCAACTGAGTACTTGGAAAGGACTCTCTCTAACCTGTTGAGCTGCCTGAAGGATGAGCATTTCAGTCCAGATTCCTAGCTTTTTGGAGCTGTCACTCATGTCAGTGTTAGACTTTGCTCTGCACCCATTTTCCTGTAAGTAACTCTAATAAAACCCATTGGTTCACCAAATCAGATATTTGTGGTATTGGTACTTTGATCTCTTGTGAGATTTATATTTGGGGTCAGTAGGTGTGTGTGTGCATGTGAGTGTGTGTGTGTGTGTGTGTGTGTGTGTGCCTGCATGCGTGCGTGCCTGTGAGTGGTGTGTGTGTGTGTGTTTCATCTCCCCAGCAAAAATCTGTCACTTGACAGTTTTTCAAACATGATAGGTTAATGAAAATGAGACAAATTTAAAAGATCTCCAAGAATAATTTTAAGAACTATTATAAGTCACTGGCATGTTATTTCCATGTGGACCCTGTAAATAAAAATAGTTTCATTAATCAAAGCAAATGCGTAGAAGGTGAGAACTTGGAGAGCAGAACAAAAAGCTATACTCTTTTCCTTAAGGAAGCAGTGCCAGTGAGGAGTCAAAGGGCATGGTCACACAGATGCAGCCTCACTGGTTTGTGACTTGCTCACAAGCAGGGCAAGTTCTGCAGAGGAGCTTCTTCTTCCCCTAGACAAGCCCCTCTATCTTGCAGCATTTCTCTTGTGGGAATTTCTCACTGACCATTCTAATTTGGCTATTTGGGCCCGGTTATCTTTGACTGAACACCACTAAATATTCCTCAGGAGCAATAGCTCTGGCTTAGCATTAAAGGAATGGGAAGATTGACTGTGAAGCTGGAGAAAGAAAACTGAAGATGCAAATCGGTCAGAGGAACAGTGGCTCCACTCAAGCATGTCAAAAGTCACAACTTCAAATTTAATTGCAGATCTAATTGGATTTTATTTGTTCATCACAATTGTCACAGCCTCCTACTAGGCAAAAGAATAGTAAGTTTTGTCATATTCAATTGGAGTAGCTAAACAACACAGAGAAGGAAAATAATACAGATTGACTAGCATCAGTTCCCTTCAAATTGTTTTTAGAAAGGGTTAATGCAGAGGGTACTTCTGTCACTGCACTTATTCAGCTAGACCAGAGGCTTCTGTTTTCACACAAGAAGGACTGTTTAGGGATCTTTTGGATTCCTTAAAACTTCACTTTAATTACATGGTATTTAGCAATAAGGGTAGCATCTTGCTAAAAGCAGGAGCTCTGGCGAAAACAATGGACTTCTATAATGTACATTTTAACTAATTAAAATACACATGTTCTTGTAGCTTGACTTCTTTTATCTATGTATCATCTATTTCTGTATCATGTCTACATCTATCTATCTATCTGTCTATCTTCTATCTCTGTCATCTATCATCTACTTCAGGAAATTTTTTGAGATATATTGTTTATCCTATTACTTTTCTGTTTAATTTATAAATATTTTATAATAGGACCCTGGAGAACAGGAAGATCTCCTGAGTTGCTTTCTCCTTATAACAGTCTATGTTCATTGCTTTCTATGCTCATCTGTAGCAGCAATTGATGTGCTAGGACATTCTCATGAATTCGTCCTTATTTCTAACACATTTCTTATTAGCAGCAGTGTCCTATAACCTGGCAAAATAGACAGTTTCTTCATTTTAATCTGTGTACAAAGATACCTAGCACTCCTCAGCTCAGTCTAATCTCCTCAAATTAAGTACCTGCTTTTCCCTGAACACCATAGTTCATCCCTCTATATTCTTTGGTATTACAATGTCTGGAATGATTTCCATTACCTTATCGATTTATTTACTTCCTCTTTGTAACAAAGAAAACTAATTTTGATCTTTTCAATGCATAAAACGGGGAAATGAATCATTCTGAGTTTATAAATACAAAACTAAGGATTGAATGATTTACTTACAAAATTTATGGTTAGAAATCACAAAAAAAGAACTTCTTTTCCAAAATGTAAATATTATGAACAAATGCTAGAGTAGATGTTTATTGAATTCTAGTGAGAATGTGATAAAATATTTAAAATGAAATACAGAAATTTAATCAATTTAGGAATAGAAAATATATTGTGAAGGTAGACACTTGCTTCCCTCCTATTAACTGTTGGGACAATGGGCCCCAAGGAATTGAAATTTCCTTAGGAATCTCACACTTGGGGGAACAGAAAGGCTGAAGCCATGATGCCTTTCTCTTCCAGAAACTTTACTGGGTTCTGAAAACTTGTCTGACAACCTAGAAAGACAGACTGGAGACAATGAAGGAATAACATTGTGCAGAAGCATGTCCTGATGAGGACTATCTGATCATGAATAACTCCCATCCTATCTTTAATTCTAAAACTCACATTAGAGCACTGATGTGCACTGGGCTCCACTTGTTCTACTTTCTAATATGGCCACACTAAATAAAAAAAACCTTCTCTGATCATCGCTGTTCTTAGCAACTTAATTGGTGTACTGAACAAAGACGCCAACACTAATCTGTTACAATTATGCGTTCCTGGGCTTTAGTCCTAAAATCTTCAGTAATGGAAAGGCAACATGTTCAAAAGCAATACAATTTCATCATGAAATTTCATAGGGATATAAGTTACAAATATATTTATTTGTTCCATTCCTCTGTATTTTAAAATTAGAAAAATTGGAATGTCAATAGTTATGAAGGACAAAAAAATGGACTTTGTAATTTATTTGAGTAAAATAGTTTAAACACAATGGGTGAAATTTTATTAAGATATGGAGAGTTTTAAAAGAAACAGTGATAAATTATATATTACCTAAACCTCAATGAGAAAAACTGTTGAAAATATCAATCTTAGAACCACTCTTATATTGTGGCTAAAACTTACATTTTAGTTTTTAGGGAAATAGATGAATTATATAGAAAACATACTTTTTCTTGTTATAAGTATATCTATTCATAGTTCTGAAACTATAATTTAGCTATTGCTACCCATTAATGGAAAGAAAACATAGAATGACGAAATATACTATCATCATAATTTATCAAGACTTTTTTCTCACCTGAAATCTCAAGATTATACTTTCACAAACGTATGAAATGTACATTAATACATACATATGTCATTGCTTGGAAGGTTGACAGTAGAATAAATATTTGATTCTTCAGTCTCATTACTACCGCTATATCCAGAGACCATGAACTCAGTGTGTTGAAGATACATCTGCACGTGTGTGTTCACTGCAATAGTATTCACAGTAGCCAAGGAGAAGCAAACTAATGGCCCAACACTTTGTGTTAGTAGAAATGGGATAAATGCATGCAACTTAGCAACAGCATGGAAGGAACTGGAGATCAAGTGAAAGAAGCCAGGCATGGAAAGACAAATGCCAAATGGTCTCACTCAATGTGGAATCTGAAAATTTAGTCTTAGGAAGCCAAGAGGAAAATGGTGATTAAAAAAGATAAAGGAAGACAGGGAGTGGTTGGCCAATGGATGCTAAGTTACAGTCAACCCAAGCCTTGTCAGGCTTGCATCTTTCGACAGCAAGTGCCTATATCCTTGTGAACCCTCATGTTTTATTCTGAGACAGAGTCTCACTAAAGTTGCCTAAAATGGCCTTGACCTCACTCTGTAGGTCAAATAAGCCTGAAAATTCAGGTTCTCCTATCACAGCTTCATATATAGCTGAAGTTAGATGCCTACATCACAAAGCCTGGCTAAGAACTTCTGTCATTTCCTAAACCAAAATTTATAACATTTTAAGAATATTGCCATACATATGAATAAATTAAATAATATTAAATATATAATTTCAAATGACTTCCATGTCTTTATTCCTTAATGCTGTATTAGTATTTGATTTCCCTGATCATATACAACTTAATCTGATAGTAAGTACCCATGTATTTCGAATTGTTATTGTTTTCCACTGAACTTAGCCTTTAAAACTATACAGTGACCTTCTTATCTGTTGTTACTGCTTTTGATTTAAAGTCTACTTAATCTAATTTAATTATGGCCATTCCTGTTTTGCATTTAATTTGCATATATGTAAGATTCTATATGTTCATTTTCAGTCTATTTGTGTACTTAGACATAAATGATCTTCTAATAAGCAACATAAAATTGGGCCTTCCATTTCATACCCATTCAGTTGCTGTAGGCCTTTTAAATGTAGAATATAATCAATTTATACTCAATGTAATTATTTTAAAAAAGAACTTTATATAGCATTTTTAAAGCTTGTTTTCTTGAAGTTCTTTTGTAGCCTCTAATCTCTTCCACTATCTTCTTTAGTAGGTAAATAATTACTCTAACTGTAGTGTTTTCTTTATTATCTTGGTTACATATAGTTTGCTTTGTGATTACTATAGGGTTTATAAAACATCTTTTATCATGTAACAAGCTGTTTTAAAATGATTACATGAAATGATTGTAAAGATATGCACAGACTCAAAATATAAGAAAAATATTTTAAGAAAATTCCATTTGTGTTTCATTTCTCCTAGAATTTATAATTTTCAATATTGGTTCAATGTCTTAAAGTTTTATTTAGTTATTACTTTTAATTGCTTTGCTTTTTATTTTTCCACAATAAAGGTCTAAGTGTCTTATATAGCATGGCTTGCATTATCGAGTCATTATGAATTTGTTCTTATAATTACTCTTATTAGTGCTCTTTGTATCTTCCCATGTTTTCTTCCTATTAATGCCTTTCTTTTAGTTTGAAGAATATTCTTTTGTGTTTATTGGAGGGCAGGTAGAATATATATTCTTTCATCTTTTCTTTTTTTCTACCCTGTCTCTATTATTCCTACATGTCTAGGGTGGGTACTGTGCTTAGCAGACATTCTTTATTTCTCTTCATCACTCTGAAAATTTGTAAGAGTTTTTCTAAGAAGTCTCTTCCAGGAGAGTTGAAACTTCCTTATATGTCATTTTAAAATCTCTTTCTTGCAGTCAGCTTTGAGAATTTTCCTCTAGCTTTCACCTTTGATATATAATCATGAGACTTGGATGAATTAAATTTGTCTGATTACCTTTGATTCTGTCGTACTAGAACTCTGTATCTTATATTTGGGAACTTTGCTATTGTTTCGTTTGAGTGGGGGTTCTATCCATTTTATATTCTCTTGTACTCCTTGAACAGACATAATCAGAATGTTGGCTCTTAATGCTGTCCTAAAATTCTGGAAATCTTTCTTTGTTCCTAATTTATTTTTCTTTTCCAACTGTACATTTTAAACAGCCTGTTTGTACTCACTAATACTTTCTTCCATTTGATTCAATCCTACTTCTTAGGCCTTCTGTTGTTTTTTAAATTGTGTTCAATGTTTATTTCAGCTCTAGGATTTGACTTTTAAAAGTTGTTTATATTTCTTCAAATCTTATGGTTAGAGTTTTGAAGTCTTTCTGTGTTTTCTTCATGATAATTGAGATTTCCTTAAACAGTTAATCAGAAGTTCCTCATACTGATTCATACCTTCTTAGATATTGGTGCTAGTTTTATTCACACTTGGGGAAGCCTGGTTTTACTGGGAGATTTTGTTTATTCCTATGTGGTGTCATTTGGGCACTGAAGAATTAGGTAATTATTCCAGTCTTTTGAAGATGGCTTTGTAGGCTGAGTGTGGGGGTGCACAACTTTAATCCCAGCACTCAGATGCAGAGGCAGGTGGGTCTCTGTGAGTTTGAGGCCAGCATACTTTAGAGAATGAGCTCCAGGACAAGAGGGGACTACAAAGAAAGAGCTTGTCTCAAACAACACCAAAAAACAAAAGCAAACAAACAAGAAAACCAATGTTTCTATTTGTGTCTCCATATATTCTAAGCAGGGTAGTCATTTTCTCTGAGCCTATGGGCTTAGCACTGAGTAGCACCTATCGCCAGATGTGGTAGGAGTCAGCTATCAGTATGTTATGACTGTGTCAATGTAGGAGGGTAATCTAAACCTTGGTTTGGTGCATCATTCAGAAATAAATAGGAAAACACATAGGAAGAATGACATGACCTCATCAGTTTGTCTCTGGGACAGTGATGCCTCCAGATACTTCATCCATAGTTACTGTAAGCTTGTCAGGATCTACAGAACTCTGTCCAGTCTGAGCAGGTTATGGAGGATAAAACAATTACTGTCTACTATGGCACATTTGTAATTGACACTGCTATCAGCCTGTATCCAACCCTGGAGCTACAGCCTAAGCGCAGAACATCAGTAGGAAAAGGCTAAGGTGCTCCTGGTTAGCTTATCTATTGCTGAGGGGAACTCAGGGGACAGGAGCACTGCAATTAGCAATAGGCAATGGCCCATATCCTACCCTAGCTCAGGAGCTGTTCAAGTGGCTCCATCCACAGCAGGCCTAGGAATGCGGCATTAGAATTGTCTCTGTATCAGGTTTTTCTGATCCAGCACCATGATTCAGGGAACAATCTTGTGTTTACTGCCTAAACGCTAAACTCAACAACAGCATTAAAATAATTCAAATGAGCCAGGTATATTCTTTAGAGTTAAAAGATCACAGAGTACCATGAAGCATTACAGTCACATAGCATCTATAGCCTTTTTGCATTGTCTTTCTCAAGCATGCGCATAGCACTGCTTTAAAATTCACAAACCAAGAGAACCACCAGGGACCTGAGGACTGTGCACAGAGGATCCGGATCCCACACCAACAGGATTCAGACCGCCCAGAGACTGCCAGCTTCCAAGTCCATTCTCCATCCACAGGACAGGTGAGGTAAGTGTGGGTCTGTCTCCAGCCTGTTTTCCGGTGGTCTGAGCAGAACTGCACACAGCAGAGGAGGATCCCATCCCGATGGAATTCAGCCCACCCAGAGACTGCCAGCATCCATGTCCCAGTCTCCACCCATACAACAGGGAACGTGAGGCAAGCCTAACTTCCAGTAGCCTTAGCAGAACCACTGGAAAGCTGAGGACTGCAAACAGCAGACCGGATCCCAGCCTGACAGGATTCAGCTCTCCCAGAGACTGCCAGCTTCCAAGTCCCTGTCTCCACCCACTGGACAGGAGAGTCGAGGGTCCAGCCTACCCAGAGTTTGCTAAGGTCCTGATACTAGGACTGCCTCCATCCATGCAAGAGGAAAGCCACCAGGGTATTGGACCTGCTACCATCCACTGGAAAGGGGTCGCATACCCACCAGGGGAGGAAGAGACTCCTTCTGCACTGACAGGAAGAAATGATGGGAAGGAGACAATACAAAAACACACCCACCAACAAAAAATCCAATATGACACAACCAGAAACTAGAGAAACTACACCTGCAAGACCTGCACAGTCCATTGTGGAAGAAGCAGATTAGAAAGACCTTAAAAGCAACTTCATGAAAATGATAGAATCCCTCAAAGAAGATATGACAAAATCCCTTAAAGACATGGAAGAAAAAGCAAAAAAAAATACAAGAAATACAAGAAATAGAGGAAAAAACAATGCAAAAAATGCAAGAAATGGAAGAAAAGACAAAGCAAAAACTTCAAAAAATGCAAGAAAGAGGGCAAAAGACAAAGCAAAAACTACAAGAAACAATTCAAAAAGTACAAGGGTTGAAAGCTGAAATAGAGACAATAAAATCCTGGAAATAGAAAAGCTGGGCAAACAGTCAAATACTACTGATTCGAGCATAACCAACAGAATACAAGAGATGCAAGCCAGAATCTCAGGTGTTGTAGATACACTAGGGGAAATAGGTTCATTGAGCAAAGAAAATCTTTAGTCCAACAAATATCTAACACAAAATATCCAGAAAAAATGGGACACCGTACAAAGAGCAAACCTAAGAATAATAGGTATAGAAGAAGGTGAAGAAATCCACCTCAAGGGGGCAGAAAACATATTTAACAAAATCATAGAAGAAAACTTTCTCAACTTAAAGAAAGACATGCCAATGAAAATACAAGAAGCCTACAGAACACCAAATAGAGTATACCACAAAAGGAAATCCCCTCACCACATAATATTAAAAACCCCGAACATACAGAATAAAGAAAGAATATTAAAGCAGCAAAGGAAAAATGCCAAGTAACATACAAAGGCACACCTATCAGAATCACAACTGACTTCTCCATGGAAACTCTGAAAGCCAGAAGGTCCTGGATAGATATTCTACCAACACTAAGAGACCGTGGATGCCAACCCAGACTGCTATACCTAGCAAAATTTTTCAATCACTATAGATGGAGAAGCAAGATATTCCATGACAAAACCAGATTTAAACAATACATATCCACTAACCCAGGACTACAGAAAGTTCTGGAAGGAAAACCCAAACACAAGGGAGTTAACTACAACCAGAAAAACATAGGCAATAAATAATCCCACCTTACCAATAGCCAAAAGAAAAGAGGTGGAAATCCACATATAATTCCACCACCATCAATTATTCCAAAACAAACAAGAATGAGCAATCAATGGTCACTACTATCCCTCAGTATTAATGGTCTCAACTTGCCCATGAAGAGACACAGGCTAGCAGACTGGATTTGAAGACAGAACCCAACCTTCTGCTGCATACAAGAAACATACCTCAGCCTCAAAGACAGACATTACCTCAGATTTAAGGGTGGGGAAAAGATTTTCCAATAAAATGGACCCAAGAAACAAGCGGGGGTATCAATCCTAATATCTAACATATTAGATTTCAAAATAAAATCAATCAAAAGAGATGAAGGAGGGCACTTCATACTCATCACAGGAGAAATACACCAAGATGAAGTCTCAATTTTAAACATCCATGCCCCAAATACAAAGACACCCACATTCATCAAAGAAACATTACTAAAACTCAAATCAGATATAAAGCCCCACACACTTATAGTGGAAGACTTCAACACCCCACTCTTACCTCTAGACAGTACTACCAGACAGAAACTTAACAAAGAAGCAAAGGAAATAATTGAAGTTATGACCCAATTGGGATTAACAGACATCTATAGAACATTCCACCCAAATAAAAAAGAATATACCTTCTTCTCAGTGCCACATGGAACCTTCTCAAAAATCGATCACATACTTGGCAAAATATCAAATCTCAATATGTACAAAAAAACGGAATAACTTCGTGCACCTTATCAGACCACCATGAGTTAAAATTAGAATTCAACAACAACACAAATCACAGAAACCCTACAAAATCATGGACGTTGAATAATACACAACTGCACCATTCCTGGGTCAAAGAAGGAATTTAAAAAAAAGAAATTAAAGAATTCCTAGAATTCAATGAGTATGATGACACAACATACCCAAACTTATGGGAAACTTTGAAAGCAGTGCTAAGAGGAAAGTTCATAAAACTAAGTGCCCACATGGAGAAAATGGAGGATAGTTACACAAGAGAATTAACAGCACAACTGAAAGCTCTAGAACACAAAGAAGCAAATTCACCCAGGAGGAGTAGACACCAGGAAATAATCAAATTGAGGGCTGAAATCAATAAAGCAGAGACTAGAAAAACAATACAAAAAATCAATGTAACGAAGAGTTGGTTCTTTGAGAAAATCAACAAGATAGACAAACCTTTATCCAAACTTACCAAATGACAGAGTGTGAACATGCAAATTTTAAAAATCAGAAAAGAAAAGGGGACATAACAACGGACACTGAGGTAACCTGTACTCCACACAATTTGAAAATCTAAAGTAAATGGACAATTTTTTGGGTAGATATCATTTGCCAAAATTAAAGCAAGAACAGATAAGCAATTTAAATAGACCTATAACCCCTATGGAAATAGAAGCAGTCATCAAAAGTCTCCAAACTACACAAAGCCCAGGACCAGATGGCCTCAGTGCAGAATTCTACCAGAAATTCAAAGAACAGCTTATACCAATTCTTATCAAAGTATTCCATGCAATAGAAGCAGAAGGGCCTTTGCCAAAATCTTCCTATGAGGCTTCAATAGCCTTGATAACCAAGCCACACAAAGACACAACTAAGAAAGAGAACTTCAGACCAATATCCCTCATGAACATTGATGCAAAAATACTCAATAAAATACTCGCAAATCAGATCCAAGAACACATCAGAAAACTCATCCACCATGATCAAGTAGGCTTCATGCCAGGCATGCAGGGTTGGTTCAACATATGAAAATCCATCAATGTAATTCACCATATAAACAAGCTGAGAAACAAAAATCACATGATCATCTCATTGGATGCTGAAAAAGCCCTTGACAAAATCCAGCACTCCTTCATGATAAAGGTCTTGGACAGATCTGAGACAACAGGAACTTACCTCAACATAGTAAAAGCTATATAGAGCAAACCAACAGCCAACATCAAACTACATGGACAGAAACTCAACACAATTCTTCAAAGATCAGGAATAAGACAAAGCTGTCCACTCTCTCCATACATCTTCAATATTGTACTTGAAGTTCTAGCTAAAGCAATATGACAACAAAAGGAGATCAAGGGAATACAAATAGGAAAGGAAGTGGTCAAACTTTCACTATTTGCAGATGGTATGATAGTTTACATAAATGACCCAAAAAACTCCACCAGGCAACTCCTGCAGCTGATAAATTCTTTCAGCAATTGGCAGGTTACAATATCAACTCAAGAAAATCAGTAGGCCTACTATATACAGACGATTAAAAGGGCTGAGAAAGAAATCATAGAAACATCACCCTTTACAATAACCACAAATAACATAAAATACCTTGGGGTAACGCTAACCAAACAAGTGAAAGACATGTATAGCAAAAACTTTGAGTCATTAAAGAAAGAAATTAGACTCCAGCAGGTGGAAAGATCTCCCATGCTCTTGGATAGGTAGGATCAACATAGTAATAATAGCAATCTTACCAAAAGCAATACACAGTTTAATGCAATCCCCATTAAAATCCCAGCACAATTCTTCACAGACTTTGAAAGAACAATAATCAACTTTGTATGGAGAAACAAAGACCCAGGATAGCCAAAACAACCTTATTCAACAAAGCAACATCTGGAGGCATTGTCATCCCTGACTTCAAGCTCTATTATAGAGATGTAGTCCTGAAAACAGTTTGATATTGGCACAAAAATAGACAGGTAGACCAATGGAATCAAATTGAACACCCTGATATTAACCCATACATGTATGAACATCTGATTTTTGACAAAGAAGCAAAAAATATGCAATGGAAAAAAAGAAAGCATCTTCAACAAATGGTGCTGGCATAACTGGATGCTGGCATGTAGAAGAATGTGCATAGATTCATGTCTATCCCAATGCACAAAACTTAAGTCCAAATGGATCAAAGACCTCAACATAAATCCAGCCACACTGAACCTCTTGGAAGAGAAAGTGGGAGGCACCCTTGAATGATTTGGTACAGGAGACAGCTTCCTGAACATAACTCCAGTAGCACAGACACTGAGATCAACAATTGATAAATGGGACCTCCTGAAACTGAGAAGCTTCTGTAAGGCAAAGGACAGTCAGTAAGACAAAAAGGCACCCCACATATTGGGAAAAGATATTCACTAACCCCACATCTGACAGAGGGCTGATCTCCAAAATTTACAAAGATCTCAAGAAGCAAGTCTCCAAAACACCAAAGGATCCAATCAAAAAATGGGTTACAGAACTAAATAGAGAACTCTCAATAGAGGAGACTAAGGAGACTCTTGAGAAAGTGCTCAACATCCCTAGCTATCCGGGAAATTCAAATCAAAACAACATTGACACACTCTCACTCCTGTCAGAGTGGCTAAAATCAAAAACACCAATGACAGTTTATGCTGGAGAGGATGTGGGGAGAGGGGAACACTCCTACATTGCTGGGGGCGTGCCAACTTGTAGAGCCACTATGGAAATCAATATGGAGATTCCTCATGAAAATGGGAATCAGTCTACCTCAAGACCCAGAATTTCCACTCTTAGGCATATACCCAAAAGATGCACATTCATACAACAAGGATGTCTATTCCACTATCTTCATAGCAGCATTATTTGTAATAGCCAGAACCTGGATGGTCCTCAACTGGAGTGGATAGAGAAAATATGGTACATTTACACAATAGAGTACTATTCCGTGGAAAAAAAACAATGGAATTTTGAAATTTGCAGGCAAATGGATGACACTAGAAGAAACCATACTGAGTGAGGTAACTCATTCATTTATGGATTTTAGACATGAATCGGGGGAGTGCCAGCATACAATCCCATTGCCAAAGAGTCTAGGAAACAGAACCTTCATACAGTGACTGATGAAAGCAGAGGCAGATACCCACAGACAAACACTGAATTGAATTAGAATCTAGTGTCAGAAAGAAAGAAATGATGGGCAAAGGAGTTAAGAGTGGGCTGGTTTAACTCACAGGAGCAGTTGACCTGAACAAGGCAGAGCTCTTGAACTCCAGATTGATGTCTGTGTGGAAAGCACCCTGAATGTGGGTGTCAGTGAGGAGGCCTAGGTAATCTATTGGGCCTTGGGTAGTATTTACCCCTGGAATACAAATAGACTTTGAGTGCCCATGCCATAATATGGGAGGCTGTCTCTGTTGGGACTCTTGAGGGAGAGCCTAGGCCCTGCCCTAGATGAAATGACAGTTACTGGAGATCCACCATGGAGGGCCTCACCCTCCTTGGTGATCTGAGTGGAGAATGGGTGGGAGACTGGGGGACCTGGCAGGGAGGGCAGGGGGGGAGGGAAGTGAGAGGGAGCTGGGATTGACATGTGAAACAAGATTGTTTCTAACCTAAATAAAAAATAAATACATAAAACTTTAAAATAGATATATATATAATGAAGAAATGTTTAAAAGAAAAAATTCACAAACTAATATATTTCTCTGTGTGTGTGTATGAGATTGTATAAATATGCTAATTCAAAGAGATTATCATCAATATTAAATATAAATCAAATTATCATTCTTAAAAATACATTAATCTTTATTCTTCTCTTATAAACCAGTACTGTGGAATATTAACATTTTAAATGAAAATAAATAAACATAACAATGGAAAACATTCTTAGTGACAGTAGTATTTGCTAAAATTATTTAGGTGTGGCTATATAACCTAGAATAAGCTCAGAAACTAGGAAAGTAAAAAGGAATAGCAGTGGGAGTGGTGGGGGTAGGAGGAGAGGATTCATAGAGGAGATAGAAGGATGCAGGTGTTATGAAGCAGGAATGAGGACAATTGGGGAGGGGAAGAAATTATCTATGGGGGGAAGAGGAAGAAAGCACTTACAGAGATGGAGAAGGGAGAAAGAACACAAAGAGTGGTTGAGAAAGTCAGAGAGCTTACTTAAAATTCACATATAAATGCCTTAACCCGTATGTGTGTTGTTAGGCCAAAGGGCTTCTTACATCCCTGTCAAGGGGAGTGCTAACCTCTCTTTTCATACAACACTTTTTTTAACCTGTTTTTTTATTTAAATTAGAAACAAGCTTACTTCACCTGTCAATCCCAGCTCCCTCTCACTCTCCTCTTCCCCTGCTCCCCTAAGCCTCCTAACCCCCACTCAGTCACAACTCCACTCTCTAGGGAGGGTGAGGCCCTTCATGGGGGATCTCCAAAGTCTGTCATATTGTCCTGGGCAGGGTCTAGGCCCTCCCCCATGTGTCCAGGCTGAGACAGCATCCATCCATGTGGTATGGGCTCCCAAAGTCCATTTGGATGCCAGAGATAAATACTGATATTTTGCCAGAGGCCCCAAAGAATGCCAAGACCTTCTCATTGACACCCATGTTTAGGGGGTCTGGATCAGTCCGATGCTGGCCTCTCAAAAAAAAATCCTGGTAAAGTAGTGTACTCCTCTAATCCCAGTGTCAGGGAAACAGAGGCAGTTAGACTCTGGAGGCCCACTAGTTAGCTAAGCTGTGAGCTTCAAGTTCAGTGAGAAACTCTACCTCAGAAACAAGGTGGAGTGAGATAGAGGAAGGAGACTGACAAGAGCCTCTGGCCTCCATAGCATGGGAATGTGCACACACATACACACACACTACATATAGAACTCTGGCCTCCATAGCATGTGCACACACACATATATCCCTCATACAACACCAACAAAAAAAGGGAGCATGGAGAACTCCAGGGAGTACAATTGCTCTCTCTCATGGACATAAACAGGGATCATGTGATGCATGACAATAGTCTGTAAGACAATAGTAATTGGAGGAAAGAGCCACAGTGGAAGAAAGAGCAGCAGCGGTGAAATCTTTTTACTTTGCCATTGTGAGCTATGTATTTTTTCTATGTAATTCATGCAAATAATGAGCTGAAAAACATAATTAAGCCTAAACAGCATAAATGAAACTCCTATTATTAATACTGATACCCATTTAAAGAACGTAGGAATTTAATTCAACTCACTGAATATACCCTTTGCGCAAAGTATTTCAAAGGCAGGGGGCAATGAATGCTAAACTTTACTCAAAAGGAATGTTATAGGTGTTCATACCAGTGCTATAATTCTGAAACCGTCTTATATATGAAAAGCAAATGAGTTAGGATCAAATGATGATTGAGGAGCCAGAACTTTCTCTGTGGAAAGAGACAGACTTCAAGAATGAAACTGGAGAAAAGTAAGTAAACTCTGTTGGCATGCAGGGCTTCCAGGGGTAGATACTTTCTGAAACTTTAGGCCTCTATAATTCTGTGGGCTGTCCAAGGAAAATGAAGAGTGAAAGTTCAGATCTAGAAATTCAGAAGGGGCACATTAGTGTCACAGAAACTCTTTTCCTGACCTGGTGGTGCATTTGACTGGAATTCCTAGTTGTAGTGTCATGCCATCTACCCTAGAGTTGCCTTGCAAGAGTCACCCTTGGCGCCCAGAGTTTGCTTTCTCTGTACATTTCTCAGAAGAAGGGAATGTGCTCGCTAAAGAAATGACTGATTCGTATTGGTGCATTGAGCTAGGCAAGTAGGGAACAACCCTGAAACACATTGTGTCAAACTTCAGGATGTGTTCAGATTAAATCAGTGGGATTAGAATGGTCAAGAGTCAGATGAATGAAGGTTCTAATATCTGAGTTTGTAACTTCTGGAGCATCAAAATTAACTGTAAATAATGGGCAACAGGGAGAATCAAGCAATAGCAGTGTGGCGGGGAGACTAGAGCAGCACCCAAAAATGCAGCCATGCATACAAAGCAAAGAAGGATGTTTGAGAACTTTGCTTAGATATGGGACTGGGTGGCTCTCCTCATGAAGCAGCTATAGAAGAATTTTGGAACAATGTGGTTAATTTAAATGTTAACTGTGCATTATCTGATAAAGCTAACTGTCATAAATGTGTTCCTAGTGAAGCTAGAAGAAAACACTGTTAGGAATTATATACTAAATTGAGTGTTATGTAATAGGCAACTTTTAAAGGGTGTGAGGAAAAGCAAATACATGTGTGTACACATACTCATACTGCTTGTAACTCTTTGAAGCATCAAGACTAATATGGATAATAATTAATAACACACAGAAAATAACCTACACAAACTACTATAGGCAGCAAAGGAATGCTGAGAAAAACAGTGTTGCCCAAGAAAGAGCATACCAATTGGTTATCCTTTACCAAATGGTGAACCCTAAAGACACAAACCAGGAGGGGTATATGGGAGGGTTTTAGGTGATGAAAGGGAAGGGGAAATGAAAGGGAAGGGGAAATGATGTAGTTATTTATAATTTAAAAAAAAGAAGAAGTAATTTTTAAAAGAATGGAGTCCAGAGTGACACCAGAATGGTGCGGGGTGGGGGTAGAGCTCACACATTGGCTGTGTATTTTTGAGTTCAGGAGAATGTGTTCTGATATTTTTTGAGACTTTAACAACTAAAAACAAAAACAAAAGATACATCTGAGTGTGATAACAAGGGCTAGAAGCGTGACGAGAGATATTGATCTATCCTCATGTTCTTGTCTCCTGCTCTGTTTCCTTAATTTCACTCCAAGATAAAGCAAGACTACTGTCTTCTCTGACAAAGGCAAACACAGCACACTTACACTGGAATATGAATGGTGAGTTCTAAAATAATGCTGTTAAATACTATATATATATATATATATGTATAATTTCTTGAGAAGAAGAGTTTGTTCCAATTTGATACTAATTCAAAGATAAATACACACAAAGGAGGGTATTTTAAATGTCTTTGTGATGAGCACTGAAATACAATCCTAATTCAAAGCAGTCTCAATAGAAAAGCATATTAATCACAAAATAGTCACGAGTTTAACAAGTTGTTAGCTTTCTCTCCAAAATCCAGGCAAGTGTCCATTAAATTAAGTGGAGCTGGCCTCGGCTCAGCTGTACAGGAGACCTGGTGATCCTTCACCTAGGCGTCTCTTCCTACTTTAAGCGACTCCCTCACTTTGCGGATTGCCATCTAAGGCGGATGGTTCTAATTCTTCATTCAACTGATATATTAGATACTGTTTTTATTGCTGCGATAAAACATCATGACCGATGGGACTAGTAGAAGGAAGGGGTTATTTGAGGTTGGTAGTACTAGCAGAATAAGAGCTCATCACCATCATGGCTGGGAGGGCGGCAATAGGCAGGCAGGCATGGCTCTGAAGCAGCAGTGAGAGCTCTCATTATGAACTGCAAACAGGAAGCAGAGAAAGCTTTGAATGTAGTGAGAATTTTGAAACTAAAGAGCTGCCCTCAGTGACATACTTCATCCAGCAAGGCCACGCCTCCTAGCCATCCCTAAACAGTCACCAACTGGGGATCAAGAATTCAAATGTCTCAGACTTAAGGGAGGCAGCTCATTCAAAGCACTACAGTTTGTTTTTCTTTAGCACCAGAAGCTTACATCTTCCATGTTCAGGCTTACTCCACCCCCACCCCCTGATTCCTGGTGCTGCACAGACATTCACCTCCTGTATCCTTTTCCTTCATGGTCCACAGACTTCCCTAGCTAGCACTGTAAATCATTCCTGCTCAGCATGGTAATTTGGGGAATTAGATGACCACTCCATATGCATGTTAAATGCCCTCTTGTGAAGATAATGCCATGACTTGCTACCTAAGATTCTAAGCACATCAGTTTTCCTCAATGTCCTTTGCAGACCTGCATCCCTGTGCATGTTTCTGTATTACACATTAAGTAATAGTGTAACTATTACTCTGGATCCCTGCTGTTTCCAGTGAAACCAACTCCGTTTGTTGATAATACTGTATATTTAACATGTTTCTGTCTCTACCTGATAGCTTAATACCTAGCACATTATAGAAGTTCAATAAAGGATTCAAGCTTACAGTTAAGTGCTAAATTCCAAACAGTTTATTTCTGGAACCACTTCATCCCAGGAGCAGAAATTATGTTTAAGAAGAGACTGTTCCAACATAAACCACAGTAATGAGAGGAATAACATCTAGAGACACCAAAAACATGAAGTCTTCCTCCGCTCCTTATAAACCATCCCTCCATAGAAAGCAGTTGGACAAAAGACAGCCTCCTTCTTTAAACAAGCCCTTGAGAGGATATGATAGCAGGCATTTGCTTAGTACTTGCCCTTGAGATAGTTCAAGAATAAGCCAGAGTTTAAAGCCTGGGACTTAGGCCCTTGGCTATTTATTATTTGCTATTACTCATGTGACTCACACATGTTAGTGTAAACATCCAAAGGAAACTCTCCAAAACTAAACTATTTTCACCAAATAAATATAGCAATGTACACATACACACACACACACACACACACACACACACGAGAGAGAGAGAGAGAGAGAGAGAGAGAGAGAGAGAGAGAGTCATCCTTCTGTGTCCTTACGAATTTTGTTCCAAGACCCCACATCTGCCAAGGCTTAGATCCCATATAAAATGATGTATTTGCATAGAACAGACCCACGCCCTTCTGCATATTTCAACTCATCCCTAGATTACCCTTGAAACCAAACAAAATGTAAAAGCTTTCAGGCAGCATGATAATTAGTTGTTATGCAATACTATTTAGGCAATAAGTACAAGGAAAAAATCTGTAAATGATATAATTTTGTGAATATTTTTATTCAGGTGTAGAACCCACAGGTATGAAGAGTTAGTGGTAGCCAGTCAATTTATAGTCAGAATATACAATGTCAATATATTTACTATCTTGACTTTATAAAAAAATGACATCACTTCTAGAAAACAAAAGAAAGAAAGGAGAAATTGTCTTTGAAGATAATCCAAAGACCTGGCACAAACAAATACAACATGCTGTAGTGGAGGCTAGAGTCAAAAATACTTAATTGCGTAAAACAACTTACAAGAAATTCTCTAGTTCATACCAGATTTGAAGAGTGTGTAAACACTGGGCTACCAGCAGAGGCTCCTACCTTAGAGACAGCATCAGCACCTGCTGCTGTCATGTAGCATCAATAGCAAAGTTGTCTGCAAGAGCAGAGCACATACCTGCACACTTTTCATCTGGAAACTGGTTGCGTTATACTTCATGTGATTTATATCTTTGAGGACACATGACCCCCAAATTTCCATGCTTCATTTGTTCTTTATTAGGGATAAAAATATGTTTCAAAACAGAAGCGTGAATTATGCTCATACAAAGAAATTTTTACGGGCTGCTGTGCAATGACCAGATATTTCCTTTAAGACCAAATTCTTTCTTGAAGTTAGTGTGTTAACTGTGAATCCCCCACAGTTTATCCACTCTCATAAAAAAATATTCTTAACTTCAAGGAGCTGACATATATTACAATTCACAAGGAATTGTGTATCTCCAGCTGCTAACCAATGTTGAGTTACAAGGGCTCAATTTGGAAAAGTAATGACTGATCAAGCCTGGTTCTGACCATCACAATGCCTCATGACACCTGTTGAGAGAATGGTGGACTTTAATTCCTTTCGGTCTAAACTGGGCATTTTACAATATCCTTGTGCCAGCACATCTCAGTCTCGGACCATTTCTCGGAAATACAACTTCACATGTATAGTGCTAGAAGAGTCCTCTGGGGAAAATTACAGAAGGAATATTGCATAGGTGATAATACTGAACCTATGCAATAGTAGGCTCAGCAACTGTGGCAGCTGAGCAATAGTAGAATGCTGCGGGAGTGAAATTAATAACAGTTAGTTATGAAATAGGGTATCAGTGCATCAGAAAATGTTGTTGTCTTAGGATTTCTAATGCTGTGACGAGACACCATGACCACAGCAACCCTTATAAAGGAAAACATTGAATTGGGGCTGACATACAGTCTCAGAGGTTTAGTTCATTGTCTTTCTGGTGGCATGAAGATAGACATGGTGCTGGAGACAGAACTGAGAATTCTATGTCTTGATTAGCAGGCAGCAGAGACAACTGTCACGCTGGGTGTGGCTTGAGCATTTATTAGGCCTCAAAACTTGCCTCCACAATGACACACTTCCTTCAACAAGGCCATTCCCAATAGTGCTACTCAGTACTATGGGAGCCATACCTACTCAAATCACCATGACTACCAAATCGTAGTTATTTGGTAGTTTGTATAGAAACTATAAGAACTGTGAGACCACACAATTATTGCTATTACAGGTATTCTGTAGAATTTAATTGACATTTATTTGGAGCTGCTCTTCTCAAATTTAAGGCAGACTATGAAAGTCAGAGGACCTCTGTCATTGTGACATACACCCAAGAAAACAACTTAATAGTACAAAATGCTTGCTATTCTCACTATTAAGTTTGGAGTCATTATGGAAGAACAGCTGACATCAAGGAAGCAGGGGGGGAATCCCTACTCTTCTGGCCTCTTCCTTTATCTGTTTTATTTCATCTGGGCCCCCTGCCAATATTGTGGTACCATCTATCTTAGGTGGATCTCTCCTCTTCAGGATCCCATAGGTCACTCTGAGGAAACACCTTCACAGACACACCTAAAGGCATGCCTATCTAATATCCTAGGTGCATTTTATAAACATCCCATGTGTTTACAGTCAAAAGTATTTATAACTCTTTTAAAGTGCATTCACACAGAATCACCTCAGCTGCAGCCAAGGGCCCACAATAGCTTGTGATTAGGCCCAGCACTGAATTTACAAAGAAAGCAAGGTTCAAAGGCAGGAAGTTGAGTAGGTGGACTTTTCTGTCTAGACACCCCATCAGGTCCGTCCTGCCAGGCTCTCCCCAAATACCCACACAGAGACTTAATATTAATTATAAATGCTCAGCGATAACTCAGACTTATTACTAACTAGCTATTTTAACTTAAATTAACCCATTTCTATTACTCTATGTGCTGCTGGAAGGCTGATTTACCTCATGCAATACTTCCCATCTTGTTCACTGTGGGTCTCCTGAGTCCTCCTCTGACTCTACCCTTCTTTTTCCCAGCATCCTCCTACTATGGCTCTTCTGCCCAATCTCTTCCTACCCAGTTATAGGCTACTAAGCTCCTTATTAACCAATGAAAATAATGCATATTTACAGTGTACAAAGATTATTCTGCAGCAAAGTTGAATTCTCAGCTCCAGCTGCTATGGCACTGAAGGTAGGACACTGAGACTGAGAGCAGATACACTAAAACTGATACTTGACGATCTTCAACTTCACATGTAGTGCTCCAATCTAACTCTGCCCAAGGACTGGCTATCATCTACCCTTCTTAAAGCTTGGCACTCCATTGGCACATGAAGACTATAGGATCTTGATAATGGAAATACATCCTTAGCTGGTCATACCCAATCTACAAGACCAGCTACAAGGTAAACCAGAGTCAAATCACAACACAGCTCAAACATAATATGCTGGACTTGCTAAAAATGGTGGCGGAGGTGTGCAGCCTACTGGAATCGATTCAAGAGAAGCTACTGCAGTACATATAGACCACATTCCAAGGTGTTGAATAAAGGAGTCTGTTTCATTGTGATGGTGATATCCTCCTGTGACAAACAGTTAATGATCTGGCAAAGACTCTGAGAGACAATGCTCACATCAGTTGAGTGGCTCTTGGAAGTCTGGAGAAAGCAATGCTCCATATTAAAAACAAGTAGAAAAGTAGTATACCCAAGAGAGTAGAGAGAAGGCCCAAATGGTTATATCTGTAAAAATGTTAGAGAAGACTTCCTAATGTAAAGGAAAACAAAGCACTCAGCTGTGCAGGTAGCTCAGTATTAGTGTCCTTGCCTGTTATGTTTGTGGTCCGGGAATCTACTCAGAGCACTACAGAAAACAACAAGCAAACAAGCACTACCCACAAACCACCTGTGTTCTAGCAACAGGCACACAGAATAACTTCTCTTTACTGAGGGAGTGAAGTAGTTGGAGAAGCACCAAGAATGGGGAAATCACTGGTGGCTATACTTTCTCAATTAGGGATATATGTAGGAGATGCTGTACAACCGGTACCTTGTAGTGGAGATTGCCACATCTGAAAACAATGAATGATGTAGAGTTTCAAGGCAAGGGAGATGGCATTATTACAGTGAGTGAAAGACAGAATCTCGAACTTACCAGGAGCTGAGTATTTTCTTACTTTAACAATAGTGGTAACCTCTGTTCTGGTAAAGTTGCTTAATATTTTAAAAACAGGTCAGTCTTCATGAGAATGTATTCTAACGTTTCTTAGGAGAGACGACAGCAAACTTAGTCTTGCTAATGTCTTGGTAACGGTGCAGTAAATCTTGTTCTGGTGTTGTGCTACCCAGCCCCAATCTCCATATTGTTCATGCGGATGGTGAGGATTGTTTGGGATGTTCTTTTAGTGACTATTTTCCAGCCTTGAATAGGAGAACTCTTAAACATTTGTAGAGCTATCTATCTATCTATCTATCTATCTATCTATCTATCTATCTATCTATCATCTGTCTGCCTATCATCTACCAATCTATCTGTCTATGTATCCCCTTCCCACTCTCTTGTCTTCCCTCTTTCTTTCCCATTACTCTTCCATGACAACCCTACTGAAAGCCCCAAATATCCAACTGCAACAGCCACCAAAGATACTTTACTTCAGAGAACAATACATTTCTTTTTGTTTGTTTGTTTTGTTTTGGTTTTTGGTTTTTCGAGACAGGGTTTCTCTGTGGTTTTGGAGGCTGTCCTGGAACTCGTTTGGTAGACCAGGCTGATCTTGAACTTACAGAGATCCGCCTGCCTCTGCCTCATGAGTGCTAGGAATAAAGGCGTGTGCCACCAATGCCTGGCTAAGAATACATTTCTTAAATGTAGCATGTTGTTATGCATCAATCTGTGGATTTGTATCTGTGTGTGTGGGGGGGTTTGTGTGTGTGTGTGTGCGCGCATGTGCATGCACGCCCATGTATATGTATGTGTGTTTTCTCCAAGATCTCAGAAACAGGAAGTACAAGACAGGCCTACTTCTCAAGGAAACTATTCAGATCTTATTAGTGGAAAATACATCACAAAAAAACACATGAGCAAATTATCAGGCATTTCAACCTCCTTAGACATTTTTAGCTTTTAATTACAGATTGAGATGTATATTGCACTGCAGATAAATGGTTAATATCCAAACTGCTACTTTCACCCTACATCCACAGCTTCCTTTCTCTGACTTGCACCATTCTATTTTCAGAGAGCCTATGGCTCATCTACTGTGAGTCCTTATAGTCACATTGGACTCACACAAACTCGTCTCTACCAGGGACAAACAGAAAAGTCCTGGTAAACCCAGAAGTTTCCCTATCATTTTTTGAGGGAAAAACAGTAGACACCGAGTCTCAATAAGAAACCATTTCTGCAATATCCTTTTTGAGTTGAACTAGTTGGTGTGAAAGAATAAATTTGCCCAGAATATTTGTAAAATGTAATCAAACTATGACTTTTTGTGTTTGTTTCTTATTGTCCCTCTACAATTTATTCAGTAAAGGAAAAAAACATTTCTCTTACCCTTGGATAAAATCTGTCGAGTAAGCTCATGTGTTTTCCATTCTCATTTGAAATGCAGATGTCCTCCAGGCAGCTTAAAGCCCACAAACTGTCTTGGTTTCCAAATTACAATTATCCAGCCCTAGATAATAGCCTAACTCAACTTTCCTCTGAGGCTGCTACTTAAGGTTAACCTCTTACAATTGAGAGTGGGAGAAATGAACAGGGCAATCATCTTTTCCTCAATTCCTAGCTTGTCTATTCTACTAACTGTGGCTTCTGGTCTCTCCAAAGTTATATTCAAGAGGGAAATGGGGCTTAGGGTGAAAGAAGTTACATACATATAGCAGGTGCTTGTGTCATCTAGTAATGGGCCTCTCTAGGTAACAGATGTCCATTTTGTCTCATTAGAATCTTTGTGACCTTCCGGGATCTATGAGCATTCATACTGTATGCTCCTGGACACATTGCTGTCATATGACAAATTACACATATACTGGTAGTCTTTCAGACTCCAATCTATTCCAGCAAGTTTATCTTGCAATCTCTGAGTTGTTACTGAGAAAAGTGCTAATGTTGCCATGAAATAGGAATCAAGGTGAGAATTTGCAAGTTTTCTTTCATCTTTCCTTCATATTGTTCAAATATATAAATGAGCTAGGTAACATTCCTTGTGTGGGCACCACAAACTTAAATACTAGCACCCCAATGTACTTAGATTACTTTCATATCAACACTTCATGTAAATGCATATCAATATAGCACTATCCTTTGTGTGTTTCATCTATGACATCTTATTGTTGTAGTCAAAACCAAAGATTTTCAGGAGAGATGGCTCAGTGCTTAAGAGTACCTGCTTTTCATGCAGATTACTGGAGCTCAGTTCTCTTGAAAGGTGGCGCACAACTGCCTGTAACTCCATGTCCAGGGGATTTTATGTCTAATGTCCTCTTCTGACTTCTGTAGCCACCTGAAAGCAACACATCACACACACACACACACAGGCATAGATTAAAAATAATTTGAAGTAAACTTTTTTTCTAGACATGTAGCTCAGAGATAGCCTGCTTGCCAGCATGAGGAAGAAAAATGCACTGGTTCTGACCTCCCACTCCCAGAAAAACAATAATTATTTTTGTCATGTAATATTTATTATCATCCAGTTGTTTCCATTGCTATTCCTATAAGCAAACATTAGTAGGAATCACAGTAAACACTTTCAGCTTTGCTTCATGAATCTGAAAGTAAGCTTCATGATTTAAATGAGTGTGAAGATTTATGGAATGAAACAACTTGCTGAATCAAGAGCTGGAATCACATTAGCTAACAAATGATAGAGCATTCAGTATTCTTACGGATGTGTGAATTCGATTTCCCTTACCCACAGCAAGTACATGTTGTGCAATGCTTTAAGGAAATATCTAGAAAATAAAAAATTTAATTTATATATGATCATCAAAGACTGAAATGTAGGATTTACTGGGACTTAGATCTATGACTTTAGACCCAGCAGATAGTCTAATTGCTATATAAGCACTAAATGCCTATCATGTGCAAAATACTATGACAGGCACTGCACTGATGGCAACAGTTGAGCACTGGGAACATGCATCTTGCTGCTCTGACTTTTGTCATCTAAACAGATCCAGATTAAAAGAAGAAAGAGAATTTAATTCCTGTGTTTCAATGCCTGTGTTTTACTTATACTTCAAGGGAGAAAAAACAATTCTGATGAAAAGAAAGAAGAATATGGTGAATGTTAAAATGTATATTTTGTGATATGAAAATATTCACAGCTAATGTGTACCACAGTAAAAGTTTGAATCTTTAGAAAGCCAGGTAGCTATAAAACAAGTTTGTTTCATAAGACAAAAGTAAAGAAATTGGACTTTAAAATAATTAATAGTGAAGGAAGAAAAGTAAATGTTTGTAAGGCCAGAGAGATAGCTCAGTACTTGCTGCTCTGCCAGATGACCCCAGTTCTGTTCTAAGAACCCAGGACCATGAATGACTCACAAGTACCTATAAATTCAGCTCCAGGTGTTCTGACACCCACTTCTGGCCAGTAAGGGCACCCACTCATATGTGGCACACATACACACATAAAATGAAAATCTCAACTATAAACATTTGTATTGCTTATGGAATGAAGTTATTCTATTTATTCAGAATTGCTTTTTACCTAACTGAAAAAAAATCTATAGATAACAGTTGTGGCCCAGAGCAAGTGCTCAGGTTTAGCTAGAGAAAAACACCTTCTCAGAGTGAACACGCCACATGTACAGAACATCAACAGACCTCCTCATTCATCAGCTCTGCTTTCCTCATGAACATTCAGTGGTGTTAAAGATTAATATTATGATAATAATGACATGTATGCCTACTTTGCCAGAAGCAATACTATTTTAAATTACTTGGACATTTCCTTTACCACATATGTGTGGCATGATTAGACATTCAAATCTGTAGCTTCTGCAAAATTATCCTCCAGATTATCATGATACTGCTAAGTCCAGATAACTCTTGTCTATACATATGGCCTGTAAGTTTGAACACAACTTCTTTTGTTACTTGGGAGATATCCAAGGATAATCTAAGTGACGAATATAGAGATACTTCCTTTCAATGGCTTTAGAGAATGATTGCTCATGGCCTGAATATGTATTTCTGGTGATTCATATGTACCTTTCAAAGGTATACTATTGTAATTACTAACTAGTAATTTCTGAGATGGAAAGTTGTATCTTCAGGAAGAATATTTCTTACACAACACTAGTTCCAACTGTACAAATGACCACATATCATTATTTTGTTTGAGTTTCCAGTGAAACTACCAAGAGATAAAATTCAGCATATTTGTTTCTCTTGAATCACATGCCAGAACTGCAATTACTAAGGAAAGAGGAGAAATGGTACAATGTGAGCACCCACACCATATATAGAACACAAAGAACATTCTTGACTACTGATATTGATACTGATGTAACAACTGAAAAAAATAAAGACGATTTGGCACCTTACTGCCAATATAGCTCACATCCCTACAACCAAGTGTGTTACTTTCAGGTCCCTTTGTTGAATTATTAGACTGTGATGGGTGTGACAGTGAGTCTTGAAACACATAATTCATGATTGGATCCAAAGAACCATGATGGAGCAAGAACATTCTGGAAGAGTAAGCCCTTCCAGCTCATTTATTTAGAAAATGTCAGGTTCTGAGTGCTTTGGGGGGAGTTTACGCTCTTATAATTTACCAACTATTTACTTTGAATGAAATTTCTATTATAATACAGAACAATGTATGTAATGTATGTACCAAGACTCTGACATTATAGTTATTCATATATCCAAAATTATTTGTCTATTCGGCATATCCCTGAGATTTCAAATTCTCTTCTTGCCAGAGGCTTCAAAATATAGTTTTCGGGGCTCTCCCCAGACCTGTGCACCCAGCCTCAGCTTCAGGGAGATGAGTGGAAACAGAGAGACCACACCTGTACCCACTTGATGAAGGGATGGGAAGACGACAGTATAAGAACACACCCAGCAATAGAAAGACCAATGACTCCACCAGAATCTAGAGATTCCACACCAACAAGACCTGAAAAGCACAACACAGATGAAACAGAAGAGACAGACCTTAAAAATTACCTTATAAAGATGATAGAGACCCTCAAAGAGGAAACAAGAAAATCTGTTAAAGAAATAGAAGAAAAGAAGCAAACCAAAAAGTCAAGAAATAAACAAATCTCTTAAAGAAAAGACAAACAAACAAGTGAAGGAAACAACTCAAACAGACCAAGCCTTGAAAACTGAAATAGAAACAACAACAACAAAAAAAAACACAGAATAAGGGGATGCAGGAAATAGAAAAACTGGGTAAACAATCAGGAACTACAGATGTAAGTATAACCAATAGAATACAAGAGATAGAAGAGAGAATCTTAGGTGTTGAAGACCCAATAGAGGATATACAGTAATCGACCAAAGAAAATCTCTCAAGTCCAACAAATCCCTAACACAAAATATAAAGGAAATACGGGATACCGTGAAGAAGCCAAACCTGAGAATAACAGGCACAGAAGAAGGTGAAGAAATACAGCTCAAAGGTACAGAAAACATATTCAACAAAATCTTAGAGGAAAATTTCCCTAATCTAAAGAACGATGTGCCTATGAAGCTACAAGAATCTTACAGAACACCAAATAGACTTGACCAGAAAAAGGAGTCCCCTCACCACATAATAATCAAAACATCAAACATACAGAATAAGGAGAAAATATTAAGACCAAGTAAGGAAAAAGGCCAAGTAACATATAAAGGCAGACCTATTCGAATTACACATGACTTCTCAAAAGAAACTATGAAAGCCAGAAGGTCCTGGATAGATGTCCTACAAACGCTAAGGGAACAAAAATGTCAGCCCAGACTACTGTATGCAGCAAAGCATTCAATTACCATAGATGGAGAAAACAAGATATTCCAGACAAAAATCAGATTAATACATATCCACAAATCCAGCCCTGCAGAAAGTACTGGAAGGAAAATTTCAAGCGAATGAAGATGACTACACTCACAAAAACATAGGCAATAGATAAACCCACTTTACCGAACATCAAAAGAAAATGGGGGAGGAATCCACACACAATAACACCACCACCAATAAATCCAAAACAAACAAGAATCAACAATGAATGGTCATTAATATCCCTCAATGTCAACAGTCTCAACTTGCTTATAAAAAGGCACAAGCTAACAGAATGGATACCAAGACAGAACCCATCCTTCTACTGCATACCAGAACACATCTCAATGTCAAAGACAGACATTACCTCAGAGTAAAGGGTTGGGAAAAGATTTTCCAATAAAATGGACCTAAGAATCAAGCTGGTGAAGCAATCCTAATATCTAGCAATTTAGACTTCAAACTAAAATCAATCAAAAGAGATGAAGAAGGCCATGTCATATTCATCACAGGAAAAGTCCACCAAGATGAAGTCTGAATTCTGAACATCTATGCCCCAAATAAAAAGGCGCCCACATTGGTAAAAGAAACATTACTAAAGCTAAATCCACACATAAAATCTTACACACTAGTAGTAGGAGACTTCAACACTCCACTCTCTCCACTTGATAGGTTCTCCAGACAGAAACTTAACAAGGCTTTCCATTCTCTCCATGTCTCTTCAACATTGCACTTGAAAAAGTTCTAACTAGAGCAATAAGACAAGAAAAGGAAATCAAGGGGATATAAATTGGAAAGGAAGACAAACTCACTATTTGCAGATGATATGATAGTTTACATAAGTGACCTGAAAAACTCTACACGGAAATTCCTACAGCTGATAAACACCTTCAGCAAAGTGGCAGTATACAAGATTAACTAAAAAAATCAGTAGCCCTATTATGTACAGATGATAAATGGGCTAAGAAAGAAATCAGAGAAACATTGCCCTTTACAATATCCCTAAACAACATTAAATATCTGGGGATAATGCTAACCAAACAAGTGAAAGACCGATAGCAAAATCTTTGAGTCCTTAAAGAAAGAAATTAAGGAAGACACCAGAAAATGGAAAGATCTCTCATGCTCTTTGATAGGTAGGATCAATATAGTAAATGGCAGTCTTGCCAAAAGCAATCTACTAATTTAACGCAATTCCCATCAAGATACCACCATAATTCTTCACAGACCTTGAAAGAACAATAATCAACTTTATTTGGAGAAACAAAAGACCCAGGATAGCCAAAACAACCCTGTACAATAAAGGAACTTCAGGAGGCATCTACATCCCTGACTTCAAGCTCTATTATAGAGCTACAGTCCTGAAAACAGCTTGATATTGGCACAAAAGCAGAAGGTAGACTAATGGAATCGAATTAAAGATCATGCTGTTAACCCACACATCTACGAACTCTTGATTATTTACAAAGAAGCTAAAATTGTACAATGTAAAAAAGAAAGCATCTTTAACAAATGGTACTGGCATAACTGGATATTGGCACATAGAAGACTGCAGATAGATCCATGTCTATTGCCATGCACAAAACTTAAGTCCAAATGGATGAGAGAAATCAACATAAATGCAGCCACACTGAACCTCTGAGAAGAGAAAGTAAGAGGTACCCTTGAATGAATTGCTACAGGAGACTGCTTACTGAACATAACACCAGTAGCACAGACACTGAAATCAATACTTAACAACTGGAACCTCCTGAAACTGAGAAGCTTCTGTAAGGCAAAGGACAGAGTCAACAAGACAAAAAGGCAGCCCACAGAATGGGAAAAGATATTCACAAACCCCATATCCGACAGAGTGCTGATCTCCAAAATTTACAAAGATCTCAAGAAGCAAGTCTCCAAAACACCAAAGGATCCAATTAAAAAGTGGGCTACAGAACTAAATAGAGAATTCTCAATAGAGAAGTCAAAAATGGCCGAGAGACACTTGAAAAAGTACGCAACATCTTTAGCCATTAGGGAAATGCAAATCAAAACAACACTGAGATATCATCTTACTCCTGTCAGCATGGCTAAAATAAAAAACATCAATGACAGTTTGTGCTGGAGAGGATGTGGAGAAAGGGGAACACTCCTCCACTGCTGGTGGGAGTGCTGACTTGTACAGTCATTATGGAGATTCCTCAGGAAAATGGGACTTAGTCTACCAGAAGACCCAGCATTTCCACTCTTAGGCATATATCCAAAAGATGCCCATTCACACAAGAACATCTGTGCCACTATGTTCATAGGAGCATTATTTGTAATAGCCAGAACCTTGAAGCAGCCTAGATGCCCCTCAACTGAAGAATGGATACAGAAAATTTAATACATTTACACAATGGAGTACTTATCAGTGGAAAAAACAATGGAATCTTGAAATTTGCTTGCAAATGGAAGGCACTAGAAGAAACCATCCTGAGTGAGGTAACCCAGTCACAAAAAGACAAACATGGTATGTACTCATTCATATATGGATTTTAGACATGGCTCAGGGGAGTACCAACCTACAATCCCAGCATCAGAGAGACTGGGAATCAGGTAGTACCCTAAGAGTAACATGCGTGGTACCCCAGATAAAGGGAATGAGCCAAGATCTCCTGAACAGATGGAGAGCATGAGTGGTGGGGGAAGCCGGGAAGAGGAGCAAGGGAGAGGAGGAGGGGAGAGGAAGACATTGGGGAGCAGGAAGTTTAAATTGAGGGAAGAATAGAGGAGAACAAGATGAGAGGTACAATAATAGAGGGAGTCATTATAGGTTTGGGGAGAGAGCTGACACTAGTGAGATCTCCAGAGATCTACAAGGATGACACCAACTGGCAAACTAAGCAATAGTGGAGAGACAAGCTTAAATGCCCGTACCTGATAATGAGTTTGATTACTTCCTTATATGCCATCCTAGAACTTTCATCTAGTGACTGATGGAAACAGAGGCAGACACCACAGCTGAACATTGAACTGAACTCCTGGAACCCAATGACAGAGAGTTACGAGTGATGAACAAAGGGGCGAAGACCGTGCTGATGAAACCACAGAAATTGCTGCCCTGAACAAAGGGGAGCTCTTGCACCCCTGTCTGATGGCTGGGAGACCAGCATGGGACTAATCCAGACCCACTGAATGTGGGTGTCAATGAGGAGGCCTGGACAATATGTGGTGCCTTGGGCGGTGGATTGATGTTTGTCCCAGGCATACAGATGGATTTGGATGCGCCTCCCACTGTTAGGGATGCTCTCTCAGCCTGATCTATTGGGGAAGGACCTGGACCCTGCCCTGGATGAAATGGAAAACTCTGGAGATCCCCCACGGATGGTCTCACCCTCCCTGGGGAATGGATTGGGGATTGGTTAGGGACCTATGGGAGCTGGTGGGAAGGTGGGGGAGGAGGGGAGGGAGAGGGAGCTGGGATTGACACCTGAAGCAATCTTGAAATAAAAAAGTGTAAAAAAAGATATAGTTTTCCACTACCAATTTGTTAAAATCATTGACATGTGCTAAAATTATTCATGTGTATTCCTGGAATATAGACATGGTAATATTTGAACAAATTGACTGTGTGGTTTGCTTTGGCTACTGATCCACCAGCAAGTCCATACATATACCTACTATGCGCCAAGTATTGTATTTGATAGTAAGGGCACAAATGACTTCTTTTTTTGAAGATTTCCATTTATTGATACTGACAACCCACAGATAAACAAGAGAGAAAGCTACAGACTGGAAGTAAATTGGGGTTGTGTTTGGATGGAGTCCTCAAAGGAGACCCTTAGCAAGAGGATTAAATTTATGTCAGAAAGCAAGGGAACGAAAAGCTTCCTTACTTCTTTCCTTCTTGCTATATTTATATTGGTTCTATCATTTTTATATTTCCTTAAAATTCTAATCTTAAGTGGCATGCCCTTATGTATATTTCTATTCTCATCCATATGTATTAGGTTGTTGTTTAATTATGTTCTATTTCCCCCCTCTGTCTTGATCAATGTGCATAGGCTTTCAAAACGAAACTCTGGGAAATTTACCAATTTTCTCTGTAAGTTAAACTTTAACTCAAGACTCTTCATCCATCAACTTATGTTTACAACTTTGTTTTATGATGCAGAAAATATTATTTAAGATGTAAAACAAGAACTGAATTTCTGGAAAAGTTTCTTTTAAATTTCTTACATAAATAAAACATATTATGAGACGGGACAAATCTCTTGAATTGGTCGGGATCATTTTTCAATTCCATGAACATCAACTTGGTTTCCTCTGTAACTCAGAATTGCTATAGGGATTTTCTGAATGTGGTCAAGTATTTTCAATATTAGACCTCAGTATAAGAAGGTATTTCGATGTCATTGTATGTGATCAGTGTAAAAAATATGCTGCAAAAAAAACCCCATACACATAGATTTTCTTCATTGAGTTTGCAATTCAGCCAGGCAGATAAGACATAAATTTTTGCTATCAAAAGCTCACATTTTGTGAGACTTCTTGCACTGAATAGAACTCATTAGCAGTAATAAAACTAACCACTAAATTTTACCTCATTTATAAGACATGTCTTCTGTGCTATCCTGAGTCCCCAGAGATTTCTGCAGTGGTTTGTGTTCTGATGCTCTGTTCCATTTCTCTATCATAGTTCTAGTATTCATGGTTCTAGATTCTCCCAAGCATTGCCATTGGTCGTTCGGGTTTTACTTTCTTTATGATGCTATGCTATTGTACCCAATATAATTTGTCACACCACTTCTTTCCTCAGCATAGTCCTCCAAAAAGGCCCCCAATCTTGATCATATCAGTGTGGACTGCCACCCATCTAATAAGTAGATTATATTAGGTTTATCTGAGCAAAATTACTGCTATTTTTCTTCTCATTCACACCAGCCCTGGGGTAGCTATCACTAGGAATTAAGAGGGGGGCAGTACAGAGTACAATTCACCTTCCTCAGAGTTATGAAGCTGTTCAAAAAGATAATATAGATTCTACACATATGTTTCAGGACTCATTCCCCAACCACATAGCTAAGGCTAGGCTTCCTCTGAGTGTTTTTACCTTTGTTCAGAAATCAAAAGGAAGTATATGAGAATGAGAGCATATCTTATGATGTTAGTAAATGACATCTTATCCTACATGAATGAATCCAAGAAGGGACCTCAAAGTCTAAAAACTCTTTATCCTATTACAATAGTCTGTGCTGATCCTGTAGGATATTTAGCACTTAGAGTGGTAACTCAGGAATCCAGATCTTCATGCACAGTTTCACAATCACCAATTCTTTCCCCCATGTCCATTTCTACTTTAGCGACTTTCTACTATATCCTCTAAATTTAATGCATGATCATCTAAATTCTCTCTGGAGGAATGCTTCATATCCTCAAAGGATGCTCCTTCCTTCCCAGGCCTTTCAAGTGTTGGTTTTTTCCTCACTCCATAGACCAATGGCTAGCTCTTCTTCATTTTTTTCAGATGATATCCTAGACGCCATCCTCTTCTACATCACTGTTTACCATCCTTCATTCTTCCATGGTCTCTTGATGTAGAAGGACATTCTTCCAGATCTACACCCATGTGTTTGGTTGTGTTATTTTTTTAAAGATATTAATTGGTGGTCTGATACTTCACTGTTTTCATGCCCCAAATTGAACTACTACTTTTACCTTCTACACTTAATGTATCTGCGATGTTTCTCAGTTGAAGGTATGTGTACGTTTATTGTTTGGAATATAATTCTTTGATTATTCTTTCTTTCATTCTGCACATGTAAAATGCTAATGAGACTATGGCTCCACCCTCTAAATATCTAGCATCTGTTCACACCTGGCTCCATCCCCTGTGACCGCTAGTTCACGTTGCTTCTTTTCCAATGTGGATTTCTATTTTCTCTTTGTTATCTGATAGCTTATTGTCAACCAAGCACAGTGAATATTATTTGTAAAATGTAAGACTCTTCCTGTTCAAGTCTCTCAAGCAGCCCTCCATCTAATTTAGAGTAAAAGCAAAGTTTCCTGAAAGGTGATACAGCTCTATATGGTATGGATCCAGCTACATTTGTAATGCCATTGCATACTGCCTACCTCTGTTTTATAAATCTTAAGCACCCCCAAATGGGATTCTGTGCTGTCTCTTTCCCCTCTCTAAAAGTAAACTGCTCTAATGACCTAACGGTCAATCCTCTAACCTTTATACTTTTCTCAAATTATCTCAACTTATGATTCCTATTACTTAGCCCTCTCTTCACTTGTCTATGCCAATTATCATCTAGTACACAATTTCATTAAGTTATTTACAATGTGTATACTTGCTGCTTGTCTTGCTGCATAGACAACTAACAATTTTATTCATTGACATGCCCCAATCCTTGATGCAGTGCCGGGTATGTATGTAATGTTTGTGTGTTCTCTCTCTCTCTCTCTCTCTCTCTCTCTCTCTCTCTCTCTCTCTCTCTCTCTCTCTCTCTCTCTCTCTCTCTCTCTTCCCTACCTCTCTCAATATAGATATAGATATAAATATAGGTAGATAGATAGATAAATGATAGATAGATGATAGATAGATACTAGATATTGTGATGTGTGTGTTTTAAGAATGAGAATCCTCTCCCTTAACAAAAAGTACAGCAAAGTACAGTATATGTTTTCATAAAAAGTCGATAAAATATTACAGGAGATTGGTAAAGGAGAGCTTTTAAAAATTCTGTCTAGAAGCATAGAGTCAAACTTTATGAAGAGGTAGAATGGGGAATGAATTTTTCAAATTCGTGGTAATGATGAGATACTACAGAAAACCATATGTTCATCCAGTGTTGTAGTTTAAAAATCTTAATTACATGTATGAGCTAGAAAACATAATGAGTTAACTACTATGTAGATTTTAAAAATAAGAAAATTGAAATGTAAAGACAGAAAAGATACATTAGAATTCATAGTCAGTGCTATTTAATAGCACAAGCAAATTTTGTATACTATCTTTCTTATTTGCAAAATGGATGTAATAAAATACATAAAAATAAGAGAGAATAAAATATGTCTATTCAGGAACAGGAATAAAGGTGAAAGAAGATAACCATTCTAGAAAGTCATAAAGTCATGCACTTCACTAGAAAAAAACTATAGAATATTTAAAAGGAAAAATGAAACCAAATAGATTTATTTTGAGAGTATAATTAACAAGCTTTAGTAATTCAATGAAAACATTAGCAAGGATAAGATAAATGTGGGTGGCAATACTGCTGCTCAGAGTGATAAGTCTGTGAAGGAGTAATAATTTCACAACAGAGAAGATTCACAAATGATATTTGATTTGGAAATATATCCAGGTATCATAGGATTGTGAATTAATGGTTCAGGTGAGGACTGCAAGCTGTAATTCTGTGTTTCTGGTCTCCATAGTTAAAGAACACAACTACAAAATGTTTTAGTCAGAGTAGAATGCATGGACAAAAGTAAATGAAGCTAGAATAAAATATCTTAAAACTATTCACATGGGGGCTGGAGTTTGGCTTAATGATGAAGAATGACATTCTTCCATAGGATTGAGATTGGCTCCCAAAACAATGTCAGGCAGTCCACAACTGCCTGTAACACCAACTCTGGGAGATGGGACACCCTCCTCTGGCCTCCACAGGTACCAGCACATGTGGGCCACAGACGTAGACTTAAATGAAAAAAAAGATTAAAAGAGAAATTTCATATAGATGGAAGGAATGATGTCCTAGTGACATTGTAAAATGAGAAGAAATAAAATGGGAGTAAAGTTAGGATGGAATGCCGAGGTTCCAGGTGTCTCGACAGTCGAAAACACAGGAAATCAAGGTGATTAGAGTGAGGGACTGGAGAGACACTCAGTTCCTAAGAGCACTGGCTGCTGACACACAAGACCCAGGTTCTATTTCGAGCACTCACATTCTCATTAACAACTGTCTGTGACTCTGCTTTCCTGTGTGGACCCCAGTGGTTACAGGTGTGCATGCAGACATACACCCATACACACAAAATAAAATAAAAACCATGTATCATTACAGTTAAGATGGGAAAGGTGGTGAGCCCGGAGTGGGTTTGAACCATTAATGGGAGTGCTGACATCAGAAAGGACAATGCAAAAAATCTGCCTCTGGAGAGGAAACTACAAAGTTGAGATGCATTGACACTAAGGATGCAGATATCACCAAGGAAAAGGAGACAAAATTAGGTACATTTACATGTAATTATTTATTGTCATGAAATAAGATCATTACATGGCTTTAACTTTTAGTTTAATAATCATGATCCAAAATACATCAAATGCTCAGAAAGTTTTTCTGGGCTCCACAATATGTCAAATACAGGAATAGTAACAAATGAGATTCTTGTGGAATCATTAGGGAAAATTATCATCTTCTCCCTTCAGAGGTCTTACACTCAAAACAAAATCCTGTTTCCATATGATTTGATATTTTAGCATTTTCTATGTAGAAAATCTTCAGAACTTTTAGAGGGATATAAATAACTGATATGAGTATTATTTGACATGAAAGTGAAATGATGAACTTTACAGTGATTAATGATTTCCATTACATTCAGAGTTTAAGTTGATGATTTTAGAAGTATTGGCACCAAAGTCGGTTCAACATGACCAGCAATTTCTTAGAGTTTAGATGTCAGGTATGGACTGCAGGATTTTTCTTTATTTGTACTACATATATATCAAAGTGTAATACAAATACACACACACACACATATATGTGTATTTTGAATTATTACAAAATTATTACAAATCATAGATACAGATTTATGTCTTTTAAGTTTAAAATAAATCATTTTGGTTTTGGTTGTGAGACTACCCTTTAAATGCTGAGCCATCCCTCCTGGGGATCAGGGTGGTGAAAGTAGGAGGAGCTGGTGGAGGTGAAGGACTGGGAACTGGGATTGGTATATAAAATTAGAAAGATTGTTTTAATAAAAAGCTTAAAATTCAGTTAGTATCAATAAAGCCATAGGTTGAAGTATTTTTAATCACAAATCATTTTATCTAACATTGTGAGGTAATTTATATGACTGTATATAAATATATACATATTTATAGATGATATAAATCACTGCATTGTGGATTAGTACAGCTGGTTAGGATTTATCTTTCCAAGATTCTTTCTCAACACTAAATATTAAGACATCACATACAAAAACATAAGATACACAGACTGAAACAAAATAGCAATGTTACAAGGAAGCACGAGGTAGAAAATAAATGATCTTAAGGAAAATTCTAGGTTGTCAAGAACTTCCTTTTATTTTTTATTGAAAAAATATTTTTCATTTTGCATACCAGCCTCAGTTCCCCCTCTCTCCCCTTCTCCTGCTCCATGCTTCTCCTCTCTCCCAAAGAACTTCTTTTAAATGCCAAGAGAAGAAGAAAGAAATATACAGTCCTTTCACACATACTTCTGTGTTCTTTAATTTTCTTATTTAATCTGCTCTCTCCTCTAGCTTGCCAAGCAAGTACTGAACCTCAGAAGAATGTATTGGGAATTCCTTACAGCCTTTGTTTATGGTTGCTTTGCCTTCAGGATGGTGGAAGTAACAGTTGTCAAGTTTGTACATGTAGCAAATGTTGATATGTAATGATGCTGCCTTGATGAGATTATGGTATGGGGTAACAAGTTGATTTTAGTAGTAAATATATTCCTTTAAGAAAACAGGCAATTGCTAACAGTATGGATTTATGTCTAGTGTGGCTATATTTTCTCTTTATAAGAAACCAGAAGTTAATAAGTTAATAAATAAATTTCTTAGGGTTTGGGAGTGGAGAGAAACTTCTTCAAAGCCCATCATGCTGTCTGGGAACTCATTGGAGGCAGATGCTAGGACAAATTTAGGATGGCAACTATCTAAGTATATAACCATAAAACTATGGACCATCAAGTTCATTGCTGTGGCACTAGATGCAGACTTTGGGAAGTCTGGTCCAAAACTAAAGCCATCCCTTCAGGGCAAGCAGCAAACCGTATGATCACACTTTGTATTCCCCACAGCAAATCTATATTTTGCCACATCCTGCATAGCCTGCCCTTAGAAACCTGACTGAGCTGGGAGGGTGATGGAATGAAAAAAAAAAAAAGAACAAAAAGACACATCCAGAAAAAATCAGGGAGCAGGTGGGCTGTTCTTTCTATGATGGGGCCTCACCTACTATGCACTGCCTGGAACCTCAGCATGTTTATTATCTATAGCAGAGTGAGCAGTGAGCTAATCTCAGTAGGAGGTCTTTGTAGAAAAGCATCACCTTTGGGTTATAAACATTCTGGAGGAAGAAGTTGAAGACGCTACTTTTTGGTACATTGGTCAACTGATCATAAACCCATGCACCAGAGAGCACACATTGCCATCCCTCTGAATCTCACTCTGGAAGAAGGCTTTGCTAATCCCCAATGAACCTAAAGCACTGAGGATCTTGCTACAACTGTGTCAACAATATACATTCTCTCAGGACATCATCTACTATATAGAAATTAACTCAAGGCTTCCTCTGCTCCCCACAATATTTTAGTAAGTGTCCCATTCAGATAATGAGAAAAATGAAAATTGGGAGATTGAATACGCTAAGCACTTTGGTCTAAAAATGTCAAAGAAAAAGCCTTCTATATTGTAGTATTTGGAATATGCCCCAAATTCCTTTTCATTTCTGGTAGTTTCCTCATAGTGATTTTCAGGTTGAAGGGGTCTAAAATGATTAAAGAAACAAGACACCAGTGGTGACTGTGAGGGATTTTTCTAAATGAATTGAATGAAGTGAGATTAGCTTCCCTAAATGTGGGTGGCATCATTCCACAGGAAGGTGTCCTGTACTGAATAAAAAGATGAGAGCAAGCTAAGCACAAGCTCTCGTTTGTCTCCTCTCCCTGACTGTAGATGCAATGTTACCAACAGTTTCCTGCTCCTGTCACAATGTCCCTGTATGATGAATTGTTCTCACAAACCATGAATCCAATAAACCATTCCTTCCTTTAGTTGATTTTGTCAGGTATTGTATGACAACAAAGACAAAAGTAATTAATGCAGAAGTATTCTTAGGTCATTGAATTCAACAGATGGCAAATGATCACTAAAACTGCCTATGCTCCCCAGGGGCTTCCACAAGGACGTGAGGTTCTGTAAGCAATGGAAACTAAATTCCAAAGCTACAATAATGGTTGCTCTATGTGATAATATAGAGGAATATTCCGTGCATTTTCCTTGGTGCTTTTGACTCCTACTTGAGGGCTCATTTCATGTTCTGAGATTGCAGCATTTTATTTTCAGAATTATTGCTAAAACCTAACCAAATGAAGGTGGTCATTCCAACCACAATACTCTCTCAATAGCAAAGGTTTTACTAATTTCTCTTTTTGCTTTAACTAAAGTTAACTATCAAATTCCAATTAGAATTTTGAATTTTTTCTAATTACAGAAAGGTAAATGTAGTATTTGCACATCCAAATATTAAAGATATATTTCAAGGGTAGAGAACACGGCATTTTGTGATTTAAATATATTTCATTACATATTGACATTAATAATCTCACTTGACTTCTCACCAAATGTGAGTGATCAGGAATCCTGTCTGCTGCTCTCATTACAATGTATTCTTCAATCGTGAGCCAAAGCAGATGTCAAGCTTGAGGTAGAGACTCATTTACCTTCATGTACTTTACAGGGAAAACCTCCGATGATTATGTAAGATGCCATCAGAATTAATTATCACATGGATGAATGATTTTTAAAATGAAGTTATAATTCATTGGCTGAAATCTTATTCACTATTGTTAAATTAGGGTGGGCCTTTTCACTCTTGGATTAGCAGTCTTCCTTCTCCTTAATTGATCTCTTGTCATCCTTGAACAGAAAGTCATTTGTTAGCACAGAAAGCAGTCAAAGTTAGGCAAGGAGTCAACTGATGCTGAAGGAGTCTCATACAAAACCACATTGTCTGAGATGCATGTAATGGATAGAAACGGGACCTATGACACGAAAACCATTTACACGCATGACAACATACTGGATATTTTATGCATCAGGATTGGTATTCAAAGTATTTATTAACCAAAGCAGCATGGGCATTGAACTTCAAATGAATTCATTGCTTAGTTAGAATAAATATGCCCCATATCTGCTAACATATCCAGATTTATGCATTTTATTGAATGTTAGCTTTGAGAAACATTGCTGGCTCTTCTTCTTTACTAAAACACAATTACAACCTTACTAGTAACTCAAAGAGAAAATTTCTTCATAATTCCGTAATTTTTTCTCAATATATATTTTATTTAAATTAAAAACATGAATGCTTCACATGTCAATCCCAGCTCCCTCTCCTACCCCTCCTCCCTTGCCCCTCCACCAGTCCCTCCCCAGCCTCCCACCCAATACACATATCATTCATCATGGAGGGTGAGTCCCTCCATGGGGATCTCTAGAGTCTGTCATTTCATCCAGGGCAGGACCTAGGACCTTCCCCATGTGTCCAAGCTGAGAGAACATCCCTCCATGTGGAATGGGCTCCCAAAGTTCATTCGTATGCCATGGTAAACACAGATCTACTACCCAGGCCCCAGAGATTTATGAGGCCTCCTTGCTGACACTACATTCATGAAGTCTAGATCAGTCCCCTGTTGGCCTCTCAGCCATCAATCTGGGGTTCAAGATCTCCCCCTTTTCCTGTCATCTGTCTTTGTGGGTTTCATCAGCACGGTCTTGACCCCTTTGCTCATTACTCCTCCCTCTCTGTCACTGGGTTCCAGGAGTTGACTTTAGTGTTTAGCTGTGGATGTCTGTCTCTGCTTCCATCCGTCACTGGATGAAGGTTCTAGGATGGCATATAAGGTAGTCATCAACCTTATCATCAGGGAGGGGCTATTAATGTAGTCTCTCCGCTATTGCTTAGTTTGCCAGTTGTTGTTATCCTTGTAGGTCTCTGGAAATCTCACTAGTGTCAGCTCTCTCCTCAAACCTAGAATGACGCCATCTATTATGGTATCTCTCATCCTGCTCTCCTCTATTCATTGATATTTACAGTATAAACTTAGAGAATTCGAATACTGCTGAACATAGCAGTAGAGTCTATTCTTTGACCAAAGATGTTCAAGTTCAAATGTATTAAAATACACACACACACACACACACACACACACACACACACACAGAGGACAAAGGTAGAACCTACTCAGAATCTATCTCAGGTTCAAAGGTAGGAGTATGCTGAGGTCCAAAAAGAATCTTCAAATCTTCAAATTCAGGAATGTTCTATGTAATCAGCTGTGGCTGAAAGGGGTTGACTTCTTCAGGATGCATAGGTCATTTTGATAAGGAATAGGAATCCTTTATCATAAAATAAAATATGTGAAAAAGAAAATATTTCTTTGATAATGTAAATGGTCAGAGATGGTGTCTTCTTTTCTTATGTACCTAGTACAATTTCTTTATTTCATCTATTATCTAATTTGAACGAGAAAAGGTCTTTGCTTATTTGTTTATTCTTTAAATTTTCATATTTTTTATTTTTAAGATTTATTTTATTATTTTATGTGTATGAATGTGGTGTATTCATGTGGTTTGTGCACCACATGAGATCCTAGTGTCCACAAAGGTCAAAAGAAGTATCAGATTTCCTGGGACTGGAGATACAAGTGGTTGTGGAGTCACTATGTGGGTACAAGGAATTGAACCTGGGTCCTCTGCGAAAGCAACAAGTACTTTTAACTTGGAAGAAGATGTTCAATGTATATTTCCTTTCTTTAAATATATTTTAAGTAAAAAATAACTGTAAGACTTTCCATTTCCCCTTCCTCCATCTGTGTCACCCTCCTGTGCTCTTTCCCTCCAACTCCTCCCATGTATCCTCTACTGTCTAAGGTTGATGGCCTATTTTTGCTATTATTGTTTTACACACACACACACACACACACACACACACGCACACACCACACACACGTTAAGCACGCACTCACGTACGCACAAGCACACACGCATGCACACACAAGGCAGGGGGAGATGTACAAATATGTAAATACAAGCTGATGAATCTATTTTTTGTTCTTTATACATATTACAGGATTTCAATGCTGACCACTTTGTGTGCATAACCAATTATGGTGAGAAGTTCCCTCTCCCAACAGTCATTAATTGCCTATTAGTGTTTGTCTAGGGATTGACCCCCTGTAATTTTCCTTCTTACACAATACAGTGTCCAATGATACTGTTATTATTTAGAAATTCATTTCTAGGAGACAAGGTCTCATAGTAGATTTCCTGTCCACTGGCTCTAACAATCTTTCTACTTCTTCCACAAGAAGAGTCTTAGATGCAGGAGTTACGTTATATATGTTTCCCTTGGGGCTATGCTCCCTACAACCTGTTTATCTCTGCATTTTGTCCAGTTGTGCTTTACTCTAGTGGTCTCCCTTTGCAGTAATGGAAGCTGCTTTGATGATGATGAAAGCTACACTCAACTGTGAATACAAGGTAAGTCTTAGAATGCTGTAAGAATCATACTGGTCCAGTAAAATAGAAGTAATTTCTCATCTAAGATCCATGACCTCACTAGCTCAGGGAAACTGACTAGGTTTCTAGTACAAGGCGTGATTTTCCTTCTGTTTTACAGGCCTTAAGTCCATTAAATAGCTGCTCACCACTCAAGATATGAGTGCCATTATTATACCTCTAGAGATACCTTGCCATGCTGGTTATTGTTGCAGCCCATAGGCATCACAGCTGAATAGGGCTTTGATCCCTTGGCAGCTTACATAGTGCTTTCTGGTACTTTAGAAGCTACACCCCAGAAAGGAAGCCTTCAGGTTAAAATGAACCCAAAATCCCCAGTCCTGTGTCCAAAATGCACAGTGTCATCAGCAATGGGGATTTACCTTCCACCCCTGAGAAGCAACCAAGGGATACATGAATAGCCTATATTGTTTTGAGAGTCCAATGGACCAACAATTTAAAGTTTCTCAAGTTTGGTCCTGGAGTTTTCATTAAAAAGTCTATGGTTCTTGTAGTGAGCATTGTTAGATTGTTAGCCTAAGTGATGTAACTCTCTCTCTCTCTCTCTCTATATATATATATATATATCTGAGAAAACACAGGCGCTACCCTATAAGATATAGGTGTATGGAAAAACAAAAGACACAGGATAGCCAAAACAACCCTGTTCTACAAGGCAACGTCCAGAGGCATCACCATCCCTGACCTCAAGCTCTATTATAGAGCTATAGTCCTGAAAACAGCTTGGTATTGGCACAAAAATAGACAGGTAGACCAATGGAACCGAATTGAAAACCCGGATATTAACCCACACACGTATGAACATCTGATCTTTGACAAAGAAGCTAAAAATATACAATGGAATAAAGAAAGCATCTTCAACAAATGGTGCTGGCATAACTGGAGGCTGGCATGTAGAAGAATGCGGATCGATCCATGTTTATGGCCATGCACAAAACTTAAGTCCAAATGGATCAAAGACCTCAACATAAATCCAGCCACACTGAACATCTTAGAAGAGAAAGTAGGTGGTACCCTTGAACGAATTGGTACAGGAGACAGCTTCCTGAACATAACACCAGTAGCACAGACAGTGAGATCAACAATTAATAAATGGAACCTCCTGAAACTGAGAAGCTTCTGTAAGGCAAAGGACATAGTCAGCAAGACAAAAAGGTAGCCCACAGAATGGGAAAAAAATATTCACTAATCCCACATCTGACAGAAGGTTGATCTCCAAAATTTACAAAGAACTCAAGAAGCAAGTCTCCAAAATATCAAAGGACCCAATTAAAAACTGGGCTGCAGAACTAAATAGAGAATTTTCAATAGAGGAGTCTAAAATGGCTGAGAGGCACTTGAGAAAGTGCTCAAAATCCTTAGCCATCCAGGAAATGCAAATCAAAACAACTCTGAGATACCATCTCACTCCTGTCAGAATGGCTAAATTCAAAAACACCAAGGACAATTTATGCTGGAGAGGATGTGGTGAAAGGGGAACACTCCTCCATTGCTGGTGGGAGTGCCAACTGGTTCAGCCACTTTGGAAATCAGTATGGAGATTCCTCAAAATAATGGGAATAAACCTACCACAAGACCCAGTAACTCCACTCTTAGGCATATATCCAAAAGATGCCCATTCATACAACAAAGATGTCTGTTCCACTATGTTCATAGCAGCATTATTTGTAATAACCAGAACTTGGAAGCAACCTAGATGTCCCTCAACTGAAGAGTGGATAGAGAAAATGTGGTACATTTACACAATGGAGTACTATTCAGCAGAAAAAAATAATGGAATCCTGAGATTCGCAGGCAAATGGATGACACTAGAAGAAACCATCCTGAGTGAGGTAACCCAGTCACAAAAAGAGAAACATGGCATTCACTCTCTCATATATGGATTTTAGACATAGATCTGGGGAGGGCTAGCCTACAATCCCATGGCCAGAGAGTCTGGCAAACAGAATCTTCATTCAGTGGCTGATCGAAGAAGAGGCACACTCCCTCAGTTAAGTACTAAGCTGAACTCAAGAAAGCCAGTAACACAGAGGGAGGACTGATGACCAAAGGGATTAAGACTGGGCTGGTTTAACCCCCAGAAACAGCTGACCAGACAAAGGTTAACTCTTGAATCCCAGGCATCAGCCTGGGAAGCCAGCATGGGACTGATCAAGACCCCCTGAATCTGGGTGTCAGTGAGGAGGTCTAGGTAATCTATTGAGCCTTGGGCAGCAGATCAGTACCCATCCCGAGTATACACACGGACTTTGGACTCTCATCCAACAATGTGAGGTGCATTCTCACCCTGACCCCTTGGGGAAGGGTCTAGGCCCTGCCCTATATGAAATGACAGACTATGGACACCCCCATGGAGGGCCTCACCCTCCCTGGGGAAATGAGGGGATAATGGGGGGGGTTGTGGGAAAGGGCTCCGGAGGAGGGGAGGGAAAGGGAGAGGGACCTGGAACTGACTTGTGAAGCAACCTTGTTTCTTATCTAAATTTAAACTGAAAAATAAATTAAAAAAAGAAATGAATTTTTGAACAGCATTCCATTTACCCAACAACTTACAAGTGAGACCTCATAAAACTAAGAATCTCTTTTACATCTAGGAAATAGTCAAGTGAAGAAGAAATCTGCAGCATGGGTAAGAACCTTTGCCAGTTATATATTTGACAGGGGATCAGTGTACAGAATATACAAATAAGTCAAAAACAAATAGTCAAGGAAACAAATGACCCTGTTAAAAATGGACTAGGGATCTTAACAAAGAGTTCTCAATAGAAGAAATTAAAATGGCTAATAAATGCTTCAAAAATGTACATCATCTTTAGCAATTAAGAAAATCAAATTTAAACAATTTGAGATTTTATGCTATCCCTGGAAAAATGGCTAAGATCAGCAACAGAAACAAAGAACTGAAAACAAAGGTTGGTGAGAATGTGGGGAAAGGGAAACCCACATTAGTTATTGGAGGGAGTGAAGTTGGCACAGACATTCTGAAAATAGGAGAGAATCCTCAAAAAGCTAAAAACAGACCTGCCATATGAGCCATCTATACCACATTTATTTGCTCAGGCATAATCACGGCCACCATATTCACAATAGGTAGGAAATGTAAACAGCACAAATGTCTTTCACACATAATGGATAATTAAAACATGCTACATATATCCTATGGGATGCTATTCCACTGTAAATAAAAACTAAATCTGGCTCAACAGTTATGAGAAATTACCTGTCTGTGGGGACCTGGGTTTGATTCCCGGTACCCACATGGTAACTCACAACTCTAACTCCAGTTCCAGGGAACCTGATTCCCTTTTCTGATATCAGCAAGCACAAGGCAACATGTAGTGTACATACATGAGGACAGGCAAAACAGCCGTACACATAACATAAATGTATTAAAAATGAAATCATTAAAAAAACTGAAAATTTCAGGAAAATGAATGGACCATGATGATCATAACACTCTCTAAAATTGTAATCCCCTATAAACTTTCTTCTATAAACTGCCTTGGCCATTGTATCTTATCATGGCAGTAGAAAAGTAACTAAATATAGGGAAGAGGGCCTTGAGAGAAAAATAGTAGGATACAGGTGATATGCAGGAGAAATGGGAAGTGTGGGGCCTCTAACTGTGGATGGAGTCAGAAGTCAATACAGAAAAAGGAGGAGTGAGACAAGTGACATCAGGGTTGTTTGAGAAAAACGAGGAGAAATCATATAAATGATTTTTCCTCTTCTGGGTGAATCACGATAACAGAAAGAGCTGCTATTTCACAAATGCCATATAAATTTTGAACGGTAATGGAAATGTGCAGTAGTTTCACCAAATAATGGATTTTAAATAATTTGATACTTACAAATGTAAAAGTGGCATAAACATCTTATAAACATTAGCTATGACCACAAAATGGCCAGCAAACAGCCAGCTCTCTACAAAGAAAATCCACATATAAGATGTCCAGAATTGACACACTCTATTGTTCAGAACTGACCACAGCCAAACTTCCCATATGTTTTTCTAAGAACTGTAGCAAATTTTCTAGCACAGCTCTCCTTAAGGGATTTCAAGGAAATCATTTCAATTACAAAGGGAGGTAAAGAAAATCAACTCAAGAAAAATTACTAGAACAGAAGATGGTGCCTGGATCCCTTGATGCCTGAACATTCTTCAACTTCCAACACAAAACCCAAAAGTCTGAATACTTCTTTATTTAATCCCACCTTTCTTCTTTGTATATCCCAAACCTCAAATGTATCCCTTTATATGTAAAAGTTAATTCACATATTTCAGGAAAGGGAGTAAAAGGAACAAATAGGAAGAAAAAGAGAATGGAGCAAACACTATAATGGCATTCAGACTTGATAACTTATTAATGTGATGACTAACTCCCAAGGTCATTGGACAAATGACAGAAGTAAATTGCAGACATAGGAGATTTCTCTGAGGCATCAGCAATTAGGATGCTGACCGTACACAGAGAGAATTCAAAGAACAACACATTTTTCAAGGCATGACTATGCAGAACTTGCAACCAGACTCCATAATACTTACAGTCACACTGTAAAATGTATTTTGAAATAACTCAGGATAACTAATTGATGACAGTTCATTTTGAGCTACTGTGGCAGCCTGTAAATGTGGTAGGTGATTAAAGACCACTATCTCCCTGGTTTGACATTTGATGAAGTCTGAAAATATTTTCTACAAAGAATATGTAATGGAAACATTAATCAGCTTTTCAAATTAGTGAACTTTCAAGATGGTGCTACAGTTTTTTGTACTTCTCTTGGTTATTCATTTCTGAAGGAGAAAACGTCACATATAAGGAAAGTATATACTTTAAGTTTTCAGTTTTTGAATAGCTATTAGCTTTAAGGAAATGAGAAACTTAATCAATCAATACAATCTGCATTAAGGATAAAGCTTTAGCCAGAGATGCTCATCATAATCTGAGTAAATATATTTATTCTGAAGTTAACAAAACTGACCTAAAGTCCCATCAGCTCTTGAATATGAACATATATACATATGCTTATCTTATGTCAATAAACTTTATTCTAAAATAAAGCATTTTTGCATTCTTAATTCTGAAATACAAAGACTATGGTTCAGTCCCTGACATTCAAAATAAATACTATAATCTATAATTCTGGTAGAATAAACAATTCTCCAGACAGCTGTAGTTTTAATAGCTTAAATCATTCTGTCTTGACTAAAATAATTATTTCTCCAACCTGGAGAAATTAAGAAAATGGAAGTAATTTTAAAATGTAGACAACAAACAAAAAAATAAAAAATTTCCATTTGTCATTAGCATATATTCATCAATCATTCTCACCAAATTTTCATATGTCAGAAAGTAACAGTATGAAGGGCATTCACAGAGATCTACATTCACTGAAAGTATGTGGAATAAATGGAGAGATGTTTAATGCCCAACCATAACTTTCAAAACTCAGTCACCTGTAAATTAATGTGTAGATTCATGGACATCCAATATTCAAGTTGGGTTATGAAACTGCTTAATAGCATCATCATCATCATCATATTACCATCAGAACAATCATCATCACTATCACCACCACCATCATTATCATCATCAAGTTGTAAGAGAAAACTGTATAGCACACCTTTGGAAAGGGGAACTCATTTTGGAAAACGTTAGATATGTAAAAACAGTGACGGCAGGAAGATATCTCTGAACACTGAAAAGATGCACAGAACAATCCACAAAACTCTAGAATAAGCAGAAATAAAGCCAATTTAGCCAGGTAATATCACACAGAGTACCACTCAGGTGAAAACAAAAACAAGCTAAAACTCTTCAAGTCCCAGATGTTCTGGAGCTCCCAGAAATCAGCACTGAAGTGCAGACAGACCTGGCTCTATCTTGTGGAAGGGACAACAGGAAATTGTTGGCATCAAAATGCAGGCAAATACATCGTGAAAATTACTAAAGCATGCATCTTATTCCTTCCTTATAAAGTCTTATTCTCAACTTGTCTTGGCATTTTATTTCTTATGTAGTGGGATTTTTTCCTGATGAAACAAAAGATAAATTATTCATACAAGGTTTGCCATCTATCTTTATATTGTTCTACATCAGTCTTAAAGGCATTCAAACCATACCAAATTTGCAGAATTCATTTTTTGTAGCTTATATACAGAATAATTTCATTTTCTTACACGAATAGAAAACCCACAAAAAGCTAACACATGATTTTATTTTCCCTTTTAATATGTGGGTCCTACCAGTATTCCTTACCTTGGCCTTGCTGACAGGTGCAGAGAGACTTAAGAGAATACATTTCATGTTTTCTTTCCTCCACTCATAGCTTTCAGCATAAGTCAAATTTACAGATGATTCCTTTGACAATTTCTGCTTCTGAGTTCTACCCTGAAAAGCAAGCTGTAGTTTAAATCGAAATCATGGCCTCTTGAAGTCATGGGTGCCCCAGTTTCTCATTTGCAGATCAAATATACTTCTTGATATACCATTTGTGTTACTGAGATTCCACATACTGTATACTGTGTTAGTAATTATAGGATCATCTACCTCTCTACCACCTGCTATGCACACCCTTTAGAATCCCCTCAGGATTCAAGAATATGGTGGCATTCCACATCATGATAATTCCGTAGCAAACATGGAATGACTCTTCTGATATAATTATGTCGTGAACTGATTGACTTAATTAACAGATTAATTATAGCAGGTGGGAACACCATTCACAGATGGGGCCTTTAAGAGGAAAATTGCAGTCATATATCAGAATCAAGAACAAAGCTGGTTCCTCCATGATCTCCTAATCTCTCTCTACTCTGTCCTTCCTTCCTTGCTTGAAATGTTTGAACAAGCAAACTTCTATAATCTCTAGTTCCATGAGGAAATGAATTCTGCCAGCAATTTTTGGAGGCTTAGAAGAAGACTCTCTCCTCATCAAGCCTGCAAATAGGAGTGGAGTCAGGCCAGCTTTGAGAAGATTCAGCCTGTTGAGCCATCAAGCAGAGGATTCAGCTAAACAAGGACCATCCCTGACCAATAGAAATTGTTGAATAAGTATGCACTGTTTTAACTGTTGTGTTTCAGGTAAATTATGCATCGTGTACACAACTAATACTCGTGTCCCCTGGAATTCTGTGCTATGGGACATATCTGAACCAACATATGAACAGGATGATAAGCAGCAGTGAAAACATTTATTTTTCTCCTTTACCCCAATGAGTATCATTTCCCCATTAGCATTTGCTCATGAAAAACAAATTGATAGATAAAATTAAGAGATTTAAATTGACAATAGTAGTACCTTTAGCAAAGGATGGACCCTTCTGATTATGAGTCTTGAGTCTTACCATCTACACAAAACAATATTTTATGCTACATATTTTTGTCTTTATTCAACCTATAAAAGTCACACTATTTCACTAAATTGATATGGCACCCCACTGACTTCTCAATACTTGTGTTTACACCTATGGACAAATGCTTCTCTCAGCTTTAGTCAGAGAAGCTCCTCATTGCAGTGAATAATGGTAAATATAGGGACTTATGGCTGCTCATGATTCTAAGAACAGGAGATAGCAGTCTTAAACAAGACATTTAAAATAAGCCACCTCCAAGGCTTAGGGACCTTGTGGAAGAGGGAATGGACAGTATGCAAATGACTGAAAATCTGTAGGAAAGACTACAAATGCATCTTGAAACCTGGCACAGCCACCAAAATCAAATTCACAGCACCTGACTCAGTCTATCAAGAATCAAACATGGAGAGGAGGTGATGGAGAGATGGCTCAGAGGTTAAGAGCACTGACTGTTCTTCCAGGTGTCCTGAGTTCAGTTCCGACCAATCACATGGTGGCTCACAACTATCTAAATTTCAATCTGGTGCCCTCTTCTGGCATGTAGACAGAACACTGAATATGAAATAAATAATAAATCTTTAAAAAAAAAGAATCAAACATGGATGGGGGGTTCATGTGACCAACCCTTCCTTGCTACAGATAAATTTGCAAAGGGGGATAGTCATTATCTTCACTTGTATACTCACTGGTGAGCTCACCAGGATCCAAAGTATAGTTCAAAGGTGATGGTCACACAAATTCCCCATATGACAAAAAAGGCATGAATGTTGTCAAATAGCAAACTTATTAATAACATTTTTAAAACACCAAAATAAAACATTATCTTCAGGGAAATTGGGAGTAATGGAGATAGCGGTCTGACTACCAGCAGAGCATTTAAGTGCACACAAGATATTTGCTGTACCCTAAATTTTGTGTAACTTCTCTGCTTTCTCTCAGTCTCAAGAGGTAAGCTTCTGAAGGAATAGCAGATTGGTTATATATAAAATTGCATTTTCTGGGAAATATCTGTGTAGAATGAACATATTCTGACCCCACTTTGCACATGTTACAGAATTTAAACTAGTTTTTAAATATCCTTTCAAATCATGCAGCAGTTTAAAGGATGAGTACCCCAACTCACTCTCTGGAGTCACTGTCAATCACACTATGATGTTTGCATCCCTGGAGACTCCAGGCACAATACAGTGTTAGAAGCTCTTGAAAGACACTTGTTTTCTTTCCTGAAGCATATTGAATATGAATAACATTTCACAACATTAACAATTGTTACAGGCCTGAATAGGCACACGCTAACTCCTGGCTTCTCTGAGATTTGATATTTTATAGGTTTATTTACTCTTCTAAACATCTTGGCATTTGGAAAAAGCTTAAGTGCCAAGATGTTAGTTATTGTCCCAAGGCAGGGACAATGGCTTTGGCAAAGGAATTATGAAGGAAAGGAGTTTCTATTCCCAAACTTTTCTCCGGGCTGCAGCCTGTGCATATCAGCCCACCAGTGCAGTGGGGAGCTCCTATTTTCATCCTTTACATTTCCCAAGAAGGTTCCTTTTGAAGATTTGACTATAGACATTCAAAATCACTCCCAAAGAGATCCTAAACTTCTGTCGCCGCTAATCTGCAATAAGGCTTAAAGTACAATTTAATTTTTTTCTCCTTGAAATATTTTGGACTCAACTTTCCTTTGTCAACACAATACTTTTCCTTTTCCTTTGCCAAACTCCATGCTGTAATAATATGACAGGAGAACTGCTCAATACCTGCATTTGCTTGCTAATGTTTTCTTTCCTTCATCTTAGATAGTTAACAGAGCACTGCCAAATTAATTCCTCTAAAATGTCATCTCTAAATACATCAAAACCTAATTATTCATCCTGGCACCAAAGTCTCTTCCCAACTTAGCATCTACCATTGTTTTAATCTCTCAACTTTGTTGTGCCTTGAGAACAAAGAACCACGCTGGAAAACCTGCGGTTAATATTTCTGATAGAGAAATTCAACCGAATTTCATGGTAAAGAATTCAATTCAGTAAACAAGGTATTTTCTGCTGTATGACAGGCACCACGTGGAGATGCTCATCAACATGACATGTCCCAACATTTGAAGAGCTCACTATGATGGGGAAGAAGCTCCTAAAGGCTTCCTGTTCTCTCGACTAATTTCATCAGCAAAACAGAAACAAAACAAGCAAACAAACAAAAAACTGTGAAAATTGTTAGACTTGTGTATCAAGTCTTATGAAAACACAGGTGAAAGAAATATTGAGAATTAAAATCAGAGATAATGGACTTAGGATTGTGCAGTAGACTTGCTCATTTACTTATTATAGTCATTAAGCAATTACTGCTTACAGTCTGGCATGATAATCACAAATTTAAAGTCTTTCTTTTGGGATATAGTAGGTTGCGGTTTTAATTGTGAGGTAGTGGACATTTCAACAGAGGTGGAGGGAGGAGTGGAAGAGGAAGTGAAGCTATGTAGTGAAGAACTTGTATGGGCTCTGAGGATGAGTTAGTAGTGTTTGCCTTGAAACTTAGCCTTCGCCAGACTCCCCCCCTCCATTGCAAACCCTGACCCTCAGAAAACCCACCAAATGTGGTGGCTCCTCCCCCCAAAGATGCTCAAGACCATGCCTACAGTGTATTTAAATTCTGGTTTATAGACCTGACGTGTGATTCCTTTCCTGCTCCCTTTCCCAAGAGTCACCTGTGAGTACTTTGCTCTGATTAAACCTGGTCCTTTGCTTTTTAATTTGCCTCAATTTGGCTTATTGCCTTGGCAGAGAAACCTACTACTGGGGATCCAAAAATACCTCCTATCAAGAAAATGAGAAAAGGATAAGCTACAGTCTAAGCTTTAGGATTTGAGTGCTTAAGAGAAAATAAGATCTCAGTGACCATGCTGAACAACAGAAGGACTGTGGAAAGGGAAAGCTGTGTGGTGCTGTCTATCTGCAGATGAAGACTTTCTCCTTGTGGCAGAAGCTTACAGGTGAGAACTAGAAGGTAACCTTGAGCATGATAATAAAATCAATGAAGAGACAGAGAAAGAAGAGCAGAGATCTGAGAAAAAACTCTAGAATTTCCCATATCTAAGGTGAAATTTTAAAAGCATAAAATGGAATAGTGATGTAGTTCAGAGAAGCACAAACACTGACTAGACCTAATCACTCTGCTCATATATGACTTCAAAGTAAACATTATTTTATCTTCTGCTCTAGCAGATTCCTCCTGGGATCACTTTAGTAATTCATCTCTCTTAGCAGCCATGGAAATGGGGTAGAGCTTTGGAAACCAGCAGGAATTCCTTATATTCCACATAATGGGGTGCTTTAAAATATGAAGTGACACTACGAAAAGAGATCTGATGAAATATACTATAATTAACTTACACTATAGTGAAAACAGTGTTGACCCTTGACTTCTCTTCAGCTGATTTAACTGCTCCTGATAGTCATAGTATAGTACACTGCCTCCTGAAGTCTCAGACTACAAACATTAAAAATAAAAGAACACAAAAGCACTACTTGTTAAATGCAAATGGCAAGTCAGGTGTTGGTGGCACACTCCTTTGATGCCAACACTTGTGAGGCAGAGGCATGCAGATCACTGTGAGTTCAAAGCCATCCTGGTCTACAGAGCGAGTTCCAGGACAGCCTCCAAAACAATACAGAGAAACCTGTCTTGAAAAATAAAAAAAAATGCAAATGGAATTTAAAGCTAATGTGTTTTATAGTTCCAGGCCTAAGCTTAAGTCTCATCTTCATATTAATATTAAGATGACCAGCCATGTAAATTCAAACCTCTGAAACTGCTTACCTCCCATTGATCTCCTTCGGCAGGTTTTTGTACTTGCTATCCAGAGCAGCACCCTCAACTCCAAAGGCCACAGAAGGACCAGAAGGATGATGAGCAAGACTCCATTGTGCCTGAGGGACAAACAATTCAAACAAATCAAAGCTAAGTCTTAACACTAAACAATGGGAATATAATCCAATCTTCTACAAATCAGAGTTTTATGGTGATGTTTTTGTCCTTAATGGTAAACAATAGGATTTGTTGTCAGAGAGTCAGTCTATGGCAAATTCTAGTTGTTTCTTAATAGCTATATGGCCTTGAATTGTTAGAAAATCTCACTACTGGTAAGCAATGAATAGCTTTATATAACTTGCAGGGCCATTATGAAGATTAAGAATATATACAAATATATATATATACATGCATGTATATGTATACATTTTTATTGACTTGTATTAGCAAGGAAGGAATAGTTTTCTTATTTGACATTTTCAAGATTCTACATGATTAGCACAATTTCCAGCAAACTGTATTGCTAATTTCTCCAGTCTTTATGACTATCAATGATTAATGCTCTCTTAGCTAGTAATAAATGTGTTAACGTTCTGAGTTCTGCAACTTGAAGCATTATAAGTAGAACACAATGAGGTGATTTATGCAGTCAAGGATAGGTTGGAGAGCACAAACGACCCTCTTTCAAGAAATAGAAAATAATTTATGATAGTAGCAAAAGGCTGCTTAGAAGAGAAAATGCATGATGCAAAGAAAAAGAGCTATTTTTAAAGGGGTATCTGAACCTTATGTTAATTATGAAATATACTACATGCCTATTAACAATCTGGACTTTTAAGTTGGATATGATTTATGTCAGTCATAATAGTTCTAGACGCCTGATTTCTTGTGTGTGAAACATTAATTGTAATATATACTTTTTAAGAGTTCTAAAATCTAAATATACACTTTAATTATCAAGAATAGCATTATTTTTCAATAATTTGGTTATTGGGCATAGTTATTTTTCTTCTTGAATTTATCAGCATCCTGGGAATAAACAGAACATACAGCCATGTTTGTGAAGAAAATTTAATGTTGATATTATTTTCAAAGGTATAGTTAGGCATTTTTTACTATTTCATAAATTTAAGGAAAAGTAAAAAAAATTGAAAGACAAAAGGACTGTCAAAACTTAACAGCCATTGTTACAAGTATGAATTTCTTATATCATTCCACTGACAATGTTATTGGGAAAAATCAACTTCAAAACAGTTTATTTTGGCTAAGCGTGCCAGCCAATAGTCTGCCGTGGTAGAGTAGTCATGGTTCCTGGGTTCTGAGGCTGGGTGAGCAGAGAGGAGCAAATGATACTGCTTGCCTCACTTCTTTCTTCATTCTTGTTCTGGATCCACCCCATGCATCATCGTCACCCACATTTAGGGTGGGACTTTCCACCCACTTTTAGGGTAGGTCTGTCTTTCTCATCCCAGTTAACCTAATCAAGTAATTCTCTCACAGATCTGCCCAGAAGTTTGTTTCTGTAGCGACTTTAAAGCCCAACGAATTGGCAATCAAGATTAATCATTACCATCCATCCTTTGTTGATGTGACATCCAAATGTATTACTTTTAAGCCAGTGCCTTCTGCCCCTTGCCATCACAGGCTTCTAGCTTTCTGAAATGCAAAATCCAACACCACATGACCAACACTGATCAGATCTGCTGCTACCAGAAGGAAGGAATTGGTCCTCCTTGAACCACAGTTGCATTGGCCTTTGTGTACTGAAACAGGAGAAACAATTTCCTAGGCCATTTGTTTTGACCAGGGAACCTCTTCAGAGGCATTCTCTGTAGAAGGAAGTTTCTGTCCCTCCCAGCCCTGCTGCCATTTACTCCCAAATAAACACACAGATGCTTATATTAATTATAAGCTGTTTGGCCTTTTGCTCAGGCTTCTTAGTGGATAAATTTCTCTTAATTATTAACCCATTTATATTAACCCATATATATTAATCTGTGTATACCCATGTGGTCTTGGCTTACAAGTAATGCCTGGGCCTCTTTCTTTCTCGGCAGCTACCTGGTCTCTCTGTCACTCTGCCTACTAACTTTCTTTATCCCTGTTTGGATTTCCCACTTGGTTAAATCTTGCCTGTGCATTGGTTAAAACAGCTTTATTCATCAACCAATAAGGGAAACATATATTCATTCGTAGCATACAGAAGGACATCCCCCAACAAATTCCAGCATAGAATATCTCCTTCAAATACATTTTCATTTCACAAAATGGAGCCATTTCTGGTTATAGTCTTGCACTCAAGACAACCTCCTTTAGTCTCTGTGCAAAGTACCAAGGTGTTTCCCTTGAATAGCACTAGTCTGCTTCACATCTTGAACTGCTTCCAAAATTGGCTTGTCTGTAACATCAAACTCACAGTCCTTTCCTGGCCTAACTGCACATTTTGGGTATCTCTATGTTCTTGTTACTCTCTCACACATTTAACTTGGTTGAGAGTAGTAAGCGGTGGACACAAAAGGGCCTGAATGCTCACCCAACCGTGAGATTTCCTCTGTCAAGTAAATCAAGCCATTGACTTCAGGTTCACCCAATTCTTATGGCATGGGCATACTGCAGCAAGATTCTTTAACGGTTTAACTCAAATGGCCTGTAACATAGTTCCCAATAACTAACTGTTTTCCTCTAAAACCTCAAGTTGTAGTTACCCTGTCCACATTTCTCCGTGCCTTCTTTTCCTGTAAACAGCCACCAGAACAGCCTATTAAACTCTATGCTTAGCACCATCTTCCTTCTGACTCCTGCACCATGAGAGCAAAGTGGAGGAAGAAGTGAACCAGGAGGCTGAAGCATAAGAGAAGACAGAGGAGGCAGAGGTCCAGGTAAACTGGCAGGTCCACCTGGCCAGGCCGAGGAGCAGAAGTGAGGGATCCCGAAGGCCGGGACAGGATGCTGGTACAAGCTGTTGGACTGTGTGCTACTGTTGGCTTAAGTCTCCATGGACCTGGAAACTCACCGTCTGCTCGCAGAGACACCACCCCCGAGACTTGCCTGCCTGGCTTACAATCTCCTACCCAAACAGTCCCACTGGCCCTCGGCCACAGACCTGCTGCGTTCTGGACTCTTTCTGTTCTCACTTTGTGGCCAAGTATAACCCGTGTACAATAAACCATCTTTCTTATTGTCTCAGCTGAGGAAAAAAAAAAACAAAAACAAAAAAACAAACAACTCTACCTATTGCATTCTATGTCTTTTCTACCTCAGAGTTCCAAGCTTTACTACATTCTTCCGGAAAACCAGTTCCAAAGGTCTAAAACTCATGTGCTCAGATTTACCATAGCAACAGGACCACTTCTCAGTACCATATTTTATATTAGCCACTTTTTTATTGCTGCAACAACATACCTACTTAAGAAGGGAAGGGTTTACTTTTACTCATGGTTCCAGTCTGTCATGATGTAGAAGTCATTCTGTTGGGAGTTTGAGATAGCTGGTCACCCTGTGTTCACAGTCAGGAAGTAGGCAGGAATGGGTATTCCTTTCCTATTTTTATACGGTGTAGTACCTCAGTCCATAGAGTAGTGCTACCCATATTGCAGGTGAGTCTTGTCATCTCAGTTAATGAGGTTTAGAAATTCCCACACACAGGTTGACAATTCTGTTTCTATGGTGATTCTAGTTCCTGTCAAGATGTCAATCAAGATTACCTACTAGAAATCACTGAGAAAGTAAAGCAGCATAAATATACCGGGTAGTCCTGAAGGAAAACAGACTCTAACATAGAAAAGAGAAAAAAATAATCTTAGTTTCCAAGTGACGAGTCCTAGCAGAAAGTTCAGATGCATAGAGCCTGAAGAGCCACTGATGAATCAGCCACCAAACAACTACTCCCAAACTCTGTCTCACATAGAGAAGGTCAAACAATGTTCTGTGGAGACAGAGATCTAAGCAGAGAATATCTAGCCCTAATGATAACTGAATGTATGAATCAAATCCCTTCTTTCTCAGAATCCAGGCTCCCTAGCCCGGAGCCTTTCTTTTACTTGCTGCATTTCTCCTGAGTTCCTCTTCCTTGTCAAGTCTGTTTTGCTTTTAGGAGACATACCTTGCGCGACAGCTGTGCTACAGCTGAGATCTTAGGAGGTGTTGATCAGTGATGTGCAAAGCTTTATTTTGACACATTTCTACTTCTCTTTTATGAATTCAATTCATAGTCAAAGGTAAGAAAGTTCTTGTGGGGTTGGCACAGCAATAGTTTAGCAGGTAAAGGCACTTGTCACCAAGCCTGAGTATGAGGCAGAAACCCCATAGTGGTAGACAAGAGAACCAACTCCTAAAATCTATCCTCTGACCTACATTAGGGTGCCTCATCTCTAAATATACAAGGTCAATAAGTTATTAAATTAAAAAATCTCTTAATGATTAGGATTTTCTATAAGTCTGATGAATTCAAGTTTTATATTCATCCAAATACAAAAGACTGAGGTATCAACGTCTAGGGACTGTTTGGCAAACAGCAGTGACCCAATATCCTTGGTTACATAATAAACTCTCTGTAGGGTGATTTGGGATGCAAAGGCTTCTTTTCAACAGAATTTTTTTATCCATTCACCAAACAGATTGAATCTTCATATGTCTGATCCCATTGAACTGATATAAATTCATGCTTCATGTGTTAATAATTACACAAGGAGATACTCTCAAAGTCTACTTCTCTGATCTATTTATATATACATAAAAAGAAAATGAAAATCAATATGCAAGTGTGCTGTAAATTTCATAATTATCTGCCAAAATATCTGTTTAAGAAACTATATAAGATTTTGAAATATTCAAATATCTCAATAAGCATTTTTCACTTTACACATTTCCTAGTTATCTAATTCATATCTAACTTATCTAATTCAGATCTAATTTATATCTTGCATTGATTTTGAGCTCTTTATATCTCAGTAAATTGAATAAAACTGAATGAAATGGAAGTGGTTCTTTATCAAAGAGTGGCAAATGGAGCACTACTGTGGAGGACAATTGCTCACCTCCATTTAGCTGTAAATTCTTCCCAACATTCCTAGTCATCTATGTCTTCATGGTGTTTTGAATTCTCCTTTGAATTTCTTATAACATATCTAAAGTTTACTCCATAATCATGAAGTAAAAACTAGGACATATTCTTGCTTGGTAATTTTAAAATACTATTAATTTTATCTATTTTTTTAAAAAAACATTCTTTTAGAGCTATAGAAATTATTCCCTAATATTGTATATAGAGAACCAGGCTCAGAAAAATCTGATGACCAGTCCATTCTGACACTATTAAGGTTCTAAACTTATAATTATTGAAATAAATGTATATTCCTTTTCAGTGAACAAAAATGTTACCCATGTAAACAAATAACATGGAATATATGTACTAGAACACTCAGGAGAACATTGGTTCAAATATAGCAAGAAAACTAAACAAACTAATAATTACTACTGATTATGTAATTAGAAACTGGAATTGCTAATTACATTTCAACATAGCTACTGTATAATAATTGAACAAAAATAATGGCCCAATGAGGCATAAACAAAGCAATACTATTCAAACCCAGCCATGAATGGACCAGTGATTCATTTCAGTCAGAATTGTAAGAAGTTTAGACTGTATTTTCTTTCTTATTTTGATTCATCAGATTAACATGGACTACTAGTAATTTTGATTATTTTCATACTAAAGGAAAAGGTTCCAAACAGAACAAGAAAGTAAAAGACAAGGGAGAGCTGCAGCTTGCAAATGAGATAAACTCAGAAGGCACATATGTAGACCCAGGGATACTTTTGTGGGCTGTGATACTGGACAAGCCAGATCTTCAGAATCACATTCTTTTTGTATGATGTCAGGATAAGCCACTAAGTGATAAGCTATGATGCTAAAATGAGCAAAATCTGCCATCTCAAGCAATGGGCTTTCAGTGGATTTAAATCCCTCTTTTCAGCCTGCCTTAACTCTGGGATGGGTCCCTAAGCCCCAAAACACCAAGAAGCAGGACATGGTAGAAATTTAGAATGCAGACAGGGAACAAATAAATACCTGAATATTTGACTAAATTTTCAAGTCTATATCTTCAAGAGATGACTTATCAATGACACATTTATAAAACAACTTTAAGACTGGCATTATCAATGGATGAAAAATGTGCTTGCCCTAAAAAAATGTAAGGTTGACAAATGCTGTGTGCTTCAGAAGTTCTGATCTCTACATCTCCACCAAAAAGCATCTGAGAGACAGATTCATGATGATTACCATGTGACATCTTGAAGGGACAATTTTTATGTTATGGTTAGTTTTCCACATAGCTGAAGTGACAAGCTAATGTATAGTCTTCAAACCACTTATGATGATAAAGTATTGTAAATTATCTTAGTCAGATCAGTATTTGAGGGTGTGGGTTGGTTTTGCTTTGTTTTTTTCTTCTTCTTCTTTTTTTTAGCAGATTCCAACTTACTTTGTACAGAATAAACAGTAACATATCAAGAAGGCCCTATTTTAATTTTTTAACTTTTTATATCTTCACAAATGTTTTTCTGATTTCTCCTTCTATTTCTCCTAGACATTTTCACATGTCTGAATTAAACACTATATTAACAAATGCAAATATTCAATACTATCTGAAAGCAAGACAAGTAATAGTATTCTATACTAAATATAATTTATAAATGTAGGATATTAAGAAAAGTGTTGTTTTTGAATTTCCAATTCATAAATCATTAGAAACTGTTATATAACTTCTACCAAACATAAGGAAAAGATATTTCTTGAAACACACCAAAAGAAAAACTTGGAAAAAGAGCCACATGCTGAATCACCGGTAATTAAAAATGTTATTAAAATGCCTCTTACACACAGAGATGTGAAATGTGTCAATTTCTTCTGAACAGATAGTCTCCTGCAAATTGCCTGTGTTTTAACACAAAAATCTGAAGGGCAGCCTCCATGCTTGAGCAGACAAGAGCTTATATCAGTCCCCTTATGAATTCTCATTTCTCTGGATAGTGAAGATCAGTCATACTGTTTTACCAAAAGTTAGAGAGCAGCCATAATGTCATTAATACCCTCTTCTCCAGTGATCACATCACACAAGCTCACACAAATTCTTATCTTGATTTCAGTTCTGCTGATAATGGTTACTTGCATCATTGAGCTCATCTCAAACTATCAGAGCTACAACCAGGCAGAGTGAAGTTGGCAGTCAAAACATGCCTTCCTAAACAACTGAGAGTAGATCTCAATAAGAGAACTCCTCATTATTTCAAAGCTTTGGAAAATATGCATATATGTAAACCATTCTTTTATTCATAATGAAAGATATGTCAAAAGATAATTGGAGGGTACTTCTTTCATCAGCTTGGGACCCTCTGTTTTAATTTCAGTTGTGCTAAGTCTCAAGTAAAATTTCAAGTAATTTCTGTTGTTTGGTCATAAATCCATAACACAGGTGTTCTTAAAACTTAGAGATTTGAAAATAATGCACCATTATGCCACCAGAATACTTGCCAACTATTAGTCAGCAAAGAAGTAAATAAATTCAGTGGATTAAAAAAATTTACCCACCTAAAAACTGTTATCAGTGACTAATCAATAAGTTAAGTTAATAAACAGTTAAAAATGTATTTACAATTGCAAATATTCTCATAGAAAGAACAAAAACACTTTAATAGTAATATGAGAATTTGTAATCAAGAGCTGTCAAGAACTATCATGGTCCAGGAAATTGTGGGGCTCAACTTCTGGAAACTCTGAGAATGCTCAATAGCAACACCCAGCAATTATACTGTAAAGTTGTATAGAGTAAGTTTGCTATTCCCACACCACACTTGTCTTAACATATGTTTCCCACATGGATCTCTACCATATGATCTGCTCTGATTATCAGTTTCCCCAAACTGTAAAATATGTTGTCACTCTCCAAGTTTTACACATCTGTCACCTTCGGGAAATGCCTGTGGCTTCTGAGCATGTAAAAAACACCTTAACAGCTAACTCGTATAAAATAGATTATAGCACCACTGCATAGCTCTTCAACTGCCAGAATGATTGTTGTTTTAACAGCCTATTTTGAATTGAATACATGAAGATTTTTTAAATAAAATAATTACATGCACTACATGCCTACATGTAGAAAGAGGGAAAAAAGAACACTACAAAAGACTCAAGGTGTGAAGTTTCTGTCAGCTCTGTCCAGGAGTCTTAGAGACTTGAACTGCCCATTTTTTATATCTTCATCTCTCCTAAGACAGGTGGGACAGACCCACCACTCTCTTGGAGCATTAGGTAGAGGGACTAATTACATTTGAGCAACATAAGGTAGAAATACAAATAGTTTTATTAACATTAATTTCATGTTAAATCTTTGATGCCCCTTGCTTCCCTTCCCTTGTAATAACATCCCCTGCTAGGGATAAGCCATCCACCTGCTAGAGCTGGAGTTGTCAAGTCCACTCCTCTAACTGCTTGCTCTGAGTGGTGAAGCAACAACTTAGGCAAACAAGGCAGCCTGGCTGTTCTAAATTCACCACTGCTACTCTGAGAAGCACAACTCTAGTTTCGTGATTATGTTTATAACTGAACTGAAGTACACTGTACTGAGAAAGCGTTGCTTTCCATACAGCCACTGCAGATCACCCCCATTAGCTTTGGAAGATAGCACTCTGAATGAAGTTTGCTCACTCTGTAGCCATTCTCACTCAGGTCAAAGGGATAACACTTTTTATATGGCTCAGCGCAAAGCTTGTGATTTGTGTAAAGGAAGCACTATGAATGGTCTAAAGAAAAGCCTGCAATTAGTGGAATTGGAAGCTGTGCTGTGAATAGGACACATTACAATACTGAAGCTATAATGCCATAACCAAACCATCCCTTTCCTGGCTCCATAGTCAATCTGTTTAGCCTACAGCTTGAATCAATCATAAGGTACCCTCCTGTTCCATCAGGTTCCAACATGGAGCCCAGTGAAAGGCTCTTATAGTATGATTCTCTCTTTCCTGCCTGTGGCCATTTTTAAGGGTAGAATGGGGTACACTGGTTACACAGTGAACACAGTGAGGAGAAGGTAGTGACAAAAATAGCATTATAGTAGCAGTTGAGGCAATAGTAGCAGTTGCAAGGACAATATTTAGAGAGTGACTTTCAGAGGTTTAGAGAAAGACATTGACATTCTAGACTTGTTTCTTTCAAGACAGACTGTCTCCTATACAGAAGTGTTAAACATCAGAGACGGTGGACCCTGGTTGCTGGAAGTATTCCAGTGAGTCCCCAAGACCAGAGACAAGGATCCCAAAACTCCGTGCCTGACAGATGTAACCCTAGATGCTCTAAGGAGCCATGGGTCCTGGCATTAAAGGCTTAAGAGACAGAACATTGAACTTTATGTACTTCTGCCAACTGTGTCACTGCTTTGAGTTGGTCACTAAGTACAAGGCCACTGACAAAGGCCAGAACACTATTCCTGTAACCTGAACACCTAGAAATATATGTCTCAGGTCTTTATAAGTTGAAGACATAGGCTTCTAGCTCTCAGGGCTAAGAACTGTATCCCCTGTACTGTTGGACAAGAAACAAGGCCCTCGACTAAGATCAGCAGCACAAAGGGATGCCAGCAAGGTAAATGGTAATTTAACCTCCAATAGCTCACCTTGTGAGATAAGAGATGAGGAAGAATGCATATTGTATGGTTTAAGAAATAACCTCTCCCCATGCCTTCCACAGTAAATTGCCTTGCCCTACTTTCCTTGCAGCAATGTTATGAAGCAAGATCCCCATAACAATTACATGACTTGCTCTAATGGGCACTGCTCCTGCTCTGTTCCAACTTCTACCCTTCAACGTGCATCCTGTTAGCTGGGCATAGTGGTACTTTCCTATAATCTCAGTACTCTTGAGGATGTATCTGGAGAATAGTTGAAAATTGAAGAATAGCAGAGGCTAATAGTGACTTCTAGCACAGCCTAGAGTAAGTAAGCCCTTTCTCAAAAAAAGAGAATGACATAAATAAATAAATGAAATAAGATCCAGTTTTAGGTACGGGTGCAACCAGCTATACTATGACACATTTAGAAAAATAAATATCCTACATATAAACAAAGTATTTCGTCTGCAGTAGGTAAACAAATACTGTACATAATTTAGCTCCTAAGGTTAGACAACAGATGTTATTGGAAACAAAGGTGGAGAAAATTAAAACCAAGCGCTAGTGTCTCTGTAAGGAGGCGAATAGCTATTCTTTCATTCTGCTACAGCAGAACTCATCGAGATGCACACCAACACACAGAGCTCTCCTAGGAGTATTGCTTTCTAATGTCTGCTACATTGAAGACATATAAAGTAGCCGAGGTGTCCTTTAACATCCAATAGAAAAGTAAGCCATATTCCTATGTACCTGTGCAGACCTCCTGAAGGGACTTCAGTGGACTCTAAACAGCAAGGTAGAGAGAAAAGGACCATCAAGACGGCTGACACTCTCCAAAGTCCAGTCATGGGGAAGGAAGCATAAATCATCGTTGTGTGAGATGGTTCTGACCTACAGTCTTGAGGATGAGCTCTAGGGACTCAACTGTGTTTTCTGAGGTAAGTTTTAGGTCATAGAAAGGTATAAGTCTTTGTCGTCACAAATGGCAACTACTTTTTTTTAGGAAGATCAACACATTAGAGAAAATGAGTGCAGAGACGGAAGACGAGGGGACCTGGAACAAGGCTGACTGTGACAGTCTGAAAACCTGTCACCTCTGTCTACCAAACAAGAAACCAGTGGAGCTTGTTGTTGACTTGAAAAGGATGCGTGTGTAAAATATACTTTGTATTGTGCTAAAATAACATTGTTAGTAGAAAAGTTATAAACCCAGTGAAAATATAAGAAACTTACTTTTCCAAGGTAACTGTTGTTATTCTGTCACTAGTCCCATCTATTTCTATGTGCATTTTTCCACAGGTGATATATTATGCTAAATATGAAATATGCTATCCTTGTTAGTTATAATAAATGTTTTCTGGCTTCCCACAATTTCTTTTTTTAATCATATAAAATGAAATATATTCTACCAAGTGGAACAGAGTGATGAAATAAATTCTGAGTCCTTACTTGGCTCAAAATACAAGGCTTCTGAAGGGAAGTGGCAAGGAGGTTCTGCACCCAGGTGTAAAGATTAGAAATTCCCACCTAATCCTTTATTCCATGGAGTGGGGAGATGGTGGAGACAGTACCTAGAAATTAATTCTTCAACAGAGTCTCATGATGCTTTCCTCTTAGGGAGGGAAGGGTTTATTCAGCTTATACTTCCAGGATTGGAACTCAAGCAGGGCAGGAACCTGGAGGCAGGAGCTGATCAGAGACCATGGAAGACTGCTACTTACTAGCTTGCTCCTTATGGCTTGCTCAGCTTGCTTTTATTTTTTTTTTTTTTGATTTTTCGAGATAGGGTTTCTCTGTATTGTTTTGGAGGCTGTCGGTCCAGCCCTGCCTCGAACTCACAGAGATCTGCCTGCCTCTGCCTCCCGAGTGCTGGGATTAAAGGCGTGCACCACCACCGCCCGGCCAGCTCAGCTTGCTTTCTTATAGAACCTAGGATTACCAGTCACATTGGGTTGAGCCTTCCCTTATCAATCATTAATTAAGAAAACGCCATAAAACTCAGTCTTATTGAGGCATTTTTCTCAGTTGACATCATCACACAGCATAGAAAAGAGAGACCATCTTAAATAGCTTATCAGCACTCAGTGAATCACAGAGGGTGTGCAATCCATTAACTATACAGTATTTCTCCACAAAGTTTAGAGATGACTGGAAAGGCACTTGAAAATATTTTTAACCCTTTGAGGAGAAGGCAGTACTTGCTCTAAGACTTGGTGCTTCCTGTAATTTTTTTCAGACTTTATTTCATATTTCTATACTTATATTAAATTTGCAATAAACAAAGGTTAGTAGTTTGTGTATACTGCTATATAATATGAACATACATTTTGTAAATAGCATCAAAATCCTAGGAAATTAAAATGAAAAACCTACTCAATATGTTTGACATACTGTATGAAAATACATGACTTTCTTCACAGACATCAGTTCAATTTAAATCTCACGAAATAAATTCAATTTTAACATTACTTAGTATTGATCCCAAGTGAGAGCAGTTCAGTTTCTTTGGGAATGGAGTTATCTATTTCAGCAATCGGTACTCAGAGAGCCAGAGAAGCAATTGAATCAGAGCAACTACTTGCAAATGGCCAAACAAATTGATAATCTTAGACTTAAAAATACTGCTTTAATGCAGAGAAAGCATAAGCCCTATTTTTCCTGCTAATGACAGTGTTTTCTCTTTAGCCAGACAATATGAGGCTGATCATGTTATTATGGCAAAGCTATTCAAAGACTTGGAAAATCTCCTTTCATTGGCTCCAATACAACATAAATATCCCTGAATAGCCTAGTGCAGACACAATTCTTTTAGAGCATTCTCTCTCTTTAGGTAGCTTCCTTTGGGGGAATTATGGCAACTCTCAGCCTGGCCAAACTAATATTTTTCAGGACATATAAAGGCTCAGCTTTCCCTAAGAGGACTGTGTGCCCTGGAGCAAACACTGAACTTGGGAGGTTATTCATGAGGGCACTAGAAAAACTGTGTCGATTGCAGATCAGAGAGCCAGCCCTAAGCAGCTATCCTTGCTTGGCAAAGCAAGGAGGTCACAGATCTAGGTGACAATTTAAACAGCGAGAAACGTCAGCTAACAAAGACCATTCCCTGTTTTGATACAAACACAGCCATTTTTGTTCTGTATGAGCCAAAGCTACAAAGCACATGAATGTGATAGATGGTGTTCAGGAGTACATACCATTTCCATTGCATTTTTATTAGAAATACATCTTGGCTGTATTATGGGATATTATAGGGTATTAGATATTTTTAACTTCAATAATAACTAATTGCTTCCAGTAAAGCCTCATTTTTGCTACACTTGCTATTCAATAGTCCCCCAACATTATCAGCACTAGAGGTAAAAATATTATACATACCTGCCTGGGGCAGCTTCCCCTGGGAAGGTACAAACAATGAGAATCCTGTCAGTGCCATTAAGACCAGAAAGGAGAAGGAGACCCACACTCCTGCCTGGGACAGCTTGCCCTGGGGTAAAGCAACCATAGTCCTGCCCTGTGCCTTGTGGGGCCATGCAGCCGGGTGCCATTACAATGAGTAAATGTATGGTGGTATATGGGAGGGGGAGAGAGAGAGAGAGAGAGAGAGAGAGAGAGAGAGAGAGAGAGAGAGAGAGAGAGAGAGAGAGAGGCAGAATAGTTCATGTCATGTGGAGAGAGGCACAGGTGGGTGGCCTGTCACCACCAAGGGCCAAGGTGACATCCGTGCCTGGGCTGCTGCCAATGAGCATATCTGGGTCCATGGCCTAGCTTCAGTATCGCAGTCTGTGTTGATCTCCCTGGCTCCTGTTACCACTGAAGGCCACAGGGATGTGGCTGCCCCATGCCTCTTCACATGCTGCTCCAGGTGAGAAAGCTGGCTCTGGGGCCAGGACAGAAGAGCTGGTTCTGCCCCTCTCTGGCTGCAACGCTCAGGAGAACAGGCCCGGCATCTTACCTCAGCAGCCCAGTAGAGCTGACCGTGTTGGGGAGAGAACGGAAGATGTGGCCCCACCCTTCATCCGCCATGGGCAAAGGAGAGATGAAAACCCCTCATCCCCTGCCCCTCTGCCTGTGTGGGAGGTAGGAAAGCTGGCCCTGGGTTCTTGAGAGCTGGAGAGCTGGCCCTGCCTATCACTACCTGCAGCACTGGGGGGGGGGGTGCAGGCCCTGCGCCTTGCCTGGGCAGAACAGTAGAGCTCACCCTGTTGGCAGGAGCACAGGTGAGCTGGTCCCAAGGGTGTGACTATAAGAGGGCTGGCCGCACTACTCATCTGTCATATAAATGTGTGGGGAAAGAAGAGATGCTCCCCCCTTGTCCCTCATCCCTAGACACCTGTGGCAGGTGGGGGAGCTGCCTCCGGGGTCATAAGAATGCGAGAGCTGCTCCTGTACCCTGCCTGAGCAACACAACAGAGCTGACACTGGTGGTGGGGACACGCATGAGCCAGCCCTGAGGGGGTCAGAGCAGGGGAGCTGACACGCCCTCATATGTGATGGGGGATGGCCTTCTTGTATATATGTTTCTCTTACTGGTTGATGAATAAAACATTGTTTGGCCAATAGAGGCAGGAAGATAGGTGGGGCTAGGAGATGAAGGGAATGCTAGGGAGAGAGCCAGGGTGTATGAAAGGAGACACAGTGTAGCCACCAAAGGAGTGACAGGTCGGGGCATTCTCTGCTAAACCAAGACAACGTGGAAATACATAGATTTATAGAAACGGGTTAATAATTAAGACAGAGCTAGCCAATAAGAAGCCCTAGCCATCGGCCAAAGATTTTATAACTAATATAGTGTCTGTGTTTAATTGGGGTTGAAGGGTGGCTGGACCTGGTGGGACAAGAAATTCCAGCAACACATATGCCATGTGGTCAAAGGAAAAATGCCCCGGCGCAGTCACTCGCCACCTGTGGCAGGTGGGAGAGCTGGCATTGGGGACACAGAAGTCGGGGAGCTGTCCCTGCCCTACACCAGCTGCAGCACTTTCGAGATTGGGTCCCATACCTTGCTGAGCAAAACAGTAGAGCTGGCCCTATCGGTAAGGGTGACAGTGAGCCAGCCCCAAGGGCATGGGAGCAGGAGAATTGGTCCTCAGCTCTTACTGCTTGCTGCATTGTGTAAGCTAGCCAGTGTGATGCTGGAGAGATTTCCCTGGAGGTGAAGATGAGGGAGACCTAGTAAAATGACCAACGGGCACCACCCAGGCCCAGAACAAGGGTTGAGTTTACCCATCCCAGTATCCACTGACTTTATGAATGGCTGGAGCACATGAAGGGCCAAATCCTGCAAATCCAAGCGTGCAGGATCTCCACGACACAGGGCAACAACAGGATATCTAAGAGAAGTCCCAGTGAGGATCCAGCATCTATTGTAGCAGAAGCCAGAGGCCTTTAGTCAGACCAATGACTTATTGCAACGAACATCTGCAAATAAAGATGTATGGACTAGATGGCATACTGTGTGACTCACTGGGACACACGTGATGAGATTTTTCTTTTTTTAATTTAATTTAATTTTATTTTATTGGAGTGGGGATTTAAGGTGGATATGAAGGAAGAGGAAATTAATGGGATGGGAATGCATTATGTGAAATCCACAAAGAATCAATATTTTTTAAAATATAATGTTATTCCTTTTTTCATTAAGAGTACAAAATCATATTGATTATACACAATAAGTATATACATATATATATTAAAAGGAACAATAAAAGTAATTATTATATACTTAATGTGCTAACTTAAGACAACACACTGCATTGCTTGCAGCCTTCAAAACACAGAAAACAGTCCAGACCTCATCAATTCTATATGCTTTAGTGTCTGTAGAGACTGACTGTGGATTTCTAGAATCTTACAGTCCTCAACAGTCTTTGTAAATTTGTGTCTTGTTTACAAGTAACCTACAAATATCTTCCCTATAGGCTAAATTACGTTGATTATTTATATGCCCAGCTCAAGGGAGAAGCTGTGCAAATGTTGTTATGCAGCAACTATTTAGGGAGTAATAGCAGACAATCAGCACATGTCTGCACAGATTCACTTTTTTCCTAAGTCTTTGGATCCATGTTTAGTTTGATTCCTGAACCATCCCTGTGGTCTTTCTCTTGGTGACAGTTGGTAGCAAATTCTCTATAACATGTTTCAAGGAAGAAAATATTAAATCATAAATTATTATAATTTATTGGTAAGATTAGTACATTATGATGGTTTTTAAAAATTATAATTCCAGCCGGGCAGTGGTGGCACACGCCTTTAATACCAGCACTCGGGAGGCAGAGCCAGGCGGATCTCTGTGAGTTCGAGGCCGGGCTGGACCGATAGCCTCCAGAACAATACAGAGAAACCCTGTCTCGTAAACCCCCCCCCCAAAATTATAATTCCACCAGCAATGCAGATTTATTTTTCTACTTTTCTACAAAATTATTAATTCTTTAAAAAAAACTGTTATCGATTCTTTGTGGATTTCATATCATGCATCCTAATCCCACTCATCTCCCCACCCCTTTGTGACCAACTTCTGCCCTTGCTACCACTCCTACAAAATAAAAGAAAATTTAAATGAAAATAAAAATACAAAACAAACAGAAACACCCAAAACAAACAAACAAAAACCAGAACAAAGCAAAACAAATTCTTGGTGTGGAAGCCCAGTGAGTCACACAGTGTACACTTTAGTGCATAACATACATCTTTGCTGTAAGTCAATGGTCTGGTTTGCAGCTTCTGGCTTCTAGTATATTATCCATACTCCGCCCTTATTGGGACTCCTCTTGGATAGCCTTGTGTCATGGAGATCCTGCTGCTGTGGGTCTGCAGAATTCAATCATTCACATGCTCTAGAATCCATAGATGAGGTGGATGTTGGGGTGGGCTATCTTATAGCCCTTGTTCTGAGCCCTGGTGGTAGACGGGTTGGCCACCTTGACAATTTTCCTCATGATCACCACCTGAGTGAGCTCTCCAGCACTATCCTGGCTAGCTCATCCAATGCAGCAGGCAGCAAGGAGTGGGGTCAGTTCTGCTCTCATGACCTCGAGTCTATCTTACCCTCACCCACACCGCCAGGTCCAGCTCTACTGTTATGCCCAGGTGGGGTGTAGTGTCCACTCTCCTGAGTGCTACAGTTGATGAGAGGCAGGGCAAATTCTCTGCTCTCATGTCCCTTAGGCCTGCTCTCCTGCCTGCCCCAAGTGGCAAGGTGTAGGGGAGGAGGGAGGACATCTGTCTGTTACCTACTCCACTGCATGACAGATGAAGGGTGTGGCAAGATCTCCCATGCATATTCTGAGGCACATCATCTGTATCCTTCTCAACAGCATCAGCTCTAGTGTGCTGCAAAACAAGGTACAGGGCCTGATCTCCCAAGTGCTGAAGCTGGTGAGGGGCAGAACAGCTCTCCTACTCTTGTGACCCCAGGACCAACTTTCCTACTACCAATAGGTAGTAGACAGGAGAGGGGCTAAGAGTTGGGGGGGCATCTCTCCCCAACTCTTAGCCACCACGTCAGATACTGGAGCTAGCTTCCTCCCTCTCACACCCGCAACCCTGTCAACCTGGTCAGCTCTAATGCTCTGCCCAAGCAAGGTACAGGGCCCAGCCTCTTGCGTGCTGCAGGAGTGAGTTGAAGGGCCAGTTCTCACTGGTGCTGCAGCCAGTGAAAGGTGGGACCAACTCTGTGCAACCCTATCCTCACTGACTTCAGTGATAACAGGAGTTGTGGACGTCAACAGAAACCATGGCTGCATCAGGGCCACATATCAGGCTAGGGCTACACCACAGCACTGGATAGCAGCACAGGCCACTAAGATCCCAGCAGCAGCATGGCCTTTGAACACTAGCATTGCCCTAGGTGGCAGCCTAAACCCCTGACATCCAAGTGGCCCTTGGTGGCAACACAGACCCTGGATGCAGGTGTGCAATGGACACAGACATGGTCCTTGTCAGCATCCTCTGCCAGATGTTACCATGGCCAGCAGTTGTCAGTTCAGGTCACTCAGATTGGCATGGATCTAGAGACATCATGGTCCTTTAATACCAATATGACCCCAGGTGGCAACCCAGGTCTCAAGCATCTGCATCGAAGGCAATCAGAGCCTCAGACATTAATGAAGACCCTGGCTGTGGCCAGGCCACAGATCCATACATGGTCACAGTTGCAGTTTGGGCTCATATGACACTATGGCCCCAGATGGCAACACATGTCACTCAGGTCTGTACAGGCCTGCCAGCAGTATGGTCCTCAGACACCAACATGGCCACAGATTCTGGGCATCAGTGTAGCCAAGAAGTCAAAGTATCATTATGTGGAGATAATATGATAGTATACATAAACGACCCCCCTAAGAAAATCTACATCCTTAGTCAAGTGGCTGGATGTTGAGGGTTACCCTGCTCAGACAACCCTTGGATGAAGGGTGAGAAAACGCAGCACTGATGACTCAGGCACTGGCAGTCAGTGAGTAGCTGAGCATGCTACAGAGTGGTTTGTTAAGGAAGTTAGACCTGCCTTTATACCCCCTCCTAAGGTCCCATTGGCTCAGGTGGCTGGCTCTCTGTGTTGCCCTTTCCTTTTTGATGTTCTAGTTAGGTGTCTCTCTGTCAGCAGTCTCCAGGTGTAAAGGCAGGCTTCGCTCAGGGAGGAAGTGCCTGCTCATGTAGACTGGCCTGGGCATCTGTGGCTTGTGTAGGCTGGCCAAAGTTTCTCCTACAGTTGGGGGCAAGATTATTAATTTGAATAATAAGTAGCCCATCTATATAAAAATGATAAATGGGCTGAGAAAGAAATCAAGCAAATCAACACATTTTACAATAATGTAAATAATATAAAATATCTTAGTGTAATTCTAGCAAAGCAAGTGAAACACCTATATGACAAGAACTTCAAATCTTTGAAAAAAGAAATTGGAAAAGTTGTTAGAAGATGGAAAGATCTATCATGCTCATGGATTGGCAGGATTAACATAGTAAAAATGACAATCCTACCAAAAGTAAACTACAGATTTAATGCAATTCCCATTAAAATCCCAACACAATCCTCTACAGACTTTGAAAGAAAAATGCTCAGTTTAATATGGAAAAACAAGTAACCCAGGATAGCTAAAACAATCCAGTACAATAAAAGAACTGGATATACCACCATCCCTGATTTCAAACTCTAGTACTGAGCTATAGTAATAAAAACTGCATAGTATCAGTATAAAAACAGATAGGGCAATCAATGGAATTGAATCAAAGGTCCAGACATAAATCCATATACCCATGGTCACTTGATTTCCAACAAAGAAGCCAAAATTACACAATTGATATAAGAAAGCATATTCAACAAATGGTGCTGGTCTAACTGGATGTCAGAATCAAGAAAAATACAAATAGATTCATACCTATTCCCCTGCACAAAACTCAAGTCCACATGGATCAAAGACCTAAACATAAATTCAGCCGCACTGAACCTGATAGAAGAGAGTAGAAAATAATCTTGAATGAATTGGCACAGGAGACAACTTTCTGAACAGAACACAAATAGCATAGACACTAAGATCAACCACTAAAAACTGGGACCTCATGAAATTGAAAAGTTTCTGTGAGGCAACAGACACTGTCAACAGGACAAAAGAACAGGCTATAGAATGGAAAAAGGTCTTCACCAACCCATATTCTATGCAGGGATGATTTCCAAACTATATGAAGAACTCAAGAAACTAGGTATCAACAAAACAAATTGTCCAATTAAAATGGGTACAGGTCTAAACAGAGAATCCTCAACAGAAGAATCTCAAATGGCCAAGAAATACTTAGCCACCAGGGAAATGAAAATCAAAGCAACTCTGATATTCTATCTTACACATGTCAGAATGACTAAGATGTAAAACATCAGGGACAGCTCATGTTGGAGAGGATGTGAAGCAAGGGGAACACTCCAACATTACTGGTGGGAGTGCAAACTTGTGCAGTCACTTTGCAAGTCAGTGTGGTAGTTTCTCAGAAACCTGGGCATCAGTCTACCACAAGGCCCAGTTATACTACTCTTGAGCATAAACCCAAAGGGTGCACAATCATTCCAGAAGTTGACTTGCTTTATGAATAATAGCCAGTACCTAGAAATAACCTAGATGTCCCACAACTGAGTAATGGACAAAGAAAATGTACATTTACACAATGGGATATTACTCAGTTGTTAAAAACAAGGATACTAGGAAACCTGCAGGCAAATGGATGAGTGAACTGAGGGTGGGTGGTGAAGGGAACATGCGTGATCAGGTTGGGGCCAGAGGAGGGGGAGAAAAAGAGGGAGAGTACCGAAAGAAACTGCTGGAAGGCGGGGCATTTTGAGTTCAGGTAAAAACCCAGCCCAAGAGAATCTCCCAGGAATCTATACAGAGGACCTCAACTTAGACTCTTAGCAATAGCAGATACATAGCCTTCACTGACTATCTCCTATGACCAGATTGATATCTAACCCAGTTGTCATCAGAGTCTTCATCTAGAAACTGATGGAAACTTGATGCAGATTCACATCCAAACATTAGGGAACCCTGCTGAAGAGCAGGAAGAAAGGACTATAGGAGCCTGAGGGCTCAAGGACACTAAAAGAAAACTCACAGAATCAACTGACCTGGGCTCATAGAGACTCACAGAGACTGAACCAACAACCAGGGAGTCTGCATGGATTGACCCGGGCACTCTGCATATATGTTACAGTTGTACAGCTTGGTCCTCTTGTGGCACTCTTAACAGTGGGAACAAGGGCTGTCTCTGACTCTTTTACAGGCTTTTGGGGTCCTGCTCCTCATACTGGGTCACATTACCCAACCTTAATACATGGGGAGATTCTTAGTCTTATGCTACTTATGCCCTTTCCTAGACAGAAATGGAGGAGGAATATATTTTGATGTGGGAACATAGAGGTAGTTGGGGATAATAAATGGGAGGAAAAGAGGGAGGAGAAACTAGGGCTGGGATGTAAAATAAATAAATGTATTTAATAAAAAAGAGTGTGTGTGTGTGTGTGTGTGTGCGCACATGCACGAGCACACGCGCGCACGCATGAATACAGCTACCTACAGAGGTCAGAGTTGTAGGATACTCTGCAATTGACGTTACAGGTACTTGTGAGTTTCCCAAGATGGATGCTGGAACCTGAACTTGAGTCAACTGTTATATGAGAACTGTTATCTGCTTAGTCATCTTTCCAGCCCCAACTACTGATTGATGTGTTATTTTTCATCGTGCTACTTTTTTAAAGTGCTTTTCAACTCTAAGTTACTTTGACGTCCCCCCCCCTATTTTAATCAAATTTATTTTGTTAACCTGGCTAAGTCTTCAAGAACTCTGAAGAATAGGAGTGGAGAGAGGAGAGAGTGGAGCCCTGCGTTTTGTAGTTGCTCTTACTGAGTATGCTTTCAGTTTCTATTTATAATGATGTTTCTATAGGTTTTCACATATAGCTTTTATTATGTTAACATCTCTGTGACTTTCACCTTGATGGCACATTGTGCTTACCCATTTCTCTACTGATAGACATTGAGGTTGTTTCTAGCTTAGGTCTCCTGTACATAATAGTTTATATTTTTGTTTTTTTTTATAATCTTGTTTTTTTTACTCATCCATTTCATTTTAGTTTTGTGAAACTGAGTTTCTTTATGTTGCCCAGGCTGGCCTGAAACTTCTTACTCCCATGTCCCAAGCCTCAGTGAGTGTTGTGATGCCACCATGGCTACTTAAATGTTGAGTAGTATTATGTTAATGTTGATTGTAAAGAATTTTTATGTCCCTAGATGCAAGTTCCTTGTCAGTTGTATGTTTTTGAATATAGTTTTGTAACAATCTCTGGTTTGAATCCTTGTTTTCTGAATGATGTATTTTAATGAGCACAGTGTATTTTGAGAAAGCCTAATTTGATATTTTTACTTCGGGTTGGTGTCTTGGATTTCTTTTTTCAGTTAGTCAAAATATCTTCATCTACTCAGAGGTAGTGTTTCTCTTACTTTCTAGACACTCAATGATTCCAACTTTATGTGAACCTGACAAAATTAATTTTTCCTGGGGTGAGAAAAAGGTCAAATTCTTAAACTTTCTTTTGGGGGTTTTATTTTATTTTATTTTATTTGACTTCTAAATATTTTAGTTGGATTACTTTTAGTCTGCTTAAAGTTTTGTAGATACACTGAAGTTTTTTTTTTTTTGGTTCTTTGAGACAGGGTTTCTCTGTATTGTTCTGGGGGCTGTCCTAGAACTCACTCTGTAGTCTAGGCTGCCCTCAAACTCAGAGATCCGCCTGCCTCTGCCTCCCAAGTGCTGGGATTAAAGGTGTGTGCCACCAATGCCCGGCCACTGAAGTTTTTACATTTCAACTTACTAAATGTTTTCCATTTAATGCCTTTTGTTTCAATATGATTTTTGATGTTCCCATTCTTGCCATTTTTACTGGCTTTCACATTTTTACATTTATGGGATCTTGTAAGATTTCTCTGTGTGTTCATATTTGGGTGTATTTGGATATATGTATCTGTTTGTTTTCTTAAAAGTTGAGCTGAACTTCTTTTTTGAGGAAATGAAGAGCCTAGTCTTTAAATTTTATAAGAATGAACCTATCTTGTTTCTGCCTAATACCAACTTTATCCTAGTCAGTCATCATGTAAGCATCATATTGATGAGGGCTATTGTTCCCAGATTTGTAGCATTAATTTTAAACTTGTAATCCCATGGGTATAGAAGTTTGGTTACAAATGTTCTCCTTTGACCTGTATCACAGTTGTAATAAAGGGTTAAGATAAAGAAGACTCTTTTTTGCCTTTCTCTGTATATAGAGCCCCCTTCACTGAGGACATAGAGATTTATGGTGCCAGTGTGAGATAGAATCCTCTCAGATTTTTCCATGCTTGTAGGCTAAGCTCTATATTCTTTCCACAGTCTTTGTAAGATTTTTTTAAAGAAAAATTAAAAGTGTTATCTTCTACTAACAAATATCCTGAGGTAAGTGGCTGTTCTATTTTATGCCCATCCATTTGGAGTCATGCTTATATGATTTGCTTAGGCTACAAATACTTTTATTTCTGATGATCAATTACTTAAAATATAACTGAAATGTTTTATTCAATATTTAAATTAATTTGAATTTGCAATATTTGTGAGAAATTTTCCCCACTCTATCATCAGAAATTAAAAATCCTCATTTTCATTAAGTGTTTTTCTAGTCATCTGTTAAGATTGGACCAGAGAGGTTACATATTCATACAATCCATGGAGGCAGACAGGCTTTTTTGTTTGTTTGTTTGTTTGTTTTTACGAAACAGGGTTTCTCTGTATTGTTTTGGAGGCTGTTGGGCCAGCCTGGCCTCGAACTCACAGAGATTCACCTGCCTCTGCCTCCGAGTGCTGGGATTAAAGGCGTGAGCCACCACTGCCCAGCTCAGACAGGCTTTTTGTACCTATACTGTGTGCACTTCCCTCTCAGTCATCAGAAAACCTGCCCCCCACCTTATGAGTGCTGCTGCTGACACATATATACACAAATCTTTATACATGATACATATACACAAAAGTATAGCCTACAGTTTGAGAAAGAAAGAGATGGTATATCTAAATTTTGAAATAAAAGATTACCAGTCTCCAATTATATACTCTAAAAATAACTTTCAGGAAATAGAGGAATGATTACATCTTTCCCAGATAAATTGAGGAAATTATTTTCCAGCAGATCATTTTCTCAGGAACTGTTTAAAGTTCCTACGCTGGAAGAAAAAGAACAATTGCTATCTGCAAAGGAATGAAACTCACTGTTATGGTGGAAACTTCACCTCAGTCCCTGGCATCCATACACCCAAAGAGTCTGGCATGGAGTGGAAGCTTCACCTCAGTATATGCTTAGTATGTAAGGTCTTAAGTATTATTATCAGTGTGGCAGAAACATGAGAGGGATAAAGGTATGAACAAGAGAAAAAGAGCATTAAAAATTGATAGAGACTATATGGACATGGATATGCCAAAACATCTGAAGACCTATAAAGATGAATAAATGTCTGTACCCATGTTCCCTACCAAACCGAACCAAGAAGATGTAGAAAGGTTGAATCAACCAACATCAATCATCAATATTAAATCATTAATTAAATTTTTCCAAACAAATAAAGAATTCCAGATGGTTTCACTAGATATTTTGATTTCACCAATCTTTTGAGGAATAGCAAATGCTACTTCAAGTTATTCTAATGAATTGAAAGCGAGGAGATCTTTCCCAACTTGTTCACTAAAGCCAAACTTCTACTGATATAGAAATCAAATAAAAGTAGAAGCAAAAAAGCAAACGCAGACCAACAACCAGCTCTACAGAAAGTGCTGGAAGGAAAACCTAGATCCAAAGACACAGGCAATAGATAAACCCACTTTACCAAACACCAAAAGAAAGTGGGAGGAGAACCTACACACAATAACTCCACTACCAATAAATCAAGCACAAACAAGAATCATCAATCAATGGTCATTAATATCCCTCAATGTCAATGGTCTCAACGTGCCTATAAAAAGACACAGAGTAGCAGAATGGATAAGAAGACAGAACCCATCCTTCTTCTGCATACAAGAAATACATCTCAATGCCAAAGACAGACGTTACCTCAGAGTAAAGGGTTGGGAAAATATTTTCCAATCAAATGGACCCAAGAAACAAGCGGGTGTAGCAAACCTAATATCTAACAAACTAGATTTCAAATTAAAATGAATCAAAAGAGATGAAGAAGTACATTTCATATTCATTAAAGGAAAAGTCCATAAAGATGAAGTCTCAATTTTGAACATCTATGCCTCAAATACAAAGGCACCCACATTCGTGAAAGAAACATTATTAAAGCTCAAAAGTTGCACATAAAATCTCACACACAACTAGTAGGAGACATCAACACTCTGCTCTCACCGCTAGACAGGACCTCCAGACAGAAACTTAGCAAGGAAACAAAAGAACTAATAGAAGTTATGACCCAACTGGGTTTAACAGACACCTATGGAACATTCCACCCCAATACAAAGGGATATACCTTCTTCTCGGCACCACATGGAACCTTCTCTAAAATTGACCACATATTAGGAAACATAGCAAACCTCCACAGATACAAAAAAATTGGAAAAACCCCTGTATCTTATCAGACCACCATGCGTTAAAATTAGAATCCAACAATAACACAAATCACAGAAACCCTACAAACTCATGGAGATTGAACAATGCACAATTGCACCATTCCTGGGTAAAGGAATAAATAAAAAAAGAAATTAAAGACTTCCTAGATTACAATGAGAATAAAGACACAACATACCCAAACTTATGGGACACTCTGAAAGCAGTGCTGAGAGGAAAGTTCATAGCACTAAGTGCCCACATGAAGAAACTGGAGAACAGTCACACTAGAGAATTAATAGCACAGCTGAATGCTCTAGAACAAAAAGAAGCAAACTCACCCAGGAGGAGCAGACGCCAGGAAATAATCAAACTGAGGGCTGAAATCAATCAAGTAGAAACCAGGAAAACACTGAGAAGAATCAATGAAACAAAGAGTTGGTTCTTTGAGAAAATCAACAAAATAGACAAACCTCTGTCCAAACTAACCAAAAGACAGAGAGAGAGCATGCTAATTAACAAAATCAGGGATGAAAAATGGGACATAACAACAGACTCTGAGGAAATCCAGAGAATCATCAGGGCATTCTTTGAAAATCTGTACTTCACAAAATTCAAAAATTTAAAGGAAATGGACAATTTCCTGGATAGTTATCACTTGCCAAGACCAACATCATTAGTGAACATAAATTCAAAAATTCTCATCCAATTATTAACAAATTTTATGTACTACCACATAAAAAAAGATTTATTCATGAAAGGCATGGGAAGTTAAAAATATATATACTAATGAGAATAACAAACACTTCAAACAAACAAATATATCCAAACCATATAATTCTATCTTAGTAGTGGCAGAAAACTATTTGGAAGAGCTCGGTGTCCCTTCATAATGAAAATCGTCAACCAATATGATGTGGAAGAAATTTGATCCAGCACTGATGAGTTTTATGACACACCTGTGGAAAACATGGTAAACGAGAAAATTCTGATGTCATTTCCTCTAAGATCAACACAGGAAAGGATGTCAAGCTTCACTATTATTATGCAATAAAATATTGGAAGTCCTTGCTAGAACAATAAAGCACAAACAAAAAAGAAATGACATCAAACTAGGAAAAAGAGATTAAATTACACCCTGTTTGTAGGAAGACACTTTTATATGTAAAAAATTCTAGTATACGTTATAAATAAATTTAGTAAGATTGAAGTATACAAAAAAACTAACAACAACATAAAAATTCAGCTGTCATTTATGCACAAACACTGAAAATACTGAGAAAGGAATCAAGAGAGTATTCTCATTCATAATTTACAGTAGGTCAAGAAAGCAGAATATCTAGGAACATGTCCAACAAAGCTATTGAACTGTCTGTAGAATGAAATTTATAAAATTTCAAGGAAAGAAATGGAAATGATAACAGCATATAAATATATCCCACATGTGTATATGGAAAGATTACTATTATTAAAAAGAGTTTTCAATGAAATTCCTATCAAAATATCAATGATTATACTTCTTGGTATCTGTCCAAAAGAACTGAATCCAGTATACCAAAGATACATATACATTTGAATATTTATTAAGTACTATTCATTGTCTCCAAACAGAGAATCTACATAGGTATATATCCATGCTTAGATGGCTTAGAAAATGTGGAATGTAATGAATTTTATTCATCTACAAAAAATGTATGAATTTGTAATATTTACAGAGTAATGAAAGTAGTGGGAGGGTATTTTGCTAAGTGAAGTAAATCAGGCCTTCAAAGATAAATAAAACACATTCTTACTAGCAGGTGGAAGCTAAATTGTTGATCTTGTAGAAATGAAGAATAAAATAGTAGCTAGCAAAGCCTAAATATAGTGCAGAGGGAAGAAGGAAGGACAGGATGGAAAGCACTTGTGAAACTGTAGTGAATTAAAAGACATAATTGCTTCTATAGTAAAGTGTTGCAGTTATTGTTGACAATAATTGATTGGATTTTTCTACTTTATTGTACATGCATATGTATGTACTTGTGTTTGTGTGTTTGTTTGTATGTGTGTGTATTCATGAATACATGTAGAGACCAGAAGTCAATATTACATTTTGAGACACTCTCTCACTGAACCTGCAGTTAGTTAACATTTCATCTAGGTTGGTTGGCCAATCAGCTGGATCCGAAGATCCTCTTGTCTCTGCTTGCCCTGTGCTGCAATTATAAAGTAACATGTCATTTGGTTTTGAATGGATCCTGGCAAATCTAATTTGAACCATCTTCTTAACTCCTAAATTTTATTTATTTATTTATTTATTCATTCATTCATTCATTCATTCATTCATTTATTTTTGGAACAGGGTTTCTCTGTGGTCTTGTCTCTCCTGGTACTCACTCTGTAGACCAGATTGGCCTCAAACTCAGAGATCCAACTGCATCTGTGTCCCAAGTGCTGGTATTAAAGGTGTGTGGTCTCACTGCCCAGATAACCTGAACATTTTATGACAGTAGAAAGAATGTTGAATGTCCTTTGTACAAAGCAAATGTAAATGTCTGATGTGATAGATATACCTGTTTTCCAGACCTGTTACTATATATTGCATATATGTGTTAAAAGGCCACATTGTGCCCCATTTACAAGTATAATACTTGTAAATAAACATTAAAATACATTTCACCAAAATAAAAACAAGTTGTATGTAATATGAATTAATATTATATTAATTTTCTTTTAAATAGCTTTACAATACAGGTCTTTAAAATTAAAAGATAATTTTCATTAAACACATCCAGAGATGATATTCAAAATGATTTGCACACCAAATAAATAAGCAGAAAAGAATTCAATCAAACAAGCAGAAAACATATACTTTTGTGCTTGCATTAATCTTTTCTGTGCCTTACCCACTCTGAGGAGTAGATGGGGCACTGAGGGGTGGGCTGGATATAGGAGAAGGGGAGAGGGGGAACTGGGATTGGTATGTAAAATGAAAATACCTTTTAAATTAAAAAAATACAGTTCCTCATGCAGTGGTGACCCCCAACCATGACATTATTTCTGTTGCTACTTCCTAACTGTATTTTTACTGCAGTTGTGAATTGTAATGCAAATACCTGATATGCAGGGCATCTGATATGTGACCCCTTTCATAGGATCACTTTGCCTCCAAAGATGTCATAATCCACAGGTTGAGAACTGCTGGCCTAAAGCCTATTTAAAAAATTATTGAGTATGACCCTGAAGAGGTAGACACTTGCAAATGTTTTTTATATTTATAAATAAATAAATAAATAACAATATTTAGCAAAGGTGGTGAGTTTCCTTGCTAACCAGGAACTAAATTTGATTCTATTTCTTAGGTCTTTCTATAGTATAATCCGAGATGCCCTATGCCCTGCCAGTGAGTATAATAGAAAACAAAGGTTTTATGTTAAAGTTTGAAGAATAAGTAGACTTTATGTTTCCTAGTGTATGGCAATTATGCAGTGTGGTTTATTTGAAATGTAATAAATAGGTTGGGATATGAGTCTATTAGCATTAGTATTAGTATCATTTCTTGCCTGTGCTTTTGACCCTGCTTTGATCATTAACCTTTGATGGTTCACATAAAGACTTTCATTACATTTATAGCTACATACACGGTAATCAATGAGGTGCTTAGATGTAAGCACAGACAATTTGTCTTCATAATTACCAAAAAGTCATCAAATACTCAATAAGTACTTAACATAATGAAAAAATCTCCATTACACAGTTTGCTTACCTACCTTAATTGACACTCCTCAAATTATAAACTCTATCTCCATCATTGGAATTATGGGATTGAAATAAGATCACTAAGCAAATATATACTGAGCTCTTTCCAGCTGAGTCAGTTGTAAGTGACACAGGGAAAATGCCTTTGTCATTATTACTGGATCATTGGCAATATTACTGGGCTGGAAGAAGGTCTCTACATCTACACAGTGGAGATTACAATGGAGTCCTCCAGAAATGTCATAGAATTAGAGAAATGTGAGACTGTATAATAGCTATGAGGTGAATTTGAATAAGACAAGAAAGACTTCTGTGAAAACACAGAAAACAAGGACAGGAACTGTGGCATGAGGTGAGCCTTAAAAAATCCTATGCCCAAAGCTGGATTCCTTTGGCATCTCTGAGAGAGCTTCTACATTCCTCACTTGTCCTCGCAACTCTGGGAGTAGTGATCATGCTTATTCCTTGTTTGTTGCAAGAATATAGAGGTTCAATGGCATTTAATAACTTAACAAAAATGTATTTAAATACGAATTATCCAAATTAGTATTCAAATTCAGTACTTTGTCTGAAGCCCATATTCTGATAATGAATAAACAAACTGTTTCTAATGATAAGTATGGATGGTATGAAAAAATTTCAGGAAGAGCAGCCAGATAACACAAGACACATTCAAATGGCATATGCAGACTGAGTTTTGAATCAACAACTAAATTTTCATTAATGTAAAGAGAAGCAAAAAGGATGCATTATGAAACGGATGGGATGATGTTCTGGGAAGAGATTGAAGAACTCGATGCAAATAGTTGTAGTCATACAGCAGCACTAAGGCTTCAGGTGTATTCATGGGACATCAATAAACGCAGATTGGATTAAATCTTACTTCTTTCTACTTGCAAGTTTCCCTTTGAGGGGGTGGGGGTGTTCTAACGATTAACATGCATGCCTTTCAGCCTGTCATAAAGCTCCATAAAATGAACTGATGTCTTCATTACACTGGTAACATAACCTGACCTGCATCATTAAGATAGTACAGCTTGCCAGTGCATTGGCCCAAGCCTTTAATTCCAGCATATTGGAGGCTGAAGCAGATGGATCTCTGAGTTTGAAGCCAGCTTTTTCTAGAGAGTAAGTTTCAGGATAGGCAGGGCTATGCAGAAAAATCTTGCCTCTGGGAGGAAAAAGGATGGCAAATTTCAAGAATAAGAATTAAAGTAATGAGGGAGAGGAGGGATGCCTGATGAGAAATAAAGGAAAACTATATTGAAATCAAATGATGTGCTGTTTACTAAAATCATTTTACATTAACTTTCCCAGTACACCTAAGAAGAAAATACCACTTCATTTTAAAGAAAAAGCAACATACTCAAGATCCCGTCTTAGTTTCACTTCTTATTGTGATAAAATACTCAGACAAAAGCAACATAAAAGGAAAAGAATTTATGTGGTTCAAATTTCCAGTATACAGGCCATAGCTGTAGGGAAATCAGGCAACCAGGACTTGAAACAGCTAGCCATAGTCCATCCATAGCCAAGAATAGGGAACCATGAACTAATTCATCCATACATCATTTTAACTATCCATACATTGTCTAGGGCTCCAAGCTAGTGATGCCCTTTGCATCACTTGATGTAATTAAGACAATCCCTTACAAGACATTTTCATTGACCCTTTCCCCTAGTGCTTCTAGATTGTGCCAAGTCATCACTATCAAAGACCCAGTGATGACTCAGTTTTTAAAACACTTACTGCTTTTGCATGAGACCTGTTCTCAGTTCCCAGTACCCTTGCTAGGCGGCTCACAACTGCCTGTTTTGGAAGATTCAGTGCATTATTCTGGTATTCACAGGCACTCAAATTTATTTGCACTTAGTCACACACAGACACACATGCATACACATAATTTAAAAAAGCTAACCTTTTAAAGACATATGGCAACAATAATTATAAATAATAATAATGATAGTTTAGTTACATAAAAATCTTTAGAGAATACAAATGCTAATGGAAACTGCATCAACAGCCTCATTTTTATTATTTTCAGTTACACAAATCATAATGAGAACATTCTTGGTTTTAAATTTGTGAAGCTTAGTTTAAACCAAAGGTGTGATTTTTTTTAATACATTAACTGTATCCTTAAAATAAAAGAGATGAGAAGGGGAGAGACAAAGAATAGGTAATATGACTTTCTGCAAGTTGAAATAAGTCAGAGCCAAGGTCACATTGTACCTTCCAGGACTCTTCCTTTTGGACTGACAAAATATATGAGTTTCTTTTTTAATTTAACATTACATCAATAGATGATATTTTAAAATGTTTTTTGTTTTTATATTTATTTTTAAAACAATCTTAGTTTTATATACCAATCCCAGTTCCCTCTCCCTTCTGTCCTCCCATTCCCCCACCATCTCCCCATCCCACCCCTTGCACTCCCCAGGGAAGGTGAGGCCTCCCATGGGTGATCATCGAAGTGTGTCACATCATTTGGTGAAGGACTGAAGCCCTCCCCTCTGTACCTGGACTGAGAAGGTATCCTTTCATAGGGATTCGGCTCCAAAAGTCTGTTCATGCACTAGGGATAAATACTGGTTCCATTGCCGGTGGCCCCATAGACTGCCAAGCTCTTCATCCAACACCCAAGTTCAGGGGGTCTAGTTCAATCTTATGCAGGTTTCCCAGCTGTCCATGACCTCCCACTTGCTCAGGTCAGCTGGATTTCCCCCAACATGGTCTTGACCCCTTTACTCATCACTCCTGCCTTTCTACAATTGAACTCCAGGAGTTTGGCTTAGTGCTTAGCTGTGAATCTCTACTTCTGCTTCCATCACTAGAAGGCCGGCCTTGCTAAGACTTTGATTTGAAACCATGCCTCTTCAAAAACAAAATAAGTGCTGTTTTCAACTACAGTTAGCAAAGTTCAGCAGGTGTCAGAAACATTATGTACAGATAGAAATACCATAATACAAAGAGATCAAGGTTGATAAAAGAGAATGGAGAAACGGAAAGTTTTGAATTTCTTTAGGCATGTTCTAAGTGATTTGTATCTTTTAATATAGAGCTGTGGCTGTCAAACAAGGACATTTCTCAGGCAACTTCACAAATAATTTTTGTTTTTACGTTCAGAAGTTCAGAGCATCTGGTTCTAAGTTCAGGGAATGCAGGAATTGTTACACAAATTGTTCGTGCTAATTCAATAATAACTGCAGGTGCAGGCCAGGCAGAAAATTTCAAGCTTCCATAATTGGAACAATGGCATGGAGGAGTTTCAAACGATCTTAAAGAGCTATTGCCAGGCAAACTCATTATTACTAATTTTCAGCAATTTGAGGCCAATAACACAAGAACGGTGGGGACACCAAGAACATCAGGAGACAACCAGATTTCCTCACTCCAGATAGGAAATGAGGTTCTCCATATTTTACAAATAATTATAACCCGAGCCCCTCCAAGACCCCAACCCCAGCGAGTCCAGCTTCAGGAAAGACATCAGCCCCTCCAAGACCCCAACCCCAGCGAGTCCAGCTTCAGGTGAGATTGGGTCTCCGGCAGGGACCGCCCACCCATCCCCCTTCCCCCTTGATCTTCGGGGCCTCTCCTGGCATCCAGAAGACCCGCCCACACAGGAAAGACATCAGCCCTTCCAAGACCCCAACCCCAGTGAGTCCAGCTTCAGGAAAGACAACAGCCATTCCAAGACCCCAACCCCAGCGAGTACAGCTTCAGGAGACCTGCCCACACAGCAAAGAAGTCAACAATCCCAAGACCCCAACCCCAGTGAGACCAGCTTCAGGAAAGACATCAGCCCTACCAGGACCCAAACTCTTTGTCAGCATCCCCAGCTTCAGCTGCAGGAAGGAAGGAGACCAGTGGAGACGGAAAGACCCCACCAGCACCCACTGAAAGAAGAGATGGGAAGAAGACAGAATAAGAGCTCACTCAACAATAGAAACACCAACATGACCCCACCAGAATCTAGGGATCCAACACCAGCAAGACCCGAAAAGCACTACATAGATGAAGAAGAGGACACAGACCTTAAAAATTATTTCATGAAGATGATGGAGACCCTAAAAGAAGAAACAAGGAAATCCCTTAAAGAAATAGAAGAAAAAACAAACAAAAAATCCAAGAAATGAGGGAAAAATTCAAGAAATAAACAAATCTCTCAAAGAATCTAAAGAGCACCAAGAAAAAACAACCAAAAAAATTAAGGAAACAACTCAAACAGTTGAAGGATTGAAAGCTGAAATAGAAACGATAAAGAAAACACAGAATGAAGGGATGCTGGAAATAGAAAAGCTGGGTAAATGATCAGGAACTACAGATGCAAGTATCACCAATAGAATACAAGAGATAGAAGAGAGAATCCCAGGTGTTGAAGACTCATTAGAGGATATAGAGTCGTCAAGCAAACAAAATCTCAAAACCAACAAATCCTTAACACAAAATATCCAGGAAATATGGGACACCGTGAAGAAGCCAAACCTGAGAATAATAGGTATAGAAGAAGGCGAAGAAATACAACTCAAAGGTACAGAAAACATATTCAACAAAATCATAGAATAAACTTCCCTAACCTAAAGAAAGATGTGCCTATGAAAATACAAGAATCTTACAGAACACCAAATAGGCTCGACCAGAAAAAGAAGTCACCTTGCCATATAATAATCAAAATATCAAACCTACAGAGTAAAGAGAAAATATTAAGATCAGCTAAAGAAATAGGCCAAGTAACATACAAAGGCAGACCTATCCGAATTACACCTGACTTCTCAATGGAAACGATGAAAGCCAGAAGATCCTGGACAGATGTCCTACAAACGCTAAGGGAACAAGGATGCCAGCCCAGACTACTATATCCAGCAAAGCTCTCAATTACCATAGATGGAGAAAACAAAATATTCCATGACAAAGCCAGATTTAAACAATATGTATCCATGAATCCACTCTACAGAAAATGCTAGAAGGAAAACCTAGAGCCAAGGAAGATAACTACATTCACAAAGACACAGGCAATATATAATCCCACTTTACAAAACATCAAAAGAAAAATGGAGGAGGAGAAAGTACACAAAATAACTTCACTAACAATAAATCAAGCACAAACAAGGACCATCAATCAATGGTCATTAATATCCCTCAATGTCAACGGCCTCAACTTGCCTATAAAAAGACACAGACTAGCAGAATGGATACGACGACAGAACCCTTCCTTCTGCTGCATACAAGAAACGCATCTCAACATCAAAGACAGATGTTATCTCAGAGTAAAGGGTTGGGAAAAGATCTTCCAATCAAACAGTCCCGAGAAACAAGCAGGTGTAGCAATCCTAATATCTAACAAATTAGACTTCAAATTAAAATCAATCAAAAGAGATGAAGAAGGACACTTCATATTCATCAAAGGAAAAGTACATCAAGACAAAGCCTCAATTTTAAACATCTACGCCCCAAATACAAAGGCACCTACATTCGTGAAAGAAACATTACTAAAGCTCAAAATGCACATAAAATCTCACACACTAATAGTAGGAGACTTCAACACTCTGCTCTCACCGCTAGATAGGACCTCCAGACAGAAACTTAACAAAGAAACAAAAGAACTAATAGAAGTTATGATCCAAGTGAGTTTAACAGACACCTATAGAACATTCCACCCAAATGCAAAGGGATATACCTTCTTCACGGCACCACATGGAACCTTCTCTAAAATTGACCACATAATAGGAAACAAAGCAAATCTCCACAGATACAAAAAAATTGGAATAACCCCCTGCATCTTATCAGACCACCTTGCATTAACATTAGAATTCAACAATAACACAAATTGCAGAAACCCTACAAACTCATGGAGATTGAACAATGCACAATTGCACCATCCCTGGGTAAAGGAACAAATAAAAAAAGAAATTAAAAACTTCCTCGATTTCAGTGAGAATAAAGACACAACATACACAAACTTATGGGACACTTTGAAAGCAGTGCTGAGAGGAAAGTTTATAGCACTAAGTGCCCACATGAAAAAACTGGAGAACAGTCATACTAGAGAATTAACATCACAGCTGAATGCTCTAGAACAAAAAGAAGCAAACTCACCCAGGAGGAGCAGACGTCAGGAAATAATCAAACTGAGGGCTGAAATCAATCAAGTAAAAACCAGGAAAACACTGAGAAGAATCAATGAAACAAAGAGTTGGTTCTTTGAGAAAATCAACAAAATAGACAAACCTCTGTCCAAACTAACCAAAAGACAGAGAGAGAGCATGCTAATTAACAAAATCAGGGATGAAAAATGGGACATAACAACAGACTCTGAGGAAATCCAGAGAACCATCAGGGCATACTTTGAAAATCTGTACTCCACAAAATTTGAAAATTTAAAGGAAATGGACAATTTATTGGATAGATATCACTTGCCGAAACTAAATCAAGAACAGATAAACAATCTAAACAGACCTGTAACCCCTAATGAAATAGAAGCAGTCATCAAAAGTCTCCCAAATAAAAAAACCCCAGGCCCAGATGGCTTCAGTGCAGAATTCTACCAGAAATTCAAAGAAGAGCTAATTCCAATACTCCTCAAGTATTCCACACAATAGAAGCAGGAGGCTCATTACCAAACTCTTTCTGCAAGGCTACAATTACCTTGATACCCAAGCCACACAAAGACACAACTAAGAAAGAGAACTATAGACCAATTTCCCTCATGAACATTGATGCACATATACTCAATAAAATACTTGCAAACCGGATTCAAGAACACATCAGAAAAATCATCCACCATGATCAAGTAGGCTTCATTCAAGGAATGCAGGGATGGTTCAACATTAGAAAATCTATCAATGTAATCCACCATTTAAACAAACTGCGAAAGAAAAACCACATGAACATCTCACTAGATGCTGAAAAAGCCTTTGACAAAATCCAGCACCCCTTCATGATAAAGGTCCTAGAGAGATCAGGGATAACAGGAATGTACCTGAATATAATAAAAGCAATATACAGTAAACCAACAGCTAACATCAAACTAAATGGAGAGAAACTCAAAGCAATTCCTCTAAAATCAGGAACAAGACAAGGATGTCCACTCTCTCCATATCTCTTCAATATTGTACTTGAAGTTCTAGCTACAGCAATAAGACAACAAAAGGAGATAAAGGGGATACAAACAGGAAAAGAAGAAGTCAAACTTTCACTATTTGCAGATGATATGATAGTTTACATAAGTGACCCAAAAAACTCCGCAAGGTTACTCCTAGAGCTGATAAACACCTTCAGCAATGTGGCAGGATACAAGGTAAACTCAAAAAAAATCAGTGGCCCTATTATATACAGATGATGAAGTGACTGAGAAAGAAATCAGAGAAACATCACCCTTTACAATAGCCAAAAACAGCATCAAATATCTGGGGATAATGTTAACCAAGGAAATTAAAGACCTGTATATCAAGAACTTTGCATTTTTAAAGAAAGAAATCAAAGAAGATACAAGAAAATGGAAAGATCTCCCATGCTCTTGGATTGGTAGGATCAACATAATAAAAGTGGCAATCTTGCCAAAAGCAGTCTACCGATTCAATGCAATCCCTATCAAAATTCCATCACAATTCTTCAAGGACCTGGAAAGAACATTAATCAACTTTATATGGAAAAACAAAAGGCCCAGGATAGCTAAAACATCCCTATACAATAAAGGAACTTCAGGAGGCATCTATTATAGAGCTATAGTCCTGAAAACAGCTTGGTATTGGCACAAAAATAGGCAGGTAGACCAATGGAACCGAATCGAAAGCCCTAATTTTAACCCACACACCTATGAACACTTGATTTTTGACAAAGAAGCTAAAACTGTACAATGGAAAAAAGAAAGCATCTTCAACAAATGGTGCTGGCATAACTGGCTACTGGTATGCAGAAGACTGCAGATAGATCCATGTTTATCACCTTGTGCAAAACTTAAGTCCAAATGGACCAAAGATCTCAGCATAAATCCAGCCACACTGAAACTTTTAGAAGAGAAAGTGGGAGATACTCTTCAACGAGTTGGTACAAGAGACTACTTCCTAAACATAACACCAGTGGCACAGGCACTGAGATCAACAATTAACAAATGGGACCTTCTGAAACTAAAAAACTTCTGTAAGGCAAAGGACACAGTCAAAAAGACAAAAAGGCAGGCCACAGAATGGGAAAAGATATTCACTAACCCTACATCTGACAGAGGGCTAATCTCCAAAATTTACAAAGAACTCAAGAAACAAGTCTCCAAAACACCAAAGGATCCAATTAAAAGGTGGGGTACAGAGCTAAATAGAGAATTCTCAGTAGAAGAGGCTAAAATGGCCAAGAGACACTTAAGAAAGTGCTCAACATCCTTAGCCATCAGGGAAATGCAAATCAAAACAACTCTGAGATATCATCTTACTCCTGTCAGAATGGCTACAATCAAAAACACTGAAGACAATTTATGCTGGAGAGGATGTGGAGAGAGATGAACACTCCTCCACTGCTGGAGGGAGTGCCGACTCATACAGCCTCTTTGGAAATCAGTATGGAGATTCCTCAGGAAAATGGGAATTAATATACCACTAGACCCAGCAATTCCACTCTTAGGCATATATCCAAATGAGGCAAGTTCATACAACAAGGGCATCTGCTCCACTATGTTCACAGCAGCATTATTTGCAATAGCCAGAACCTGGAAGCAACCTAGATGCCCCTCAACTGAAGAGTGGATAGAGAAAATGTGGTACATTTACACAATGGAGTATTTCTCAGCAGAAAAAAACAATGGAATCTTGAAATTCGCAGGGAAATGGATAGCACTGGAAGAAACCATCCTGAGTGAGGTAACCCAGTCACAAAAAGACAAACATGGTATGTACTCACTCATATATGGATTTTAGACATGGATCAGGATAGTGCCAGTCTGCACTTCCACTGATAGAGAGTCTGGGAAACAGGAAAGTACCTAAAAGATAGGCATATATGCATAGTGCCCAAGAGAAGAGGATGGAGACAAGATCCCCTGAATGGATGGGGAACACGGCGAGGGGTGGGGGGGAGTGGGACCTGGGAAGAAGAGAGGGGGTGAAGAGGAAGAGAGTTGGTCATGGGGGAACAGGAAGTTGAGGGGGTGGGGGTAGAATAGGGGGAAGAGGGAATCATAGGATTGAATACAGATCAGGCACCAGAGCGACCTCGAGTGATCTAAAGGGATAACACCAACTGGCAAGCTAAGCAATAGTGGAGAGACCACCTCGAATGCCCATTCCTGATAATGAACTTGATGTCTATAACCATCCGGGAGCCTTCATCCTGTGACTGATGGAAGCAGAGGCAAACACACAATTAATCACTGAACTGAACACAAGGAACCCAGTGACAGAGAGAGAGGAGTGATGAGCAAATTGGCAAAGAATGGGCTGGCAAAACCAGCAGAGACAGCTGATCTGAACAGGGGAGAGCTCTTGGACCCCAGACTGACAGTGGGAAGGCAAGCATGGGACTGATCTGGACCCCCCAAATGTGAGTGTCAGCGAGAAGGCCTGGGCAACCTATGGGGCCCTGAGCTGTGGATCAGTGTCTATCCCTGGTATACAAACAGTCATCGTGTGCCTATAGCACAAAGAGGGATGCTCTCTCAGCGTGGACTCTAAGGGGAGTGCCTGGACCCTACCCAGAGTAAAATGACAGACTCTAGATATCCCCTATGTGGAAGCATTTGGCAATAGGGTGGGAGGGTGGGGCGGAAGGGGAGTGTGGGAGGAGGGGAGGGAGAGGGAACTGGGATTGACATGTAAAACAAGCTATTTAAAATTAAAATAAAAATGATAAAAAAATAATTATAACCCCTCAAAAATTTATTGGTAACATTTACACAGTGACTCTATTGAACTAGACTCCCAGACACATCAAAAGAATCTGATCACCAAAGGTAACTAGATCAAGGCTTACTTTCAAAGATCTGGTATATTCAAGGTGATAAGGCCATATACTAAAATACGTAATTCAAAGTATTAGACAAAGCACAAGTAGGAATAGCAAGGATAGACGTTATATAATGTTAAGTATGGATTTGCAGCATTGTGTGTTAAATCAAAGTATAAAATGTGCACATATGATCTCACCAGATTTAAGAAAGTTCTTGGGTAAATAAACAGAAGATAGGTCTGTCTTCTGAACCCCAACAATTGTGGATACTCTCCTCTTTTTGAATTAATTTGATGGTGCTTCCTAGTATAGGCTGTATTTACTGGTTTAATTTGAAGAAGAGTTTGGGGAATGAGAGAGGTAAAACATTAACCTAGTAAGCAGTACCTTGCAAAGGGGAATATCATCTTTGATTTCAAGGATGCTAAGGATCCCTGATAGTATGTGATGAGAAAAACATTTCCTCCCATATTCTTTCCATAAGCCTATAAATTCAGTCCAATTTAACACTAGAAAATCCAAGAGTTGAAATTTTCTATGAGATACCTTGTCAGTTTTAAGGGAAAAAAAGGCCAAGGTAATAAAATCAATGAAAAAAATGATATGCCACGACATCATAAGTTGGTGACACATGAAAGCTTTGTCACTGTGGTGACACTACAACATGAGGAAATGTATTAAAGGATTACAGCATTAGGAAGGCTGAGAAACACAGGTCTAGTGGAACAGAACTCTTAGAATATATATGGTTTTAGTAGAGTGACTTATAGGCTATTGTCCAGCTAGTTCAACAACAAATGTCTATCAATAGAAAGTTCAAGAATTCAATAGTTTTTCAGTCTATAAGGCTGCTTGTCTCAGCTGGTTGTCAGTATATGTCAGAATCTGAAAGAATTAAGACTTTAAAGCCAATGAAGGAATGAACTTGCCAGCTAGAGTGAAAGCAAGCTGGCAAAGAATAAAAGCTTTCTTCTTCCATGTCCTTATAAAGGCTTCTAGCAGAAACTGTGGTCCAGATTAAAGGTGGATCTCCCCACATCAAAAGATCTGGATTAAATGGATCCTCCTACTTTAAATAATTTAATTAAGAAAAATCCCTCCCAAGGGTACCCAGTAACATGGCTTTTAGTTAATTTCAGAGCTAGTCAAGGTGACAACCAAGAGTAGTCTTTACAATACTCCAAGGATTATTTACAAGAGTATGGGCCCCTTACTAATGGTTATACTCCTGAAGAAAATGTTTCTTCTTCCCACAGCAACCATTTACTCTATATAACTCTCCAGGGAGAAGTAGAGTTCTATGGGCAACTACCCCTCCCACAGCCAAAAACCATAATGTGTTAATAGATCCAATCTTGTATAGATAATCACAGCTGCTGTGAACTGAAGACTGTAACAACCTTGTCATATCCCGAAGTCAGTATTCTACAGCACAGTTCTTCCATATATGGCTTTTCCATTCTTTCTACCCCATCTTCTGTAATTTCCATGAGCCTTGGAGGAAGTGACATATGTAATCTATTTATGGCTTGGAATTCAATAGGCATTTTTTTCTTACCACTCTGAGGGGGCATGAATCTCTTCAGTTAACCCTGCCCATTGCAAAATGAAGTGTCTCTGAACAAAGATGTCAGCAACACTAATCTATACACACAAGCATAGTTGTTTGAAAGGCAAACTGACAGATACATATGACTATTTATTAAAAGAAAAATCCTTTCACTTGCATGCTTATGAACTCTTGTGTCATGGGCTTCTGACTGGGTTCAGAGTACCAAAACTGTGCCATGTGAAGCAGCCACAGTTACACTCAAAAAGTGGTTGGTTATCCCCAAAACAGACTTGCTATTATTGCACCAGTCAGGAAGTATTACCCAAGTAGTTAACAGTGTTGCGTGCAGGGTCCAGATTTGATTAAAACTATTGGTGGCAATTCTTTCCCAGCAGCCTATGGAGAACCTACAGGCATGAGGTATGACCGGAAAGGAAAGAAGCTGCTGGACCACTTCCAGCTTGATTCATGAATGCTCTGTGTTCAGGAACATTGTCTTAAGCAGTAGTGTGTACCATCTGGTCCTAGTGCACAACCAATGAAAATGGCAACTGTCTACAATGTTTTGAGAGCTTCAGGACCTCTTTGATCAATAACTGTTGAGTGCCCTCTCCTGCATTTTCATTCAACAACCCATGGATTTGGGGAGAAGCTTTATCTGCTTATTCAGTATATTCCTACAAAATTCATTTTTAAGTTGTTTCATTTAAAAATTAGGTATTGAATCATAGCACCATTACAATTCATAGTTTAAACCAATACACCACAGTCAAAGAAGTTAAATGAGCAGGTTGTGGAGTAAGGGCTGGGGAGCATCCTTACCTCTCAAGTATCTATAAAAGTTCTGTGAATTTGAAATTATTCCAAAATCATTTATTTAAAAAGTAAAATTATCAGCCAAGAATTTAAACACAAAAATAAAGCTGTTGTTATGAAGTTGGACTCTCTGAAATTAATGGAGAAAGTGAAATTCAGTGCCTGAAGGCATGCTGCAAAAATTGAGCATCTGACATTGGGTGGATGTAATCCTCACAGTGGGCAGTAAGCCTAGAGAAACAAACCAAATGCCTTTCAAAGATGGCTCTATGGTAATGTTTGTCTATAAGATCCTAGTGATGCAGAGGATAGGAATGGAAGATAGAGGAATGTGCTACATAAATTGTGTAAATAAAAATGTAGAGACACACTGAGAAATAAACCAATGTCAAGCACCAAGAAGGAAACACTCTATTCCATTTTCAATGTTACTTCACAATCTTGAACTCTAGTAAGTCTACATGAGAAAAGACCCCCGCCCTCCTGCAACCCTCCAGATTTACCAGGATCCCAAACAGGAAATGGTTGTGCCAGCAATGAGAAGATAGTCCCACTTGAATTAATACAATCAAGACAAACCTGTGCAGACAGAGAGATACCCAGAGGCCCATCTCACAAGGGAGTTTATATATTTTTTCAAGTGGACAATATTAGTCATCATAAGGTACAAAGGAAATTCTTACTCAATTATGTCTCATAATAGATCATATATTTCTGAATATTCTTGTGTCTAAGTGTAATAAGTTCTCTAAGTATTTATAGGAAAAATTTTGCTTTGTGTCAATGACTTAATTGTCATTGCAATAGCTGAGGCTATGCAGATCCTAAAACCATTCTGCAGTACTGACAAAAGACTAACAAAATCATAAGGCTGTATTTAGTCTAATAATGGTCTTATAAGCTGTAAAAGTGGTGGTATGAATCAAATAACCTTAAGCTTTATTTATTTATTTATTGGGGTTCTTTAGTGTGTTTGCTTATATAAAGGTATGTATATACAATGTTTGTGTGGAGTTCAGAAGCTAACTTCAAGGAGCCTTTAATAGTGGAAGCCGCAGGGATAGAACTCAGGCTATCAGGCCTCCCAGCATGTGCCTACACATGCTTAGCCATCTCACTGGCCTCAAGTTACTTTTGAACACATAGTTTTGTCCTTTAAATATTTCTGTAATGAGCTTGATCATTAATAAGCAATGTTTTATGAGCATAAGTATAATATGCTAATAGCAATAGTCAATCAAGTGAAACACCCTCAGTAAATGTAGAATTACTAATACAACAGTTCAGTTCAGCTTGTGGGGACTGACAGATGTTTCTCTTACCTGTCAGTAGAGATAAACAAAACCCAGCATGTTTGCAAAACAATGACAGTAATAAGTAGGAATGTTTTCCCACCATAATTTAGTTTTCTGAACACTCAGCTGGTCTGAGATTTCATATGGTATTAAGATGACTTATCAAATGGATGATGTACAAATGTTAAAAGGATTTAAGTATCCTAGAATTTCCATGCAAGTGACTTTAGCATTGAACACCATAGTTAATATTCAAAGCTCTTCTGCATTATCGACTTAATTTGATAATGCCAGAATATTTTCAATAATGAAAAGTGTGGAAACTATTTAACCCAATCTTCTTACCATTTATGACAACTACATAGTGTTCAGCTTGGCAGACTTTAATTGGCTCAGAATTTTATACTGCACACAGACGTATTGCTGTGAGTTATTTATGGCATGACTCATAAGTATCCTATTTTGAATGGTGCAGAGAATAAGAAAAACCTTTCAATGAGGTTTGGGTGTAGTGCTAACTGCCCTATAGTTTTGACCAAATGATCCAGAAAATATCAAGATGGTCAATATACCTAATATGGATAAATATACTGTATTGGTTCTCCATCAATATCTGATAAGAGAATCTTGGTACAAGCTCAAGGTTATCTACTTCTGGCCAAGATGAATAACAAGAGTCCAAGTTACTCTTGCCAAAAATCAATTAAAATATCAGACAGAATAATTAAAGCAATCGTTTCCAAGATGTAGATTCTTGGCAAAAGAGGTCAGTGATCCTTGAGTATGTGACACAAATCATGAGAACATTCAACTGCCTAGTTCATTGCCTTGTGATGATTTATAGATTACTATGAGGGAACAGAGAACCCAGACAGAGCCTCACAGAGACCACTGCACATCCTGGGATAATGGGAATAAATACCAGTTCTAGGACAAAATCTCAGAGACAAAAATAACATTTCAAGAAGTAGTTTCTTGTTGAAGTTGTCAATTAAGTATTTATCAGTATACACTGGTGTGCAAGTTACTTACAAAAAGCAGAGAAGATAATAATATAGATGTTAATCCACAGAACATGTGCAAGGCCAAAATATATTTCTTTTGAACCCTGAGTAGAAATTCATATACTCCTTGTAGTATTCCCTAAGCAAACAGAAAGGTATTGTTACAACAATGGGATAAAATTATTCCCCACAGAAATGTTGCTTGGTCTTAGAATTGTTAAGACTGTATTTAATACATTCAACCTGTCTCTAAGTAGGTAAACTGAATGACATTTAACAAAGTCATTTTAAAAAAGGTAAAAATTTTGAATAAGAACACAAAAATATCCATCTCAACAAGATAATAGTCACAATTTTTCATACAAAGTTAAAATTCTAGATAAGAAAAAAATTAGGGTAGGTAGGATCTAGGATTAAATTGGAGAGAGGAAACAATATCAGAATATATTGCTTGAAAATGAATTTATTTTCATTAAAGAAGAAATAGGAAAATATGGCCAATTATTTGGGGAAAACACTAAATATCAACTCTAAAACTTGACTCAATCACTCAATTACTTGACAATACGATATGTAATAGCTATTAAAACTAATTTGCAAACCAAAAATGGCAGTTCACAGTTGTAATTATAACATTCAGGAAGCTGAGGTATGAGGGTCACTGTGAATTGAGGTCATTCAGGTATAAAGTGAATTCCAGGTTAGCCTAGGCTAGAGTATAATCCTACATGAAACAACAACAACAAAACAACTTAATTCTGTATTCCAGAAAGTTAACTGAAAGATGAGCCATCTTAAGTAGAGACTTATGAAATATCCTAAGCTCAACTTGTAGTGATGCAAACTATAATACATGATGGAAAAATATTACAAATAGCATTAATGTCAGTTGGAATGATGGAGAATAAACTCAGTAAAACTGAACAAAGCAGAAAAAATATCCAAAAAGAAACAGAGAAAATGCTTCAAAAGTAATCATTATACCACAGGAAACTGCTAAGGGAGCAGCCATCAGCTGAGGACTTCTTCAAGGATTAAAAAACACAAGACAAGAGATTGAAATAAGTTATAAAAATACTGCTATAGTTTGAAGATTCTAGGAAATAATTAGACTTCCTGATACAAAATATATGAGGAAAATTATAACATAACCCATAATATTCAAAAATTTAAACCAGTTGTGGTGGTTTCAATGAGTTGTTACCCATATTCTTGGGCATTTTAATAGTTTGTCCCCAGTTTTTGATGCTGTTTGGGGAGGCTTAGGAAGTATAGCCTTCCTAGAGTAAGTATGTCACAGGGCCATGTTTTGAGAGTTCAAAGACTCCTAGTTTGAATTTTCCTTTCTGCTTATGGTTTAACATGTATGCTCTCAGCTTGTTGCACCAATCATCAGGACTGCCTGCTGTAGGAACAACAGACCTTGGCTGGAGGCCCACTTCCCCATCAGCCTGGGAGCAAGCAGCTGTAAAACAATGTTTACTAAAAACATGTTTACTAAAAACAATACAGTGCCCGGGGCAATAAATTCCTGATAAGGCCTGGCCCATGAAAATGCCCTGACCTTGACTTTTTCCAATCCAGAGCAATAAATTACTGATAAGGGCTGGCCCATGGAAACTCCCTAATCTTGAACTTTTCCAAAGACTTAATGCCTCTTCCTGACCTACCCACCGCTGCCTCTGGTGTCAGGGTATATATAACCAGCCAGGGTAGGAATAAAGTGGAGCCTTCTTGAGGAGCCTTCTGGAAGCCACCATCGGGTCTCTGTGTTGTCAATCCCAACACCCTCTGCACATTCTTGGACACAGGCTGTACAGCAGGCATGACAATTGGAGGTCCCACCGAGACTGTGAAAGTGAGGTAAGTGGACAGGGTCGTCCCTATTGCCATCCAGGGACTGATTGAGGAAAATAAGAAAAGAAATGGTGGGGAATAGTTCCAGGAAGCTTGAATTACAGTATCAAGTAAAAAAGTTACTTGAAAGACAGAGAACTACAGTCAAGGCTAAAACCCTAGAAGGATTTCTAAAATCGATCAAATGAGGATGTCCATGGTTCGTTACTGGGGGAAGCTTAAATATCCCAGATTGGGAGGAGGTTTGCCATGATCTTCATCGGCTTTTGTAAGAAGAGGGATCTGAGTCCTTGCCCCCATCCACATTCTCCTTATGGAGATTAGTGAGGGGTGCACTTTGACAAATAAGGTTCACCGTCACCAGGTAGTTCAGGCCACAAAAGAGGCTTTTTCAGAGTTATAAGAGACTGAGTCTCAACCCTCCCTGAGCTCAGGGGCAGAGAGTGAGGATGAATCATCTGAAGAGACCCTGCCTGAAACTAGAGGCTCCATTGTTAGTGAGGATGAGGAGGAGTCTCTTAGCAAAAAAAAAAAAAAAAAAAAAACGGGTAGAGATCTCAGGGCATGACCCAAAAAAGAAGGACTTTGGTCAGAATCAGTTATATCCTTCTCTGTCAGACCTAGAAAATGAAAGAAAAATTTCAAGAAAAATTCAGCCAGACAGCCCAAAGAAATGCACAGGCCGGACAGCCCCAGAGAAATGTGGAGATGCTTACTGGGAACAGTCAATACGCCACCATTCAACAACAAATGCAATATGACATCACAGTCTATGCCCAAGTGGCAGCAGTGGCCCAAGGTGCTTGGAAAGCATTGCCTTCCAAGGAAGGAGGGGATCACCTGTCCAAAATCCTTCAAGGACCCTCCAAACCTTTTCAAGACTTCGTAGACCACCTCAGTCAGGTAGCAGAAAGAATATTTGGGGACATTGGGCCTGCGATGCCAGTCATCAAGCAGATGGCTTTCAAAAATGCAAATAAGTACTGTAAGGAAGCCCTTCGCCCCTATCGCAACAAAATGATTACATCTGGTTCTGTAGGGACATTAACTTCATCCAGGGCCAAGTGTTAGCTGCTGCTATTTGACCCCAAGTGGGGAAAGTAAGACCTAATCAGGAGGGAGGGAGAAAAACATGTTTCAGCTGCGGTAGGGAGGGACACTTCCATAGAGAGTGCCCTCAAAATAGTACTCCAGTCTCAAGAGACCTGGTTTATGCTCCCGATGCCAAAGGGAATATCATTGAGCCAATGACTGCCACTCTAAAACTGAACGGGAGGGAAATTTCCTTCCTGCTAATAATAATCAGGGAAACTGGAAGAGGGCCCTGCCCCAGGGCCCCAAAACCAACGTGTACGGGGCAATGACGCCTGCTCTGGGCAGTGGCAGGATTCGTTTTCTCCCTCAGAGCAACCCCTTCATATCTCAGACCTCCTTAGAGCCACCTCAGGGAGTGCAGGATTGGACCTTGTTCCCTCTGCCTGAGAAATTCTAACACCCGAAATGGGGATCCAGGCTCTCCCTACTGGGGAGCATGGACCATTTGCCCCAGGCACGGTTGGACTACTCTTGGGACAGTCCATTACTATCCTTCCAGGCATCCAGGTACACCCTGGTGTTACAGACCAGGATAGCGAGGGAGAGATTAAAATAATGACATCAGTGGCCAGTGGTGTTGTTGCCATTCCAGCAGGAGAATGTTTTACTCAGTTACTCCTCCTCCCTACATCTCCTTGTGAGGCTCGAAAAATTAAAGAGAAAAGGGGCAACCACAGTTTTGGAAGTACCGGTCCAGCAGTATTTTGAGTAGCCACCATGGTGAACCGCCCCCAACTTACATTAAGGATAGAAGGCAAGTCCGTCAAGGGCATTTTAGATTCTTGAGAGGATGTTTCTGTCTTCCCAGACAAATTCTGGCCCTCTGCCTGACCTAAACAGGAAGGGACGGCAACCCTCCAGGGAATAGGACAGGCTGTGCCACAAAAAAGCCTCAGAATTCTAAAGTGGCAAGACTCTGAGGGCCACACAGGACTTTTTCAAGCATATATTTTGTCTGGCCTCCCTACTAACCTCTGGGGACGGGACCTCCTGCAAAAAATGGGAGTGGACCTCACCACCTAGGCACTCAAGTCCAAAAGCAGGGCCCCCCAGATGATGCAAGGCATGGGCTGGAATCCAGGGAGGGGACTAGGTAAATTAGAACAGGGAGAGGTTTGCCCGGTAGCACTCCCTTTGGATACCAGGGCTCCAGAGGAAAGAAAGGAGGAACCTAAGCGGTGGCCCCCAGTTGTAGAATTGATTGGATTAAATCTCCAGACCTCTGCCTGACACCAAGGTCTGGAAAGAGAGGAGAACCTGAGAGATCGCCCTCAGTTGGAGGGTGGATTGAGTAAATCTTAAGGCTTTTGCCTGAGGGAACATCCTCAGTTGGAGGATGGATTGAAAATGGGTGAAAGGCCGGGCGTTGGTGGCACATGCCTTTAATCCCAGCATTCGGGGACGCAGAGGCAGGCAGATCTCTTGAGTTCAAGGCCAGCCTGGTCTACAGAGTGAGTTCCAAGACAACCTCCAAACAATACAGAGAAACCCAGTCTCGAAAAACCAAAAAAAAAAGAAAATGGGTGAATCAAAAAAATTGGTAACAGTAAACAAGATACTGGTATTAAGTAAAGAAAAAGGAAAAGACAAAGGTATATGGAATGGAAAATGTTTGTTTGCATTTAAGGTCAATTTTGTGAGTCATCTCTAAAAACTTTTGGCCAAAAGCCTGGCCTCTCCACATTGCATCTACAGAATTAGAAGGAGTAGGTACAGCTGTACCCCATGACTGTAGCTCAAATGGAGGAATGATGAGAGGCATATAGGACTTTTTTAACCTTTTTAGTTCAAGGATTGGCTGGAGTTGTTCTGTTACAGAGATTTCAATTAAGGAAGTTTCATTTCAACAGACTAATCATCACCTAGGAAAAAAGGATGACTGAAATATGTATGTATGTTCTGAATGTCTGGTGTGGCCACACCAGTACATGAGTGTGAATTGCTTATATGATTAAAAGGATACTTAAATCCCTTCAAAACTAGTTAAAAAGCTACCTAAATTGCTTTAGATATAGCCAAAAGAACATCCAGCCCAGTTCGTTAATGTCTTAACAGAAAAGTTAAGATGCAAATGAGGCCTTGTCAGCTAGTGAGAACTCTACTGGTTAGATTGGGAAAGACTGCTCACAGACTTCAAATAATTTTCAAAAGTTATTTGGGACAGAGTATAGTTTACAATCGTTGAGTGATTTTAAGAAGTTTTGGGAAATACTTAATGGATGTGTCCTTTTTAAAGGCCATCTACTAATAATATAGATTGTGATCCCAATTCACCTAGATAGTTAACTAAGGAGGGTAGACAAATCCTTCTACTGCTATGGTCCAGCATCAACAGTTCAAACAAAATTTAGAAAATAAAAAAGTGGGAGTTATGTCCCCAGTCTCCACATGACTCATCAAATAATACACTCCTCTTTTAAAAAATTTTAAAATGTGAATGCCAGTGAGCAATCTGCTTCAGACAGATTCTGGCATGATGGAACTAGAGCAACTATTGCTCAGGTCAAATGGAGACATCCGTGCACTAGACAGTGGAAAAGACCCTAATTCGGGTCGAGGGCAAGTTTGTGTTTGGTTGCAGGAAAAGAATAAAGTTCGGCAGCTGTCAGCACATTTGGTGAGATGCATAGAGCAGAGAAAAACTGGACCTAACACAGTGGGAGCCTGCCTAAGCCAGTTTGAGTGAGATCTCCTAAATCAGTGTCCCTGACCCTTGATGTCATAGAAGAAAGAAAGAATACAGTCGGTTCGAGATCTCCAGTTTCTCAACTGGCCTGCTGCATCAACCTCCTGGACCAGTGAGTTTTCATCCGGAAGCCAACAGAGAACTGGAAAGACTGTCTGCCTTTGTCACACCTTGAAACAACAGAATTCATTTTGCCAGTTTTTCCCTTTGGGGAAAAAAGGGACACTGATATGGACCGTGATGAGTGGCAAAAGCCCCTTTTCAGTATTTGAACAGGACTCGACCACTTAAAATTTCAGCCTTGGGGTATCCTGTTTCTGGAATCGTACCTATGCCAGTGTATTTTTCTGGAGAAATGCAACTTGTCCTAATGCGACAAAAAGAAGACTTTGGCTCAAGTCCCATATTCAGCTGAGGCTGCTGATGTTAAATCAACAAACTGCATCACCACAAGAACAAATTGGTGCTCTGTGGATATTGCAACAAGCCTCTTGTTCATATTTTTTATCATGCTACATGTGTAACATCAATGAGTGTACATAATGTATCTGTGCAAGTGCACTTTCTAAATGCTTTCCTGAGTGGATCTTGGAATGATTGTAAACTTTATCACTGTTTTGACCATCAAATTGTAACTGTAAATCACATGCGGGTTACCCTTGTAACAGAGGAAGCCTGGTAGAATGCTACGGCCCAGATCAGGGGATGGGTATGGCAATGGAGAGGCGCTATGTCAATGGGGGTCCTGGGAATGGTGGCAGTGACAGTAGGCATTCTGCTTTATGCCGAGTTAAACGTGCCTTGTTCCATAGGCAACAGATCCATCACCAAGTATTTCTCAGCTTAGCCCATGGCAATCCCGGTAGCCATGAAGGATGAGGTTCTCTGATGACATGCAACCTGTGGGGAAGAGACCTCTCACCTAAGACAGGGGTAGCCAGGACCCCCAATGACGAGTAAGGGAGGGTAACCCTACTTGACCTAAGACAGGAGTGCCTCATTAGAAAATATAAAAGGGGGAATTGTGGGAACAACAGACCTTGGCCGGAGGCCCACTTCCCCATCAGCCTGGGAGCAGGCAGCTGTAAGCCAATGTTTACTAAATACATGTTTACTAAAAACAATACAGTGCCCAGGACAATAAGTTCCTGATAAGGGCTGGCCCATGGAAATGCCCTAATCTTGAACTTTTCCAAAGACTAAAAGCCTCTTCCTGACCCACCCACCGCTGCCTCTGGTGTCAGGGTATATATAACCAGGGTAGGAATAGAGTAGAGCCTTCTTGAGGAGTCTTCTGGAAGCTAACAACGGGTCTCTGTGCCATCAATCCTGACACCCTCGGCACATTCTTGGACACAGGCTGTGCAGCGGGTGTGGCAGCCTGCTGTCTTGGTGTCTTAGTGGTGATAGACTCTTATTCCTTTGGAATCATAAGCCCATGCAGATCCTTCTCTTAGTTGCCTTGCTTATGGTATTTTATCACAGCAATATAAAAGTAATTAATACACCAGTGAAAAGAAAATCTTCTGAAATTTAGAAATATGTATGGACAGAAAACCAATAATGATTACTGACATCTAATGAATAACACTAGAAATAAAAGGATACTGCAGTGGCATTTAAAAATCCTGAATGAAAAGGCAGTTATCAAGCAGGAATTCTACACAATGTTAAAATAATTTGAACAACGTCAAAAATAGAAAATTTATGACAACAATTCCTAGATGAAGTAGCAGTATCATCCAACAGTCTCATGCCTGTGTAAACATCAAAAGACATGAAACTAATTCATGTATTGGATAGATATTAGTCATCAGAGGACAGCATCTTGATGCTTATGAGATGGGTGAAGACTGAAGGTATTTAGTGAAGTAAAGTAAGCTGGGTACGTAAAGACCAGTGCTGCGTGATGTCAGGTACATGTGTGATCTAAAAGCAGTTCTTCCTGGAGCTGTTCACATATGGGTAGTGATTATCAGAAGCTGGGGGCAACACAGCTGGGATGCATTTGTGGGTTCTGTAGTTAGACAGGAGTAACAAGTTCTATCTCTCCCTCTTTTGCTTTATTTAGACAAGTGATAACGTTATTTTCAGGTCAATTTGATCACAATAGACAGCTCTCTGGCTTTTCTTGGATTGCTAAAAAGTAGGGCTTTGTGTCTGTGTGTGCGTGTTTGTGTGTATGTGTCTGTGTTTGTCTGTGTAGTGTTTGACAGTTTAATGGCTGTTTGTTTAGGACAGGGTCCTTTATATTTTACATTTTTATTCTTGCCAACCACAGCTCCTCCTCCCTCCCCTCATCCTGCTCTTCCTCACCTCCACCATCCACACACCATCCACTCCTCAGGGATAATAAGGCCTCCCATGAGAGGTCAACTCACCCTGGCATATGGAGTTGAGGCAGGACCAAGTTCCTCCTCCTGCATCAAGGCTTTACAATACATCCCATGCTAGAGAATGGACTCCAAAAAGTGAGTTCATGCACAAGGGATAAATCCTGGTCCTATTGCCAGAGAGACCACAAACAGACTAAGCCACACAACTGTCACCCACATGTAGATGGCCTAGTCTGGTCTCATATAGGCTGCTCAGCTGTCAATCCAGAGTCCATGAACTCCCAGCTGTGACACAGCATCTTACTCCCTAACAACTTATAGATAATGTGTGGTTCATTTAACAAATGCCAGTTAGCAAGATTTTGGATGCTTTTTTTTACTTTAAATGGACTTAATATTCACGGAAGTAATTATGTTTACCCTAATTTGAACATTATGTAATATTTACATATAATGAGATATTGCATAATATTACCCAAATAAGTACCAATTTTCAGTGTGATTTAAGTAAATGAAAGCTTAAAAAGTATTTTAGGACACATATAACACGAACAGCTCAGCAACAGCAGAATTATGCTACTCTTAAAGAAGAGCAAAGAAAGTCTTCCGGTTAGTAGGGTTTGTGTAGAAGAATGAATGTAAGAAAGCAAAAATAGCAGCTCACTAGAAAAGCATAACTTTTCTACAACTACCAAATTTGTTTAAAATATGTTCCAAGGTGCACAGTGAAGTTGAGTCATCCCTCTAGAATCCTGGTCTTGGCACCATTGTAAGATGGTTCTAGAAGCTCTGTGAGCACTTTGCTGCTTGGGGCATTGTATGCTTCAAATGGAGCTGCCCCTGTAGGGCAAGGCCCTGGACTAGACTGCCTGCCTTGTTTCACAGTGAGAAAAGTCCTGCTGTCGACTCTGCCAACAAAGTTGGTGTTAGAAGACATGTGGTGGAAGCCATTCTAAGGGCTATGTCTCCTGGCCCAGACTCTGGGTTTCAAATCTAAAGCCTGGTTTGATTCTTTGTCCATCTTCTAAGCAGAAGCTTTCTCTCTCCTCAGAGTTTTATGCTGTGATCAAGACAGACAACTCTTTACCACTATCCATATGCCATTTTTGGTTGTTACACTAAAATTTGGTACTGTTGTCCCTGTCCTGATTTCTTTAGCTTTTGTGAATATGGTTGACGAATGAAGAGCTGTTCAATTTGGTATGCCTGTGCAAGGACAGAGGCTTTTAGCTGCCAGCCTGCTTTACCTCTCTCCTTTAGTAATTTCTGGATTAGGCATAATTGGAGTACTGATTTTCAAGTATCTGTATTTTGCCATCCTCTATAGGTAATGTTGTGATTTATTTTATTTATTTTGGGGGAGACATGAGTCAGAATCTCATTAGTGTGCCCAGCTTGGTCTCTTACTCCTGCCAGAAGCCATTCTTCCTCTTCAATTTCTCAAGTAGGCTGGGTAACAATCATACAGTACCAATATTACACCTAGCAAAAACATTTTGTGAGTGCATGTATCTAGTGCCAAGAGTTAAGCACTCCACCACTGACCTATACTCACCTCTTTGCTTTATTTAGGCAAATGATAACATTATTTTCAGGTCAGTCTTATTACAATAGATAGCTTTCTGGCTTTACTTGGAATGCTAAAAAAGTAGGGTTGTGTGTGTGTGTGTGTGTGTGTGTGTGTGTGTGGCCAGCTGGCTGGCTGTGTGTGTGTGTCTGTCTGACTTTCTGTCTGTCTCAGTGTGTTTGGGGGATGTTTGGTAGTTGAATGGCTGTTTGTTTAAGAGAGGATCTTACTCCACAAACTGGCTGCTCTTCAACTTGAAACTATCTTCTTTTGTCAGCCTGTACAGTGCTGGGATTAGAAGCTTGTATCACCACACCTATTTTAACAGTAGCTTTCACTCCAGAAATGTATCTGCCTGGCTACTAACACAGGAACCTTGAGTCTTCTGCTGATTATTCTAACAGTCTGTTTCTAACCGGGTGCTCATGGAAATGTTTCATTCTGTTAGACGTGGCTTCTAAGAACTGTTAAGCTTGCAATTCACAAGTCTGACAGTGGAACTTCATTCAATACACAGAACTGAGTGATTAACAGTGACTCAAGGCGATTTTAAGCTGTTTTTCTGCATAGCTTTTCTGTTGGAATTCTGTCTCACAACTTTAAGTTGCTTTAGCTTCTTTGAAATCAAATCTCCACCTTCTCAACTCAACAAGGTCTCTGTTTGAATTTCCCCTTGTGCCCATAGTCTCAAAATTGTGAGTCAGAAAGCTTAGGTGCTGCCTGCTCTCAATACTTGTAAGAATGATTTGTAATATGTCTGGGACAGTTTTCTGACTCTCTGAAGTTACAAGTTTACACTGATTTTGTTCCTTTGTCAGGACCACTGAAAGAAGTCTAAGTAAGTCATTTTTGTTTGTGTAATAAACACATATGCTTTACCATTAACTAAACCTTTTGAGAATAGGGTATCTAATTTTAGTTTCTTTGAATCTTACGTAGTCTAAAACAGTTATACTTCATCCTCTGAATATGCAGAACTATATCTCTGGAGTCAAATTACTTTACATTGGAAATATTTTTTGTAAAATCTGCAGCAGAGACTGATGGCTCAGCAGGCAAAGAAGCTTGATGAGAAGCTTGAAAAATGAGTTTGATCCTGTAAACATGTACGGAAAAGTAGAAGCAACTCCCCCTAAGTTGTTCGCTGATGCCCACATGTACTCCATGGCACACACATGCACACACACACACACACACACACACACACATGCACATACACACACACCACACCACACACACCACACACACATGCACACACACACACACCACACACACACACACACCACACACACACATGCACACACACACACACACCACACACACACCACACACACACACACACACCACACACACACACACACACACACACACCGCTGATAGATATAAGATAAAAGTTTTTAAAGTATATTTGTATGAACACATGCAGACTTGTATGTCAAACAATAGAGCATAAGAGCTAATCGCTAACTACTATATAATAAGCATTATGTATATTTTGCAGAGGGTTTCAAGAATACAGGAGAAGGCTGTACACAAACATCCTACCATTTTATATGAGAATTAAACATCACAGATTTTGATGTCCATAAACAGTAAGGCACATCTATGCTTTCATATAATAAATGTTCTATTATCTAGTATATTGTACTTTTACTTAAATTATAGATCCAGCTAAAACATATGTACAGGAAATTTTCTGGGAAATTTTGAAGGGATAAAATTTAAAAGACAATGGAGAGGTTAGCTTCTTATTGGAGACTTGTTATGAGATAGATTTACCATTCAGAGAGAGACAATATGTCAGAAATGCTAAAATTCATCATCAGACATACCAAAAGCCCATAAAATTAACAGTCTTTTTTATCTGTCTGCAAATGTCTATCTTCATCCAAGAAAATACCTCTACTCATTTTCTTCAGGACAAATTAATGTCCACCTGGGAAACAGAAAATATCCACTATAAATTCTTAAGTTAATTATGTTTACAGTATTTAATATGAAATGCAGACAAATCCAAGATAAAGAAGCAATTTGAATACAGTTCACATAAATTTTCAGTATTGTAACTGGAATCTGAAATTGTCCCACTGGCTTACAGTTTGGCTGTTGGTTCCTAAACTCATAGAAGTATTTGAAATGCTCTTCATGGGGCAGAGCCTGGCTTTCATAGTAAGTAACTAGCAGTGGGCTTTGGAATCCATACAGGCTCTTGGTTCCAGCTTCAGTGACTGCTTCCTGGTCTTTGTCCACTGAGTAAGCGGCCACCCTCATGCTCCTGCTGCCATGCCTCCTCTGTCCCACTGCCTCTGAAACTGTGAGTCCAGGTAAGTATTTGTTGTCTTTCATTGTTCTTGTTAGGCATTGTGAATAATGCAACAGTAGATAATCAATTCAGCAGTCAATTATCAAGAGTTAATAATACAGAGTGAATTTGGCTTTTTGTCTTTAAATGCAGAATTTCTGAGTAAAATGGGTATTGTTGTATAAATCCATATTCTTCCATCTCAGCTTCCCATTGTTCTCATCGTAATTCAGTTGCCTTATGGATTAGACACTGAAATTTTAAGCTTCATAAGTAGAGAAAAATGTTCTCAACATTCTTCTATAGGTACTCACATTGTTGGTTTTCTATGGACTACAAAAAGCAGGTGGGGGAGTTCTCTGGGGTAACACACCATGAAATTTCATCACAAGGTCATAGTTTTGTAGTCCCTTCCACATACGAGATTCTAATACTCTAACTGAACTATGAGGAAAAAGAAAATACTAAAATGAGAATAAGTCGTATTCAATAATATCTGCTGGTGATTGTGATGGTTTGACCAGGCATCGTTCCCATAGACTCGTTGTTTCAGTGCTTGGCCCATAGGGAGTGCCATTACTAGGGCTTGTGGCCATGTTGGAGTAGGTGTGGCCTTGTTGGAGGAAGTGTGTCACTATGGGGTTGGGCTTTGAGGTCTCTTATGCTTAAACTACAACCAGTGTGGAACACATTCTTCTGCTGTGTATAGATAAAATGTAGAACTCTCAGTTTTTTCTCCCATGACAATGGACTAAACCTCTGAAACTGTAAGCCACCCCAATTAAATATTTTCCTTTATAAGAGTTGCCATGGTCGCCAGACGTTGGAGGTGCACACCTTAAATCCCAGCACTCGGGAGTCAGAGGCAGGTGGATCTCTTGAGTTCAAGGCCAGTCTGGTCTACAGAGCAAATTCCAGAACAGGCTCCAAAACAATACAGAGAAACCCTGGCTTGAAAAAAAAAAAAAAGTTGCCATGGTCATGGTGTCTCTTCACAGTAATAGAACCCTAAAACAGTGACAGTGTTGCCAAGGTATACTAGGCAAACTGGCAAGTTACAAAGAAAAGGACTCAATTCTGTCACTTACTGTTAAAACTGGTAGTTAATAAGATGGAAGAATGGTCTCTCGATTTCATGGGCAAGGAATGAGTGGAGAAGTAAGAGTACACAAATCAGTCTTCTAACCCCAGGCATCAGTTACAGAGACAGGTTGGGGAAAGAGGAAGGGGTGGGGGCTGACAAAGTGGGAAATAGTAATGTTTTGTGGGAATTACCTTTCAACATTGTAGGTACCATTTCTTTTTGCTCCTTGAATGGCCTGGCATTTCTGGTCACATCAGCTGATAGGTGACTTTAACCCATAAGTTAAGGCCCTAGAGGAAATGAACACCAAGGAGACAGAAATGTCACATCCTTTCTTCTTACACCAGCCATGCTATGTGACATTTGTAAGACTAAGGCAAGAGTTAGGCATCATCAAAAGTGGCCCTCAAGTCCCTAAAACACACTCTAGGCAGCTACTATAACCATAACCCACATAGCAGAGCCTCTGCCTATAGGAAAACAAGTGGGAGTATTAAAATGCAAACTCTAGACAAAATATTTCTAGTCTAATAAAATTCAAATGTATGTTTAGCTACTCAATTAAAATCTAATTTTTCTGAAATCCAACTGATTTACAGGAATCATTAATCGAGTACCAATGTTTCAGAAAACTCCTTTTAACAAAAGGTTTAGTTTTACATTTGTGTGTGACTGCTGGTACCACAGAAGCTAGAGGCATTGAATTCTCTAAAGCTGGAGTTAGACAATTGTGTGCAATCCAGTGTAGGTGCTAAGAACCAAACTTAAGTTCTCTACAAGTGCAGCACATGCTCTTAAGCACTGTTATTTTGACAGCATTTGAACATGATATATCAAACAAACCTCTTTCACTTCTATAGAAATCCTAACATTTTATTAGTAGAATGTTTAATGTAAAACTCAAAAGGTAATCCATAATAGGTTACAAGAAGCAGCAATGCATAGAGATACAAAGAACATATGAAAAGTTAAAGGGTGTTTTAACGCACTTAAAAAGACGATTATCAATATGGTGAATAATGGGGAATTAAGTCTTCATAGCCAGTGAATGCATTTATTACCCCTCAACCACCATTTTTAATGAAGAAAGTTAAACTTTAAAAAAATAATGTCAAAGAAAAGTCGAGTGAAGCTCTTCTGTTATCTAAATGATTCCTCTGTGTGCATTTGGCTGAACAATAAGCCCTGTTTCCACATCATTATCTGTAGACCTTTGTGTTAAGACAAGGTCAAAACCAGAGAGTTCAGGAGTAAGTTTCCCAGATGTCTTTCAGTGTTGCATGGTATTAGTGTGGAAAAATCTTGATTTAGTGTTCAAGATTAAATGTTCCTTATGTATACATGCTTCTTTTATTCCAAATTTATAGTAATCTATTCTTTCTGAAAAAGAGAAATTGCAATTTTAAGAAGTTTATTAGTAATTTATCTTTATTTCAATTTTTCCTTATCTTTGATATGTAGATTCAATGGCATTTCAGAATAAATAAATCAATAATTTTACTTAGTAGACTATAACTAAACTGCATATTACAACAAAATTTATTTATGTAATTATTACTGAAAATGCTAAAAATGTATATTGGAAAACTCATTGTTTATACTTTATGCTATCTATAAAAGCATTAATGAGGTATTGGCTAAAAATAATTTAAAACATTGGTACTTTTTGTACTTTGTGTATCTCTTCCACATATATAGGGCATGTATACCTCTGAGTATCATAGCATACATATGTGCTAATGGTACAGAATAGATCCAGCATAGGTAATATCCCTTTAGTCCTATATCATGTTAATTGTCTTTATAAAATTTTTCCAATCAATATCTATATAGTTTGTGTATGCATTTTAATCAATTAAATTGTGGCAATATATTATTCAGATTTATTAAAACTTATCTGAGGATTCAGGATCAAAGCCAGCCTAAGCTATAGAGATCATGGAGTGGTGATACACACCTTTAATCCCAGAATTAGGGATTAAGAGGTAGACAGATTTCTGAGTCCAAGACCATACTGGGCTACCAGAGAGTGAATCAGAGCTCATGCCTTTAATCCCAGGATTTGAGATGTATAACAGTTATAGGCATTCAGCTTGAGAGTTAGTCTCTAGCCATGTTGAGGAGAGCACAGCAGTCTGAGTGAATCTGAGTAGCAGTGAAGTTGGGAGCAGTTTGAGGTTCGCCCCTTTGGTCTGATCTGGGGTAGAGGTAAGAGCTAGTGGCTGGCTGATTTGCTTATCTGGTCTTCAGCTTGATGCTTGAACCCCAATATCAGTGTCTGGATCTTTTATTTATCATGTTACAATCTTTCAATAAATATTCGGGTAAATATAATTAGCAAAGATTGAACCTAGACTCATTCTTTACAACCTATTTACTGCCTAGGTATTTGGAAAGAGGTTCCCTATTTCAGTCAGCACTCAGAATTAGAAAATCTTACTAAAGCAGGTGAGATATATGCCCCCAAATGTCTACATTCAGTCTAAATCTCTTACCCTTACATGAAAAACATAATAGCTGAAATTCAGTAATTCTCGGGGAAATATATTTGTGTGTATGTGCAAAGTTAAGTCAACGGATTTTTCTGATGCAAGGCCACAGGCATAGAAGTTGTCCAGAGTAAGCTGTTCCCTCAGATTAACTGAGAGCTCTGGAATTGAGACCGGGAAGGAAAACTCACTTGTATTACCATCCCACTCCACTTTTTAATAAAACGTTCATCAGATAGTACAACTTCCTTTGGCATTTTGAATAATAGGCCTATTATCAACACCATGTAAATTTTTTCTCCTCCCAATGAATTTTTTGAAAAGCTTAGTCATTACACTAATGGAAAACACCTTCCAATAATCAGAGAGAGATGGCTTTTGCAATGACAAATTGCTTAAAGCAAAACTAAAGTGTTTGCACAATATTTCTTAAGCTGACAAATATTAGGAAATTTGAATATGCAAATACGAATACATCCTCTGAATTTAGGTAATATTTCATGGCCAAAAGCAGAAAACTTTAGATGAAATAATGAAACATTAAAAATCAAAAGTATACTCTCCACAGTCTTAAATTCAGAATTTCAGACTTTCTTAGATGCCATTTTTGAAGGTATAAATATGTATTATTTATGCTAAATTAATTCATAGATTTGTATATTTTGATGATGCTCCAAGTTTCTAAAAGCATTTCAAACTCATTTTATTTATAGTATACCAGTAAATCTTACAAATTGAAATATTGTGAAGCTATTGATTTTCAGTATCTTTTCAATCTACAGTCACAACAAAAACAGCATTTGCAATTAATCAAAGATCAATAAAGAAGTTAAGTGTTTGTAAAAGTCCCACCATTGAAATGAAAACATTGGTGTTAACTTTCTACAGACTAAATCATTAAGTCTCAAATTATTTTGCTTTTCCAAACGTCCTTTTGCTTCCTCCTAAAGGTAATTAAGAGGCTAAACAGTCTGTGTTACAGGCATGCTTACTGTAAATTTGTTTTTAACTTCAGTGGTATTGATAATTTTACTAAGGACCTAACTTTACAGTTGATAATAATATCCTTATGATGGTAACTTACATCTTTCCTATATCTATAAACCCAATTATTATTAGATTGGAAGGTAGCCCAGGACCATATCAGAATTTTAGCTTTCACAACTTTTCTGATGATACAATTGCAAAGTAATGTCACTCATACTATACAGCCTTAAGGGTGATATCATTTGCCTACTTATAATGGAAAGTGTATGAATATGTTTCTCATTCTTTTTCTCACTACTAGAATACATGGTATTGCTAAGGTTTAATGCCAGTAGGTAGAGTTGGGTTCTCATTTTGCAATCCTAAGAAACTATTAAGAATATTAAACAATTACAGTAAATGTGAAATACAAGGTAAAATATGAAATGTAACCTCTGAGAGACTTGATTATGCAACATGGATATTTAGAGAAGAAATGGAGATTGTTTCTGACTTTAGAGGTAAGAAAGGGACAGTCTATGGGAAGGGAAGCTTAAGTTTGCACGTGGAATCCATTGAAGAACAATCTTAACTCAATGTTCAAAGACAACCAAATACTGGGGAAAACACACACACACACACACACACACACACACACACACACACACTATTTTTTGAGATGGATTTTAAGATGGATTTGAGATAATTACAATGCTGTTTCAGGGTTTCAAATGCTCTATAAAGATCGATTGTTAACCTTAATAGTAAGAGGGCTACTATAATATTTTACCAAGAAACTTTGATATGGAATCACTCATTTAAATGCTGTGCAATTTTTCATTTTCATCACTTAAATAACTTCTTTCTTAATTTCCCCCTGAGCTATAAAATATTATGGAAAGTCACAACTTTTGAGAAAAACCCTTTTATCTTTCCTTTCAGGATCAAATAACAGAAATGAATTTCCTTCCAGGGAATCTAAAAATGGGGATGTGTTCAAGATGTGGATATCTGCTCCAAGAAGTCACACATATTAAGACTTTAGAGCTGGGCTTTCTAACATAGTTGCCGCATGCCATGTGTGAATATGAGTACTTAAAACGTGTCTCAAAAGTCTGATGTCTTATGGCTCTAGCTAGAACTTCCAGTACAATATTGAAAAGGTGTGGAGAGAGTGGACAACCTTGTCTTGTTTTGATTTTAGCAGAATTCCGTTGAGTTTCTGTCCATTTCGTTTGATGTTGGCTGTTGGTTTTGGGATTACAAATTGGAAAAGAAGAGGTCAAACTTTCACTATTTGCAGATGATATGATAGTTTATATAAATGACCCAAAGAACTCTACCAAGGAACTCTTACACCTGATTAACACCTTAAGCAAAGTGGCAGGCTACAAGATTAACTCAAGAATATCAGTAGCCCTACTATATACAGACGATGAAAGGGCTGAGAAAGAAATCAGAGAAACATCACCCTTTACAATTGCCACAAACAACATAAAATATCTTGGGGTAATGCTAACCAAACAAGTGATAGACCTGTATCGCAAGAACTTTGAGTCTTTAAAGAAAGAAATTAAAGAAACACTCAGAAAATGGAAAGATCTCCCATGCTCTTGGATAGGTAGGATCAATGTAGTAAAAATGGCAATCCTGCCAAAAGCTATCTACAGATTCAATGCAATCCCCCATTAAAATCCCAGCACAATTCTTCACAGAACTTGAAAGAACAATAATCAATTTTGTATGGAAAAATAAAAGACCCAGGATAGCCAAAACAACCTTACTCAACAAAGCAACATATGGAGGCATCACCATCCTTGACCTCAAGATCTATTATAGTGCTGTAGTCCTGAAAACAGTTTGGTATTAGCACAAAAATAGACAGGTAGACCAATGGAATCTTATTGAAAACACTGATATTAACCCATACATGTATGAACATCTGATCTGTGACAAAGAAGCTAAAAATATACAATGGAAAAAATAAAACATCTTTAAAAAATGGTGCTGGCATAACTAGATGCTGGCATGTAGAACAATGTGGATAGATCCATGTCTATCCCCATGCAAAAAACTTAAGCCCAAATGTATCAAAGACCTCAACATAAATCCAGCCACACTAAGCCTCTTAGAAGAGAAAGTGGGTGGTACCCTTGAACAAATTGGTACAGGAGACAGCTTCCTGAACATAACACCAGTAGCACAGACACTGAGATTGGCAATTAATAAATGGGACCTCCTGAAACTGAGAAGCTTCTGTAAGGCAAAGGAGAGTCAGCAAGGCAAAAAGACATCCCACAGAATGGGAAAAAATATTCACTAATCCCACATCTGCCAGAGGGTTGATCTCCAAAATTTACAAAGATCTCAAGAAGCAAATCTCAAAAACACCAAAGGATCCAATTAAAAAGTGGGCTAAAGAACTAAATAGAGAATTCTCAATAGAGGAGGCTAAAATGGCTGAGAGGTACTTGAGAAAGTGCTCCACATCCTTAGCCATCAAGGAAATGCAAATCAAAACAACTCTGAGATACCATCTCACTCCTGTCAGAATGGCTAAAATAAAAAACACCAATGACAATTTATGCTGGAGAGGATGTGGTGAAAGGGGAACACTCCTCCACTGCTGGTGGGAGTGTCAACTTGTACAACCACTTTGGAAATTAGTATGGAGATTCCTTAAAAAAATGGGAATACACTTACCACGAGACCCAGAAACTCCACTCTTAGGCACATATCCAAAAGATTCACATTCATACAACAAGGATATCTGTTCCACTATGTTCATAGCAGCATTGTTTGTAATAGCCAGAACTTGCAAGGAACCTAGATGCCCCTCAACTGAAGAGTGGATAGAGAAAATGTGGTACATTTACACAATGGAGTACTATTCAGCAGAAAAAAACAACGGAATCCTAAAATTTGCAGGCAAATGGATGGCACTATGAGAAAACATCCTGAGTGAGGTAACCCAGTCTCAAAAAGAGAAACATGCCATGTACTCTCTCATATATGGAATTTAGACATATATCTGGGGAGTGCCAACCTACAATCCCATGAACAGAGAGTCTGGGAAACAGAACCTTCATTCAATGGCTAATGGAACCATAGGCAGACTCCCACGGTTAAACACTGAGCTGAACTCAAGGAATCCAGTGACAGAGAAGGAGGACTGATGAGCAAAGGGGTTAAGACTGGGCTGGTTTAACCCCCAGAAACAGCTGACCTGACAAGGGTTAGCTCTTGAATCCCAGGCTGATGCCTGGGAATCTAGCATGGGACTGATCAAGACCCCCTGAATGTGGGTATCAGTGAGGAGGCCTAGGTAATCTATTGAGCCTTAGGTAGTAGATCAGTATTCATCCCGGATATACAAATGGATTTGGGCACACATCCAACAATGAGAGATGTACTCTCACCCTGGACTCTTGGGGGAGGGTCTAGGCCCTACCCTGGATGAAATGACAGACTATGGATACCCCCATGGAGCACCTCACCCTCCCTGGGGAAATGAGGGGATATTAGAGGGGTTGGTGGAAGGGCGTGGGAGTAGGGGAGGTGATGGGGGAGTCCTGTGTATATGTCAATAAAGCACTGTTGACCAATAGGGAAGCAAGATAGCTGGGACTAGGAGTCCAGGAGGACTCTGGGTAGGAGAAACACAGGGAGTCAAGATGTAACCGCCATAGGGATAAGAAGCCCAGAAACTTCTCTGGTAAGAGACATACTTAGATTAACAATTATGGGATAACTACTTAAGTCAGAGCTAGCCAGCAAGAAATAAGCAAGGCCAACAGCTTCATAATTAATATAGCCTCCTGTGTGTTCATTTGGGACTGATGCGGCTCTGGAACCAGGCTGGTGGGAAGGCTTCTCTCTACAGGGAGGGAAAGGGAGAGGGACCTGGAATTGACATGTGAAGCAACCTTGTTTCTAATTTAAATTTAAATTTAAAAATAAAAATAAATAAATCAAATAGTAAAAGAAGTCTGAGCAGTACATTTTAGTTTTAGTTCATAGAAATTAATTTTAATTAAAATTTGAATGTGGGCATTCAAAATTAGTTTTTCAAGTATGAATTTTGAAAATTATATACACATATTCCTATGAGTATAAATTTACTATCTAAACCACTGTGTTTCTATGATCATCAATCCTCATTGTCACTTGATTGGATCTGAAATCCAATGTAAGATACTGGTCGTTGGATGAGTCTGTCTCCAAGAAAGACTAACTGAGGGAAGAGATCTTCCATGAGGTAACTGGTACTGGCACAGGGCAGCCAAATATAAAGGAAGTGTACCTTGCTTGTTTCTATTGAGTGCATCTCTCTCAATGTTGCTACTTCTTTGCCATCCTTTATTGTCGTCAGAACCCAGCTTCCTGGGCTTCCCAGCTCAGATTGAAAACCAGTGGCTTTCCAAAATCCACTCCTTGAGCACCAGGTGGACACTACTGAGGCATCAAGCCTTGTGGACTGAGAAGCTGGGGGATGAGGTCCTCAGGTTTTCTGGCATTCAAGTGGCTACTGTTCCTAGCCCTTGTTTGCAAGAAAATCTAATCACCATAGTTCTGTACTTATAAGGCTTCTGTACTTCTCGAGAAACCTAGGAATGTGCAGAAGAGTGACACTTCAAAGCCCTAGATTTTAAAAAAGAAACAAATGTTTCAAAGATTTCAATATTGATTATCCATTAAAATGACAGTAAGTAAAATATATGACAAAAATAATTTTTATCTTATACCACTTTAAATTATCACTACTAGAGTTTTTTATATCATTTACATATATATGGCTTATGTTAGATTTCTGCTGAATAGTGCTAACTTTGTGAATTAACACTCAATGTACAAAACAACTTAAGCCTGTTTAGAGAAACAACAAAGGACAAAACCCATTATCAAGGAAAATTATCCCTCTTGAGTTTAGTGTCAGGAGGAAAATGAAAACAAGACTTCAAATGCAGATTTTTGTGAAGTAAATAACTGCTACTGGATTCCGTAGAAAACACAAATCCAATGGTTTAATTTAAAGTTGTTCCAACTTGGCAGTGCATCCAAGACGCTGGCAGAAATGAACGTAAGTCCTCCCAAGGGGAGCACTGGTTTCATAAATTAAGTTCCAAGGAATGTGAGCTTAAATTAATACCAACTAAATCTGTCTGGAAACAGTACACTATGTATGAACAAGAGAAAAAGCAACAGAAGAGCAGACATAAACATTTTAGAGTTGGAAATGGCAGAAAGAGAATATTTTAGCTTCAATTTATCCAACATTTACAGAGTGTCTTCTGGGTGGCAAATACCGTACTCTAATGTAAAGCAAAAAAAAAAAACCAAAGTAAAATACAATCAAGGAACCCTTAAGTGTCAACAACTGATGTATTGATGCCGAATTTTAGCTTTAAGATATAACTGACTTTTATTTGTGACTTGGGAATCAGATGGTGTCTTTCCGGGAGCCTCAATGAGCTAATAAGTGGAGGACAGGAATGAGTTTGAAGGAGCAGAAACAGAAAACTGGAGGATGGTCCCCTGGAAGTTGACTTATACTGTTTAGACAAGAATGGCTCTTTTCAAGTGGTTGCTGAAGTCTCTTGTTTTGCTTGTGTTTTTGTTTGAAGCTTCTTTTCTTGATAACTTTCTCAATTTTTAAAGTTTCTGTTGAATTACATAGCATTTAACACAAGTGACTCCATTTTGTTTTGGCCTTCTAGGGCCTATGCTAGCACAGGACCTCACTAATAAACAGTTGTGTCCCATGCATTTTATTAAGCAATAGATACATCTAAAATCACTAAGACATGCTTTGAAAGTTGCAAAATATCCAAATATAAGAGAGGGCTCTAAAAAGTTACAAATAAGTAATAAGAAGCCAAACTGTCAACATAAGAAACTAGTTATAAAATAATGCATCTTATAAAAATAAAAATCATTAAAATTGAATCGCACAAAATGTTGGAATTATTAGATTAGAGATGGATGTGCTATAGATGCAATATTCCATGGATATTTTTGTATCAGCCCTTGTTTTTCCTTTCTCTTCTTTCCTTCCATTCCTCATCCTCAGCATCTCCTACCTAGACAGAAGCTTTTCATAACCTTAAGGATCAATGTCCATTGTCATTCTTTTCTTGTTCAGATCTTGCCTGGACCTGAGTGCATCTAATCTTAGTAAGAACTTCCTATCCAGATTTGATCTACTTTGCCCTAACTCAGCATGAAAAATTCAAAATAGGGGTGCTGTCCAGCCTAACATCCCCAGCAGATGGACAGAAGAATTGAAAGGACACATCAGGGAGCATGTGCTAGTAGCTAAAAATGACTTTGCTTCATTTTCATGCTACAGTCTCTGCCTAGGGATGTACAGAAAACTAATTTGCATAAAATAATGTGGAAACAGTTACTCTGAATCGAGTAACAAAGGCATACTTGAGCAACAGCACTAGAAGTAAAACAGGAAAGACACATCCATGAACGAAACAATTACTGAAGAGATAAGAAGTTATTGTGACTACTTTACATCCATGATCATACAAATTTAGATAAAATTGATAATTGGTAGAAATTTCTTAACTACCTAAAACTTGTTCAGAAATAAATAGAAATACCCATACCCCATAAACATTAAAATGAATGAACTAATAGTTTAATATTTTTCCCAGACTATTTTGTTGATTAGGAATGAAACTGCACTAATCAGATATACATATTATGATTATGTTATAAATTAAACAGTTTCTAACTCATTGTATGAACCTACTGTAGCCTCAATAACAAAAATCTAATGGACACTTGAAAATAAAATTATAGCAAAATTGGCAAACATTGATGCAAAAGTCCTAGAAAAATAATAATGAACATAACTTGACAATGATGTCCTCTAATCTGGTGACAATTATCTCAGGAATGAAAGCTTGATTCAACATGAAAGAAGAAGTTAACATAATTTTCCATTTCTAAAGAGAAAAGGAGGAACAAAACAATTGTTGCTATAGATTCGAAGAACAATTAGCATTCAAGCAAATAAGGATGCTTGCACAGAAAGAAAAACTGACCTTTAAAAACACACAGATACTCATTGTTAGATGCCTATGTTTCTCTTAGCATCGAAGAATAACATTTGTGTATCCAGAAACCAAGAGCTTTTATTTTTCTGTTCTTAGCAATGTGTTAAGATAAAAGGTATGAAACATTATTATTGAAAATTGTGAGGGCATAGAAAGGTTCAAAAGAAACCTGTATCTATTAACATATCAAAAAAAGATGCTGTCTAGTTCTTCCAGCATCATCTCTCAGTGTACCTGTGGTTCCTCCCAGCTCTTCCAGCATCCCTCAGTATCTGTGGCTCCTCGTAGCACTTCTCATTCGATCTTCTCCCTCCCAAGGACTGGGTTTCTGTACCCTACCCTGTCCCCACCCCAGCCCCCACCTGCCAGTTTCTCTTCCTTATATAACTTAGCCATTTTGGCTTTGTGTTCCTGACAGGGAGAGTGGGGTGGGAATGTGTTTTGTTCAGTGTCTCCTCTCTTGCTTTCCCTGCCTCTCCTTTCATGGTCTGGCTTATCTGCCTGCCATGTTCAGCTAGACTCCTTCCTCTTTGTACTTTCTTCTTTGTATCTACCATAACGATCTTCTCCATATTTTAGGAGTACTCATGTTCTCCTCGTTCTATTTCATTTTTTTTCACAAACATTATTTAAAGACACTAGAACACAGCCTAAAGTCAAGACCCCAGATGGCCTTTGCCAGGTCCACCTCTTCCCCCAAACACACACCCATGGCTGTGCAGGTGACATTGACCTCAACATAAGGTCTTGGGTGGGCAAGTAGAAAGATTACTATTGAGTAAACAAGACATACTAGAGGGTTCTATTCACTGGACAAGCAGATGTCTTATGGTGGTTTTTATTTTTTCACCAGGAACCTCTCTTAACCCACTCTCCAAGGGTAACTATCTCAGCTAAGGGAAGTGAAAAGTTTCTGCATCCTGGTAAGTCTCTCTGCCCATGCAGCAATCCAAATCACACCAAATCAAAAGGAATTAGAAAAAGCCCATGTTTAATGGATGCAACGCTCCAGCCTGGTCTTCCAGGCCCCCAGAGAGGACATGGGAAAAGAGAGACTGGAAAACCACAGTCTGTTTTCTGGGGGGGGGGGGGCAGTTTCAATATCCTGTGGGAATGACCTTGAGCATCTCTGGGGGAGGGGTTATCATTTGGTTGGTTTTCTGGGATGCAGGAGGTTTTGGAGGGAGATAGAGGAGAGGGCGGAACTTTCAACATAACAGGCAGGTCAATCCAGATAGCCAGTGTCAGCTCAGGCCCCGCTCTGTTAACTGGCATATAAAATCTGCTTGCTTTTTCACCATTTTAGTCCTCTTTCTGCCACCTGCCCCCAGGGATTGCCTTTGCAGTTTGAATCTCTAATAAACCTTTCTGCTCTTGGACCAGTGTAGTTTGGTAGTTCTCTGCTCCATTGCTTATAGGCTTGGCCTTTTGGCCTTTGGTCCACATCAAGGTCAATGATATGACTTTGTTTCTAAAATACTCAGCAGATCTTCTGTTTTAGAGGTTAGAACTCAAGCTCCAGTTGCCAGAAAATGGATCCCAGACTGGAAATAGAGTGGTAGAAAATTAGAAAAGAACTCTAAAGTCTGCAATCCAAGTTGCACTGATATTATAATTTAGTCTCCCCAAGGCTTAGTTTAAACAACTGGAAAATTTAAATAATTCCATATGGATTTTATCTTGTATCATCCACGAGGGAGACAGTGTTTAGAACATCAGTTTCCCAAAGGAGAAGTTCTTGGTAAACACTTTAGGCTGCCCACAGTTGATCTACCCTAGCAAATCAATGCAAAATTCATTATCAAAAGGAGGAATACATATGAGGAAATTTAAGACAACCTAGATGATGAAATAAGGAAATAAAATTGCAGTCACCAAATAAATTATATTTCTAAGGGATCAAAGGTAATGTATGGTCATAAAGATTAGAGATAAGAAATCTTGGCAGAAGAATGGAACTTGTTGAAAATATTAAAAAATAATCCAAATAGAAGTTTAGGAAATTAAAATACAATAATTTGAAATTACTTTTTTTCTAGGCGGATAAGTTTTACAGACCATTATACATGACAGTAAAAATTTCAATTGCAGCCTATTGAAATAATGAAGCTTCAAAAGGAAGAAAAACATAGATTGAAATAAATGAATAAAACTCTAAAAACTCAGGAACAGCATTAAAGATCTACCACATAGTAATTTAGACAAAATGAGGAGAGGGGCACAGAATGAGGCAGAAAACAATAGTTGAAGAAAAACAGCCTGATATTTACTAAAATCAGGTGAAAATTACAAACATAAAAGTGTAAGAATCCTATCAGAAAGAAAGATAAGGGCCTGCATACATGCCCCGGCAATTAAGAGCACATATGCTATTGCAGAAAACTGGAATTTGATTCCCAACAACTATTTCACACAGCTCAAAACCACTTCTAACTCCATCTCCAGGGGATCTGACTGTATGAACTGATAACATGACCTCTCCTTCTCATGGTTAATGGGAAGGATTTATTGTACATGTGAGGGAGAGAACAGCCGGAGACATCTGAAAGAGTCTAGAGCCGGGAGGAAAAGTAGTGGGATGAACGTGGACAGCAGACCATAGCTGGCCATGAAAGAAATAGGTACAGAGTTGATGGGAGCTAGGGGGTAAGGGAACTTAGAGAGAGGGAGTGGAAACAGAGAGGAAGATAAGCAGGGTGAGCATGGCCAAGATAGCAGGGTTATAAGGAGAATGAGTAGATAGTGTAGGGAAGCTCTAAGCTGGAGGGAGTATGGGGATGAGGGAGGAGAGCCAGGTGAGAAGAGCTGGGATTTTAGCGTGGACTATGAAATATGTAACAGGTCCTTGTGCCAAGGGAGCCTGTAGGTGACCGTGTGCTTTAGAATGCTTATAGCCACCACAGATACTCATTTGTCCTTTCTGACAAGGATATGGAAAATGACTCCTTTTAGTGCAGGGGATCCAGCGTCACAAGTTACTGAGCAATGAGAGCTTTCGTCTAACCTCTGGCATTTGGGGAAATGGAGCTTCCTTTGGATCTGACATTGACAACTCCTAGCACATCTACACTCATCTGCATATTTCTACATACACACACACACACACACACACACACACACACACACACACTAGCCAGTCAACAGCTCAGAATGGGGGAAGGAGAAGTTCAAGAGACCGTATTCCTACGTGAGGCAGACTGTATAGATTTGTGGGGGAAAGAGTTAGTTTTCTTGTATGGCCTCTGGTAGGCCCATCGTGCTCCTGTGAAGGGCCCATGAGTATATGGGCAGCACCCAGGGGACTTATTGGGTCATTATTATTTTTAAAGATACAAAGTTAAAAGGGGAGGAGTTAGGGGAAGGAGTAGAGATGAACATGATCTAAATAAACAACAAAAAAGAAAACCCTTAATGTGCACAGGGAGACTATGTGAGGACATACCAGGAAGGTGACCATCTGCAAGTCAAGGGGTGGAAACAACACTGTTGAAACTATGGCCTTGGACATTTAGCCTCCAGAATTTCAGCTTCTAAATATTTTAAAACAATTTTCTGAACAAGGACCTTATACAGTCAATGATGCCAGGAATACAGAGAAAGGTTCTCCTGGGAAAGGCAGCAAGCATCTGGGAGGCAAATAGAACACAACCCAATTCATAGAGTTCTAGTGCTCAAGCCTGCAAGTACTGGCGAGGAAACAGTAAATCATGAGCCATTTGAGGGTTTGGAACAGGGAAATCAGCTTCAGCTCACCATTTGTTGTAAGCTTAAATAGAGGTCAAGATGTGGGAACTGTGAGATATCAGGAACTTCAGGATGAGGAGGCTCAATCCTACCGAAGTAAAAATGAAACACTATGCTCATCCCAGGGTAGGCTGTCAAGGAGCCTTGGTGATGCTAATATGCTTTCATTCTGAAACACCAGGGAGCTCCTACTCTGAACCAGCTTCTTCAATCAGTTGATTCCCTCAAGGAAATACTCACTTCAGCCTATTGTTCAAATTGGTCATCTACCCCTTAGTCTACCACAAGTTAGTACCAAATAGAAGACAATGAAGATTAGACTCATACAGGATCAGTGCTGGAGTGAAGGTAGATACTTTATTTAATGTTCAGTTTTTTGAGAGTTTTATACCTGAGTATTGTATTAATTCCCATCCTTCCTGAGCTCACGTCAGTGCCTCTTGTGTCCCAATTCCACTCCCTCTCGAATTCATAACCTCCCTTTTAAAACTTCTCTCTCTCTCTCTCTCTCTCTCTCTCTCTCTCTCTCTCTCTCTCTCTCTCTCTCTCTCTCTCTCTCTCTCTCACACACACACACACACACACACAAATATTCCAAAACTACATATGTATGTAAATTCCCATGTGCATCTTAACTAAGCACAAAATAAGATAGCCCAAGGGCTTCACAGAGGGAGACAAAGAGAGGAAGAAAAAATAACAATAAGGATGCTTGAAGCAACCTTCGGGGACATGGATATTTTCAAATTAGAGAACTACAGGAAACTGCAGGGAGGTGCTCTAGAAGATAACTTTACCTAACTTATCATTTTAAGTAGAGATAACCACACTGCTTTGCAACAAAATGAAGGTCAGTCTCAGATATGTTCCTGCAGACCTTGGGAGCTGAGGCAAGTGCTTTGAAAGTAGTAGAAGCCCTGCCGACTCACATGGAAGCTACATCCCAACCATCCTTTCGGCTGGCTTCTTTCAGGCTGTCCTGCCTCCATCGCTGAGCAGCCCCAGGCCACACTGCTTCACCTTAAGGGTACACTTGCTGTCTGACGCTCCAGGGGTATCTCTGCTTCTTTCCACCGCCACAACACATCTAATTTGAGTTTTTCATTCTGCTGAACCTAGTTCCAAAATTACATGACCCTCCAATTCTAGTAGTGGCTTCTACCTTCTTTTCCTTTCATTTTTTTTACCACTTAAAAGAGATTTTTGAAATAATAACTCTAATTTCTTACTAGTAGAAAAAAATTACACACTGGAGACGACTCTAAAGAAAAAGCACAAACTGACCTGAAATGCCTAACACACAAGAACACTGTAATGAAAGTACTCGCTTGTTAAGAGCAAAGACCAGTTGGCTTACACAAGAGAAATGCAGTTCTTAGCTCTGGGGGCTTGAAATCATCTAAGGTCAAGGTGGCACTGAGTTTGCTTTTCCTGCATGCTCTCTCCTAGGCTTGTAGATAGTCACTGTCTGAGCATGTCTTCTCTAGTCCTTCTCTGTGTGCATGCAGCCTCAATATCTCTTCCTCTCTCCTCCTGTTACCAGTCACATGGAATTGGGTCCTCTTCCTGTGAGCTCATAGGACTTAAGTTATTAATTTTCAAACCACATATAAAGTCACATTGGAGATTGTGGCTTTCCCATGTGGGTTTTAAAGATATATTGTTTAGTCCATTGCAGTGACCATAATCTAAAACATTGCTCACATGATCATACACATATGCAAATGTATAATTACAGTTTTGCACTTTGCAGGAACTGAATTATACATACTGTACATGTTGAAGTCTTAGAATTTTCCATTTCTTTTGTCTTAATTTTGCCTTCTAATTTATCTTTTCCAGAGCTGCACACATTGGATAAGGCGAGCTAATGATACTCTGTAGTTATTTATATCTTATACATGGAGGATTCACTACGAAAGTGTCAAATGAACTTTTGGTATTGTTTACGTTTAGCAGAGTCAGATTTTATAAAAACACATCTTTTGATACATTGGGGTTGGATGCCAGCTGACTTCATGGAAATTTATTCTAATTGACAGTAAATTTTTAACATGTTCTTTCTAGGGGATTCAGGATATCCCTGCTATGGATACACTACAGTACACTCCATCATTCTCTTTAATTGTCATTAATTTCTCTTCCAATTTCTTGCTGCTGCCAATAGTATAGCTCTAGAAACAGCTTTACAAGCTAATTATATAATTTATTTAAGATAGACTCTGAGAGTTGTACTGTTGAGTCAAAGGTTAGGTATATATTTAAATTTTAAAATTCCTGCCAAAGGATATATAACACTTAATATTTCTAGCATGATTATTAATGTATTTTTTTCTGAACATCATTGCCAGTAGAAGGAATTATAACCAATTTAACTCTCTGCCAATCTGATGGAGGTAAAAAGAGAGTTCACTGTTGCTAACTACATCGAGTCTGAGTGTAAGATCTCTCACTTTAACACTGGTGGGATCATAAAGGAGAAGCATGTATGTAAAGAGAGTCTCAAATTGTTCTCTTTTTACAAGAAAAATCTACCTTTTCAGACACTGACTTTTGTGTGCTTACAAGGCAGCCTCTTCTTCGGTATTTACTGAACACTCAATTTCTTGAATTTTATTCTTTGCTGAATCATTATTTTCTTCTGAAATATTAGGTATACACCAAGACCTGCTGCAACTCACCAATATGCATGCTTCAGTGACCCCTCCAGCTGAAAAACATGGCCAGTTATTATTTGAGGCAAACATAAGTGGTCATCAGGTAGGTGGCAGTTTTCAGATGAATTTATATTTGGTTATGTCTCCATATGTTATCACAGGTCCAGAATGAGAACCCCAAGTTCCTTCAACACATCAACAGGGCAATTTAATTTCTGATTCTAACAGGAGGCAAACAAAAATAAAGTATATAGATGTAATGCTTGCAAACAAATTATCTGAAAACAAAAACAAACATATCTGCCATCAAGTGTATGCTGATTTTCATAGTTAAGACATGTTCATCGTGGCTTTCTTTACATTTTCTGAACAGTTTGCCAGAACATTGGGATAAATGAGAGAAGACAGTCACTGGACAAATACTGGATGATTCTGCTTGCACAAGTTATCTGTGTATAGAAACAGTGAGTAAAATGGTGTTTGTTCTTCTGGGGAAAATGGGGGAGGGAAAACTGGGGGTTTTATTTCATAATTTTGATGTTTTGGTTATGCAAGATGAATCAAAACTCTATAGGTCTGCGATCCAGTATTGCTCCCCTGGTTCACAACATGACATTAAGCCTTTAAAATTTAATCAGACTAGAATTAATGTTCAGTGTTCTTCCTTTAATAATGAAAACCCAGTACTTAAAATTGGTTGTCAAAAGACTACACATGTTAATTCTAGCACATCATTAAAATATGGTTTTAGGATATTATATATATTATGTTTAAAGTCTTACAGTGTATTATCTAATCTAAAAGAGTATTCTGAGAAGGCATAAAGATGTCTATAACTTTTGAATATTTGTTGCCTGTATATTTGAAAAACACCAAGTTTTTGTTAGAAAATAACATTGTTTCATATCTCACAATGCAATATACATTATACAATACATTGTTTTTATAATTTTTAGTGTGTGTGTGAGCCTATGTTTATGTATGTGTACTATATGACTGTAGAGGTCAGAAAGGGCATTGGATCCTCTGGAAGTGGAGTTAGAGACAGCTATAAACTACCATGTGTCACTATGGAACACAATCCAGGTCATCTGCAGGAAAAGTAAGTGCCTTTAATCACTGAACTATCTTTCCAGCCATCTACAGTTCATTGTTAAATTGTCTAATGGCTTAAAACTTTAACTTTACCTCGGCTTCTTAATAATATATCTCTAAAGTTGAGTGTATTATTTGTGTAATTGGTCTAATCTTTCTAACTTTTTTGGAAATTGTAATGAAAAGTTTAAATTGCTTTTTAAAATAAGTTTTGCTTCCATTTAATATTATCTATTTTTTGTGAAATCTTCCTTGATTCTAGAACTATGAATTGTGTCAGGCTAACTGAACAGTGTGAGTCTCAATAGACATATAAAACATTCATATGAAACTCAGTAGAACATATAGGGTTCAGGTTGTCATCTATTGACTGGCAGATTAAGAAAAGAACCAAGTCTTTCTTTATGAGTATTTTTCCCCCAGTTAAACCGTAGCATCAGGAGTAGGTGAGTTATTTTTTATTTAATAATAAAATTCATTATAGCAGTTTTGAGTTCACAGAATAATTGAATGGAAAAATACAAATTCCCAAATGTTCCCACCTGGAACACCCCCACTGTCAACATTCTGCTCACAGAGTTGCTTGCAGTATAGCCAATAAACCTTAATTAACATATTTTGTTAGTCTTGAATAATTATTTATATATTTTTACAGATGAATGTTGAAATTACTTAGCTGGGATTTTTAAAACCCCAAAGGATGTTTTTATCTGTACCTGCAGTGTAAAACTAGGCAAAGAGAACATAAGTTTACTTCTACAGTAGCACAAAGAGTGTCTTAACTGTAGTAGGGATAAATCACTTACGTTTATTTACCAACTAGATCATTGGTAAGCTTACCATCTTGACTGTCACACGAGAGAACTACATATGATGTGTCATATTGTTCATTTACATTAACAAGAGATTATTTTGAGCATTGCAAAAAACAAATATGTGTTCTTTGTGTGACATTAACACACTAGAATTTTTTAAATTTTTTTTTGTCCTGTACACAGAAACAACAGATATTTACTACTGGGTGTTGCATGAATGACAATTTCTGAAAATATTTTATTTACATTAAAATTCCATTAAGACCATTAAGTGTGCACAGAGGATGAAGTCCTGAGTGAATATGTATTATGGATACATAGCCATGCAGCGCATCCCAGTGCCTCATGGACCCATGGGAATGACAAGATCTTCCCTGAGTTAGCCTCAGAGTTATGTCAAAACCTTCTTCTGCTTCAATTCCAGATGCTATGAATGATTGCTCTTTAGCTAAAACCAGGTATACAGTAAGTATCAACCACAGCTTCTACCTCTTGATGACTATTATCCAAACCTGCTCCCTTACAGAGACCTAGTTGTTTAGGTAACTCACCACCTCCTTCTCATTCAACTGTTCTCAATAAACACTCCTCTTTGCTCAAGGGCACATACAAAAGGTGACAAGTTTCTGGGTCCCTAGTGCATCTCCATCAGAGCACATGACCCACCTGAACTCAGCTTTTCTGGTCCATCGTTTTGTCATTCCATATGTGCCCCAGTCAGGTAAACACCAAAGCTATATAGGTCACAGAACTTAAGACAGTATGACTAACCTGTATAGATACAAATGTCAATATATAAATATATTCAGAAGCCCCCAAAACTGATAATCATAAAAATATTTTTCTACAGTTCATCATACATTTTTTCTTAGTGAGAAATATTATTTCCATTTGGAAACATAATCAAACATTTTTAAATATTAGGCCACATAATTTCTGCTCTACTAGCAGACAAACCTGTAAATAATCAAAACATATAAAATGTTTGATGATATTACACATTTTTAATGGCTCTGCAAATTCCAGTTCTTTCAAAAATGAAAAGCATAGAATGTATTTGTACACTCACTCATTTCTTATGTTTATAGTGGTATTGTCTCAAATGTGGAGAATAATTTCCCCCACACAAAATACTACTTTTGTCACCCAAGTAGAAATACAGATGAGTCAATGATTTCTGAGTGATTTGGCCAAATGTCAAAAGAAATATCAATCTGTTTATAGGAATACAACATTTTCGAACACCAAATAGGTTGAAAATACATAGTGTCTGGTTTCCAATGAGGAATTGGTAGACAAAGTGAGAAAATATTATATGTAATGCAAAGGAAAAAATTATTCAATTTCAATAGAATCAGAGCTGACTCACATCATTTAATTATTAATCAAGTGCACTAAATGGAGCTAAGGAGATTACTCAATTTAAAATGTACCATGAAACTGAATAGCTATCAGAAAAAAACGAAAAATAGCTAAGCAGCATTTTAAAATCATTCACAATCATTAGACATCATGTCAATGCAAAATAAAAATACTTTGATATATTGTCTTAGGGTTTATGCTGCTTTGAAGAGACACCATGACCCCAGAAAATCTTATAAAGGATTAGTTGTGGTGGCTCACTTACAGTTCAGAGCTTTAGTTCATTATCATCGTGGCAGGATGGAGGCAGACATGATCTAAAGGCAACAGGAAGAGAACTGTCCCACTAGGTGTAGACTGAGTATCTATGAGACTCAAAGCCCACCTCCAAAATGACTCATTTCCTTCAACAAGGCCACACCTACTTCAACAAGGCCACACATCCTAATAGTGCCATGTCCTTTGGGGGCCATTTTCTTTCACATCCCCACAGATGTCATCTAATTCCAATAAGAATTGCTCAGACTAAAAACAAAATAACCCCCCCCAAAAAAGAAAGAATTGTAAAACTGCAAAAAACAAATGGTGGAGGTTTGTGGGGATTTGTGGGGATTTGGGAACCTTTAGGCACCATTGGTGGGAGTACAAATTGGGACAGCAACTGGGAAAATCACTATGCAAGTCTGGTGGCCCCAGTGGCTTGCTCTGATGTGACTGTCTAACACAGAGGCCCACAACTAGGGCCTTGAGTTGATCTAACCTAACATCTAATCCATCTAGGTCCGCTGGAGCTCATGAAGGGACTAGTCCTGTGAAGTGATACACACAAGATCTGCAAAACACAGGATACCCCAGAAGAGCTCCAGTGAAGATCCAGTGAGGATAGTGTACCAAAATTCAGAGGCCTTGAAACAGACCGTAGCAATGGACAGTTGCGAGTCAAGTTGATGGGGAAAAGGGTAAACTATATGACACACCATAGCCTCCAATGCCATCAGGACAGATGAAGAGGTGATGGAGAGGCAGGAGAGAAGGAGAAGCAGAGATTTTGCTATTTCTGTTGTTGTTCTGTTTTGATTTAATTATTTTCTTTTTTTTTGTTCTTGCTTTTGTTTGTTTGCTTGCTTACTGGGGCATGCAACAGTGGTGAGCAGGGAATATGATAGGACCAGGAGGTGAACAGAATTGGGGTACATGATGTGAAATCCCCAAAGAGTCAATAAAGAAGTTTTTTTATAAAAAGAAAATCACTGTGGCAGTCCCTCAAAACTCTAGAAATAGCTCTAGTATATGACTCAGTTAGTTATACCATTCCTGGTTATATACACAAGGACTCTATTTCCTACTCCAGAGATATTTGCTCAGCTGTGTTCATTGCTCTATTCACAATATTCAAGAAATAGAAACAACCTACATGTCCTTCAGCTGATGAATGGAAAATAGAAATGTAGTAAACAAACATACTTGCTTTCAAGTAGTTGGGAACCTGAGAAGAGTTGGAGGGTACATAGAGAGGTGTAGAAATGGTTTCTCAAAAACACAAATAGTTTAGATTTAAAAATTGAATTTAAATAGTCCTTTTCTAGTAGTGTTGAATTTACACTCCAAAAATGTAGTAACAGGAATGACTTAGCTCAACAGTAAATAACTCGAGGTCTATTTTGAATTCCTAGTACTGAAAAAAAAGGTGAAATAAAAATATACAAATAGCAAACAAAAAATCCAAACAGCCTTGTTGTTCCAGAAAATTTTGATGGCAAATTTTCTTATACTTTTGAGGAAGAAGTAATAATGACAATTCAATTCACAAATGTAACAAGAGCAGAGACTTTACCCAAATCTGGCCTTTGAGGACTGTATAATTTGGTGGAAAGTTCAAGCTTTATCAAAAGAAAAAAACCGTAAACCATTATCCTTAATCAGTGTGTTTTGTAGCTAAAAATACTTTAAAGTTGTAAGAAACAGAATTCAAATTAAAAGAAGAAGACAATATATCATATCCAATGTCTTTCATGTTAGGAATATAATTAAAATATTTTCCACTCAGAAGTTATCTTTGCCTATAGAATATTTATGCAACCCAGGATATATAGATATACAAAATAGGTCTAAAATTAAACATTTTCTTTTGTTTGCTTATTTTTCTCTGTGTCCTAGAACTCGTTCTGTAGACCAGAGTGAACTCAAACTCAAGAGATCTGCCTGCCTCTGCCTCCCCAGTGTTGGGATTAAAGGCACAACGAAAGCCTGGCTCAAACTTTTCTTTTTATTAAACTGAGGAGACAGCAAAATGTCTTGACCATTCTTGAAATACAAAGGACATAGGTTCATCCTTAGCTAAAGTACATGAGTGGGAAGTGATAAACTTTGAATCCCGATTATTGGAAACCCACCGCTACTGATGTAATAAGCCAATCAAGACGAATTAATAAATCCGGGTTTAATCTGATCGGTGTCCCCAAAGGAAAATGAGAAACCCACAAGGGGAGCACGCGAGGTAGGATCTTTTAAAGCTCTTTAAGTTGGAGCTACCAATGGGAGGTTTTCTCAGGGGCAGGGTCTGGCCTGAGGTAGCTCCAGGGGAGGAGCAGCTGCTTTGCAGCTTGGCACCCTGAGGGCGGGGTTTGAGAGCCTTTCCAACCCAGCTGGAGATTGCAAACAGGAAGTAGTTGCTCACCTCTGGGGTTATACAATATGGCCTGTTAAAACTGGTTCCTTGTAACTCAGACATTCAGGAATATGATGTTCTTTGCTCTAAAGTCATCGCAGACCCAAGGTCTTAATTATCTCTACTAGCCTAGCAGCAACTCCAAAGGCTCTAAATGCAATCAGAATGCATATGCAATGAACTTACCAGAGATACTTGAATGATGGTAAGAGCAATGCAAATGTGGAAGATGAAGACTTAAAAGAATGAACATGGGGAAGCTAGTCAAGAGAGCCAGTGCCATTGCTGATTTCCCTAGTACACATTCCTCAGACTAAATGAATAAAATTAGTATTGTTTAGCTATGCAGCTACTGGGGAATTAGAAATGAAGCCGTAAATCCAGGAAGGCCACAAAAACTCAGTAAGACACATTGTTGAGTACAAATGTGAAATGAGTTCTAATTATAAACATTGGGACACGGCTTATTTCACAACCTGCTGGGTATTTTCAAAGCCCTGTACTTAAGGGCTGTCAGAAAATCTATGTGGTTTTAAGAGTTGTAAAAATGTCTGCAAATCACATGGCAAGAAGAGCAAAAATCACAATGAAAGAACACAGGCTTTTTTTAGTTAATATTTTCCATTTGTTTTACATACATATCAGTTTCTGTTCCTTAGGTTGCCTCTCTACTCTTCCCATCTCTCCACTCCCCCATCCACTCCTCCTTGGTTCTGAAAGGGACAGGACTCCTATAGGGGTCAACAAAGCATGGCATATCAAGGACAAAGCTCCTCCCCCCTGCATCTAGGCTGGGCAAGGCAACCCAGCAAGGATGGGGAATAGGTTCCCAAAAGCCAGCTCAATTTCCAGGGATGGGTCCTGATCCTATTTAGTCAAAGACTTCCTTCCATCTTGGATCATTTACTTTTAGGGTGACATTAGTTTGTGAGATTTTGTTTCTTTACCTACAAATTCATGAGAATAGCAATGTCCAATCTATAGGGTTGTTACAAATATTAAAAGAGATACTTTCCTGGAAGTACTGAATCTAACGTTTGTTACTTACAGCTAAGTAAGCAGCTTCTAAGCTTCAGGCAATAGGACACAGAAACAGATTAAGACTAATCCTCTAAATACTTATAATGAAGTGGGCAGAAAATTAATAAATAAGCAATTAACATATCAGATGTTAATGGATATCCTGGAAAAAGAGGAAATCAAAATAAGGAAAATAGAGGGTGCCATACTGGCCTTGTCTTACAGGATATCTAGTAGAGCTTGAGAGAGAAGGCAGCCTCAGAACAGACTCCAGAAACAAAGAAGAGAGCTGGATGAACTTTAAGAAAGAGTAAGTTCACACAAAGGACATAGCCCACTCCTGTGTCCTCAGGCTGCAAAATGCTTACACTCTTGGTGTGTGGAGTAGCTGGGATTCTGTCAAGCCTGCAGAAAAGGCCTGAAAATTTAAGGCAAGTATATCTGAGAGAAGTTTAGGCTGTCACTGGGCACCAACTGACTTTTCTCATGAAATTTACAATAAAAATAGGAGCATAGCTGGAGGAAAACGTGGGTTGTATTCCATTGTGAATAGAGAATGAATATTTAGTAATAACATTATCTGTTAGAACCCTAGCATTATGCTGAGCCGCCCCTTTGATGGTGAGTGGGGCATGCATGGTGGTACAGCCATGTCATCACTGTGTCACTTGTTGTGGGACTCGGTGCACATGTGCTAGCTCCCCCTATTAAACTCGGCACCACAGTTCCTCTCTCTCTCCCCCTCTCTTTCCCTCTCTTTTTCTCTCCCTCTCTCCCTCCCTCTCCTGCTCTGCTCTTACTCCCTTTATCTCTCTGTGTCTCAATCTCTTACCCCTTCCTTTCCTTTTTTCGAATTTTTAAACTTTTACAAAAGAACAACAGATGGTGCTGAAACCCGGGATAGGCTCTCTCCATGACCTCTTTCACTGCCCACGAGCGGGCACTCAGGAACTCACAGGGACCCTAAAATCTGAAATGGTGGTTCCTTTCCCCACAAGTGGTCAGGTTTTCCCTGGCATCTTCTCCTGCCTGTGGCTTTCTGAGCTACAGACAACCCATAAACATCAACTTGGTTGATTTTCCAAATAAGAATCTCTGTCTTCCACCAAGGAGACCAGGGGACCAGCTGGTGCTTCGGGGGATGTTCATAGCACTAAGTGCTCACATGAAGAAACTGGAGAATAGTTATACTAGAGAATTAACAGCACAGCTGAAAGCTCTAGAAAACAAAGAAGCAACCTCCCCCAGGAGGAGTAGATGCTAGGAAATAATCAAATTGAGGGCTGAAATCGATAAAGTAGAAACAATACAAAGAATCAATGCAACAAAGAGTTGGTTCTTTGAGAAAATCAACAAGATAGACAAACCTTTGTCCAAACTTACCAAACAGCAGAGCATGAACATGCAAATTAACAAAATCAGAAAAGAAAAGGGGGACATGACAATGGACTCTGAGGAAATTCAGAGAATCATCAGGTCATACTTTGAAAACCTGTACTACACAAAATTCGAAAATATAGAGGAAATGGATGACTTCCTGGATAGCTATCACTTGCCAAAATTAAATCAAGAACAGATAAGCAATTTAAATAGACCTATAACCCCTATGGAAATAGAAGCAGTCATCAAAATCTCCCAACCAAAAAAAGCCCAGGTCCAGACAGCCTCAGTGCAGAATTCTACCAGAAATTCAAAGAACAGCTTACACCAATTCTTCTCAAAGTATACCACGCAATAGAAGCAGAAGGGTCTTTGCCAAACTCTTTCTACGAAGCTTCAAAAACCTTGATCCCCAAGCCACACAAAGATACAACTAAGAAAGAAAACTTCAGACCAATATCCCTCATGAATATTGATGCAAAAATACTCAATAAAATACTGGCAAATCAGATCCAAGAACACATCCAAAACAATCATTCACCGCCATCAAGTAGGTTTCATGCCAGGGATGCAGGGATGGTTCAACATATGAAAATCCATCAATGTAATCCACCATATAAACAAGCCGAGAAACAAAAATCATATGATCATCTCACTAGAGGCTGAAAAAGCCTTTGACAAAATCCAACACCCCTTCATGATAAAGGGCTTGGAGAGATCTGGGATAACAGGAACATACCTAAACATAATAAAAGTTATGTACACCAAACCAATAGCCAACATCAAACTAAATGGACAGAAACTCAATGCAATTCCCCTAAAATCAGGAACAAGACAAGGCTGTCCACTCTCTCCTTACCATTTCAATATTGTACTTGACGTTCTAGGCAAAGCCATATGACAACAAAAGGAGATCAAGGGGATACAAATTGGAAAGGAAGAGGTCAAACTGTCACTATTTGCAGATGATATGATAGTTTATATAAATGACCCAAAGAACTCTACCAGGGAACTCTTACAGCTGATTAACACCTTCAGCAAAGTGGCAGGCTACAAGATCAACTCAAGAAAATCAGTAGCCCTACTATATACAGATGATAAAAGGGCTGAGAACGAAATCAGAGAAACATCACCCTTTACAATTACCACAAACAACATAAAATACCTTGGTGTAATGCTAACCAAACAAGTGAAAGATCTGTATTGCAAGAACTTTGAGTCTTGAGAAAGTGCTCAATATCCTTAGCCATCAGGGAAATGCAAATCAAAACAACTCTGAGATACCATTTCACTCCTGTCAGAATATCTAAAATCAAAAACACCAATGACAATTTTTGCTGGAGAGGATATGGTGAAAGGGGAACACTCCTCCATTGCTGGTGGGAGTGTTAACTTGTACAGCCACTTTGGAAATCAGTATGGAGATTCCTCAGGAAAATTGGAATAAACCTACCACAAGACCCAGAAACTCCACTCTTAGGCATATATCCAAAAGATGCCCATTCATACAACAAGGATGTCTGTTCCACTATGTTCATAGAAGCATTATTTGTAATAGCGAGAACTTGGAAGCAACCTAGATGCCCCTCAACCGAAGAGTGGATAGAGAAAATGTGGTATATTTACACAATGGAGTACTATTCAGCAGAAAAAAAAAACAATGGAATCCTGAAATTTGCAGGCAAATGGATGGCACTAGAAGAAACCATCCTGAGTGAGGTAACCCAGTCACAAAAAGGGAAACATGGCATGTACTCTCTCATATATGGATTTTAGACATAGATATGGGGAGTGCCAGCCTACAATCCCATGGACAGAGTGTCTGGAAAACAGAACCTTCATTCACTGGCTGATGGAAGCAGAAGCAGACTCCCACGGCTAAGCACTGAGCTGAACTCATTAAAGCCAGTGACAGAGAAGGAGGACTGATGACCAAAGGGATTAAGACTGCACTGCTTTAACCCCCAGAAACAGCTGACCTGACATTGAGTAGCTCTTGAATCCTAGACTGATGCCTGGGAATCCTGCATGGGACTGATCAAGACCCCCTGAATGTGGGTGTCAGTTAGGAGGTCTAGGTAATCTATTGAGCCTTGGGTAGTAGATCAGTATTTATCCCGGGTATACAAATGTACTTCAGATTCCCATCCAACATTGAGAGATGCTCTCTCACCCTGAACTCTTGCGGGAGGGTCTAGGCCCTGCCCTGGATGAAATGACAATCTATGGATACCCCCATGGAGGGCCTCACCTCCCTGGGATAATGAGGGGATATTTGGGGGGTTGGTGGGAGGGCACGGGAGGAGGGGAGGGAAACGGAGAGGGACCTGGAATTGACATGTGAAGCAATCTTGTTTCTAATTTAAATTTAAAAATTATATATTATATATATATATATATATATATATGAAAAAAAAAGAATCTCTGGATTCTTCATCCACCACCACCATGTCTGGAAAGCCCAACCTTTTTCCTGGTTGGTGCACTTCCCATGGATGATGTCCATCACTACATTCCCAGAGCTCTGTGTTTCTGCTTTAAGCCCTTGGTGGTTTCACTTTTCAGACTTCTGTGTCCTCTGTGTCCTCTGGACTGTTCTGGCTTTTTCTGCCCTTGGCTTCAATCACCATCTTTGACCTCACGCATGAGAAGTACACTTCAAACTGGAAGCATATAGGACCTTTCTAAGTACTTCCAGAGCTTTTCATTTTTTTCCCCACAAAGGAGGTTTGAAGTTTTCAGGTTTTGTACTTTCATTTCTCAGTCCTACGGTGACCTTTTTTGGTTGCATAGACTGCTACATCTGTTTCTCAGACCTACTAAGGTGGTCTTCCTTGGATGCAGCATTTGTTTCTCAGACCTACGGAGCCTCACTCGTGGAGAGGGGAATGTGTTTATGGAAGCTGCCATCTTGACCATATGACCTAGCTGTAGGCACACCCACTCTGTCTAGCCAGCTTCTGCCGACAAACCCTGCTCACAGACATAATCCATTCACTTTTTGTGCGTTTTTGCCTCTAATTTCTTCTCTCACTGGCCCTGTTGCACATGGCTTGTTTATGGAATACTGTGCCTTTCCAGGGCCCCCTGTTCTATCTGTAGAGTACCTGCTTTCGTGTCACTGACAGTTTAAGTCTGCTCTGTCTCTTTAAATGTCCTGTTTGCTACAATGTGCAAATCAGAAATTATACTCTGATTCTTTCTTCTTCCTTTTACTCTGTCTTTCCTGTAAGCTATTTACAAAGGTAAAGCTTCTATTACAAAAGGGGAATTTCTCTAGTCACCTATGTACTTAAGGCAAGTCACTAAAGATAAATGTTCTCTACTGAGATATACTAAACAGATAGCCCTCAAATGCTCAGAGATGTAGAGCATGTAAATATGGCATTTACATGTTTTATCAAAAAAAAGTTTTTTTATAACAGACAGACAGGCCAGCTGCTGGCCCCACCCCATTTCCTCCAAGAAGAATGATGGGCACTGAAGAAATTCCTCCCACAAAAGTAGCAATGACGGCCACTGACCCATCCTGCCTGTCACCTCAACTGCTGCAGTCGACTCTCCAGACTGTGGACAAGAGGACAGTGGAATCAACTTTCTCCACATTGCTTGGGTCAATGGCAGGCAAGTCTTACTAAAGTTGCCAATCCACAAGTCCCATGCTATCAGCAGAAGGCAGGTGTTCTGAAAAGCCTCTGACTTCAACAACTGTGGAGGGCCTTAGTGGTGGCTGTGCATGCAGCCAGCTTGTAAGTCTCTGTTATTTTTTAAACATTATCTCAGATAAAAAATTTATCCTTCTCAAGAACTCTGATGCTTTTGACAACTGATAGCTTTGCCAGCTTAAAGCAACAGCCAAAAACTCTGTGACACAACAGATTTCAGTAACAGGTATTTTAAGGTTTATCTACATAAGATGGTAATATAAGGTGTATGAATTAAAGTTGTGAAAGTCTGAACATAAAAAGGCTTAAGTGATGAGAAATAAATTGAGTTGAGACATTAAAAAGAATGAAATATGTTCCAGATTTATTTCTTTCATTATGCTACTGTTCATAGTCAATAAAATTCTGATAAACTACTAATCCTACTCCAGTAAGAGCAGTCAACAACTATACCACTGTATGACCACAGCTACAAAGTCAAATTTAATGTACTTTTCATTATGCTAAAAAATATCTGTTTTAAAAATGTTAATCTTTCAACCAAGCTTCTAACACAAAAATGTTGCTAAATGTGTCTAATACTTAAGTTTTCACAAACTCAAAAGATTCTTGTAAGTTCCAGGGAGCTGAATGGACCCACCCAAATGGGTCAGATTCACTCCAGATATCATTCAACCTCTCCCACAGTCCCAGAATTCCCTCTCCTCATCTTGGGAACCCCTTCCTCATCTTACAATCTTCTCCTCAAATACCAGGACCTAGGAAATTTTTTTTCTCAACTTAATAATCTGTGGCTGATTTTCAAATACTAAGAGTATTATGAGAAAATTGGCAGCAGATCCCAGACCTATGGGTACTTTCAAAGGTTCATATTAAGGTTTTTAATACATAGGTTAAATATTTAGTTTTAAATTTACAAATGTATTTCTAGACTTCACATCTATTATCATTCTCATGAAGAACAGAACTGAGGTGCTCTGTTTCCTCTCTCAAGTTGAATTTTGTTATTAATGTCAATGACTTGGGCACAGGAAGAGGTTAAGGGACAATGAGAATAGAGACATGTATAGTCTCTTGCCTTAGGGTCACAATGCCTCATTTCCCCGGGATTATTTATTGATGTCAAAATTTTTATTTGAAAATTCAGTGGAATGTCTTTTTGAGAGTCCACATGTTTGCTCCTTTGGGAATAAGGGAATATTAATGTTCATTTGGAGGCTGGAACAATTCAAATACTAGCCCAGTGAAAGGGTCAACCATGACCCCGATATCACCATCACACACCCCAGCAGCTTCTCTCTGCTTTACACTATTACTTCCCAAATGTTCATTCTAATGTTCACAGGAACCCCATTGCCGGTTATTTTCCTAAATAAAAGAAGAAGAATTTGTTGCTTCAAAGAATGAATGACTTGTCTATTGTCTCCAGTTTAGGAAGAGAAAACGATGAAACTGAAAACCCAGCAATGACTTTTTCCAGAGTCTCTTCTGCATGCCATATCAATGGCCAGTTCCATGCAAATAAGAAGGTGCTGTGTATGATTCCAAAGAGCTCTCTGTGTGCATATTGTTCCCATCACATTCCACCATGACTATAGATAAAAGTCAAACAACTGCAATAATTGCTAGTAAATATCATTCCCACCATAGCCTTCTTATTGAGCCATAATGATTGTGGGTCCTAAAAGCTTATAAATATTAACACTCTCAACACTCTATATTTTGCATTAACTACTCTGAGTTTCTTCCTTCTTGCATAACTGCATCATGGGAAAATATTAATGTTAAGAGTTAACAAGCATCACATTATTTGTGACAATAGAAGACATTTTTTGATGTCTTTGGTGACAATAGAAGATGTTGCAAAGTGGGAAGCAGATCTGGGGGAGTCTTTTATAGGCATATAAAAGTTAAATGACAGAACCCTTTATAATCCTGCCAAGATATAAACCCTTCAATCTAATAAGGACTAAAAGCTTCATCTGTATAAAACTAACTAAATAGATCAGTCTTAAATTGGCAAGAGAATGGTAATGGAAAGGAGATGTGGCTTAATTGGAGTTTTCTCCCTAAAAGACAGCGGAGTAGTGTCATTGCAACTAATCCTGTAATCATTTGTTATTTTCTCTATGTATACTGTGTCAGGAAGCACTCTGTGCTTTAAATGCTATGTTACAAAATAAAATTCAAGCAAAAGTAGTACATATTAAATGCTTTTAACTTACATGATAACATACCAACAAGCATTGTGGTACCTGTCTTTAATCCTATCACCTACGAGGCAAGTCTTTGTGAGATTGAGACCAGTCTAGTATCACAGTGAGTTATAGGCCAGTCAGGACAACATACTGTGACCCTGTTTAAAAAAAGAAAAGCTTAATAAAACAGCCATCACATTTTAAGCAAGAAATATGTTACAATGTATTTCTTTGACAGTTGGACATTATATATTCATAAAATTGTAATTATCTTAATTGTGAAAAATACTGCTCATTATTTCCATTTTTCTTTTCTTTTATGGTATACACATTTCCAGATTGCAAGAAATCCTCGCTTTTTAATTAAAAATTACTGTGGAGTTGTATACAGTTAATGATTTTTACAAATGCTTTGAAATATGTATTGTAGTATGCTCATGCTGAATTAGATCACCAAATATGTGTAGTTGATGGTTGTTTGAGTTTCCTTTAGAGTTAGAGATCATGTAAGATTAAATTAAAAATTATTTCAATTCACATTGGATTAAAATCTATCTGACCGAAGCTATGCAATGAGACTACCCTCAAATACTAATTTTCTAACATAGCTGGGGATATAAGTAAAAACTCATTCAAATGCCCTAAGTGTATTGTCTTTTGGAATAATTAAAACATGTAGACATGAATTTACACATGGAAAGCTATTTCAAGAAGAGAAAACTGTCACGGTTAGAAAATTAAGACACAAATATGACCTCATCTTGCCAAACAGTTTCGCCACAAAAGAGGAGAAGACAAAAGGATATTTGTGACATCCCAGTCACCACTGTGTGCAGAATGCTAACCAAGCAGCTATGTTCTGGAGTCTGGCCACTTGAAGTCAGAATCGGAACCACTGCTCACACTGTGTGCATTCCATAGAAGATTCTCTTTTCACTGGTTTCCTCACAGAGGACAGAGCATAGCAATTATGCTACTTTCAAACAATAAATACACAAGAGAAATGTAACTAGCATGTAATTATAGTAAATTATTTTAATCATTACTGTAGCTTTTGAAATTTTGTTACTTACAATGCTTGAATTCTGATTATGTCAGTCATAAATGGATGAGTACTTGTTGGCCAATGTACAGTTTCTTTTTAAATGTCCTCTTAGATTTTAGTAAGGTTCTAATGTATTTGTTTCATAATAATGAAATATTAGAAAAAAATCTCAGTTCCTACTCATTATCTTTCAATTTTAAGGCTTGAGTTTGTGACATTATCAAAATAAATACAAAGCTTATAGGTATGAATGGAACATAAACATGAATGTCAGGAACATGTATCAGTACTATACACTATTATGAGTTTGGTAATTATTTTGGTTGATAAGATTCACTTACTTTTTGATGTTTATTAAATTATTCATTTCATTTTTTGAGATTACAATATCATTACATCATTTCCCCCTTCTCTTTCTTCCATAAAACACCTCCCCTTCCTGCTACTTTTCAGTTTCATAGCCTGTTTTTCATTAACTGTTGCTACATACATATATGTATATGAATAATGTATGCATTCCTAAGTACATGAATACAACCTGCTCAGTCCACATAATGCTATTTGTATGTTTTTTTTTGTTGTTGTTGTTGGTTTTTACGAGACAGGGTTTCTCTGTATTGTTTTGGAGGCTGTCGGTCCAGCCTGGCCTCGAACTCACACAGATCTGCCTGCCTCTGCTTCCCGAGTGCTGGGATTAAAGGTGTGCGCCACCACCGCCCGGCACTACTTGTATGTTTTTAAGAACTACTTAAAAACATTATGTTATAAAATGTGACCTTAAGGAAATTTTCCATTTAATTTGAGCTTCTATTTATTTATTAGCTATACTTTTACATATATTTTAAATGTAAATTAATACATCAACATTGTGTCTGTAGGATACAAAATGATATATGGTTTATCACTGTAACTTAATCCATTTTGAATTGTTTTTTATACATAGTGTACAATCATGGACAAAGTAATGCATGCTCATATATTTAGGTAGTAGAACACCATCTTTAGTCATCAGGGTAATTCAAATCAAGACTACTTTAAGATTTCGTCTTGGGCTGGAGAGATGACTCAGCTATTAAAGGCTAGGCTCACAACCAAATATATAAGATTTCGTCTTACATCAGTCAGAATGCCTAAGATTAATAAACCACGTGACAGCTCCTGCTGCTAAAGATGTGGAGCAAGTTGAGCACCAACAACTATTGGAGGGATGCAAACTGGTACAGTCACTATGAAAATCAATGTGGGGGTTCCTGGGAAAGATAGGAGTGGATCTACCTCATGATCTGGCTGGAGCATTCTTGGATGTATACACTTGCTCAATCATCTTCACTCTATTCATAATAGACAGAAGTAGGAAACAACCTGCTTGATCTTTAACAGGTAACTTGGTAAAGAAAATGTGGCACACTTACACAATGGAATATTACTCAACTGTAATATAAAAATGAAATCATGGAGTTCAGAGGTAAATGTATACTACTAGAGAAAAATTATCCTGAATGAGGTATCTCAGACCCAGAAATATAGATATGGCATGTATTCACTTATATGTGGCTCTTAGCTGTTAAATCAATGATAACTAAGCTATACTCTGTAGAACCATACAGGTTAGATATAGAGTAAGGGGTTCAGGAAGACAGATAGATCTCCCTATGCAAGGGAAACAGAGTAGATAATTATAGATGCATGGGGGGGCCGGGCGGTGGTGGCGCACGCCTTTAATCCCAGCACTCGGGAGGCAGAGGCAGGCGGATCTCTGTGAGTTCGAGGCTGGGCTGGACCGATAGCCTCCAAAACAATACAGAGAAACCCTGTCTCGAAAAACCAAAAAAAAAAAAGTAATGAATTATAGATGCATGGGGGTGGGACTGGGACAAAAGGATTAAGTGATGTCAGGGGGGAGAGGATGTATGGAACACAAGGGAAGACAGCTAATATTAAGGGCCATTTGAGGAGATCTAATGCAGTAATATGGAAATCTAATGCAGTATAAACTTCCTAAACTATATATGTATATGAAGGCAATCTAAATGAAATTGCCAAATAATGTGGAAGACAGAGCCCTAACTAGTCATTCTTTGTTACGAAATGAGTCTTCCAGTACTGGGATTGGGTTAAATCCAATTATGTTGTTTGCCAAGAGGGTCCTGTTGGCAACTGCTAAAGAACTCAGGTTGTTGACAAGACTATAGGTTGCTCTCCAGACACTGATGGCAAGGTCCCACTGCTTAAGATAACATCTACACAATTCACTGAACATGGAGAAGTTAAGCTGGTGCCTACATATAGTTTTCACCCTTACATGCTAGTGTCTTTGGTACAGGAAAGAATGTTGCACAATACCAAAGGAGAAATATATACACCAAGCCATCCACAATCCCTTTGATATACAATGGTGCCCTTCCTGCAAGATATGCTAGTGAAATGAATTCACACAGCTTATGGAAGTAACACACCAATATCTGATTTGTCTTAAGGCCCACTCCAACTCCAGAAGATGGAACCCATATCCAACACTTCTTGTGTGGCCAGAAACCTGAGACAACACAGCCAGGAGCTTAGGGTAAAACCAAATATTATTATTCTAAAAAAAAGTATCTTTTAATTAACTCCTAAATACATTCTACTATACTCATAGTTCAGTGTCTTATTCAGCCCTCCCAAAGCAGATGGGAACAAATGTATAGACCCACATTCAGATATTTTGCAGAGAGTGAGAGATTGTGGAACACTCAGTGTTGGGGAAGTCTTATGCTAATAAAGCACTGTCTGGCCAATAGGAATCTAGATAGGTGGGGCTAGGAATCCAGGAGGATTCTGGGTAGGAGAAACACAGGAGAGTCAACATGTAACCGCCATGGGGGTAGGAGCCCAGAACTATTCTCCGGTAAGAGACATACTTAGATTAACAATTATGGGGTAATTACTTAAAGCAGAGCTAGCCAGTAAGAGACAAGCAAGGCCAACAGCTTCATAATGAATATAGCCTCTTGTGTGTTTATTTGGGACTCATGTGGATCTCGAAACAGGCTGGCGCGGCAGAGCCCAGGTGACTGGCGGGGGATAAACCAAAGCGGCTAGCAAGGAAAAAGCTTCTCTTAACATAATGGTTGTCAGGAGTGGGATTGAATTTCCACGCAAAACAACAAAAGCTTTAAAGGAATTTTAGAAACAGAAGAACAGAGAGAAGCACAGATTTTTGGTAGCAGCATTTTCTCAGGTGTGCTCTGTTTTGCTATCGACAAGCCGAGATTCACGTGGCTCGTTTACCGGAGTCTTCCTGACTCAGCATAAAAAGAAAAAAAAAACAGCAAGGTTGTTTTAAGAGACTCTGCTACCGATTGAAAGGTGTGTACGTACAGCTGGAAGTGGCAGCTTTTGCTGGAGGTCAGCATGGACTGAGGCGGTAAGCTGGAATCATGCTTACGCCCGCCATCTTGGAAAAAAAAAGAGGCAGTTTAAACTGCCGAGGTTTTAACAGATAAGACACGTGGCCAGAAAAACATAAAGATTTACAGTAAAGTCAGACTTGGATGAACAAAACCTTTAAAGGTTTACAGTGTGTTTAAAAATATACGTGAGATTGAGAGAAAATGAAACGGCAAAGTGGTAAATAAATACAAAAGCTGGCGTTGTGGTGGCGCACGCCGGTAGGAATTGCTCCAGAGGCAGAGGCAGGCGGATTTCCAAAGAGACACCCTGTCTCAGAGAAAAAGAAATAAAAGTGAAAGAAATAAAGTAATAATAAATAAATAAGCCACGTAAAGATGGAAAATACACAGAGAGTCTGGATACTGTACGCTATTGTGTTTTTCAATTTTTTAATTGCTCAGGAAGGAACAGCTGCTAAAGTACACTTGATTATAAATGCTGCTGAATTAATCCAACTTCTATCTTTTGAAAATGCCTTGACTTCAAAATTTAAGTATAATGATATGTTACTTGGGAAAGGAGATTTTACTTATGTTTCTACAGAAAATGAAAAGCTGAGGATTCCTTCCAGGCTTCTGTGGTTTCACGAACCAAGACCCCCAGAAGCAGTGGACCAGGTGTTTCAACGACTGAGACAGCTAAGATGATACAGCTCTACAGACCATAAAAATAAGGACTTATACAGGCTTCTGGGTTTTGTCATGATCCCCATGGTATAAACAGCGCCCCCTTCCAGCAGGAAGCAGTTTGGAATGAGCGACGTCCCAATTCCCATCTTGTTTATAAATCTTTGTTTTCATTTAAATGGGATTGTTTATAATTGGCTAGTGATCACAGCCAATCTTTTTTAATGGTAAAAAAGGGGAATTATGGTATGCGTATTGTTTTTCATTTATTGATACAAATTCAAGGTCAATTTTGTGATGTGTATATTTCTCCTCTTGATTAAGTATTGTGCTTATACTGATCTTTTAAAACGTAATGCATAATTGAATACAGACTATAGATAGTTACTTATAATAGAATTTATAGTTAGGTAAGTTAGGTTTTCTAGATATACAGAAATATATTTGAGATAGATAAACAGTCTTCAAACCTCTCAAAGACCTTCAGAAAATGGCATTTAATATGGTTTAGGGTTTTTCTTGACAATGAGAAATGTCTGCTCCTGGCAGCACCAATTACGTCTGAGAGGAAGATGGGCATCGAAGGAACTTGTTATGGAGTTTGCTTTCAACATGGCAAGATTAGGCATTTGGGCAAGAAACTGCTCTTGCCTAGACTGTTGACTGTTGCTGTATAAACTGGACAGGCAGGACCCACAGGAAAGTGACTACTGAACTCAGTCTTACAGGGTTCCTGCTTCATGAAAGAGTCTACGAGACTTTCTACAGGACAAAGAAAAGTGAATAACAGACTGCCAATGCAGATGGACAGTTTGAAATTTCCTGCTTTGCTGAGAAGTGTTCCAGACACACTGTGGCCTATGGGCTGAGATGGATGCCCAGAGGAACTTCGGGAGACTGTCCAGATAGCAAGATGTCTCTGTCAATCCTAGTGTTTATATATTATCCTTCTGTGGTCTTTGATGGAGTTGAAGACAGATAGTTATAGTTTTCCTTAGTTATGATAAAAGATAAGTTACATATAGAACTTTGAACTCACAAGGATGGTATGGATGATATTTTCTTTAAATCTTGCTAAAATATTGTAACTATGTTCTTATTTGATAACTGTTCTGTTATATACAATTTGACTGTGTTAAAGTTAAGACCTTTCTTTTTGTTTAAACAGAAAAGAGGAGATGTTGGGGAAGTCTTATGCTAATAAAGCACTGTCTGGCCAATAGGAATCTAGATAGGTGGGGCTAGGAATCCAGGAGGATTCTGGGTAGGAGAAACACAGGAGAGTCAACATGTAACCGCCATGGGGGTAGGAGCCCAGAACTATTCTCCGGTAAGAGACATACTTAGATTAACAATTATGGGGTAATTACTTAAAGCAGAGCTAGCCAGTAAGAGACAAGCAAGGCCAACAGCTTCATAATGAATATAGCCTCTTGTGTGTTTATTTGGGACTCATGTGGATCTCGAAACAGGCTGGCGCGGCAGAGCCCAGGTGACTGGCGGGGGATAAACCAAAGCGGCTAGCAAGGAAAAAGCTTCTCTTAACAACTCAGCCATAAATAGAACATCTCCATCAAATCCCTTCCCCAAGTCCCCAGGGAACCTTGAAGAAGAAGAGGTAAGAGTTTTAAGAGAGAGGATGTAGGACATCAATAAAATGAGGCCCTCTAAATGTATAAGATCAATGCATACATAACTTACAAAGACCGGAGCAGCAGGTACAGAGCCTGCATCCAAGGGTTGAAAGAAGTGAACACATGCCCCCACCCCTAAGCAAGAAGCTAGCTCCAATTAATTACCACTTGCAAGTGAAATTTAGTTTTCTTCAAGAGTCTCACTGGGGAAACAAACTACTCATGAGGGCAGGCTGCATGCCCAGCAGTAGATGGTAACAGTAAAGGAACCCATCGGCATCTTTGAAGTTTGTCTCAAAATGTCATCTCAGGGATCCACTCTCTTTTTAAAATTTTATCTTATTTATATAATTTTTACTTTATTTATATTATACACAATTTATCATATATTTATATATAATTGATATATGTTTATATTATATAATGTATTACATATATCATATATTTATATTATATATGATATACTATAAATAATATGGTATATATATATGTCTTTTCTCTCTTTATCTTATAGATCTTATGGGTATATATTGTGGCTACAGGTTTAGTGTTTTTATGGGATTCCAGAGCATGCAATTGTGGGTCTCTGTGTTTATATCTGTTTTATTTTCCTTTTCTTGGGCTCTTTCCTTCTGTTTGCTTTGTTTAGTTCTGATGTGTTAATTTTATTTTATCTAATCTTATTATACTATATTATATTATTATTCCCATAGAAGCCTGTTTTTTTTCTAATGAGGGGCAGAAAGTGGGTGGATCCAGATGGGAGGGAGGTGAGAGATGCTGGGAGGAGTACTGGAAGGAGAAACCAAAATCAATATAAATTATTTACTTCAATGTAAACACTTATTTACATTAAAAGGAAAAATAAAGAAAATCTATGACTATTTAAATTTTGTATAGAAAAATATCATGTAGCTACATAGTAATATGAAAGTTGTAATGAACTCTTAGGACAGTACAATATATTTGTCCAGGGTAAAACAAAATGTTGCAAACTCATCTGTTACTCTTTCTTCATAAGTCAGAGAAACAATGTAGCTGTTTGTAAAAGTGAAGACTTTTCCTTGCCAGCAGCTTTGGTTTTTCCCCACCAGTCGCCTGGGCTCTGCCGCATTGTAGTCCCCACATAACACACAAGACACTGTATTAATTATAAGCTGTTGGCCTTGCTTGTGTCTTACTGGCTAGCTCTGACTTAAGATAACTGTTACCTAAGTATTTCTCTTACTGGAGAAAAGTTCCGAACTTCTTTATGCCTATGGCAGCTACATCTTGACTCCTTGTGTTTCTCCTCCCAGAGTCCTCCTCGATTCCTAGTCCCACCTATCTTGCTTCCCTATTGACCAACAGTGCTTTATTGACATATCCACAGGACTTCCCCATCAGCGGTTCTGCCCTCTGCTAAAGATCTCTACCTGTTACTCTTCTTCCTATTGTGATCACCTCCTAACAAAACCACAGACAGGGAATTTAATTTTGTTTATGGTTCAGGATACAGTTCACTGTGGGTCGTGCTTTCAGATGATGCAGTTTGTCAAGCCCTGGTATCAAGAGTTTGAGGCAGGGGCTGGAGAGATAGCTCAGTGGTTAAGAGCACTGTCTGCTCTTCCAGAGGTCCTGAGTTCAATTCCCAGCAACCACATTGTGGCTCACAACCATCTATGATGAGATGTGGTGCCCTCCTCTGGCCTGCAGACACACACGCAGGCAGAACACTGTACACATAATGAGTAAATCTTTAAAAAAAAATAGAACCTAGAAACACTCGAAGAGCAACATTAAAAAAAATTTTTTTGAGGCAGCTGGTTTCCTTGTTTCCAGAGACAGGAGAGACAGAAAGAGGTGAACACTGCCCCCAGGTCAATTTCTCTGCTCTCTCTCTTATTTTTAGTCTGTGATATGAGACCATGGAATATTGGCACCTACATTTAAAGTTGGTCTTCCACCCACAGCTATACACTGAGTTAAACTCCTGGAACTCAGTGACAGAGAGGAAGGCCTGATGAGCAAAGGGGTCAAGACTGGGCTTGTTTAACCCACAAAAACAGCTGACATGAACAAGGGGGAGCCCTTGAACCCCAGACTGATAACTGGAAGTCCAGCATGGGACTGATTCAGATTTCCTGAATGTGGTGTGTCAGTGAGGAGGCCTGGGAAATCTATGGGACATCCAAATGGACTTTGGCTGCCCATCCCACAATGAGGGATGCTCTCTCACCTGGACTCTTGGGGGAGGGCCTAGGCCCTGCCCTGAACGAAATGGCAGACTCTGGATACCCCCATGGAAGACCCTCCCTGGGGAACAGACTGGGGATGGGGGGGGGCCTGGGGCAGTTGGTGGGAGGGCATAGGAGGAGGGGAGGAAGAGGGAGCTGGGATTGACATGTGAAGCAACCTTGTTTCTAATTTAAATTTAAAAAAATATAAAAGGATAATAAGAAAAAAAATGTTGGCCTTCTCTCCTAAGTTAACCTAATATAGACCTAAGATTAGCCATCATCATATTGTGTTTTGTAATAATTGCACTCTTTGTCCTACTGTTTATTTGATAGCTCAAAAATGACAGACACATAAGACAGATGCTATTTCAATATTGCCAATGCTTTCTTCATTAATATTATGTTAATTTCCTCATATTTGTTAGATAGGATAAACCTCCTTCAATTTTTCTGGACTACACAGTAAAGTGAGTCCCATTTATTATTTTTTTAGATATATACCCTAGGCTTCTGTAAACTTCTCAGTACATTCTGGATACACAACATGGTCTGTGTTAAAAATCCAGTTTTATTTGGTCAGAGAAGTTGTTAGGTGGCAAAACACAATGATTCTCTTTATCAGTGGCTGCAGAAAAATAATGAAGATACTGTACAATTCAGTTGGAAGTGTACATGTCTGAAATAGAGGCCAGGTAAATGTGGAACACTTTGGAATTCAAATAATGAGGTGAGCATGATTCAGCAGGAATAACATCTTACAATGTTACATCACACTGGCCTTGAAAAACAAGCATTGCAAATTCACAGTTAATCACAAACTGTATAAAATTATGGAGTTGGGGTTGCAGAGAAGTTCAGCAGCTATGAATAATTGTTGCTTTTTGCAGAGCACCCATGTTTGCTTGCCAGCATGGCCACTTGCAATGATCTGTGACTTCAGTTCCAGGGGGTCTAACACTCTCTTCTGACCTCTGTGGGCAACACACACATGAGTAAGGGCACAGACTTACATATAAGCAAATTTTCATGCACATAAAGTAAAGGAAAACCAATAAAAATTTTTAAAAATTGTTTTGGCTTACTGTGCCAAAAGACCAGATAGAGTTAATAGTGGCAGGGAAGGAATGGAACGGTGATAGAGGAATCTGGTTGATGACATCTTTATCTACACACAGGAAGCAAGAGACAATTTAAAAGGAGCAGACTGAGGATATAAACTCTCAACACCTACTACCAGTGACAAATTCCACCAACAGACTGCACCTTCTAAAGCTCCTGTAATCTCCCTAAACAGCACCACAAACTGGTGACTAAGTGTTCAAATACAAGAGCCCATGTGGTACATTTTTCATTCAAACCACCGCAGTGTGAGAGAATGGCTACATTTTATTCATTTACACCTGTAAATACTTCCTCGACACCATTTGTTGAAAAGATTGCCATTTTTCCCACTGTCCAGTATTGATCAACCTTTGTTCACCTATGAGAAAATACTTGTTAGCTCATTTTTGGGTAGTACTCCACTCCACTGACTGATGAGCCTATTTTTATACAGGAAACATGCTGTTTCATGACTATCTCTTTGTAGTGTATTTCAAAATCACATGGTATGATGCCTCTGCCTTTGATCTCAAGACTCCTTTTGTTACTTCAGAATTTTGTGGTTCAACTATGAATTTCAGAATTGTTTTGTACATTCTATATGAAGACTTACTATAGTATTTGATAAGATATTGTAAGGAGTGACTACTAGAACATTTTGGATAGTATAAATCTTGACAATATTTATTCTTCTGATCATGAAAACACAGTACATTTCCACTTATTAGTGTCTTCTGTAACATTTTCCATTAACTTTTTATGACTTTTGGCACCTGAGATTTTCAGATATCCTATTTATGGACATATTTTGTCAGGGCATATGAGAATGCTTTTTTTTAAAAATCAGAATTAGCTTCTTGACAGAAAAACAAGAAATAAAAGTTTTCCCATCCTTTTTCTCCAATTTCTACAATTTTCTTTCCCAAATAGAACCAGTATGATGTGTTAAGGATGTATCTGTCTAGACGTTTTTATGTTCTGTTTTGAAATACATTTTAGTACAAATTATGTTTCTATGGGAAAATTACAGGAATATTAGAAACTTTGTATGAGTGCTATGTTTTCAATGCTTGACTATGTTTAATATTCAATATTTTTTCATCTCTCTTTGTGGCACAAATAAAATGGTCTTATTGACGGAATGAGGAGTGTGAGTAGGCATGGAGCGATGGCTTGGGCAAACTAAAACTCCATGTGTCTTATAAAAAGAGAACCGAGTCTTATAAACTATAATTTTTATAAATAAAGGATGTGCTTATGAAAAGAACACAAGTTTATATTCACTCCACTGCATTTGGTCAGGCATTCAATAAACACTCATCTCTCTGGTTAGTGCCAGGATGATGAGCAGGAAGAATGCAGAGTTCCAAGACTCATGCCCATGAAATGAAACTTATTACATAAAGTTGATGATTAAAATATACTGCATAAAAGCAAAGGTGCATAAAGTATATTATTTTGTGACCTAGAAAACAGATTGCCTATATACAGAGAAGTGGATGAGTCAGTACTCAAATTGACAGTCACTTACTTGAGTCCAAATTCCTTTACTTAAAAAGGTTATATCCTGAGAAATATTTCTAATATCCAAAACTATGAGTATTTACAGAACAAAGAGCAGATGTCATCCTTAACTATTATTTTAGCAAATAGATAAAGTTTATTAAATGCCCAATGTAGTCCCCTTTTTAAAAAATATGCCTGTTGACATGTATAGCAATGTGCCACTAGCTAATAAAGATAAATTGTGAATGATACACTATTAGGCGATTTCACCACTATTGGGCCTAGCAGTATATTTATACAAATCAAGTTGGCCATGATGTCTGCAATGTGTATTCTGTCATTGAAAGAGTGTTCTGAAATAGTATGATGCATGCATGCTTTTTGCAAAATGCATATCCATAAACTACTATAATTGAAATTAAATATAGCACTCTCTTTAGATACCTGAAAAATCCACTTCTGAGCATCTACTTCTCATTCTCCTCTTTACTGTTTTAATTCACATGTACCATCATAAATTCCCAGAACCCTGTGCTTATAATTTATGTCAGAAACATAAATCGTGAGGAAAAATATCAGCAATTCAGAGCATGTGCACATTCATTTAGAATATTAGAATCTTATAACATTTTGTGAATTATGAAGGTAAAATTAAACACTGAGAAGGATTTCTCAATGTCAGAAAGACTTTTCTACACCTGTTACTCAAATGATTGAGTGAAGCAGTTTGAAAACTGTGACAAAACGTAGAATTTTACCACTCCTTCGAAGAGTTCAACCAGTACTTGCAAAACTGAAAGGACTCAAATTTAAAAGACCATAGAATAACATAATCATTAAGTTTGCTGGGCCAAAAAAATCAAGTAACTTTGAAAAGTTCCCATGTAGCCAGTTTTATTTATTTATCTTTGATGGATAAAGGAAATTGGGCTATAAAAATGGTTCAATAGTGAGGAGACTACACTGCTTGAATAGAACCTAAGTTCAGGCTTAATCATCTATGTCCAGTGCCTAGCAACCACCTGTAGCCTCCAACTCCTCTGGCCTTCAGTCTCATATGCACTTACCTACACATACCATACACAGATTTAAAAATAATAAAGTGAACACTTCTAAAAAGGAAATTAAATTACCAAACATGCATGAATAGTCTTTCAAATCACTATTATATACTAAATTGAGGGATTCCTACTTTAGTGAAAGGCTGCTTCTTTAGTAATTGTTAATACAAAATACAAAATCATTCATAATAGTTGGTTTTGTACTGATCAGTCACACCCATACACTCACATACACATATACACCTCTGTATCAGCTAATGATATCATCTAACTATAATTTTCAAAGTGTTGAAGATCCTTAAAATAACATTCCCTTCTGCAACAGGAAAACCATGTGTTACTACAATTCTTTCATACTTAATCTTGGAATCACCTTTAGCTGTTGTTTTTGAGCAATTCATTCAACATCTACTATTTTCCTTTTCTCATTTAGCTATAATCTTACAAATCTCTGTTACTTCCTTCTGTACTTTATCTTACCATTTGTTGGTTAACATTTGGTTTGAACTACAGTTTCCCAAATGTCTCTGTCACTCTTGATCTCCTTTCCCCAACCATGAGATCTCATTACCTTCTCTATAAAGCTGCAACACTCTGCTCCTGATGCTTGTCTGTCGGGTTAAGGATTACTTTTGACAAAATACCTCCAATATAATACTGCATTAGTCTGTTTAAATGGGAAACATAAAATCTTGTCCTGGCTGTTAATGCTTTCTCTACTTCAAGTTTCACAAAACTTGACCCAGTATGAGTTCCAACATATACAGCAGAGTATAAATAATGAAATTAATGTTTTTGAGCATAGTGATGCTTTTGTTTTGTTTTTGCCTGACAATGAGATATTTTATATTCAATTACAACTTTAAGCCTAAAAGCAACTCTATTTGTTGGATTATATTATAGATATTTTTTCAAACTAGGAAATTAAAATTATAGGAGTAATGGGCTTTATTTTCCCAGTAGTGATTCTGGGTTCCTGATCAAACCTGTTAGAGTGTCAATCATATTACTAAAGGCAAACGTGCATTACAATACAGCAATTAAAAACATCTGTGAGAGACATTAACAAACTGATTGAAAAGAATACTCCAGATTTTCTTTCCCTTGTGAGCATTCATACAAAAGTGCAATGCACATATCAAATAATTCTGTGAGATCCCTCTGTCTTCTGGAATGTAAAAGTTTCCACATTGAAACTGGTAGAAAGAACTCATATAGGCTCCCCATATAGTCACTGCCATCTCAATGTCCTGTGATCAGGAAAGAATCCTAAACTCATGAGTCTTGGAATCTGGACTGTCAGAAGCTGCCAAGACTAAGAGTAGTTTGGATTGGGACAAAGTGTGGTGACATAGTCAAGATCAAAATCTTTAGCAAGGCTTATTGATTAAGTTATTCCCCTTCTATGTGCTCACCCTCAGGAGACTGTAAAGGTAACTATTTTGTCTAAAACAGACACAAGATTAGAGACAAAGAAAAGGAAGGAATAAAGAAAGAAAGGAATGAAGAAATTATTCTTATCCAAATATAAGAATAAAGACCGAAGGGACTCAGTAGTTGACTATCAAGATGAAACCAGAATCCGTGACCTCTGACAGGTCACAAAAGTTTAGCCAGTAGTAAGAGTAGAATGTACAGGAATGAATAAATGCTTAATGGGCATGATGAAGCCCAAGTACAGGCACACAGGGGGATCTTGAGAAGATAAGAAGCTGAATCAAATAACTCACTCCTACGATAGTGACAGAAAACTTTAGAAATCTGGAAAGGACATAAACATTCCTTTTCTCAAGTCTCAATATGGCACCTAGGAATGAAAAAACTCTTAGAGTAGTTCACATATCCCAGCTGGACTTAGAGTCTCCAATTTTAAGAGGAGGACCCTATAATAACCAAGATCTCCAGGATTTTGTGCAGGGTTCTGAATACTGGTAAGATGTTCATATCCAGAAACATACCAACAATCTACTAAACTCATATTCTTTATGTTATAGCAAGCTTACTTCTTGTAAATTGCAAAAGAGAAATTGATATTCTAAATACTGATTCATTATTTTGTTAAGATTCAGAGATCTTATTTTATTTTGCATTTCTTATTCTTTATTTAAGCCTTAGAATAACTGAGAGTTGGGTTACATTATCATCTTAAAACACAAAGACTGCATTTTGGTTTTAAGAAATATAACTCCAAAATGGCACTGAGTTCATTTTGTGTTGCTCATCTACTACTAGACATGGTGATTATCATTAAGAGTGGTTTGTTAATATACAAAGAAAACTCAAGAAACTAGGCCTCCAAACACCAAACAATCCAATTAAAAAGTAGGGTACAGAACTGAATAGAGAATTCTCAATAGAGGAATCTAAAATTACTGGAAAACACATAATAAAGTGCTCAACGTCCTTAGCCATCAGGGAAATGTAAATCAGAATAGCTCTGAGACATCATCTTGCTCCTGTCAGAATAGCTAAAATCAAAAACACCAACAGTTTATACTGGAGAGGCTGTGGAGAAAGGGGAACACCTTCCACCACTGGTGGGAGTACAAACTCATACAGCCACCTTTGAAACCAGCATGGTGGTTCCTCAGGACAATGGCAATCGGTCTACCACAGGATCCAGCAATTCCACTCTTAGTCATATACCCAAAAGATTCACATTCATACAGTAAGGACATCAGTTCAACTATGTTCATAACTATGTTCATAGTAGCATTATTTGTAATAGCCAGAACCTGGAAGTAACCTAGATGAACCTCAACTGAAGAATGGATAAAGAAAATGTGATACATTTACACAATGTAGTACTACTCAGCAGAAGAATAGAAGACAGCAAGAAAAGAGATACCATAATAGAGGGAGCCATTATAGGTTTGAACAGAAATCTGGCACTAGGGAAATGTCCAGAGATCTACAAGGATGATCCCAACTGAGAATCTAATCAATAATGGAAAGGATAACTTAAGTGCCCTTCCCCTATAATGAGACTGATGGCTACCTTATATGTGATCCTAGAGAATTTATCCATTAGCTGATGGAAGCAGAAGCAGACACCCACAGCTAAGTACTGAGCCAAATTCCTGGAATCCAGTTGCAGAGAGGGAGGAATGATAAGCAAAGGGGTCGAGACCAGGCTGAAGAAACCCACAGAAACAGCTGACCTGAACAAGGGGGAGCTCATGGATCCCAGACTGATTGCTGGGAAACCAGCATAGAACTGACCTAGACACCCTGAACATGGGTGTCAGTTGGGAGGCCTGGGCAATCTATGGGGCCTCTGGTAGTGGATCAGTATTTATCCCTAGTGTACAACTGGACTTTGGGAGCCCACTCCACATAGAGGGATATTCTCTCAGCCTAGACGCATAGACAAGTGCCTAGGCCCTACTCCAAATTATATGACAGACTTTGAAGATCCTCCGTGGAAGGCCTCACCCTCTCTAGGGAACAAAAAGGGGATGGGATAGGGGGGCAGAGGAGGAGGGGATGGAGAGAGACCTGGGCCTGACATGAAAAACAAGTTTGTTTCTAATATAAAATTGTTTAAAAAGGGAAAACAAAAAAAGAGTGGTTTGTGTACCCAGTAAGACTCCAAAGGAGAAAACTACTTATTCCTCTGTGGTCAGTTATCGACTGGAAATAGGTCAGGGATGGGGGCATTGGTCTACATCCCTTCTCAGCACTGGGACCCCATCTGGTTTAGACATGTGCAGGCCTTGCGTATGCTGCCACAGTCTCTGTGAGTTCATGTGTGCATGGATCCTGCTGTATTTAAAAGGCCTTGTTTCCTTGGTGTATATCAGAGATTTTTAAAAGACTGAGATCTATAATAAAGTTAGAAAAGCCTTTTTGTCTTACTACTCCCTGCCTTTCAGCATCTTTGTCTATTTTTAAACCAATGGAAAAAAGTTCTCCTAAGATAAAAGTGATGGTGGATGAGAATACGAATTCAGCCTTTTGCATGTAAAGAGGAATCCTCAGGAACCCAGAGCTTCACATTTTCCCACATGCATTCATTATGTACAAGTTGAAAGAGAAATTCAGGATAGAGCTGAACAGATACCATTCTCTTACAAATTTCTCCAATTCAGGGGACAATAAATTTAAAAACAAACAAAAAAAAATCACAGGTTGCAGTCTTGTCACAAGACTAATGTCCCACCAAAGAAACAGCAAAGTTTAATCCAAATGATTAAAATCTACTCAGGTCACCAGTGCAAAGCCATTGAGCAAGCCTTCAAGCTTGATTGTTACTGAAAACTCCCAACTTTTGTCTCTCATTACCTAATTTTCTCAGTGCCCCAGTCTCCCTGGTGCCTTCTACTTAACCGAGATCTGCAGGTAACAATGGAACTGTTTCTTTTTTGTGTGTCTTGTGTTCCTCATTACTGTCTGCAAGCTTGCATTCTTATTTAAGCTTGAATTTTCAAGTTATGTAATGTGTGACCTAAATTCATTTTAACAAAATTGAAATTGCAGGTGATGTGGCTAATTAAAGACAGCAGTTTAAGAAGTAGAGGATACATTCCACACTTACAAACATACAAAATAAGAATTGATGGAAAAAAACATATCTTTGCACTTTTTTGTACTATTAAAATAAGTATCTCATGAAGAAGGTAGCTGGTTTAATTTATTCACTTTCATTTCTACATAGTCATGGTAAGAATCTGTTTTCTACATTTTGTTAGTACATATTCATTACTTCTAGGTTCATTAACCAACCTAAACCATAACTAGGCTAGTACTTTTTCCCCAACAACTATCTGCTGTTGCAAGTTTAAGTTATTCAGTGGCTATCATATTAATTATGCCTATCTGTTAAATTAGTCTCTTGAGTCCCATGGACATTCTTTGAAATTAAGCATTCATTTTGTGTTTATGCATATTTCATCATAGCACACTGCACTAAGAAAAGCAATCATAAAGACTGACTTTTATGATAAATAACCTAATATTGCCAGTCCTTTTATGCCTGCTTAGTCATGCTCATTTTCATAATGTGGCGGGTTTCACAATAGGAAAACGGCTTATCCAAAATGCCGACTATCTCCTAACTCTGCCACTGACTACAGTCGTTTCCTAGGAAAAGAACTCTGCCTTAAAGCTGTAGCAAGGTAGACAAAACAAAACAAAAACCCAACTACAAGCACTACTCTTCTGCATTTATTCACAGCATATTACAGTAAATTACAAATAAATAAAATGACCAATTGACTTAAGATTTTGAACATTGCAGCCATGACACTGTTTAGATATTTGTCACTAACAAAAAGTAAGTTCCAGGACAGGCTCCAAAGCTACAGAGAAACCCTGTCCTAAAAAAAAACAAAAAAAAGTGACTATATACAATACTATATTAAATTGAGAAATAGATATGTTATTTCTTGAGTATATATATACTTGTACATGTTTTCTTTTTAATTTTTTGTTTGTTTTTAAAAATATGGGCTATCACATGTATAAATTTAGCTTACATTGGGTGAAAGTTTAAGTTTTTATTCATTTATCCAAGATTCCACCAAATCCTAACAACTAACTGCAACATTTTTCTAAGCTCAAAGATAGTAGTGACAGGGCAGTGACATCAGTGATCACAGGGAAGTTGGGGAAATGAATTGAGGAGATGGAATTACCTGCAAGGAAGTAGGAAGAGTTTTCAATACCCATCTATAAGGTGAGACTTTTAAAAGCTGAGATGGAATCTGAGCAAAGTGGTTTAGGGAAGGTATGTATCTAATCGGAGCAATTGTAAATATCTCCCTTGTTTTTATCCTCAGTGTTACCAATGGTAATGTGGCAAACCACATTTACCTGGATAACAAGGCCAGAAAGAAGAATGGCATGACTGGAAAGCAGAGGGTACAGAAGGTAGAGGAGGGTGACAAAAAGTGAAGACTGCCTTTGCAAAAAAACAAAAATTGGAAATAGATGGAAATATTTAAAAAGAGCTTTTGGTTGTTTGATAATATGAGCTTGTTTGGGTACCATTGTATATTGATAAGGAGATACTAATATATTTAAAAATAAGGGCAAATAAACTCTTAACTGATAAAATTCTTAAGAATGAAAAAAGCATTAGAAGATTAATAATTCCTTGTAAAAGAAAGTTCATTATTTAGTTGCATTTAATAGAGATAAAAGTGAAAATGGATAATTTCATTTACTGAAATTAAATGTAACAATCAAATATGCTTATGAAGAAAGTTAAGGAACTCAATAACTCATTTTCCCCTTGGAAAATGAGCAAATTTTTCTTGGAAGATAGTAGGTTAGAGAGTGTAGTGAGAAAGGGCATTTAAGAAAGCAACAGATGGTTCAGTGGTTGACTTGTGGAATATGTGTTTAGAAAATACTTTTAGCTTAATGTAAAGACTTGGCCATATGATGGGTGATATCATAATAGAAAAATGGGTAGAAGAGAAATAGATAAATCAATGAAGAAAGGAAGACTCTAAATAACAAAATTCCCAACACTAAGGATTTTGACAAAGTTAGTGATGGAATTAAAAATTAGTTCATAATGGTGGTACACACCTTTAATCCCAGCACTTGGGAGACAGAGACAGACAGATCTGAGCTACATGAAATCTATCCAGTCTAAAATATAAACACCTTTGATCCCAGCACTTGGGACCCCATACCTTTAATGCCAGCACTAGAGAGGAATATAACATGAGAGGAGACAAGAGCTCAGTGCAATCTGTGGTTTGATGGAGAGCAGTGCAGTTGGAGGAACAATGGAGTCTGGAGTTGCAGTCTAAGGACAGGATCACCTACCTCTGTGGTCTGACCATTGGTAGAGGTGAGAACTCTCTAGTGGCTGGCCGCTCTGCTTCTCTGATCTTCAGCTTTAACCCATCCACATCCCCAGAATAGTTTATATTGAGAGATTAATATATTGGAATAAAATAATTTATAAGTTGATTCCAGAACTATACGTATAATATTGAGTGATCTGCGTTCTTTAAAAACAATCACATATTAAAATCATAGCCCCTCCAACAAAGAGAGGACTATATTTAGAACTTTTTTTTGAAATGGTAATTAAGTTACAGTGAATTTACTTTGCCCTGATTCCATAGGACTGTTCTCCTAGTAAGATTTGGACACAGACATGCACAACTGAAGATCAAATAAAGCAGGGAAAGCGTGGGCACTTACAAGGTTCGAAGAAACCAATTCAGTAAATACACTGATTTCTAACTTGTAGCCTCTATAATGGTGGGGAAATGAATTTTCAACACTAAAGGTACCCAGTTAGTTGTATATTTTGGAAGCCCTAGCAAACTAATACAATTAGTAATAAGATTCCTGATGACAAAAATGAGGAATCACTGTAAAATGACTCATCATATAGACAATGAGAGATATTCATAAGCAGGGAGGCTGTAACAAGGAAAGTATCATGTACAAAGTTAAAATGTGGTGCAGGCTAAGTGCATGCAACAGGGATGATAAGGAACAATTTGATATTATAAAGTATAATAAAGACTATTTAAAAATATTAGTTGGATACAATGATACAATGTATCACTAGTTGGATACAATGGCTACAACTATAAAACTATGTTCATTTTTCATCTTTTTTATAGTTAAGGGAAGAAGTACAATATGATAAAGTGGTATTTGCATTGTTGGCGTGTCCCTAGGCACCTTGAATAGATGTGCCAAGGGAACAAGAGGTCAGATATATTAAGTACATGCAGCATAATATCACAGTAGAATTGTTCATTAGCTGGAGTGCTTGCAGACCATGGAGCTTTCTGAAAGGTCATATACAATAAATTTGATCTCAAAATTTATGGTCTCCAAATCCTTGATCATGTTAACACCATTCCATTTTGTCTGTGTTTTGTAATCATGATAAATTTTCTTAAGATACATACCTTTTATGCTCAGGTACAAATACCCTAAGACATGAGTAATGACTGGCAGTAAATTATATTTTTCTGTACATAGGAAAACAATCATAAGTTAGAGAAGCAATCAAATTAACATTCACCAGAGTTGCTTTTTCAAGGAATCAGCATAAAGGAAATTCCATGGGAAAATTAGAAGGTAGCTCCCTCAGCCTAAGTATTGTGGCTTTAAGACTGAACTGCTAGGAGCTGGTGAGATGGTTTATTAGGTAGAAGAGCTTGCCACCAAGCCTAATGTCAGTCCTTGGAACCCACATGGTGAAAGGAGAGAAGCTACTCCTGAACGACCTTCTCTGACCAACACACACACCCTAACACAGGCACACTTGAACACACACACACACACACACACACACTCTACTACTAGTATCTCTCATGCAGCCTGAAAGGTAGAACTGTCTAAGAGATGCACAATGTACCCTCTGTAGGTAAGAGTTAAGAGCACTGGGAACTCTAAACTAGCACAGAGATCAATTAACATCTCACCCCAATATTAGCAGGATTGTGCTCAACTCATCATGGTCGACTTCCTCATAATTCTATCAATCTACTTTACTAATAAAAAGCAGGATACTTTCAGGTAATTTTCCCTATTAACTGATGATTCAAACTTAGACAAATTAAGGCTAGGTGAGAATATTGTGTAAGCAGAGGTTATAAAATATTTGCATCTGGTCATGGTATTTCATCATTTGAAGATATCTAGAAAAGCCTTTAGGCCCTGTTTCTTGTTCACAGGCCAAACAAACTCTCTGAGATCAGGGGTTAACAAACATTATCATATATAAGAATTGAGAAATGATTAAAATGAATTTAGGGCCTTAACCCTAATGCTTTTGAATTGATAGATTCGGAATTGTCTAGGAGAATTAGCATCCTAATATTTCCCAGACAGGGTGATGATAATTGGTCTGAAATCACACTCAGAGAATGTGTATGCAAGATAATGGTTTAATCTTTGAACATATCCTACAGTAGAGGACCACAAAACTGATGCAACAGTCTCCAAGGGTCTGTTCCCTGACTGGAATTATGTCCATGTTAAAAAATATATTAATAATAGGAAAAGTAAAGTTGGCTTGAAGAATTTAAGCTTACTGAGTAAAACACATACTGAGTGTGTATAAGTGATGATGCAGACAGACAGACAGATACAGAGCATCACAGGAGAGGGTCTTGGTAAAATTTCCAAGTCACTCCAGTATTTCAGACAAACGAACAAGAGGCTGGTGATGCTTTAGTCAGGGAAGGGCAGATCTCAGATGTTAGTTTTCAAGGTCACATTACCTATTAAGCTAGAAATGTACAGAGACAAAATGTTTAACAGGAGAAATGCACCTTTTCTGTGTTCCTATCTTATGGGTGGGGGGAGATTTACAAACTGTAGGAAGGACAACAGATCCCAGAGGAACTTTAGTTTCTGAGTTTTTACTTCCATATGTTAGGTGGATATTTTGAGCCAAAACTATGAGCTTAATTCACCTCAAACTTAAGGAGGGCTGGGCCAGTGCTAGTCCTGGAAAGAATAGGCAGGAAAATGGTAGGGTAGTCAAGGGCACAGGGCACCAAATCTCTCCTGTAAGAACATCATCCATGCCTTGAAATCTGTCATATGCTTAAGAATTCTTTTCTCCCCAGTACTTTCTTTGGAAGTCCACATCTTCATGAAAATGAGGAACCTATCATTTTTCTCTTTCACTGGAAATTAACATACATGCAAATTAAATTTAAATATGACATTTACCATACTGCCGAGTTCATTTGCTTATCACTATCTCTACTCCAGAGGCTGGGAAACAGGATTTATACCAATTTCAGAACTTAAACCTCTTAAGTTATTGCTGGTATTGGTCAAGTGACATCTCTGAAGAATGTTAAGTGTGAACAACTGCCATCATTCTGAGAATATTTGGTGGAATATGCCAACAATTTCCTACTCTTAAGAATACATAGAAAACTCTTACATAATTGTTAAGAGTTTCTGAGGAGTCACATTGGGCTCATATAAAGATAACAGCAAAATAAACACCAAAGTAGTTTGTACACAGAAAAACTGAAACATGTTGGCAAAATAGATATCTCTATAGGGATCTTTGAATCCTACAAAGTCAGAATAAAAATATACCTTAATTTTGAAGGGTAAAGAGTAATTCTAAAAACTGGCAGCACATTAGAAACACCTAGGGAGCTTTTCAAACTCCCAGTGCCCAGATAACAGCTAATACCAATTAAGCCAGAGTATCTGGAATGGGAATGTGGCATCAATATTTCCTAAGATACCCAGGTGGTGCTTTAAACTCAACAGCAAAATTGAGAAACCACTGGAGTAAGGTAGCCATTTTATATCTACTACATCTGTTAGAAAGTGGCTGAGGTAGTGTGCAAGAATTTAATTTACGGAGTGCTGGAAAATTCTGCTTTTTCTCCTGTCCGACTCCTTAGTCTAAGAACAATACTCATCCCATCCAACGTCCTTGACAATCCAGCATTATCTGGCTTTAGATAAGGGAGAAAGAAGAAAAACAGAGATGAAGACCAAGGAATATGAGAATGCCATCTTTTATTATTAAAGTGCTTTGAGCATTGCAACACCACACCCTTCTTTGATTCACCGTCCACACACTGGTAGGGTATTGGTTCTGTGTCTGGTTGACTCTGAACACTGGCCATTGGATAAAGGTAAAAATGAAAGGCTCCAAGACTCTAACTCTGAGTGGTAACCTTGATCACAACAGGAAAGGGGTGATTGACAGTGAATACAATTAGGCTTTCTTTCTGTAGCACACCAGGAGGTCCTGCACTTCCTCAGCCTTTTGGAATCAGAGCTTATCCTAATCTCCCATTGTTGTGGTTGTTCCTGGTATTCTTTATATTGTACTCACTGCTTTGAGTAGTTTCCCATAAGATGAAGCAAGTTTTCATTGTTTTCCATTGATCTCTAAGATCATTTCCTTCATTAACAAAGGTTAATTCTTATTGCAAACTATATACAAGATAGGATATTTAACTACAAGATGTATTTGTCTGTCTTTTTTTATCTTTTGTCCTTTAAATTATCTTTTGACTTTTAAACTATCTTTTGACCTTTAAATTAATAATTTGCCTATTATATAAAAATATTTCTGATATTTACACAAAGTAATAAAAAATCAGACTTCAGATCAAAAGGGGATGGTATGTTAAGAAAGGATAAACAAGTCATCGATTTGCTGCCTATGCTGCTCAGAGTTCACCAAACAAAAACAAAAAACCAGAAACCAAACCAAACCAAACAAACAAACCAAAAAGCAGTATCTGGGCTGGAAAGATGGCTTATCAGGTAAAGTCAATTGTCACTGAGCTGAAACTGATGCCCTGAGTTTGACTCCAGGACCCACAAGGTAGAAGGAGAAAACAGATTCCCCACACCCTGTTGTACACACCTACACATGTACAAACACACACATGCACAAAAACACACGTAATACTAATTAAAATAAAGCAAGAGATACAGTAGTCTAAAAATCACCACTCACAGATCAGTAGTCTTCCTCATATGCTCCACTCCTCTTATTAGAGGAGAGGTAAATTGAGTGTAATGGTTAATAATGACTTCTTTTGGGGGGTGAGTAGAAAGTATTTATTTTAGCTTACAATTCACAAGTCTATCCTCATGGGACATTCAAAGCATCAGGAACTTGAAGCAGCTAGTGACATCATAGAACAATGACTTCTTTTTGGAATGAGAGGTAAATATGTATCCCTCAGAAACATACCAGCCAGTTTTTAACAAGCTTAACTTACAGAAGGTTACCATTCTGATCCACTGTATTTATATTTAGTTCTGGTGGTTTCTTCTGATTGCCACTTATATGAAGTATGGTGTTTCTTCTAACTTTATCATCTAAAGAGTATAACAGGGTTTCGATGTTGATTGCCGCGCATCATGTAAACAATGGAGGTAGAACAAGATAGCAAGATCTTCCAATAATCTCCTGAGATGCATGCAAAGTTGATAACTTTTTCTTAGCTCCTGTAAAGAGAACCAGTTACCTTCACAAAGGCCGAGGAAACCAAGTGAAGAAGTATAATGCCAGCTGTTTGTAAAACAAGATGGAAAAACTTAGTGAAGGTGACAGGAAGGAAACAGTTGGCCAACTTACTCCTTCCCCAGTCCCAAGAAGCTCATCATGGAAGAGATGACTCCCAGTGAGGAAAGGGGAGAAGGAATTTGTAGGCCTTAATAAGAAACCAGATGCCATGCCAATCACAGTAAAACTCAGTCTTGGGGAAAGCTCTGTGACCCCTACTCTCAAGCTAATGCATGAAGATGAAGCCTAGAAATAGCATTAGGTCAGACACCTTTCTTGCTCCACTGTCCTCTCTCCTATCTCAGTGTCAGAGCTATGAGTGGATCTACCTACTGAGGAGTAAGGCACAGAGTTAGCACAGGGCTTCATCTTAAAGCTATTTGAGGTACACAGTGGTGATACCCAGGATCTGGTAAAACTGAAGGCTATTTACAATACCTGAGCTCACAAACAGAGCTCACAGATTAGCCTAATACAAGTAGAATCCGTTTCCAGCTGGGGCAGATGCAATTTCAACCAGCATATTTCCAGACTCAGTGGGAGACAAGGAAAAAGCCACACTGCAACCAAGACTGTTCAGCTCCCTAACGATAGGACTCCACACAACTCAGCTTATCAGCATGAGCCAGACAGCAGACTGTATCCACTATCTGTTCCCAAACATAGAGCAGCAAAGACATGCCAGGCCAATGTGTGCAGTAGAAACTTAGAGTAAGAAAGGGCTGTATCCCTGTGAGGTGAACTTGTATAAGGGTTTATACGGCCACCATGGGATTTCAGCACATCCCTTTGACCTTGTGAGATTCAGCCTTTCTAGTTTAGTGTCAGCCTGGGTGGCCAGGGAATTGCATTAATGACAAGTACCCCCAATAGAAGGTAATATGATGCAGGGTTAGGCTCCATTTGCTGGAAATAGGCTGGATAGGAATCACAAGCTCTGACCTTGGATCTTATTGCTAAGTTAGTAAAACCTTTAAGAGTGCATCCTAACAGCCACCACACCCAGGCTTGCTCATTGATAAAATCAGGATTCCCAAGGAAGACATGTGGCCCCTCTCCTGGATTTCTAGCTAGAATCATCTGTACCATGAGTTCACTTTGGCAATAAGCAGCCTATAATGGTGTGGACTCCAGTGTTGTGATAGTATTAGAGGGCTATGCTCAAAGGGTACCATACAGATAGGCAGTACTGATGAGCACATGTGTGACATAGGAGACTGAAGTTAATCTCTCATAATGACTCTGCCCAGAGTTGGGTTGCCAACTAGCCATGGGGAGGGCTCTGTGGGCTCCAGGAAAGGCTTGAAGAGACAGAATATTCTTACCTACAAATATTTCTCATTTTATAATCAACACACCAACATTGCTTTTGGAAGAAATCTAGACTGAGATTACTCTCCAACACCAAAACAGTAAAAACATGACAATAGCCAAAGTGATTATAAGATCTTGAGCAAGCAGCAAATGAGGTCATGCACTAATAAGCATCAAAAGCATTTGGGAAACCAATATTCAAAATGCACGACCAGAAACTAATGAAGTAGTAATCAGTTTGGGGGTACTATTAAACAGATAATTTAAAATATCAGTTTTATGGAAACTCAGTGAGCTTGAAGACAATATAGAGAACTTTCAGTGTGCTAACATAGAAACTCCTCAAAGTTATACAAAAAAAAACTTTTAAAATAATCAAACAAACAGGGACTTAGTTTAGTAAAACAAAAAACACAATTGAAAGCATGAAGAGTTGCATAGACCAGATAGAATAAAGAATTAATGAACTCATATAAAGGACAGTTGAGATCAAACAAACAACTAGGATAAGATAAATGAAAAAAAGAAGAAAGATTATAGGAATTTGGGGATAATATTGAAAAAGCAAATGTTTAGGTTGTTAGAATTGAAGGACTTCAGAATGCAAAGGGAACAAAAAGCATAAAGTCACAAATAAAGAGGGTCCTATAGGTAAAAATAGAATAACCCGATTTATCTCCAATAAAATCAACAAAATATGATAAATTTACTACATCAAAATACAATACAATGTTGTTCCTCACAATTCCATGGGATTTATACCAGAAACTCAAGGATTATTCAATACATGTGTTGAGCACGATACATCAAAAGGCTTCAGAGAAGAACCCTATCATCGTATTAAAATATAAAAAAATATTGTGGATAAAACTCTACATCTTTTCTGATAGAAAATATCACTAAGAAACTCCCACCAGAAAGGTTACAGATACATATAACACACTTTGTTCAAAAATGTCTTAATGGCATCTAACATGTTACATGATGATTTTAAAAGGAAAATTACATTTGAAGAGGACTACATAATTTTCAGAAGTATCAAGCATATTTCTCAGAAGAGGAGTCAGAAAGATCATCAGAGGCAGAAGTGGTGAGTCGCTCCCAGGAAATGGTGTTTTTCAGACACAGATGCACATAGGGACTCACAGTGATTGTAACACCACACATAAGACCTGCACAAGCTCAAGCCAGACAAAATTGCACCACTAAGGCGAATGTAGGGGCTAATAGTTTGGAAATAGAGTAGAGGTGGGCAGAATGTCCCACCACTACTGGAGGAGCTATTGGCTTTGATGGCTGCCTAGAGAGAGGGAGGGCAGTTTTCCTCAATGATAGAGTCCCTGGTAGGTGGACCACACTATCTTATACCCAAGAGTAGTTGGGCAGTACAAATTAGACTTGGTGTGTTTAAAAACAGGGAGAGAGAACACTGTTGCGGGTTACCCTACTCGGACACCCCTTGCAGGAAGGGGTGAGAAGATGAGGCACCAACAACTCAGTCACCGGGAGTCAGCGAGTAGCAGAGTGTGCTGCAGACTCGTTAATTAAGTGTCTGCCTTTATATCCCCTCCTAAGCTGCTATTGTCGCAGGCAGCTGACTCTGCTACATTGTCCTGTCCTCATCAGTGTCTCTGGGTCAGGTGTCTCTCTGTCAGCCAGTATCTCTGGGCATTGAGGCAGGCTTGGCAGCTTGTCTCAGGGAGGAAATGCCTGCTCCACATGAGCATGAGCACTGGCCTGGGCAGGGAGACTGCAGCTTGAGTAGGCTGGCTGCAGATTCTCCTACAGAACACACAGATGGCCTGGAAGAGAGGTGGAGGTAGATATAAAAGTATTTAGAGGAGGTAAATATGATGGGAGTCCACTGTATGAACATCTCAAAGAATTAGTCAATTAAAAAAAATCCTACACCTAAAGTAAGCTAAAGGTAGCAAGCACAGGTCTGTATGGAGAAAACAGAATATTTATGCATTCTTGATGGAAATGTAAAAGAGATAAATTGTCATTTTCTAAATCCAGTTTTAGCATTCCAAACATTTTTCTAGTACTTGATTTTTACTAAAGAACAGTAAAGAGATGTTTTCCCAAGGAACTTCTCAGACTTTTCCTTGTTGATAAAAAGGAAGAGGCTATAAGAACCTCTGACTAACTACCACACAGATGCCAATTTGAGGGTATATAAGGTTATAGTTTTGAAAAGTGTTGGGACTAGGATCATTAGTGAAATATCTTACTAGATGGTATTAGCAAATAGCCTGAAGCAGACCAAACAAATCAAGAAAGTTGATGAGGATGAGATGTTCTTACAGGTAAGAATAATTTCTTAAAACTTGGTAAATTATGACTAGCTCTAAGGTTTTATTAGCTTCCCCAGGCCTGCCTGTTTCCAAGTTCACTCAGTGGGACAGCCTGCTACTCCATCACCTCTTTGCTTCCTGAAGTTGGCCTTTGGTAGACTGTCCACATCTGATGCCCTCTGCAAGATGGTCTGATGTGACTGCCCAGCCATGTGTTTTCACTCTCCCTCCTTCCTGTCCCACTAAACGCCTTCGCATCGAAGTTATGATTTGATGACCACAGTACACAGCATTCTAAATAGTCTCATAAATGTTACCTAGTTTGTGTCACAGGCCTCACACATCCATAACTCCTTTTAGCACTGTAACTACAGTTAGGAATTAGGAATTTTTTCTTTTTGTCTCTGTTCTTTGACAAAACATATGTTTTTTTCTATGACAAAATTTTTAAGTCCTTTGGTCGTCCCTCTTACTCTTTTTGTTAAACCTTACTTTGGTTTTTTATAGTAAACTTTTAATATCCTTCACTTTCCTCATTGTGACTTACAATATATTTCTCACAATGTAATTTTCTTGTGGCATTCTTGCAATGATGGAAGTTTCCTGCCTGGCCCTCCTGAAGATAAGCCCCATGATGGCTTACATTGAGTTCTGAGAACAAAGTTTGAACCAGAGCAATGCTCAGCAAGCTAAGGTCTCTGGTCATCTGCCTGTGCTCAGCTTTAAGTTCATGTCGTTAAGATTATTTACATAAAGATTCTGGTTCAAATATTCTAAAATTCATGTACATTTTTAAGAGCCAACAGTGGGGATTTAAGCAATGGCTCTGCAGTTAATAACATGTACTTCTCTTGAAGATAATTCAAGTTCAGTTTCTATAACCCATAAAGGTCAGCTCATAACTATCTGTAACTCCAGCTCACAACATCTGATGCCCTCTTCAGGCCCCAACATAGGCACCTCTGTCCAACAACATTCATTTACACAGACATACATATACAACAAAAATAAATACTATTTCTTTACCTTCAAGTTTTTAAAATAATAAAGCTATTTAATTTTAAACATTGAAAGAGTAAACCATTGTTGACAACAAAAAATCTGTCAAAATTGAAAATAAATTGTACTTAAATAATAATGAAAATCAATCTAAAGCCTAAAATATATGTAGGTCACATTGTGAAAGTTTTCTGGTTTTAGTTTGAACCATGGTGTGTGCGAATAAGGTTGGGGGAGTTGCTTTGTTGCACTAGAGTAGAATCTGTGAGTGTCCTTTGATCTCTACTTTCTTTTCTGGTTCAGGGCAGACACCCATTGCTCTGTGTGTAATGGGCACATCTGATCTGCAAAATTCCTGGTGTTCCTCGGATGTTGTTTTAAAGCAGCATGGAGTGCAGCAACGTGGACTGCTCATCCTAGTTTTTCAATTGTGGTTCCACCGTGCTACCACAGTCACGCCTAAATCTGACCTAAATGTCTACCACACTGTCTCTCTGAATGCTCTCTTGTCATTCCTGGTTGATGTGCTTCCTGTCTTTTGCCACACTTTCTTCTTCAGGACCCACTTCTTCGAGGGTGGAAAGTTCATTATTTTTAATATGAGATTTTGGGGACTGATTAAATCTAAACACCAAATAATTATTGATTATAAAATAGTTTATTTTCACATAATCTATGAAAGTTCATCTTTTAATCTCTTGAAAGAAGGAATGTAAATGTACCACATTTTCTTTATTCATTCTACAGTTGAGGGGAATCTAGGTCGCTTCCAGGTTCTAGCTATTACTCAGCAGAAAAAAAAATGGAATCTTGAAATTCGCAGGCAAATGGATATAACTAGAAGAAACCATCCTGAGTGAGGTAACCCAGTCGCAAAAAGATGAACATGGTATATATTCACTCATATATGGATTTTAGACATGGAGCTGAGGATTATCAGCCTACAATCCACACCACTAGAGAAGCTAAGAAACAAGGAGGACCCTAGGAGAGACATAAATGGTCCCTTGGTGAAGGGGAAGGGACAAGATCTCCTGAGCAAAGTGGGAGCATGAAGGGAGGGGAGAGGGAGTTGAGGGAAGGAAAGCAGGGGAAGAGGAAGAGAGAGAACATTGGGGAGCAGGAGGATTGAGGTAGGGGGAAGAATAGAGGAGAGCAAGAAGGGAGATGTCATAACAGAGGGAACCATTATAGGTTTGAAGAGAAATCTGGCACTAGTGAAATGTCCAGGGATCTGCAAGGATAACCCCAACTAACAATCTGGGCAATAATAGAGAGGCTACCTTAAATGCCCTTCTTTTATAACTAGATTGATTACTACCTTATATGCCATCCTAGAGCCTCTATCCAGTAGCTGGTAGAAGCAGAAGTAGAAGCAGACTCCCACACACAGCTTAACACTGAATTGAACTTCTGGAGTCCAGTTGCAGAGAGGAAAGAGTGATGAGCAAAGGGGTCAGGACCAGGTTGGAGAGACCCACAGAAGCAGCTGACCTGAACAAGAGGGAGCTGATAGTTGGGAAACCAGCATAGGACTGTTCCAGACCCCCTGAGCATGGGTGTCAGGAGGCCTGGGCAGTCTATAGGGCCTCTGGTAGTGGATCAGTATTTATCCCTAGTACACAAATGGACTGTGGGAGCCTACTCCACATGGAGGGATGTTCTCTTGGCCTAGATACACGTTGGATGGTCTAGACCCTGCTACAAATGATATGATAGACATTGAAGATCCCCCATGGAGGGCCTCACCATCCCTGGGGAGGAACAAGCAGATGGGATAGGGGGCTGGTATGGGCCAGGGGAGGAGGGGAGGGAAAGGGAACTGGGCTTGACATGTAAAACAAGCTTCTTTCTAATTTAAGTAAAAAAAGAAAAATAAAACATGTAATTTTAAAATAGATAATTACTATGGAGAACTCACCATGAGCCTTGCACCCTTTATAAGCTTTTGTGTATTATTAAATTAGTTTGAAAATGTCTCCATGACAAAATTAATCTTTCAGAGAATAAGTTAAGCCCTATCTGTTCTAAGGGAAGCTGTGTTCAAGTCTTTAGAACTATCTTGGAAATGTGTTCTTTGTCTGCAGCTCTGAGTTCAGTGGTAACATACACCATACACTTCAGTACTAAGAAATTGCAAGACCATTAAGGTTTACTTGGCCCAAGACAGTCTGAAGTGTGAGTAGAAGAATTCTGACCTTAGGAATTTCTAAGTTTGTTCTGTTTGTTCCCATAACAGAGACTGGCTCCAAACAAAACCACCATCTGTGTCTATAAGTGCTGGAAATATCCACAGCTAGGTTTATGAGAATCTTGTCATAAACACAGAGTAAGTTAAAGGCACCCCTGATTACCAGTCTGGGTGAGTAGTCATAGATAAAACACTGGTTTCTAAAGAGGCTGGTAGAGCTGTCGGGAGATGTGAGCTTCTGGTTCTTTCAGCTGGACACCGCTATACACCTCTATACTTTTAGTTTATCCTTGTCAACATAACTGTAGCTCATTTGTCTCATTTGTCCTCAACATGTCCTTTACTCCAAATATTATCATTATAAGTCATTCCCATACCCATATTCTCCTCACTTCATTTCTGGTCTACAATCTCTTCCCTAGAAAGTGGCTTGCTACCTCAATGGGGATAAATCCAAAGACAGAAATAAATACCATCCATTCCAAAATAACAGTGCAAGCATATCAGGAAAATTTCAAAACATTTATCCTGACACATTTTAAAAAGTCGCACATACAATGCTTTAAAATTCCCATTGTAAATACTCAAGTTATTTAGACATTAAGTTAAACAACTTCCTCTTCATTTCTCAATTTACTCTATTCATTAAATTTAACATGAATAAGCATTTGCTATGTAAACTTTCAGATACTTTTCTATACACATGAATAAAATTTTTCTTTTTTTCCCCCATAGAATATGAATTAGGTCACCTCTGAAATTCAGTGGTTGTATGATTCAATCTCTCCTGTTGAGTCATGTGCTGATAGCATGCTATTTTTCTATGGAGAAATATTTATAAAACTAATAATTAATATCTGCTGAATACTTCTAAGTTAAGGATTCTTGTAACTTCTATGTATGGAGTTGTATATAATGTTAATAATATTAAAATATAACACTTTATTAACCTTATTTGATAGATAAATATAGCTACACATATCAAAAGAAGTTATTTGTCCAAGACAAGCTAAATTAAAAAATATATATCTTTAACCATTAGGCCCTATTGCCCTGTCTAGAATACTTATTTTTGTCACTAAAACCTTCTAAAAATCATATTCTTAATTAGATTCTTAATTATTTTAAGATAAGCACAGGATTATTGAATGGATAGAGCAAGTAAAAGACCATTTTTAAAACCCTATGCAATGAGTACGAATGTAAACTAGAGGCTATACACTGCAGAATCAAGAGCCCTCCTCCCCCTTTTCGTTTTATAGCTTCTCAAATACAATATATGTAATGATAAGTCTAGTACAAGAAGAGGAATTCATGCATAAAAGTACTTAAAGTTGGCCAGTACTGACAGCATTATTGAGGTTAGAAAGAAATTGCACAGAAAGTCTTTCCTGGTTCCATTTCAGGCCTTTGGGAAAGTTGCCTCAGTTGCTGTGGTCCCAGGAACAGTCACTTGTCTCACTTCTTAATGTAATATCATTCTCAATTTGATAGAGCACTAGGAAGCCTTCACTTTGGTATACATCCTCTGTCTTTGATGCAGTAATGTTTTCTAGAGTGTGGGAGGACATTAAGCTATGAAAATATCCTTGGAGAAATTTGCTTATTAAGTTTAGTTTTTTAAAATCTTCCTACTACTTTTTTTAAATTGAACTCCAGGAGGTTCCCTTTATTTTTTGGGCACATCTTGTTTTTTCTTTGTCTAATGAAGTTTCAAATGCTTTTTGATGAGCTATTAAACTTGGGAAAAATAAGCAACTCTTTAGAAATAAAATAAGAAGAAACTAAAAATGAAGAGTGGAAAAACGCCTGGATTTGAGAGTACACATCATTACAGCCCATTATTTGGAAGAAAAGGCTGGTACTTAATAGTTCAAACTGCATAAATAAAAACATCAAGAATGATGTGGGGCATCTCTAAGAGCCTTATGTTTGTATGTGGTGGCACTACATCATTTCTGATAAAGTATCATTGACACTTAAAATGTAGGTCATTTAGTTAAATTTAAATATCAAAAAAATAATGTTTCAATGGACACACATTACTAGAAATCATTGTATTTAACTTATGTGGCATTCAAATGTAATTGGGAACACTATGCTTTTTTTTTTACTACAGTTGCAAATTACTGGTGTATTATATTGGAGGTATCAAAGGAAAGGTGCATACTGGTTCTATTGTGTAATTCTGTGTCAGTTTGCTCCAGAAGCTGCCTGTCTCAACTACAAATGCTTCCTTGGGCTTCCATGAATTGAAATAACTATTTCAGCCCTTCCATGTAACATTTTAATAAGTCCAGTAGGTCACATCCAAGGGAAATATCATCTGATTCACTCTCATAACCAGCTCCAGATGAACTTTCCTAGAAATGGCTGCACAGGGCTGATAAGGGGGGTTGTGAAACTTGAGATTAAAGTTCATTTACGTTTTGTGTTAAGTATTGCTTTCTTGGGGGATTTGGCAGGAATATATGGGGTCACAAAACATCAGACAGTGTCCTGAACTTCAAGATTTCCTTTTAGGACAGCAGAAACTTTGAAGCACAAAAATCCCAATAAGAAAGTAATGGAGGGACACTGGTTTCATCTACTGTGTGGGTTTTTAGATTCGCTTCTTTCTAGACAACATTTCAGTGCTGGAACCCATTTATGACCTTTAAAGCTTCAAAATTTCATTTCTGTGTTCTTTAAACACTTCACTCCCCCAAACAGAAATTTGGGGTGACTCCACAGAAACCTGACTTTTCTGGTCTGTGATTGGATCGCCCTGGCTACCGAGATGTAGTGCTGTTCCCAGAAGAGATCAAAATGGTGTTCATATGTTTTGTTGCCTGTGCTGGAATCAGAAAGGAAGATTTTGAAGCTGTTTCACTTGGCTCAGAGAATTTCTGATGCAGTAGAGGAAAACTGGTGTTTGGTGACTCTGGTATTACAATATTCAAGGACAACAAAGTAGCAGGACCCATCTCAGGAAAGGGATGGGCATTTCTGGAATTTCATGAACACAGCACCTGTGAGGATAATCGGGAATTCTGGATTGTGATGAGAGTTGCAGGGACTGCAGGAGGAATTGATCTATCATGAGACTGACAAGCCCTTCACAAGTAAACATGGAGGGAAAGAAGAAAGTTTTAGGCAGGGCACACTGTTTATACAGAATTCAGAATTGATGAGTCTGTTTCTTGTTTTTAATGAGTCCTGAGGCATGAAGTTGGAGAGAAGGAAGAATAAAAGATGCATCTGGAAGTGTGGAAGGACTCTGATAAATTTGGACTGTGTCTTATGGACAGTGAGAATACCCCAAAATTGTTAGGCAGGGGAATGATTCTATCGTGTGTGTTTTTAAACTCACTTAGATTTCTAGTGTGAATTAAATTAAGTTTAACATCAACATGGACTGTAAACTAAGTTGTTTTGTACATGGTAGATGATCATAGTAAAGGGTCGGTGAGTGATTTGCTCTTCCCCCATCTTTCTTAGATAAGGCTAAGCCTATGATGCATTAGTTACACTAAATAGTAGTATGAATCAGTAGACTCCTAAGACTCCATAGGTAAACACTTTCTTTGTATTATTTTAAACAGAGTCTCAGGCATTCTGTCAGGAATTCCTTGCAGGATTTCTGGCTTTCTAACAACTATTCCTCTTCATAATTCCCAGTTTACAAGGATGAAAGGCTTTTCTGTAGACCTTTGAGCAGAGATTTATTTAATGAGTTTGATGTGGTGACATTAAGTGATTATTCAGTTCTGAAGGATAATCTATGTCAAGATGACATACTTGCCTACTGAGCTTATTTCTGATCTAACCTTTTCAAAGTTGTATAAATAATTAATAAATTATTAGTAGATGAACTTTCATCATCTTACATATAAATGAAATAAAATCATAATTGTAAGACAAATGCTTTTGTTATATACTCTTTGTATAACTTTAGTAACATTGAAACCTGTGTATCCTATCAACTTGATATGGAATCACCCAGGGGACCTCCTTGCCTTTTTCTGTGTGGGCGTTTCCAGAGAAGCTTAATAGAATGGAGAAGACACCATCTAAATGTGTAGCGCCATCTCATGGGCTGTCACCCATACTCAATAACAGGAGGAAAAGGAAAAGGCCGAATGAACATAAGCAATCTATTCCATTTGTTGCTTTTCTGTTGAAATGTGAAGGGTCCCACCCACATTCCCCCACTAACATGGGACAACCTTCCCCATTTCCTTATTTCAAACTGTGAGCCGAAATGAGCCTTTCTTCCCTTAAGCAGGTTTATACAGGTATTTATCACATAAATGAATGAAAGACTATGCAATTATTGTCTTTGTAGTGGATATAATATGGAACACCATCTACTATATTAAGCAACCCAAATAAAACTATATTAAAGCTATGAATAGAAATGCAACTTGAGTGAATTTGCCTAAGGTACATCAGTACTTCTCAGACTATATGCTTCATCTAAAGGATAACATTTTGCTAATCTCTTACCTTTGGTCTGTTTGGGTTTGTATGAGAAATTCTATAAACCAAAATATATTTTATTTGATTAAAGAATGAATTAACCATTTAGATGAGGGTTAAACTGATATTACTGCCATACTGTGCAAATTGACCTTTCTCGGGAGCAAAATTGATCCGGCACACATTTCCATATCATTATATGCACAGAGATATTTGATAAGAAAATTTAAGCTCCCAGATATGAATATTTGTTCTGATTTGTTCTGGATACTAACATGTTAACATCTATTTACATACCTTAATCCCTCAGTCTCACTGGGTTCTACTTTTGGTTACATGATATTTGACTTTAGGTTCAAGATTATGTAAACTATTAATTTCAGCCAAATAAAATTGATAAAATTCATATTTAAATTTTGCAATTATCTACCTATCACACAATATTTTTCATATTTCAGTTAAAAATTTTAAACACTCTTAATTGTTGTTCTTGAAATCTCTTCTAATTTTTATCAACTAAGAAAATTAGGTTAAGTGGAGATAACTATAACATATTACTATTATATGTGAATTATGTAAATGAATTTTCTTCAGTCTTATAATTTTATGAGAATATACAAAATAAATAAGAAAACAATTAAATAATTTTCTCAATATGTCAAGTTCTCTATTTAATTGTCCTGAGTTTTGCAAAGTAATGATAGTATTTACATGCTGTTTCCTATTTCAGAAGAGTTTAGACATCCAATTCTAACTATGATAAGTTTAACATATTATTCTTTTTTATGTGCCTGGATTGGGCCCCAAAATATTGTTTAATCATGTCATTTATGTGTGTGTGATCATTTACATATGAGATAGATTTATTCTTTTTTTTTTTTTTTTTTGGTTTTTCGAGATATGTTTCTCTGTATTGTTTTTTGGAGGCTGTCCTGGAACTTGTTCTGTAGACCAGGCTGGCCTGAACTCACAGAGATCTGCCTGCCTCTGCCTCCTGAGGGCTGGAATTAAAGGCATGTGCCACCAATGCCCGGGTTAGATTTATTCTTCATTGTCTTACTTCACATGTTGCTATTTCATTGTTTTCCCTATTGGTGTAAGTTACATGTTATCATTTTATTATGTACATGAATATTTATAAATTTACCTGATTCTTCATTTTGGAGGCTTTTAAATTACTTTAAGTGTACCATTGTTTGCCTGATTCCTGTGGGAGTCAGAGGAGTGTTGTATCCCTGAAACTGCATTGACAGACAGTTGTGAGCCATGTTGTAGGTGCTGGGAATTGAACTCAGGACCTCTGGAAGAACACCAAATGCTCTTAACTGCTGAGCCATCTCTTCTGCCTCCCTCATTTTCTTAAGATTAGTTATTGGACTCATGGTTTGCAGCAGTATACACATCTTTAAAGGTTTTTATGATGCCAAAGTTTCTCTGTAGAAATGCTGAAATAATTGAAATGCCACTTGGAGACATTTGTGGAAACACAGAGTTCCCTGATGCCACCTGACACTTCTGTGATCTTTTTCTTGCTTCTAGCCAGGAAATCGTACAATCATGTAGTTTCCTGTGTTATTATTTATGGATACTGACCATTTCAATCACTTAGCAGTTTTATTTTTTATACTTTTATTATTTCTCCATCAATATGTCCTAAGTATTTATAACAATGGAATGCCTAGAATGTTTGATTATGTTCTAGGTTACTTTTAAGCATTTTAGATCTATTTAATTGCATTCTCACAAACATTGGTAGGAGATCAGTCATATTACTGTTCCCACTTCACAAATAAGTCAGTTTTTGAAACTATGAAGTTTGGCTTTAAGGCTCACTCATAACCCTTTTAAAGGACTTTGCACTTTTTAACTATTTTGTGCTTATAAGTAGATCTTAAATTTATTAAAAGGTGCTAAATTTTTTCTTTAAATTTAATTTTTAATCTATTAAAATTGTCTGTTCCACTATGTTCATAGCAGCATTATTTGTAATAGCCAGAACTTGGAAGCAACCTAGATGTCCCTCAACCGAAGAGTGGATAGAGAAAATGTGGTACATTTACACAATGGAGTACTATTCAGCAGAAAAAAAACAATGGGATACTGAGATACACAGGCAAATGGATGACACTAGAAGAAACCATCCTGAGTGAGGTAACCCAGTCACAAAAAGAGAAACATGGCATGTACTTTCTCATATATGGATTTTAGAGATAGATCTGGGGAGTGCCAGCCTACAATCCCATGGCCAGAGAGTCTGGGAAACAGAAACTTCTTTTAGTGGCTGATCAAAGAAGAGGCAGACTCCCACTGAGCTGAACTCAAGAAAGCCAGTAACAGAGAGGGAGGACTGATGACCAAAGGGATTAAGACTGGGCTGGTTTAACCCCCAGAAACAACTGACCTGACAAAGGTTAACTCTTGAATCCCAGGCATCAGCCTGGGAATCCAGCATGGGACTGATCAAGACACCCTGAATGTGAGTGTCAGTGAGGAGGCCTAGGTAATCTATTGAGCCTTTGGCAGCAGATCAGTACCCATCCCAAGTATACACACGGACTTTGGACTCCCATAGAACAATGTGAGGTGCACTCTCACCCTGAACTCTTGGGGATGGGTCTAGGCCCTGCCCTATATGAAATGACAGACTATGGACACCCCCATGAAGGGCCTCACCCTCTCTGGGGAAATGAGGGGATACTGGGGGGATTGGGGGGAGGGCACGGGAGGAGGGGAGGGAAAGGGAGAGGGCCCTGGAACTGACTTGTGAACCAACCATGTTTCTAATCTAAATTTAAACTTAAAAATAAAAAAATTAAAACAATATTAAGTTCTAAACTAAAAAAAACAAAAAAAAAACCAATATTGTTCTCTCTGTCTCTGTCATGTGTGTGTGTGTGTGTGTGTTTCAACCTTTTAAAACGAGTTTACTCTTTCCATACAGCTATTTATCTAGACTCTAGTATAAAAAATGTGAGCAATGATAGTAGAAAGGATAGCTCATATTAGCTTAGGGAAATTACATATAACCCATATGATCAAAAGGGCAATTTTAATTCACTTTCTATCCAGGATGAGGAAAGCTACTCTTTTTGTAAAAAGAGACTCCTGTATCCCATCAAACAATATCATCTGGTTTCTGGCTTTCTGAAGTGTCATGTTTCTTACAGCATGATCAACAGTTTCTTCTATATATTTCAAATATTTAATTATTGTTGTGTAATCCAGATTTTAAGACATAGATTTCCAGATTACTAAACTCTGGCATATGCTATGTTTGCACATATGTGTTGGCATGTGCTTAGATAGTATACACAGTTTAAGTAGAGATTATACATTAATTTAGTTATTTATGTTTGCTATAATTCCTACTAATGTTCTGTTTTTGATGGTCAGGTGTTAGGCACCTTAAATGGTACTTCAGATCTTCCAAATAATAGGAAGTCCTACAAATATTTGAGCTAGATTCAGGAATTTATTACTGTAAACATGGAATCCAGGCTTTCTGAGAATTAGTACTAGATTTGTTTTTCATATTTTTGTGTTATTTGGAGTAAGGAAACATTCAAGCTGATGCTCATGGATTTATTTTTCATTGTCAGCCATTTAGAATACAATGTCATTAACTTTGTCCCCTATTTTTGTTTCAGGAAATATTTATGGAAATCCCACTATGTTAAGTACATTGATATATGTATATATGTATATATAGATTGAGAGCCTGCTATATAGATACACACAAAGATTTCAATCCTCACTTGTCTCCATGGAAACCACAACTATCACCAGCTGCAGGTAACACAGTGGAGGAGTGTCTTGCTGCTGCCTTCAAATTTCCTTCTAAGACCCTAGCAATATCCTGCCTACTGAAGTTCCTCACAGGTACTCCTTTGTGATCATGATGGGGACAGATCTTAGTTTTGTTTGCCTGTTAAAATAAAACTACATCAGCTTGATAACTAATCACCAATTGAAATACATTATGCACAGTTCTTTGCAATGAGAAGGCCAAGACAAGACACTGTCAGATTCAGCTCCTGGTGAGAGCCTACCTTCTAGTACTTCCTTGTTTTGATTAATGTGGAGGAAGTTGGGAGTGAGCTCTACTTTAATCAGCTCCCTATGAAGTCATTGGTGCTGTTCATGAAAACTTCACCTCCTCAGCTTAATCACTTTCCCTAAATCTCACCCTGAGAATTAGATTTTGGCATAGGTAATTTGGACAGACACAAATATTAATGAAATACGTGTTATTAATATCCAGGCCTCCTTTCTCTCTTGACCTGGCCAAAGTGTCTCAAAACTCCAGAATGCTGCTCTTTCACACAGCTCACCTTCCTTCGCTACCATTTCATGCCTTCCTGCCCTTTTCAGTGATATGTCCTTTGTCTTAGCATATGTATTCCCACTAAAATTCTTTCAAATCTAATCCCATTTCAGCATTTTCATTCCAGAGAATCTTAATTTACAAAACCTGAAAGAAATAAATAGCCTGTAAAAGATACAGTTCTATTTAATTTGTAATTTGTATCTCTATTGTTTACAGCAGTTTTCATATTAATTAAATACTCAGTCAATTTAAATCTCGATTTCTTCAATTTCAGTTTCCCTTACAAAATGAGATTTTGCAGTATAAAATTGGAAGTAGTGCCTTTGTTGGAAAAGTAATTTGCAAGAGATTTAGAATACTAGTATTTATGGCAACATAACAGAAGTGTGATGAAAACATAGTTAAAGCAAAATTTCAAATCACTGCTCTCAGGGTTCAAATCAGCCTGTTTCCTAATTTTACTTTAACAGCAACAGGATATTTTTTCACAAAACTTAACATTTCACTTCTTTATTCCTATATAAAATGCAATCTTTTTTCTTTTTGTGAGGGTGATTATTATTAATTAGTCCATATATTCATTAAATACTCTGTCCTAATGGTCAAGCTAGGGGCTGAGTCTGTCTCTCAAATGTTAGGTCATAATTAGAACTAAACTTTATCTTGTGCTGAATTTGACATTTGGAACACAATTTTAAGTAAATGCTAAACTTTAACTCTGAAGATGTAGCAATTTCCTCTGTTTGGAACTGTTTGTCCTTTTTTGGTTCTTCACAAAAACATTTATAAAATCTTCTGGGGACTGTTTTCCATAACTAAGTTGTGTAAATCCAATATAACCACAAAATTTTACAAGAACAGAATATGATTCATACCTTGCTCAACTATTAATTTCTGATTGTTTGATTTTTTTATTTTACTCATGTGGACTCATTAACTCTAACATCAGCAATAACATTTTATATGTACGATGGATCTCTATCTTTACTGTGTTTCATATGGTCCATGTAGACAGATTAAAGTTATTTGTGTCAAATTATTCACATACCAATTTTGACAATGGGTGTTAAACCGGAAGGCATTTCCCAGAACTTGGTATTACAGACCTTCTGAGGGTTAACAGAATTCTTTGACATCAATGACTATAGGTCACTTAACATTTCTGTGAGTTTACACTGAGATTCAATACTGTGGTCATAATGTACTCTTCTGATTCTTGTCTTCAGTCAAGATGGCTCCACACTCTTTCTTCCTACCTCTGCTGCTCTCCCCGTTCTCTAAGATTTCCAGTGCATTTATATAACAGAAATATCCTGTTAAATACCCACGCCAATTTCTTTGTACTATCATATTTATTACCTAACACATGATGAATTTGTTTACTGAATTCTTATAGTAATGTCATGGCACTACTCAAGTAGAGAAAGGAACTTGAATTATAGAAAAAAACCTACAATCCCTCCTATAATTATTTGCCCATAGTTTAAACTGTTCTACAATGGATCTCATAAATTGAAAATTATGTGTATAATTTTAAACCAGATAAATTATTGAATTTGTTGGCTGGTTAGATGACTCAGAAGTTAAAAGCTTGTATTGCTCTTAAAGAAGATCTGATTTTATTATCTGCCCTCGATGTCAGGTGGCTCACAACTACTTGTAACTCAATGGCCAGGGAGTCCAATGCCCCATTCAGGCCTCCTAAGGCAACTTCATTCACATCAGACAGACAGACAGACAGACATACAATTTTTAAAATAGAATTTAAGGAAGATTAAAAGAAATGTTTTTCTTCTTTCTCTAACTTAAGTAGGATGAATAGAAAAACAAGAAAGGATTAGATCCACAGCTCTATGCCACTTTCTTTAACTTGAAATGCTCTTTAATTGAAGTTCCCCTTGAGTATATGCACATGAGTGTATGTAAGTGAGGGCCAATGAGGAAACTGATGTCCACTTCCTGGACCTCCACACCTGCACTCTGAAGAGATCCTTTTGTGAAGAGATGTTTCTGTTCCTCCATGCTCAGATCTTTCAGTTGCTGAAGGGAGATGAATGCCCTTTGTCCAGAATCTACTTTAATCAGAGCCCTTCCTCAAAACAATATCACTGACAGATCCATTAGCAATAGTTTTTTTTTTCCAAGTTTTGAATTCTTATTTATAAAGAATTGTGCTATTCTGAGTAATTTGTTGCAGCAAATAATTATTCTAGTAGCTATCATAATTCATTTGGATGTTTACAGTAAACCATTATACACAGAAAAAAATTAGTATAAATTCATCTTTCATCATGTATTTATTACAAATTACATTATAAAACCCAATATAAAATATAGAATAATATAACAACATGTCTTAATCTATCAAGCAAATAAATATATTAGAATAAAACCTTTGGAACATAATTTTACTAAGGGAAATACAGTAAAACACTTTAGTATAAAAATGATTTGTTCATATATTTTAGGTGGTATCTATGTATCCTACATGTTCACAGAAATGGAATAATGAAATCTCTGCTTGGTGTGTGTACATCATAGTTCTTCAACTAAGTCCGAGCTATCTCTTACAAGTCAAGATATATTTACTCTTCAGCCAGTGGGTCATCCCCCCAACACTGTAGCTATTTTAAACTCTATACTCCACCTCTGTTTTTCTCTTCAACTAAGATGTTCATTTCCATATTGTTCCCATATTTAAATGGCCCTCATCCTTTAGAGGTTGACCCAGTTTTCAAATACTCAGGACTGTCTTTCATAATCATGCTAACACCTGATTATTGTAACTTTCTGGAATCACAATAAAACACATTGTGCATAAAGATTAATTTGAACATTTAGCCAAATGCAATCTTCAATTTGTACATAATATCATCTGTTCACTGTTGACTGCAAATAAAACCGTGTTATAGACTGAATGTTTGAGTCCTTAGAATTTCACCATAGAGTTCCTACCCATATTCAGTGGTATTAGAAGGAAGTCTTCAGGAGCTAATTAGCCTGCAGGGATGGCATTAGTATCCCATAAGATTCTAAATAGGGTGGCTTCTATTTCTTGCCCCTGCTATGAAAATAAAACAATAATTATGCAGCTTGCAACATGGAAAGAAATCCTTACGAGAACACCTTATATTTATATTTCTGTGTTTACACGCTATCCAGTCTGTGGTAACTTGACATAGCAGTCAGAACTTACTAATACAAATAAAAAAGCCTTTAGAGAATAGAGATAGTGACTAAATTATGCTGCCTGGAATGCTACTATGAATATAGGGATAACTAAGAAGAACTTAATGAAAAGGAAATAATTCTTTTCTGAAGGTGAGGTACATTAAGTATTGTCAGGATGACAATTGACAGTTGTGGAACTTTGAAGAAATAGGGTTTTGATATTCTACAGGTCTTAGAGCAGTCATTGTGGGCTAGGGTTTGAAAAATGCAAAGTGTATGCTCTTTCCTAGTATATCTTCCTGAAAGCTTCTGTTGCTGTGCTTAATGCTAGTATATTAATTGTTTAGAGACTTCAAAACCCAAATAAAAATGCAAATGCACATGCTATATGGAAGAACATTTTAGCTGATATTGCTTTATCAGATTACTTAGCCTACTTGCCCAGCCCTCTCTGTGGTATTAAAATAGACAGAGATGAGGGAAATAAGTGAAGGAAAAGGCTCCAAGCATGCATCTCTGTGGAAGGCAATGTCAGGGGAAATATTTTGGGCACCAAGGCTGTGTGGTAAATGTGCTGAATATGTAAGAATTACTAAAATGCTATCTGATATAAAACAATGGGCACAGAGAACAGCTGTTGAGTGAGTCAGCTCTATTCTAGAGCAAAGTGTGCTGTGTGAGTTTGATGAGTGAATGTTAGTAGGTCCTTCTATTTAGTGAAGATGGAAGATGTTTTCATTGTAGAATGAAAGATACTACCTTGAAGGAAATGTATCTTCACAATTACTATGTACCTTGCACAGCTACTTATATCACTAAAATTACACTCACCTATATATCTTGAGTTTTTTTCATTTATTATATGAGAAAATGGATGTCTCCTGAAGTCTCATTTGTTGATCATTGTTTTTTATTTCCTGGGCAACTGTTCTTATTCAAATGTACTTACCTGAGCCTATATCATGAGGCTTAATCTCTATCCTTTCTTCTCAAATATTCAGATTTTTCAGTTTGACATTGCAAAGTTTGATCCATTTAGAATTGATTCACATGCAATAGAAGCAAGAAGGATGATGAAGTTTCATTCTTCTTCATGTATATATCCAGTTCTCCAATGTAAGTTTTGGGCATTTTTTGTCCAAATCAGGTGGCTGGAGGCTTGTGAACTTATAAGGATCCTCAGTGCTATTCTTTGATCATTATGTTTGTTTTGATGACAGCATACTGATGCATTCCCTACCACAGGTTTTTTAGTAGAATTTGAAATTGGGAGTAGTGATGCTTCCAACAATGTTTTTTATTGTTGAGTATTGTTTTAGTTATTTGGGTCTGTTTTGCTTTCAGATAACTTTTTTTTACTATTTCTTTTAAGAATTTTGCTGGAATTATTTTCTAATTTTTGAGGTTATATTTACAACATTTTTTCTTTCCCTTTCCTTCCTCCAAACCCTCCCATATACCCCTGATACATCTTTTTTAAATTAATGGCCTCTTTTTCATTAATTGTCATATATACACCTAGACTATAGTGAACAACTCTCTAAATGGACTTGTGACCCACTCAAGAAGAAGGAAACTATGCCTTATGTGTTTGTTTTCTAGGCTAATATCAATGGAATTCTTTGGAGAATATAAATGGAATTTTGTGGAAATTCTTTCTCTCTCGGTATATTTGGCACTGGTATATGGGAAGAGTACTGAGTTGATTGTCTATATTTTATAGCCTGTCACTTTATTGAAAATTTTTATCAGATTTATGAGCTTACCTGTGGAGTCTTCTAGAGTGCTTGTGTGTTGAATCACATTGTCAGCAAATAGGAATATCTTATCTCTTTTAATTCCTTCTCTTGGTTTATTGATGTAGTTAGGACTTCAAGCACTGTATTGAAAGAATTTGAGTATGTCTTATTCTTAATCTTAGTGGAAATGCTTAAGTTTTTCTCCATTTAACATGAGGGTAACTTATGGGGGAAGACCTTCTGTGTATATGTTATCTTATTGGTTGTTGAATAAAGCACTGTTGGCCAATAGGGAAGCAAGACATGTGGGACTAGGAGTTAAGGAGAATTCTGGGAAACAGAGGCATAGTCAGTCATGATGTAGGACTCCAGAGGAGTAAGAGGTCTGGAACCTTTCTCCAGTATGAGAAGACCATGTGGAAATACTCAGATTAATAGTTATTGGTTAATAATTAAGTCAGAGCTAGCTGACAAGAAACCATAGCAAATGGCCAACAGCTTCATAATTAATATAGCATCCTGTGTGTTCATTTGGAACTGACACAGCTCTGGGACCAGGCTGGTGGGAAAGAATACATGCAACAGGCAACTATTGTTTTGTCAGATGTGGCCTCTATGATGTTACAAAACTTTTCCTCTAACCCTAGTGTCCTGAGAATTTTAACATGAATTTAACATGAAGGGATATTGGAATTTTCTGCAGGCATTTTGGAATCTATTGAAAAGATCATGTAATTTCTCTCCTTGAGTCTAAATGCATGGTGAATTATATCTACTGACTTACATAAGTTGAGCCATCCCTGAATCTCTGGAGTGAGCCAACTTTTCTTAAGAAGTTATTGAGTTCTGTTTAAAAGCATTTTGTTGAGAATTTTTGCATTGATACATTTAAAAGTTATATACTACAAAGCAAACTGTTAATCAACTGTAGAGACACCCTACAGAATATGGAAATCATCTCTGACACCTACTTAATATGACAAAGGATTGGTATATAGAAATATACAAAGTACTCAAATAAATAGACAACCACAAAATGTAATAGCAATAAACAACTCAAAATGTAGATAGTGGATCTTAAAAGAGTTTTCAGAAGAAATAAAAATAAATATGTATTTAATATCTTAGTAATCAGAGAAATACAAATTAAAACTATCAGAATAGCTAAGTAGAAAATAAGACAATAAATTTTGGTGAAGGTGTGAGAAATGGGGACCCCTCATACACTGAGAATTGGAGGGCAAATCGGTGACATCACTATGTAAATTAATGTGACATTTCCAAAAGCACTAGGTATATCACTCCTAGGTATATCCAAAGGACTCTGTTTCCTACTATAGAGACACATGTTCATGCATGTTCATAACTGTCTTACTCACAACAACTTGGATATGGAAACAGGCTTGATGTCCACTATCCAATGATGAACAGTGAACATGTGGTATCTAGGCACAATGTCATTTTATTCATCTGTGAAGAATAATTGAAATCGTTAAATTTGCAAGTAAATAGATGACAGAACCACTGTACACATAAACTCACATTAACCATGATTACCTTCACAAGATCAAACCAGTCAACATACTAGAATTGAGGTGAAAAAGTTCACAGGCCAGTACCACTAACTGAGGAGATATGGGCAGAACAATTGATAATTTCCACAGGGCAGTTATCTTTAAAGGTGTGTCTCCTGTAGGTAGATTACAGTCCAGTAGATGGCTCTACATGCATGAGTACATGTGTAGGGCAAACTGGACTCAGAGAGTTATTACAAAAAATAAAAATAAAACAAGGAAGACACTAAGTTGGGATGTGGGGAGTAGATCTAAGTGGAGTTAAGGGGTGGAGTTGATGGTGAATATTACAGAAATTCATTGTATGAAATTTCAAAGAATTTAAAAATTGAGAGAGAAAAAGATGTTAAAAATGATGAAGAACACTAGGTATGTCTCTATGTAAAAGTGTACTAGTGCAGAACATACACTTGAAATATCTTTCACATTTTCATAGTAAGATTTAAGAGCCTAGAGACATGACATTGTGGTTAGGAAAAATTACTGCTCTTGTGGAGGACCTGGGTTTGGTTCCGAACACCCACATGGCTTACAGCCATCTGTAACTCCAGTTCCATGGGATCAGACATCCTCTTTTGATTTCTGTAGACATCATGCACACACATGCTACAGATAGATATGAATGCAGTCAAAATAGTCATACACATAAAATAAGAATGAATAATTCTAAAAATGAGTGCAGATTTAAAAATGTATTTTCCTCAAGAAAGACATAAAAATGGTCAACAGATGAAATGGTCAACAGACGCAAGAAAAGATGCTCAGGACCATTACTTACCAGGAAGATGCAAACCACAGACTTAATGAGATGTCACTTCACATCTGCTGAAATGACTATTAACAAAACCAGAATAGACAGGAATTGGTAAGTATGTGGAGAAACTAAAGTTCTTGTGTACAGTTGGCAATAGTGAAAATTGATACAGCTGCTATGGAAACTATATTTTTTTTTCAGTTAAAACGAGTCACTTGTGTATGCAACAAACACATAAAATGTAATATTTCTAAGCATTCATATATGGCAAATTGGATAAAGACAGACAGCGTGATGAATAAAATAAGCTATTCAGGCAGAGACAAATACTATATGATTCCATTTATATGAAGTTGCTAAAATAAACCTTTTAGAAATGAGAGAGTAGAATGGTGGTTGTAGGCAATTAGGAAAATAGAAAAAGAAGTCTGACTTTAAGATGTACAAAATTCCAGGTATGCATACTGTCTGATGTCTACGGATCTGCTATATTAACATGGTGTTGGTGTTTGGATAATGCTAAAATAATTAGATACCAAGCTGTTTGTTTGTGACGGAGTAGTAGCCTACACTGACATTGAACTCATGACAACTGTTCTGCCTTGACCTTGCAAGTGCTAGAATTACAGGTGTGAGCCATTACACCCTGTCTACTAAGTGTCTCATGGTGGATTGATGGAAATAATGGTAAAAAACTCAGAGCCAAGAGTTAAATAGTCTAAAAAAATGCAGACTCCCACAAAACAATAGAAGCTGTGCTGCCTCTCGCAGTCACATGACATTTACACAGTTACCTGCATTAACACTGAGTTGCTTTGGGCACTTAGTCCTGTTGCTATCTCCCCCGATTCAGAGTTTCTTTGATCCCTTTTTTCCTACCCAAACACTCATATTTTTGCTCAGTTTTGCCCACTTGCAATGTTTACGAGGTTTACTAGCACCCAGCTGCTAGGGAGAAAATAAAGACAAATTTTGTGACTTTAGCTTGTACAGAAGTAAAAAAAAATGCTCTGCTAATCCAATAAAACCAATTAAAAGAACTCCATCAAAATAGATAAATTTTGAGAAGTGATTCCATGAGCACAAATAGATAAGAAATTTGTGGAATTAAGTATAATGGAATAAGAAACAAGTATAGTGGAATTAAGGAAATTATTTAGAGGATAATAGTAAATATCTACAATGCTTGTCTAACATTGTGATCCAAAGTTTTAACTCTTTTCACTAGGGGATGGAGAGATATCTCAGAGGTTAAAGCACTTGCCCTCCACCATGAAGACCTAAGTTTGGAATTCCCAATATTCATATGAATGGAACGATACTTAGCAGTTCACAAGCTGATCCTGGAGCAAGATAGTAAGACCAGTCCCATCAAAGAGTTCTGGATTAATTGAGAGACCCTTCCTCAATAAATAAGACAGAGAAAAAATCTGGGATAATATCCATCAAAGTGGAGTCTCCACATAAGTGTACATACATGCATGTGCACCTTTCTGCATGTGTGTGAACATATCTATGCATGCGTACACACACAGAGAAATGGAAAAAGAAAAAGAATGCATTGGATTAATTTCCAGAGCTATGTTCCACTTCAGAGCTTTCCACATGAAGGGTACTTTATTGAAAGCCTCTGTTTTAGCTGGAGGTACACAAATTCTATCATGCTTGCTTCTTTTCTTACATTTTCTGTGTCCTTGCAATTTTTTTCTAGGTCAAAATCCTTAGCTTTGGGATTTCTACTTTCCCTTTTTCTGTCTTTTGGTGCATAAGAAACTTTTCTGTGAAAAGTCTATCTCAAGATGCTTCCCCAGGGCACCATTAAAAGGGGAGGGCAGAGGATTCTCCCTGATCATTCCGTGAGTCACTTGGGGGCTATATGCGTCATGAGGTGAGCCAGTGAAGGCAATTCAATCTGACAGTGCTGTACCATGACCAAGAACCATGTGAGGCAAAGAAAGAGGCCAAATGTGTAGATAAGAAGGAATTAGCCTCAGGGGAGTTTATGGAGTGCAGAAACTAGGCAAGGATATAAACAACTACATTACAATGGCATAATGATGAAAACTAATAATTACCATGGAAACATGAAGGGGCAAATTACCTCCAGGAGAGGCTGGAAGAACAGTAGTCAGAGCTCATAAAAGCTAAAACTTAGCTTGTGGAAGTGACTTGGATATATAGAGACAGGGTATGAAAGGAGCGTCCTACAGTGGATCCAGATGAGAAAAAGAGATTCTATTATCCTATAGTAGATCCAAATAACAAAAGGACATTCTGTGTGAGAAAGAGACTAATCATTAAAATAGTTGAGTATATTAAATAAGACACTGAGACCCAGCAAATCCAGACTGTGTAGTATACCCTGTGCACAAATGGATAGAAAGTTTAGAGAATATCCCCCCAAAAATGGGACTCATGGTTAGTGTTAAGGGGTGTGTGTGTGTGTGTGTGTGTGTTTCCCCTTTCAGAAGACAGTCAACCTTAAAAATTCTGTGAATTTACCTCTTTAAGTTTTAATAAGATCATTGCTCTTTAACTATGAGAAGTTGTGTTCTTTTCAAATTTTCACATTCAGAGGCTAAAAGAGGTCCATATGTCCCACATGTTGAATCGATGTCATTCCACATAGCAGAAGTGATCTCACTTGATGCTCAGAGCTTCGCAGCTTTCATATTTATAATGGCAAGCATCTTGGAGTTAAGAAACCAGATGCAATTGTTATGAAAGGCACAAAAGAATGAAGCTTCTAGATGCCTCTAGCCCTCCCTTCTTTCAGTTTCTCTTATAAATAGGTAGTTAGAATCTTGCCCTGGTACCGGTTTTCAGTAATGCTGACAAGCGGCTCTAATTAAACATTTACAATAACAATTTTATTCTAAACATATGTGTGACTGAATGTATTTTTAAAATTAATTTTCCAATGCTCCTTTGTACAAATTAGAATTTCATTATGGTATGTAGATATGTAAAACAAAATATTAGAAGCCAGAATTTCTGACAAAAAAAACCACACTACTTCCTCATTAAACTTTATACCATAAAAAAACAGGTTTAACTTCCAGAACAATAAAAATCTTAACTGGGTTATTAACATTAAAAAGTAAAACTATACTATTATAAAAACAGAAGTATAACAACTCTATTCTCTTAATGGCACGTGTGCTTTGGAAAATATTAGATTAAATTAAGAGTGTGTTTTCTTGCCAGGTGGTAATGGCACATGCCTTCAATCCCAGCACTCACCAGGCACAGGCAGGCAGATCTCTATGAGTTCAAGGCCAGCCTGGTCTTCAAAGAGAGTTCCAGAACAGGCCCCAAACCTACAGAGAAGCCCTGTCTTGAAAAATGAAAAAATAAATAACAAAAGAACGTGGTTTCTTCAGATGGAGTGGAAGGAAGGATGCTTCTACTCTCCATTACCTTACTGCACACTTTAAATACACATGCAAACTTCCTGGAGAGCACCTATAGTATAATTGTATATTATTATAGTATTGATTTAATGTTTAATAAGCCGCATTTCTGGCTTATTATCTAGGATAATTTCTATGTGCTATATCCTTCAAACATTTAAATCTCTGCAAGTATTTGCAAGGATTGAAACTTCTCAGTATCCTATAGAATAAAATTCAGAGGCTTTGTGTTATAATACTTAATAATTGCAATAAGACCCAACTATTATCATAGAGCCTTCATCCAGTAATTGAGGGAACCAGTTGCAGAGATCCACAAACAATCATCAGACTGAGATCCGGGAATCCAGTCTAAGAGAAGGAGGGAGGTCAAGATAATGATGGAGAAATCTACAGAGACAGCTGAACCAAGCTCATGAAAACTCATAAACTCGACCAACAGCTGTGGATACTCCCAGGGACCAAACTAGGGCCTCTATAATTGGGACACAATTCTGAAGCTTGGACTATCTGAGAAGCTCTTGGCAGTAGGACTACAATGCAAACCTAATACATGGGCTAGCTTGTTGCAGCCACTCCCTTTGGAGGGATGCCATGCTCAGCCTTAATGCATGGGAGAGGGTCTTAGCCCTGCCTCAACCTATTGTGTCAGACTTTGTTGACTTCTCATGGGAGCCCTTACCCATGAGGATAAGTTGACTGAGGAGGGTTTGGGAGGAGGCAAGGGGATGTGTGAGGAAGGATAGGAGGGAGAACTGTAGTTGGATATAAGATGAAATTTAAAAAGAATGAATAAATTACATAAAAATAATGACAATAAGACCAACACAACAGAGAACTCCATTCCCATCTACATCTCAGTTTGTTTGACAGTTATTCTCTACTAAGCCCATGCTAAGACACCACTACTTCTTACTGTTATTCATTTGACTTCCTAGAGTGTGTCCCAGACAGCCACTACATCCTCCTTTCAATATCTTCTTTACAAAGCACCGAGTATAATACACTTTAAAATTATTAATGTAGTCTAAACGTGCTTTTCTAGTTCCCAGCCTCAACTTAGACTCTTCAAAAATAACCTTCCAGGTGGATATTTTTCTTACAGTTTTTCAATTATCACATTCACCTTCAGAGAATTCATTACCAATCTTACATTTCTCTAGCTAGTGACTAAAAGAAATAAAAAATAATGCACATTTCAGATCATCATCAGATTCTTTCTCATTATAATCTCACAGTGAGCCTTGTTTTCTCCTGTATGAATATCTGTTTATGTTTCACTTATGGATTAGTAATAATTTACATCTTCAATACTAACCTTGGTGTGCATAGAGGAAAATAGGATATGAGACTCCAAGCACAATTTCATCTTTACCATCCAGCATAACGTGTATTTTTCATTATGGGAAATAATCATGACTTATATCAAAAGATAAAATAATACTAATTCCAGCAAAGTATTAAAAGGAGTCTATACCATGACCAAATGGGATGAGTTGGGATGAGTTGCAGGAATAAAAAGTTGGTTTTAATATCTAAAAATTAGTTTTCTGGTTCTGTGATAAACACCATGACCAAAAGCAACAGGAGGAAAAGACTCGCTTGCTTACACATCCCAATCACAATCAAGCACCAAAGGAAGTCAAGGAAGAAACTCAAAGCAAGAACTTGGAGGCAGTATGGAAGCAGAGGCTATGCAGGAACATTGTTCTACATGGCCTACTTTTATACATACCACAACCACATGCTCAAGGATACTACCATGCACAGTGGGCTGGGCCGTTTCACATTAACCATTAATTAAGGAAATGTCCTATAGCCTTGCCTATAGGAAGTATGGTTGGGGGCATTTTTCTCAATTGATGACTTTTCCAAGATGACTCTAGTTTGTGACAAGTTGGCAAAAACCAACCAACCCACACCTGGCAAATAAAGAGCACACTCTATGAAAGACTTCCTGAGGAAACACAACACACACTTCAAGTAAGCCTAGAATGAGAACCCAGGACAAATTCAAATAACGACTGCAATAATGTCCAAACTGGTAAACGAGTTTTTGTTGGGTTAAGTGCCTCTCTCTCTCTCTCTCTGTGTGTGTGTGTGTGCGTGTGTGTGTGTGTGTGTGTGTGTGTATTTGTGGGGGGTACTTTCAAGCAGCAGGATTAACTCAAACATGTCTACATCACCAGAGAGCTCATGCGGCACCAATGACAACTCTCTAGTACTCTTCACAGGTTGCAGGAAACTTCAGCTTCCAAACACTTCTCTCTGTCTCTCTGTTTCTCTGGCCCCCAAACCATGACATTCAGCATTCAGGAAGTTTATTATGGCTCAGCCTCAATAAAACCAGTAGCTCTATACAAGAAATATTTTCTGCTCCCTCTAAACCTTTAAAAACACATCAATGAATATTTTTAAAGCATTTCAAAACCTAGGCACATTGTTATAAATAATTAACATGCATCTGATATGTAAATTTTGTGATATCATTTGTTGGTGAGGTATATTTAACCAGTACAACATAGTGGTGTCACTAACTCTGGTATCTCTCAGTTCTTACTAATAAAACATAATATATTCTAGATAATTTGAGTAGAAAGACTTTTTTCCAAAGAAATTGGTACTGTGGGATTTTTGTTTGTTTGTTTTGTCTTGTGCATATGTGCCTGTGAGCATGCGTGTACAAGCATGTGTATGTGTATGTGTGTGTGTGTGTGTATGTATGTGTGTATATGCATATGTTCTACTCTAAAAAAGAACACATTCTGAGCTCTCATGAGGTTTCTAGATCAATGGGGTCTGGTCTTTGGTAAGAGAAAACATACAACATATTAATTGCTGGTGTACTGTACATACAACTTCTTGAAAGAGTGTTCTAGAATATCTCAAGGTCTCCCTCTCAGCAGATGTTGAACTGTTTTCAGTTTTTTTTTCTTCTGGTTTATAATTCAGGTAGCTTTAAAGTGATGAGTTACTTAATAGGGATCATGAATTTTGTGACCATAAACCTCATGGCCTTAGTGTTTTCTCAGGAATACAAATTTCTAGATCAGAAGAAATATTAGGCAAGTCAATATAGTTCTAAATAAGAAATTTCAGAAGATATGAGTACAGTTATTACTGCTCTTTGAAGTGTGGAGGGAAATAAAATCAAAACTACAGACAGAATATGTGTTTGTTTCAGTAAGAACAAATCTCTATCTATTAGGAAGTGCTCTAGCTGCCACAAGAAGATTTGTTACTCAATTATATAGCCATACGGAGGACTTGAGGCAAGATATTGTTGCTAGCACACCAGGCAGAAATTGGTATAAAAGTCAGCTTTAGTGATGGCCTGTTTGTGTCTTAGTGCCCATGTATGGCCTCCATTAGTTCTACTGTCCACTTCATTAATGAGCTCATGAAGCAAATGGTAAGGTCATTGTGGGAAACAGCTGATTGATGTCTTTATAGTAGTATACGTTATCTTATCCATTCAGCTACTGGGTGCAAGTGCAGCAGATGGATGAGAGCTGCATCAGGGTAAAGCTCCTCCCAGACTTAATTCATTTCAAGACGAGAACTTCACAATTATTTGTCAGTTCCTCATTCTGTCTATTCAAATTTACTTACTTGTTTACATTGTATATATATTTACAGTTTCATGCATGTAGTTGATTCATTCCTTCCAACGTGTAGATTCCAGGGCTTGAGCTCAGGGGGTTCAAGCTTGGTGGTAAGGGACTTTACCTGCTAAGCCATCTCATCTGTACTAGATTCTCCATTTACATAGGGAATGTCCTTGAGAATAAATTAAATTTCAAAGAAAGACTGCTCTACCTATAAGGAGATGAGGAAATTTTGTAGAATAGAAAAGATGCATGTTAAATTTTGAATCTTATTAGTACATTGTTGGTGAAGTCCTGTTTACATGTCAATAAAGCACTGCTGGCCAATAGGGTATCAAGATAGGTGGGACTAGGAGTCCAGGAGGACTCTGGGAAGGAGAAACACGAGAGTCAAGATGTAACGCCATGGGGTAGGAAGCCCAGAATTATTCTCCGGTAAGAGAAATACTTAGATTGGCAATTATGGGGTAGATACTTAAGTGAGAGCTAGCCAGTAAGAAACAAGCAAGGCCAACAGCTTCATAATTAATATAGCCTCCTGTGTGTTTATTTGGGACTGATGCGGCTCTAGAACCAGGCTGGTGGGAAGGCTTCTCTCAAGGAAAAGGTTTCTCTTTACAGTATATAAATTGATATTCAATCAAAGTAGAGAACTTAATATAAAAAGGAAGGGCTTTGAACTAAATGACAACCATACACAAGAAGATTAATCACCTTGAATACTTGCATCAGAAAGAAAGGGAATCTTTAAATTATTGTTCAAGACATTGAGCATAAGAATTATTAAATGCAATAAAATAAAAGTAAAATAATTAAAGCAATTTTTAATAACTGTAGGTGGAACAAATATAGTTTCAACAATTTCAGAATGTTTCTTTGAAAGGGATAAAAATAGCAAACTTTAGATAGTTTGGTCAAGACTTCTTATTTTTAAATACAACATTAGTGTAGAAAATCACGTATTCTAGTAGGTAGTAGAGGAAATGCCTATAAAAAAATCAATGTCCATGAACCAGAATAAATGCAAATTAAATTCCTATAGTATATTTATGAAAATTACTCAGAGAATTAGAAATATCAATGTCCTTATTGCAATTGTAAAATTGAGTCATTTGATTAACATAGCTCCTGACAAAATGAAAGATACAGTTGATGTTGCAAAAAAATTAATAAAAGATGCAATTGATCTAAATTAGCCAGCTGAGGCTAATAGCTTTGTTCTGTAATCCCAATTGTTTGAGAGACTGAGGCAGAATGATCACAATTCTTCTGCTAGAAAATGAACTCAAGGACACTCTGTTCTGAGACATTATATCAGAAGTAAACAAGTGCAAACAATATAGGTCAGCAGTACAGTTTTTGCCTGGTAATGTGCTCAGATCAAGATGCAAATGATACTCAAAAGCCCCTTTCTGGGGGTGTGGGACAATGCAGAGGATGAAAGAAGGAGGAGGGTTAAGGAACACTAAAAAAGTTCTAGAGAATCGTATTATTTTATGTTTATTTAAAATTACATATCATTTATATGTTAGTATACATACACGTTGTTTGTATACATTTATATGCAAAATGAAGTTATTTTACTTACTCTCATAATAACTACTTACCTAAATAGTTATTTATCATAACTACTTATCAAAAATCTGTAACTATTCAATAAAAATCCCAGTGCCAGTCACAGGAAACATTCTTTCCAGTTTTTGATGAGTGGTGCTGGAGACTCAAAATATTATAAGCTATTGTCATTGCTCTTGGTTGCTACCAAGAAATTGCAGGAAAGGTTTTATTGCTGAAAGCACCACACCCTTCAGATACAGGACTTGGAGGAGTTGAGATGGACACGACCCACAAGCATCCACCTTGAGGACTAGTTCTCATAGTATCCAAATGTGCTATGCGGACTTCCTAAGCTTAAAGTATTCAGTGCTATTACCCAGCTGTAAAGTCAGTGAACCACAAAAAAGCGATCACAACAATATGATACCCCAAACTGTTCTACTACAACACTGCGAGCAACCCATAGTCATGTAATTACATGTCAAGACTGCTCAAACAGGAAAGAACTCATTCCTGGCATTGGAAACCTATGGGTAGGGAAGTCATGGACCTTAGGGGAGAACCCACTACTACCCCTTTCCTAAACTAACATTGTTTTAACTGTACTCTAAATATGTATCCTTACATGTACAGGAAAGTGAGGCTCTCATTCCTCACCAAATAATATTCTTTTATAACAGTTGGAGACCATCACAAAACCAACAACTGGCCAAAAATCAAAGGACACCTGACTTTGGGTTGTCCAGCCTAATTAATTACAGCTCCAACACAATCCCTACAACAGCTCCAAGGAACACCATGGGATGCAGGAGGGGGTTTTCATAGCCAAATTTCCAGGGCATCTGTTTCAAGGTAGTGGCTTCTATATATTACAGGAAAGCTATATTCATGACATCTCAACAATATGGCTGTGTAAACAAGACCCAGACAATGAATGATGACATTAGTTGACATGTCACTGTGGATTGGAGTAACCATGCAAGACACCAAATAAAGATGGCGAACTACAAGACATTCATGGTTGTTGAGAAAAAAGAATCAGTAATCTACAGGGATGAGTCCTCTGATAGGATTTCCATTCCCAAGAGGTCAGCCATAGATGCATATACATAGGAACAACATGAAAGTAACATAAACACACACACACACACACACACACACACACATACTATTGTACATAGTACTTCATTGCTTTTGCTAGCACAGCATTTTTTCATTCTAATTAACTTTTATTTTAATATACTTTGTGATGAAAAAATTCCCTATTTAGATGCCCATATTTCTGGTCATGGTGGCACAAACCTGTAATAACATCACTTGGGAGGTTGAGAAAAGGGATCTTGGGTTCAAGACTAGCCTGGGTTACATAGTCAGACTCTGCCTCTAAACAAACAAACAAACAAATAAGCCCAGTGCATTTGCATTTGACCATTCCTTCCCTCCCTCCCCCCAAGACAGGGAGACAGGGTTTCTCTGTGTAACAGTCCTGACTGTCGTGTAACTCACTTTGTAGACCAGGCTGGCCTTGAACTCACTGAGATCTGCCTGCCTCTGCCTTCTGAGTGCTAGGATCAAAGGCATGTATGAAAACTCCTGGCCTTCATTTGATGATTCTTAAGTATTCTTTCATAATTGTTCTTTAGCTATAAATAATAGGAATGCTTTTTAAAATTTATTTCATGAATATGGGATTTTGCCTACAGTATGTCTATATATCACATGTGTGTCCAGTGCCTGAGGAGGCCCAGAAGAGTATTGGATACCCTAGAACTGGAGTTACAGACAGATACGAGCTGGGTCCTCAGGAAAAACAGTCAGGGCTCTTTACCATCTCTTCAGTACATAGATTTACATTTGCCATCTGAAAGATTTTCTTAACACTTTCAATTGGTTTATAATAATTTCCTGGTATTAAAGATCTTCATGGCCGGGCATTGGTGGCACATGCCTTTAATTCCAGCACTTGGGAGGCAGAGGCAGGCAGATCTCTATGAGTTTGTGGCCAGCCTGGTCTACAGAGTGAGTGCCAGGATAGGCTCCAAAGCTACACAGAGAAACACTGTCTCGAAAAACCAAAATTAATTAATTAATTAATTAATTAATTAAATACAGTAAGTACCTCCATGGTTTTAGTGACCACCCTCTGGACTTCTGACATCTTCATCACATGGCCAATTTCCAGCCTAAGTCTCTTTTGTCTTCATATGTCTTCCTTGCAGTGGTGGATCTCATGTCAGATAAGTAAGTACTCTACCATGGAGCGCAGTGCCAGCTTTTTCAAATATGCTCTGTTTTGGTTTGGTTTGGTTTTATCTTTGGAGCTTATCCTGGAACTCGCTCTGTAGACCAGCCTGGCCTTGAACTCACAGAGATCCACCTGCCTCTGCCTCCCAAGTAGCACACCATTTCTTAAACTAAGTAGCTTTCACACAGAAATATACAGCATCATTGTCATTCTATCCATTTATACATACAGTGTATATTTTAACCAGGAATTAGCTTTTTGTTTCTACTTACCCTGTGATTCTCAGTTCCTCACATATTATACCCAATTTTAAATATTACTGTCATTTTCCTCACATCTTTCTTCAGGTTGCTCTATTCGGATCTGCAGTTGGCAGCTGTGTTATTCACGTGATCCTGCACATCAGTGGTGGTAACAGGGTATTTCCCTGTTTAAATAAACGCTGTGTGTCTATCTGCCAACAAAGATGTATTCTTAGTTATCACTTCCTCTTTAGAGAGACACATTGCTAGGAACACATTTTAAACTTTCGTTCAGACACCTTAAATATAACCAAACATCCATTCCTTGCCTAGTCATGAGTTCATCAGACATGAATTTAGTGATATGTGTTAAAGTTCTATATGAAACTGGGGTTCAGGGAGCTAGAAAATAGGAAAGATTGATGTGGAATGTCCTTCTGCATGCTGATAATATGTGTTGTTTTCTTTGGTTGATAAATAAAAGCTTATTTGACCAATGGACAGGCAGAATATAGCTAGGTGGGAAATCCAAACAGAGTCATGGAGAAAAAGAAGGCAGAGTCAGGGAGACACGATATGGCCACCAGGAAAGCAAGATGTGAGGTAACAGACCATGAGCCTCTTTGTAAAATAAAAAAGAATAGAAATGGGTTAATTTAATTGAGCTAGTCAGTAATATGCCTGAGCTATTGTTCAGACAAGTATAATTAATATTAAGCCTTATAGTGGTTACTAGGAAATTGGTGGGTATGGTGAGAGACCTCCAACTACAAATTATTGATAATGAGTCAATCAAAGTATAAAATTTATAAGACATTAAATTGGGGGGAAAGCTCTAAGAATACAACTTTTCCCAAATAGGTCTCTGCACTGGCTATGCTGTGTTATATTGCATTCGACTGAGCTGCTCAAAATCTGCAATTTTATCTACACAGAGAGTGAAAATGAAATGGACGGAATAGAACAGAGTTTTATTTTGGTTACCATGTTAAGAATGGAGAGAACATCCCAGTATTATCCATGCCTAAGAGAAATAAGAGGATGTGTCTTACATTTTTACACATTGCTCCAGTCATTGGGGGAAGAATGAGTTAAGAACTAAAGAATCTGCATTAACTATTCACAACTATATGTGAAATTTAAAGCGGCTTAATTCGAGGTTAAATGCACAGCATTTCCCTCAGATCCTCCAGCAAACAACCTCCTAGTATATTCTCTAGTAAACAGACAAAGTCTTAAATTCCAAAATACAGCATTGAATCAGTTTTAGAAAAATTATTCAATGAAGTTTTTATTGTACATTGTGGTATCATTAGGTATGAAAAACAGCAAACAACACATGCCTTTTTGTTCAGTGTTTATAACACATTTCATTCCTTGAAAATTGTTTCTGCAAGTGAATTGCATAAACTTTGAATACATTGACAACTTTCATTCAAAGTGTGTATGGCGAAATAGTTATAATTTGAATACTTTGGAAGAGTAATGAGGTAGATAAAATCTCAGTCATTGTAGGAGCCAAAGCACAATTCTTATCTCTTTCACCTTCTCATAACTCTAAGATATAATAACTAAACAACATTTCTACAAATACTGACATTACTGCTTTGGAAGACAAACTTAAAGATAGAGGCAAGACACCATCTCAGCTAGTATTTCTTTCCACCTATTGAAAAGTTAAAAATCTGCCCTAGACATAACCGTTAGGTTGCCAAGTAACTCTCAGTCAAATTTTCAACAAGAGTTTGGCTGGAAGACAGTATCTTCATTTGCTTTCAAATCAAAATAAGTGATCCCTATTATAAGCTGTGCAGGCAGGAGTCATGACGAATTAATTACAAAAGTGTATGAGTAAGCCCTTCACAAGCAGTGATTGAAACAGTGTGTAGATACTCTGGGTTGAGTATACCCTTCGATAAATTGAGCTTCTTCAAGGTTAGAAATCCAACTGTCCACATGCTTAACTATAGATCACAACCACATTCCCTGAGCATCTGGTACATAATTCTGAGGATTGCTACCCTTTCAATTTCTCAAAGTAGATGGAGTAATCTTTTTTTTAACGTGTAAATTATATCAAATGCTGCCTCCTCTCTTATAACCTTTGGCAGCTTGGTGTCTCATTGGGAGACTGGCCAGATTCTATATCATAGCCTCAGGGCTCTGTATTAACTGGCTGGAGCCTTACTTTAAGACAAACTTTCCATTCGAAAAAAACTGGCTGCTTCCAACCACTTGCACACAGACACATGCACACAGTGAGTGCTCCATAAATTTTCAAAAGCTCTCATCTGCTTCTGAGCTTTTCCACATTCCAGGGCTGAAATGTCTTGATTGAGCCCTTAACTGTGTCCACCAGCCATCAGAGCTGAGCCTGAGAATGACTTCCTGACTTCTCAGAAAAGCCAACCATCATTCCCCATAATATTCAGATCTATCACCTCTGCTAGCACAAGTTTGCCTTTCATAGCACAGATAAATTAACTGTAAATTATAGCCTAATTGGAAGGACATAAATTAACATACTAGAAATCAAATCTGTACAAAATGTATTACAATTATAAAATAGTTCATCATGTTGTTAATTGTATATTAGTTACTTTCATATATCTGGGGCCAATATCTTTGAGAGAATCACTTAAAGAGGGAAAAGATTGAGTCTGCTTCTTGCTTTCAAAAGATTCAGTCTATAGTTTCTTATCCCTTTGTGCTAGAGCAGAATATCATGGTGGTAGAAATATGTGGAGGAGATAGGACTTGGGACCAAGTAAAAAGTTCAACGACCTTCCCCTAAGACCTACTTTCTTCATCTCTGCTATATGTCCCAAGACGTCTACAAACCTCCAAAAACCAACAGCTGGTGACCAAGATTTTAACATGGGACATTTGGGAAAGTTTTATATTATTTCAAATAAAAATGTTTATTTGATTGACTGTCCCTTTCATTTAAATATTATAAGCTAAAACTCTTTGAGGACCAGGGCCTCTTTGTTTTGACCATCATTGCATACTTGCTTGAGCCATGACACATAATCCATTACTTGCAAATTACAATAAAAGTATAATTCTTTAAAATTGAAATAGTTATGCTAAATAGAAAATGTATGAAGCAAATATCAGGTAACGGCACTTCATTCAACACATGCCATGCATTTGCTTGGTGCTTTGGCCATCATATCTGGGGAGATTTTAGTGGGTTTTCTTCAAGAATTTTCTAATCTCCATGTTGGCTTGATATAAATCAGCAACATAGGATTAAAATAAGTGCTAAACTGGGCAAAGTAGTTGGTTCTTATAATCCTAACATTTGGTAAACTGAGACAGAGAGATCATGAATTCAAATACAGCCTGACCTACATAGTGAGTTCTAGGCCAGTCTGGGATCCATGAGGTGCTGTCTCAAATAAACTGAATATTTTTAATAAATAAATGTTGTTTTATGTGTAATTTCAGCACAATCAGATGAAGTCACTTTTATTTCCTTACTCTATATGGACAGAGTTATTTCTGGACTTTAACCTTCTGTCCCATTGATCTATCTATTGGTCTATTTATTACAATCCTTTAAATCTGAAGATTATTTGTTACAAATTTTGGTATAATGCTCCTACACACCTCAGGTTAAAGAAATTCATGCATATTTCATAAATGAAAACATTTTGGCATCTAGTGGACAGGACTTTGAGACATATGAGGCAAATACTCTGCTAATGATGCATATCCTTATCCAACTTGGTATTTCTTTTCCCATTGCTTCTTGCTATTCAACAGTAAGGTAAGTTCTTTACTCGATATTGTAAGCAGCCATTTCTGACATTCCCTGTTCAGTTCTTAGTAATTTTGTCCATTCTTTGGAGTTGAAGTTGTTCAGTAAAAATAATTTTATTTTTTCCATTTCTGCATTTACTTCATTAATGTAATCTTTTTTTCTTGACTCTAATATTATAAGGTTACTATGTTAATAGCTGTATGATGTAACAAAGATGTCTGTTCCACTATGTTCATAGCAGCTTTATTTGTAATTGCCAGAACGTGGAAGCAACCTAGATGTCCCTCACCTGAAGAGTGGATAGAGAAAATGTGGTACATCTACACAATGGAGTACTATTCAGCAGAAAAAAATAATGGAATCATGAGATTCGCAGGCAAATGGATGACACTAGAAGAAACCATCCTGAGTGAGGTAACCCAGTCACAAAAAGAGAAACATGGCATGTACTCTCTCATATATGGATTTTAGACATAGATCTGGGGAGTGCCAGCCTACAATCCTATGGCCAGAGAGTCTGGGAAACAGAAACTTTATTTAGTGGCTGATCGAAGAAGAGGCAGACTCCCTTGGTTAAGTACTGAGCTGAACTCAAGAAAGCCAGTAACAGAGAGGGAGGACTGATGATCAAAGGGATTAAGACTGGGCTGGTTTAACCCCCAGAAACAGCTGACCAGACAAAGGTTAACTCTTGAATCCCAGGCATCAGCCTGGGAAGCCAGCATGGGACTGATCAAGACCCCCTGAATCTGGGTGTCAGTGAAGAGGCCTAGGGAATCTATTGAGCCTTGGGCAGCAGATCAGTACCCATCCCAAGTATACACACGGACTTTGGACTCCAATAGAACAATGTGAGGTGCACTCTCACCCTGAACTCTTGGGAAAGGGTCTAGGCCCTGCCCTATATCAAATGACACACTATGGACACCCCCATGGAGGGCCTCACCCTCCCTGGAGAAATGAGGGGATAACGGGGGGGGGCACGGGAGGAAGGGAGGGAATGGGAGAGGGACCTGGAACTGACTTGTGAAGCAACCTTGATTCTTATCTAAATTTAAACTGGAAAATAAAAGTTAAAAAAAAAGATAAAAAAAAAGAAAAAGGTCATCCTGTAACTACTATGCTGAGAATGTGTTATATGTTATATGTTTTAACAATGGGATTTTATTTTATTGATATGAAAATACTTTTCTGTCATATTCTGCAAATGTAGTATACACTATTGATTGACTCTTGAGTATTAGAGAACTCCTTCATTCCTGAGACAAATCTCTTTTGGTTATGATACATTATACATTTTATATACTGCTTAGTGTCATTTTCTAATATTTCATGAGGGTTTTTGCCCTGCTGCATGATGGATTTTGCTCTGCAGTTTTCAGTGTCTTTGCATGGAAGTTTTCATATGATTGATATTTCTTTCTTGTAAGTAGATATAATTCATTAGTGAAACCAGCCCTCCTGGAGAATAATCACTGTGCTTTAAAGTACGGGGAGAATAAAATGTATTTTTTATAAATGATTATTTTCCCAGTTTGCGATGCTAGCCTGTATCCTTCCATTTCACTCTCATATTTCATGTTACTCTCTAATAGTATGAGTAAAAGTGCAAATAGAGGATGAAGACATCACCCTGAACACTTTCTATGTGTATTCCATTCTTTGCAATGAGAGGACTCTCATAAAGAGATAACAGCAGAATCTACTAAGTGAAGTCCCAGGCATAGTGCCAGGATAGGAAGTCAGCAGTTCGATTCCATACCATTCAAGTGAAGTGAAGCTTCCAAAGCTCAGCTTTATCTAGGTGGAGAAAACAAAGAAATATACTTTCTTTCAAATAAAAGGGAGATTTATTAACTCATGAAAAATGATGCGTTTGTCACACAGTTTTCCTTGTACGTGGCACTTCCTCCTAGCTAACAAAGGGAGAGTTCTGTAGAAAATCCTACATCATCCATACCCTCTCCCCACCTCCAAAGCCTGGCACCTTTTGTCAAATTTATAATTAGTTCTAACTATTGCCACTTATCATTTAACATTTTTCTTCTTTCAATTGAACTAATTTAATAGTACAGAAATTTAATTCTGAAATAAAAATGCTAGTTAGAATCCTTAATGCCCACACATTCAATCTCATTTTGAAAATTCTATACTCAGCAAAATGGAAACACAGAGTAATAGTTCTTATCTTTTAAGGAGGGAAAATGCAGGTGAAAAATGTAATCCTTGTTTGTACATCTTACCATAGGAAACAATGTAGCATGTGATCTTTGTTACTCGGTTAAGCTGCCTTTCATTTCCATTGCCTCAGCCCTGTTTCGTAGCACTGTTTACATACCTTACCAAACAGTTTGGCTTTAATATTTATTTTGAAGTGTGAAAGCAATTTTTAACACTTCTTGGTAAGATTTATAATTATAAGGGTGTTTGTAAATTCTTTATTAGAATGCTTTCTTTTCTTTGCTATGCGAGAGACCATATACTCTGATATTATTCTTAGGCTAATCCCATAATGTCACTAATGACCCACAGTGATCAAATGACAACTTTAGTTTTAAAACTTAGTTGAAAATGAATTCTGTTTTGCTCTCTCTCCGTAGGAAGCTTTTATGAACATGTTTTCCAAACTTTTGATGGGGAACTAATAAAACTTAAGGAGTGGGGATTTCCAAAAATATGTCTGGTTCTGCCCTGTCAGGTTTTTAGAGTATCAAACAATTGTTGACAGATGCTGGTCTAAGAAAAAATTTCAACTCTGTCTAATCTAATAAGAATTTTTTAAAAAGGAAACCACAAAACCAAATTCTGCATAAATGAACTCCTGTTCAAACTGTCTCTCTTCTTCAGGGGTTCACCTGGTAAACAGGCACATAGAAATGTTCAAGTTCAGTACCCATTCTAAATGGCCCTTTATCACATTCTCAACCTCCTGTCTTTTCTTTATCTTTCACATTGGCCTGTCCACTTGATGACACTATTCGACAGTGACTGTTACATGCTTCTTCTAGGTAAAGCAGAAAACAAAATACTAAAATAGTAATTCATACTTCTATGCAGTCTTATGTTTATTGGGCTTATATAATAAGCTGTTAGGAGAAAAAGTAGAAAAAGCTTACAGATATAGGCACAGGTAAGGAATTCTGAAAAGGATTCTAGCCACTAAGGAAATAATACAAAGGATTGATAAATGAAAGCTAATGAAATTTTAAAAGCCTCCGCGCAACCAAGGAAATAGTTAATTGACTGAAGACATATGATATAAAGTAGTACAGCCCTGATGAAAATAAGGCTTCTCAGAATCTAACAGCGTATCTATTATATGAATCAGCTATACAACTCCTGGCTACTCATTCACAGGGAACTAAATCAGCATAAAACAGAGACATTGCACATGCAATACCTGGAAGACTATGCACAATAGCTGTAATTGGTCTGTGCTTGCTGTTGTCAACTGGACACAAACACAGCCATATCTGGTAAGAGGGAGTCTTAGTTGAGAAAATGACTTCATAAAACATAGGCAAGTATGCAGCACACTTCTTGATTAGTAATTGATGTGGGAGGTCCCTGCTCACTGGAAGCAGTGCCATTCTTCGGTGTTTGGTCCTGGGTTGAATATGAAAGCAGGCTGAGCAAGCCAGAGGGGACAATTCAACACAGAACATTCTTCGGTGGTTTCTGCCTCGGTTTCTGTCTCCAGGTATCTGCCTTGATTCCTGCCTGGGTTTCTCTCCAAATACTGTGGCCTGGGTTGTGCAAGCCATATAAACTCTTTACTTCCCACGTTGCTTTTGGTCATGGGGTTTTATCACAATAATAGAAATGTCAACTACAACAGGAATCAAGCATGGTATGGAAAAACAGGATAAGTAAAGAAAATATTCTATAGATTTTTTTCAATCACAAAGGACGAGTGAATATTGTCATTTTCAAAGAAAGTGGATGCAGTTGAAAATAATTATTTTCAAATTTTACTCATTCTCAGAAGGAAAAGCATCCTCTTTCTTTCACTTGCACCTCTTTAATTTTATGTAGATCCATAACATTATCACTTGCGTGTAACATGAAAGCAGAGGTGAAGATGAGCAAAGGGGATTTAAAAGGGAGGTGGACAAGAGAAGGTGTGGGAGAAATGTGTTGTACATACAATATACACTTGCATAAAAATAAATTCTAAGTAAAAAAAAGGTTGACACTAATAAACAAAATTCAAGAGGGAAAGAGATCCAGAACGAAGGCATCCAATGTCCTTGCTACTATTCTGTTCTGCTTTCTGAACACTTTTCTTTCTGCCAGGATCTTTTAAACATAATTGGACTTTGGTATTAGATCTACGCAAACATTTTTGGGGATTGTGTGAGTATGAAGAACACCTGTAAACATTGGAAGAAAGAAATAATTTTGTGACCCCTAAATGAAAGTATCTTGAAACATTGGTATGTTAGTCACATGAAATTGAACACTGGATTCTACAACACATTTTAAAATAATTTCAGTGTTTTCTACACCTTTCCCCACTGAACATTTATTGTGTTCGTTTGGCTGTACAGTCCTGAATCTAAATATATTCTTCTGTATTACAGATGTTTGCAATACTGTGTGGCTGGTGTAAATTTTAATAATGGAATATACTTCGTAACAGGAAATAGTTTCAGGATACATTAGCACAGAATAAAGAGAAGAGGTTGGAAAGCTTTGCTATGGAGTTAGGTGAAGAATGAATACTAATTCATACAATAGCCCCACACATCAAGTGTCTCACTGTGTAAGCACATGTCTCACTATGTAAACATATCAGAGGAATGAATTGAGGAAGGGAACTTGAAAAGAATAAGCTCAATAAGCCATTAAATATAAAACAGACTGAATAAAACTCAATGCTATATTATCAATATATTGCAATTGTTTGGCTCCATATTAAATGCAATATTAATATTTATACTGTAAGCAGTTTAAATATTATTACTAAAATTGTTATATATTATTTCCATTTTGATTATATCTATACACTCACAAATAAATTGGATTGATTACATATGTTTGAATGTACCAGTCACAGATGGTAGTGGTTACTAATAAATTTTACACAAAGTCAGAGAAGACTTATGTTTATTGATAATTTATGATATACTATGCATTACATATAGTAAATATATATGCATTAATCACAAAGAAAATAAGACCTGCTTTTAATATTTGGAGTGAAAATTCTGAATGACCATGATGAGATTTATGAGTATAAATAGTGTATAAAAACTGGTTTATTTGAATGACTAATATATCCTGCTATAAATGCCCCCCAACAATTTGTAATGGTTGCCAGGACAAATGACACATTGGCATCAATGCATATTAAATAAAGTTTGTTACAGTAAACTATAAAACAGTTACTCAAGGTGAAGGGCTCAGAATCTGGAAGGAGTGCAGCCACAGCTACCTTCAGAGATTTAGGGCCTCTTTTAGGTCCTTATTAGATGGCTCATGGTGAAATCAGGCCACACACTGGTCTGAAATAAATAGGCAGCCTTCAGTCAGCCTGGAAGCATGAGTTGCCTTCATAGGGTCTCTATAATGGCTGCTTGACACAGGCTTCAAGGACGAAATGCAGCAGGCTAAAAGATGCCCGATCAGGCACTACAAACAGTTCACCCTTTCTTCATAAGAATAGCCTTGGAAGAAATCTGCTCTTTTGTAAATTGTGATCAAATATAAAGTAAGTCAAGCTTTAAATTGGAGAGATTTATATAGGTCTACCAAATGAAAGAAAAAAAGGCAACTGTTTAAAAAGTTAAGAACTGTGCCAGGGTCTGAGTGATATACCTCAAGAAGACATTAGAATGGTGGTCCCAGCGGGGAGTTGGGTATGCTAAAATGCAAACTGGTTGGGAAGAGCATGATTTAATCAAGCTTCCCTGAATTGATGACATTCATAAAAAAATATAATCTCACAGAAAATTATTTCACTGTGAAAAATGTCTAAGGAGAGTAAAAGGTGCTTATGGGAGAATATAATGATTATCACCTTTAGTACAAATATATTTAAAATCACTCAAAGAGAGATTTGTACATTTTCTGAGATATAAGATCAAACACTTAATATCTACTTGGTACCATTTCTTGTGGTAAATGTCATAGTGTGTAGAAAGATTGCTATTTTCAAAAACAGCCATGTTGTCTTAATATGGAAAATATTTTTCCAGAAAATTGGTCATTTGGTAAGAAAGAGTGTATAACATAAAGCCAATGTTCTTTCCTCCATCTTATGGTAAGTTGATTTTTTCCTCTAAAGTAACAGAAAACCTTTTGTATCTCTTATCTCAAATAGTTGATTAGAAGGTTGGGCAGTACTTAGGAGGTTTAAAGAAAGATGTTCTGTAATTTCTTTTTACATATTCCATAACAGAACATCTGAATTTACTTCCTATCTACCTAAATATACCTACCCAAAGCAAATGTTCCTTTATGTAACACTAGAGCTGAATCAAACAAATATTGCTGAAACAGACTACTCTTCTAGTTTTAGAACACATCAATAAACTGTCATAGCCCAGGAGACTTTGTGGGATTAATGGTAGCTGATGTGTACTTTACAGGAAATAGTTTCTATGTGTATTAAAGGTGACCTTTTTAAAAATTGAGAAAAAATGATGGAGACTGATATAGAAATATTTAGAAACCATTAAGTACTACTTCACTAGATAAAAAATGATCCATACACAGAGAAAGTAGTTTTATTCTTACAGCTCTGAGTACACTATGAATTTACTGAAAAAATGAGCCCCCAAAGACCTGAACAGACTCTCACAAGAGAAGATAGACAGATGGAAAGTCAGCAAATGAAAAGATCCTACACATCATATGCCATCAAGGAAATACAAATTAAACAGTTACATGCCTGTTGGGATGACCAGAGTCCAGAACACTAACAATAGCAAATGGTGGCCTGGACATGGAGTGACAAGACCCCTCGTCAGCCCTACTGAGGGTTGCAGATGGCTACTGACACTTTTGGAGGAAACACAGCACTTTCTTACGAAAAAAAATATTCCATAAAAGAAAAAGTATGGAAATGAGTACAATATCAATCAGTTTAAAGAAGTACACATTAAAAAAAGAGCAGTAGTTGCCAGAGATTAGTGAGGGTAAATGTAAGACAAGAATGACACAAGGGATTCTCAGGCAGTGAAAATAATATAAATGATACTCTCTAGAGAACATACACCATAATTCTTATGTCCTGCAACAGAGACTGTACAAGACCAAGAATAAAGCTAGTATGAACCATTAATTTTGGATGATAGAGAGATGTTATTGTAGGTTCACCTATTATAACAAAGCTACTCTCCAAAGGATAATCGTTGACAATATAGAAGGCTATGGATATACAGAGGCAGGAAGTATGTGGGTGATCTTTGTACATTCTGCTCAATTTTGCTACAAACATCTTTAAAATTGTGTTTCTAGTAACTTGTGGGTGGTGAAGGCACATACGGAGACCAAAGGACAACTTGCTGAAGTTAGTTGTTTCTCTTCCTCCACCATATGGGTCCTAGGGATCTAATTCAGGTGATTGGTCTTGACAGCAAGCACCTTTACCCAGTAAGCCATCTTGCTGGTCCTGAACTTCTGTTATTTTAAGTACTTCATAAACTGAACACTAGCCTAACACAGGTTTTTTTTCAAAATAGTTTGCCTCACACCATGATACAGAGTAAACAATAACAGTTACCTATTTAATTTAATTGCTGTCTTCCAGGCAGTGGAATACTTTGTGAACTTGCCCTCCAACAATCTATTTATATCTAATGTTCAAAAGGAGAGATATTTAAGAAAAACTCTGTAGCATATGCATTATGAAACCACACTGTGCTGTTCAATAATAGCACATCTCAGTAAATGGTTATGTTAATTAATAATATCATAGTATTCACTTGAGCAAGCTACCTAGTGAGTGGGATTATGACATAGTTATAACTCATCCCCTGAATCTCAGTCCACCTTCCTTTTACACAGACAGTTGATATAACCAGGAATAGAATGTTGGGGGAGTCAGCACAAAGTCATAACTTATACTTGAAAATACAGCTCAAAATCTGCATCCCTAAGAGCTCTTTATCATTGATATCTCCAAATTCTCTGACTGTCATGTGCTTACTATATCTTGCATTCAAGTTTGCTCCTCAATTGAATACTTGTCCATTTCATTCATGTATTTATAATGTGTTTTCCAGATCATATTTTAGAGCATCAAATATGAATATTGGAAGTTCCTGGGCTTAATCTAAAATTATAATACATGAAAAGCATTTAGTATCTAACTGATTATTATTAAACAAATATAAGATTCGGAATTTTGTTTTCTGTTTGCCTTGCCATTTATCGCTAATATAAAAAATGACTTTAGTAAATAGTACATTAGTAAATAGTAGGTTGAGAGAATGTCAAATGTCACTTGCTGAGGCATATGACACTCTTTTAAAACATAAATAAAAGAGGATTGCAAAGTGTCTTACATATACACAAGTCCTGTCATTTCTGTCACAGTTAAATTATAGCCAGCTGTGTCTGGGATGATATCAAGTGGCAATTAAAATAGCACCAGTAATGTTACTCTACAGGGAGGTACAGAAAATATTTTATGTGGTTAAAGCAAGAATTATATTTAGATGGTTGGGATTTATATTCCACATTAAAAGACCAGATGTTCTGAAAGATTAATCTCTGGAGCCACCATGTCTATTTGTGAATAATATTGGACACAGTATGGTTTGTTTTAGTCAGATTCCTACTTTGTCCAACTTGATTACACTAAACTGTGGTCACTCAAGTATCTTCTGAGCACCATTGCTTCTTTAGGTTACTAATAGAAATTTTATTGTGACTGTATTATGTAACCAAATAACATCTTAAAAATTATGTTAAAACTGTACATTTTCTCTCGAAGGAAAGTCACACATTTAATGTATGCTAGCATATTGTAGGTATTCCTAGGAAAAATGCATCACTTACCCAAATTATTTAACTATAGACCTTGTGCCAGAATAGCCATTAACTATTAGAGAAACAAAACACATATTTATGACCAGGAGGAATCATTTTATGTGGGTACTGAATATTTGTTTCAAGCATTAAGTGAGATCATAGTTGGGAAAACACAATTTTATTAGTTAATCTACTTTATTCAATAGCCTAATGTGCTTATTGTATAGACACAGTAGGTTTAAAGTTAGTATTTATTTATTTATTTACTTATGTATTATTTTTGCAATCTTAAATGTCTTTGATAGAATCTACCTGGAGCATCTGCTACAGTAATATTGCAGAAAACTAACTTACAGAATTCTATTCTTCACCACATTTACCACGTCTGTGATTGTGCTTAAAAAAGGATGATGTAACACTTTCTCTGCTTCTAAGCTTCTCATTTCCCCTGAAGTATTCACGATACTGACATGTTTGTCTCAGAGTTCTCTAATTTAAAGAATATTTCAGTAATCTCTTTAAAAATATAAAGACTAAGGAGCCTTTTAGAGATGCTATGACACACATTTTGTTCTGGGACCACATGGAGTCTGGCTAGAAATTCCAGGTAAGGATGTCCCAAGGCCAACTTAACCATGCCAATGCTTATCAGTTTTGCCGATCACTATCCTGCTCCAGGAGAGTAAGGTATCCTGTAACCTAGACTCTAGGAAGGAACACTCAGTTCCAGTGTTCCTATGTGTCATCCACAGCCTTGCTCACAGATAAAGACTGCATGGTGTTCTTTGATCATTACCCCAGCTAAAGAACCTCTGCATGCTTCCACCACACATCCACATGAGGATAGTGTGCCATCCTGACCCTTACTCCTATATATTACTTCCATTTCCAGTGTTATCCTAGTTCTTGCCACCTAAGGGCCAGCTATAAAACCTCCAGCCCCTCTCTAGATTTCGAAGATCAAGCAGTCTGAAATTTTTTTCCAAAATCTCAGAAGTTTTAATTACACCTGGGTGAGCTGACACCATTTATGATACCCCATTTGCACATCATGCAGGATGACCCTAAGACTATACACCTAGCAACATTCAGTTGGTCAACAACCTGACATGTTCAGGTAACAGTAAACAAATATTCAATGTAAATTTTTTTTCAACAAAAGCAAAGAAAAAAAACTCGCCAAAGCTAAGAGATGCCTATTAAGAGGCAAGTGGTATACAGAATAACAAATAGAGAAGATTAGAAACCCCCATGTCACTTAACCGTCAAAACTCTCAAGGTGTGCAACAAAAAAAGAATATTGACAATTTCAAGACAGAAAGTCCTGATAAAATTTAAAGGCAGCCAATCAAAGTAACAACTAACTTTTCTATGGAAACTTTGAAAGCCAAAAAGGCCTGGAGTAATGTTCTACAATGCCACAAAAATAAGCCAGCAAGTAAAAGCTCCATTACTGGGAGTGATGTTTTTTATTTGTTGGTCAGTGGGGTCCGTAGATCACCCAACATTGTAGATTGATATTATTGCTCTTAATTGCCTAGAACTTGATGGTAAGACAATATTGCAGAAAACATCACATACTTGAGCCATGGATAAAACAAACTGTTACTGACCTGGAAGTTTCATTCCTATTACCTACCTTCCATAGTTATGAGAGGTGCTATGTTATTTGAGGAGAAAACAAATCATCAATCTTACCTAGGTGTGAACTTAATAGGTTACAACCATGACTATCCTGACAAGATATGCCCATTAATATAATAGTCTCACAAAAGTTATGGGAATTATTAACTACTTTCTGGCTAGATTTAAGGCCTGCTCCATGAAATGGAAACCATACCTGGCACCATTATTGAGGCTAAGAAACCATGGCCACAGAGGTCATAGGCCTAAGGGTAAATCTATTAAATGTCCAAAGAACTAAACAGACTCCTAATGACTTATCATTGCACTCATAGATTCATGTATTTCCAATCTTCATCACAAAGTCTTCTCCTTGAATGAAATTACTATAGAAATGCACACTTTCTGATATATGTTCAGAGAATAGGAAATTACAGAGTGCTGAGCCCACAATTGGACATCCATGTTATGCCCCTTTCCCCAAAACTCAGGGATCTTCTTAGAAGGGTGGTGGTGGTGGCAGAAACACTATACGACCTAAAGAAAATAGTGGGGTTTTTTTCACACTCAACAGGTCAGTTGTACATGTGAACTCCAAGCAGTTGAGACACAGTCACAAGACTTTTGTGAGTTGAAGTCAGAAAGAAATCATAGAGGAGAAGGTAGGTAGAAGAATCATAAATTCTCACCCCTAGCTGAGGAGCTGGTAGCATTTTCAGATGTTGGGAAAGGAAGAGTCAATTTTCTTTTAGGGTGAATCCCTTCCTTGATAGGTCAACCACATTCCAAGGCTGACTCACACTGAAGAGTATAGGGCAACACAAATTGGACATGGATTTAAAGAAGAAGAAAAAGATAATGTGATGTTGGATGGGTATTGAAGAATTGGGGAAGGCATGGATATGATAAAAATGCATTATATGAGAGTATCAAAGAACTTTTTTAAAAATCTAAAAATTAAAAATGTGGAACAATGATATAACAATGAAGAGGTCTACTTGCAATAGTAGCAATGGAACAATATGGCTTTTGATATGATCCAAACTCCTGTTTCTTAAGCTAGAAATGATTTTGCTTGATGGAAGGCAAGAATCTACACACTAAGACTGAAGCATATCAACACAAAGCCAGGTGAATTACTTTCAGCATTTTTCAGTCTTTTCTCTAGTCTCTAGTATCTAAGTCAATTGTGCTCAAGAAACTTCTTTCTTATTTATAGCCTTTCTACTGTCACCCATCTAAATCTTCAACATCTCCATCTCATTGTTGATGGTGCTTATTGGGTTTTATATAATTCTGTTGTAGTAGAGCTGACAACCAGGAACAGCCATCACAGTGGGTAAGATCCACTGTAAAACATAACAGTGCCATACAGACCAGGAGTTCAGATTCAACTTAAGAATCTGAAAGATGACATACAAAAGTCAGCAGAATATATATGCAAACTTACACTCAGTCATAAATGTAACCACTGTGGCAAAATAAGAATATATTTATATATAAACACTAAGGGGAAACAAGGATGTGACATTCATTCGTCATCCCAAAGACTTTTCAGAGGATTGCTGTGTTGAGTGAAAGGGTTAAGTCAACTAAAGGAATGACTTAGGACCCATGTGAAAGGTGACCCTATGTCTTATAGAAATCCACTATGTAGAAAGCTACTTAAAGTTTCAATTAAAAAAATGTAAGAGGAGTTCAGGGGAGCCTGTGTGGGTAGATAACATTGCTGCTAAAAGCCATGAGTTCTTACATAAAAATCCCAGTGCCAAGTGTGGGATACTACCCTATAAGGTTTTGACCATAAGGTTCCAGAAGTTCATTCAATAATACAGTCCAATCATATTGTTGCTGTGAGTTGCTCACAAGAACTAGATGATAAAACCCTATTTGTGAAATCTCAAGCACTTTGCTTGTAGGAAATAAAGAAATAAAGTTGGAACTGATTTATGTTCTCTGTTGGAAAACTTGCATATTTTTATGCTGCATGAAAAAGTCACCAATTGTTTTACCAAGCAATGGAGTATCCTGGTATAGTATGAATCTGCAAGGAAGATGTATCCACTAGTACAATAGTAGTATGATCGTCTAGGCAGTACCAACTGTTAGTATTTAGGAATTTGTACTGGCCTGCCTTTGGAGTTCTGACAAGATATGCCCTCAGCTGCTGCCACTAAGAACATCATCTTTCACACCCATTATGTTCCCTGCCCACCTCCTAACTCTCTCTCTGACTCTGTCTCTGTCACAGTCTCTCTCTGTCTCTGTCTCTTTGTCTCCCTCTCTCTCTTTCTCTCTCTCTGTCTCTCATTTTCCCCACTACTCCTATACCTGGAGGATGGTCTCCCCCTCCCCTTTCTCTGTTTTACCCCTTAATAAAAATCCATCCACTTGAACTGTGTCATCTTTCTCTCTCCAGTCACTTTTTTTTAATTACAACACCAACCACTTTCTGATTAAATTTGTTGTCCACTCAGTAGGAGGTAATTCATGCTTGGTACAATATGCCTGGTCAAATACTCATAGCTATAGTCATAGGCTTTAGTGGAAACTTACCACCACTGTCTTGTTAAATAGACACTGTTGTAATGTGGAGCAGAATTATACATTTTTATGTATTTTTGTGGCTAGTGGTTATTAAAAAGACTCATCACTGCCCATGTGGAGAATAATTGACTATTGAGAGTTTAGACTTAAATGGGACATCTAATTCATTTCCCCTACCTGGTACTCAGGAATGTCATACAAAATGGAACAAAAAGAAGTGTGAACCAAATGGAAAGTGGTATTTTGAAATACAGTCTATAGACCTGACATGGAAGTTGTGCAACCATTTTCAAAGGTCAAACTAACAACCATTATAGGATGTATAGAAGAGGAACTCATGAGTTCCTCTCTTTGCCTGAGGAACTAGAGAGAGTTCTGCAGGCTAGGGAATCTTTTTTTTCAGTTATGTAGACACTGGATTTGAGTATGCTCTAGTAAATAACTTCACATTCTCTTTCTCTCCCTTTGCCCCCCCCCCGTCTCTCTCTCCTTCTTTCCACTTCTTCCCCTAAACTCCACATGGGTTTGTTGAAAAAAAATAACTTCACATTCACAGTCATATGAGCAGTTATTAAACTTAGTGGGTCATTCAAAAAATATATATGAAGACTTACAGAGAAGAAGGGGCAATAAAATAAGGTAATTGGGGGTGGATGATACTATATATATATATATATATATACACAATATATATATGACATTGTCAAACAATAAATTAATAGACATTTTATTATGACTAAATCAGAAATGAACATGTCTGAACAAATATCTATTTAGTCAGAGGTAGAGAACTTTGTGTATACGCCTAAGAGCTGTATAGCTGAATCTTTTTTTGTCTTTTTTAAAAACATTTTTATTAATTTAATTTTAAGTAGCTTGCTTCACATGTCAATCCCAGTTCCCTCTCCCTTCCCTGTCCTGCACCCCCCCCACCAAGCCCCCCAGCCTCCCACCCTATCCCTACTTCCTTCCACATAGGGGATATCCAGAGTCTGCCATTTCATTCAGGGCAGGGTACAGGCACTCCCCTAAGAATCCAGGCTGAGAGAGCATCCCTCTTTGTGTTATGGACACACAAAGTCCATTTGTATGCATCTTGAAGCAGATTGCTTTTCATCTTTTTGAAGAACCTCCCCACTGATTTCCATAGGGGCTGTACCAAATTGTGCTCCTGCCAGCAATGAACCCCTTTCCTCATACCCTCAGCAGCATGTGTTGCCATTGTTTTATTGATCTTGGCCATTATGCCTGAGGCAATATGTGGAAGATCTGGCCCCACCCCCATCTGCTACCTGGTAGCATAGGTGAGGGGGAAGATGCCCTCCCTCTCTGACCCTTGCTGCCTATGGCAGGTTGGAGACCTGAAGTCATAAGAGCAGGAAATCTGGTCCTCCCTCTCGCCAGCTGCAGCACTCAGGAGAACAGGCCCTGCACCTTGCCTGAGCAGTAGAGTAGGGCTGGTCCTGGTGGTGTGGATGCAGGTGAGCTGGCCCCAAGGGAATGAGAGCATGAGGACTAGCCCCCACTCCTTGCTGCCTGATGCACTGGGTGAAGTAGCCAGGGCAGCAATGGAGAGCTTGCTCTGTTGTTGAGGATGCTGACTAACCCAACTACCACTCAGGCCTAGAAACAGAGTTATGAGTTAACCCAGCCCAACATCTCTAAACTGCTGGAGTATGTGAAGGGACCAGTCCTGCAGACCCAAAGCTGTATAAAGTCTATGGCATAGAGCAACAATAAGATATCCAAGAGGAGTTCCAATGAGGGCCAAGTGTCAATAGTGTAGAAGAAGCCAGAGGCCTTGAACCAGACCAATGAGTCATTGCAATAAGCACTTGCAAGTAAAGGTGTATGGACTAAAGGGTATATTGTGTGGTTCACTGTGTTGCACTACAACTTCCAGGATATGATTTTTAAGTTTTACTTTAGTTTTTCGGTGGGGGTTGCAAGGGCAGAGGGGTGGATGGATATGAAGTGACAGGGAGATGAATGGGGTCAGGATGCATGTTGGGAAATCCACAAAGAATCAGTAACCTTCCCATTCTGTAGGCTACTGTTGAGTTGCTCAAATGATGTTTCCTTAGCTGTATAGAATTTTTGTCTTTATGGGGTTTCATTTACCAACTTGGGGCCTTATTTTTGTACAATCTCTGTCCTGTTCAGAAATTCCTTTCATGTGACAATGATTTCAGATTCAGGGTATCTGGTCTCACATTGAGGTCCTTGATCCATTTAGAGTTGAGTTTCATGCAGGGCAATGGATGTGGATAGTTGTCCTCTTCTATATGAAGAAAGTCTACTTATGTTAGGAGTGGATACCAATTTCATATGCACATGCAGTCACTGTTCTACTGAACTATAGCTGCAGGATATCTATGATTTGGGCAACAGCAGGATATCTGAGAAGAGTTTTGGTGATGGTCGAATTTTGATGGTCTGCCAGAAGGCAGAGACTGTGAATCTGACCAACAACATATTACACAATGAAAGCTGTTTGGGCAAATGGGCATACTTCATGGTACTCAGCAGTTCCCATGCCTGCAAGATGAATAAAGAGGTGACTGGGAGCAGGAAGGACAAAGAAGCAAAGTGTTTTGTTGTTGTTCGTTTTGTATTGATTTTTGTTTGTTTTTATATTAATAATTTTATTTGTATATCATTCTTACTATTTCTTTTTTAGTTTTTCTTAGTGTGGGGATGCTACAAGGGTGACGGGAGGATAAGAAAGGACTGAGAAACATGTAGGATTGGGGAGCATGTTGTGAAATTCCAAAAGTATCAACAAAAATTATGTTGAATTTAATAAAAAAAGAAAAGCACTCCAGTACCAGGAACGAGTTACTTCTTTTTGAGTTGTTAGCCAATGGGGTCACATAGGCCTTCAAGCACTTCAGGTTATTTCCAATAATTTTGAGTACTCTATAGAATTTGATGGTAAGATCCTGTTGCTAAAGGTAGAGTCACAGAATATTAAGAAATTGAGCAGGTAGGTGAAGGTAGATGAAGACCTGCAGTTTTCATCCCTGTTGGCAGGCTTTCCTGGTACAAGTTGCTTCTAGACCCACTCTCACAGAAAAGAAAATTAACCATTAATCTCATCAAGATATGAACCATATAAGCTACAAAAATTACTGCCCCAGCAAAAGATGCCCATTTGAACAATAGCGCATGAATATTATGAAGGTGATCAACCACCTTCTTATTGAGTAGAAAGCTGGGTTCCATGAGATAGAACCCATACCTAGAACTATTACAGACACCAGATCCTACAACTACAGAAGTCATGGGTTGTTGCGGGGGGAGACGTCAATACTATTGTTTTTGCTGAATGACCATAATATTTAAATTTACTCCTAATGACTTATTGCTGTGCCAGTAGATCAGAACATCTTTCAACTCTCATCAAAGAAGCTTCTTCTCGTAGTACACAGTACAGAGATCTTTAATAAACCAATGTAATAAGAGTGAGACTGTGTTCAGCTCTAAATAGGACATATATATGTATATATATGATTATATATATATATATATATGTATATATATATATATATTATCCTTCTCTGCAAGACCCAGGATATTCTGAGAAGAGTTGGGGGAAAGATTGTAAGAGCCAGAAGTGGTGGGTAACAGCAAGAGAATATTGTTCCTACAGACACAACAGGGCACCTGCACATATGAACTCATGGTGATTGTGACAACATGCACAAGATCTGTTCAAGTTCTACTGACACAAATATTACAGCACAGGGTGGGAAGCTGGGCATATATTCTCACCATTAGCTGATGATCTACTGATGTTTTATAGCTACTGGGGGACTGAGTCTGTTTTCTTTAGTGATGTGGCATTGCTAGGTAGACCATACACCAGGCAGGTGACACATCCCAGACTAACTGTGTAACACAAACTGGACTCAATGTTGAAATAAAATAAATAGAACAAATCTCAAAGTTGACTTGCAACAGAGATGGTAGTTATTAGTATACTTGGGAGAAGAGGGTGAGTATGTTCAAAACACGCTACATGAAATTCCCAACTGCCATTAAAATGTTTATGTACTTGCTTGTTTCTGTTAAATTCACTTCTAAAGAATTCACTCTTGCCTTTAAAAACTAATGTTCATGCTTGTCATTTCCTGACATTTTCTTTCCAGAAATGGCTCTTCTTTAATGAGTTTTGATTTTATGTTAACAACACGACATCTTAGACATTTAGATCTCTTGTCTTTAATGTGAAGATAATGCTACCTAGCTTTCAAAAGTATACTTAAAGTGTGATTCACATAATTTCAATGTAAAGGGCATGTTTGTGAAGGACTGCAGTTGTAATATTTAATCAAAGGTGATCAAACACACCTTATACTTCCACTCCCGTGAAATAATTCTTGAATACCTGTCGCACCTGCTGTGCAGCCTGCATCCGAGAATGTAGCGAGGTGGTCAGGATAGATGACACAGAGACCGGTCAGTTGCTTTAAGAAAACTTTATGCTTCCCAAGTCAGCTTAGGAGGAGACCCCAAGTCCGCTTAGGAGAGCCTCCAAGTCTGCTTAGGAGAAGTCTCTCCAAGAAAAAACGCTTCCCCTTTTTAAGGACTTCTGCCATCCATCTACATACAATTCTTTCCAGACTTCTCACCCTCCTGGCTGGTGGTTTAATCTCTGGCCCCAAACACAGCAGGGGAACAGGAAGAGGCATCTAGCCATAGGGGGTGTCAAAGTCATGGATTTTCTGTGAGCAAGCCCTTATCTGAGCCCTATCAAGAGCTTTATAGCACTGAATTGTTTTCAGTAAACATTATCTCACAGCTGCCTGCTCCCAGGCCGAAGGGGAAGTGGGTTTCTGCTCAAGGTCTGGTGTCCCCACAGATACCAACCAGTTGTGCTTACTGTTCCAAATTGTGAGATTTTGACTGAACCAAAGATATGTTTTAATGGACATATTTTCTGATAATAAGAATATATAACAAGCAATAAAACTGCAAAATAATGTCAGGAAGTAATAATCAGTATTAAGAAAACAAATCAAACCGAGGCTAGAAAGAAATGTAAGTTGTCACATATAGAGTTCAATTATCCCATTTCCTCCCATCAAAACAACAAGCATTTTACAGTTTCAAAATTTTGACATCCAAATACTCTATATATTCAAATATAGAGAAAAAAGCCCTAGAAGCTCATTTGAACCTTGACAGCATGTGTTGTCAAGGATATATGTCCACAGCAATGCTTTGATCTAATAATCTTTAAGGATTACTTCTCTGCTTTTAATCTCAAGTGTATCTGAAAATGTGACACAAACTAATAGACTTGTGATTACTTCCAATTCTGTTTTTCTATGACATGATGATACACTCTCTCTATATGAATGATAATTAAGAGAAAGTGAGGATGAGAATAAAGTTCTTATAAATCTTCATTTCTACTGGAGCTAAATATTGTGGATATCAGAATTTATTACCAAGAGAATAACTTTAAAAAGGGTGGAAAAAATAAAATATTACATAGAAGAACTAAATACCACATTGTTTTTATGCAGTAATATCCCTAGATGACGAATGTTTTAATATTCATTATCAATCATAAGCAGCAAGAATCTATTAATTGCCTTACATTATCCATTAATGCAATTATAATTAATACATACCCTAGCCTCACAAAGTAGGCAACATGGTTAAAAAAAATAAAACAACTGTGGAAATAACAATGTAATATTAATATCTCCCAGCATCATTCTAGGTTACTCTTAGGATGACATTAACCCTGTAACTGCTTCACTTGACTGATATTATCTCAATAAAAATACTGTAGAAATTAAGAGGAAGGATTGTTTCGTGGATGACCCCTACTACATTACATTATCATGTTCTTATTTGCTCCATTAACTCTAATAGAGTTCAAAATCTGCTTCTCTAAGTGTGTGGCAGTGGGTAGGGTGAGGAAAATACTTTGTCTTGTGCAGGAAGTTGGCTGTAGAAAAACTGTGTAAAAGCTGGCAAAATATGTTCACTAGGCTACAAGTAGTCAGATTTGCACCAAGGATCCAGCTCTCTCTAAGAACATAGTCTCCTCAATGGTTCAGTCTAAGTTGGCAGAAAATTATTAGTTCATAATAGAATATGTGTCTATGGGTTCACTTTGCCTCACTGGGTTGAAAAAAACTAGAAATTTAAAAAATTTTCAAAGACATGCATAAGTGGACTGAGAATGAGCCAATACAATTTCAGAAATGAAGCAGCTCTACATTACTTAAGAAGTTACATGAACGTGGAGGATGTAGAGGAATTATTGTGCAGTGCATTGCCATGGCATTTATATTAAATGAAAAAAACATAAATAGACCAAAGAGCCATGAATGGCAGAAAATAAGTAGTTAAAGGACGATGAATTAAATTGTCCCAATGACTAAAAGAACGTGAAACTGACTAATGGACTTTCTGCAATAACGACAACGTCTTATATAATTTCTAAATTAAAAACAACTATTATGATGATTTTGATCCATGAAACATGACTACAGAAACTAACAAATTGAATTTTAAGCTTGTTTAGTTTTACCTAACTTTAATCTAACCACATTTAACCAATGGCTGTTGCAGAATATGACTTTAATTAGGCAAAGGTGAGTTACATTTATTTATGCTGCATTTGTTTAAGTATGTGAAGGTGTATTACTCATTGGCTGACTAAGGCACCTGATTGGTCTAACAAAAAGCTGAACAGACAATAGCTAGGCAGTAAAGGAATAGGCAGGGCTGGTGGGCAGAGGGAGTAAGTAGGAGGAGAAATCTAGTTTTGGGGCTGGCAGTGGAGTGGGAGAGAAAAGAGAAAAGAATGAGGGAGAAAGAAAGTGAGATGCCCTGAGCCAGCCAGACACAGAGTAGAACATACAGAATGAAAGAAAGGTAAAAGTCCCCAAAGCAAAATACATATGAAGAGAAACAGGTTAATTCAAGTTATAAGAGCTTGTGGGGCAAGCACAAGATAAGGCCAAACATTCATAACTAATATTAAAATCTCCATATTTATGATTTGGGAGCTAGTTGGTGACTCAAAAGAAAGCTTACTATAAATGGTTAACATTATACTCTTTACTGTTCTACAGATTTGGGAAGGCATAGGTGGAAATCAGTATGTGGCTAAGCCCACTACTGAAGTGCTCTGTAGGAAAGCATTGTATGCCTTCCGACTTGCCTTTGTACCCTTCGTATTATTATCTATGCTACTTTACTACAGGTCCAATAGTTCAAAGACGGAACAGAGTGGGATATGCTAGTGACCCAGGCACTAGACATGCCATTGCAATTACAGGTTCTTATTAATTATGAACTACTCATAAATATATACCATTTTTGTCTTTATAGGTGTATGGTCTTCTGTCAGAGTGTCCTAAATGGTTCTAAATGGAACATCACTTCTCAGAATTTGGTGTGTGCACTCTTGAGTGTTGTTGGGTTCTTGCAGATGAGGTAGTGGGTCAAAAATACATATTCAAAGCATGTAATTAATATATTTGACATTTCTGCCTGTGCTGACATTGGTACCAACTTTACAGAAACTCCCCCTATCAAAAGAGTGATGACACACTAACAAACTTTAATTGCGTTCTTCATTATTAAGCAATTACATTTTAAAAACAGCTAAGTTTATTGGAGAATATTTTAATAAGGTAATAAATTACCAATTTTATTTAAATTAAAATAACACAAAAAACTAGTAAAATGAAAACTAGGTTTAATATAAAATAATAGGTTAGAAAATTAATTTTATGAAGTCTCAATCAACACTACATTACTAAAGATGAAATATCAGTTTCGGTGACAACTTATATTTCAAAAACTTGTCTTTTTTTCCTGGTCAAAATATTGGTAATGGTTCAGATAAAGAGATAATTTTATTATATGGCATGAAATATATACAATTTTGAAACATTGGCAAAAGTCAAAGAAGAATATTTCCCAAATGACTAATGTACAATGGTTCATTTGTAAAATATGAAAACAGACTCAAAGACTGTAATGGAACTCAGCCATGAAGGGGCAGATACAGCTTCAGAATGCACAGCACAGCTCACTTGCAAGAATCTACAGCTTGTCAAAAATACTATTTTCAGTTATATGAAAAGGTTACTGAAGCAATTTTCCCTTGTTCAATTACACGCCTGTATGCAGTAGAATTCCACACAGCAACAGGACATCACTGCAGCAACTGTAGTGCAGAGTGCTTCAAGACACTGACAGTGTTAAGACATCAAAGAGATTTGTACACCTGTAAGACAGTACACGTTTCAAACTCTTCTTACTGGATGTATAAATAGGTTTATCTTTCTGTAACAGCAGACATTTTTGTTGGCATGGAATTATTTCTAAGTGAATTAATTAAATACCTTATAAAATCTGTTCCATAATTAATAACATTTGCATTATATATACAATTTTATAATCCACACAAACAGATACTCTTTAATGACATGTATCTCCTTCCATATGAGGTTCATGAACATCACAAAACAGGGACCACAGAGGTTCTAGGAGTCCAAGGTTTAGAACTGTTACTAGAAAACAGTATCTTCTCGATATATCTTCTCGATAGGATAGGGCTAGTATACTCATGAACTCACTGTAGCTACGGTTACTCGAACAAGACCAAGATGGTAAATACTCCAGCATAGACAGAGGAGCAGCTCAGGAGGTCCTACTGATAGCTGACGACCTACTGGCAGTTGATGGCTACTAAAGGAGGAAGAAACAGTTTTCTTCAGGGGTTAAACCTGTGGTAGGTTGCTCATGATTCATGGATGGCCCTGCACTCATGCAGTTCTCATACTGGTAACACTAATTTAACTCAGTGAGTTCATTGGGTTGGGTTAAAAAGAAAGAATAAGAGTGCATGAATTTTGGAGGAGGATACGAGGTCTAAGAGGAGTTGGAAGGCAGGTAGAGAGATAAGAATACACTTAACACATTGTATATGTGAATCAGATTATCAAAAAGAAAGAAAAACAAATGAATTTTAACAGGAAGTAATGATAGAATGTGAAGGATAAGAGCATACTAGCCACAGTTTAAGAATACATAAGTAGAAAAGCTAAAGTAAAAGAATTAGTCATAGATAAGCAAGACTATATTTTGTTATTTACAACATTGAATGTATTAATGTTGATGGAAACAACATGAATGAAGAAAAAATATATAAAACCATGGTCCAAATTTGGTATGCCTGAAACTCATGTTGAAATCCTAGCCCTAGGGTAATGATGATATTGGGAAGTGATTAAGTCATGTGGCCTCTGTCTCATGAGAGAGATTAGTGTTTTTATAAAAAGAGACCTATGGAAGACTCCTGGCTCCTTCCACCATGTCAATTAGAATGGACATAGGAAGCAGAAATCAGCCTTCACTAAATCTATCAGCACTGGATCTTTGACTTCTTGAAAATAAAATTTTATGGTTTAGAAGGCACATGTTTGTTCTGTGCGATGGTGTTAAAAGATGCCACCCTCAACCATTGAAGAGAACACCTATAAGAGAGAGAGAAGAGAATGGAAACTTCAGATCCTAGATGCCAGAGTCCTTAGACTCTGCACTAAAACAGACGAATTGAGAGGCTTTGCTGTGCATCAGAGAAGGTATGGCATGGTTAGGTAATTCAGAACTTTATCAGCGCTTCCCTGAACTTGGCTCATCTTTCTCCATAATGCAAAGCAGAGCAACTTGCTCAGACTGTCAAGTTCAGATCTAGTAGAGAGCTAATGAGCAGCTTTGGCACACAAGGGACTCTTGGGGATGCTTTGGGGGAGGTTTATTTGTTTGCTTTACTTGGCACATTTAATTGTCTATTTAATATAAAGCAAATTACACTAATAAGTTACTCTGGTAAATAATTGGTATGTGTTATAATCTTTGATGTCTGGCAAGTGTCTAACTCAATTAAGCAACTTTACTAATTATAAATGAAAGCATAATTCTTTTATGAAGGACAAGGAGACCTTGGGGTAAAATACACCTTCTGGTCTAACCATAAAAAACATCAAAGGTGGCATCATGGGACTCCTTTCACCAGAAGTTGCCTTCCTATTAGTTCTTTTTCTCACACTGTAAAGACAGATTTGCAACAAAAACAACATACAGAAAAGATGAGTTTATTTTGGTTCTTGGTTTGAGTGGATATAGTCCATAATGCCAAGAGGTCATGGTGGCTGTGGAGGCTGAGTCCACCGTGCCAGATTGGGAAGCAGAAATGAGAATGTCAATGCTCATTTTGCTATCTCCTTTTCCCTGTTTACTCACATTCAATGTGGGACTTCCCATCTCTGTGAAATCCTACTGGAAATGCCCTCAAAGTCATGCCCAGGTGTGTTCATTATGTGATTCCATATCCAGTCAAACTGACAAAGAAAATTAGCCACCACAAGCCTCAAAGAGTAGTGATAATGGCAAAAAGTTAATATATAAGCCTCATAATAAATTTGATCATACAAATGCATTGTATAATGGTTTTGGTGATTTGGTTTTCTTTCTTTCTTTTTGCACACTCAGCTGTTTAGTTTTTGCCTGTGTGTGTATGTGTGTGATCATGCATGGTGTTCTGGAGCATATCCATCATCCCTCACTTAGATAGACAGAGGCAAGAGGACAAGAAGTTTTTTTTAAATGTTATTCTGGAATTCCAGGCTATCTTAGGATACAGAAAACCTCGGTTTATGAGATAATAACTTTAAAATAATAACCAAAGAGGTGGTGTATTCCCACAACTGGGTGCTTTTAATTTACCTTCTAATGAACTGTTGCCTCCTTCATTGAGTTTTCTTTGATTTCCCAAGACTTGATGAATGTCTTTCCACTGGCATCCCACACCATGAACAATAGAGGACAACTTAAGAAGAGGGTAATGTGTGGTGTGATCCTACCTTTTACCAGGTGTATCACAGGGATCAGGCTCAGGATGTCTTGTTAGACAGCAAGCAACTGTGCTGAGTCAACTATCCAGTCCTGTTTTCCCTTGTTTTGAAGTGAAACTAATGCTTGATTTTCAGCTTTTTTCCCTCAAAATATCATTACCCCAAAGAATTGTAGATAAGTATAAAATAGGGATACCTGCATCCATATTTATTTCAGCACTATTTACAACAACTATGTTGTTTAGTCAGACCAGATGCCAATTAAAAAAGAAAAATGAACGTGTAAGAAAATTTGTCATTAGGAATGAGTTATATCTTGTTGAGTCATTGGCCAAAGGGGTCATACAGATTCTTCAAAACAGAACAGGCCATTGTTAAGGCTAGTTGTTACCATCTACAACCTGATGTTAATGTTCTATCACTGAAGACACAACTTACTTATGTCATCAAATATGGAGAAACTGAGCTGGTCCCCAAGTAGACTCTTTCACCCCTACCTACTAGCAGTCATGGTGCTTTAAGGTACATTCCAGGCTACTGGGTGAGCAAAATAATCATCAGTATCACCTAGGTGAAAATCCTACATCCTGCCACAGTGACCTACCTACCTGTAAGACATACTGGTAAAAAACAAAAGTGGCACAAATGTTGTGGGGATAACCAACCACTTCTTGATTAGATGTAACGCCCACTCCATGAGGGGGAACTAATACATGGCTAAAGTGCCCTGAGACAAGACAGGCAATAGGCATAGAAAAAAGTTCCTATACTGTTAGTCTGCTAAAGGAATAGAGCAATAAAGTTTTTCCTATTGACATATTGCTATATCCATAGCTCAGAGCATTATTCAATCCATAGTAGAGCAGCTTCTTCTTGCAGCATATAGGAATTAACAAAAAGGTCCACATCAAGACACCATGCAGATGGTAGAGACTTGGGAACACACAATTCTTAGTGGGTCATCTTGATCAAGGCTCAAGGATCTATGCAGAATAGACAGAAACACTATAGGAGACGGAGCTTGCACATCACTACAAGGAACTCTGTTTTCCAGGCAACAGTAGTTATTCATAAATGAACTCATAAAGACTATGACAGCATACACAAGGTCTACACATGTTCAAATACGGACAAAATCCCAGCACAGAGAAGGGAAAGTGGGCATAAGGCCCAATTTTTAACTAAGCTATTTATAAGTTATATCTGCCAGAAAAGGGAGAAGGAAAAGTTTTCTCCAGTAGAGTGTTACTGGGACACACTAGAACAGGCCCCCTACCCTTAAGTAGTTGACTACTACAAAACTAACTACATGGCTTGTTTTGTCTGTTTTTAAACAGGCTTCTTGCTTGTTTTGACATTTTTTGTCTTATTGAATTTTTTAAGTTTATTTTTATTTTTTTGCTTGTTGTTTTCTTCATTTTGTTTGTTTTTTGAGAGGCATAAAGTTGGGTGGGTGGGGGGATAGGTAGGATCTAGTAGTTGAGGAAAAAACATGATCAAAAATGACATAATCAAAAATTAAATAAAAATTAAAGAGAGAGAAAGCTGTCCATACATACACTGCACAGTTTCATTCAGCCATGAAGAAGAATGCAGCCTTGCCATGAGCAAGAAAAAGGAGAGAACTAAGGCGCCCTCTCTTCACTGAATTCAGTTAGACTCAACCACATAAGTACTGCATTTCCCACACGTGCAGGACCTATTCTTAAAGAAATGCTGTAATAATGAAGCACACTTTCAAACATGTGCATGACTAATCTATTTTGCTGCATTGAACCAAGTCAATCCACATAAGAAATATGTAAATAATAAAAAAGAAATAAAATTACGTAATTTACAAGTTGTGGTTCTGAGTAACTGAAAACAAGATCTTCAAAAGATATTTTTCCCTAGTGTTCATAAGGGCAGTCTTAACTGTAGCCCAGTGACAGAAGGGTAGAAAAACAGGATGTGGCATATACATACAGGAAAATATCGTTTTTGTTTATTGCTGACCTGGCCTAAGAACACAGTTTACTTCCTAGAGTGCTTGCCCAGACTGTACTGAGAGCAGGATTTAATTAGCAATACTGCACAAAGCTGGTGCATGCCTATAGTCCCAGTCCTCACTATGTAAAGGCAGGAGGATCAGGAGTTTAGCAAAGGTCATCCTGGCTACATGGCAAATCTGGGATACATGAAACTCAATTCACCTCCCAGTTAGTTGCTGACTCTTCCAGTGAGCTGTCCTTGATTTCTCAAATGTTCTACTTTGGGCTCTGTATCACATTATGCCAACAACTGCTTCAGAATATGTCAAAAGGGAGAGACATAAGTATTTACTTGTTCATCTGCATTACTCAGACAAAAATTATCAGAAGACAAAGAAATGCATACATTGTTTTACTGTCATTGCCAGACACTGAACCCAGAACATGCCATGCAACTAGTAAATGTTTTTGATAAAATTAAACACATATGCAAATAATAAAAGAAATAATGGTAAGTTTAGTTTCAGGTGGTTGTTCCATGTTGCAAAATGGGGCAACTGATAGTTACAGTACAACCCAAGTTGTTCTTGGCTGTGGGTCTCTAGGAGATTTTCCTATAAAGATTATGGGACAGTCATGAAATTTATGGCTCTTCATCACTTATTTAAGTGGTTGGGATTCCATGTTCTGCCACTCATAATAAGATCATTGCTTAAATACATTAAATATTTCATATCGCCTTCAACCTCATTAGGAAAATAAAAGCTTACTAGGCCAAACATCTATTAGGCCACAGTGAATTATTATATTTCTTTGAATATTTTTAATTAGGAAAAAACAATTACCCTCACATAATTGTATCTTAGGAATTTTCAGAGGTTACAACTGATTTGAAATGATGCTTTTGAATACAGAATACGTTAAACAGGTTCATTATTCAAAGACTATAAAGGACTGTGCATAATAGACGAATTCTGCATTTTTCCATATGACCCAGCTCCAGAACTTCTACAGACTTATGGCAGATGCTGAAGGATCTTACAGATAATTTTCAAAATGAGAGCTTGACTTAAGTAGAATGTGTTTCGCTGATGCAAAGAACCTCCCGACTTCCTTGTTGTGATTCAAACTTTCATCTCTTAGTTGATCTCATGGTATTAGATAATTTCTCCTTTATTGAATAATACTGAGAATTTTTTACATATGTTTACGTATTATAGTCCTGAATTTTGAACAGGAGTATAATTTTCAAAATGGGTTAAAAATGCATGAATCCTTTGAGTACACCTAAACCTCATACAATACCTTACATAAGGTTGGCATGTAGAGAAACCTTGATGCAAGAAAGTCAGACAACTGAAGGTTAGGCCATGGATAGATACTACTCATATACTCTCATCCAGTCAATCACTTTTTTCTACTTAAGGAAATGCCCTCTGGGTGTTATTAAATCCAAAGGAGAGAAACTAAAATCTTTCTATCTCAAAATAAGTGTACTGTATAAGCATTAAATCTCTAAACTCTCAAAAGAAATTCCCTGCACACTATGAAAATGAGGATTTTCACGTTTTCAGTAGTGAATAATGTGTGCCATATCTATAGCCTTAAAAGACATGGTAAACAACCTGGCAAACAATGTATGACAGGCAACTAACTACAAGCAGAAAGTACAGAAGGGCAAAGGTGCTTGTTTGCTTTTCTGTAATTAGGAAGCATTTATAATTTCTGGAAAACAAACATGTTTTCTGATACCAACTTTTTGCCTTTGAGAAAACATTCCAAACCCATATTTATATATTTTTTTTCCATTGTGATAGAGCTGAAGAGAAAATAAAAGGAAAACAGTGTAAATTAGATGAATAGAAGTATAAACCCTGTACCTAGAATTAAAACATTTTTGAAGAGTTATTAACAGCAGAGAAACTATTGAAATATTGTGGTTTTGTCTGCAATAATTGTGGTTGGGTTATATAGGGACAGAAGCAAACAAAAACAAAAACACGGTTTTGCCTGTTATTTCTACTGGTGCAATCTCCTAAGAAAAGAGTAATATCAAAAACATGAACTAGCCAGGCGGTGGTGGCGCACGCCTTTAATCCCAGCACTCGGGAGGCAGAGGCAGACAGATCTCTGTGAGTTTGAGGCCGGGCTGGACCGACAGTCTCCAAAACAATACAGAGAAACCCTGTCTCGTAAAAACCAAAAACCAAAAAACAAACAAACAAACAAAAAAAAACCATAACTAACCTTGCCCAGGTTACTTAGTGGTACACTTTAAAATTTCTGGATACTTGATGCAAGTTCATTAACTAAATGGCTGCTGGGATATTTGGAGTATTATACGTGGGAGGCTGTTTGGAAAACAAATAAAAGGATTTCAAGATATTGAGATCAAAAGAAGGGCAACATTTTATCACAGTTAGATCCATGAATCAAATAGGTCATGTCCCCCCACCCCCACCCCCACCCCCACACACCTTTCTTCAGAATAGTTAAGTCTGGGCGTAGTATTCTATCAGCATTGGGATTAGTTTCAGAACTGTATGCCCTCTTATGTGACCAGGCACAAAATCATCTTGTTTGCGTTTCCTCATCTATATTTATCGATAAATAAAGCACCTAACTGAGGGGATGTTTGTAAATATGAAAAGAAACAATACTTAGAAAGCACTGTTAAAAAAACAAAACAAAACAAAACAAAACAAAAAAAGCTTGAAGTTGGGCATGGTGGTGCATGCATTCAATCCCAGCATTCAGGAGGTAGAGACAGGTGGATCCCTGAATTTAAGGCCACAGAGATTTCATGACAATGGCTTTTAGTTGTGAGCAGTACTTCCTGATTTTCCAGCAATGCCATTCATTCAGTCAGTCATTTGAATTGGAGTTATTTATCTTCTATCCCTGTGGGATCCAGAGGAGGAAGCAGTAGTCATTCCCATATTGTAATGGTACTTTCTTCTTGGTTCATTGTGAAGTCATTATACTGCCTTGATATCTTTGTTTCCCAAATGCTTTCTGAAGAGTTTCCTGAGCCATAATTAGACCCAGCATCGAACTGATCATTATAATCACTAATGTGTCTAGATAAAACATCTTGTAACTAAGCCTTCACACAATTGTGAAGACAGAGATTCAGGAGGGACTGTCCTCCTCCCTCAGGTGCTTTCTCTGTTGAGTCTTGAAGAGGGCTGTGGGTGATCATTTTCTGATTATTGATAATCCAAAATGAACATAGAACAGTGCTCAGCTAAATACTTTGCACGTAGTTGGAATTCATGAATTACAGCAATGTTGCTCTGATTAAATGCTACAACACTGAAAATGCCAGGTATGAATATCCAGACAATAACACATCAAATGCTCATCACTGGATCAGGAAAAAATTGAGTATATATCATGGATAATAACATTAGTCACTTTAAAGGCATGAGTGAGGTGAAACAGGACTGTATTATTACGAAGATGCTGTTTGAAGGGCTTAAAGAATTGTGAGGAAATAAGTCTCACGGCCATGAGCAAATGGTATTTTAGTTAGAGGCCATGAGGAACTGAGGAGGAGCCACCAGTGCTGCCTGTTGCGCTGTCTGTTTTAGAGGTGTGCAGGGTTCACATTTGGTGGCAGCTGCTTAGCGTCATTAACACACTGAAGAGAGAAACTAAGGGGCTCCAAAAATTAGCCATTGACTTAAGGAAAAGGAAAACTTGGAGAGCCCTTGTAGACCATGTTTGTGGGTTCTTATCTTCTATTTCACTGAAGCAAAGTCAAGACTTTTTAGCAAAGGGTTTCATATAAATGTTTATAGAATAATCAACTCACAACCTTGCCAAGTATCTCATGCCAACCCAAAAACCTTCTTAAAGGAAATATGATAGGCAAATAAATATTACTCCTCTGTTCTTGATATTTTAAAACAATCTGGAACTAGAGAAAAAAGAAGTTAGGGAGCTTGTAAGTGAATGTTCTGTACATCCATGACTGCAGACTATCGCAGAGGCAGTGGATGGATTCATCCATTCAAATTCATGTTCTGATTACTTTTTTTGCAACCTCTGTTCATCAACTCTTGCTATGTTCTTGCTGTCCTAGATTTGAATGTGAAAACAGAATAAATTTCAGAAGCAAGTGTAAGTTTCTTGAATCATCATTTTGATCTCATAACTGTAGTGTTGCTTCACAAAATTGATTAAAAAAATTAAGGTATGGCCAGGCGGTGGTGGCGCACGCCTTTAATCGCAGCACTCGGGAGGCAGAGGCAGGCAGATCTCTGTGAGTTCGAGACCGGGCTGGACTGATAGCCTCCAAAACAATACAGACAAACCCTGTCTCGACAAACCAAAAAAAATTAAATTATGTATTTGGATGTCAAAATTATAACATTAAATTATTTTTTATAATTCTTGACTTCCATTGGATTTTAGTGTAATACTACATATTACAATATTCCTTATGTTTAAAATATCTGTGTTGTCAGGCAAATAAGAAATAGCATATAGTATTACTAGAATCAACAATGTATGAACTATTGATGTGACCTAATCAATATAACCAACATAAAGTCAGGAAAAATTGAGGCCAATGCCAAATTATTAAGGTATTTGGTCCACAGTGTGCATTTATAGTGCCCATACCATCATTTCACCTGACAGAACATCACCTAGGTGACCTATAGAGGAGGAGCCCATGATTGGTGACATGCCAATTTATTATAAACTGTGATTCCTAGTCCTGTGATATTCTATGGCACAGTCTAGAAACCCCAGAAACTCTGTTGATACTGTGTCAAAAGTGGTACAAAGTACATGATGATAATCTTTCCTTTTCATTTTCTTGATTCTATGACTTTATCAGGGCATTTAAACATCTCCCGGTAGACATTTGACCAACTGTTTTTTCCTCTTTCATAAGACATTGGCATGCCCCTATGACAGGAAAACATTCACTGTTAAGTATGTTCTATACAAAACTATCTCAAACCCTTGAGGCTCCAGACATGTTTTTCAGAAATTTTGAAGTAGCCATAGTCTTTGAAATTTCTTGAATCATTCTGAGTCTGAAGTTGGAAATGGAGGATTTTCTTTTACTTTCCTTTTGCAATTCAGACCAGTTAGCAGCATCCCAATGGGCTTTTCCTGTTCCAAGTATACTCTGGAATTATAGATATAAGAACAGTTGCCAGGTAGCTAGAAGTAAATACATTGTATCCTTCATGTTTGTAGTCTGAGGGAGGAGATGCAGCATTGTGAAGCACTCAAAGTCCGGGTTTTATGTGGTTATGCTGAGAATAATCTGGGATGATGATGCAGCATTAGAAAGTGACATGGAAATAGTAGGGAAGGTTTTTAAAGAAATGTAGAATGAATGAATACAGTAGAACAGAATTTGTTATATAAAAATACTACTGAGATTGGTATCTCTACATTGTACCATACTACACTAATGGATAGGAACCTCCTAGGTTTGGTAATTTAAGCTTAAAGAATCAATCCTTTGAAAAAGGAAAAGCCAAGGAAGAACATGCAGAAGAAACTCTAGAATAGTCTATAACAGGGTGAATTTCACAAGGTTCCTAGAGGGTCCTTTTCATGATAGGTAAAAGAAAAAAAGGGAAAGGGAAGGGAAAGCAAACGGAAGTCACAAAGTCATGGAAGAAGAGGGATGGAAACAGAAAGAAGGAAGAAAACTGAAAAAGCATGAAGAAGATTCCACAGTTTAATAAGCTTAGAAACTGCAATTAAAGAGATAAAAATTTCAGACTTTATTTTCCTTATATTTGAGTTGGTGATTATCTGAGAAGGGTATGTAGGTTTTAAATTCCAGTCCCTCCACCAAATGATCACTGAAATGGCTGAAATATATTTGGAAAATGCTGCTATAGACCAATTTTTAAATGATTTTAAGATATCAAGCAATTTTGGAAGGTAGCCAAATCCTAGAATAGACAGGCCCCAGGTTCCTAGACATACAGACAACGTTTCTCAAAACAAATACAAAAACATATAATTTTGGGGAGCAATTATTCAATAATCCACAGGTTATAAAAATTTCCACAGAATTTTCTCTTTTGATTCTCATATACTTTTCAAAGTATCACATCTACATGCACGAATAAAGCAGTGAATGCTGGTGGGGTTGAGGCATTTAGGATCACATAGCTAGGGGCAGAGTATCAATTTGAAACGTAAAATTCTCTAGCTTCCATTCCACCTCTCCTGGTGCTGTATTGTTTATTGGTGATAAGTGGAAAGGAAAGCTTTCTTTTAGTTCTTTAAAAATGAAATAAATGGTGAAGAATTTTTCTATGAAAGATTTGGCATATCTTCAAGAGGAGGATTTGTTTTTCAAGGAAACAGAACCAATCTATAGGGGAGTTTTCAAATCTCGAGAGTTTGTGCCATGAAATTATGTTTAGCGAGCCAGGGATGCTATGTATCCACGATATGTGGGATATGTTTGCACCACTTTCAAATGACATTTAAATTACCATTAAATGTTTAAAGTGTTAAACATAAAGAAAATATAGCATGATAGGACTCTGTACATGGTAGCAATACATTTCATAAAACTTTAAGGAAATACTAACTAAAGTGGGTGACAGTCATTTTGATAGGAATCTACTATGATATATAGACTTTGCCTTGCAATTTGTCAATACTCTGTCCTCTCTAATAGGGCTTTTACAAATAAAGACTATATTGAAAATGATTTTAATCAAAATAGGTTTGGCAAGAAATGCCAAACCATCTTAAGTATGCAAAGGGATATTGTGTAGCAATCTGACAGAATTAAAACAAAATGCTTTTAAAAAGTGGAAATGTGAAGTTATAATCTAACTAAATCAATGGTAGCTACTAAAATATTTTACACATTCCCATCATTTATATTTACTTAGATACACCACACACACTCACACACACACACTGTGATTTTGAAACATTATGGTGATAATTCAATGCTTAGAGAATTAACCATCATATACATATATAAACTATATACACTTCCAAGTATTTACTAAAATTTTCTGGGTACGATATATAAGTCTACATACACAAATATTGATTTCTGTGTATGGATTTGGAAGCTCTTTCTGTAACTTTTGTAGAACCTCTAGTATTAGTGGCTACTTTTTTTTTCTTTTTTGCTTAAGATTTCAAAGTACTGGAGATTCAGGGTGTATTTAAAATGGAAAGAAGTCTTTGTTGATGGTTTTTTTTTTTGATGCCTTACTATCAACACTGTTTTGAACTTTTTCAGTTACTGAAATTTACTGCCCTTTTTATCTATTTATATCAGTGTAAAAACCATTGTTTGACCAAATATTGGCAGTTCTGATTTTGATCATTTGTATATTCTGTGTCTTTGAATTGATGACTTCATTTCTACTAAATAGATTTCTATGTCAGTAGAAATAATGAATTTGTACTGCATGAGATCTGAAGGCATTTCTAAGATTAATAACAAATCTTGTACAGTTATTGTTGTATGCCAAATTAATACATTTGCATTATTTGACTATTTTCTACTGTGATTTTAGAGTAACATTCGTCTCTGAATAATGTGTCATTTATATTTACATTTGAAGGCCTAGAAAGAACACAGACCATTTTCTTTTGATTTCATGCCATGCAATGTGTGTTTTGCTTAATTTTCCTTTGATCTGCACCGCAATATGATTACATATGATATTGGGAGACACATCTAGTTTCTTCCAAAACACCATTTTCATGTAATTCTAAAATTCTCGAGGGCTGAGCCACATTTGGTTTGGGTAGTTTCAGTTAACACACACACACATAAATAAATAAATAAATAAATAAATAAATAAATAAATCTTTCACAGAGTAGGTGGCTTTAAACAGTATAAAATCGCTGTTCTCACAAATTTGAGAGACTACAACAATCAAGATTATCCTTAGCCATCAGGGAAATGCAAATGAAAACAACTGTGAGATACCATCTCACTCTCATCAGAACGGCTAAAATCAAAACATCAATGACATTCTATGCTGGAGAGGATGTTGAGAAAGGGGAACACTCCTCCACTGCTGGTGGGAATGCCAACTTGTGCAGCCACTTTGGAGATATGTATGGAGATTCCTCAGGAAAATGGAAATCAGTCTACCACAAGATCCAGCAATTTCACTCTAAGGCATATACCCAAAAGATGTACCCTCATACAATAAGGACATCTGTTCAACTATGCTCATAGTAGCATTATTTGTAATAGCCAGAACCTGGAAGCAACCTAGATGACCCTCAACTGAAGAGTGGATAGAGAAAATGTGGTACATTTACATAATGGAGTACTATTCAGCAGAAAAAAATAATCGAATCCTGAAATTTGCAGGCAAATGGAAGGTACTAGAAGAAACCATCCTGAGTGAGGTAACCCAGTCACAAAAAAGACAAACATGAACCCTCATCCAGTGGCTGATGGAAGCAAAGGCAGACACCCACAGCTAAAAACCAAACTGAACTCCTGAAACCCAGTTGCAAAGAAGATTGATGAACAAAGGAATCAAGATCAGGCTGGTAAAACCCACAGAGGCAGCTGACCTAAACATGGAGGAATGCATGGACCCCAGACTGATGACTGAGAGACCAGCAGGGGACTGGTTCATACAAAAAGCCCCTGCCCCAAACCTGGGTGTCAGAGAAGAGGCCTCAGCAATCTGTGGGACCTTGGAGAGTAGAGCAGTATTTATTCCTGGCATACAAATAGACTCTGGGAGCCCATTCCAGATGGGCTGCTCTCTCAGTCTGGACACATGGGGGAGGGCCTAGGCCCTGCCTGGAATGATATAACACACTCTGAAAATCCCTCACAGAAGGCCTTACCTTCCCTGGGGAGCAGATGGGGATGGAGTAGGGTGGGGGTTTTGGAGGATTAAGGGGTAGGGGGAGAAGGGGAGGGAGAGGGAACTGAGAGTAACATGTATAAAAAGTTAAATTATAAAATAAAAGAATAGGTGTCAACCATTTAGTTTATTACCTTCCTTAGAGACAGATCATTTACATCTGAATAAAAGACTCTGAGACTTGAGAAGAACTTCCAGGTATTTGCTAAAAATATCGGGGTGTATTAAAGACTGAGTGAGATAAATGGTTGTTTTGGTAAAGAAGGGTATATGAAATTTTGCTAAATTGTTATAGAATTCCTTGTTGAAGCTAAATCACTTCCCAGGGAGAGAGCTATATGGGTGTTTAGAGCTGCAGCCAGACTCATCATCATAGGAATACCACACAGACTCCTCCTATACAAGAGCCTTTGTGCATTTAAAGTCTAATATCATGTGGCATCATTCTCTGTGTGACATTTGAGAACAGTGGTGCTTTTTAGAAGTCTGTTATTTCCATCTATCAGAAAATTAGTATATACACTTAAAAAATTAAAAAGAAACTCATTTTACTGCCATCTACTGGAAAATCATGTCATACAAATGAGTGACATGGTAAGAAAAGCCTGAACATAATAGTTTGTGTACTATAAACATATCCTAGTACCAGTGGATTGCCGAGTGTGTCCAGAACTTGCTGTGATGACCTCTTCTGGTTACAGTGGCAAAGTGGTGAAGATAAAGGCTCACAGTTTCCAGTGACCAAAGTCAGTTTTGCGGAGAAACTATGTAAGAGATTGAAGAGAAATAGTCTTAGTAGCCCTAGGCTTTCCTGCTCTAATACTAAAGCAATTTCATTCTCCTCTCCTCTGCCCTCCCCTCCCCTCCCCTCCCCTCTCCTCCCCTCCCCTTCCCTCCTTTTCCTCCTCTCCCTTCCCTTCCCCTCCCCTCCTCTCCTCTCTTCTCCTCCCCTTTTCGTTTTTTGATTGCTGGATTATATATAGAGATATATCCAGGGTCATTATCTGAGAAAAGGTGTGATGGGGAATTCAAGAATGTGCTTCAGAGCCACAGTGATTTTATTTTGAACTGCAGTAGCTTGGCTCAGCAGCAGCAATGAATATTACGATGGCAGATTTGGGCTGTTCCTGATCATTCTTTAGGGAATGATTCCAGTGGCCTAACACACGTATTTTCAGAGTTATTTCATCATGTGTAGGGAAATCACAACTTCTCCTCTTTTTCATTATCCTTCTCTAAGATCATTTTGTTTTGAGTTCTTGGGCTTTTTTAGTCACTACCAAGACTGAAAAATTCACGTCTATATGGTCATTAGATCCTGTCATCTCTAACATCTATTTTCTTCAGAGATGAAATCAGAGCATGGGTGACTTGGATATTTCAGGAGTAGTGTTTGTAAACCAGATGGAACTAGTTTTCCTGTTATGGCTTCATAAAGAATCCAAAAAGATAAAGGAAAGGAGGGAAACTATTTTCCCTCCTTAGGGAGCTTCAGCAGGTTAGTTAACACTTCCAAACACTCTGTATCTACTTTGCAAACTGACTCTTTTATCATTTACCATTTTATTATTCTGATACTATTAGCTGCTACCCATCTTAATTGTTTGTTTGTTTAATGATGCCCCACTGGTTTGATACCATTTTGTAATGTCTATGCTCTCGAGTGTTCTCTTTATTCCTCCAATCACATTTCACATACAGCTATGCAGAGAGGAACTGTTCACTGGAAGACTGGTCATTAAACGCCCAGGAACCGGGAAGAAGGGAGCTGTCAGGATTTCTTTAGGTTCAGGAGCATGTTCTCCAGACCTGAAGTGTAAGAAGCAAGAGCTGGGACCTAGCTAAGGCAGGCCACAGATGAGCTGCCTCTAAAAGGAATGCCCCTAGAGGAGTTTCAACTAGGAGAGTAGAGCCAGTCTGCCAGGTCAGCAGTTAACAGCCTGTAGAGTTTGCTGCTAACGAAATTAAAACGGGAGCTAATGAGATGGCAGCTACCTCCTGAGAGTGGGCTGAAAGCAACCTATTAATTCTCTTTTCTAGGTATCTTTGCCTCAACAATCTTAAAGTTGTTTCCTATTTGTTTAGAAGCACAAGATGTGGGAGACAAAAGCATTTAAAGAAGAGAAATTGGAGGTAAACTCTTATTACACTCTTTCTGGTGATGTTCTCCATTAAAAACATGCCCATAGGCCATGAAAAGAGGGTGTGGGGGGGTGAATTCGCATAGATAAAAAACACAACCAAGATGACTCAGACAGTCACAAGGGGGATTTCTGATGCCAGGGCATTAAAAAATCTGCTACTGGCTTTGTAGATTCAGCAATATTAGCCTACCACTTCCAAGCACATTAGTCGATTTTGAAGATTCCAAGGTGTTGAGCAGTCCTAGCTGCACCAAGACCCTCTGCAGAAGTCCGTTCAACTCGCAGGTCACCAGTGGAGTGATTGGAAGTCTCTGGATGTCGCTCGGTCCTGGATAAACATTTAGGGTCACTTTACAGACTCGGACTCCAGCTTCTGCTCACACTATGGTCCCTTATGAATGGAGCCAGGTCTTTGCTGGAGGGCGAAGCTGAAGGAGCCTTGACCCGCAGCTGGAAGCTACGGTGATAGGGACCTTTCGGAATGAGGATGTAAGGGTGGACAGCTCGGGAACTTGTCCCCCGGCACCATGACTCCAAGGAGGTCTGGGAGAAACCCTGGCGGGATGGACCCCGGGCGGTGCAGCTGACACCCCCCGGCTGCGCCGCGCGGCCCCTCTCCACCCGCGAGTGTGCGCGCGAGCGGCAGGCGGCGGCGGCGGCGGCGGCGGTGGCGGGAGGAGGCGCAGGCGCGCTGCTTGCCCGTCTGCAGCCCCGCGCCGAGAGCGCCTGGTCTCCGGGAGTTGATGGCAGCACCACAGTGCGGCCGCCCGGCCGAGCGCACCGCACAGCCACCCGCCTTTGCCCTCCGAGCAGCCGATATGTGGGGGGACTGGGGTGGGAGCGGCCGGAGCAGCGCCAGGGACCCGGGCGCGCAGCAGCCTCTGCTTGCTCGCCTGTCCTGACCTGACCTGGCTCGCTAGTCTCCCCCCCGAAGAATGTCAGCCAAGTCCAAGGGGAACCCCTCCTCGTCCTCCGCAGCCGAGGGACCTCCGGCAGCCTCCAAAACCAAGGTGAAGGAGCAGATCAAGATCATAGTGGAGGATCTGGAATTAGTCCTGGGCGATCTGAAGGACGTAGCCAAAGAACTTAAGGAGGTGAGAGGGGCTGGGGTGGGGAGGGAGTGGGGCGACCCGCGCCCTTTGGGTTCTGGTCCCCCTTTTTGCTTGGGAGCTTCGCATTTCAAAACTCATGGCAACTACAGAGAGAGATGCCTGCAGACCGACTTTCTTTGCTCTGGCTACTCGTGAGGAGAGTTGTAGCACTTTCTGTCTGTCTGTCTCTTTCTTTTTCTTTTTTTTTTTTTTCTTTCTTTCTTTCTTTCTTTCTTTCTTTCTTTCTTTCTTTTTTAATCAGACAGAAATCAACTAGTGTTTTAATCGATGGACTCTGTAGGATAGTGGGAAGGATGGAGGCAAAGTACTGTCTATACAGGACTGTCAGTAGTGTCAGGGGAAGGGGTTAACTGGGGGTGTGTCATCGGAGAAGACGTGAGCACCGGCTGGCCCAAGCCAGTGTGATGCTCTTCGCCTGTCGTGCTGCTCCCCCAGAGTCCTTTGGCAAGTCCGCTCCTGGCCTGGCAGCCTCTGGAAGCTGAGCTAAAGGGGGGTGGCTTCTGGGCCCTGGGCCAGGCCTGGGAGGGCACTGGGAGGGGCAAACTCAGTTCTAGCCATCCTCCCCTTTTCTCAAGCCCCACCAAAAAGAAGTCGACCCTGTGTGCTGACAGGAGAATCCAGCCTTGGGGAAGGGGAAATGTCTGGGACTTTCTCACTTTCGCAATTTCTGAAGCATCCCCTGCCCTTTTCCAAATGTTTCCAGCAACTCTAGGCCTTCGCGCCACCCTGAGTGTCGCCATTCTTCACTTCCTTCCTTTAATTCTGTCATCACTTGGCATTGGACCTAAGCAGTAGGGCTTTACAGAGGAGTGTGTATGTGTGTGTGTGTGTGTCGCGCGTGCTTGTGGTCTCCCCACTTGCATCCTGGCTTTTTAGACCCGGGGTGGTCCCCCTCCCCCGCCCCGCCGCCAGTATCCTACCCCCTCTCTACTTCGCCCCTCCCCACCCGGGTGAACTGGATTGGGAGAGGAGAGGTGTAGGGTTGAGGCTGTGTAACTCAGGCAGCCTAAGCAGCCCAGGGCCCCAGTGAGGGCCAGGGTGTAGGAGGTGGGTCTCCTTGTCAACCTGGCTGCCTCTTGTGTCTGGGGTGCTGTTGGCTATGCCCTTAGCCCTGTTCCACTAGGGAGCGGTCTCCTGGTGCGGTTCTAGGTGAGGGAGTCTTCAGTTCCTGCAGCAAGGAGGCAAACTTCTTAGGTAGTGGTCTCCAAGAAAAGATAAAGGGAGGGGCAACCATAGCCTAGGTCCGAATTCTAACTCTTTCCCTAAACCAAGTGGGAGGAGATTTGGGGCTGTTTGGATGATTGGCCTCTAGAGATTATCCTCCTGTCATCCTCTGCCCAAATGTGAAGAGTCTTCCAGGCATTACCTCTATGAACAAAATCCCGAGTTTCCAACCAAATTCAAAGCCTGTTGAGAGGATCCATTCCTGGCCAGAATTTCTTTTACCAGTGATGAATTAATTTCTGTAGGTTTCTCTGCAAACAGAACACAATTACTGCTAAGATCCTTAAAGTGGTGGTAGCCATTGACAGGTCAGGAAACTTGCTTGTGTTTGTAGGGTTTTCCTAGGCTTTTTTCACAACTAGTTGGCAGATGGAGAAGCTATGCACCGAAATCCAAGTCTAAATATGTTTCTTTGTTTTTTATCGTTTTACTAGCCATGTTGGGCTAGTTGTTTTCATTTGCACCATTATCGTAGTTTTTAAAATGAATAATTTAGACAAGTTCCTCTTGGCACCCCTGCTTTGCCTTTTTTGTTAAAGGTGGGGAATGCAGGAAACCAATAGCATCAAAGGGTATAGCTTGTTTTTTGTTTACAGGTTCAGACTAAAAGAAAGGTAGTCAGCCAACATTTTGCCTCTGTGGGTCATAGTAATGTGTCAGGACACTCACTTTTTTGGACAGAACAAACCAGAAGCCACCACTCATGACCTTGGCTCTTTGAATTATTATTATTTAGGCATTTTAAGGCCAAGAAAATATATAGGAAAATGTTTAACCTCTCTCTGGTTTGTGGCTAGAATTAGAGGTGTTGAAAATATGTACATGTTTAAGAGAAAAAAAATCTGGTACTTCATAAAGGAATGGAAATGCAACAACATAGAGGAAGAGAGCTGACAGAGGTAGATTAGAGATCTTCATTTAAGGCCTTGCAAGGTCTTGTTCACTACCGAAGCCTATTTGGGTAAAAAATTCAATACAAATGTGAAATGTCTGAGTGATAAATGATGTGCTATGATTGTCAGCTAACTTGGATATGGACAATTGTCCTAGCTCAAATGTGGGAGTGTATATGCTAAAGCTAAATATTAAAACTGGCTATTTATAGAAGAAGAATGGGAGCTATTCTCGGACAAAATATTTATGGGGCATGTTTAGCCTATGACATCTTGCAGTTGTTCAGCCTGAATCTGTTCTGGATAATGCAGCATATATGACTAAGCATGTCCTTCATGAAGTTTTAAGGAAACACATAACTGGGAACTTTGGTGAACTCTGTAAAGCTTGTTCATTCTTATACATAAAACTTGTACAAGTAAATGTTGCAATTAATACATTAATTGTCACATTTAATATTCTGGCAGCTTTAATAATGCATATTTATATATGATATGAATTATTATATTTAAAATGCAAATTCCTTTATTGATAGAACTGTGCTTTTAGACCACAATATACTTTGATATAAATTTACAGTGAACTTTTATTAGCTTGGAATGGAAACTAAAGTAATAACATAATTTTAACTGAATCACTGTCAATTTCATTTTAATCACAACTTAAGGTTGAAACATTCTGCCTTTTATGTTTGTACAAACTTCACCAATAACGCTGAATTCTTGTTTGATTGCTTTAATATTTTAGAAGTTAAGGGATAATTGCATCGTACTACCCATTCCCTTTCTACCCTCCAGTCCCATTTGCCCCCTTCTTTTCTCTCTCTCAGATTCACAATTGAGTATTTTAATAGTAGCCTTTTGAATTTCAATAGGCAGGGTAAATATGATCACTGTGCTAGTTATTTTAAACACATAATAATTAGTAAGAAAACTCCAGTCTGTTCAGTAAGAGGAGTCCTTGCTGTATCTTCTGATTTGTTGGTGAGTTGCAATTATTTAATTAGTTATAATTGAATCGAGTATTATAAAGAGACAGGATTTCTAGAAAACCCAAAAGATGTTTTACTCATCTTCAAAATTAATGAAACCTCAGAACAACATACAGATTTCAGAAATATTACGAATCATTTAGCTTTCTGTGCTATAACAAAACAAAAACAGCCTAAAATATAGCTGTCTACATGTGTTCATTCAGCACCTACCACGTTACAATGCCGTTTTTATTATTACTAAAATGAGAAACTTTTGTACATGCCCAAAATTTCACTAATGATGCGTTTATTCTGTTATCAAACATTAGTCACATAAGTCATTATTGCTTTGACTGGCTTCTCTGACTGTTGATGTAAAGAATGAATTGAAGCTGAGAGAATAATTAGCGCATGTCCATTTGTCAATCCGTTCTGGCTATGTACTTAGTAGTGTGGCATTCTGTGAGTGGAGAATGTAAAATTTAAGAAGACAACAAGATAAGAACTCTAAGAAACTTAAAATTTACCCAGATTTTTGTGGTGAACATGAATGGATTGTTTGGCAAGAAATTGCCCATTCGTGTGTTGTAAGTAAATACTTGAGACCCTCCATGAAGAATAAGAGTTTTATAGGAATATAAACTCAAAATGTGAATCTCCCTTTGCATAATGGATGAGGTTTAAAGAGTTAAAAAGGAAAAGAGAATAACAAAATGCATCATTGGAATACATGATTCATCCATGTTGTGTTTTCTATAAATCGGAGGGAAAAAAAGTGTTTGTGAAACTCTAGAATGTAAGGGAAAAAATTAAGCACAACTGGTGTAGCAGATGTTAGTGTTCAAGTTTTCACTAAGAAATGTGAAAATATATCCACTTTGTAAAACATTTCTTAAATAATTCAGAATGCTGGCAATGCTCTGCGCGTTCCTTGTGAAGATGGGACTTGTGCGGCCCTTTGTGTTAGCATGCTTGCTTGCTGGGGTCTCTTGTAAGGGAACTTAGCTCCTGGAGCTGAATTATCTCTTTGTTCAGACTATTTATAGCCTTGAACTTTTCTTGTAATATCTCATTGCTTTAAATTTTGTCACAGTACTATTATATGAATGGTACAAACTTTAACATGCACCACACACAATTTATATTTATAATAAGTAAGAGAGGCACTTGTGAGTAGGTATCATGGATGCAAAATAAAAACTGTTCTGTTAGTGAGCTAGAATTACTCAGTGGCTGGATTCTACAGGTAGGCAGGTGAGCCAGTGAATGGAACACACTCATGAGGATTCTTACAATTCCACAGAAAAAAAGAAAGATGCACCTTAAGTTAAACTTAGGAAAGGTGGAAAATCCTTCTGGCATTGATTAAGAACAGAATTAACAATTATTTATTGGATATTTTTCCTTGCAATGTTCTTTCTTTGAAAAAATGTTATGTTATTAGTTTATGCATGTGAATGTTCTGTATGTATATTTGTGCACTATGGAGGCCAGCAAAGGGAATGAGATTCCCTGGACCTGGTATTACAGATGACTGTGAGCTGACATGTGGGTGTTGGGAATTGAATGAGTAATCCATTATTATAACAAATTTTAGAGAATGATCTCTACAGTGTTTTCTGAGTTCTAAATTTATGAATGAACAGAAGTCAACAGAGTGCACTTAAAAGTAGGGATTACTGTATCTTTACTACTCTATAGCTTACTTTAACTTTTCTCTTCTTAAATATGGTGCTCAGTAATAAAACGCTACTGAGTGGATGATGCTGTGCACAAAATGATAACTGATAACCATGCCCTGTCCATCTCCCCAAGGGGCTCTCTTTAATGAGTTAAATCATGTAACACAGAGAATTAGCTGCTAAGAAGCTCAGGCAGCCTTAAAGTAACAGAGTACTTCAGGCAATGGTGAAGTGATACACAATGAAATCAATGTAACAGATTTCATTGTTACCTGGATTATGTTTTTCCACCCTGCTTCTCTGAGGATTTCAGATATTTAAGTTCTAAGTTTTAGGGGAAAAGAAAGGAATAGGAATCATATGTAAGCATATTTTCCCAAACAAAACGGATGGCAGGGTCGTCTTCTGGAGCCACTTCATGAGAAGTTTCACTGGCAGTTTTTGAGACTTTATAAAAATCACAACAGATTCATGATTACATTTTGACTGAAAGCCTGATAAACAATATCAAGCTGCCAATGGAAAACTAATGTACAAAAAAAGGATGCTATTTTCCTAAAGAACACTTTTTTTCTGATTTCAGAAATTTTGTAATCTTATAAAACATCTTGAAAGATGTTTTCAATGGGAAAATTTAAAAAATAATATTAAGAGAAATAGATAATGCTGAACATTTTGTTATATTTCCCTTTAATATTTTGGTATGGATATTTTCGTATGGCTGAAGTGAGTGAAATATGAGTTATATACAATACTATTGTCTGTTTTCTTTCATAACACTAGAGTATAGCTATTGTATGGTAGCTGTAAGATAAGTGATAATTTTGTCAGTTTTCTATATACAGCTTATTTCTAACTTTTTGTGGTTATTAGATATCATTAGAAGCAGCAGCTTCAGCAAATAAACAAGGCTAAAGAACGATGTTACAGCTGCCTGAACAAGGGGGAACTCAGGAACCCCAGACTGATAGCTGGTAAACTAGCATAGGACTGGTCCAGACCCCCTGAACATGGGTGTCAGTTAGGAGGTCTGGGCAATCTATGGGGCCTCTGGTAGTGGATCAGTATTTATTCCTAGTATCGTAATGGACAATGGGAGCCCATTCCACATAGAGGGACACTCCCTCAGCGTAGACACACAGGGGGAGGGTCTAGGCCCTGCTCCACATGATCTGACAGACTTTGAAGATTCCCCATGGAAGGCTTCAACCACCCCTGGGGAGCAGAAAGGGGATGGGATAGGGGGTTAGTCAGTGGGGGGCAGGATGGATGGAGGGAGAGGGAAGCAAAACATGCTTGTTTCTAATTTAAATAAAAAAATTAAAAAGAACAATGTTACATTCAACCAGGTTGTCTTCTAAATACTCTTTAAAATTCTAATCCAGCTAATCCTTGTAACCATCATTTTTCATTTTACAGATAAGAAAACCAACATGATATGGGTCAACTGCCTTGCTTAGAACCAATTTTCTAACACTAGGCTTAAAAATTGTGTGTTTGTTTTAGAGACTAGACATTCCACTGTTCTGTTCTATGATTTTCTTTCTAATATTTTGACTTTGTATTTTCTTAACTAAGAATGGAAGTTTTAAATTCTTCAATCCTTATTAAGCTATCTTCGAGAGAAGTTTTTGTTGGTGGTGTTATTGTTTTACTGCCAGCAGCCGTATACAGACAGATGTCAGAATGATGCTAATAAAACTCTTAAACCCTGCTCTACAGATTAATATCTTCCTGGTAACATTCTTTTTTATTCCTTGGTTTTTCAGAGAGGGGAAGTGCACTTACATTTCGGTACCGGGATTGAAGCAACACTAATAGTGAATAAATCAGACTCTGCAGTTTTCACTTTATAAATAAATGTTGTATACAAATTATACATATAATTATATATAATTATACCCACAATTATATATAACATATATAGCTAGTTATTATCTAAAAATTATATGTATAATATAATTTGTACACAAAATGAGACATCAGAATCACATTGATTGGCTTTTCCTTTCTAAGCCATGATATTGAAAAGCTGCATAACATTCATTATACACATTTATATATATTTCAGTTCCACATGTTGAACCCAGGGCTAGTTAAGCTAGTTAAGCTAGACATGCTAGTTAAGCACTCTGCCGCTTAGCTGTGGACCCAGACCTGTACAAATCTTTCCAATGAAGAAAACACAATTCAGGAAGTTACCATCGTTTGTCATCATATTGCATTCAAAGGAAAGGACTATCATGATGGTTGAGTTTGGTAACCACTTTTCTTTCTGCTCTAACCGAAAAGTTAGAGAATTTGTTGAATTCTTAATCAACCAAAAACATATTAAACTGATTTCTGCTACCTTGTGTACTTTTGTGTTCTCAGTTTTGAATCATTCCCTTTCCACCACATAAGAGCCCTACATTTGTTTCCTTCCTGGTGTGACAGGAGCAAACTGTTTGCATTATATCAAAAGGTCAATAAGAAAAACAGCTCTAAACTAAGATTTCCTGTATGATCTAGTGCCAAAAACTAACATTTACTGAAATGAAAAGAATAAAGCCATGTCTAATTAACACCCAAATCTTAACATAGTCATGAGGTCAACCTAAGACAAATGTTGCTGTATGTATACTGCATGAGTTAGTCTGTGCATTTATTTACTTATTGTCTGAAGACAGAAAAACAGGAGGTCTCAAAGTAATTAAACTTCCAGATCCCACTTTCAGCTAAGAGAAGAATAATGTAGGCACAGAATGTTTACTTATGATCCTTGTCTTTTCCTGCACTGTAGAAACGCTACTCAGGTACTTTGTGAGGACTTTTTTTTTAATGTGTAGAATAATTGAAATGACTCAAGTTTTGTAAATATGTTAACTCCTTCTGTTATTATAGCATTTGGCACAGCATGCATAGATTCTCCATTATGAATAATACACGCTTATCCAGAACAAGCAAATTTGTTGGTTTCTAACAAGTTATTATTACTTTTTCCTATGACACAATAACAAAGGTTAACAGATACAAATGGTGCGCATTTTCTTTTTTCCAGCATTTTATCTTATCACAAGATTTATAATCGCATTGTATATAACAGAAGAAATGCCAGGTTCAGTAACACTGAACAAATCAATTATCTTTTAATGTCAGTGATTCTTTTTCTGTTCTGTTTTGTTTTGTTTTGCAAGACAGGGTTTCTCTGTGGCCTTTGGAAGCTGTCCTGGAACTCATTCTGTAGACCAGTCTGACCTCAAACTCACAGAGATCCACCTGCCTCTGCCTCCCGAGTGCTGGGATTAAAGGCGTGCACCACCAAGGCCTGACTAATGTCAATGATTCTTAATATTTGCTACATATAACACTCTGAACAAATGTTCAAACTAGGGAATATTTGTTTCTGAAACCAAACTCATGCTAATGTAAGTGTCTGCACATATTCTGAGAACTTTTGGTAAGTGAGGAGAACTCAAGTAAAGGAACAAGACAGCCACCAACTCTATTCATACATTTCCAGTCTAGATTTTGGACTCTGTCTCTAATGTTTCAAGACTAAAAGTCTTGGAAATGAAAAAAAAATCAACATACTAGTGACTGAATCAAACATAACACAAACTAGAGACAGATAGGAAGATGGAACCTAGGCTGAAATGTTGCTTCTATCAGCCTGGCCAGTGTCTGTGTCTGTGGGCATTTCTTTGATTTCCAATTGTTGGAGAAAGGTCTATCCCATTGGGGGTGGTGCCACCCCACGGATGGTGGTCCTGGGTTGTATAAACAGGTAGTCGAGTGTGAACCTGGAAGTAAGTTAGTAAGCAGTTTTCCTCCATGGTCTCTTCTTCAGGTCCTGCCTCTGGATTCTTGCCTTCAATTCCTGCTCAGACTTCATTCAGTGATAGTTTATTATCCATGAGTTGTAAGATGAAATCAGCCCTTTAATCCTCAAGTTGCTTTTGGCCTGCAACACACCAGAGCATTTTACTACAAGACAAAATATTTCTATATCTCATTTTCAAGCATATCATGTTCTTAAAGCTTGCCCCAGGACAGCATCTTCCTTTGTTGTTCTTAGTTTTCTCTGCAATGTGTATTTGTGAACTGCAAATCATATATTGAATCTCTGATGTGTGTAAGTTGTTCTGAAAACTCTGAAAGATACATGCATGAATTAACTCAAGGACCTACTCTTAGACAATATTACTTCTGGGAGGGAGAGCTTTGGTTCTTTAAAGTTAAAATAGTATAGAAAGGGCAAAGACCATACTAAATTACAGTGACTGGAAAACACAAGATAAATCCATCTCACTATTTTTATTGATTTCTGGATTAATACACATAAAACTTCTCTGAATAATATCTATAGTAACTCCTTCATTACATTGTGGTTTCAGATGTGAGGGTAAACTTTTGAAACTCATAAACATAAGTGTTCATGTATTATCTTACAGTGTTAAATCATATTAGCATATTCTAAAATTTCCACTGGAACTTACTTTTTTGTTTGTTTGTTTTAGACAGGGTTTCTCTGTGTAATAACCCTGGCTGGATGGCTGTCCTGAACTCACTCTGTAGACCAGACTGGCATCCAACTACAGAGGTCCGCCTGTCTCTGCCTCCTGAGCACTGGGACTAAAGACTTGCACCACCACTGCCTGGCTGGAAATTACTTTTATGAAACATTACAACCAGTGAGAATTTCTGTTGTCAAAGAATGGATGCATTACAATAATCAGCTATTGTTAATCTCATTATAATAATTAGGTATTATTATGAATGCTTACACAGATTAGAATGAGCTTTCTTTAGGTATATTGCTTTTACAGTTTTAGTTCTTTTGTATAAGACATGCAGACAATTTTAACCAAATTATTGAAAAAAATGAATCTTACGATCATGATAATTCCTCAAGATACATAGAAAGCATAGTGTGCTTGGTAAAAGATAGGACAGCATGCAATGGAGTGTTACTTGTGGGGGAAAAAAGCATGTGTCAGTCATGACTAGAAATGCATAAAATGGCCAAGGACAATAATAATCCCATGTGGTACCAGCATGAGCATATAAAATCCAACACAGAATTGAACAAACACTTTCTTTTTTGGTGGGTAGAGGTGAGGCACTTACTATGCAGTTCAAACTCATTCATGAACTCCTTGTTCTTGTCTCTGCTTCCTAAAGGTTGGCATATAATGGGCATGGGTCACCCTCCTGGTTTAATGCACATCCAAAGTCTTACTCTTAAACCCATTCTAACCCGTCCGTTTTCATCACCTTAGCAAAGCTATCTCTCCTTAGGTTGCCAATGGCCCTTGTATTTAATCTAATGGTCAATTTTCAGTGCTAGCATTTTTTGATATTATGTGTCAATGCTACATATTAGTATCTCTTGAAATCTCTGATAATCTTTCTTCCATGTGTTTTTTAGAGTGCTGCATTATTTCAGTCTACTGATTTTCCCCCTCTTTGGTACTCCTCCTTTGTCACAGCCATCTGCGGTAGCCCCACTTTGTGGGGCCAATCTGCCATAGCCTATCTTTTTGGGGCTTCAGTTGGACATAACCCACTTGACAGGTTCTTACCTGAGAGGAGGAGTGTGGATTGAGAAACCACAGGGAAAGATGCTAAAAAAGAGTCAGAAACACAGGATAGAGTCAGAAGGGCAATCTGTGTAATACTGAATACTCCAAGTTTATTCTTCAACATTCTTAAGTACCCCAACCAAAAGGGGAACATGCAAAAGACTTCTTTGTCATGTATAAGGAACAAACAGACTTTCTTCCCTTAATCCTCCAAACATTTAGTAACCACACCTTAGACTCAATTTCCCCTTATCTGGTCTTGAAGGTCAAGAGTAAACACACCTCAGTCCAAGTCTGTTGCTATTTAGATAAGACATCCCCTACCAGGATCAGAACATCCTACAGTAGCCACATCTTAGACCTTTAGGTCCTATGACTTACTAAGGACAGTATTGAACTCTCTGATTTTGAGCCAAGATGAAGTGGAACCATCTATATGGGCCCCGACACTCCTTGGAGATATCTGAAGTCAAATTACTATGTGTTGTTATAATTCACATTTTCCCCCTTGGCATTTTTATTTAGTTTGTGAATAAATTCCATTGATAGGCCCCTAATTCTTAAATTTATCTAACTCATCCTTTCTTTCATATGTATTTTACCTGCCTAGCCTGCTAATCTTCATCCTCCTCCTAGACATTAGCCCCCATCACCTTTCCCGTGCCAACTGGAGGTCTCCCTCAGCTGGATTTGGGGGCCGTTTATCAATTGTCTCCAGTCTACATGAAAGCAGTTGAATCTATGTTCACAGTTTGTCCAGATCTTAACTTCTCTGCTTCCTGCAGCCTGCTCCTGGCCAACATGCTGTCTCACTTGGGTTGGTAGAGTACTAACAATGTCCCTGCTCTCCTCTCTCTAACCATTCTTGTTCCTATTGGCTGTTATCCCCTGTAATGTCTCTAGCCTCCTTTCTTACTGGTTCTCTTTACTTTAACAGCAGTAATCTTGGTATCTCATGAGTGAACATGATAAGCACATCCAAGTTGTACTCAACTGTTATGTCTTTGAAGTCCATTATGGAAACTCCATATGTAGTTGGGCATTCTTTTTTAACTAGGTGTGTGTGTGTGTGTGTGTGTGTGTGTGTGTGGTTTTGTGTATACCAGTGGTTCTCAACCTGAGGGATATGTGGGAGGTTTTGAGGAAGGAAAGGGAAGGGAGAAATGTTGTAATTATATTATATTATTATCTATTTTTTTATAACTCTAAACTTGTCCTCCTAAACCTGTCCTCTTAAGGTTCAAAACCATCATCATTTACTTTCCACTACTTTGCTATTCTTTCTGAGAATGAACATATTTAATACATATATAATATATAATATTATATATCATATGTAATATATGTATTTTGTAAGGATTCTTTGCTTTTCATTCCTATTACATGTAAGTTGGTTAAATGTGGTCTTGTTTTCCCTTCTGTGATTTCACAATTGAGCAACATCCTATCCTTTGAAATGGTCAAAGGTGTTTTGGTAATGCTATCAAGCTGAAGGATGATTTCATGACAAAATTCTAAGTTAAACAAGACAGAGCAAACAAAGCCTTATCAAATCTTCACCCCTCTCATCCTCTGCCCAGATACTCTTAAGCTGTTCCTCACCTATTGAGATGTCAGCACATTCTTTCTGCATAAACCATAAATTCAGTGTGGAAAACCTGATCTTCTCTGTCAGAAAAATTCGGTGTATGATTTAAGAAGGCTCATTTTCTTTGCAATACAAGGATGTCATTTAAGATATTTGAAACATTAAGTATATTATCTAATTATTTAAATTGTCTTTTTTCCATAGCAGAATATGTAAATTGAAATGGGGAGTATATTTACTTTTTAAATAAAATAACATTTACCTTGAGTATTGTTCTTTTTGTCATTAACTTTGACAAATTTTAAACTAACTGGATACAACATTTAAAAAGAGACATTGGGTCTTGTATAAATAAGTTTTTAGCACTCTGTTTGAGAATCAGGCACGAACAACTTAGTGCAACCTAATGTAAAAAAAATGCTGGAGGAGTACAGAAGGCCTATCTCTGTTCAGCATCCTATTTCTTTCTCTTATACACTCCCTCTAGTGTTCAAAAATATGGACACTTATAACTAGCCTATTGTCACTATAGTACAGAGGATTATGTAGAAACAATGCTGTCTTTCTACTATTGTTTTGTTTTCCTTAGATAATGTTGTCATAGTCCTAACCTTTCAGAGCCCACCATCTCTCTTCCCTAAGGATGCTGACAGGTCTAGCTTTTCCCATGCCCATGCTTACAATTTCTGTTGGGGATATACCTGGATTTCTGTATTCACATTTTTGCCCCATTAGTATACCTAAAGCCAAGATTTTAGTTTTGCAACTTGAATGTGATCAAATATCTTTTTACATTCAAAAGATATGCAAGCAAAAATCTATTTACTATTTGAGTTAAATGTGGATATGAAAACATTAATGATGTAGTTTTGCTATAATATTACTGAAATATCATTGAAATACATTCCCTTCAAACTCCCTTAAGAAATAACCATAAAATCTCCAGAAGAAAGTTAAAAGGAAAAATGCATGGTTATTCAATATAGATTAACACATGTAAAATATTATTTTCAATCATGAAACTCAGCTGCTATTTGTTGATTTTTAAAAATTAGGGCCTACTTTTTAAATTTGTTCTCAAAACTAATTGGCAGTGTTACAGATATTTGTTTAATATCCTATAGTTTTAAAGCAATTTTAATATCTACTACTATATTTTAATTTCTTATTATTAGATGAAGTTGAAACATATATACATAGAGCATTCAAAAGTTCTCGTCTCCTTTTGACTTCTGGGCATGACATGGCTTTGGAAATTTTGAGCTCACAGCATCTGTGATTACCCATACAAGTGTACAAGTCTGGGCCTGCCAGCAATTTGTCATGGAGCAGAAAGGAGCTCACAAGGTCCCATCCTTCCCTGAAGATTTCATGAAATTAATGATTGCTGAAGAAAAGAGAGATGTTATTGTTTTTTTTTTTTTCAGTAGCACAGTTACTTGCAAAGTGTCCATGCTCCTGTAGAGAACTTCTCTCTGTACTCCTGTAAGCAAACCTAAGGGAAATAATTTGGTTCTATAAAGAAAGAGGAAGTTGAAGAGGGAGCATTGAGGGAAGGATGAGGGCCAGCAGGAATTGAAGAGGGTAAGGAGAGTGAAAGGAGGTGAATGAGATCAAATGCCATGATAGGTAACCAAAGGCAAAAGAAAACAATTATTTTCAGAGATACTGCTTTAAATTTCTATCCACTATTTGGAAGTACACTAATTATAAAGATTTATAACATTGTTAAAAAGAACTCAAAACTCAACATATACTCTTTAAGACTCTTCCAGAATAATTTTGGGTGCTTAATCCCTGCTCCCAACAGATTATACCATGTAACCTTGAGGAAACAAATTTTTTAATATAGAGAATAATGGAATGTAGCATATGCATTTTTGATTGCTTCATGGGTCACAGATGCTTGGGAGTTACCATCTGCTTCCTGAAGTTGCTAATGCTAACAAGTCAATTGCTAATATTACCAACTGCTGATTACCTTACCTGAGCCATGCAGCTCACAGAACACTGACATCCTAGTGTGTTCCAGGACAGGTAGAAGGTTTTCAAGAATCTGTCTAGGAGAATCTTTGTTCATAATGTGTTTCTTTTGCCAAGGTATCAAGAAGGAAGTCCTAATTTGTGCACTAAAATTTTTAGTATTTCTTAGTAGCATTAGCTTCCATGGTGTTCAATCTAGCCTTCAGAGAGCTGAAATGTTTCTAGCTATGCTAATGTTCTTATTGGATTATGATAATGTGTCTTATTTTCCCCAAATACTGGTGAAGAAAAAGATTTAAAGTAAAAGTACTGGCATGTGATCAGAGTTACAGATAGTAAAGAAAAATAGACTAAGCATTAATTGGATGGATGGGGATAGGAGGAAGAGAGAGAGGGGGGGGAGGAGAGAGGGAGAGAGAGAGAGAAACAGACTGACAGAGACAGACAGAGACAAAGACAGAAAGAACTCACTCCAGGGTTCCCTTGCACTTACTTTAAACCTTGAAATTCTAATCTGCCAAGTGCTGGAATTACAGGCATTTGCTGTCACACCCCACAGCTGGTTTGCACAATGTTTAGGTTGTAACTAGGGGAGTAGGCCAGCACTCTGCCACTGAGTTTTATCCCCAGCCTGAATGGAGGCTGTATTAATAAGCTTGCTTTGTATGTAATGTTACTACATTATTACTATATAGTTAATGAAATTGAAGGAAGCTCATTATTTACTAGATTAATGTAAGGAAATATGTTTCTTAAATATTAAGGAAAAATGAATCAATTCTTAGCCAGAATTCTTGATCTCCATATTTTATATCATCTTGTGTTAACAACAGATGTATAAAAGGTGATTTATAGATTCAAAAACCATCACATCGTCTAGTATCCATCACGCCGGCATTAATCCAAAATACTCATTTAACGATAAAATATACTGCAGTATTTTGGTTGATGTAGTTTTCTTTGATGTTTATTTTCAAGTTAAGTATACTTATCTACATTTGAAAATGTATTACTCTGTATGAGCTTTCAACGGTGTGCATACTTTGGATGGTTCTGGATACGCTGGGAGACTGAATTTAGCTAGGCCACTGGGGACTGGAGCAGGTCCTCTGGAGTATATGACCCCCCCCCATGCTGTTTTCATTGATTCCTGTCTGGAAAACAGTGAGAACAGCCTTTACCACAAGCTCTTCCTGATAAGAGTTTCCACCCCAGGCTATGGAACAAGCAAAAGGACAAAACTAAAATGAATCCTTGTTCCTGAAAATGTTTCTGTCAGAGACTAGTCAAAGCAATAAGGAAATTAACGCAGATAATTTCAGGAGGGGTCTAACACACACAGGACGTTGTAACTTCTGGAAGCTATGGCAAGAGCCTTTGATTTGAAAAGTAAACAGAAAATAAAGATGAGTTACATTAAACTTTACTTTCAGTTATAAAAAGCACATTATAAATAGCAGTAGAGGCAGAATATCATACATTCACACAAGGAAAATAGTTTTAAAATAAGATGTTTCTGTGAATTTAAGACAGTGTTTCTATAACATGCTTTATTTATAGTGTCATACAAAGAGAACTTGGTTGATGATAAAAATGATTTTAGCACTTTCATAAAATTGAGTGAAATGTATTTAAAATTTCTAGAATAACAATATTTACAAAATACACAATACTAATTTAAAAAAATAGCTCAAAGATAACAGCCATTGATTTCCATTCCTCAGGTGAACCAAGAAATATCCAATTTGACTTAGTATCTATCTAATCTATCATTTTGGTACGAAAGGTTCCTGCCAAAATGTTGTTAATAATAATGTAATTTGAATACTTATAAACAAAGTTTAACATATATACATTTCATATAAAAATGGAGAAATAGACACCGGTTAAATGCTGTCTTAGTCTCTTTTGTTGTTGTTGTTGTGATAAAATAAACTGACAAAAGCAATTTAAGAGTTGCCTGTTTGTTTTGTTTCGTCTCCAGTCCAGGTAACAGTCAATCACAGCAGGAAAGCCACAGCTGCAGGAGCTGGAGGCAACTTGCCACACTGCAGTCTGAGTCAAGGTCAGAGTGAAGAATGCTTGTTCTCAGCCTTCTCCTAGGCAGTTCAGGATCCCAGCCAGGACAATGGACCTCCCAAAGTGAGCAGAAACTTTCACCTTGGTTAACCTAATTAAGAGTTTCCCACACTGGCATAGCCAGAGGCCCAAGCCCCTGGTGAAAGTGCATCTCATCCACTTGACAATTTACATTAAGCATCTCAATACACATGTCATCCTTTGGTCATTTATTCCAGTGATCAGCTAGTTAGGTTACAGCAGTGTGTAGGTGTGTTACGAAAAATAGTCAACAAAGGTCTGTACACATAAAATTCAAAGTTAGTTTCTTGGTAAGTGTATTAAGCTGGTATGGAGTGATGAACGAGGAATTTAAATATCTGAAATTTGTACTTAAAGTCCTGTATCAGCTCCATTTCTTCTACATTCCTGATGTCAGAATTCAACTATTGCCTTGCCGGGGGGCTGTGGTAATTAATCTCAGCATTTGTGAGCCAGAGGCAGGAGTATCTCTTTGAGTTTGAGACCAGCCTGGTCTACATAGTGACTTCCAAGACAGCCAGGACTAGAGAGAGGGGGGGGGGACACAGAGAGAGACACAGAGAGAGACAGAGAGAGAGGGAGCGTGAGCACACTAAGTCACTCAGCTACTGTATAAACTGGTGCAGTATGGTGAATTAGGCCATAGTCATATGCCACTCTCAAATCTCTGTTATGTAACTTGGCTCAATAGTAGTTCATTTTGTCCTATAGAAAAGCACTCTCCAAAGCTGGTGCCTGAGGAGCTGTGTTGTAGTGGGTCATTCTGGGGATCCCCTGATTGACATATCAATATAATGCTTTGGGGGGGGGGCGGAAATTCAAGGAGAACTAATATCCACATGAATGTCTTAATCTGCAAGGAAAACAGACTTTCTGTACACACAGAACGGTGTTCCATAGAGAAATGTAAGGGACTAAAGCACAGTACCATCTTACCCACAACTTTACAGGACTATAATTTTTGTTAAACAAAAGTTTATGTGATATTAATTTTGTAGGATCTCACATATAAGCACACACATATGTGCACATGTATATCCAAGCTGAGTTTCATAAATACACAGAGAATATGACAAACTTAACATATTGGTGTTATTTTCCAAATGCTTGAAGATAAAGATTCTGATTTTTGGTGCTGGTGGTGGTGGCGGTGGTGGTGGTGGGTGTTGGAGAGACTGCGCAATGGTTAACAGCACTTCCTGTTGTCCCAGAGAACCTGAGTTCAGTTCTTAGACACACCAGGTGGTGTACAACTACCTGTAACTTCAGTTCTGAGGATGCCATGCTCTCTTCTGCCTCCCTCTTCTGGGCATCTGCACACTGATGGTGTTCACTCACAGGACCATGCACACATGAGCATATGTAAAATTGATAACCCATAACTCTTTTGAAAGAATCTGCTTTTTATTTTCTGAGATTCTGAGTCAAAATTACTGATTTTATAAAACACTGCCCATGATCTTGCAAATTGAATGCATGTCAGAATGTGTCAAAGACTCACCTTTAGTGGAATCTTTTGTCTACAGTAAATCAAAGACACATCATTTTGATTGTACTTGTCAGCAAAACTGTAAATAGAAAACATAATGTGCCCTTTACAATGGCAGACATTACTGTATGCTTCGATGCCAGCCTATAGTTCAGAACACAGAATCAGAGGCAAAAGTAGATATCTGCCATTCACTAAGCAATTCTATTTTACTTGTGCAAGAATCACACCTGAAAATTGTTTCATTTTTTTTGAGCTCCAGCCTGGCCTGAGCTGGCTCAGGGCATTTCCAATCTTCTTTGTCTACAGTAGACTGTGGACAGCAAATCAGAATGGGCAGCAGGATTGCTACCTGACTTTTCCTTTGAGATTTGTACTCTGGCCCGAGTGTGAAACAGAAACAAGCAAAATCTTAGAGTAAGTTATATGAACCAAGCCAAGTCCACAAACTGAGTGGATCCATGCAGGTATTCAAGCAGAAAAGCAACCTGCACAAAGATATGAATGGAAACCTGGGACAGACTGACTTCATCAACCAATACGATGGAGGTATTAGCATTCTTTGAATTTGGACTTTTATGAAAAATCATTTAGAGTTATTTCATTGGAACATTTATGAATTGCTGTATATGAATCCCATTAGTATATATGTCTACCATTTCAATGATACTACAGAGGATATAAATTAGTGTACCTATATTTGTCTTGAAATTGCATAGACTGACTTTTTCTATTTTACTCTTTTCCAAAATGTTTTTGATATTCTAATTCATAACTTCCCCATCAATATTAGGATCTTCTTGTTTACACACACAAAATATTGTTCTGCAAGGGAGGCCAATGAGTCCCTCCAAAAGTAGGGTTTCCTACCTTAAGTTTTGGTTGCCCACTAGAACTAGTAGATAAGACTCTATTGTTAGGATACCACACACTGTGTTTTCAAGATATAGAGAAATAAAATTAGAACTGGACTACAAGCTTTCCTGCTGAATAAAAGTTACTAGGGGGAAATTGTCCAGTAATCTTACTCAATTGTGAACTGTCTAATTAATAATAACACTTTCCAGAAGAGATGATCCTGCTTGTACAATAGTGGCACAACTGGTATGGGAATAAACAACCAACTGCCCTTTAATTGTACTTGAGACCTGCTTCACAAGAAGGAATTCATTTCCAGTACTTTAAATTCAGTCAAAAGGCAGCTGAGGAGGTCTTAGGTTCTAGGGGGATGTTAATATGGTTGTTCAGCTAAATTGTCATAAAGGCAAGATACCTTCTGAATACTTATACCCACAGAAGAATGACATTCCCAATTTTAATCAGAGAATTTCCTCTTGTTAATGAATAGCAGTGAATGCACAGACACATCAAAGCTTAAGATGCTAAGAATATGTGATGAATGAATGCTCATCCCTAAACAGAACATTGATATTACATCATTGAAGACTCAGGTTATAGTTCAGGATAGGGGTAGAAATAATATGCTAGTAAGATAATAAGGAGAAGGGCTATGAAATTCTGCCTGTGATAATGAAACATTCGGTATAATCATAAATTCGCAGCCAATGCTGCCTCATGAGCTTACACAAAACTTTTTTTCAACAATAAAAAATAGATTGGGGACTATCTTAAGGGACTGTCCTGCTAAATGACTGCCTACAGCCATTATCTTTAGTTACATACTTAATGAGGAGCTCACAAAGTTCCAGTGGATAGCTCAAAACCCATGACCACCCTTGTAATTAAACTCAGTGGGTCTCAAAACAACAGCCATCACCAAAACAACAGCAAAATATCTTGGGTTTATAAAGGAAACTTGTAAGGAAGAAAGGAAACAATAGATGTGTGAGGCAAAATTAGAGAACAGGGAGTTATTGAAGCATTAGTCTAAATAATCTTAATCAATAACACCAGGTGTCAGATACTGGGGTAAAGACCTGGAAGATCAGAGAACTGGGAGCAGTCACCAGTTACTTCCTACCTATCTCCTTCCGGACTTCAAAGTAGGCTGAGATCCTACCTACACCCCACCTTATCACTTCCTATCTCCACCTCCTTTGTGCTGGTATTAAAGGTATGTGACACCACTGCCTAGAGAGTACCACCACCCCTCGCCAGGCTTTTATGGTTAACTAGCAGCTAGCTCTGTACTCTGATCTCCAGGCAAGTTTTATTTGCTCAAATACAAACAAAATATCACATAACAGATTGCAATAATCAAAATGTACTATATATGCGTGTGTGTGTGTGTGTGTGTGTGTAATTGTCAAAGAACAAATTCAATTGCCAGTAAGACTTGATCTCCCCCTTTCTCTCCATGCTGAAATTTGCTCTGGTCTGGGTTCCCTTGTAAAATCATTGTGAGCTGTTGTTAATTTACAATTGTTGGGAGACAGAGTCAGTTTTCTTTTAAGAATGTTGTTGTTGGTAAGTCAACCAAGCTCCAGTGGAAGGTCACATCTCTGACTATATACCCAGGAAAAATTTGATTTGATGGGTGAAAAAAGAAAGAGAGGAAGCAAATTTGTGTAATAGGGAAGTAGGTACATCTGGAGTAGTTGGGGGATGGTATGAATATTATCAAAATATATAGAAGAACTAATTTAAAAAAGAAATAATATGCTTAAACACACATGGAGAAGATGATTAAGGAATTATATATCTTTTACAAGTTTGACTAGGAGGTAACTATTTTCTTTGCCTAGGAAGACAAATTGACTTGTTGATATTAAATGGTCTCCTACTTCAAACTGACTGTGAAAGAGACCAAATTTTTGGAAAAAGTATAGTTTATGACATTGTTATCAAGAAGTCATTATTTGCTATATGTTCTTGACCCTATTTCTCTAAGGAATTTTTTTATTAAAACACGTTGTCTTTATTATATAAAAACTGCTAAATTAAGATCCTATTTCCATGCATTGATATATCTCCACTCACAGACATGAGTTGAACTATCCAAGTGGTGGTCCAGTGACTCATCACAAAGGGAAAGGAGTGATTAATACACATACCAAAAACTTCACTGGAGAGGAGAGGAAGGGCTCCAGTACTCTCAGAATGACATGTCTTAGTGATTCACTATGAACTGGAGCAACACTTCTGGAGAGAAATTTGTCAGCATATATCAGGAGCTTTCTCAACTCTTTGTGTCAGTAACTCAATCTCAATGTATTAGCCTAAAAGAATAGATAAGTTCAGAACAACAGCAACAATCTCCTGTTAATTCCATAGCAACCCTAAAGTAATTTTATGTTCTACTTTTACTTCATTTTTAACTTTAATATTTCATTATACTATTTTATATTACAAAAAGGCATTGATTCTTAATTGTAAATAGCCATAACACTTATTATTCTCAAAAGCATATATTTAAAAAGAAATTATTTTTCTCACTTTTATTAGTTATTTTAGAATTTTGAACATTACATTTTGATCACGTTTACCACTTCCCCACTCCTCCCAGATCCATTTCCTTTTCCCCACCTACCCAACATTGTCCTCTCTCTTTTTTAAATCCATCAAATTCAGTTTGTACTACCCATAGAGACTCTTGGCTGTGTGGCGTCTTCACTGAAGGATTGTTAATATGAAACGTTTAGTTCACTTAAACCACATATGATAGAGAATCAAGGGGTAAATGATGGGGGAAGTCCTTCTATGTATATGTTTGTCTTATTGGTTGATAAATAAAGCATTTTTGGCCAACAGGGAAGCAAGATAGGTGGGACTACGAGTCAAGGAGGGTTCTGGGAAAAGTAGTCAAGAGTAGAGAGCCGCCATGTGATTCCAGGAAGAGAGGACACATGAGGCTTGCTTCCTCAGTAAGAGGAAGTAGAAACATATAGATTAATAATTATGGGTTAATAATTAAGTTGGAGCTAGCAAACAAGAAACCATAGCAAACAACCAACAACTTTATAATTCATATAGCATCTAGCGTGTTCATTTGGGACTGTGAGGCTCTGGGACCAGGCTGTAGGGACCATGCTCATTACAGGTAAATATTTGTATTGTCCCTGTAACTCTGCAGGCAGGAAATCCCTTTAACTCTTCCTGTGGTTATGGCAGAGACATTTTCAATTATAGGAAACAGAAATTGTGATCAAGGAAAAGGCTGTGCATGCTTAAAATACAAGCCAGCCTGGATGTGAATCTAGAAGCTTTTGTCTAGATCTAGTTCTGATACTAACACTCAGTGAGTCTTACTACTTCTGGTATCAGTTTCCTTTAAATACTTGGAGTAGGTGATGCTGCTTTTAGATTTTAGGTCACATGGTTCCACACCAGAATTTCAGGTTTACTGAGATAAAATAAGGAATAAACTTGAAGTTGACACAATTGTGTTTAAAAGAAGAAATAGTTAGTCTTTTTCTGTATTTGCTGGTCTTAGGAAGTAAAGGGATATCTCTGACCAACCAAAACTTTTTCATATTTATCAGGGAGATCATTATATTGCAAACTGGGAACATGTTCATTTATTGAAGAAGTAGTTCTGGGAGTTGAGAATCTCATGTTATACATTAAAGTATATGACATACTAGATAGGGCACTGAGTTGAAAATATTGATATCCCTGTTAATCTTGGTTAAAAGACACCACATTTCACCTCTGAGTGTTTCATGAGCCCATTAAAATATAAAGTATTGTATTATTTTTAGACCAGCTTATCTACATTTTAAAAATGTTGGATAAAAGGAGGGCAAAGAAGAGAAGATATAGGAAAATGTTACCTGTTTCACAAATCATGTTTTAGACATTGTCAGCTTGCATGAAGTTCTGTACCTTTACATGCTCTCTCTCTCTCTCTCTCTCTCTCTCTCTCTCTCTCTCTCTCTCTTTGTTTTTTATGAGACAGGGTTTCTCTGTATTGTTTTGGAGGCTGTTGGTCCAGCCCAGCCTCAAACTCACAGAGATCCGCCTGCCTCTGCCTCCTGAGTGTTGGGATTAAAGGCGTGTGCCACCACCACCCAGCTACATGCTCTCTCTTAAAGAGGGGTAAGGAACCGTGCTTACTACCAAAGTGTATGTGGCCCAATTGAAAAGAATAGATGCAGAGTCACCCCAGGGAATGTCTGGAACCCAGTGGCTACCCTGAAGTATGTTAAGAGCAAGCAATGAGCATCGCCTAGCCTTCTAAGCTGAGAAGACCACCTGTCACTTAAGTAAGAGCTACACTTCTTTGAGAAAAATGTGTCAGTAAAATAACCCAGCTGCTGGAGACATAGTGGTATTCGGCAGAGAGGCTGTAACTTCTCATGACACTGTTTTCCCTCCTCCCCCTTGTTGTTGATGCTGCTGGAATTGGATCAGTTGCTGTATCCTATCATCTCAAGTTGTAATAATTTGTCACTGGAAACACATACTAATCTTTATTCTACATTCAACTGTAGCAGAAAGAAAGTCAAAGGCATGATAAGGACTTTGAATCTCTACCAATCTCTACCAGGTGCTCCTGAGACATGGAGTTAACAAATTTCTGAACAATCATGGAGGCACATCTAATCTTCTTCACTTACATTGGGGATGCTTGCCCCCTTTGAAGAAGGCTGTCTTGCACTCTGATGATATATTTAAAAGGAATTGCCTATTATTATTTTTAGATATATTTCCAATTTAAAAGAAAGCAGCCTGCCAACCCTCATAGGTTTGACACGGATAACAAACATTCAATCCAAAATAGACAGAGCTTCTGGGAGAAAATGATGCTGTGACTTTGCCAGAGGATGCCAAGTGGGAAACCAAAGGAGGCTGCCAAGACAGTGCTTACTACACAGATGACCAGCTCTCTTCAGAAGTTATTTCCCCAGAAGCCAAGATCCTTAAGGGCCGGGCAGTTCTGTAACACTTTCACATCCCATGTTAGTTGTGTGAGTGCCAGAGAGTCACACACTCTGAGATCACCTGCAGCATTAAAATAAAAATGTCCAAGGCTGTAGTTACAAATGCAAAAGCATAGAAATACTTGTGTCTTCAAGATTTCTAGTAAGCATGTAAATAGGTGAAGGGTTCATAAGGCAGGAAGTTTGTTGTACCTCCTCTCTCCCATTCTTCAGAATGGTCTAATGCTTTTTTTTTTTTTTTTTTTGTCTTGAACAGTTTTGGAATATAACCCAAAAATCAAGCTGTATGTCAATCATTTCAAAAATACTACAAAAAAGTGATTATACTGCTTAATTTTGTTCTTGCCTTTCTCTTTATTTTCTTTTCCCTTCGTCCTTTTCTGTCTACTCCAAAAGATTCAAGATTATATTAATTTAATGAGGCTTCTCGAAAGCGTTTGAATAGAAAAGGTTAAAGTCTAACAGGATGTTGATGGAGGCTTTTTCCTTTTTCATTAAATAACTATTGGAACTCCAAGGAAAAGCTGGTAAAGGGTAAGGCTGGTACAGAGACTGTGGGAATGGCCAACCAATGACTAGTCCTGAGACTCATGTCACAAGGCCCACCTGTGGTACTGCCTTGAGAACCAGGACACAGAGACTGGATGGCTCAGAGACATTGGATAGAACCAGACATGACTGGAGGGAAAAACTGTCAATATAGTGATACCTAAGGATATTCTGATATAGTCATAGATTGGTGCCTAGCCAAATTGTCATCAGAGAGGCTTCATACAGCAACTGACAGAAACAGATGCTAAGACTCACAATTCAGCATTAGGCTGTGCTCAGGCAATCCTGCTGAAGAGAGGGAGGAAGGATTGTAGGAGCCAGAAGGGCCAAGGATATCAGAAGAAAGCCCATAGAATCAAATATCCTGGGCCCACAGGAGCTCACAGAGCCTGAACCAACAACCAGGGAGCCTGCTAGAGAGTGACCTAGGTTCTCTGCATATATGTGACAGTTAAGTAACTTGATCTTCTTGTGGGACTCCTAACAGTGGGATCAGAGACTGTCTCCAACTCTTTTACTTGTTTTTGGGATCTTTTCCTTCATACGGGGTTCTCTTGCCGAGCCTTAATACAGGGCGAGGTACTTAGTCTACTACAACTTGATATGTCATGTTTTGCTGATATCCATGGGAGGCCTGCCCTTTTAAAAACAGAAATAATGGAAGAGAAGGGGTGGATAGAGGAGGCAAAGAGAAGGTGGGGGAGGGACTTGGAGGAGAGGAGGGAGGGCAAAGTGTGGTCTGTATGTAAAATAAATACCTTTTTTAAAAAGTCAAGAGATAGCTACCCTCTCTGCCTTGTATGTGTGTGCGTGTGCATGTATGTGTGTATGTGTAAGGTATATATACTGTACCATGGCTTGCAAGTGGCAGTTACAGAACAAGAGTCGGTCATCTCTTTCCACTTCTTGTGGGTATCATTCCAGGGGTCTTCCTCAGGTCCCCATTCTTATAAGGCAAGGACTTTACAGGCTGCATCACGTTGAGGCCTCTCCTGATATGGTTCTTACTGAGGAAGCAGTCTCTCATCCAGTTGGTCATTGAGGTACTCAAGCAATATCTTGACTACATTGAACACAGCCTTTGCCTCTGACGTATGTGGGTACCCTGGTATGAACAGACTCCTTACATTGTGCCCCTGTTCTCCACAGAACAGGTAAAGATCGTTTGGGTAGGTGAAACTGAAACTCCATAACTGGAGTCTCAAAATGTAATTTGGGAATTCTTAGTCTTGATTTCATACTATAAAGCACTGATTCACAAAGCCTCCACACAGATACATGTGTCAATTGTTGTGGTGGAAAACTGTTATTCTGATTTTTACTCTTCTTTCAAAAGAGATTGTTAAAAGTAGAGTTTGAAGCAAGTTAAACTTTCTACTTGATTTGTATGTTAGTGATTTCTCAAAAGCCAAAAATACAATGAATCTATGAATTATTTGATATATGCAACTTAAATTTATAAAGTAATCTAGTCTTAAATGTGTTATTTCTTATTGAAAGATTGTGAGGAATCTTATTTATGTATATATATGTATATATATACACACAATGTTTAAATTTATATATACACACAAATGTACAGAGAGAAGATTTATGTATGTATACACATCTGTATCTTTTTGAAGACAAAGTATATCTAGCATTCTCATGTTGACTTGTCCATCCAAATCACCTCACAAAGTATTCAGTGTGGCTTGACTTGAAAACGTGCAAGTATTGATTTTCCAGATATAATCCTAAGTGGATTACACACCATGAGATTACCATGAGTCTTTGTGTTCCAGCCGTGACTATTTTGCTGTACTTGAGATAGTTAATTTTTATTTCCAGCTTGGCAGGATGTGGTGAGAACATTTCCAGGAAAGTTACACAGAGGAGGGAAGACCCATCCTAAACACGGTGTTACCACCCTGAGTGATGAGGGTCCAGACTCAACAGGAAGGAGACAGGAGAGAGTCTGAGAAGTACCTGAACTTTCTTCTTCCATTTTCAGGTCCATTTGATGCGAATAAGCAGTTTCACATTCCTGCTGTCAAAGCCATGAGGTGCTTCTGCTGCCATATTTTCCCTGCCATGGTGGGACAATGCTAAGGAACAAGCCCAAATAAACCATACCTCTTAACTTCTCACTCTTCCTAATGAGTAGTGATGAGAAACCTCCCCAACACATGTACTCTCAAAACATAGAATTTTAAAATAAACCATTGATAGGCGTTAATACCCTACAATTAATACCCTACAGTATTAAATTTAAGGATTCAAACTCCAGGTACTTTTATATGAGGGTGGAGGCCTGAGATCAATGTTGGGAACTTTCCCAATTGCTCTTCCATCTCATTTGTTTTGAAGCAAGATCTCACAATCAAAATTAGATCTTAGTGTTATGGTTTTTCCAGACTGTTCAGGGCACTGTCTGTTTCTTCTCCACACTTAGTCAGCATTTTCATAGGTTCTGGGGATCCAAACTCCTCTTGTATGCTTAGCAAGTACTTTACTGTCCAGGCCCAGTTAAATTACTTTATAAGGTCAGTCTGAAGTGTTTTGGACGCCATTAGGGCATTAATGTCTATCTGATGAATGAATCTGTGTAAATTTGTCAGAAGCTTTGCAGACTGTGACTCACTGAGTTTGTACACAGAAACAACTGGAGTGTCAAGCAGAGCAGTAGAAGACTCTCCCAGATAGTCGTTTTTATTGCTTTCTTCTCTCATGGTTTGAGACGCGAATGTGCTTGCAAAATAGCCTTGTTTCTCAGCTTCTCTTACTAAAATTTGGCAAAATAAAGGCAGTCCTATCTCTGTAGTGGCCATTGGTGAGGATTCTGGGAAGGGCTCAAATGGAGGTGATGACACTATACATGCCTTTACTGTATGAGCTTTGTATATGCACTACCTACCCCCTGCCTGGCAGAGAGATACAATGCCTAGCAATATATCCATCCTCAACCTGGGATGAGGAAAGTCGAGCATGGAATTGGGTGGCATCTAGAATAGGCATTCATTCCAGATTTCTTAGAGTTGTTACATCATCTCTGGGTGACTTAAATTTGGCTTTCTGTTATGTAAAACCCTCTGTGCCTACAGCAGGACTGTTTGGTTTTCCTGGTGTGTGTGTGTGTGCTTGTACTCAATTGAACACATTTTCAACTGTTATAAAACAGAGCACAAAGATCCTAACACCCAGGCTCTTCACAGCAATCCCTGTAAGATGATGCAGTCAGATTTTTTGAGGTGTCCCTTGATATGTAACACATCTAGACTGTTTCAATTGCTTTAGGACTTAGAGCAGAGAGGAAAGGCTTTAGGTTAGTATAGAGTCTTTCTATGTGATTGGGCTCTGTCATTTGTAGAGAGAAGGCATGCTCTCTTTTGAACTCTGCAAATCTGTGTGTAATAGAGCCTAATTTGGATTGTATTTCCTAGCAAGGATTTTATGCTTTCTACTTAGGTTTTTCCTTCTTCTGTATAGGGATAATTACACATTTTAAAAGTTTCATTTAAGGGCACAGTTATTATATTATAATATGTTTTATCAACCATCCAGTATGTTAAAATATGTTGCCATATACAATGGAAATTCTGAGGTTATTCTTGTCTGGATATAAATGAACATTACTGAATATGTTTTCTATACAGACTTAGTTGGCTTTGGGGCATAATAATGACAATCCAGTTAGTTAAATTTGTTAAATTGAGGTTATATAGAAATGGGACTAGCTTTCTCTATAAGAGATTGCCTTACCTTGTACAGTCTTGTCTAACTTGTATCCTTGAGATAGTAAATGGTGGACTTCTAATTAGCTGGGAAAATGCAGTAGCACAGTAAATCTTTGTCCTGCGCATTCACACATGTTTTGTATTTCTTGTGTTCATCTTGTAATAATTTTACTCACACAGTTTGTAAGTGACCACAGTCCTACAGTGCTGTAATCTTACATCTGCACACCAGGTTTCCCTGCTGGTTTCTGTTGAGCTATTTTCATCCATGGATAGCAGCATTACAACCTTCTGCTTTCGGTGACCTGGAAGGAGCAAATGGCAGACTGAGGCCACCAGAAGAAAGAGGCTTAGTCATCTTGGGCTACTAACATATCCCACTTGCATGCAGTTGCGCAGTAGGAAGTCTGTGCTGTTGTTGAGGCTGTTTTGTTTTACTCCCAAAATGAGACAAGAAAGAGTGGGCAGCGAGTGCTTCCTCGCTGAGGATTTCTGTATTGATAATTCCTTCCATTCCTCAGCGTTAAACACAGTGGCATTTAACATTACTTAGCCAGAAGGTTTCAATTTGATGAGCATATCATCCATTTCAGGCTACTGATGACTGTTGCATTCTCACTGTCTTTTGGTGCTAGAGGCACTAGGGTTTTATGCTAGGGTGCTCCAGGAATAGTAGGAGGAGATTAACGTGGGCTAAAGTTTGCCCGGTGAATGCCAAGCTGCTCAGTTTGTGTTGTATAAATTCAGTCAGAAAATTTCACTAACAGAGAGCAAGTAATTTTTATTTTATTTTTAAAATTCCCTTTCAAGGTATTAGGTATCCTGAGAGTTTGAAATACTAATTTTTAAATAACCACCCTTTCCCTTTGTCTACCTCCTTACCTCCAACTGACACCTCTGTTTTTTTGGTTTTTTTTCTGCTTTTGTTTACCTGGGGTCCATTTTTACCTGCCCCCCCATTCAGTTTCTTACTTCTCTTGGTTCCTTTCTAGTTCTTTGAGCCTTTTACTCATGTTTACATCATTTCTCTATACATATAAACATTAAAAACTATGATACATATGTGAAAGAGAACATGTAGTTTAATTGGAATTTTGGATACTGATAAAATTGTATTGAGTGACTTTTAATCCTTAGTGACCTGTCAGGCTTTCAAGTTGTTTCCCAGGAACAGTCTTCCGGGTGGACATGTTGGGTTTTCAGACTGCACGAGAGCTCATTTATTACTCTTCCATCACACTGTTCTCTACTTGCATCTCTTTTGAGTAGTGCAGCAGTTACGCCTAACAGCCTCAAAGACATTTCAAATGGAGTTAATCTGCAAATGTCAGCCAGCCTTTCTGGTCACACAGACAGAGCTGGGAAAAAAGCCACTTGCATTGTAATTGGTCTTGTTACTAAAGACTGACCTGGCTTTTGTCATGAATTTACCTTGACTTAGTGTTAATTTCTCACCTGTAAAAATGAAAGAATGCTTTGCCTCCGAAGAGATGGAATTGATGAGTAAAGTATTTGGGAATGGCAGAGCACTGTGTTCTTAGAAATCCATTTAAATAATAAATAATGAATAATACTATTCAGGGTGTTATGAGGAGCTTTAATAATATAGGTTAGAATACGGTTCGTAATGAAAATCTGATAAATAGATGGGTCTCAACAGTTGAAACTGCTCCCCAGTAGAAATTGCTAAGATGAAAAATTACTGTCTGGCATGCTTATCATTGTGCAACAGAGCCTGCTATCTGCAGACATTTATTTTGCACTTCCTATCATTTGTAGTAAAGGATGACGATGGCCCATGAAATGCCATCTGTATCCACATATTGGATGTGATGTTACCATCTTTTAAGAAGCAGCCTTGCACATACTAAATGAGAGAAATATAATGCAGTAGGTGATGATAGTATGGGGAAGTATGAAAATAATATACTCAGATGAATGAATTCGACTTAGCATAGTCCCCAGCTTGAACTACTCAAACAATCCCTGCTTACCCAAGATCTCAAAACTGAAACATCAACGGTGTGTTACATTTTTCAATGATGTGGTAAGGTTGTCATGGACAAAGAAAGACGAGGCTTGGATTTTGACCCAGGCCTGTCATATAATGACCATGTGATGTTGACAATCTCATATGTGAAACCTGTGGGTTATCTCTTTTTAGTTGTCTTATAAAGTGGATATTGTGGGTGGGAATGCAGGACAGTGTTGCATTTTGTGGTCTGGCTTTCAATTTTACTATCTTAAAACTTGACCTATTGTATATTAAATGCAGACATACGTTGAAGCATCCCCTGCACAACCTCCCAGTAACATAACACAAGAGGATAATGGTCGGGAGAATGCACAACTGGACCATAAGTCTCAGTATTACCAAGAGGCACAGCTCTTTGGGATAGCTGCTTAAAGTACTTGGAAATCCCAAGTATTATTATAAGCTTGTACAGTTTGCATAGAATGTTTGAGTGATGTTAATCTTAGAGATAGAATGTGTACAAATAAAACTCTCTTTGCCACTAGAAACAAAAAGGTAATATTCACAACTTCCCTTTGACCTGAGTTCCTGAAAATGTTTATTTTCTGATACATTTGTGTATTTCTGTTCCTGATACTTCTTCTAATTCATTGCTATTGATTGCCATCATTTTATAATCAGCTTTGCATGTCTGGCAGCCATATTTAGGTCTCTGAAATGGCTTGCCTTATCTTTCTCTGTAACCTATATACAGTGACATTGTAATTTAATTTACTCAAGAAATTTTTTATCTCATCTGTTTCTAAGTCACTGGCAAATTTTTTAAATATATCATTTTTCCATTAATTTCAATATTTACAGATTTAGATGCAGGGCAATTTCTACTCAATCTATTTATATTGGGACTTGATATTTTAGAGACTATTAGACTTCTCAAGTTTCAATCTTATCCTTTGTTAGAAAATGCTCAACTCTTTTGAAAGCCACAGAAGTGAAATACCATTTTTTAGAATGTGTGTTTTCATTTATTTATTTGCTCTCCCCCCGTGTGTGTGTGTGTGTGTGTGTGTGTGTGTGTGTGTGTGTGTGTGTGTGTGTGAGTGCAATTGCTATTGTGTGCTTACCAGACGACAAATTTTAGAAGTGGGTCCTGGGGATTGCACTCAGGTTGTTAGACCATGTCACCATCACAATTACCATCTTATCCCCTCCCAGGCAAAGCGTCTTTCTACTACAGTGAAGCAAAAAGATTCATAGACATAACCTGAAACCTAAACTATTGACTCCGGACATATATTTCTTGACAATTTATAAACTGAGGAAGATTTTCCTCTCTTGAGGCAATGTAGGAATGAAAAAGCTGCTATTTGGGTGTGAGCAGAACCTGTCTGAAGCCTTCAGACTTCACTGTGAACATACTCAGGCTTGTGACTCAGTCCGGCAGTTAGGTAATGTTTTATTCGAGTAGTTAGGAGCAGCACGGGTTTGGAAAGCAGTTAATGGCATTTCACAATCATTTCTCCCACCGCTATGCTGACTGAGCACTACCTGGCATTCAGGCATCTGCTGACCAGATTTGCTGGCTTCCCTGTGGTTCTTGGAAGCCTGTTTCTTTTACCACATTTCCCTCTAGCTACATGGATAGCATCCATCTTCCATCTACTGCCCTTAACTTGCTTATGAGGCATAACTTTCCATTTCCCCATAGCTTTAAGCATAAGTTTTTAAGAGCTGGCTCCTGCTGATTAAACACATAAAGGATCAGAGTGGCCTGGCTGTGTTTCTGCTCCTAGCTAAAAGTGCTATCAACTTTAGCAAAGAGAGGTGAATTATGAATAAAGCCAAGGTATATCATAAGAACCTCTAGGTGGGAATCTCTTGCTGTCTGAGGTGCCCTCCGACTAGTCTTCTGGAATGTTGCTAAGAGAAACCAGATGTGAATTATACTGGGGGCTGTTTTTTGTCTGCAGAACTAAACACATGAACAAAACAAGGCATAGACATAACTCAGTCTAACTGTGGGCCGAATTCTTTTCTCATGGCAGGGACATGGCACTTGGAATGCCTGTCTCAGTCAGAAGTGCCACCCCCCATTAAAATGTGTGCCACTTGGCTTTGCTCCAAGCCCCGTCTACAAACTCCCCATTCAAATGTGGGTCATTTAATTCTGTGCCTTGTATGCCTTCAAGGACTTTCTGATGACTAAATGTCTTGTGATGGCAATCTCTCATTGCTTATCTTTCCAATGTCATTCCACCTACCTCTCCTTCATTCTTTAGTCTCTAGATGCACTCACTCCCTGCAGTGTTGCAAAGATTTCATAAGCCCAGGCCTCAAAGCTTTACTTGGGACTCTGTCCTGTTACTTGTGTCCAGCTTCTTCACCTAACTCAGCTTCTCTCACCAACTCTACCCACCGCAATCCTCACTATTTCTTCCCTGTGTTCTCACTTTTCATAGTGCCTGTCATCTTTAGGATTGACCTATTTGTTCTTAGTTTTATTTAATATTCCATTTGATAATTGTAAGTTTAGAGATCACATGTGTTTTATATTATCATATGCCAGTCATTTAGCACCATTTTTGGTATATAGTAATCACCAAACTAAATTACTCTTTAATGAATGATAATGGAGAAACTAAGATCCCCTCCTCCCCCTTCTACCCCCAACACACACCCCAGTGGATCCTCTTTTCTATGCAATTGTAATGACTGCCACTTTGGATATTTACACATTAAGTAAATTCAATGTTGTGTCAGGTTGGGACTCTTTCTAAATATGTTGTAAAGGAATACTAATATATTTTCTTTAGATGTTGAAAATTTATTCATGCCCTGTATTTTCTAGAGATCAAAATTCATATATTAGTTAATTCTTTCATTGTTTTAAATAAAAGAACACACTAGATGTTCCACCTCATTTTCCATGAAAGTCCCTTTCTAAATTGATGCATGTTATTTTATTATTATTATTATTATTATTATTATTATTTTGGTTTTTTGAGACAGGGTTTCTCTGTGTCTTTAGAGGTTGTCCTGGAACTAGCTCTTGTAGAACAGGCTGGTCTCAAAATCAGAGAGATCTGCCTGCCTCTGCCTCCAGAGTGTTTGGATTAAAGGCATGAGCAACCACAGCCCAGCCTGATGCATGTTATAAATCACTCAAACTTTGATATGCCCTTAATTATGCTGATGATGTAAACTGATTGGTATCATGGATATCGGGAGTCTTGCACATGATCTCCATTCATACTCTTTTCTTGTAAAAATTGTGCTACTCTTCCCAAGAAAAACTGGATAGCATTTTGTATGAATCTTTGATAGAATTCATACATATGCGATATTGATTCAAATAATAGCCACAGTATGTTTCTTATCAATTTTAATATATATTATAGAATATAGATATACAATATGTGTATATGGAGTAAGATTTAGTACTAGTGCCATTTGTGGTCCATTAGATTGTATAGCTTTTATTCAGTCAGTAGTCCCTTTCTTGAGCATTTTATTGGTACCATTTATTCTTAGATTAACATCTGTTATTTTTTTGTGTGTCAAGAATTTGGGGTGAACAAGTTTTACTTTTTAAAGATTTCTTTGCATAGGACAGCTGCTTCTCTAGAGTGTAATTTAAAACCTAAAAATTTCTCTAAGAAATGAAAGTATTTGTTACTATACCCATGAGAGAAGCACACAAACATTAGCAATTATAAGGCATTAAATTTTGTTTAAAATCTTCTTCAAAACTTTAATGCCCATAGAATTAAGTCTTCAAGTATTCCAGGCCCCACATGGATGCTTTTCTTTTCACAGTCAAGAACTGATGGAAGCATGCAGGTGGGTAGCAGCTGCAAATATTGATAACAACATTGGTGTGAAGGAATGGTATTTCAAGGATTGTGAGCCTTCCAAAGACAGGGATGTTTTGCATCATAGTCTAATGCTAACTCTTCTGAGGCAAGGGAAGCTGGTGACTTCAGAACCTGCTGATTTATTTCCTGTTTTTAGCAGTTTCCATATGGCTCCTGTGGTACCTACCAGTGGGCTTTGCCAGGCAGGCCAACTGCATTGCCTGTGGCATTTTCAACATCCTGCTGTGTCTGTATCCCAACCAAGAACAATTTCTATTGTTAGCAAGCTATGAGAGAAATACCCACAAGGTGAATACAGGCCAAAGAGGCGGCTGCTCTGGGATTTCCCTGAATCCGAGTTAAAAACTGGTGTAAAGAAACACTTGGCAATGTGAGCTCACACTGCTGCGCTGGAATAGTCAGGGGTGGAGGGTGTAATGGCTGAGAACTGAGTAAGGCATATTTGCTTGACATGAATCCTTTTGAATCTTATTCTGCCTCATTGTAGCTCATGAATTTTAATGTTTTGTTTGCTTTATTATGCAACCAATACACAATGCAATGTAATCCTTCAAAATATTAGGGTTAGATGGGTGAATGCCTACCGTGACCATGTACTAAGCTCTGAACAGTGGCCTCTGTCCTTTGTTGGCCCTCATCCCCACCCACTGTACTTGCAACTATACTAAATGCTTTTGCTTCATTCTTCCAGGCATATCAAGAACCTACTTCAGGTACATAAGTGGATCGCCATAAAATATGTAACTGTGCTTAAAAGAAGCACAAATAAGAGAAAATAAGATTTGACAATAGAAAATATTTCCATACAAAATTCAGGATTAAAAAAATAAGATCATAGGCAGCATTTCTACCAAAACTTTACTAGGATATCCAGAGATTGCTGTCTGGAAAGAAAACCACTCCAGCAGGCCCACTGTTAACACTCCACTGAGTGTTCCCGAACAAACCGCTGCTTTTCTGTCTCAAGTATTCTTTCTATACTGGAGTCTATAGAGAGAAACTTCTGTGGAAGCCTGGCTGACTGAATTCTATTGCAAACCAGGTGATTTGGGTTTTAGTCTCAGTCCCTGCTCCTGGTGTGACATTTCCACTTCCCTCCTCCAGGACAGCAACAAGGAACTCACAGTCTCTAAAGCACTAAAACTCTGTACAGTGTTTCAGTATGCTTGCAAGTTGAAGGAATTAGTCTGGTTGGTAGACAGTTCATTACAACGAGTGACGAACAGTTTCCAGTTCAGTCACCTGATGGCAGAACATTCCGCTCTGCTTTGAGATATGCAAGGGTTATAAGATGTTACATATCATGTGTGCAACCTTACTTTTCAGGTTTTAAAATTTTATATAGAAATGGGGTCATAGATAGCTTAAGGGTTAAATGAGAATATATTTATGAAACATTCAGACAAGTGAGTGATTAGTGTTAGTGTTCAGGCATCTATACTGGCCTGTCCTTGGGTTCTGACAGGGTATGCCCTCAGCTGCAGCCAGTAAGAGCACCACCTGTGCACATTCCCTATGTCCCCTACTATCTATGTTTCCTTTCACAAGGGCCCTGCCTACCTCTCACCTCCCCGTGTGTGTGTGTGTGTGTGTGTGTGTGTGTGTGTGTGTGTGTGTATGTGTGTATGTGTGTGTTTCCTCTCTCCCACTGCTCCTTTCCCTGGAGGCAGGTCTTCCCTCTCCTTTTTTATGATCCCTTTCTGTCCATCTTTCTCATGCCACTTTTTAAAAATTTCAACAATTAGTGTATGGAAATTTTTATTAGGTTTGAAGTAATATCAGCATACATGATTTCATGACTGCACTTAGTACAATGGTGCAGTCAATTTTAATAATTAATTAATTAATTAATTAAATTTCAGAGTAGATAGGTATTATCAACAAATAGAATGACTGCAAGACTATGGAATTGTTAGAACTCTGGGGCCCTTGAGATAGAATTATTTGTACAGAAAAGAGACCATGATGGGCCTTCCATATGAGATTCAATTACAGCATTGATATTGATTTTACTAAAAGGTATCTTGACCCCATTGCCCTTAGATCACTCACTCACTCTATAGAGCAAGAGAACTGTGAACTAGAACCACTTCCTCATTAAACTCTTTCTGCTCAGGCTGCTATTTTGGTCTGGTATTTGCCCAGCCAATCTAAAACTACCTTTTTCCCCCCTGGAGAAGTGACCTTTTTGCACCTTTTTGCATAAAAAGTGAATTTCTAGTTTCTTTTCTTTAATACAGTTTATAAAGTCAGTTAATTTTCCTAGTGGGTATGAATAGTACCATTTTTACATTCTGTTGTGAAATAATAAAAGTGACTTTATCATGTCTTTTATCTTTCACAATAGCTGGGTTATAGATGACATGGTTGTGTTAGAAGAGTCATCATGGTGTATGAGGCAGAAATCAATTATGGATTTTTCTGTAATAGTCATGAAGAAGCAAGAATATCTGACACCAAAGGGTAGTACTTATTATAGACTATCCATTTCTGCACTGTCATCTATTGTCATGTGTAAGATGTTATTCTTTATTAGTTAAGTCTATGCATTCACTAATACATAGTACTATTGCTGTTCATTTAGTGCTTTAAGAAAAAACTTTTGTTGATTCTTTGTGAATTTCTCATCGTGAATTCTGATTCTACCTCTCTCTCCATGTCTTTGTATCGGCCTTCTGCCCTTGTAACTTATTCCCTCAAATCCAAACAAAATTTAAAAGAAAAAGCAGAAGCAAACAAAACAAAACAAAAACAAAAGAGGAGGAGGAGAAGAAAAGAAGAGGAAATGGAGAAGGAGGAGGAGGAGGAGGAGGAGGAGGAGGAGGAGGAGGAGGAGGAGGAGAGGAGGAGGAGAGGAGGACCTTGTTGGGGAAGCTGTAGTGTGGTCCATTGAGACATACAATTTACCCTTTCATGTTTACATGCAATTATTCATTGCCACGAGTCATTGGTCTGCCTCGAGGACTCTAGCTTCTGCTACACCTCTGAAAATGGACTCTCGTTAGGGCATCTCATGGACATAGTGTTTTCCTGTGTCATGGAGATCCTGCTGTTTTGGATCAGTAGATTTGTCCACTTCACACGTTCCAAGTGTTCGTAGATTCGGTGGTTGCTGGGGTGGATCAACTCATAGCCCAGGTTCTGGGCATGGGTGGTAGCTAGGTTGGTTAGCTCGCTAGCTTTCTCTCATAATCACTATGTTGATGAGCTTTTCAGCACTGCCTAAGCCAGATCACTCAATGCAGCCTGCAGAAAGAAGTGGGTTGACATCTCCTGCTCTCGGGACCTCAGATCTGGGTCTCCCTCACTCATATCGCCAGGGCCAGCTCTACTGGTTTCCCGGGACAAGGTGCAGGGTCCTCTCTCCCAATTGCTGTAGAGGACATAAGAGGGAGGGACTGGGTCTGCTATCCTGCAACACAAGTCTCATGGCTGGCTACCTGATACCTTGACAACAGGGTCAGCTCTATCTAGTGTGCTGCCCAGGAGGACTGCAGGGCCCACTCTCTTCTGTGCTACCGTGTTTTTAACTCAAAGAGGGAATAGTCTTTATTCTTTCCCTTGCAGAATATTGAGTTTGGAGGGCATGGTGAGGATATTGAGCCCAGGACATGAGGACAAATAGTAGGAGCAGGCCTCTTAGGAGAAAGACTTATAGTCATCCAATATTAAATTGTATACACTAGGTGAAACATTTTGCTTGTAGGAGTGGGGAATTCCATATGGGGAATATGGAAAAACCAATGGTGTGTAGTAGAAGTACATAGTCAGAGAGAGGATAACAATTTCTTAGCAATAAGCTCATTGGAACTTGTGTCTTCAATAGTACCAGAGACATAGAGTAAGGAATAAATGCCAGTTTCATAATGCATCAAATTGTTTCTGTTTTGTACATCTGAATCATAGAATGAAGATTGGAAAGTATCCCTGTTCTTTTTCTTTCATCCAAGCATGATTTCACAGGATGGGGTGATAAAAAGACACTATTGTGTGTTATGACAGTATCTGACATTATCTGTGGTAAACACTAATCATGTTTCTCTCATTGTTAATTTCAGTCTTTTAGTAACTCACTACAGTTCTTAAACAAAATATACCTTGCACCAGCACTGAAATGTCAACAGTGTCTCAAACTCTGACATATTTTTAAGAGGGGAAACATGTAGGATGTTTTACTGGCTTCTTAAGTTTCTAGGTAGAGAATAACACCCACAAGTAAGAGTCCTTTCTGAAAAATAGTAAGTTGCATTGATTTTTCTTGTTTTTAAACAGTTGTTTATGGCACTTCAGTTTTATTTCTTTTTCTTTTTTGAAGGGGCTTAGTTTTTTGAATTTGTTCTTTTACACTTGCAAGTAAAGATGTATGCACAAAAGTGTTTACTGTGTGATTCACTATCTCACCCTACAGCTTCAGTGATGAGACTTTTCCTTTTTTCTTCTCTTTTTTTTCTCTTAAATTTTATTTTAATTTTTTGGGGGGGTGGGTTGCAAGTGCAGAGGTCATATAAGAATGGATGGGAAAATGAATGTGATCAAGATGAAAGATGCTAAAAGCAAAGAATAAATTTAAATAAAGCTTAAAGTAAATAAATTTGTTCTTCCATACATCTATCTTTGAATTAATTAAACTAACATTTAATTGTCTTTTTCTTAATCCTCTCTACTGACTGTCACTCCTGAAAGTTATTGTCCTAAAATTTTTATTAGACTTTCTCCCACAGAATTCCATTCCTGAAATTACAGATTAGTTCACTTAGAGGGAAGCAAGGCAAAGGGTCTTGGTGTGTGGATGCCGTTTTTATTTCAGAAGGGTCCAGGCTAGCACATTCCTAATGCCGAAGGGCTGCTCTTGCCAGCTGTAGGCCACTGACACTTCTTTGGGTTCAGGTGAAGTTTTTGTCTTTGCGTTTTTTTCTTGTTAACTGAGGATCTTATTTGTTTTTCAAATATAGGGCACATCGAAAATTATGTGTATAGTATAAAAAGCACTCATGAAGATACACTGTAATAAAAGAGGTGTATAGAGCAAAACAATATTTAACTATTTGGAAATAATAACTGAAAACCAGGCGAAATAATATAGACTAATAGAAAAGTGGCGTGAAAATAGAGAGGGTCTCTTCATTTGTTTCAGTGTACTAAATCAGTTCGTCTTGAACCTCACCATAGTGTGTTCTCGTCTCGGTTTTCACAGTTAGGCTGTGCTGGTGCAGACCTTTGTAATTCAGCTCTCTGGTGTCCAGGCACGGCGCCAAGAAACTAAATACAAATTGAATCTCTACTGTTGCTTTGATTCTCTTTTTCCTCTTCTCCATTCAGGTCCTCTTTTCAAATTCTTCCTGAAACGTGGCAGATTCTAAATGAGCATGTATTAATTGGAAGTTGCACGTCAAGGTGATAGCCTCGTGAACCACAATATATAAGTAATACTGACTTAAAGGCATCAGGGTCCTTCACTGGCAGCACCCGTATTGGTGGTTTTACAGCAGTGGGTAGGAAACTCTTGGAAGTATTGAAAAGGCCAGGGTCTTAGCAAATTTACTCCCAGAAATAATTATCGATTACTGCAGATGAGTCTATGCTCACAAAACAGCTTTAGTACAGCACTGGTAAGTCATGACTATACTTTTTAACAGTAGCCCATACTGAGGACTAACAGTTTCAAGTGGCCAAGTTGGTACAATTAGATGTTAAGCATGTTTGTCTTTTTTTAATGAGGCAATGAAAAATTTATGAGGCAGTGATAATCCTTGCCCTCTAATTCAGCAATTTTAAGAATCGTCTTTTGGGCAGGTATTTTCTTATTCAATAAAATAATAGCAGAAACTGGAACTTGAAGTTAAGTCTGATTTAGTCCATCCTTGTCTGGGAAAAGAAGCCTAGCAACAAGGATTTATACAATAGAAAAATTACCCTTCTGTTTTGTAGGGAGAGTCATACCTAGCACAATGCATGAAGGAGGTATTGTTATATAAATCTCAGGGAGTTTGCACTTGGTTAATAAAGGTCTCTCTGTATGTTAGCCTTCTCTTCATTGCTGTGAGCCCTGGAGACATTTTTCCTATTCATCCACCAGGTCCCATCTGGCCTATCCTTCTCAACAATGAACACAAACAGAAGATGCCTTTTCCTTCAGCACTTTAAGATGTGTAAATTTTGAATAAATGTTTATATATTTAATTGTATCTATGTGCTATTTCCCTCTTCTTTGGGCCATTTTTACTTCATGTAACAAACCACAGTAACAGTATTCAGAATTTCACTTCCTTTGTTGCTTATCGGTATTATGATACAATGACTGCTCCTGTTCATCCCTGACTAAGAGAGGTGTATTTAGTCAATCTAATCACTTGCCACCTGTATCAACCTTGTTTTCTACTAGAGACTTATCATAAATTACAGATATAATATCTGTAAGAGAATTTTTGGTTAGACCATATTCCTTAAAAATTGTGAACAAACAATAAAATTAGCAATGTAAAGTGTGAAAGAATATATAATTATTTATTATTTGCCAAAAGTTTCTAGCCAATCACAATGTTTATTTAAATTTTCAGTCAATTTGTGGTAGCAGAATTACCCTAACTATATGAAATTCTTGAAGAGAATCAACAAATTGTGCTTTGATTGGCTATTTGGGACCATTTCTCACATAGTATTCTGCTCTAGATTGTTTCACAACATGGCCTTAGGGGCTTTTGAATCCTAGAGAGGTAAACTTGAAAGAAACACTGGAGACATCAGAGTAAAAGCAACAACCATTTAAAAAAATACAAGTTACACAGAATGAATCCAATGTCAACAGCTAAGGTGGAGTGTAGATGTGCCTACGGAGAAGGTAAGCCCTTTCGTGACACATTAATTTACATTTCATAAATCGGTATAGATGATACTTTAATAGATAGTTTTCCCTCAGTTACAGCCTATTTAATCCAGAATCCAAGTGAAAGATGCAATAAATCATTACAGCTTCCAATCTAAACTGCCACTGACTCAGGCTCCTCTGATCAAATTTTCCATTTTGAGATCTGTCAGTGACTCAGCCCACTTTGAGCTCCTCAGTGCTGTTTTGGTCTTTGCCCAGTACAGAGATCTATGCTGGACTTTGGAATTTAAACAAGATTAGGGTACTAGAAGTTCCAATTAGGGACACAGATATTGGTACAGTCCTAAATCCCCATGCCAGAAAGGCTGCTTATGCAATTTCTGATGGGAAATTAAATAACAGGGTGAACTACAGTGAAGAATTGCTACCTTTAGGATGGAGACAGTTAAAGAAACTCCAAGGAACACAGGCCAAACAGCAAGGGACACAGTGCATCATCATAATTAGGATCAAGATCACCTGTACCAGTCTGCTTTCCCAGGTTTCTATTTCATTATCTTCTTTCAAGAGAGTGATACCTTCTGCATAGGGTTTTTGCAGTGCATAAACACTAAGAAAAGAAAAGCATTCAATGTTAGTAAGGAGTACTATTATCAATTTTAAAATGCTAACACCTATTTTAATAAGAAAAAGAAACTAAAGGGGTTACCATGTTGTGCATATAGTTAATAGAATGTAGAATAATATGGGAAAACATAATGTGAAACTCAGAGTTCTTTCTTTAGTTTAAATGCTGTGTAAATGTTCCTTTACCCTTCATGGTGGCTTATCTTAACCTGAGTAATCCCTTATTCCTTGGCTGTTTTTCTTTTCTTTTATTACAATAAGTACCCCTGAAAGACAAAGATTGCTAAACCTGAGTGTGTGTGTATGTGTGTGTGTGTGTGTGTGTGTGTGTGTGCGCATGCACATGCTACATGTGTGTATGTTTGTAACTGTAAAATCCAGACATTTCTGGTAGATAGGATTTCTCAGTGAACCTGGAGTTCACTGATAGCTATTCTAGATGACCAATGCTTCAGTCACATTTTGTCCTTCATTGTCTCAAATTAAACTGCTTAATGCCCAGAAGTCCTTTCTCCTCCTATCCAGAACTGGAAGTTCAGACATGTATTGTACATGATGCTTTTTATATGGGTACTGGGGATCGGACCTTATTCATATCTATCATGCACTTTACTAACTGAACCATAGTCATAGTAAACATTTTAAACTATATGGGCTGGAAAGAAATTCAAGGATAAGATGCTGATACTTTTAGAGCAATAACACATTTCCACACATTTTATTGATTTAAAACAACTGCATTCAACTTTTTACAAAACAAATCTACAGAAGAGACTAATTAAGAAGGGTGTTTTTGTGTACAGGATTGAAGGAGAAATTTTCTCCCTAATTATGGTTCAAGTTAGTTTTACCTATCATCAAGTTAATTGCTAATGTTTTCTTCTACAAATATCCTCAGCTTCCATGCAGAAGCCATTGCAGACCTGATTTAGTGTGGGGATGTAGTTTACTGACTATATCCTTAGAAGTTTTAGAAAGCAGAGGAATCAGTCTACCCTGATCAGATGAACATAGATCAGTAGCCTCAGGTAAACTTTGAATGCTTCACTGAAGGAGCATCTAACCACATTTGAGTGGCAGGATGATTTGAGACAATGCTGTGGACCCCCAGTTTCTGAAGAAAGGCTCTAAAATTCACAGCTAAGATTCATTTGTGTTTGCAGACATTTCAAGTTTACGAAGTGATTAGATAGGGTTGACAAACTCTTCCTATGAACACATACAAAGTGTTTCCATTTTAGCAGAAAGAAGAAAGCTAATTGAATGCAGCACTGAAGGATGTTCATCTCATCTTAATTAGAAGGAACATAAAAAAGAAGGCACAATTTGAAAGAAATTTGCTCCTTTCTTTCTATCTGTTCTTTAGGAAAACACTGATCTTTATGAAGAGGGGAAGGGGGATCAATAGATATTCACATAAACCCTTGTGTAAATAATTAAGTTTGCAATGACATCTGTATTGTTATAGACGAAGACCAGTAAGAAGGGGTGTGCAGAAGTTTCAGTGGTGGCAGGGTGGCTTGTTTCTCCTGACGTGCTGTGGAGGACATTCTGTGAGTCCCCAAAAGAGAAGATGTGTTTTCCTTCCTGCTTCTGTGGGAAATTATGAATTCTGGGTCAAATGGGGAGTTATTGTAAAGAAAGACTCTAAATGACTCTTCATAGGAACAAAAACACTCGAATCTTTATTATATTTTTAAATTGAAATTTTCTTTATTTTTATTTTATGTATGTGAGTGTTTTGCATGCATGCGCACCTACACATCCTGTGTCCGCAGTATTTATGCGGTTCAGAAGAGGGCATTGGATCCTGGATCCTCTAGAACTGGATTTACAGATGGCTGTGAGCCACATGTTAATACTGGAAACTGAAGTTGGCTATTCTGGAAGAACAAGTACTCTTACCCACTGGGCCATTTCTCCATCTCCCACTTGAAATCTGTAGACTGAGCTGGAATCCTTAGAGTAAAGTAATGGAGAGAAACTATTGAAGAGTTAGTTCAAGCATGATAGACTCAGCATTGTCCTAAAAAAACCATCATTTGGGTAAACTTTAAAGGTGATTGCCACACACTTGTAGGAATTGGGACACTGACCAGCTGTGTCAACTTTGCCTATTCAAGGGGAGGGATGTGTCAAAGAGCTCATGGAATGGGAGAGAATGAAGGAAAGTAGTACCTCAGAGCAGGGGTGGGGGGTGGGGAGTGGGGGTTTGGGAGATTACAGGTCCACACTTCAGTTACAATGTTGAGCTCAGGAAAGGCATGAGAATTTCTAGCAGAACCCTGGACTTCAGTACAGGATGGGTAAGGATGGGAGCCTATTTAGAGCAAAAAGAAGAGATGACATAGGCAGCAAGTTCACAGATGATGCAGATATTGGTAAACATAAGACTGGACCAAGTGCTTTCACTAGAAGTGGGAAAGTTATTTTAAAAAATCCCGGGAAGCAGGCTGAGGATGCTCTGTGGGCTCAGTTGAGTTCATTAAACTGAATTAGGACTGGTATACTCATAATGAATACAGAAGAAGGAGTAGTATAAATTTCCTAAACTCCTAGAGCATCGTGATGCTGTTCACAGGGAAGCTAAAAAGATGGAGTCTGTGGAAAGAGAAAAATTATTTGGATGATAACACATTTTAAGGAGAAAATAAAGTGTTTTGTAACCCTATTGAGAGATAAGCATGGGGATTTAATTTTTGTTCCCTCTTTGGGAACTAAAATTCATTTCAACTGAACAGACTTCAGTTCTTTGTGAATTTTAACGCAGTATAAGCCACTGAGGAGCATCAAACCAATCCATATTCATTATGATTGATTTTCTCTTCTGAGTGCATGCTGAGGACCCAGTAAGTGTTGTGTAACATTTTAAGAATGAACTTGTTATGAATTCTTGAGAGAATGGATTGTGTCGCTGTATTAATTAGAGCATAATGGTTACTGCTAATGAAGAGAGAGGTGAAATTACTGTAGAAACACAGAGAAGGCAGTAACTAAATTTGTTTCCCTTTCTGAATTCTGAACAATACCTTATTCACCACATGGGTTGCTTTTCACAAAACATACCTAATAAAAATGTATAACAGGGACTTTTTTAAAAAATTAAAGTTGTCTATATCTAAGCCCAAATTCAAATTTTCTTTTATAAAATCACAAGAACAATAAATAATCTTCTGAATTATATAAATAATTACTGTGGTATTTGGATATTTGGATTAGGTACAGATTTTCCTACTTGAGTGTTGTGCATTGTTGTAACGCATATCAGATTTAACTGTATGAACTGTTCCTACTCAAATCAGTTTGACAAGGGGTAAAATAGGACAGAATAGATACATTTCTTAAATATCATTGTGAATAATATGGAAAGGATTAGGTAAGGATAAATTTAGTGAATATGAATATCAGGATTCTAGGAGAAGACATTTTAACCCCTTTGTATTGAATCTCACTAAAATAGAATAATTGTCAAAAGATCTAGTTACCATGGTGATACATCTTTTAAGAGCAGGTAACTAAAACAACTCAATTGTAATAGCAGAAAACACTGAATATAATTTAACTGATTTTTTATTTTTTCTTTCATCATGAATCTTTTTTAATTGTATAAAAGTAATATAAAATTAAGTTGTAGGTGCTAGAATGAAATTATAAAGAAAGATTTCATTATGAACCATTCATTACAGTTTGAGAGAAATGTGATTTTCTGTAAAATTATTGCTGTCTTGCAGTAGAAAATGCTAACACAATCTGACCATTTAAGAACTAAGAAAGACAGTTGCTACGGAAAAATGTTCCCTGAAAATATGCTGTATACAAACACATGTATATACAAATACTTATACTAATTCACATGCATACACATACAAACACATATAAACACATGCACAGACACGTATGCACACAATATGCACATTATACAAAAAGGTATACACAAATATACATATACAGACATTCACACAGACAATAAGCATATATACATAGGTGTACATATTGACATAAGTACACACATGGATAAAAGTGTAAACATGTATATACTCACACTAATATGCACACATGTGCACCAATACACACACATATAAACACATACATACAAACAAATGTACACATACACATACATGCTGTTTCTACATAATCAAACACACTTATACATACATACACTTATTTGCATACACATTCATTTGCACACAAAAACACATTTGCATTCATACACAAACATTACATACACAGTTATGCATTCACACAAATAATAGCATACATACATACACAGACACACAAGCACAATAATAGAAACTTACCTATAAACACATAAGTATACATGTATACATACACACACACACCTATACACATGCATAAAAATATAAACTGACACATACAAACAAACTCACACACATATTCACACACACATACACACAAACACTGAACATAAACCAATTAGCACAGTGTTTACCCAGAATAAGCTCTTGTGTGTGTGAATGGTCATCGAATAGTCAGTCCCTGCTTCCTGAACTTCCTTTCCTTAAGTCCTTGCTTCTTTTGACTTCCAACATTTCTCTATATACAACTTGTTTTGTAGCCTCTTTCTTTGGATATTGTGGATGGTCTGAATGAGCACGACCCTCATAGGCCCCATGAATACTTGGCTGCCAAATATTATGAGGTTTGATCCTGTTGGGATGAGGTGTGTCACTGGGGTGGGCTTTGAGCATTAGGAAGGTTGAGAACTACTGCTTTTGCAAGAGGTGGGGGTACAGCTGGTAGAGTCTTCTTTAGAACTATAGCCAAGTAAGTCCATGAAGAACATTTTGTAGCACCACAGAAGTGGGAAACAGAAACACACAGTTACTGAAAAATAAAAACTATGCCCTTAGAGCCTTCACTTTCTACCAGATTGAACATTCTGCCTTTGGCTTCCTTTTCTCTCTACTCAGTTGAATAGGATTAGAACTACTTTGTAGACTAGGTGGCCTCAAACTCATGGAGATCCAACAACCTCTACTTCCTAAGTGTTGGGAATGTTCTTTGATTTTAAAGAGCACTTGAGAAAACCTGACATGTATGTTTTTTCTTCATGAGTCACTATTGTCACTACTTTTGAACCAAAATGGAATCTACAAACAATTCTCCAAGCTACTGTCATCTGTAAGCCCTAGCACAAATCTTTGTGTTGTCAAAAAATACCTCATTACAACGTAATGTATATTACAAGTTTGAACTAATAGATGTGAAGATACTCATTTGAAACCTCTCCCCTCCAGTAGAGATTTAGGGGGTTGGATAGATTTGCCTACTGCTAAAACAATTGGATAACAGTTTGGTGGTTTGAGTTTGCCAAAGAAAATGATAAGCAGTAGAATGTCTTCAAAGAAAGAATGTCACCAGCATTTGCAGTGTTGCATCAGCAGATGAAAAAGGATGCTGTCTTTACTTCACACACTTGCTAAATGCTCCAGAGCAACTCAGCCCTTCAAGGAATCAGTCATCAGAATACATGTATGGACTGTCTTCCCGGTTCATCTAGGTTGGGGTGGAATGAGCATGAAGTCTGTTTAGGGCCTCTTTAGGGAAGACAGTGTTCACAGAGTCTAGATTGATGGTATTTTGAGTTTTGTACCTGGGAGCAAGATTGTGGAGAAAAAATAAGTAGCAAAGTGAAATACGCAGAGAGGGCTGGTAGGAAGGAAAATGGCTAATCCAGGAACTGATGAGAAGAGCCCAAGGCCTTTTGTTCTTTGATGTTTTTGCTGTGTTTTAGTATCTTTGTTCCCAAGAAAACTACAAAGATGAACTTAGCATGGCTCTTAGTGAGATTTATGACAGGCAGACTGGGACTGTCCCTACAATATAAGGACAACTGCAGGTCCTTTTGGGGCATTTCCTACTGAATAACACAGGGATTTCAGGAATCATGACACTAGTAAAGCCAAATAACAGCATTATTTTAAGATAAACATATACAAAGTTAAAGATATTCTAAGTTAGAATTATTTAAAATGAAAGCAAGAATGAAGTAAAAAAGATGAAAAAAGAAAGGTACGGAGACCATAGATATTTTAAATTATTTTAATGTAGATATTATTGTAAATTTGGAAAATTAAAATGAATAATATTGTCAGTTTATCTGGGTTTCTTGATAAAACTTGTCTAGAAAACCATTATGAGTCCCAAGATTTCTATATTATCTTTTAGTAAGTGTTAAAACAATCCTTTTAGTGTAATTCAATCAAATATTGAATTGTAACAATAATTAATATACCAGCCTAAAGCAGATAACAAACCCAACACATGCACATATGTATGCGTGTATATATACATTACATTTCTATTTTAATCAGGGATTGTTATGAAGAGAACTGCATGCATAGCGGCTCTTTTTTCTCCACCTCTCTCTAGATGAGCAGCTGGCACACTAAGTGGGGAAGGTGCTTCGTCCACTTTTAGAGCCCTTTCCAGCTGAATTCTGAAAGTCTGAATGACATCCCAGAGGCTCTGAGCTGTGAAGGGATGCCCAGGTTCTGTGGTGTACCTCACAGGCCTTGCTATTGTGGCGGTTCATTAGACTGAAAAGACCTTGGTCAAAAACACTGTCTTCTGGAACAAAAAGAACTTATTCTAATACCTATGTTTGCTTTCCAGCAGCTGCTCTTTAGGGCATTACAGAGATTCTCAACAGGGCAGGTGGAGGCTCAGAAGGCTTGCCCATCCGCTTGTCTGTACATAGAAGCCAGAGCGATCTTGCTATTTTTAAATTTATTTTTATGTTTTTACTTTTGAGATCACAATACCTTTATAACATTTCCCCTTTCCTTTCTTCCCTCCAAACCTCCTATATCCTTCCCTGCTCTCTTTCAAATTCGTGCCTTTTTCATTGTTTTTTACAAGCATATATGTATACCTAACTGTAACCTGCTCACTCATGCAATATTACTTGAATGTATGTTTGCAAAGCTGGCAATTTGGTATTGAGTAACCTATTGGTGAGCTCTTTCCTAGAGAAGACTGTTTCTCACATCCTTAGCATCCTCTTTTTGCCTATAGCACTTTGTGTACAGTTGATGCCAAATGGACTTTCTGTCAACTACAGCATGACCATTCATGTCATCTTTGTTAAGCTCACTTTGGGCAGCCATGTTGATGAGACTTTATGGGTGTAGATTCTGATGTAACCAAGGGGTCACAACTGCCTGGTGATGCAAATATGAAGACATCTCTTCCCTCCACAGTACAGCATAGGCAGAGTTTGTTTCAGAAAATATGGCTCTTTGAGAATGATTAATTAATTTTCTTCATAGTACATTAATATCTGCTGGTACAGAGAGAATAGGCCTTACACAGGTAAATTAAGGAGAGTCGTACACACAGGAGATATGTAACAAATTTATTCAGAGTCATAGGCATGGAAATATATGTGTGTGTGCATATACATATGTGTATGGGCATCTTGTTTCTACTATGTATCTATATATATCATCTTTCTATCCGTGTATCTACCAGTATGCTCTGTATATGTCATTCGATTTATTATCTGTGGTAAGTCTGGGGAATTGCAGACCTATATAACTGTGTGACTGTTATATGGAAGCCAGAGTGTTTTCACTGTTTCCCGACACTGTTTTATTTCTAATTTTGAGGTTAGCATTTTCTTGACAAATATAAACCGAACTATCCATAGATTGGGCATTCCACCCATGAGAACTAATGACAAGCAATTAAATAGTATATTCTGCCATAGGAGCCTTGATATTGTAAATTATTGCTTACGGGTGTTTTGACAACTTGTTTCCCTGGATTCAGGAACCAAGATACTTTTCATATTCACAGTTCTTTCTACAACACATTTAGCCTTTGGTTAAAATTGTGTTTCCAGACATAGATTGTACATTCTAGCATGTAGCTAATGTTCAGGGTTAAGCTGAACTTCAGGGAATAAATGTGCTCATCAACTGAAAAGAGTTTTCCTCCGTAAAGTCCTGGACTATTCAGTTTATACTCTGCTAATCTTGGTTTCCTTCTCTGTTAATTTTTTGAATATTTTCTTTATTTTATTGCTGCTCACTACTCCCAGCCCCTTGTACACGTGCTAGACCAACACAGTACCACCGAGCTATGTTCCTCAGTCCTCTGTTGCTTTGTTTTGTTTCCTAGTTTGCTTTTAAAATGGGTCTCTTTCTTTAATGCAGCTTGAATTTGCATGACTCTAAGAAATGTCTTCACCTATTCACATCATTCCTTGCCTTTGTGTCAGTGCCTAAGTATGTTTATATCTCTTGCCCTCATTATTTATGGAATCAAGATTAGAGATAATTTAAATGATCGTTAAGAGTGATTATACAACCTCAAAGTTTAATTGCTGTGCTCTTAATTATGAATTATGAGCTCCTTTTTAAAAAAAAGGTGAGTAAAACTTGTCATGGCATTATTACATTTCCTATCTATTAGCAATTATTCAGTTGATTCTAATACATGTCAAACTTATTTTCATTATAACCTGCTTTTCTTTTGGCTGAATAGACTCACCTTGTATTAAAGTCTTTAAAAATTGACTGTTTTCGGTATACCGAAGAACATCTGCTGGAAAAAATTTTAAATAGGTCAAAGCAATTAAAATTTGATCAAAATTACTCATGTTTAAGATCTACTCTTAGATCAGGAGTTCTGTGTAGCACTGATGACAGTCATAAAACATTTTTTTTTCTGAATGAAGAAGTTTCGTGTGTCTGCTATTGATTTTACTTATGGGTTGTTGGATCAAAGCAGACCAGGAGAATGCTTCTTTTTCTGTTCACTTCGAAGTCATTCATTTACTCTCAACTACTGCCATGTGAGCAGGAATGTACATTTGTAGTAATCGATTTATAGCAGGATATATTCTTTCAGTTGGATATGCTTCTGGCAAGTGTTATCTACAATTACAAGATAAGATGTCAGGGAGAGCAGAGAAGTGATTAAAAGAGCATTGTTTTTATCTGTACTGTCTACATGACAGAGTTGCCTGGCTTAGTGTGCCTTTTTAGGAGTGGACTGTTTTGTGCTTTTTTTTTTTAAAGAATATATGACTAACAGCAGCAATGCGTGGTTGAAAGGGTGTCTGTATGAGGGTGAGTAGAGCTTAGCTGTATATTATGCTTACTGTGAGAACTTTAGCATTACATTTGCTCTCTGTGGATCTCAGTTGCCTTGAAGTGACGTGAGAAGCTGAGGCAAGAACTTCTATGGAGAGATTCTAAGGAGTATGTTGGCATTACGGATTGATGACTTCTTTGTTATTGTTTTGTCACAGTCATGTGCAATTTCTATTCTGTGCTTGTCACACTATGAAGATACCTGGTAACTGATGAGTTTCTGTAATATTTTTGGCTGTTGTGGAAGCAAAGCTCTAGATAATAGGTGACACGTTCAGATGTCTGGAATTTTGTGTCAACTACAGAAATGAGTGAAGAAAAAGAAACTGGTTTCTCCAACCTGCAAATGCTGTTTCTCAGGGGACATTGTCTACAGATCAATGTCAGGTCTTTAGACCTTTAAAAGGAAGCTGTATAAACAGTCATTTATATGAACCCTCCAATCTTTAAATGTTAGCAACTAGTACAATTTCAAGAAACCCCTGTTGTAGATCAAATTAAAGATTCCGTAGTTTGGAACTCATCCACTGGACACTGGTTTAGACTTCTGCTTCATTTCAGTTATTATCAAACAATTTTCCCCATAGCAACAATAACAATGCATTCCCCATCAAAACACTTTAAGCTCATGCTTCTGTGTGTTTTTATGTGAAATAACAATTTTCTTAAGCAGTATATGGGATACAGTTAAGTTTCTATTTTACTCTATAGAGCAATTTTTTATGCAAAGCACAGCTCCCACCTCGAAGATAGTAAGAAATAGTTTATTCTAAGCCAAGAGTGAGTTGCCATAATACAGCATATGGATTCAGGATACTTCAAATAATGTGCTCTAATGTGGAAGGAGCTTCATGAACTTATTATGGTGACATAAGGAAGTTGTAAATCAAAGCAATTATAAATAAATCAGCAGATCTACAGGTGAGCAAGCTACAGTGAAATGAGAAAAGAAATTCTACTGCATACATCTCAGATGATACCAGAGCTGAGTTTTTGAGTTAGCAGGAGTGACTGATTGGTCTGCTAAGATACATCCAAAGTGACTTTTGCCTCATATGTATGTTGGACATAGAGGTAGGCAATGAATGACTATGGGGACTAAAGATAGCCCAAGATGTTTTGAGTCTGGATTTGCAACATGGGTTTATTTAATTGTCCATGTACTGTCAATTCTTTTGATTCTACAACATTCCATCTCTTCTCATCACATACTTCTATTAGTCAGCTTTGTAGAAACTGTAACACAGAGGTGGCATTTTCTGTTCACAGGTCCCCTGTTGTTCAAATATCACATTTTGTGTATACACAGACTAAATACTGATGGTGCAGGGAAAGCTCACTCCTGGGAGCACAGAAAGATGAAGTTAGTGTGGGCAGAAAGGCAGTCTCTGCTAGGGAAGAATAGTGTTAAAGTCATTAAGAAAGCCATGCAGACCCCAGGAACATCTCTGGTCATCTCAGTCTGCACAGGATGTTCTCTCTGTTTCTGCCCATGTATCTATCATAACATTTGTTCAATACTTATGGAAGTAGCATTATACCATAAGTTGAAATAATCAAGAATATTGAGTACCCTCAGTAGCAGATGAAGGAAACAGACATTTCAATGTACAAAATCTACATTCTTTAAACAAACTAATTATATATAGTTTCTCCCCAAGTCTAGTTATTTATATTTCATGAACTATTTTATTTGTTGTTTAGTCTATTTGAAATGGCTTATTACTTTATTTTTTTCTCAGAACTTCATGGATGGGCACTGATGTATATTATTTTTGCCCTCCTTTTCCTCTTCCAAATTCATGAACTCTTCTTTAATTACTATTCTGTCTCTGTCATGTATATACATATTTATATACCAACTACTGAGTCAATTTACCAATTTTATTCTGGATTATTTTTTGACCACATTTATTTATAGCCATAACCGTATACAAGGTTCGGCTGGCTTTAAATTTAGAAAGGATTGAACTTTTAAGTCCAGATAACTGTAATTTAGTTTTACCTGGTACTTTTATTTGTCTTATTATTTGGGTATCATACCAAATTACAGCTGAGATAAGGAAAAGGAAATCAGATAACAATACAGTGTTACTTAAAAATCCTTCCCTCCAAATTGTTCTCTTCCCATATTTAAAATAGTAGTGGCAGACAAAGAAACCTGCTTTCAAATAAACTTGTTCCTCAATTCTAACTGAAGTTGAAGTATGCTATGTACCTCCCAGTTTATTTCATATAAATTTAGCAGATACCTGTTGGCTCTAAATTTCTTTGATTTTGACAGTACAGTTAGATAAAGATATGATCTTTAGTAGTGAAGTAGACTTGTGCCAGATTTATTAAGCCCTCATTATGCAAAGTACTTTTCATACATTACTTTATTAATTCTCAGAACACTTATTTGGGAGTGTTTTATTATTTCCATTTTATGAGTGTAGAAGCAGGAGTTAATAACAATTTTGCACAGTTGGTGGTAGAACCCATGTTTTAAACCACTGTGATATTATGTCTCTGTATTTAGCTGATCTGACATTTACATGAAAGCTAGTAATCAAATCACCAGAGTTCCTTGAGTATGGAGGGGTATTTTACATAAGAACATATTTAATGTTTAGTTACTGCACATCAGTAAAGACATATATCTTGTGCTGTCAAAATAAAGAAATGTTTTTATGTAGTATAACAGATGATTGTTTGCAAGACCACCCTACCACCTGTCCGAGTTGCTCTTAAAACCATCAACATGCCTTCTATGATTCATTAGCTAAATGATTATTGTCGTATGCTTCGGGAATTGAGCTTTTGGAACGCTCTGTGTTCAGCTAGACAGTTAGCACTCATGAGAGAGAGAGAGAGAGAGAGAGAGAGACAGAGACAGAGACAGAGACAGAGACAGAGACAGAGAGACAGAGACAGAGACAGAGAACACACTGAAACAAATAAAATTAATGTGAGGGGATAATCAATTTGTAAATAGTTGTAACATAATCTCAGTTGCATACTTAAGCAGAAAGCAAAAGGATAATTCTTCAACACTGTCTTCTTACAGGAAGCAATTCAAGATTCTCTCTAAACTAAGTTTAGAGAGTTGGCCTGTTGAAAGGGGAAAACTGAAAGATCTGGTGCCTCTTCTGTCTGTGTGTGGTCTTCATCCTGGATTCTTAACCAATGCTCCTTGACTTGTGTTTCCCTGGGAAGATAAACTATGCTCATTATGCTTCAGTGTCCACTCTGACAATGAATTATCTTTCGTTATTTCCTACAAGGACATAAAAGTTGAGAGTGTATCTGTCACAGGGTGTTTGAAGAGCAGAATGGCAGTCACTGCAGTGAGTAAATTGAACAATTTTTGAAATTAAAAAAAATTCCTGCTCTAAATTTTATATCCAGTCATGCTGTGAAACTCTCAGACATTTAAAGCAACTCACAGATCTAGCTGTGTCTACACATATACCATAATATTTACTCTTTCAAAATTTATGCTTATACACATAAAACATTTATATATCTATGTACTCATCAAGGCAGTAGGTATTAATTTATTTATTTAATTCTATAGGACCTTCAATAATTGAAATGCTAGGTTCTGATATTCCAGGCAGTGGCAGGGGTGGGCTTACTCTCCTGGCATGGGTAAATACATGAGCAAAGGACACAGTCAAAAAGACAAAAAGGCAGGCCACAGAATGGGAAAAGATATTCACTAACCCTACATCTGACAGAGGGCTAATCTCCAAAATTTACAAAGAACTCAAGAAACAAGTCTCCAAAACACCAAAGGATCCAATTAAAAGGTGGGGTACAAACTAAATAGGGAATTCTCAAAAGAGGAGGCTAAAATGGCCAAGAGACACTTAAGAAAGTGCTCAACATCCTTAGCCATCAGGGAAATGCAAATCAAAACAACTCTGAGATACCATCTTACTCCTGTCAGAATGGCTAAAATCAAAAACACCGAAGACAATTTATGCTGGAGAGAATGTGGAGAGAGGGGAACACTCCTCCACTGCTGGTGGGAGTGCCGACTCATACAGCCTCTTTGGAAATCAGTATGGAGATTCCTCAGGAAAATGGGAATTAATCTACCACTAGACCCAGCAATTCCACTCTTAGGCATATATCCAAATGAGGCAAATTCATACAACAAGGGCATCTGCTCCACTATGTTCATAGCAGCATTATTTGTAATAGCCAGAACCTGGAAGCAACCTAGATGCCCCTCAACTGAAGAGTGGATAGAGAAAATGTGGTACATTTACACAATGGAGTATTACTCAGCAGAAAAAAACCAATGGAATCTTGAAATTCGCAGGTAAATGGATAGCACCGGAAGAAACCATCCTGAGTGAGGTAACCCAGTCGCAAAAAGACAAACATGATATGTACTCACTCATATATGGATGTTAAACATGGATCAGGATAGTGCTAGTCTGTACTTCCACTGACAGAGAGTCTGGGAAACAGGAAAGAACGTAAAAGATATGCATATATGCATAGTACCCAAGAGAAGAGGATTGAGACAAGTTCCTCTGAATGGATGGGGAACACGGCGAGGGGTGGGGGGAGTGGGAGCTGGGAAGAAGAGAGGGGGTGAAGAGGAAGAGAGTTGGTCATTGGGGAACAGGAAGTTGAGTGGGTGGGGGTAGAATAGGGGGAAGAGGGAATCATAGGATAGAAGACAGATGAGGCACCAGAGTGACCTCGAGTGAACTAAAGGGATAACACCAATTGGCAAGCTAAGCAATAGTGGAGAGACCACCTCGAACGCCCATTCCTGATAATGATCTTAATGTCTATAACCATCCGGAAGCCTTCATCCTGTGACTGATGGAAGCAGAGGCAAACACACAATTAATCACTGAACTGAACCCAAGGAACCCAGTGACAGAGAGAGAGGAGTGATGAGCAAATTGGCAAAGAATGGGCTGGCAAAACCAGCAGAGACAGCTGATCTGAACAGGGGAGAGCTCTTGGACCCCAGAGTGACAGTGGGGAGGCCAGCATGGGACTGATCTGCACCCCCAAAATATGAGTGTCAGCGAGAAGGCCTGGGCAACCTATGGGGCCCTGAGCTGTGGATCAGTGTCTATCCCTGGAATACAAACAGTCATCGTGTGCCTATAGCACAAAGAGGGATGCTCTCTCAGCCTGGACTCTTAGGGGAGTGCCTGGACCCTACCCAGAGTGAAATGACAGACTCTAGATATCCCCTATGTGGAAGGATTTGGCAATAGGGTGGGAGCGTGGGGGGGGGGAAGGGGAGTGCAGGAGGAGGGGAGGGAGAGGGAACTGGGATTGACATGTAAAACAAGCTATTTAAAATTAAAATAAAAAATGATAAAAAAGTAAAAAAAATTACAAATAGAATTGTCATAACCAATGCTGCCATTCACCTTGTTTTCGAAGTTGTACCATCTTGTAGGCAATCAATTCTGTTTTGCTTATGTGACCCAATTGGTAGAGAGTCAACATTACTTTCCAGAGGTAAAAAAATTGATATTTATGATCATTTTTACATTGTTATTATTCTTTCATAATTTATTCATAATTTCAGAGTCCTTCAATTACACTTTCACAAATGTTCAACAATAAAATAAACTTGTAAGTATGGTCTGTGGTTTGTTACTGGTAATAGAAAAACTTAGCGCTCATTTGAATCATGCTTTTTTCTTTTTTCAAAGGCAAACTGGAAAGAGCAGATCAGCCTTTTAAAAATGTCTCTCCTTTTCCTAGTAAGTTTAGTTTCAAGAATAAAAATGTTTTAATTAAGCCTCAATTCTTATTCCCTTTTTCTGATGATGTCCTGGAGGTATCATTTACCAACACTGTTGGAAACAGGTTGAGGCTGGGATGTCTTTCTCTGGATGAATTGTAGTAGACCATCATTTTGGCCTCTGGCTTCTTACTGGCCAAGAGGTGACAATGGAGTTAGGGACTGACAGTGATGAAAATGGTACATGATTGTCATGCTCTCTGCTTTGGGTTGTTTTTATGCACTGAACTGAGTTTGTCCCCCAACTCTTGGCTGCTGCAAACCTGAAGACCTTTACCAGCAGTTTGGTCTTAGAAGCACGATAGCCCATTTTGTCTCTCCTCTCTGTTTCTCTCTGTCTCTCTGTCTCTGTCTCTGTCTCTCTCTTTCTCACACACACACACACACACATACACACACATGTTTCTTTTTTTCTATGATAAAGCCCTGTTATTGCTCTTGAAAAGCCACAATGACTTGTTTTTTACATTCTTCTAAGTCTCTTAAACTCCCATTCTCCCATTTCCGGCCATTTGAAAAGAGAAATGCATTAGAATTGTCTCCTACATGGTTAGAGATTAAAAGCAGTTCTTTGTAGTCTGTCTCATCAGCTGAGATCACAGGGTGAGCATTAGAATCATTATTCAGCTCTGATTTTCCTTTGTATGGATCATTTTTCACTGTGTTTTCACCTCTACAGGCACCAAGCAGGTGTCCTTTCCTCCTTCACATTTGTTTTCCACAGTCTTCCAGCCTGGCCACTCCTCTTCTGCTTTAACCCTTCCTGCCCTGGCATGACACCTGCTCCCCTGTGTCCTGTCTGAGGACTCCATTTCTGACCCTTAGTGAGCTCTCTCTTTCTTACTCTATATCTAGTGCTATCACGTCCTTATGCCTTCCTCTAGCACTGGACATCTTAGTGCATTTGTTACATTGCTCTGAGACAAGGATCTATGGTTTACATTTTTTTATACATTTGAATACTTGCCTATGCATGGAGATTTAGAGCATTTACTTGTTGAATACTCAAAATGAACATTCACATTGCTGGTTTTGAGAAAACTGACACACAAGTCTTATAGATATAGGATGCAGACAAGTCAGGGCTAGTGGACCTATAGTGGGACACTGTTTCAATTCAAGCGAGTTTCAAATCATGCCACAAACATGCTCGTGACCATGTCTGTAATCCTAGCATTTGCAAGACAGAGTCAAGAAGATCTGAAGTTGGTGGTCAGTCTGGGCTGCATAGAAAACTTTGCCTATCAGTCAATAAAGAAACAATGCAGTAAAAATTAGTATAGTTCATGGCCATAGTTGTGTGATTCTAACTTCAGGTGACTAACATTTAAGTTAAATAATTAAGCAAATACATATGGATCAACCACAATAAACCAGATTGTTGCTAGGCAACGAAGGAGGCAGTAATAAGTAGAGTCAGTCAGTTAGCTCCCTGCATCTTAGAAGACGCCACTGGACGAAAATTCTATAATCCCTCAATGAACTATATGAATGCCTATCAGGAGTACAGTTAGGATGCATAAAAGGATTTATCTAGTTATGAACACTTTAGTGAGAACCAACTTTTCTCAGAGGGGAAAAATATTCGAGGACTGAAATTAAGTAAATGGCTAGAGGAGGAACATCTGTTAGGCAGAAACCACTGACGGCACATAATCGGGGAGAAAAGGGATTCCACCAGACATTTCATCACAAGTGTTCCCGCCATTAATGCAAGCATTGTGAGGCACGTGTTCCTCTATTTTTGCTTAGTGGCAAGTCTAAGTGTATTCTTCAAGACATTTATGTTTGTTTCTGAGAAATAATGGGCCTGTTCACTAAGTTTGGATAACTTGCCTTAGTTTTTCATAGGCTGGCAGAATAGAAATGATTTGACTCTGGTAAAAGATAAAACAGAGCTGGAAAATATGAGAGAATATATGAGGGAGATAAACTTATAAGCACAAAATCTAGGGACTTCGTGGGTTTGGTGGTGAGGAGAAGTGGAATAAAGTTTCAGAAAGCAGGTGTATGAGAGCAAGGACATTTCTGCTGCCTCATGTGTGGATTGGGACTGAGGGAAGGCATAAGTACATCCCAGCACAGGAAACACAAGGGTGAGCAGAGTGTGCTGTCGTCAGTCAGACAAACCTGCATGCCCTTCCTGGTGCTATTCTGAGGATAACCTCTCCATCTGTGAAACAGAAATAATAAAGCCAGCAGAATTGTTATTGGTGTAAGCTCTAGGCATTATACCTTGGAAATAGAAACTTTCTCTAATAGTCTCTTTCTCTCTTCATTCCTTTCTTCCTCATTATTGACACATTTTAATGCAACGTAACCATACAGGGAAGGATAAGAGTTCAAGAAGTGTCTAATAATTTTAATCTTTCTCACTTTTTAGCCCTCTCAACATTGTTCACTTTCTCTTTTTTTCAGGTAAGATACTAGTACAATGCAAAGTACATACACTGAAGGTGTAAATTTTGCACTGTTTTTATGTATGAATACATTGTGAAACCAGTGCCCTAAACAGCCTTACTAACCTATCCATTACTTTATGTGGTTTTCTTTTGTTTTCAGTTGCTAGACACGGAACCCAGACCCTCTTGGGCTACACAGGCACTGTTCAATTGACTTATGTCCTCAGACACTTTCCAATTTTAGTGTGATCAGAGTATGTATAAACCATTCTTTTAAACAAATTTCCAGTACAGACTATATAAATGTTGTAAATCATAGTGACTGCTCTGTGTTAGGTATGCAGAACTTATACAACTGTATGGCCAACATTTCATCTATGCCTCTACCCTTGGTTCTTGATAGTCATTCTTCTCTATTACTAAGAGTTTCATGTTTAAAAATCCCACATATGAGAGCAAGTAGCCCATTTTTGCCACTAGCTTCCTGTGTTAACTAACTGTGATACTGTAGTTCACATGCTCAGTTTTTGATTTAGATTAATTATTTATTAAGGATGGATAATAAGAACTCCCTCATCAAATTTCTGCTCTGCTAGCATAGTACATGACATGTAATCAATGCATGATAAATCATATTCATTTCCCTTGAATATTACAGAAAATTCAGATTTAAACTTCTGCTTCCTCAAATGTCACTGTGTTCAAATCTAAGTGTTTGATAACAAATGCCAGTGGTTCATTTGATGAACATGCAGCAAGCAGTAGGCAAAGGAGTTACAGTTGGAGGACTTGCAGTTGACACAGAACCAGAGTGAGTGAGATGAGTGTGAAGGCGCCATCAAAGGATTTCTTAGCTCACCACAGGGAGACACTCTGATTTACTGGGATACCCTCTCATGCTGGCACCATATCTTACACATTTAAAAATATGGCTGATTATGTGAATGAGAATTCCACCGAGCTCATCCTAGGATGGAAAGAGCATCTGAGGACTCGCTTACTCATTTACCACCACACAAAACTTTCCTACTGACTATTGGAACCTTAAACAAATGCTAGTCTGACACAACCTTTCAGATGCACAGTCTCCTAGGATGTTTTGGAGACAAAAGTAATTGCTATAGTAGTAGGAAGCTATTGAATGAGATACTTATATTTGTTAACTTGAGATAACATCTTGCTACATGGCCAAGGCTGGTCCTGTCCCTAATAAATCTCTTGCCTCGCCAGTGCTAAGATTGCAGATATGTACCACTACTCTTAGCTCATAGTAGCTTGTGAGCTTTGTTTTTAATCAAGAAAAGACCTGCCATATTTGTCCAGGCTTACATGGAAGTCACTATGTAGCCCAGGCTGGTTTCAAACTCAATATCTCATTACCCAAATCTCTTAATTGCTGGGTCCACAGATGTGTAGCACCACACCTAGCTACAAGCATACAGATTTGGTATGGTTTAGTGAACCTCTAAGGTTTCTACTTATTGAAAAAATTCTCTTATCGCCTCCTGAGAGTTTCTAATTTGTTCTTAAGACATTGATTTTAGTAGTAAAACATTTATTTGGTTCATTGTATCATCTCAAGTCATTGCATTAAGATCTGGGGCTTAACATTAATACCATATCAAAAAGTAATCATAAATAGCATAACAGTAAGGTGAGCATATTGTTTCTGGCTACATTGTTGAAGTATAGTATATAAAATCAGAAACTGTAAAGCTGGTATGAAACATGATGTTTATTTATTCTTTTACAATTTAGGGTAGAGTAGAAAATAAGGAATATATTTTCTGATTATATGGACTATTCTTAACTATTGATGTTAAAAATTAATGTAGCTTTTGGTGCTTTCAGTTAAATAGTTTTGGAAAATTCTTGTCATTTTGAAAACCATTAGTTTTCATGAATTACCTATTCCAAAATTTAGAATAATTGCTATGGAATTAATATGAAATTGCCTTCTTAACTCTCAAAGCTTGGACAACTCTTTATTTCTGCTTATTCATATAAAATTGTATTTAATATTATGAAAATTTTGCATATGAAATGTCATTTTTCTATAGAATTTTATTCTTTACAAAGTTTCTCAAAGCTTGTTTCTTGTTGGTTTTTAGAGATATACAGGTTGTGCTGCTAGTGACATATTGAGGAGAATCCACACTTGCAGACTGGAGTTTTGAGCTCGCTGTGCAGCTAGCCAGTTTCCTGATCATGACTCAATCACAGTCCAGAGAACAGCTCGGGGAAAGCAGACAACTTCTGTCACTTATTAGAAGGCCTCGAGGATTCCTCTAGCTTGTTCAAAACAAATTTATCTGAGCAATAAACCTACGACTCTAATCTAAGTGGTCTGACCTTGGCTTCAGTCCTCTTTCTACACCACAGAAACTGACACAGACCACAGAGTATTGAATAGCAGATAATCTTTCATGTTATAATCTTAAATTAGCATGCGATATATGTAGAGAGGTGAGTGTTCTTATAAACTTGTGTAAACCCATTATACCCTGATTGGGTGGCAAAAACATCAGCGATGACTAGTTAGATTCCCTAGGAACAGCATGATCACTCTCATGCAATGTTTCCATTGGGTATTGGTAACAATTACATCCTTTGTTCCATATGTTGATATTAGAGAGTTTCATAAACTTGAACCAGAACAGCTTATCTAGCCTTATGCACATCTATTTTGTTCATAAGAATTTGCAGAAAGAAGCCAACATTCATAAAGAACAGGGTGTGTATAAAACAGGTACCAAGATGGTTTTACAAACAGCAGACCCATTCTGCTATATAACCATCTAATCTTCTATATGTCTAAGTTTCTCAATTAACTTTTTTGATGAGTCTCAGCAAAGTATTGGTATCAAAGCCACGATTCTGATCATTGTCACCTTTTTTTAAAATACACTAGAAAAAGAAACAGTATTTTAGAAATTGTGAGGCCCTGTTACTGTGAGTAGGGAACTATATGTCAGCCAAGTCCTAGTCCTTTGAATACATTCATCAAATTCTCACCAACACCATTCCAAAATAATATGAATTCTGTGAATGGAAAGTGCACAGTTTAAAAGGCATAAAATAGAGTTCCAGCTTAACCTCCATATTCACTCACCACAAAATTACACACAGAGCTTGTTTTGAAAGACAATCTGCCACAAGTCAATCACATATCTTCTGGTTACCAGTGAGAGCTCTTAATTTTAATTATCCTAGAATCAGTTTCATTCTTTGATTTTCTTACTGTCATGCCAACCTTCCTAGTGGGAACTCTTTCACATTTCTAATTTCTGTGATCAGATTCCTTCTGTTTAAGTCCATTGTTCCTATGATTTTGAGTATAAGGCTCTTGAACTGACCAAATGTGTTTTAAGGATTCAATAAATGAGAGATACTGCTTAGCAAAGAAGCTGGTACAGCCTAGACGCTATAGACTGCCACTGGCGATGCTGGAATCCAAGGCGCCTTTACTATTCACATCCAGTGTGTTTTCCACATTCTGTATGCTTTGGTTTAATTTAGGAAGTGTGGCAGATTGTAGAAGTATTCTTCCTGTTGGTTGGTCAGGAATTTGCATTATTTGTGTCTTGGAGATTAGGGAGCTGGATGCATTTGAATCTCTTTATACATACTTAGTTGATTTTCTTAGGAGGAGAACTTATAAATCCTGTGCAGCACTTCTGCTTCCTCACCAGGTCCTGTCTATAAGTAGCATTAAGCATTAAGCAACTCTTTGCTGTCTGAGAATTCCTTAAAGAGGAAGCACATTCAATGGTTGCACAAAGAAAGGTCTTCAAGAATGCATATTTAAAAATATTTTCTGAGAATCCATAATAAAATTCTCTGTATAGAATCACATGCTATCCTGGGCTATGTGTATTACTATGTATACTATATATACATATGTGCATATGTATATATTAATTTTTAAAGCTATTGTCTTTGATGATGTTTATAAAATTCACTCAGCTCTTGGAATCAAGAAGGAGTTGACCCTTCTGAGTTACTGAATCATCTCTGATTAGGAAGAACTATTTATTAGAAAGCATAAATTACAAGTTTGAATTTTAAATGTAAAATATGTTTTTCCATCTTTTACTTGAGAAGTCACGTAATATGGATAGTAAACATTTCCCAAACACTTCTGAGAGTGAACCCTTTTTTTTTATTTTAAATAGCTTGTTTTACATGTCAATCCCAATTCCCTCTCCCTCCCCTGCCCCCACACCTCCCCCCACTCTCCCCTCATCCTCCCACCTTATTGCCAATTCCTTCTACATAGGGGATATCTAGAGTCTATCATTTCATTCAGGGTAGGATCCAGGCACTTCCCTAAGAGTCCAGGCAGAGAGAGCAACCCTCTTTGTGTTATGGACACACGATGTCTTTTAGTATTCGAGGGATAAACACTGATCCACTGCTCAGGACCCCATAGGTAGCTCAGGCCTCCACATTGACTCTCACATTCAGGGGGTTCTGGATCGGTCCCATGCTGACCTCCCAGCTGTTGGTCTGGGGTCCAAGAGCTCTACCCTGTTCGGATCAGCTGTCTCTGCTGGTTTTGCCAGCCCATTCTTTGCCAATTTGCTCTTTGCTCCTCTCTCTCTGTCGCTGGGTTCCTTGGGTTCTGTTCAGTATTCAACTGTGGGTGTTTGCCTCTGCTTCTATCAGTCACTGAACTCTTAGACATCAGTATGTCTTCTGTTTGGAGGCTATTGAACCTGCAGGCATGGACTGCTTGTTGGAGAGCTGGCCTAATGTGTTGTGGTCTTCAGCTACATCCATGTGCCTAAGTCTGTGTAGTAGGAGCTGTAGACATATGCATACATATATTCATAATTTTTGAATGCATGTGCATGTATGTCTACATTATTCTCTCCACTTTATATTTTATTTCATAAACATGGGACTGAAAGGAACTATAGCTTTGTTCACTTTTCAGATTATTTCAAATCATTGCTACTGACACAATTAACTAAATATGCACTTATGTGATGACAAGATATATGTGATGAATTTCAAGAAAGCTGGGTTCAAAAAGTTGACTCAAATAATTTCACTGATAACCTTGTAAATTTGGGCAAACTTCTGGGGCTTACAGTATTCATTTTTTTATACAAATGTAAAGTTTAATTACATGTGGACTATCGGTTTACTTAACTGTGAACTAAAATATGTAATTTATTTCATTAATTATTTAATGGAAGAAATACTAATCTTATTACATGATACCTAAATGAAAATTAAAACTTTAGCATATTTTAAAATAATTTTTCAAAGTTAGATTTTTCTGCACATGGATATGAATTCAGAAGAACTCACTGTACTTAGAACCTAAAAATATTTAGAAATTATTTCAAACTTTGGGAAAGGATTAGAATTTCCACTGGGAATTAGAAAGCATTTTGATAATCATATGCATACATAAATACTCTTAAGATTTCTTAATTCATGATTTTTTCAATTTTCAACATATATAAGACCAGAATTAAATAACTATTGCTTTAAATAATCTAATTTTTGAACAAAAGAGTGAAGGAAACTGAGGAATTCTCTATTTAAAAGCTGTTTTAGACAGACCATGCCCTAAAGCAACCTTGTTTCTTATCTAAATTTAAACTGGAAAATAAAATTAGAAAAAAAAGAATCAAAAGTGTCCAGTTTAAAGAATGTAAGGAAATAGATTTTTTATAGAAAAGTATTTCTAGTAAAAAAGAGAAAAAGCAGATTTCATTGGATTTTAAGATCAACATGTGACTTGCTTTTGACAAAGGCAATTTTGAAATAATTGTGGAGCTATGAATATGATTTTTCAATATATTGCTTTAATTAGAGGTTAATCAAAATTGTATGTAAATTAAGAAATATTTTAACACACATCTTAATTCCTTTACCAACAGTCAATTTCCAACACTTATAAGAAAATTTTTAAGTTTTATATGCATGTGATACAGCTTCCATTGTCAACTGTGACAGAGTAAAATATAAAACTTTGTTATGTTCTGCAAAGATAAATACATCAGGTTAGCATAAAGCCTGTTAATATCTTGTTCCAGCAATCCATTATTGGAAAGACTTGAGCTGTAGAGTGACGTGATGGGTGGGAAGAATTCTTGGACAGTGAGAGGCCAATGAGCCATATATGCACTCAGCCTTGTGCTAAGGGGCTCAGTGATTTCATGTGTCATAAGTCAACTAGGACAAGAAAATGTTTGAACATTAGAAGTGTGGCTAACCTTGTTGAAAAAGCACAAAAGCAGTATACATATAAACTACTATAATTATATTGAGGCAAAATGGCATGTTCATCATGTGAAAAACCAGGCTATCAACCTAGTTCAAGGGATTAACCTTGTATATATCTGGAGAAAAATGCAGACTGAATAATGACAAAAAGACGGGTTCTGCCGTGTTCTAGTTCATTGAAACACAATGTGGGAAAATGAGATATATTAGAAATAAAGTATTATCTTTGGCTAGCTTTGTCTTTTTTACACTACTTTGAAATATGATTTTATATACAAATATATGTGTATATAAAAATATGACTGGGGGAGGCTTTAGCCTTCCTAATGCTGCAACACTTTAATACAGTTCTTCATGTTGTCGTGACCCCCAATCATAGAATTATCTCAGTGCTACTTTGTAGCTGTAATTTTTCTACAGTTATGAATTGTAGTGTAAATATCTGATATGTGTGATATATGATATGCGACCCCCAAAGGGGTCACCACCCAGAGGTTGAAAACCACTGCTTTGAACACTGTCTTTCACGCTTGCTGGCTGGAAGATTTCTAGCCAAGCTTTCTTTTATATAAGAAGTAAAAGTGGTACTATAACTTAAAGCATTCTCTGATGCAAGGAAGATAGACTGTTTTCTATAAAATGACTTTGTTTATTCCACAGCATATTTCAAAATCTAGTATTTATCTTCTCAAAGCCCAACATGGCTAAAATCTCAGTTTGTTTTATTGTTTTGAGCATTGGACTTTTTATATGTGCAATTAACCTTATAATTATATCATGCATGGATTTCTTTCACAGTATTTTGACATTTCAATATATTTCAAATAATTTCCCCCCTGAATTTTGACAAGGCTAAATTGCACATCATATATGGGTCATAGAGTGTTCTGTTATGTAAGAACATAGGAAGGTAGACTAGGATGCATCCTCAACTACTTATCCCAGGCTGTTATAAAAACACTTTGTTGCCATGTTTGGCTGATTTTTATATATATTTTAGAGCTTATTTTTAAGAAAATTCTAGATTCTTTTGGCCTTACACTATTTAATAGTATTTTTGAAAGAAGAGTGTGACTCATGGGTAGGAGTCTTTTTGACACCGATTTCAGACATGGTTATATAAATGTGTGAAAATATTAGACTGAGAGAGACCTGGGACACAGTGCCATAGATAAGGTGTTTGCTGTGAAAGCATGACACCCTCCGTCAGGTTTGCTAGCAACCTGAGTGCCAGGAATCAGAGACTGGAAATTCCAGAGACTCACTGGAAACCGGTCTAGAAGAAACTCTACGTTCCAGGTTTAGTGAGGAACTCCATCTCACAAAATGATGTGGATAGTAATAGAGGCAGACATTTGATGTGAGCCTCTGAATTCTACAGGAGGCCTTGAATATGAGGGTGATTGCACACATTCATAAATAATGCACGTACCACACAGAAATAGAAACATCTATTCTATTGTCTTAACAGTGTAGTAGGTATATGCATGCATGTGCTTTAGAATTTAGAAATTTTAAAAGGGTATGATCTTTGTGCTACACCTTTTCCATGTCGACGATCATGCTTTTCCTTCCCTTGGGAAGTAATGACTGCCAGCAGTTTCCCTGCAGTCTAGAAGTAATTCTCTATGAATTTAATCAGGCAATCACTTTACTCCAAACTAACCAGTGTTATGTTATTTTAGGTTTCTCTCTGGTCTTTGTTACAGTGCTCTCAAATTGACAAAACTGTTATTTTCCTACATGTTCCTGAAATATTCTCAACTATTTTTTTTTCACTTTTAAGACATATTCACTTTCTGTACAGCTTCAAATACAGTTGGCTTTGGTCTTTCTTGTTAACCAGGCATGCTCTGTTATACTTTCATGGTTATCACATCCTATAAACAGATGTAGAAGAATAAAACTATTATTGTAGAAGAATAAGTCCAGTATCTCACATGGAGCACTCAACACTGATCTGATACTCACATATCTATTAATGAGTAGTTTGGCAAACTGAGATGGAAAAATGCATGCCCCATCTGTGAGGCTATGTTTGTCCTCTTGACTTTGTGACCTAGGGCATAGTCTTCTTGCCTAAAAACTTAACTACACACAGAGCTCTCAGGACTTATTATCTAGGGGACTGGATCTTGTTATGACTCTACATTTTGCCTTCCTGCCTGTCATGGAGCATTACTCATCACATCTGACTCCTTGAATTAGAATGTTTGCCTGGGATTGCATTGGCAGAAGACAGGCTCTCAGAAATAGATCACCCTTTAGGGCTCAGCCTTGTGTAACGCATGAATGATCACTTTGGTGTAAGGTCATATTCATGGATAGCCACTGCAATTCCCAATTAACTCTTCTTGGTCATGTTTGTGAATGATGCTGCACTCGCAGGTACATTTGTGGTATTTTTGACAAATGTTTGAATGTAATTAAATGGATATAGTTGGACACTGCATTGTTGCAGTTGTTATTAATTAGTTGCCTAAACCAGATGAATAGATGATAATGAAATGCACTGTGATGCAATTCTTTCTTTACATGTTCTTCATCATATAAGGTCTGTAAAACCAGAAAAACTGAGGCAGATTGAGCAGGCAGGGTACAGCAGTAGCAGGTATTGAAATACCAAGACACGTTCCTACCAGAGTGTTTATGTTACGTTTTCTTTTTCATTTTCCATTTATTTATTTGTTTGTTTATTTATTTGAGAAATGCATGACCCCATGTTCCACTCAGAGAGATTCTGTATTTGGTGACTGAGACAGAACCCCAAAGTATGTATATTGCAATCTCCCTAGGAAACCAAAGTTGTGGAGCTGGTGAGGATTGTCTACCACAGGGCAAGGAGTGAACTCAATATTTCCTGGAAACAGCATCCCTGAAAGACACCAAAGTAAAGTCATCTGGAAAAATGATATTTTTATGACTGTATACAAAAACAATGTAAAGACTCTACTCTTCATCCTCTACCACTTGATCAAAGAAAAACAATTGTAAATAGAAAACATTGTTAACATTTTTGGTGTTTCATATGTATTATATTTTTATTACATATAGTGAAAAGACAATGCAAAATGGAGAATTATACATTCTTTTGTAATGGTAGCTTACATCCAACCAGAAACATAATTTTGAAAATGTGATTTTTTTTTCTGTGTAACAGAGAAGTTTAGACATTAACTCTCTGGTAGATGAGATTAGCTTGTCAGAACCAACCATCTCAGAAGAAATTCTGTAAGATGAATTCGGCACATTTTAGGAAAGCTGTCAGGTATTTTTGGAATGCTGTTGTTGCGAGTTCTTGGGAGATGTGATAGACTATCAAACTATCTCTGCAAGATGTAATTCTCATTTGATGTCTCAACTAGCAGATTCTTATTTTCCATTGTAGAAGGCTCACTCATTTTATTCATAGACTTTTATTTCACTTCTTTTTCATATCACAATCTTTTTCCATGGATAATTTGTTTACTTTTTATTCAATAAATATGTGTAAACATTTTGTCAGTTTGATTAAGTGTTTCAGTTGCACACTTATAAAACACTTTCCTTGAGTCAGGGTTTTGCCATGCTGCCCAGGCTGACTTCAAATTCCTAGTCCTTTTGCTCAGCCTGGAAGTAGTCAGTAGCTGAAATTATAGTCACCTGCCATTGTATTGATTGACTCACTAAACACTTTTCAAAAATCAATTATGATTTTATTTTCCATTATCTTTAAAGAAATTTATTTTAAAAATACTTTAAATTGTAGTATAGCAATTTGCATTCCTGTCAAGACTCACAAGGATGATGGACACACTGTGCGGACATCCGTGGAAATGCTGTCGAGAAACATCTTTTTTGGGCAAGAACCACTAGTTTATTTCTACCAGTGATAGGCACATATGAGTTTCACATTCAACATAAAATTTTATGTCTTAGACACAGACACTGTAATCATAAATTTCCCTGCCCCATGAAATAAGCACGGACAAAGTTTTTGTTTGTTTGTTATTTTGTTTGTTTGTTATTAAGTTAATCAGTAGCCTTGGAAGAAATAACAAAATAAAATTCATGACCCCTGAAAGCTTAAAATTTTACAAGGGGCCAAGCAACGTACAGAGCATAAGAAATTATCCACTGAAACAGAAGTCTCAAAAGAATGACGAATGCAGAATATCACTCTACAGGGAGAAGGAGGAAAGAATGGAGCCATCATGAAAGAGATGGAAAGTAAGCTTGGATTTTCACTGTGGTTGGGCATTGGATTGACCTAAAGGAAAAGGTGTCAGAATAGCGTTTGGAAATAAGGGGACCTGCTTGCAAACACTGGGTAAGGGCAAACATACAGAAGCAATTGAAGAATAAACTATGGTGGTGTTGCATCTTCTTTGCGACTCATAATAGGAGTCTCAGTTGAAGAAAAATGTGAATGTGGAGTATGAAATCCTGACTCTTTAGGTTTTCAGGGACAATCTATATGATTATGCCTTCCTGAGAATTCTTGGAAGGCAAAAGCAAAAAGATAATGAGTTGGAAGCCTACCTAGAAACATAATGAGAAGCCATTTCAGAAAACCACCTCGGGAGTAGGGGATAGATTCATTTTGTCATTGATTAGGACCTTATCCTTGTAGGAACATCAGGAAGGCTAGGATTCACTGAGTTCTTCTTTTCTTCCTTGTAGTCTCATAAACTCTCTCATGGTTTATCTAACTTGGTGTTCAGAGAATTTACAGAAATATTATGACTGTAAAAACAAGTTCACAAAGGGACAGCCGAGTGCTTTCTCCCAGTGTTTGAAAATCTTGATTTAAAAGCTAGGCACACAACATTGGTCATTAAAATTGCAGTCTACTGAGATTCAGGAGAGTGCGCAGTCTCTTCTCTTTCTCATTCGCTCTACCCTGTCTATCACCTTCTTATAATGGTGTAATATAGCATTACCAATCTCTTTTCTGAAATATGGAAGAAACACTAATTTTCCACAGGTTATTTTGTTAGTTAATGAGGTAGGGAACAGAAGGCAGTGTCTGTATTTTCCATAGATCTATAAGATGCTTTGGGATGTTTTGGTTGTTGTTTTTATATATGTTGCTACTAACAAGGAAGTCACTTTTCACTTTGCTACCATTCAATTCGTTCACTCCCTCCCCCATTTTCCTGCTTCTAATTTTTATTTTGGATGAAATAAAATTACAGTGTTTTACTTAATTGCAGAGTATTTTAAAGCTTTTCGTGGTTGTTAAAAATCTGTAGGATATTCATGTAGCAACAGCATGTCATTTCCTTTCATTTTCTATGTTTTAGGAATATGCATATTAGAAATAGATGGAAGTGGACAGAGTAAAGAAAACTGTCATAGTATAGGTTATGTGGGACAGACGCTTACAATACCAGTGACCAATGTAAGCAATAATGGCACTCAGGTATATCCTATTTGTGCTCTTTTGTGTTTAGTTTTAGAAAAAGACATCCATGAGGGCAATAATGTGTGTATATGACTATTTTAAGCTGTATATCATTTAGCTTTATTTCTGTCACAAGAATTTCATGTATTTATGGGTGAAGTATAATAGTTCATCCAGTATTTAATATTCAAACCTAAGTAATTATCATTTTCACTTTCTTTTTTTTTTTCATTTTTATCTTCTTCACACTCCTGGTTCTCTGTTGTTGGTGAATGCCATCACCTGATAGGAGAACTTGTCAGCCATGAGTAGCTATTTGTGACTTGCTTAGGTTATGAGATGTATCTAAGCTCTCAATAAATTTTAACGACGATCTTATTGGTGTGATCTATCAAGTTGGCATTTTGTTTGAGAAACAAGAACCAAAGGTGCTGTGACTTTTTCCCTGAGCATGCAGAGAAGCAGCTCTGTGATTGTCTGCAGTAGGGAACACTGTGGGCGGAAACTCAGTAGTTACACTTTTTCTATACAAATCCGAGTTGCTTATTAGGTACCCAAGCAGACACAGAGGTAGCTTATGAGATACATGGGAGGAAAGTTCAGGAAAGTAGTCTGATTAGAGAGCTATTTATTTGCAGATACCGTCTGAGTTAATGAGACTAGACGGATTTCACTTAGGGATGAAGAGAGAGGTGTAATTACTGAGTCTCTGAGAAGTTCAAATGTTAGTGATTACAGAAATGAAGAGCTAATAAAGGGACTAAGAAAAAGTAGGTCAGGAAATAGAATAAAGGGAACAGGATGTCCAGGAACCTAGTGAAATATTTGAAGGAATGGGGACTTCTAATTGGCATATTCTGTTGATTGCTAGGTCAGGACTCAAAATGGAATAGCCATTTGGGGCCTGGAAATTTTATAGGCACTATTTTGCTTTAGTAGGGTAAAAAAGAAAGCTGTTGGGAAGTGTCCTCAAGGGAAGTGTGAGGAGAGCATATGGAGAGAGCCAGTGTGTGCAAAGTCCAGGATACACTATCTGCTGTACCTGCTGTATGACAAATTGAAATGCCACTCTTCTGTTTTGGCCAGCTCTCCAAGCAGAGGGTAAATAGAAGACTTTCTGCTACTGCACCATCTTAGGGGCAACTGCTGAAGTAAATGCCTGTGAATTAAAAAAAATATTGACCAGAATTGTGATTCCAAACTTTTTGTTATCTAAATCAACAATGAAGTTGCACAGTTGGGAAAATAATTGAAATATACTGTTAATTTGTAGGGATTTAAATTATCTTCTAGATACTTTTTAAAAGAGTAGCAGGAAAATCTTTAATATTTCCTTTCTACATTTGTATATTAACTATGCTGGTGAAAATTTGAAAGATAAAACTATACATGTTAGACAAAATATAATATTTTTGAGACTTCTTATATAAAAACGTAACTTTGAAAATTATAGTAGTTCTTAGCTGTCCTGGAAAATCTTTGGTAAATTGAACTAGATGGAGCTGAATTACTGCTTAATGAAAATATAGTAGAGTAATAGAACAAAGCACAGAGAAGGAAACGTGAGTGATAGGTAGGTATTTGAGAAAGGGCTTACTTCCAGAATATAATAATTTAAAAGTCAATGATATCACCAACTGATGAAGATAAGCCATTCAAGTGTTCAAATTGTTCGTATAGCCACATCACAACAGAGGACATTCATATGGCCAGATAACATGAGTAGCTACTTAATTTCATTACTCAAAGAGGTGCACAAATAAAGTAACTTCAAAGTTCATTTTATTTCTTTTTCTTTCCCATTTTCTTCTTTCTGTATTCTGGTTTAGAAATGGCCTCAATGTCTCTCAAGATGGTTTGAAATCCACTATATAGGCCAGACATATAGCTGGCTTTTATCTCATGTAATCATCTTCCTGCTTTGGTCTCATAAGTGTTAGATTTATGGTCTTCATGAGTCACCACACCTGATTTTATAGTATTTCTACACATTCACCAAAATTACTCAAACCTGAAAATAGATGATATGGAATATTAGTAAGGGTAAGGGGAAATTGAAACTTTCATAAACTGTTGGTGAAAATGTTAATTGTTGAGGTGCTTTGAAAAACATGTTTGGGATTTTTCATTGTGAGCCTATCCTTTAAAGGCTGAGACATGTCTCCAGCCCAACAATAGGCCAGTATTTATCCCTGGTGTACAAATGAGTTTTGGGAGCCCATTCCACATGGAGGGATGCTGTCTCAGCCTGGACACATCGGGGAGGACCTAGGCCCTGCCCAGGGTGATATGACAGACTTTGAAGATCACACGTGGAGGGCCTTACCCTCTCCGGGGAGCTGAAGGGGTATGGGATGGGGGGTTGGGAGAATTCATGGGGGGGACAGAAAAGGAGGGGAGAGTGAGAGTGCTGGGATTGACATGTCAATCAAACTTGTTTCTATTTAAATAAAATAAAAAATGCAATTCACAGAAAGGGGATGGGATAAAGGGTCAGTGGGGGACAGGGAAGCAGGGAAAGGAGAGGGAACTGGGATTTAAATGTAAAACAAGCTTGTTTCTAATTTAAATAAAAAATTAAAATAAAGAAATTATTTTCCAGACTAGTCTTTTTTGTTTGTTTGTTTGTTTTGTGTTGTGGCAATGGACTCTCACTAGGCTTTGAAGAAAATAGTGAATGAACTAAAAAAGAAAGAGAAAGAAAGAGAGAGAGAAAGAGAGAAGGAAAGGAAAGCCTGTTCTAGGGTCTACTGAAGCACAAAGAATGGATATGCAGAGCCCCACCTCTTGGTATACACTAAAATATTTTGTTTTGTAATTACTGTGCGCTGCTTGAGTATTCCTGGAGGCATGTGAACACAATTCTGCTCACCCAGAAAGTGCAGTACTTCTGACAAAAGAAGCAATCCCACCCAAGCCAGTGAACTTGCTGAGGGTACTTATTAGAAGGAGGATGAGTGAGGACTCATGAAAAGTACACCATTGGGGATGCATCCCTGGCCCACTTGAAGCACACCAGAGTGGTGTCTCTTTCCTTGCTGTTTGCTGAGTCTACAACTCAGGCAGGAGCCTTGTGAACTTTGTTACAGTCATGGTTTCCTAGGACTTGTAAATTTCACTAGCTTCCTGGACTTGCTAACCTCCCTCCTTCCTTTAGGAAGTGTTGTTTTAATTTGGGGTAAATAGTTACGTGACAGAAGGTGAATGAACATTTACAAAAGGATTACTTAAAACAGCCCAGAACAGGGAGAAACCCAGAGCAGAAGTAGAATGGACACTGTGACAAACGCAATACTTTATGGCACAGGAACAAATTCTGTGCCGCAACCGGCATTGGTCTTAATATTTCACTCACATCAAGCAAAGTAAGTCAGATATGAGAGGTAATTTAATTTATATAAAACTGAAAGAATGTTAATGAAGCAAAAATACTGTATTTGTTGAGCCATAACTCTAATTATAAATCAAAGCTTCTTGAAAGTAAGATTCCTGATAATATTTCTAGGGAAATGGAAACAGAGAGGCCCATGGGGGACCTCTAGAGTTTTGCTCATAATCTGTTTCTTGAGTTTCCTGGTAGTTTTTGGAATCATAAGTGCTTTATGCCCTTTTGTGTATGCATGGTATATAACAATAATAAATATTGATGAAGGTTAGAAAAAGCTAAGGTAAGTTAAGGAAGACTATTTGCAGCTAATATAATGCCCACACTAGATTTTGCATCAGAAAAGATGTGGTTTTGAACTAATGAAGCTCTTTTTAACTCTTAAGAATAATCCATTTTTATCCACTGCTCTTTGTCAGTCCAGCTACTACCCTACAAAGAGGTTTAATCATACTAGTCCCTTATTCTTTCATTTTATATAGAAAAGAGTAAATTATTAATGGAAAAATAATGACTAAAATAAATATTTAAAATAATTTTTTCTTATTAAAGAATTTACCAGAAACTTTTTCTTGGATATTCTGACACGTCTAAATCAATATTGCCTAGTCAGACTTACTGATTAGAATAACACATTTGAATTTTGTACAAGGAATTTCCTTTTTTCTTCATTTTCAGTTGTTCATTTGCTTTTTCCTTTGTTATGATGCCACCATACTATTTCATATCATGAATAGCAAATACTTTCTTGATATTTAAGTTTGTGTGTTTAATACATGGAAGTTAAATATAAATATTATTTTTGGGTAGTTAGACATTGGGTTTAACAAATTCAAAATATGTTCTATTTCATTATCATTTAGAAACCAAGGTGGCTATTTTTAAAAAAAAGTTTATTTTGTATCTGTAACCTGATACTCACATTATAAGCAAGTGTTACTTGAGTCCTGTTTCCTGTGATGGACTCCCAGGAACAGATAGCTGAAATGATGGGCTTGTATCCGGTGGAAATATCAGGAATTTAAAGGTTTACCAGAACAATTACAATCTTAAGTTCAATCACACTTCTCACCATGCTGCCTTTTTCCTGTCTCCTCCATCTAGGAATATCCTTCCCTCTGAGTTCCTTTTCTGTTTTATCCATGAGAGCCAAATCATTACATAATATTCACTTTACTTTGATGTAAGTTTCCTAGAGCAACCTGCTTGCACAAATGCTTATACTTATGAAAGCAAGGTTTTGTTGAGTCTGGGAAATATGGTTATGTTATTATTTTTATTTCTAAACCACTCAGTATCACAAAGATAAGAAAAAAATCCAAGAGCTGCTTATATATATATATATTACATATAATACTACTAAATGGTTGTAATTAAATTGGGCCTATATAATTTCTCACTTTACATATTACATAAATACTACTAAATGGTTATAATTCAGTTGGACCTATGTAATTCCTTACTTTACATGTGTCAAAGTAACTCTATGACATTTTATATAGTATTTTCCCCCAATAGGAAAAAATAAGATGTTATTTTAAATTAATTATTATCTATTTTATTTTTAATTATCTACTCTTCATAAAAACTTACCTTGCACATATTTATTGAGAGCTATAATATTCACTATGTAAGGTTTAAATAAAGCATAATAATTTTTTAATGTATGATGTCTTTCCATATGCTGTGAATAGATATTGGCTTTATTGGGTGGTAAATAAGCTGATTCCGCCAATGGCCAAGCAGAATATAGCTAGGGTGGAAATCAAAGCAGAGATAGAGAAAGAAAGAAAGCTGAGTCGGGGAGATGTCATGTAGCCACTGAAGGGGTAAGCCACAGCCACGTGGTGATATACAGATTATTTAAAATGGTTTAATTTATAAGAGAGAGCTAGCTATTAATAAGCCTGAGCCACTGGCTAAATAATTATATTTAATACTAGTCTTTGAGTGATTATTTCATAAACAGCTGCAGAGACCCACAAGTGGGAGAGAAACAGATCCAGGGGAACAGTGAGTCAGAGCAAAACATTCAACTACAATTTTTAATGCCCTTAAAATTTTCATTTTTGTATGGTATGACTTTCAAAATATTTTCTTCTAACATTTTAAAATTCAGAGTGCATCCTTATTTTTCAGAGTCACCTTGTTTGATAGTAATAATCCAGAGTGTCTTGCTTCTTTTCAGTACTCTACAGAAATCACTGATCACCTTCTATTCCCCCAGGGACTTTTCCCCAACAACTTTACCCACTGTTATCCTCAACTTCTTTCAAGCAATTCCTTTTGGATTCTACACCTCAGTGATATCAGACAGTACTTATTTTTCTGTGTCTAGTTTATTTAATTAAATAAAATGTGTGTTTCTAACTATGTTTCTCTAAGTTGTAGGATTCCATTTTATTTGTATACTTGAGATCACTGAGCAGGACTGCTGGGGTATATATACCAATTTACCTGCTCATGAGTTGGTGGTCATCAGTTGGGTATATGTCCAAGAGTGGGATTGTTAAAATGTGTGGTAACCCTAATTTTAATTTCTGTGATGAGTCCATACCATTCTCCATAGTGGCTTTGGTAATTTACAATCCCACCAACAGAATATAAGACTACACTTTTCAATACATGCTTTGCATTCATTGCTGACTTCAGGTTTTTGATTAGTTCTTCCTCAATCTCATTTGGAGTTTGACTTGTATTTCCCTGGTTAGTGATACTGCAGTTTTTATCCTGTGCTTACAGTCTCGGGTGTGAAATGTCAGTATTTACATCTATTGAGAATATTTAAATTAGTTCATATGCTTTCAAGTTTTATAACTTCCCTTATATTCTGAATATCAAACCCTTGGCTAATGTGCACACTGTGAATATTTTCTCTCATCCTTCAGGCAGCCTTTGTACTTTTTCTTTGGCTGTACAGAAGTGTTTTAGTTTAATGTAATCCCCTTGTTCTCTTTTGACTTTTGTTTCCTGTGCTTTTAGAAAGATAAATAAATTGCAGAATCTATTGCTCCACTCTAATCCACAAATGAGTGATCGGTGGAATATGTTAATATTCTTTTGAAAATTACACATTTTCTGTGGGCTGTGTCCAAAGGTAATACACTTTCCTGTTGGAATGGTGTGCATTAGGGGAACTCTATGGCTCTTTTGCGCTCCACTACAACACTGTTGTGTCATATTCAGTGTGGCAGTTTGACAGGGTTATGGGGTGTCTAGCCACAAATACTATCCTGAGTGTTTTAATGGAACTGTTTTGTGTGAGTTTAATATTTGAGCTGGTAGACTGAGTAAAACACATTGCCCATCCTAATTTCCAGGATTCCTTTATGTTAAAATCCTTAATAGATGAGTAGTAGTGAAAGCTGCCTAACTGTTCCACAGAATGTTTCTTTTTTGCATTTAGAATCAAATGGAAACAACAGCTGTTCTTGACTTTGACTCTGATTTATTTACTTTTTATTGAAATCCAATGTTATTACTTCTCCCAGTTTTCAAATCTTCAGAATAACACTACCATATCTATTGTGTATGTATGAACACATACACATAAATATATGTACATGTTTATAATTTTTTACATTTTATCTTGGGGAATTCTTATAAATCATTTTAAAGTACATATTTTTTTCTTGAGGGACTTAATTCCCGGAAATGGTTAAATGGGAGCAAATGATTGTATAATCTTATGAGTTCACATAAATGTGATCCCCATGAAACTATACATAGCCACATATACAGATAAAAGCAAAATGTTTTCCAAGGATGTTCTTTGAAATTTTAACAAAGAAACTGAAACACAAAGGGTTTTGTATTTTTATCTAAGTGTCCTTGTCTGAAGTCTTGCTATTTCCATGCTAAGATCACTAACATGAAATCTCAGCAAGGACTATAAACTCTGAAAGATTTGAAAAGAAAGAAGGAAAAATCCTAGAAAGAAAAGGGGATGGTAGTGGGGAGGAAGCCAGCCATTCACTGAGGTCTAGAAAGTGAACTTGGCAGGCCATCCTCCTCACAGGATATAAACTGGTTGTAGGTAAGTTAGTTCAGTTTTCACAAAATGAAATCGCCAAGAAATAACAACAATATCTTCTTCAAGGCAGGTTTCAGCTCCACAGGTTTCTACGCTCTGATCTTTTATTTTTTATATTTTATAAACTTATATAAAGTTCTTCTAAATAACTGAAAACATCATGTATCAAAATCAAGCAGCCCCCAAATCTACATAACTCAGTGATCTTCTGTATGATTAGAATTTGGAGCAGACACTAGAACTTCACGTTAAAATTTGCACTTATGGTGTCTCATGTATTTTATGCGTCCTTTTAGAAGTAGATAGCTCTCTGATATCTGAATGCTGTATCCCAGAGCTCTCTTAAAAATCTCTCACAGCGGTCAATGAAGCATGAAAGGATGCACAGATGTGTGCTTGGGTTATGTAATGTTTGATGTGCCTTCTGCCTCTGTCTACAGTGGATCCCATGAGAAATAGGAGATGACAAAGCACCAGCACTTTTATTATACATTGTCCACAGGTCAAGTGTAATAGGAAGACCTTTAGTTCTGCGAACTCATTTGGTTTTCCTCAGAATCAGGGTGGGAAATGGCATAATTATGTGAGTCTTACAGACTGGCGTCTAAGTTCACACTGTTAGAAAATAATTGAAATATCATCTGAAGACAATCAACTTGGACTATTTAGATAAACCCATAATTAATATGGCAACTCACAAACAAAAGGAAGAAACAGAAGAGAGAAGGGATGAAGGAAACAAGAGGAGAGAATTAAATTATCAACTACTTATTATGAAGATAGACATTGCACTAGAAATACTTTGAAAAAATAGGAGAAAGGTAAAGGGAAAAAAAGTCAGGCAAGGCCGGGCGGTGGTGGCGCACGCCTTTAATCCCAGCACTCGGGAGGCAGAGGCAGGCGGGTCTCTGTGAGTTCGAGGCCAGGCTGGACCGACAGCCTCCAAAACAATACAGAGAAACCCTGTCTCGTAAAACCAAAAAAAAAAAAAAAAAAAAAAAAGTCAGACATAAACCCCAAATCCAAAGACTCTTTTATTTTCCCTCTGTCATTACACAGCTCATACATTCATTTTATTGTAAAGCTCTTCTCACTAGGCATAATACATTAGGAATTTTCTAGGACTATGATTCACAGTAAATAATTTAGTATTGTACAAAATTATACTGAGTAAGTGAGCTGTAATTACAGTAACATTACCTTCATTACTGGCATCTGTCTGTCACTGTGATATATAGGGCAGAGGTTTTTGCTAAAATTTGGGACACTTTTTTTCCTCTAAATATCTATTTTCATGAAACTTTGTGTTGGTTCTTCACAGTAGTTTTAATTTTAGGGATAGTATATTGACACATACATTTATAAATGATCACGTGTCAGGGATGTGACTCCATGTTTCAATACTTGCCTGGGTATGTTCTAGCCTCAGCCTCCAGTACCACAAAACAAGACAAAAGTAAAACAGCAGGTAGTTATAACCGTTCTCCCTTTATGTTACAATCCACCTCTTAAAAAGTTATCCTTTATTGGCTTTTAAGATAAAATATCTCTGTGTTATTTACTGGACGACCACATCATATGCAGAATATTGGGGACACTCTATCCTTTAGCCACAGTGCATGTGTTTACCAAGTTGTTTTTTCTTTTCTCACTCTTCTCTGTCATTTCAAGAATGTCCTGTAATGATACTGATTAGAACCATTCAGATGGAGATTAACTTTTCACAAAGTAAGCATCATGTTTATGAACCTTTCATTTTGTGTAATATCCTCACCTGCAGATTACCAAGGCTTCCATTATCCCCTCCCTTACTGCAAATCCTCTCTCTCAACTGGGTGTTAAGACCATCATCAACCTTGGCCCTTTTGAGCACAGAGACCTACAGAAGTTGCTTTGTTTTTGTTCTTTCAGCACCTTGAGATGAGCTGAAGACTGCACTTTTCTCAGAGAGGAGTTTGTTCATTGAGCTTCTGACAGATGCAGCTCTTGTTCATAAAATCACTTTTCTAATTAAGCCATTAAAATAGCCTTTCAGTTTTCCATACATTTTGTCAGAATACGTTCTGCACAGGTGCTGGGAATACATCACTTTTGCCGTGTTTGATCATAAATCGCAGTCACCTCTTGAATTTGAATATCTCCTTTTTCCCTACAAATCAATCATTTACAAGTTTGCATTCTCAATATATCTGTGCGTAATCATATATAATTGGTATTAAGTGACTGCACATTGTTAAGGTAGATTGAGGAACCACTCAGAGATCATCTTTACTACTTACCTTTACAATTGCAGATTTAACTCGATTTGTATTATAGAGACACTTCACTTGGTATTTTTCTTTAATACCCATGGCAACCTTAGCAACAAGGTACCATTATTCCCTTTAGAGATAGGAGAACTGAAACATAGATGAAAATACAAATTCTAGTCTGGAAAGGAAGTTGAGTTATATTGTCCTCAGGAGTACACTGGTTAGTGGATTGGAATGGCATGTTCTGAGAAGGCTTGTGGAATGTCTGTAGATGTATTTGTTGGTGAGTAAACAGATTCTGTGGATGTTAAGATGGATCATAGGACCTGTAAGGTGGAGCATTTGCATAGCATTCATACAGCCATAGGCTGTAGGTTCAAGGTTTAGCACTTAGATAAAAGAAAAGAGACAAAGAAGATAGTGATGAGTCATAGGTTTAAAGAGATTATAATGGAATGACAGGGTTACAGAACAAAGCTGCATTTCAAAGAGATGAGTTGTTAGCTCAAAGTATTTGAGTGATTTATATTTCATTAAAAATAAAAAATAAAGATTTAAACTAAGACCAGATAACAAAAGCAGCAGTACCTGTGCACTACCATGCCTGTCAGAGAGGTAGGACTGAAAATGTAGAAAAAATATTGCAGAGCGTTTCAGAGTCAGTCTAGAAGATTTCACCAGCAGGAATTTAGTATATTAAATGATGGCAGTATTAACTTTAGGAATGTAAAATGCACAGTTGATATTTTCTGCCAATAAAAATCATTCATAAGGTAACAGATACCTCAGAGTTCTTTAATTCTAGTTGTAAATTCATGTTCCGAAGTCCAAGCAGCCTTCCAGGTCCGTGTTTGTTGTCTACTGATTCCTAGCAAGTCATCTCATAATCTGTTGGTTTATACATAGCAATTATAATCTCTTATTTCTGCTATTATCATGATTTCTAGAAAACTCAAATGTTAAGGGTTTAGAATTATCTATGTTTGTATTCCATCACAAAATTGCAATGTGATGTGGCTCTTGGTTGGAATATCTGTGTGCAGCTTGTACTTCCTGACAACATCATGGCTGGCTTATAAACACCACTGACCTAAGAGAGTGAGCCATGAAAAAGTCATGTGGCCATTTTACATTCTAATATCACACTCTACTCAGCATCCCTTGCTCTGTGATTTTTGTTTTTTGTTTGTTTTGCTAGAGACAATTACAAAGTTCTACCCAAGTGTATATTGCTGTGAGTATACACCATAACCAGTCTGCATCTCCATGTCTAATGTCAAAGCATCTTAAGATCTCCAACTCTTTTTAACCTTATTGACTGCAACACATTACTTTGTCTTGGGCTGGTTCCACTGCTTTTTAGCAACTTTCTTCAGTGAGTATCCCATGGTTCTAGCATCTTCAACATCTTGTGTTCTTCAAGGCAATCCAGGTTTCACTTTCACAGTTTCACACAATAGCCTCTTCCTGGACCTCCATGTAGCACACCATGTTTCAGTAGAAAAGACCTATGAATCTCATTTTTCACTGTAGGATTTCTAAATGTTATATTTTAATAAGAACACTGAAGGTAAGATTTCTGGCAATGACTGAGTGTGTGCGTGCATGCATGTGTGTGTGGGGAAGAGGGCCATATGCCATCATGTTTGGAAAATGCAATATGTCATTCCATCTGAGAGTTCTAAAAATTACCGAGGTCTGGCCACAAGGTAGGAAGTAATGAGTCACATTTAACCTTCTGGAGGTATGTTATTATGCGCATCAGGGGTCACCATGAAGGGAGACTTTTGCTGTCTCTCTATCCTGGTGAATATAGCACTGCAAATCCTCATGAAATTATGATGTATTAGATTGCCAAGTCTAAGCTTATTTGCCTGATGCAAGGATAGCTTCCTTGGTTAGTGAATGAGCAGAAAATATGAGCTCCTGAGTGCTGATTACCCAGGCTGTAACCTGTCTTTAGTTGAATACTATAACTGCTCTCAGAGCACTGGCACAACAGCTGTCATCATTTAGGTGAGTGACCCAGGCTGCCTCGGGTTTTTCTGAGACTTTAAAGCATTTCAAAGATGCCCTAACTTTTATTGATCTGTTTAATACTTATTAAATACTTGTTATGGGCCAGTCACTGTGTCTTACGATCAAAATGCAAAGGTCAACTGTGATCTAGCAATGTATCTTCTAAGTAAAACAGAGGTGTACACTGGCCATTTTGTGACAAAATCAGAACCAGAAAAAAGTAGATGCCTTTCAATGTCTCCTCAAAATAATGGCATTTTATTATGAATCCATCAAAGGGTATGTCCAATGATTAGGCCAGAATCTTTAGGATCTGATTAATTCCCCAAAACCCATAGACTGGCAACCAAGCCTTAATGACTGAGTCTTTGTGGAAAATAATTCCAGAAATGAAAAGCCAGTTGGCCTGAAAATCGTTTGCTATTCTGAATAACATGAAAAAAAACTACTTCCTTCATATTCATCCCCATCCTATATAGGAATTATCTTTGTCCAGGGATTCCGCATTGTATATGCTATCAGTCCTGTAGTCATTTAACAGCCCTTTTGGGTATCAGATTTTCATCAATGGTGTTTGTGGTAGTTTGAATGAAAATAGCCACATATGCTCATGTGTTTGACTGCTTGGTCCCGATGGAGTGGTCCTATGAGGAGGTGTGACCTGGTTGGAATAGTGCAGCCTTGTTGGAGGAATTGTGCCCCTGGTGGTGGGCTTTAAAGTTTCAAATGCTCAAGGTAGGTTCAGTGTCTCTCTCTCTGTTCCTACTAACTTGCTGGTCTGGATGTAGAACTCTCAGCTTCCTCTTCAGCACCAATTTTGGCTCTATGCCTCCATGTTTCCCACCATGATGAAAATGTACTAAATCTCTGAACCTGTAAGCAAGCCCCAATTAAGTGCTTTTCTTTTATAAGAGTTGGCATGACCATGGTGTGCCATCACAATAATAGTAACCCTAACTAAGACAGTACTGCAATGCTGTGTTCAAGTACTCCAAAGCACAAGAGTAGTCATGCTGTCAATTTTGAAATGCCAAAGGAAAAGATTTAAAATCCTTTAATTAATTGAGCAGATGGAAGTTTATAATTTAATAAAAAAAGACATTACATAGTCAAGATACTAAAAGCATACTGAAATCATGAACTTGTATTCATAGAATTATGAAAAAGAAAAGACAGATATATACTTCTTTTACTTTTGCATACTCAGCTGCAAAACTTTCAGCCACAGTGAGTGATAAGCAATCAGTAAAGAGAACATTAAATTATTAAGCATGTTACTATCTGTGGTATCATGAATTCCTTGTAGGTCTTGGAACCGACCATGCAATTAGAGGCTGGGAGGTAATGTAGCATCTAGGACTTCGAGGAAGTGTTGATTGTTTATTCTTTAATAGTGCTACCTGAACTAAACATAAAACTCAATGGCTTCATTTGCCTGAGTTCTGGTTTAGAGTCTGACTAAGCAAATTTTACAAGAACACATTAACATTTATAAAACTTAGGAATAGGAAAGAAAGGATCTTAGAGGTCGGGTCATTATTATACAATCTCAGTTAAGTACAGGCTCATAAACTGGTCTGTAAAGTAAAAGTAGCTCATACTTGAGTAACAGACTAGAGTTAATTACTGGTTTTCTTGCCTTTATTCTTGAGTTTTAGAACATTTTTATGAATGCTGTTTGAATTTATTATACTCATTTATTGCTTTTTTAAAGTTACTAGACAATATGAAATTTGATGATCAAGCAATGTCTTTGAATATACACAGAGTAGATTATCTCAATTTTATAATGGAATCTGTGTGTGTTAGGTGAACTTTGGAGAGCCCATGATGAAATATTTAGCAATTTCCAAAACCAGAAATAAATTTTTCTTGTTTGTGATTTCAAATATAATGTTTAAAATCAACAAAACAGCTTGTAACATAGTAGTTTTCCGTATCTGTCACCTGTATGCCACACAGGAGTTCCTTTAAAGCCCAGCTTCTTAAAATGCAAGTCATGACCTCACAGGAGTCCTTAGCTAGATGTGAAGGCTATGAAGACTGTGGCAATAGCTCTTGACTGCACAGCAACCAGAAGTTAATTCTGAATCAAAGGCACAATGAATTTCTGGAAGCCTGTGACGGTGCTGCATCAAACAACTTCACAGCTGCCTTGGTTCTGAACACAGACTATACTTATCCCCAAATGTGCTGCCATGCCAGGCAACATGAGTTCTACCTGAAACATCTCAGCTCAGAGTATTTACTAACTGCAAAATTCAGATAAGGTCTTCTCACATCTACCTACTGTAATTCCTTGGCATGTGATGAATTAGTGATACCTTGCATTACCTTATTTTAGAATATTTGATTTTAAAAATTCCTTTGAGTCCTGACTTGAATTTTATAAATTATTAAATGAATTTGGTTAGGGTTTAGGACAAGTTTTTCAGCAATACTTTAAATGCTCCCAAACATGACTTTGCCATTTGTACCACATGTATAATTATTGTTACATGTGTTAGTTCTTTATGAGTTTCTTACAATATGTTTTGATCATATTTACCCCATCCCCCATTTTTCCCAGATCCATCTCCCTCCCTACTCCCGCAAATTTGTGTGTCTTTTTTTCCCATCAAGTCAATCTTACACTGCCCAAATATTCTTGGATGTATGGCCTTCCACTGGAACATAACAGACTTACCTGAGTCTGTATTCTTAAAAGAAACTGTTTCTCAGCCACCAATTGCCAATAGCTTGCCAGTTAGGGATGGGATTTTGTGCCCAACTCCTGGGATGTGGTGTGGCTTATGTTTGCTCATGTCTTGTGCATACTGATGAACCGTGTGTGAATTCAAATGTGCAGCTTTCCATTTGTTTCCCAAAGACACCATTTCTTTATAGTCATCCACTACCCCCGGCTCTTAAGCTTAGTCTGTTCCCTTTTCTCCAATGGTTCCTGAGCCTTGGGAGGAAGACATGAAACACAGACATTGCATTCATAGCTGAGTATTCTGTAGTTTCTCGTTCTCTACAACTTTACCAGTTCTTGGTCTCTGGCTTAATCACCCTGTGCTTCAAATATAAGCTTCTCAGATGAAGGTCGACGGGACACATTGATCTGTAAGTCCCTAGGTGTCAGTTTACTACTATGTTTATTTAGCAAAATAATAGCAGTAAGCTTTCTATGGCCTATAAACTACCTAGCCAGCAGAGTTCCCAGAACTGAGTAATATAAAACCAAAATATTGACAAACTTTGAAAACTGAATAGTTGGCCAAGACATAATTCTTTTGTAAATATAAATAAGCATAACATCACATAAGCATGTGAATTTGCTTTCATCTTTTAAAATTATACAGTTATATCAATACTAAAGAATTGTTTTCAACAATCTCCTTATGATTTGCTACCAACAAATGCTTAATTTATCTCTATTTTTATATACATACATATGCCTTAGTGATTTGAATGAAAATGACTCCCATTGGAACATATATTTGAATATTTGGTCCCCAGTTCCTGGAACTGTTTAGACAGGATTACAAGGTGCGGCCTTGCTGGAGGAGGTGTGTCACTATGAATGGGCTTTTGAAACTCAAAAGCCCACACTCTTCACAGTTAGATGTCTCTGCTTGTGGGCTGTGCTTCAAAATGGAAGCTCTCAACATTTGCTTCAGAACCATGCCTGCCTGCTGCTGCCATGCTCCTTGCTGTAATGGTCATGGACTCTAACCTTCTGAAACTGTAAGCAACCCCAAAATGCTTTCTTTTGTAGTCGTGGTGCTTCATCATAGCAATAGAAAAATAACTGATACGTAGGCTTATATAAAATTTTCTCAGACGAAAGGGTTGCAAGTGGGGAAAAGTTGAGAAGTCACTGTGTATGCAGTTCTGTCTTCTTCCCTTCCCTCCTGTGAGATGGCTGGTACAATGGACCATCAAGACCTTCAACACAGCATAATACCCATTCCGCACAGTGAGGCATTTTCTTACTGGACTGACTCAGCAGCTGTTTTCAGACCCTCGAAGACTTTCTCTAAGAAGAGTAACTAGGAGGAGTGGGAGGGGTAAGCTGGAAAGCTGATGAAGTTCTACTGTGTTTGAAAAAAAAAGTGAAAATTCAAAAAAATGAAATTAGGAGTGAAAAAAATCATTTCTCATAAAGACAACAAAGAAATTGCCCCATGCTTCATGTGGAAGGAAGTACTCCATTGCTAAAAATCATGTAAAATATCAACAGACTTTGAAATAATACAGGAACATAAAACAGATCTGCCAGTCTGCTGTGGTGCATGTATTTTCTTACTAAAATGGGCACACTACTGACTATTAAGTTTAAATGAGTATGATAACAGCATTCGCCCACGTATGACATAAGAGAATTTTAATGAGGTGACCAATGAAGGAAAGTATATTCCTGTTTATTAAGATTTATTTCAAGTTCTCGCTGTTATCTTCCTCTTCCCTGCTCTTTGTAGGTACACACTGTGGATTAATTTATTGTCTCCTCTATTATGTGTTGGATTATAAACTACATCTATGTGAATCAATTTTTGGAGTTAGTATTTCAAGATAATTGTGTGTTTCAGATATATATAAGCACTGACAATTATTATATTTTAATTTAAAATTTTTAGGATTCTTGTTGCCACACAACTTACTTTGTAGAGAAATACTATACAAAATACTTTAAATTGACTTTTAAAATTATTTTGGTATTAAATGTAACATGCCTAACTATTGTAAGAAATACTAAGCTAGGTAATAATAGACTAGATAATAGAATAGGTAATCAGTCTACAAAGTTGAAATAGATTACAAACTATTACCCTTGTTTAACTCTAATACTAAATACCAATCTAAAATGATATTTTAGATTGTTATACTTTAAATCTCATTTATATTTTTTTATTATGAATTTCAAAAATTTGCTCTTAAAATTCTGACAATGGACTCATCGTCTGATTTTGTCACCGTTATTTATCCCTTCCTATTCATTACTTAAAATAGTAGGACAGTGTCAGTCACGGTGGCCTATGTCTTTACTCCTATTATTCACAAAATTGAGGTAGCAAGCTCAAAAGTTTAGTGCTAGCCTGGACTACAGCATGACACCATCTTCCCAAACAAAACACACACACACACACACACACTCACACACACACACACACACACAAAATATGAAGAAGCAAAATTGTAATACAGCCAGTGCTTTCATTTTCCTCTATCTAAAATAGGATTCAAACTATTCATAATATAACTAATTCTGATGAACTTCTTTTCAATGAGAAGAGTCCCAGTAAACCTCCCAGCTTGGAATATTTGCCTTGATTTCCCACCTACTGTAACTTTATACTCCTTAACCGCTCTGATTCCATTTTACTAAGTGTGAAGTAGATATAATAGCAAAGCCCACATTATAGGTTTAAATGCATAAGCATATTTCATTGAATAATAAAAATTAAGATCATTGACCTGATTTCAAGGCATTTTAATGTCTAATTTGGAGGGACTATCTGAAATATATGTTCTGCCACAGAAAGTGTGTCCTCAGATTGGTGAGGAGAGTGCCTAATTTCTGAGTTTTTTCTTGGCTCCCAGCTTCTTGCGTTCCCTGATGCCACACCTGTTCTCTACAATGCTGTTTCAAGTTTCGATAACTGAAGATGGAATAGACAGCTATACCTAGAGCTATGGCTCAGCAATGGTTATGCTTCAAGAGGGCCTTGGTTTGATTCCCAGTAGTCGCATGGCAGCTCACAAGCGTCTGCTACTTCAGGGGTTCTGATGTCCTTTTTTGGCTTCCTGGAACACTCATGATGCCCAGACATATAAACAGTCAAGCACCCACACAAAAATAATAACAATTTTATTAATAATAGTACTGACGTGACTAGATGTATCAGTTGTGATTATCCATCAAAGTTCTGTCATATAGTACTACACAATGCAGAAAAAGCATCGTTCTTTCTTGCATGTTGCATCATTTAAATTTAATCAGTATTCTCAAGTCTTCGGATACCTTTAAATAACAATTCTATTTTATATTTTTATAGTAACTCCTTGAATTGCAAGAATTTTCAGGGAAAAAGTATTTACACAAACACATGTACATATAGACATGTATACATACATACATCCACACACACATATAACTCTTTATCTCTCAAGCCATAATCATTGCTTTATTCTATAGGGGCTGGGGAGATCCTTAATAAAGTTGTTGCCACAGAACAGCAAAGCTTGGAATTTTGCTTCCTGGCACTCACATGAAAAGCCATGTACATCTGTAATTCCAAAGCTTGGAAGGTGGAGAACAGATCCCTGGTGCTCATACTGTTCAACCACTTGACACACTTGAAATTTAGTGAAACAGCCTTTCTTAAAAAACTATGAACAAACTTGCATCAGTTACTGGTTAAGGCCCTGTGATGACCATTAGGGTAGTCACCAATCTGATTAGAGTAGATGGCCAATTCAGGCATCCTCTCAACTCTTGCTGGGGTCTTAGCTGGGGTCATCCTTGTGGACTTCTGAAAGTTCCCTGGCACCATGTTTCTCCCTAATCCTAAAATGTGCCCCCATCAAGATGTCTGTTTCATTACTCTCCCCCATCCTCCTGAAGAAACTGAGGAGGGATTTTACAAGCGTGGGAGTCAGGGTCATGATGGAGGAACCACAGAGAAGGCTGACCTGAGCTCATGGGAGCACATGAATTCTGGACCAAAAATTAGGGAGCCTGCATGGGACTGACCAAGGTCCTTTGCGTGTGTGTGGCAGTCATGTAGTTTGATCTGTTTGTAAGGCTCTTAGCAGTGCGATCAGGACCTGTGCCTGGAGCTTAGCTGGCCTATGTTCCCAGTGCTGGATTACCTCGCCCAGCCTTTATGCAGGAGGAGGAGCTCAGTCCTGCCTTAACTTGATTTGCCAGGCTTTTCAAGTCCATGGGAGGCCTGCCCCTTTCTGAATGGAAATGGAGGAGGAGTGGATCAGGAGGCAGGATGGGAGACGTGGGGGTGGGGGAGGAGAGAAAGGGGGAAAAACTGTGGTCAGTATGTAAAATGAAGGAACAAATCTTTAAAGACATAAAAATCCATTTAGACATGAAATGGAAAACAAAATGAAAAATATGAACAAGCAAAAACAAAACAAATAGAAAACACAGAGAGTTACTGAAGTAGACATGGAATGTCAGCCTCTAGTCTTTAAACACAAGTGCACACACATGCAGGAACACGTATCATGTGCCCTTACATGTGCCACATATAAACACCCATGCTAGCAAAAAAGACTACATATATTATTTTTATAAATGCATGTACTCAAATTAAATTATGATGGAGTTATTTGAACTTTCAGTATTGTAAATTATCTCTACATTTTAAAGTCAAATATCAAGTGGATTTTTCATTCCATTGATTTAGTAACTCAAAAAGTTGTTCTATCGGTTTTTTATTTGTTTTGCTTTATGAGTTGCGTTTGTAATAACTTCACATTTTCCCATAGTTGCCTGTATTGTCAAAACGTCTAGAGTATGTAAATAGTACTGATGAATGCAATTTTCATAATCATGGAAAATGTTGTATAATATCATGTTAAGAGTAATTTCAAGATAGTAAAATCAGAGATTAACAGTTTAAATAAGATGTATAAAGAACCCAGAATTCCTTATTTTGAATTTCAGCTATACACATTAAAATGTTTTTGGTTCTCTTCTGAAACCTGCTGATGCAACAGCTTTGCTGGAGTAGTTTATTTGTTCACTTGCTACAGATGAGAAGAAAATGGGATCAGTGTTGCTATAGCCTTTATTTCTCATGGAATACAACAGCTTGAATGTTTATGTGGTATTTTGGCTGTCTATCACTTTTATCATCAAATGGTTGGAAAATATAAACTAGCATAACTAGTTTATGCTGTTATAATTTTGTCATATATGATAAAGAAGGTGTCATCTCATTTCATCTTCCCATAAATTTTGCTAACAAACTTACTTGGTTGAAGTCAATATACATTTCCACAGTATTCCCTTTTAAGTATACATTTCAGTAGGGACAAATTATTCTTAATGCTGTATATAAGTACTTGTGAGTTAGGAGAACAAAATTCAAGGTATGGTTATAAGAGGAGAAGTACTCTGATCACTGGGTCTGAAAGTAAATGCTCTTATGTAAACTGATGAGAGACTCAACCTAGTCTGCTTTCATAGAAAATGAAACAGAATACATTTCTAGGACTTTGTGAATCTTGGTAAATCAGCTTTCTTTTTAATTATGATTTTTGAGAACTTAGCCAGAGTTAAGAAACAGTTATTGCTTTATTTTTTTTCATGTGCAGAATGTAGATACTCATTATGGGCATGAAAATAGAAAGGCTTATTTGGGACAAGCAACGGAATTGGGAAATGAGGGAAAATGGAAGATGGGACAAGAAAGGAAACCAGGGAGTAAATAACATCAAAATATATTATAAGCTGCAAGAAATTACTACAATGGCACCTACTGTTTTATAATTGAATACATTCTAGTAACACAATTATTTTTAAAATAGTCAATAGTATTTACTGGTCCTTCAGAGGATTGGAGGTCTGTTCTTAGAACCCTCAATGGGTGGCTTACACTGTGTGATGATCAATCTTTACTGGATCCAATATTGTCTTTGGTCTCTGTGGACTCACACAGGTAAGTGCACACACATACATAAACATGTGCACACACATACACACAAATAAATAATAAGATGAGTACTTAAAACAATACCATAAAGAACAAAGACTTGGAGCGATTGAAAGAACTATAGTATTTTTCAGTAGTTTCAGAAATAATAAGAAATACAACTTTTAACACTTACTTTTCCCTTTTTTTAGTGTCTAAGGTCACTACTCAGAAAGAATATGCTTTGAAGTTTAAGTTGAAACAATTTTTTTCCTTATCTTAACTAATCATATGGATTCTCACATAACTTTTTATTATTGTGTAGGATATGTGGAAGTGTTTTATTATACTGTGAAATTTTTATTATGATGTCTCCATATCTTAGACTGCCTTATTTTGCTTAAAATTTTACTTGATCTTTTCTTTATTTTTTTACTTTCAACTTTCAATTGTAACTTTTCAAGTAATGTCTTTTTAAAATCAATTGTCTGTTCTTTGAAATTTGTATAAATGTTTATGTCTGGTGATTGCTTTTCTCCTATCTTCTCTTTAATCAATCTCACTTCCTTCCCGAAAGCCCCTTGCTGAGATTCATGTCATTTTGCTTTAATTTATGACTCACTGAATTTAACCAAAGCTGTCTGCATGACCATAGCTTTGGAGACATTCACTATAGTCTGGTGGGTTCACCAGTCTATAGACAACTGAAGGCATCAACACCCTTCTTAGAACCTACGGGTAGCCAATGATTCAACAGTGTCAGGTGGATAGGTTTCTTTGTATTTTGCAGCTCCTCTCCATCCATGTCTGAACGTTCACATTCTCCGGCAGACTAAACACATCCATCTTCCTTCCACTGCTCTGAGTCCCTGATAAACAGAAATGAGAGGTATGAACAGGACCACAACCGGGCCTTTAAAGCTACTGGCATCAGAGCAGGATGTACATACCACCCTGGACTGACAGAAACTTGTACTAGACCCTCTCCTGAGGGTCTGAGTCAGGCTAAATGGTGAAGGCTGAACCAGCTGCAGCATAACTAAAAGAGTGCCCCATGTGTCTCTGACTCAGCAGCTATCAGACCCCAGAGAAGTAGTTCTCATCCTTCCTACCTCTGTGACTCTTTAATACAGTTAAACATGTTATGGTGACCCCCCCCACTATAAAATGATTATTGCTGCTGCAACATAATTGTAATTTTGCTACTGTTATGAGTCTTAAAGTAAACAGTTTTGGAGGTAGAGGTTTGTCAAGGGGGGTTCACCACACACAGGTTGAGGACCATTGCCTCAGCGTACCTTAAGAGCTGACCTACCTTTCAAAAGGCTGTGAACCACTGCAGTTAACAGTGAGATATAGGAGAATGTATTCCAAATGAAAAAAGAAAGAAAATACAGAGAAAAACAAATGGGCAGTGTGGGTAAAACCCTGGTTTTAAACTGCAGGTTTCTAGGTTATGAACCAAGTAACCACAAAGTGAGAGAAATGGAGGGAGAGTAATTGGAAAACTTCAGCAAAAGAAACTCACAAAACGATGATAATCATAAAATAAAATAAAAATAAATAAACAAACATGATTTAGAGGGCTTGTGTGCCTCATCCAAGCTTGGGACCCCACCCAAAGAGGAAGGAACTCTAGCAGTAAGCTATTAAACTTCTAAACCTAGCAGCCTCAAAAGTGCTAATGTTTTCTGTCTTAGAATAAATCACTGGGTAATTTAAGGTGCATTAAGAAAATGAATATTTCACTGATTCTGTTTAAGATTTAAAGGCATGAGCTATATATAGTAACAGGGGTACAGCCCAGAGGGTGGATACTAGCCAGGAGGGAGTGCTCTGTGCTTCCTCAGTCCTGTAGCAACTGTAACGTCAATATCCATTTACTTTTCCTTGGGACCGTGTAGCTCCAAATGACACTGTAACGATAAGCTACACACACTTACTGAAAGTAAAACTAAGTATTTATTGTAGAAATTACTCACAAGATCCAAACAAGTAACCCAGATGAGCCAAGTAGTTTGCCGCTGCCGAACCAGAAGCCGAACTCCGGGAAAGAGACCAAGACTTCCTGTGTGCTGTCTTTTATGCCTTCGCCCGTAACGCCCCCTAGCCATGCCCAAAAGTGGGCCTGGCTAGTGACGTAGTTCACTGCCTACGTACGTATATGTCTTTACGTCTTTAGTCCTGCCTAAAGTGGGTGTGGTTAGCGGTGTGGTAAACCGCCCTTTTATTACCTCATCTGTATGCGCCTCTAGTAAGTCACATGTTTAATGGCAGCATACAGACTTCCTCCTACAATTCCCCTTTTAGTCTAAAAAAGGACAACTAACTTGTGTCCATGAACAAAATGTATCAAACATCTATCTAAACCTAAACTTATCTGAAAGAAACACCCAAATATGAACACCTCCTTCCAATCCCAACTCTAAATTAATTGAAAACTAACACTAACAGGTGTAAACTATCTTATAATATCAATAGTAGGGAGAGGGGGCGTGGAATTCTCAAAACTACTTCCTGCTGAGATGGGACTATGATAATCTCATGGGGACCTGTGAGAAGAAAAATGTTAGTATAACAAAATCTCAGAAGATCAGACAGGCTCTGTATGGCAGGAGATGCTTGATTGAAGTTCCTGACTGGAGTTCTAGTGTTGATTGAAGCTCTCATCGGAAGCTCTGGCCAAATTGTAGAAGATGTGCTGTTTCAGTTTCTTGGTCCAGAGTTGTATAGAGTGATGTAGTTTCAAGCCAGTTTCAGGACAGTGCTTGTCAGGTGGAGTCAATGATGTGGGGCAGTTCAGATGCCTCCAGTCGAATCAGGTGAAGTCAAGGAAGTGGATCCTCATTCTCTTTCTGAAGCAGTTGAAGATTGCTGTCAGGAAATCCCTTGTTCTCTGGAAAACTCAAACATTAATGTTAACAAAGAAAAATTTTAACTTTCATATGTATGCATACTGGAAGAGGTGACAATAGGGAAGATGGCAAACCTGAAGGAAATTAGACTTTACAGAAAAAGAAATCCACAGATAACAGTCCCTAATTTTATTTTCTTCTGTCTTATATCAATGGCTCTTTGATATAATACAGAAATTCTGAATTGTATTTAAATAATATGCTTGAGTTTAGAGTAGGAGAGCCAATCCAACTCCAAAGCCAGCTTCAGTTAAATGAATGGGGACTGAGGTATGTGAAGAAATAAAGATAAAAGGGTACTATGAAAAAACAATATAGAGAGATTTAGACTTTGATACCACACAGTGAGTTACTGTTTATTTGATGGTCCTCAGGGTAGCTATTCATTCTGCTACAGAAATCCATATGTCCAGTATTCTTTGCAGAGTTTACCTGTGAAGATAAACAGGACTGGAGAAGTATTTTTCATTTTAAAAATGTTTGGTGAAGTAATAGTTACATCTTCTGCCTTGCCCCCTCCATGTGTGCCACCCAGCTATCCGTGGCCTCTTCTTCTCATCCAGTGCTACATATATGCATGCATAAACAAATAAATACAACCTGCCAAGTCTTTTCAGTGTCGCACCTTTTTGATAGTCTCGTGCACAAAGAGAGCCACTTCATACCAGCATTTACCCACTTCCCTGGCATGCTAAGAAAGGATATTTTTGGTTGTTTGTTTGTAACTACCTTAAATTATAGTAGGGTTTTTCTTGCAATGATCTTGCCTTTTAATTTGTTTGCCTGGTCATTATTGCCAATGAGCCTATGTGTGCATTAAGCTAAATGAACTTTAGATAAAATTAGGTATGTTTTAAACTGGGCTTCGCTGACATGTCCCAAGGGTATTGAATTTCTCTTTTTGTTGCCTGGAAACGTGTGGAGTGTTTCATGTTTGACAGGATTTGATAAGACAAACGCAGCCGTTTTTGATAAGCAAAGAGGGGCACACTATTTAATATTCCTTACATTTCCTCATTGTTAAGTCCTCCAAATGAAACTATGTTGGAGTAAATGTATTATTCTTATGCAAAGCAGGTTTCTTGACAATGGCCCTGGTCTGCCTTAGCACTTAGACCAGATGCCTTCTACTACTGAGAGCAGCACTGGGTTGCAATCTGTGATAAATTAATATTCAACACAGAAGACAGAGGTGAAGAATCATTAATGAAAAGTATCCTACTTACACAAAAAGAAAACAAAACATGATGCTATTCTGCTTCCAGAGAGACTACTAATTGTAGAATAGTCCGAATTTCATAATCATTTTGCATACAGTTTTTTGAAAGTTACTATTTAATGATTTAATATTCAGAATTAAACAATACAATTCCGGCAGCTTAAGTATTTCTGTTGTGCTAAGTTTTACTGACAAACCTTCAGTCATAATCTGTGTTGCTTTAAAAGGAGGGTTTTGATGATTACAGGTCTCTGAATCCCCAGGGAGCCTTTCATGTCTTCTTTTCTTCTCATAACACAGGCTCTGTTTTATAGTGTAGAGTAGGCCCTTCATTCCTGTTATTTCTCCAGAATCAGAAAGACATCTAAAAGAAGGTTTCTGCTGCTGATCTCAGTATCCTGTGAGGATACTAGAGACACCACAGGTCTTCACATGCATTTGTTTTTGCAGGGGATAGCCTTTCTTAAAAACTACTCAAGTGAGAAATGTTCTGGTTGGTTTTTCTCCTGCAGGTATGAAACACCAACCGAAAGAAACGTGGAGGGAGAGGGCATATTTTGTTTATACTTCCAGGTCACAATTAATGAAAGTCAGGGCAGGAACTCAAGGCAGGGTTAGAGACAAGAATCATGGGGAAAGACCATAAAGATGCCCAATGGTTAAGAATACTCATAGCTCCAGCAAACACGGGTTTAGTTTCCAGCACAATTCAATGACTTACAATCACTTGCAACACCATTTGCAGGGAATCTCAGACCCTCTTCTAGACAAACTGGGCATCCTGCACATTCTTGTAACCCCAGCATCAATGAGACAGTTGACAGAAGAATGCTAGGACTTCTGACTTCCAGTTTGGCCAGAAAATAAATGTGAGTCTCAGGTTTGGACAGAGATTCTATCTCAAAAACTAGACAAAGAGTTACAGAGAAAGACGCCTAACACCTTCTTCTGGCAGAACCCAGGTATTTATATGTCACATCCACTTACACACAGATACTCTCACTGAGAAACACACACACACACACACAGACACACACACACACACAGAGAGAGAGAGAGAGAGAGAGAGAGAGAGAGAGAGAGAGAGAGAGAGAGAGAGAACGAGAAAAAGCATGGAGGTAGTCTTACTGTGATTAATGTTAAGTTGCTTCTCGTTTTTACTCTATTTTTGTATTTTTTAAGAGAAGTTATACATGTGTGAACACTGTGTATATATTCTGTAGTTGTCCATGCAATTAAATGGCTGGGATGTAAAACAAAATGATATTTATTTTTTTATTTGGGAAACTATTCTAGCTTCCTTTCTATTCCCTGAAAAAACAAGTTTAAATTTTGTGAAAAGCAGTGTCCTTTCTGTTCCCACAGTTGCATTTGCTCTCCCACTGGGCTCACCTTTCCACACTCTCAGGCCTCCCTGAGATGCTCTTTGGTATGAGGCTTCTGCTTTGCTCTTCCTACCTGACACAAACAGGGGCATTTAACTCAGGCATACTGAGCAGTGCAACCCTGATACTTGTGACTCCCTTCACAATCCTAGTTATGAACTCTGCAATACCATGTTTCAAAGACAGCTGAAAAACTGGTTCCTTAATATTTCATGTACTTTGGGATAGGAAAGTTTCCTGCATTGCTATCTAGCTGAATACTGATCACTGAATTAACTCTGTGACAGGTTGAGATAGCCTTGAAATATTCTATATGAAAACCATGCTCTACCTAAATACTGTATACTTAATATGGCAACAAGAGATTTCAATTTTCAGGTAATATTACAGTTAAATATACCTTGAAGAAATTCTTTCAAAATATATTTATATTAGACTGCATTTAAATTATGTTTTTCTAAATGCTAGCAGCAGCAGTGATCTAATTGCAATATTGAGAGAAGTGGGTGGTATTGCTTGAGCAAATCCGTTATTGATTATTAATGGATGTTTCCCTTCATAATTGAGCTTAGAAAGGATGTGATCAGATTTTGATCCTGAAAATCCATCCTGTGCACTTTGCTAGTGTGATCAAGTATGTAAGAAGCCACTGTAGCTGTACTGTTTTCTGCAACTCTAAGTCTTGTTGGGTGTTGTATATATTTCATGAAGATCACAGGTAAGGCATACACTCTCTATCCCAACTATTAAACTCTAACTCCATTATGTGCCCATGCTTTTATACTTGGGAGTGTGGTGAAATTATGTCTTGCCCCAAAAGTGAAGGTCCTCGTATTAAAGCATACATTTTAAAGCAATGACAACGTCTGTATTTGATTACTGGTATTCAGAATAATCATGGAATGCACACTTAAGATGACATCAGACTTTAAAATGAAGAGTATGACTTATGGTCAGACTTTATCCTGCCTTTTGATCATACTTAAGTTGAAATTAGTTAACAACTGAACACTTTCTATCATACTTCTTTTTATCAAATCTTGAATGTTAAAATTTTGTTCTTTGGTAGGGACTGCTTATTATTTTTTAAAATAATTTTATGGCTCAGCAGAGGTGGTACATTCCTTTGATCCCAGTACTCGGAGAGTCAGAGGAAAGTGATCTCTGTGAGTTCAAGGCCAGTCTTGACTACAGAATCAGTTCCAGGACAAGCACAGCTATACAGAAAAACCCTCTCCAAAAACAAACAAACAAGCAAACAAACAATTATGTATGTTAGAATATTCATGACTAAAATTCCACAAAAGCATTAATTTAATTTGCATGTAGGTTTCTATTTTGGGCAAAATAAGGAAAACATAGTCCAAGATTTTGATATAGACTTTATTTCACATTATTTCTTTATGTATGTGATCTGCTTTGCCAATTTAAGTTTTAAAATGACATTTATTTTGTCGCTTCCAGGAATTGATTGCTGTTTTGTGGTTGATGTTTGATAAATACATTTTCTTTGTCCAGTTTGCCATGTATATTTGTGCCATTTTTATTTGGCTCAAAAAAGGGAAGGGAGAAATTTGATTAAATTCTGATCTCAAAATAAAAAATATCAAACCTCACTGTCTTTGAGGTGTGGATGGGGTTGGGTGGAAGGAAGGATTGCTGTGTAACAGGAGGAGGGGAGAGTGTAAGAACTGGGAGTGGTATGTAAAATGAGAAAAGATTGTAAAATTAAAAATATGATAAAAAACTAAAAGAAAATAAAAAATAATTTACTTATGATAACCTTGCTAGGACCTGGAATCAACTAAAGTATATACCCCTGGGTGGGTCTGTGAGGGCATTTCCGGGAAAGATTAACTGAGGCCAGAAGACCCTCCCTCAGAATGAGCAGCACATTCCAACAGGTGGTCCAGATAAGAAATAGGTCTCAGCTCTGCTCCTTGCTGGTGAGGTCACCTCTCATCATTGGTGTCAATGCTGTTGCTGTTACTACTTCTGCTGTCCCCCTTACCTCACCCCAGCCTTCTCTGTCTTCTACTGTGCCCTGAGGATCAAGAGCTCTCCAAGGCTCTTTCAGGATGTCAGCACCACTGACACTGGGTTCTCAGACCTCCTAGAATGCACATAACTACTCTTGGAGTATCCAGCCTTCATTACATAAGCCATACCCTTGAGCCCCCTTTATGATGTACATATATCACATACATTATATATGTTATACACCCACACACACATTCTCTTAATTCTGTTCCTCTAGATAATCATGTTTAATACACAGTTCTAAATTTTAAAAAGCTGAGCTACAAAATTCTTACAATAAAATATCAGACTAAAACTTAAAAAAATCATTTTCTTTAAGACAGCAATGACTTTTAGGTGGTTGCCCCTGAAAATGGTAATGAACTACTTTTAGGTTTATGGCTTACCGAAGTCACTGGTCTGAGATTCCCATAGTGGTCTGCTGCTTTACCTAACTGAGCTTTAACTAAGTTTGCTTAGCCATAAACAGATCTTTTTTGATGGGTAAGAGGTTATCTCTTCTCTGAAGAGCATTCCCTTCTGCCAGTGAGATAATGATTAGCATTTGAAAACAGCTTTCCTTGCCAAGCATTTCCTCACACATGGATTCAATTGACAGACATTTGTAACTTGTGGGTTATGGGCTTGTGTTTCTTCCTAGATAAATCTGATGGTTTAATATTGAGACAGTTTCTTTCATAACATGACTGTGGCCCCTGAGTATGGGACACATTTTAAAAATGTGTCATTGATCATAGAGGAAGCAGGACAGTGTGGTAAACTCCATATGGATCTTGAGTGAGTCCTGAGAAATCTACTCAACATTCAGTTCTCACACTGTGGGATTTATGCATCTTGCCTTTGGAAAGAAAAGCAAACTTACTCTGGGTGGAGTTATCAAAACAGACTGTGATGTTGATTCATTCTGCAACAGCCAAAAATGTAAATGCATGTTTGTTAGGAATTTAGGCTGGTACTCTCCTTCCAACAAATTCAGGTTCTCCTGTTTCTGAAAAACCAAGGCCAAGCATGAATTTAGCAGACACTGGTCCTCTAATTTTTGGAATGTAGTTTAACTATTCACTTGAAACCTTTTCCATCTTAGTTTGGTTAGCTTTGTCTAAGACTTTCTAAGAGTGAAGGAAGGAATTGTTCAGGCTGTAGTTGGCAGGAGAGTGTTAGAGCTCAGTAAGATCACAAGTGATGGTTGGAATGGTTTAGTGATAGATTTTTCCACTGCACAAAGCCAGACATCTGAGCCAAACAGCAGAACAGAGTACACAGTGTCAGGGTGGAAACAAAGAGTGGTGGTAATTATGAACCTGGAGGAGTCTGGCTGTGTGCTTAAATTTTGCCCCTTGTACTGTTTTGTGAGGAAGACCTGATGGTCCCCAACTACTGCAGCCTGGCATGCTTCTGCACTCCCTGGAGAATTCTTTGTCCAGCCTTGAGTACTGAGTTCAGAATTTTACACTCAGTGCTTTCAGAACATCAAAAATACAGATGCTGACATGCATGGTCCTTCTCTGCTCTTCTAACTCAACCCTAGAAACAAAAGCCCATCTTATAGCCTTAAACATGTTGAAGCCTATCCTGTATTAGCTCTTTGCATTGTTACTGTGACCATGTGAAGCTAGTTCTTTTTTAGACTGACTTGGATAGTTCCTGTTTCTGACTGAACCAACTATCACTCACCAATGTTATGAAGAATGAGAGAAACATTCCTGATCAAGAAAAGAACACATACATTTCTGCAATTCCATGGGCCTTTGTGGTTAATGTTAATCTTAAATAACTATTTTGAGGGAGAGAAGAGCAAGCCTATGTATATATGCAAATTCCTTTTAACATATTAATATATTATAGATGATAATGTTTCAAGGAATTAATTTCTTTGTGTTAGATCATAGGTCTGTTCCTTTAAGACACTGTTAACTCTAAGATGTCAGATCCCATAGCCTGAAAAAACCATCTGACACCCTCTGTAGATCTCTCTCTAGGATACAGCGTTAAGAAGACATGTTGTGTGGTGGCCTAACAGCTCTTGATTGACCATAACCGGCTCTCCTAGTTAGCTTTAAATGTCCATTTGACATAGCCTAGAATCATGCAAAACACCAGTCTCATTTGTGGGATTGCCTAGATTGTATTCATCCAGAGGCATATCTGTGGGGTGTAGTCTTGATTGCTAACAGCTGTAGAAGAGTCCAAACTACTGTGGGTAGTACCATAAGCAAGTGGGTAGTGGTCCTGAGCTGTACAAGAAAGCTAGATAGGAGCATGAGAGCCAGCAAGTGGTACTCCTCCATGGTGTTTCCTTCAAGTTCTTGCCTTGAGTTATTTCCATGGTTTCCCTCAGTGATAGACTATGACCTAGGAATATAAGCCAAATAAATTCTTTTCTCCCTTAAGTTGCTTTTGATCGGAATGTTTTATTATAGCAGGAGAATGGAGCTAGAACATTGACCAGTTTATTGTACCATGCTCCACCATGCTCCTTGTTGTGTATTCTATTTTAAACTAAATCATGTAGTGTGAAACTTCCCACCATTCCATGAAAAGGATGCAAGAGTTAGACATTTCCTTTTGTTGAAGTATTTATCTAGAAGGCTCTCCTCAAGTCCCCCAAACCCCTACCAATACATCACTCTGTGTGTGATGATTATCTTCTGGTTCTTTCTGTTTAAGCTTCAATCAAATTTATAATTATTTAGTAACAGAGATGGGCACACAATAAATAATTCGTAGGGGTTATGTGCATTTTATTTATTCCCATATTCTTTACAAGTAAAAATATAAGCACATAGCACTAAACAAGTATTTGCTGACTGTACTAACAAACAGATGAATATTGGCATTAAATCAGTGAGTTATTGAAATGTAAAATTTTGCTTTACATTACTAAATATCCAAGGATATTTTTAGTATGTGATGTTAAAACTCCTGCCTTCTCTAGCGTTCCATCTCACGTTAGTTCCCTCTGAGCTTTTTGAAGATGGGTTTTGTCTTACTTTTTTGCCCTCTCAGAGCTGATGATGCATCATAAAGCCCCATGAGTAGTTAATGACTGATTGAGTGAACAGAGATTATTGAAGTTCTTTTCTATGTTTTTCATAGCTAGCCTGAACAATTCTTAATTTCAGCAGCTATGGTGTTTGGAAAACAAAAACGTTGCCTAAGGTGTAGGGGTAGAGATGAAGGTCTGCATCTTCGGGTAAGCAACTTAGCATCTCTGTTTGAGCACAGCCTCACAGAAAATGACTTCCAAGAGCCCTTTGGAACTTACACTCTTCAAAGTGTCCTTAAGCAAGAGTTCACTTAGCCTCTGCTTCAATATTTAATCACTCAGACTTAGTAGTCTTTGATTCATTTGCCTTGATCAGCCCATGAGAACCTGAGAAACCAAGTGTGAGTGTCTGAGAAATGTCATTTCTTCCCTTTCTGAAGATTGTGACCTCCTATTCAGAGACCATTGCACATGACGCTGCTGAATGGGGTGTTAGTATCTTCATCATGTTTGCCTGCCTCTTCTGACTCTTCTCTGCCTGGTGACTATAGCCAGTGCTAGCTCTAATTTCTCTATGGGAATAATTAATTGGCTAGAAATGCTCAACAATATTTAGTAATGACTCCGTGTTAACTGTAATAAAGTTTACAGAGATTCCTGTAGTGTTCACTAATACTTGATTGAATGATCCACACCCAGAATTCTTATGTTTTCACTCACAGAATGTGACATATGGCATTTATTTCCTTCATAGAAGGGTCTAGAAACATTTCCTTTCCCCCAATGTATATATTTCCTCCCATATACCCATGTTTTATACTCACCATGCATGTGCAGTCAAGGTAAACAACATTCTTTTGTGGAGGTTTTCTGTCTTCTCACCATAGCAAAGCCACTGGGGAGAGTTTTATTGGTTTCAGCATTTTTCTGTGTAAAATATAGTATAGACCTATTAATGAAATGCTAAATTTTCTGATGTAATAACTTGAAACTACATTTATTGTGTGCTAAAAATGTCATCTTACTAAAATATAGAAGATGCCATGATCATTCAGGATTTGAAGAGCAAATTTATTAGACCTAACAGACAAATAAAAGATGTCTGGGCAATGTCAAACATTGTAAATATGTGGGAAGATTTGCAATGACTATAATCAGTTATAGCTTTTGTCCTGCATTATGCATGGTGGGGATTGAATTCCTGGTAGTGATATTTTCAGTTTGAGTTTCTCTTAGGCAATTTCTCTATATTAATGTATAATAAATATGAGAAGATAATTGATAAATGATTTTCATTTGTGAAATGATAGTAATTATACTTCAAATATTCTTATTTATCTTTAGTGTGTATATTAAATGAGTATAAGCTTAAGCACATATGTGCAGTTGTACACAGGGAGCCAAAAGAACAAATCTGAGGAGTTGGTCCTTTCCATCCATCAAATGTTTCTAGTCATGCAACTGCAGGCATTATTGTAAGCCCTTTCACCCAAAGAACTAACTTGTTTGCTCGTTAAATGCACTTTCTAACAGTTAACGAGAGCTGTGCTGTGAATATAACCTTCATTTTAACATGTTCTAATAAGAATTATTTGGAATGTATCTATGAGGGTATTCTATCTGGTGGTAAATACAAACATACAGTAAAGGCCAGATAAAAATGAAAACTGTATAATGATAATATATTAACTCCCAAACATCCTAAATAAGAGAAAATGTACAATTAGATCTCTATCTCTATGGATTATTATTGTTAAGCAACACCCATGGTAATATGACTGGAATTACTTCGATTTCCCTACCCTTTTTAAAATCAATACTTTGAATTCAACATGAAGTTTTACAGCACAGCTAGAAGTAAGTTATGCTTGAAGAGAATATGAGCAAAAATTAAGATTTCTTAATTACAAATTTTAGCACTAAAATCAATTTGCAATTAATGTTTGATATATCACTTGTTCAGTTCAAATTCCCAAGGACTACTTAAACAGTCCAGAAACCTGTAGCGGAGTTAATGAAGCAAAACTTTTAAGATGCCATTTCCATGTTGTGTTGCTTTTTAAATTTTTTCCAACTTGACATAAGCAATTTGTGAAGAAAAACATTAACAAAGAAAGTCTTTTAGTAAGATTGACCTGTATGCAAGTTTTGGAGATATTTTCTTGATTAATGTGGGGGTTTCCAGCCTACTATAAGTGGTACAAACCTTGGGAACCATATCCTGAAAGTTTTAAGGAACCAGGCTGAGCAAGCCAGTGGACAGGGTTTCTCTATGGCCTCTGCTGTAGTTTCTACTTCCAACTTCCTATCTTGCCTTCCTGTCCTGGCTTCTCTTCATGACAGACTGCAAACTATAAGATGAAATGAACCGTTTCATCCTCAAGTATGTTTTGATCATGTTTATCAACAGAAAGAAAACTAGGGTGCTCGTGTCTTGTCAATTTCAAATGGCTTTCACAGAAACAGTACAACAACAAAAACAAAAAAAAATCCAAAAGGTTGAAGCTTAACTTTTTCTACTGTAATGACATCTTGTTATACAATAGGACAATATTTCAATATTTTTCTTTTACACGAAAGATACTTTACTGAAGTAACTAATATTTGATGATGAAAATTTGTTTCACATTGGTAAATATATTTATAAGTGACCTCAAGTAGATGGAGCTACAAAAAGGAGTAATCAACTTAGCATTTTGTTCAGTTTAAGTGGCTCATGGCCTTATTAAATAATGAAACAACATTTAAACTCAATTGTGACTCTACAGCAAAAGATTTAGAACTAAATATTTGCCTTTAAATTTAGTTCCCTAGGATACAAAAAATAAATTCACTGATAACATAAAGTTGACTTGTAGTATTTAACTGAATTAGGACTTTGTTAGAATTAGTGCCAATAAACCCAGTACAGTGTCCATTCATAGTTATAGGGATTATCAGTTTTGTTAAAATATATGAAATATTTGCTTTGCTGAGTCAAAAGAGAAATCATGGTGTAGTATAGTATTGATTTTAATCCCATTGGTAGTTTCAGAGGCTCAAAAAATTCAGTTAATTTTCTTTATTACACAAAATGGCTTACTCTTCTGCTTGGATATGAATAAAAGTGATATAGCCTCATCAAAAGATGAAAGAAAACCTCAAGGAACTTATTGAATCTTTGATACAGAAGGAATTTTCCAAGTGTTCAGTTCAAAATATAACCACATTGAGTTCTGATATCTTTATCATTTCCTGGTAAACTAAAACGCAATCGTTTTGGCAAATTTCAAAGATGCTATAATTCTTTTCATACTTAATAAACATTTACTAGGATCTGTGCTAGAAATGTTAGGCATGGGTTAAAAAATCATGCTCAGTCAATGAGTGTAAATGGAAAGAGTAAATATCATTGTTTATACACAGTTTTGTTCAGTTTGAGTTTGGATCATATCAGAGAAAAGCTGAAAGTCAATGAGCTGCATTTTATCAAAAAAAGAATGTCAGACAATAGTATGGAGGAGTTAAAATTACTTTGGGTCAAAACTGAAATTAGTAACACTGAATGGTTATCTGACTATCAAAAGAAGGAAGACTGGAAGGATTGGTGAGCTTGGTAAGCAGCCTGCTTTAGTGAACTAAAAAGCGTATGAGAAATAGATACCAGAAATTTGAAACATTGTGTGATTCCACAAAACAGCAAATGAAATTTATCTTAAATGCATTTCTCACCAACAGTGACCTTGAATATGATAAGAGTGACGAATTATGAGCTTGGTGACAGCAAGGCCAGTGGCTGCAGCAGTTAAGCAAGCAGATCAGCTTGTGATTATGCTGCTGTTCCTGTAGATGCACAGAGTGATTGATCACCTGCAGAAATGTGCTTATGAGGCGGGGTTGCTTAGTTTTGTTGTCAAGTCAAAACAACTATGGGAGTTTCTTCCGAGAATTACTGTTCACTTTCCCCTTAATCAACAAGCAAGGCTCTGTGGTACAGGCCTGTGAATCAGCTACAGTCCTTGATGCCTAACTCATCACCCACATTTGTATTTTTTGCTGAATCCTGCTTGTGTCTCCTCACCCTTTAAATATGAAGGGGCCCTACTTTTGTTTTTCCTCCCCTCAAGCTCCCCTTTTCTATTCCTAACTTCTACTCCACTCATTGCTGATCTAATTTGATGTCTTATCTTTAGACAGATATGATAGTTTCCTAAACATCTATGTTTAGCCCTAGCCTCTGCTCTGAGCTCGTCCATACTCAGAGTTAACGTTGAATGGGCATCTCAAACACATCCAAAGCAGACATTTGTGTGGACACAGCAGCCTATATGCCTTTCCTGATATGTTGAGGAAGCCTTAGCATCCCTTGAGCTGAGGAATCTGAAGTAGCCCAGGAAAATGTCAGATGCTCATGGGGCACGAGTTAAACAAGAGCTCCAGGATCAGTGTCTAAGGCCATGTTGCTTTCTTCTTCCATCACCACTGCAAGTCAGTCATTCCATTGTCTTAAAAGCAGCTTCATCCAAAAATCTGCACATTCTCCCTGCTTCTTCCCACTTACCCCTTCTTCCTATCTCACCCTCTTCAAACCTTTGTGATGTATGCTTTGAACTGGGCTGTGCCTCCTCTTGATCACCACATTTATTACCCCACAGCAGACATCACATTTCCAACTAGACTGCCCTAATGGGCCTCCAGAGCCAGATTCCACTTCTTCTCTTGCCTTTGACCAAGTAATTTTGCTAACACAGATGGTTGAAATGCAAAGGATCCTTGCCATGCTACAAAGGGGACACTGATGATTCCCTTCTGTCTCTACTGCTCTGTCAGTCTCCTGACGTTGGCTGTTTGCATTGTGACTGATCCAATGTGAATCTCTCTGGTCACAGAAAGCACCCATTATCTGACTGTGTTTCGTCTGCCCAATGCCCTACTGTGCAGAGCTTCTTTGTCTAACTAAGTTCTCAAGTTCATTCCCACTGTCCAACCTTTTCCTCACTATCTACATGGCTCTATTCTTTCAGTCTTGTTTCATGTGCCACTTGATTCAAAGATGCTTTTACTGAACACCTTGTCCTAATTTCTGTGGTTCATGTGTCTCTCCTCCCTGCCAGAGATGTCTGGTGTAATAATACTCACAATGCTGTCTGTAACTTTTTCTTGGTACTTACCTATCTGACCATATGTTTGCCTACTTTTTTGTTGTCTGTCTTCTAAAAAATGCAAGCTCTGAAAATCCTGGGCTTCATCAGCCCTTGGCATGCCTCAGACTTCTAGTTGTAGAGTGTAGGAGTGTATATAGAGAGAATGAAGGAAACTCTGGGACTCTAGCTCTTCTCTGTATTCTACTTTGAGAAACTTTAGTTTGGTTACCCAGAGAAAGGCTAACAAAGAACAAATGTCTCATTAGTCATTCTGATATTGTCTTCTGAGAGAGAAGCATGACAAGAGTAAAATTTTTTTAAAAGTCAGCACTCCATATGTTAGCAACTTCTCACTATTTAAATGTACTTTTTGCATGATTTCTTTTTTGTTCTTTAAAGCCGAGTGTCAGAATAGAATTTGATTTGCAGAAGCTTAATGGTAATGCTTCTAAAGAATGCAGTGTGAAGAAAACAATAAAAATGGGTACTGTTCACTTACTGACACAGCATACTTTGTATTTTGGGGTTAATGCGTGAAGAATCCTTCATGTAAAAATGGAAGATACTGTGATATGCTTTGACTGCATCAATGCTCTGCTACTTCACCTACTTACAGATTATACCCCTGGTTGAAAATATGCTGTCACTGCATTTTTGGGGATGGGGAGAGAGATGAAAAGTAAAGACACAATAACAACACTCCTCAATGAAGAGAAAAAGAGGCATGAGCAGTGGGAAGGCTGAGAACAGGAAAGTATCAGAATTAACAAGAACTGGTGTGGCGAGTAAGCTGCATCTGCTATTCCAAATTTTTCTTTTGTCGTTTTATGCAATTATTACCTGTGTTCCATCCCGTTGATGGTGTAGAGACCATGGTGTGTCATGGTCTGATTTCTTGGGATGCACTGGGAACAATTTACTGTTGTTCTGTGTTGACAGTGCTTACATTCAGAACCTAGCTTTAATTCTCATTTTCTGTATGATTTGGGCACATCGCTCATTTTATTCTGTAAACATGGACCTTATTTTTACCATATCATAGATCCCAAGTATTAGATAAGAATATTACTTTAGAGGGAGAATTTATTAAATAATTCATTAATTCTTTGTAAGTTTGACAGCAGTCTAGGAAAATGTAATGGTTTGTACAGAACAAGCTGATCGTGATTCTACTTGCTTTATAGGAATATTTTATTTGCATTTCCAGCAGCTATTTCTACTTTGACTAAATGAAGTGACTTAGCATTCTTTGAGACTACGAACCAGGAAGCCAAGGTGTCAGGTTTGCAGCTCTGCACTTAGTGGCTGTGTGATGTTGGTCAAATTACTCAGTGTGAAGGTAGAGATAGTACATTTGACTCCGTGGGAGAAATAGGAAGACTAAAGGCATTAACTAGTTTTTAAAATTAATTATTTCTTCTGGTTTATAATTCATGACCTATATTCATTAAATTTATTAGGTTGAAAACACATCGTAGTACTTTTTCAATGTATTTTTGTTTCATTTATTCTGTTGTGTACTTACTGTTGCATTCTTATGAGTATCCAATAGTAGGAATTTAATTAGCTTTTTTCTGTAGGTCTACTAAAATGCCATCTTTAAGTGTCTCTTTGAGTTTCCCCTCCACTTGTGGCTCCATGGTAGTTACCATATTGGAAATTAAACATTGTGCTCTTTCATGTAAAAGCATAATCTGCTTAAAAGCATGCTGTATCAATCAAGAAGGAGGTTTACTCATTGGAATGGGAACACAGCCTCAGAAATGTAAGGTTGTGTTATTAGCAATACTCATCTTTCCACCATGAACTGGTACATAATTGTCAATCCTGAGACTACTGTGTTACATAGGATTTATATAATTTAATGCTCATGCCAATTCAGTCACTGCCATTGTCTGTAACTCTAAAGTGGATGAAATCAGGTAAGTTAATAGCTTGATCCATTCAATAAAAGTCATGTTGGAAGGAACACAACTTCAACATGTATCAACCAGTCTTCAAGTCTCTCTTCTACTGGCAATTGTAGAATAGCAACAGAGCACCTAGAAAAATCTAGCTTTATGCTTGTAGTATATTGCAAGTATATAGGATAAGGTTAATCACTATTATCCAAAATGTTTGGGAACATAAATATTTCTAGTTTTTCAGATTTTGGAATATTTGCACAAACATCAATAATCCAGCCTTCCTAGTCCTATAATGTGAGATACCTGTTTCTCCTGTATGGAGGTTTATTGACTATTATATTGGCTCTGAATTTTTCAGAGTTGCAAAGTAAGGATGTTCAATTTGGATCAACTATTCCCAGACTATAGACATGTATATGTCTATAAATCCTGGTTTTAATTTTTCCTTAGCAGAATTATTCATCATACATAAAAATAGAAACCATCTAAATGTACATCAACTGACTGCATGTTTAAAAAATATGATGTATCAGTACAATGGAAAGCTAATGCTATAAAGAACCAAATACTGACACATGGTATATAAAAATATTTGCACTAATAAAACAAGCTAGACAAAGAGACCATACAACATTGTTATTTCATTCCATCTATGTAAACTATCCAGAAAGTACATCTATGGCATCAGAAATTACATCATCAATGTTTAAGACTAGTGGTTAAAATGTGGTGACAAGAAAAGCCTTTTGAGGTGACATCACCTTTCTAGAGCTGTCAATAGCTGTACCAAATCTACAAATGCATTAAAAGTTATTAACTAGAAAAGAACCATGCATGTTTGAGAGATTTTTACCACATTTATATTGTGCACAAATAATGCTGTTAAAAGAGACAACAACCAAACAAACAAACCCCAGGCAATACGTTTGCTAAACTGTAAGAATGAGGAAGTGAGGATCAAGTAGATGAAAATTAAATTCAAGCTTTTGTACTTCACCATGAGTTTTAGACTTATTTGTCTTTTGTGTATAATTAGCATTGTAAAAGGTAAGGGGTCATTTTTGGGCATCTAACATATTGATGATGAGCTAGGAAATTCTGTGCTGATGCTCTTTCTGTGGGAAACAACACCATGAATACCGAATTTTGAAAATAAATACCTAAATGTCATTCAGTTTGTCTCCTTTAGTGAAATGTTTAACTGGCAAATACATTTTGTTATTAGATTTATATATTAGAAGGATACACACACACACACACACACACACATACATATTCCTAGTCTGTACCCTGAGGACATAATTAATGCATCCCTTTATGTCAATAACTCAGTCTCATTAGGTTCTGTTCATGATTTTCCACATAAGTCTATATAGGTCAATTTATTGTTTCCTTCATTTACAGAGTAGGCAATGGATACTAATGGGAATTAAGCCTAAATCATGCAGTTTTACAGACTTGATATGACCAGTACTTAGTTTTTTTAACACAACCATATACGATTCCTCCTTGCAGTCATTAGTTCAAGAAATAGCTAGCTGCCTAGCATTGCTTGATTCTATCAGTCTGTGGGAGATATCATTGCTGTGTTCTTAAACACACTGATACTATCTTAAGAGATTCTTTTCCTATTGTTGTTGGAACTGCAAGCGACGACATTTTCAAATAGGACTTATGGTGGATGCATCCTGATAGTCTTTGATGTGCATTACCAGACATTTTCAGTAGATTGATGGAGAAAAGGATTATACCCGCCGCATTATACAATCTTGAAATAATGTTCCCAAATGGCACCATTGTTCATTCCTTGACTTCCAACTTTATTAAAAACAGTTAGGAGAGAATGATAGATTGTGTAACCATCACACTGCCTAGCCACAGATGAATGCGCAAGGGAGCCTTACTGCTGTTTTGCTAAGAAAGTATCACTGGACACTGCTCCAGTATGCTGTTCCACAATGCTCTTTCCAGGAACAATCCAAGTCACACTGATGCTTATAAGCCTTAGATATAAGCACACCATTGTGCCAACTTAACAGGCACGAGTCACTATTCAAAAAAGAGAGATGAACCAAATCAAAGACTCACAAATTTTGAATGAAAGGAATATCACCACTTGTTTCGTGTAAACCAATATATTTTACCTGTCCTTAGCATAATTATCCATCTCTATTGTATTCCCCCTCTGTTCTCTTTATTCTGACAGTGATTTTTCTTCCTTTAGCTGCTATCTGCAAACTACAATCACTTCCTCACTTGCTTTGCTTACCTTGTGAATTTATGTTCCTTGAATGTGAAGATAGATTGCTTCCTGGATAGTTGAACACCATGCCTGGACTCTTCGATTCATTTATTTTTTTCACCTGCAGTCCTCCTGTTTTCACGTCATGATTTTTTTTGGTGGGGAGAGGGAATCAGAAATCCATGTGCTGACAGAGAGGGAACAAAGATGGGTATCTGTTTCTGAATGGGGTGTTCAAGGGAGCTATATAAACATTCTTCTGGTTACATTTATTTTGTTTTCAAGACAGTTGTTTTTTAGACATTAGACTGAGTTGGGCAGACTTAATGTAAAGCACATGTACTGGCGAGCCTGCAGACACATGTTACACTTCTCAGAGCCCATGCTTTTTTTTTTTTTTTTTGGTTTTTTGAGACAGAGTTTCTCTGTATTGTTTTTGGAGGCTGGAGCCCATGCTTAACAATAGGTTCTGTTTATGTTGTGGTTCTCTGGCAAAGTTCTGCAGAGTGCTCTCAGAAGCCTGGGAAGCAATAATTTTTGGGGAGCAGCATTACTTTTTCCCTCCTAAGGCTGTGAAAGGAAACCGTAAAAAATAGGAACAAGCAAGATTAGATTTCCCTCTGATAAAGTAGATATTTATCCTTCATACTGCTAATGAATTGGGATGCCTTCCAAACTCTCCATTCGGAATCCCGATGGTAAGAACCTTCCATTTTCATACATGAGTTCCCTTAACTTGTGTGAAGCAAACACATGTTTACCTTGGTAATCATTCCCCTGTCCCCTGGAGAGACTCTCAGAGGGTTTCTGATACATATTCTAAATATGTGTTTCCAAATTCAAAATTGAACTTTCTCAGTAAGGGATTCTACATGACTCTTGACCAGCAAAGAACATTCAAATCTTTTTTTTTCTGCCATCTGTTGGGCTGTCTTAGACTTGCCTTGTTTTGTGTGTCATAAAGTAGCCTTAGAGATGGTTATTATTATGTATTAGGGTGCTTGTTTAGATTTAGAGACGTGTTGTCCAGTTTGCTTACTGACCTCTCCTCCACACGTCTAATATCTCAGCTTCTATGTTCTTAATGCACACCCCTAGGGTTATTCTGCTTGTTTTATTTTCAGTTAGGATCAGCGAGCAGAAGGTTCCCCTGCTGTTGTTTCAGATATATTTATATATTGAGTCTAGGAAGTGATTTACTGCTGGGGATAGGAAGGCAAGCAGTTGTTTCCTCTTGGCACTTTAAAAGTATTAATCTATTATTTTCTGGGTTCTGGTGTTCCTTTTGAGTGGTCTGATGCTAGTTGCCAGCATAAATCCATCCTTTAGCAAGTCAACATACTTTGGTCTGAAGATTTTTCTGTTCTTTGGTCATTGGCTATCATAAGTATTCTTTCTTTTTCTAATTCACACATCATTTTTTAATCTCTAAAGATGGTCATTTAATCTGGAATATTCTCAACTTCCTTTCTTTAGATATGAGTTCCAATTTTCCTTATTTTCATTTTTCTCTCTCAGTTTCCCTCTTCATACTTCTATTGAATGTCATTACTCATCGTTAGACCATGTGCAACTTTGTTAGGTTTGGGTAGTTGTTTCCTAAGAACCACACGTTAGGGTGTGGCTGAGAGTTCCTGTGCTACTGAGATGATCAAGAATCTTTAAGAGGTGGGACCTAGTGGGAGGAAGTTAGGTCAACAGAGGTGTTTCTGAATGGGCTATTGGGACTTTGGTCTCATTTCTTTTTGGTTGCCACAAAATGAACCACTTCCTCTGCTGCCCTATCGACCCCAACACAATGGAACAATAAACACCTAAACCTATAAATGCAAGTGAACCTCTTCCCCTTCACACTGATGGTACAGGTGCTTATAGTAGACACAGAAACATGGCCAACACAATCCTGTAACTACATTAACATAATCCCCAGTTTCTTTGTTTCCTCTTACCTGCATTCATGGTTTTCTCCTTTTCAGTTATACACCTCGGTTTGTAGTGAATTTGCTTACTTTTTATTTACATTTATGCATAAAATCTTAGTCTTCTGAAAATTGATTCTTTAGTCACTTTGAGAATGCTATTCTGCTATTATTCACTTGATTTTCTTAGTTCTCTGTGAACTCACAGGCTCATGAATTTGTTTACTTATGCATTGGTCACTTTTAATGTAAAGTTTCCTTACACTTTAAAAGTTTTGAATTTTCTCTCTGCCAGGTGCTCCTACACTAGCTACAGATCACTGATCCTCAAGTTCATAGCTTGCTGGTTTAGACGTCCTAAGATGCATAGGGTTTGTAATTAGAATCCTGAACTTTTTTAAAGTAAAATAACACACACACACACACACACACACACACACACACACACACACACATGCACATAGAGGGTGTGTGTTACATATACCCTACCCCATTACAGCCAGAGTATTGGAAACCTTGCCTCTATGCCTTCTTTTTCGTGTCTTGCTTTCCTAGGGCACAGCTGTTGCAGTCCCAGTGTTCCATGCAGGTGTCTCCACCCCCTCAGTGTCTCTGCACCATCTGTTTCCTTTCTGAACAAACCTAGAAACACATCTTGAGAGACCTCCCATCTTATCTAATCTGTCTAGTCTGGTAAACAGTAAGAAGCAGACATCTCTCATGCCCCGTTGTTGTTTAGACATGTGTTTTCTAAATATTCAGCACTTACCCAGTAATAAACAGATTTCCAACATTTATAATCGATTCATAGCATAAAACAAGTGACAAGAAAATGAGTAGATAATGAAGATGTTTCAAAGACACAGGGTTTGGAGAGCATTTGTAGACTTTAAAAACAGATGACCTCATCTTTGTACCAGTAAAGTCAAATGTGCTGATGATTTAAAACTGGCGATTCTAGGACATAGTCAGAACCCTAGTTACAATTTTAACTATACAACATAGCTTAGAATATTCCATTCCTACAGCACTTAGAAGGAAATAAGTTGGAAAGAATGTCATTTAGCATTTCAGTATTGCTTCCTTTTTCTTCAGCAGCCTCTATTTCCTCTGTCAGTGTCTTCCTAAATGTTTCTGCTTTTCAACTCATTCTGCTGCACTTTTTTCAAAAGAACTCTCTTAAAAAGGGGCCTGAGTCGGCAGTTTCACTGTTGGTTTGCTTTGAAAGACATGTGTCTTGTCCTTGTTTGCCAAGAAACTTGTTAATGTCCAGGATGCTGTGCCAGTATCTTTGTGGGAAGTTTATTCAGAGTCACTGATTCTCCTTGGACCTGCTGATGTTGGTGGACATCAGAGTGACCCTGACAACTACATAGATCATCTCATAGGCAGGTTATTTCAACAGCATCGTTCATGGGATTGACAATAGTGTGATATTTTAAAATGCAAGATTCTCCCAAAGGTCGTTAAGTAATGTGTGTGGGACACTACTATTTAGGATATAAGATAACAGTATTGTGAACCATGCGCTGCTCTGAAATTTTCTGTGTATTTACTCACTCAGCTCAAAGACATCCCTGAGATTCAATTATAGTTCAACCTAAACACTAGGTTTTATGAGACGCCTCATTCCTTCTTAATGTCATCCTGAAATTCACAGCCAGGCTCTTTGGGGTATGGCTCCAAAGTCCATCTGACCGTTTTTCTCTGTTTCTAACTTTTCTCCCCTTCTTTCTCCCTGACTCCCTGACTCTGATTCATCCCCCTACTCTCTCTTTCTTACATGCACACAAACTTATACACGGTCACAAAGACACACCCTATGTGCATAAACACGTCAGTATGCACACACCAATATATCCCCAACATGTGACCTGAGGTGTAGCATTTATCTTAGAAACAATTTTGCACATATCTTCCTTTCTGTTTATCTGATAAACACTCAAACACTGCTACGCAGTTCATACTAATGGTTTGAACAGGTTATCTGAGCAGTTTCACTCCTTAGGAAAGATCTTGAGAGGTGTGGAGGCTCTCATAGATACGTCATTAACTTCTAGCAGTTCTAACATCACTACATTTCACAGTTTTTATTATTAGAAAACAACAGATTTCCTTAAACTCCAGTATTTAGTGATTTAATTGTGCATCTGTGCTTTTCACTAACGTAGAATAAGGAAGAAATTTCTCATTTTTAAATAAATTACTTTTGGGTATTTAGTCAAACTATACATAATGACTACTTATTAATTATTATTAGATAGTTGATGATAATTTTGGATTTAAGTAATGCATTTTTATTATCTAATATTTGCCTTTTATTTATTATAGGCTTCTAAATCTTTCATTTTTGGAAAGAAATAAAAGCTTAGTTATAGGCAATTTACTAGCAAGAGGGTTAGGGAAGATGGAAATATTCCAGTAAATAGGAAACATTTCATTTCACTTTCATGATGTTTTCATCTGTTTTATGTTTTCCGTAATTTAGTTGATTAGATTAGGCAGAGGAAGCACTCTATGGTGATCACTTCCCTATACTCAAAAATCTAATGCCCCTCAAATGACAGAGGCTTCTCTCTTTCTTTCCTGCCTTAAGATATTCCCATGGTCCTTTGCCATCAATGCCACTGCATTAACATCTCTAAAGACTAGTAGGGTTTTTAAATTATGGACATGAGTGCGCTTGGAGCTGTGTACAGATAGCTTTCATAGACACCTGTGAAGTTTCAAATAGGAAACCATCCTCACAGCATATATGTAATTCACCACCATTGAGGGAGCAGCCTTTACTAACCCAGTGAAGGCAGCACATAGACATTATAATTACCTATGTTAGGAAATTGGGATTCATATTGGACAATAGTATGTTTTCATGTGATAATCAGTGAAGGTCTTGGTGTGGAGTCAAAATTAAAACATGAATTCATTGCTATTTTTTTCACAGGATATTTTCCCAACTCTTTCTGAGTTAAGTGAGGGGGGATGAGCTCCTTACTCTCAAAATTAAAAAAGAAAGAAAAAGAAAAGCTGCTATTATAATACATTATAGCGATGAAAATGCCAGAGCAAGGAGGGAGAAGGGCTCAGCAAATGAGACATGGTTAGAATGATGCACCACGCAAAACTCCATCTTGCTTAGGATTAGGCCGAGCCAAAGGTAGACTATTATCTGCTTTCTGGACGTGCCTGTAGGGTTGGGTTTCTTAATTCACATAGTCAGCACTTTTGTCAGTGAAAGTTTTGGAGCTCCAACTGGTCAGAAATTATACTACCTGCTCTGGTGACCTTACTCAACAAATGACTAAAGAACACAAATCAATAAATACAAGAGATGACCTGTTAGACAAGCACCAGCAACAACTCAGACACATAAGTATAATGTGGTTTCTTTAGAAATGATAGAATAGAGGAAAAGGAACAAATATTTTTTTTACTCTTTTTTCTTTAAGGTATCCAGCTTTCTAGAGCAGATTAAAATTTGTCATCCTGGTAGCATAATGACATCATCATTGGTTCCTTCAAGAAATAGGGTTGAGGCAAGAAAGATCCTTAGGTAGACTTTGCTATCCATGTCTGCAAAGAGGATAATGAAGATCCATTTAACTTATCCTGGATTGCATACAACACTCTGAACTTTCCTTTATTCTATCTCATATTCATTCCTTCAAAGGAAAACAGCCTGTTTATTTAAAGTAACATGCCTGGGACAAATAACTCATGTGCAGCTGCTCCCTGATACTAAAGAAATACCAAGCTGAAGATACAGGTTAGACTTTGGTCCCAACATCAATGTTGACATCCTTTCTGTATTGACTATATATATTTGGGTGTTCCTGGAATTTTAATCTCATAGCCAAAACCTTAGTCCATTTGTTCCTCAACCCTTTCTGCCACCTCCAACCTAGCACAGTTCATATAACAGCATGGTATATATTACATTATCCACAAGAGCCTCCATACCTAACCGCCGTGGACTCCTACATAACATATATAAGTGTTATCAGGTCTTATCCATCTTGTTCTATAACTTGTCTTCTGTTTCTTCATTCCTTTATTCTTTATTCTCTTCAAGATGCCATTATTTAGTAGCTGCATGCTGGGGTCACAGGCCTTACACATCATCATCAGGCCCATCAGAGAACGAGGAGGCTGTCAGTCATTTCCACAGGCAAATTTGATCCTATCATTTCCCTATTTAAAATTACCAAGTAACTGCATGTTTTTCATAATAGTGTTTTAACTGAATTACCTAATTAATAATTCACTTATTTTGCATTTGTTGTGTTAGGGATTTAATCTTGGGCCTTACTCATATGCAGAGCCATCTCTAGACCCATCCCTTTTCTGCCCCAGTAGTTGTTTCATTTCATTTAGGACAATGTTGTGCTAAGTTGTCCAGGGTGGTCTCAAACTCTCTCTTACAATCTTCCTGGATCAACCTCCTGAATAGTTGGTGTCATTGCCTTCTGTGTCCAGACCTAGTTAGATAACTCAGTGATTTTAAACGTGTTTTAATTATGATATTTCATGTACCATCCCAATTACATAGACATGACTAGAATTGACAAGAATGGTTTTGTCTGTGTGCCCACCAGAGTGTGGTTTTTTTGTGTATAAAATACAAAAAGAGCTGTAAGGCTAAGGGCTGCATAATTCGAACAAGTTCCCCGTGCAACTATGGGCTAGTAATACATTCAGTAATACATTCTTTCTTTTGGACTTTAAGGGTATCTGTGTGGTGGTCTCTCGTGGGCTAACCTTTCAACAATACTTCACACTGTAGACATATGGAACAGCTACTACTTTACAACCCTCTGAGACATAACCTAGCCATGTCTGAACAATAGTCTAGATTAGAATCCTGAGAGTTGCATCCTATTAGCTTCTCATTGCTGGAAGACCTAGCAATATCAACGGTGCTTACAAGGTGCTGTAGTCATTGGATACTGCAGGCTTCTTTCTCTGCACACTCTCACCGTATTTCTACCATAACTTGAGTTGCATGTTGTTTTACAGATCAGTTTGACCTGGCATTTAGAAAAGTATTTTCTTTCATAGAGGAATGGATGGTGCCTGCATTTCCCACAGCATTGGCACTGAGTGCATTTTGTACATCAAACTAATGGTGCTGCTTTATGTAGATCATGCGACTTACACAATGAGGTCACAAATCACATGGTAATTTAAATAACGAGAAGTGTGAATGGTGAGGGAAGACATTCTTACAGTGGAAAGATTCATTTGTGCAACAACTTTATTCATCCAGAGCCAAATGTTGTCAATCAAATATTTAGCCCCATGACTCTCTTTCCAGAATGTGCTTTGCCAATGGTTATACTTTTGTCATCTCTGAGAAGAGGTAGATATTTTACAACTCCTCTCATGTGTATAATCTCTTTATTCTCAAAACTCCAGGTGGCTTACTTCTATCTAGGAAGTATAACAGAAACAAGGTACAAATCCCTTATTTACTACATTATTAACAATTAGATATGAAGTCAATTTCTTCTTTGTTTCTCTGTCATCTTAAATGCCCAGGTTTTGGATTACAGTCTCATAAGGTAAATATTTCAACAGAGTAGAGGCTTTAAGCCCATTTGCAGCCGTATCATGATTATGATAGAGAGAATACTATTTTGTTTCAAGTGCAAATTCAATTTAGACTTTTACCTAACTATTATTTCTTGAACATCTAGTATGAATAATAACCAACCCAGATAGTATGGAAAGAATGCAAATTAGTGTTTTCGGCACAAATGAACAAATTAATGCCATTTATTTCATAAGTACTTTAGCAATATGTGTGTATGTGGCTTCTATGGATGAGTATTCCACCATTGTGTCATGGTTGCATTTTGTATTATTCTCACTCTAGTAACAAACTACCCATAGTACTTATAAGCATAACATATTAAATATCAATGACAACAAGAAAGTAAAAAATATATGGCATAGTCAGATAGTTATGTTTTTTAATATAAGGGACAATTTACCCTTGGAAAAGATAGCAATATCCCCTTTTTGCCTCATTACCTGGTGTATATGAGCCATAATAGCATAAAACTGGTTACATGAGAAGTGATTAATATAGGGTGCTAATCCATAATCCATGAAATGTAAAGATGAATCAGGCTTATAGATTTATATCTTTACCTATATCTATATGTCATAACAGTCCTCTTTATTACAAGCAATTATATTTTTGGTGTTGCTGTTGTCATTATGCTGGACTCTCACAATCTTAGGCATAGTGCCTATCTCATTCATTTATGTACCCCTCTTTGTTAAATAAAAATCAAAGAATGAATGAGGAGCCTTGTGAGATTTGCAGACTCTTCACAAGAGTAGAGCATTCCACATACACGAGTACCATTAGCAAAGTCATTTCAGGAAATCGCAGATACTTCCTTGGATCTTAGGGAAACTATAGAAGAAAAAGGAGATACATGCTAGGGTAAGGGACCATCGTTTGAAATCTTTGTTTCAGTCACTAAGGAGAACTGAATACCGAATGTTTCAGATTGAATGGCAATAGCATAAGAATGCTGCTGTAGTAAGAACAGCTTTTCTACAGTGTGTGTCAGAGACATTATAAGGGAAAGACCTCGCCAAAGTCGGTATCAGCAGTTGAAAAGATTATAATGATTCAGGATTAACCAAGGAACAAACTTGAATAAATAAATCATTACAATATTATTGATAATAATTATGAAAACGAATATATAATATCTATTTACTTTATTTGTATATGCTAGTGTGTATGCATGTGCAAATGACTTATATGCACATGACTTAAACTAAGTAGGAGAGGGATGATTAGCAGCTTGAAGACTCAAAGAAACAGGATAACAGAATTATAGGTATTAGTAGGTAGAATGAAATCTGCTTTACATTTTTTCGGGCAGCGGCCTTGTTGAATTAAGAAAATGCCATGGTTTTTCCAGGTGGGTAGATAATTTCAGACCCCAGAGTCCTAAATGTGAAATACTTTGTGCTGTAAATTTTGTGGAAGGGACAAAAACAGTAATTAAAGTTGTATTAAGTTTACCCTGAAATTACCTAAATCATAAATAGCTTTTCACCACCTCAAATGGAATCTAAAATTAAGAAACAGTAAAAACATGGCAGAAAGACCACAGAATGAGTAATTGTACTTGGCTTCACTGGCACACTTTAACCAGTAATTATCTGTTTCCTGGTATGTATCTTAGTTTTACTGTGTATTTATAGACCAGAAATGTACTTTATGATATCATAAAATTTTTCATCTTCCTTACATGCAGAAGATATGGTATTTCAGATACAGATAAATGAAGCTTAATTGTGAGGAAGCAGGATTTTATAGAGTAACTTTGTTTTTGTTTATACAATATAGGGGCCATCAGAAAATAGTAATAGCTATTAATCAAGGTATGCGTCAGGGGTATCGGGCAAAGGCTTATTATAACATGTTTTAATTTTAAACTATAATTACATCATTTCCCTCACTCCCATCCTTTCTCCAATCCCTTCCACACCCCTGCCTTAATCCCTTTCCATGTAACTCTACTTTCTGCCACTCAAATTGATGGTCTCTTTGTCACACACACACACACACACACACACACACACACACACACACACACACCACACACACAAAACCTCCTGGGTCCTTGTAATGTGATTTGTATGTATATTATTTCAGTGCTATTCACTTTATGTTGGATAATCAATTAGGGGTTTAGTCCCTGGGAGAACTATTATCCTATCCCAGAAGTCATTGATTGCCTGTACTACTTCATCTAGGAGAGGGACCCCATGAGATTTTCATCTTCTGTATTAGTATATCTATTAATAGTATCATTGTCAATATCTTATTTAGGCAGTCATATTGTTGGGAAATCAGGGATTCCAGAGAATTTCTGGTCTCTAGCTCTTAAAGTTTTTCCAGCCCATCTTCTGCATTATTCCCTGAGCATTGAGTGTAGGAGTTGTGTTCTATGTATTTCCACTGGAACTAGCATGCCCAAGGTACATTGATTTATATTTTATGGCGTGTTGTGGTTTTTCTGTAATGATCTGTGTTTGTTGGCAAAGAAACTTCTTTTATGAAAGGTGAGTGATACACTTATCTTCAAATCTTACAGGTTTTTTGCAGTATTGAAAATTTATCACAGGGCCCTAAAAGCGTTCAGCAAGCTCCCTACCGTTATGTTTATTCTATAAACTTTACGCTAGTAGTGTTTGGAGAGAAATGAATCGTTCATTTACTGAAATTGAAACATCAAGGAAAATATGAGTTTTAAGGATAAATGCTAAGTATATTTATTTAACTTCCTTATTTGAAGAATTTTTGAGTGCTCTAACATGCTAATACTCAATGTAAATACACAAGTAGAGCTAAGAAAAAATTGATCTGCACAGGACTCATTAGGAGATTTTCATTCATAATTCTGTCTTCATAATGGTGTCACATTAAAAATCCAGTTATATGCTATAAATAACATGTGATGTTTACTTACCAGTTGTTTCATGTTTGTTATCTCATTTACTTTTTGTAAACATGCCTTTCTTTCATAATTAAGAATTAGTGTTTTATTATCAAAAACTTAGTACATCTATACAATAAAATGTGACTATATCTACCCCCATCTCCCCTTCCAACTCCCCCCCATAATCTTCATAACACATCTCCTTTTCAGATTAATAGTGCCTCCTCCTCCTTCTCCTCCTCTACTTCTGCTAACACTAAGTCCTATTCATGCTTCTCTCATACAGGGATGGGTGTCAGACGATCCACTGGAACATGGGAAATCTACAAGTGGCTCTACGAACCCAAAAGAATAGTTTTCTCTCTCTTAGTAGCTATGAATTGTCAATAGATTCCCAGAAGTATACATGGTCTAGATGATCCTTTCCTCATTTACAATAGAATTTTACTGCCTTGGTTTTGTGTAGTTTTTGTGCAAGTAACCACAGCTGCAATGAGTTCATGTCTATCACAGCCATGGCATTTCTAGAAGATAGAATTTCACAGCACTTCTCATTCTCTGACTCTTAAATTCTTTCTGTTACCTCTTCCAAAATATTCCCAGAGACTTGGTGGTGCACATGGGGTAGTGGGGATGACTTGCTAACAAAAGTGTCCCATTTCATGCTGAGTTCCATTTAGGACTGATCACTTAGTTCCTTATTCTCAGCACTTTTTGTCAGTTACGCACCTGTCCATTGGCTACTGTCCAATGCTCAAAGAATTTTCCCTGACAGAATTTGAGGGCAGCCTGATTTATGGATATAAAAATATATATTTATAAGGCAGTTGCTGACATGACCATTCAGCAAAATTAGAAGAGCATGTTTGACTGTAGGACCTATAATCTTCCCAGCCATGGACTTTTCATGGGATAACAGCTTCAGGTATAAAACTCCTTCATATCGAAAATGTATTAGCTCCAATCATAATGTGGTTAGTTACTTCTTGACAGTCATTTTGATTTTGTATACAGTAGGTTATTAGTGTGATATGCAGGGTCTAGCCCTGGGTAAAAGCACCAATGCTTCAAAACAGGTCTGTAGTGTGAGATGTGATCACTTAAAATGTAATAACGATTCAAGTCCTTTATGGTTTTGTTCCTAGTGTGGAAGCAGCATAATCAAGATTAAACTCACATTACTATGGTGTTTTTGCTCTTCTGTTTTCTGCAATTTTTAGAAGTTGTTCTGCGTATTCTTGAATTTCTCTTTCTGGAAGGTAGTTGTTTGAGCAACAACCATAGGATATTAATTAGCAAGGTGGGAGTTAATATGAGATTGGTCATTGATAAATGTCTAAAAGTTGACTTTTAGAAGAGTACTAATGGAAAAGTAGAGCCCTGGCATACAATATTTGCCTATTGTTGTGGTACAAATACTTTCTGCAGTGCTAATTTCAAGTCATTGACTTGTGTCACCCAAGAAGAATTTGAAGGAGACATCCAAGGCCCCAACACTAACACCATCACAAATTTTATCATAAACTAGGTGTGTCATCAGCAACTTAAAGAAAAGCAAGGAATTAAGAAGTAATGAGTCATCTAGTCTTGCCAGTAGCCAAATTACTAAAGAGAATGAGTCTGAATGGTTAAAAGCTATAAATCAACCTGGGTTACACATTATTGGTCATTGTGTTTCAGGCCTATATTCTAAAATGCATTAAAGTGAGACAAGAGAACTGCTGTTAATTTGAGGACAGAATGGGTTACATGCTCAACTCCCTCAAAATTAAAAGAAACAGGTGAATTGTATGTTTGGATTAACAATTTTTGTATGATCACTTATGTTTATAGAATTTAAATTTATAGCAGCTACAGTATTAATATCAAATTGTCAATTCCAAAAAGTTTAACAACTAGCTCCTTAGACTTAGTATGAAGGGTTTCCAGTACATGACTGGATTGGAATCAAAGATATATATAATTTAAATCACGCAGGAAAAAATTATGAGGGGAGCATTTAATTCAGTGATAACACAGAGTTTCTACTCTCTGAACAGTGTTACTCTGTGCTTCAAGTCAATGGAACTTTAGCAGTATGGGGTTTTCTAAAAGTCTTGCTGATTTACATTTTCCTCCTGACTTGTGGTGTATGACAGTCAGAGCAGCCTGTGTGATTCATCCTTAGCATAACGATCAAGAGTCGTTTTGCTCCAGGTATTAATGAAGATAGCAGAATACGCTTCTGATGATGACTATCATTTCCACGGCGACTGCCTGCGGAAAATTTATGAGTTAACCAGCTCCTGTTTACTACAGTTCATACTACAGGAATGCAATGCTAACCTTTGTCTGTGGTCATTTAGAAGGTGGTTTATGGCACTGAATGGCCTTTGAAAATGAGAGTGGGTTTTGTAACTCAAAGTGTAATATATTGAAAGTATATGATGCTTCCAGGTTGCTAAATTTAAAAATATTTCACAAAATGAATGACAGAAAGTGACTGAATCATATTTTATACTGTACTTAGAAATATTTAATTCCTTGTGAGTTAAAATGATAGTACTGAATCTCCTTTGTAGATGGTACTGCATAATATATTAAGTGATATAATCTGTGTAACTCCATGAGACAAGATGTTGTCAGTCTTTATTTTCGGTATCACTCATTTGTATTACATCACACATCTAGGTGCATATAGTCTTGGGAAAATAAGAATGTAGATTTCAATATTCTAGTGATAAGAAAGAATTACACCATCTATTCTTAGTTGATCCACATTACAACTGAGTTTTGTACTTGAATTACTTCATTCTTTTTAGTTTTTTTTCACTTTATGTTGTGTGGGCATAGTGTGCAACTATTTGCATGCATGTCAGTTGATATCAATGCCAGATTAACCATCTGACAGTCAATTTACCAGGTTCTTTGGGAAAGTATTTATAGTGATGTCTTTGTTTCTGAATTTATATTCCACGTGTAGATGTGTTATATAGCCATTATGGCATTATACTTTGAAGTAATATAAGCTTCTTGTTTTCCAGTGCCTATTACTTATAATATTTTATAGTTAAAAATGGGGAAAACTGAATACTTTGACATAGAAGAAGCCAGGTACTGGAAGCTAAGTAAATACTTATTACCAAACATAAGTCAAATTTATAATAAGTGTTTTTGATATGTGTTGAGAATGTTCTTTTATTTCTATAACCTTTACTGCATCATGTTTCCTTGGAGCAACTCTGAAAAAAAAGCAACTCTGAGTTGAGTGACATCACACAACAGATAACCAGATAACCTTGTAATCCTCAAGGTTGTGAAAAGCAAAAGATGTCTGAGAAATTATAACAACCAAGAAAATTCATGGACTCAGAAAGGTGACTACACAAAGCACATACAACACACACACAAACACAAAACACTCTGTCTCTGTCTCATTCTCACACATACACATTTACACACACACACACACACACACTTTGTTGTCTTAGATAATATTCTGGAGTAAGAAAAAGATATTAAGGTAAAATGAGGAAATACCTCACTTTTGTTGTAACGAATAATGTCAAAAAATGGACATTAACAATATTACTTAATGTTGGTTCATTAATTTTTACAAATGTGCCATTACTATTATAAGAACATCAGGAATACATACATTGAGAAGTATGTGATAACTCTTTACTCTTTTCTCAATAATTCAGTAAATAATAAAACATGTTATTGAATCCAATGCTTATTTGAAGTCAAAACTATATAAACAATGATTTAGAAATATAAGTATAAAGCAATGATTAAACATACCCAAGAGGGCACAAGTAATATATAATTCCAGAGTAGTTAAGTAAAGAAATCTACGAAAATAAAACTACAACAACAAAGTGACAGGAATTAATAAACATTTTTCATTCTTAGCTCTTAACATTAAGAGTTCCTCCCTAAAAGGACACAGACTAACATACTGGATAGAAAAGAGAATCTAACTTTCTGCCTTCTCCAAGAAACACCTCACAATCAAGGACAAATATAACCTTAGGGTAAAGGGAAAAGTTATTCCAAGTTAACCAAACAATAAAAATGCAGGCATATCTATCTCAGAATCAGACAAAATAGATTTCAAACCAAGACAACTCAGAAGAGATTTGGAAGGACATTTCAAATGTATTAAAGAAAAAAATCCATCAAAAAGATATTACAATTCTAAAAATTTCTGGACTAATCACTGGGACACCTTATTTATAAAACAAGCAATACTAGATTCAAAAATTAGATGGAGCCCAACAGGGTGGTAGTAGGTGACTTAAGTACTTCATTCTCACCAACAGACATGCAAACAGATAAAACAAAATAAACTCTTGAGCTAAATGACATAATAAATCCATTGTACCTAATAGATATATATAGAACATTCAATCCATTCACTAGAGACTAAACTATTATACTTTGGAACTTTCTCTGAAAGTTTCAACAAATTTGGGAAAATTGAAATGACTTCATGCATATTATCCAGTCACAAAGTTTTAAGCTAGAGATGAACAAGAACAGAACAATAGAACAGGACCTGCACATATTTAGGGAAGTTATACAACACACTACCAAGTGAAAACTGAGTCAAGGAAGAAATTAAAAAAGAAATGAAAAATTCCTAGAATTGAATGAAATGGTGTACATAAACTGAACACCTTTAAATAACATTGGTGCTGAGGCTTTCTCCCTCATTTGTCATGATCTGTTCTAACAAGTGCTTCTCACAGTGAATTGCTCCTGCTTGTTTGGGGTACATCTTCACTTACTTTCCCCTCTCCTCCATTCAACAACAATGATCTTTGTAAATTCAAGTCATTACTGCAAACAAATCCTTTCACTGATCCATACAAACTTAACAAATCTAGACTCTTACTTAAGACTATGAAGCAATAGTTAATATTCTCTTCCTTTCTCAATTAAAGAACACTGGTTGTTAACTGGGTGTCTTCCTTCATCAAGCCCTTTACAACATATGTGACCTATGACTTAAGTCAAGTCAATGGTAGTTAAGTGCTGTGTACAACTACAGACATGTTGGAAATATTTTCAAGCTGTTACATAGAATTAAGACATGAAGGAATAAGGAGATATCTGGCATGACAAACTACAAGGCACACACTGAATCTGCTCTAGATTCCTAATTACAATGAATGGAAATTTTGCTTCTTACTTGTTCAAACTCCTCTCATTCTGACCACTAAATCTAATCCCATAGTTCCATTTGCATGCCCACTCAGCTTTTGCTTCCTTGCATGTGAAACTGGATGATAGACTCATTAGGTGAAAATAAACCTTACTGGTGTGTATTTTCCCCTCTCTCTGTCATATGACAAGCCACGTGAAATATAACAGTTGATTTTTGCAGATTTTTTTTGATTTCTGTTTTTTGTTTTGTTTTTGTTTTTCGAGACAGGGTTTCTCTGTATTGTCTTGGAGGCTATCCCAGAACTCGCTTTGTAGACCAGGCTGGCCTCGAACTCAGAGAGATCCACCTGCCTCTGCCTCCCGAGTGCTGGGATTAAAGGAATGTGCCACCAACATGATCTAAAAAAGGTTTATTAAACTTCACTGGCTTAACTATTACCTCAGGCAAAAACAGAAGTTTTGAGGTATATCTTAAAGCTAAAGATTACCTGGATTCCATTTTCATCGCTCAGCAGGTGAAACATGGTGGCGCATGCCTTTAATCCCAACACTTTGTAGACAGAAGGCAGATTCAAGCAGATCTCTGATTTTGAGGTCTACTAGGAATAAATGGAAATTTCTAGGCCACCTGAGGCTGCAAAATGAAACTCTGTCTCAAAAAATTACAATAGTAACAATGTTGTATTCAATCAAGTATATCCGTTACAAAATTCCAGATATTCAGAAAAAGAAGAAGTGGAGGAGAGGAATTTATGAAAAATAATACATGAATCTCAGCAAAACAAATGAATTTATAGATTTTGAAGAACACATGTGTTACTTATCATGTGAATATCAGTCATAATATATATCACATACTGGTTGCCAGATCATTAGCCATTGGAGAGAAAAAATAACAGATAAGATTTCTGAATTCTAGCCTCCTCCTATTATATTCCTTTTTTATTATATTAGCCTTTACCTTTGTAATGATGTTGAGTAAATAAGGCTTAATAACAATGAATGCTTCCTTTTTGGATAATGTATATATTGACTCATTGGCATGAAGTACTTATAAATCACCTTGAGAGAGAGAGAGAGAGAGAGAGAGAGAGAGAGAGAGAGAGAGAGATCGATTGATTGATAGATAGATTTATACTCTTAGCCATGGTGGTCTACACCTATAATACCCAAACATGGGAAGTGAAAACAGGAGAATCAGAAATTCAGTGCCATTCTCTACTACATAATGCAGATTTGGAAGACTGAGATTAATAATTGGCTTTCAACCTAAATCAATCTTAGAATTTCAAATAAAAGTGGTTGAATGAGAAAGATAGTCATGGAAAGAAGAATATAAATCCTTTTAAAGAGCTATGTAGGTGAAGAAAGTATTCTCAAAATCCCGGTATTGATCAGCCTTAATCCCTTGGATAGATATGGTTGAAACTGGTTCAGATTAATGAGGAAAGTGTGTAAACCAGTACCACTCTGTGGAAGCCTCAACAAGTGTCAGAATCCCGTGTTTCCCATTTCTTTTAAAGCAGAATTGATGGGTGCTACCAGTGTCCAACATTCCAGCTGCCACTTAGAACATAAGGTCAGACCCGTGAATTTAAAATACCCTCACTGCGTAGACTTGTTTCATTTCTTAAGATTGCAATGCCATGAGGATACCCACGACTCTTAGACCCTATATTAGTTACTTTTCTTGTTGCTATGGAAAACAACTTGACAAAAGTCACTTAAGGAAGGAAGGGAGCTTAGTTACTTTCCAGGTATCTGTGATAAAATACCCTGACAAAGGCAATTTAGGGGAGGTAGGGTTTATGTTGTTAGCTCAGGGGTATTTTCCAACATGGTAGGTAGTGTATTCCTGGTGGCAGGAGCTTGAGGGAGCTGATCACAATATATTTGTAGTCAGTGGACAGATATTGTCGATCACTGGTGCTCATCTGACCTTCTCCTTTTTCACACTATCTAATTCCCAAACCCATTGAATTGTGTTGCCCAAGTTTAGCATGACTTTTGTCACCTAAAGTAGTCAAATCAAAACAATCCTTCATAGACAAAGCCTGGGGATAGTTTAATTGAGATAATCATTCATATTCATGCCCAGATTTTTGGTCATAGGTGATTCTCTATCCTCCCAAGATGGCAAGCAATATTTTCATGGATGAAATGAATTAATGATAATTCCAAGTCAGAAACAATTTACGCATATCACAATAAGGAAAGAAATAGAAGCACTTGTCCCTGGAAGTCATTTAACCAAGAGCAAGTCCAGATTTGAATTCTCTGCTTCATGCTGTCTGTGTCTTTCATCCTCTGTCTGTCTCTGCACCTTTGCCAACTTGAAGGATCCTGTCTTGTGAATCTGCCCTAGGGTCTGTAACTGTGTGTGTGCCCTTTTGTGTCTGTCTGTTGTGTGACCGTGTGACTCTCTATGTCTGTCTGTGTATGTGTGTGTCTATAGTACCTCACAAAGGCATTACACAGGGAAGGGATGGGATACTTTACAGAAATCTTTGACAGAGTTTTACCTGGAATTAAGTCACTGACTCCAGTTGACTCCAACACACTGAGATAAAAAAAGAGTGTTGCAGACATCAGTGCTTATCAACCATCCAAATCTTGCTGCGGTGGCTTTTTTGGTGGGGACTTATTTTAGAAGTTTTCTTTCAGCCTCTATGTCTGCTGCTTTCAGCACATGATGCTCACACATCATACTGAGTACATAATTTAAGATTACAGCTATGAATTAGCTTAGGTTTGAAAAGTTGATTACATAGGAAATCCAATGCAAGTAAGGTTGACTGTTGCATTGCTCTCTTAAAATAATGTTAAGCAAACAGGCTAAGTGCACAGCCTGTAAAACATTAGTCTTCAGTGGTAAGTGACTTCAAGTTCCATTATGAACTCTGACTCTGAGGTCTAGCAAAAGAACCAGTCTTACAATGCAAGAGAGGTTTTTTATCACAAGGCACACAGATATTAATGATTATAAGAGGCTTAATTAATTTATTATTATTTATATTTCTGTTCAGCCCACAGCCTGTTTGAACACATAATCTATCATGGTGGGAACAGCATAGCAACACAAGCAGGAGGCAGCTTGTCACATGGCATGCACAATCAGAAACAAAGTGAGGTGAATGCTGTGCTCAGCTTGCTGTCTCCCTTGCAGTCAGTTGGCAATGGAATGGTATACTTACATTCATGGTTGATCTTCCTACCTAAATTAACTCACTCTAGAAATTTCTTCTGGACATGTCCAACATTTGTCTGCGAGGTGATTGTAGATCCTGTCAAGTTGACTATATTGACCCTTGCAGTCTCTGTTTACCACATTTTAACAATCTTTTGTAATACTTTAATTTGAAATATCTGAAATTCTATAAGTATGCTTTTACCAGGCATCATAGGTGAAGAAGTCAATAGAATAACCTGATTGTGTCACTAATTTACATTTACATCTTTGCTCTCATTGGCTCTCCTGACTATCCACTTAGTGCTACAGTTACCTACAGATGTATGTGGAACCATTTTCTCCATCATCTTTTATGTCACATTTTAGTTTAAAAGAAGATAGCTTTCTTTTAGAAAACATAAGGCTTAAATTGAAACCTTTACCTTCTCTTTTTCTTCCCTCTAGTCCTTCCCAGGTAGCCTCCTTCAAACCCATCCCATGTTCCCTTCACTCAAGTCATTAGTCTTTCTATTTTGGGGGGGTGTTTTTGTTGTAGTGTGTGTGCGTGTGTGAGTACATTCATGTATGCATGTACACAAATATATAAAAACAACACGCTGAGTCTGTTTTTGTTGTTTGTGTGTACATGGTCTTACAGTGCACTGGGTAATAATAAAAGAGCTCATCCTTGGGAGAGGCTAATTCTCTTTCATGCAGCAGTCATTAGTTGCCCATGCCTCTTTGTTTAGACTGAAACCCTACAAAAGATTTCCCCTTCATTTTAATAAATCAATGGATACCGCATAGTTCCAGTCTTCTTTATACAGCCATCACAATATAAACATTCTAATGGTAGCTATCATCCTGAAGGGAAAATTAATTATGTATCAAAGTCTATAATAACATGGGAAATCATTGTGGCTACAAATAACAACATCTGAAAACCAGTGTAATTCTATGTGGCTATAAATAAGCTTTACAAATGATATATTTCATTTGACTAATTTACATATTCCTTGTCAAAGCAGCTTCTTGTTCATTTTAAAACCACTTCTATATTTCTGTGTGCATAGTAAACATATATAATCAATTTAAATAGCTAACAATTGACCTATTATCATATGTTACTGACATTTTGTGCTAAATTTTTCTATATAAAACTTTTGGGGTAATTAATTTATTTCAACCTGCATTTATTATGAGATTACTATTTATAGTCCCTCTAGTTGAAGCCTTCAAGGAGAAAATGCATTCAAATGCTCTTGGTAGAAACATTTGAGGTTAATAAATAATGTAACCATTTAGTTCAGCAAAGCTGTTGACTTAGAAATGCCTGCATTTATCTTTGAAGTAGCCAAATGAATTTTTAGAACCTAGACTGTTTGACTGGATACTGTAGAATGTGGCATATTGTATATGTGGAAATGTCTTCACACAACCATTAAATTAAACTTCATCAAATTCCTTTGCTATGTCTTCACTGAGATTTAGTTACTGTTTTAATCACAGTATTGTAAATGCAAACACAACTGGTCCACTTATACTTAGATAACTGATGAAGAAAGATAATACCCCTCTGTCTGGAATGTGGCTTCAAAGCCATTAAAAATAAACATCTGAGTAAGCAGACTGAAGCTAAGGTAACATAGAAGTCTCTGGTAAATGTTGAGCAATGAATCGCCTGTGCCACTGAGCCAGGTCACAGAGGCTGTGGGAGTTGATGGATCAGATAGTCACAACTTGGTGTTCAGTGACATTATTTTGTTGGTACTGTAAACTCTTCCATGATGGGAGTAATTATACCATGAAAATTAGTAAATGGCACAGTCAGAGACTTTGTTCTCTGGGGTTCCAGTTGCTGAACTCAACACAATAGCACTGTTAGAAACAAAATATTGGCTCCCAGGGTTGCTTATTCAGTTCTGACAAGTGAATGCTGGAAGATTCATTCCTTGAACGTGGGGCTAAGGAAGTATCTTATGCACATAGCTTATTAAAAGAAGAGGGGGAAAACAGCAAGACCTTAAACGGAGCTCTTTTGAAACTTTGCTGAATGATTTCTCATGTGTAAAAATGTTAGTAAAAAAGATACGATGGGGCTTTGAAGCAAGCATTAATGATAAGAATCACTTTTCTGTACTCATTGTCTACAAGTTTTAGTTTCTGTTCTTTTGCCCACTAAGTTTAATTATTGGGAACCGAACATCATAAAGGATACGATACTTCTTCACCTATATGAGAAGGAAATTAACACTCCTTTCATTGGACAGTCTCTTTCTACCTGCTGAAGTTGGGCATATCTTTGTGCATAATGGTATTCATTGATGTTTCTAGAAAGCTTTGCTGCTTGGATCAATTATATGAAAAGTAAATATCGAAATATTTAATTCCAACATTCTGTGTACAGTTTCAGCTCCAGGATTTACTTGTGCATGTTTCCCCTATAACAATATGTGATTTCGCCCTGGAAAGCATGTAGTTATGAGGCCCTTGGCTATGTGTATGTATATCTCCAACAAGATGTGTGTGTGTGTGTGTGTGTGAGTGTCTGTGTGTCTATGTCTGTGTGTTTCTGTGTGCTGCACAAGCCATTTCAAACTGTAATTAGGCTAATAGAATTTGGGTATTTCTGTAGCTGTGTAACAGCTTCTCATGAGTTGTCAGAGATATATACCACCATGTCTCTTTCTCCACTGAGCCAACACGTGTACTGATAGTAAAAGGTGGAAAAGAAAACACATAGGACACATATCTGTGTCCTCAATTCCACTATCCCCAGAAAACCGTGGAAAATATCCAAACCAATACAATCCAGTATGAAAATTTAAATCTATGCTTTCTCTCTCATCCCACATTTCTAATCACATTGTCTAAGGGAAACTTAAAAATTCATTCAACATGCAAGAGTAAGATACTTTACTAGCATACATGCACATACAAATACAATATGCAATGATGCAAAATGCATTATTAAAATAACAAATGACACCAGTAGGATACACTGCATTTATACATACATCTTCTGTTTTCTTACTGTTGGATAGTAATGTGATTACTTAAAAAATGCATTTTTCTTTCATCTGAGTGAAATTGTCCTGTTCATTTTTATAGTAAAGTTTTTAAAATATTTGAGCAACAAGAGTTATTATCCTTTATTTAAAATCTAAAACTGTAGTCTATAATCAAATCATAAAACTTATTAATCTAAAGGTCTGAATTCCTTGTGATACTACCAGTGTTCTACACTTCTCTGTGTGGCCAGAATCAGTATATCTTGGGCGGTTTAACATAGGTCCCTAATTCTAACATTCTCCCATTCTCCCCCACTTGTCTCTCCTTCCTTCATCCCTTATTTTATGTTTTTCATCCTCTCTCATTCTCTCCCTCTATCCCTCCTTCCCATCCTCTTTCCTTCTCTGTAAATGGATATTTCCTGTCCCAAAAGCCCAAGCCCACATAACCGACTCAGAAGCTCAACATGAATTATAAATACTTGGCCCACAGCTCTGGCTTATTACTAACTAGCTCTTAGAACTTAAATTATCCCATTTCTATTAATTTATTTATTGTCATGTGGTTCGTGACTTTACCTGTCCTTTAACATGTCTTGTTTCTTATGTGGTTGGCTGGCATCTCCTCTCTCTGCCTTCCTTGTTACTATCATTCTTAGTTTGAATTTTTCACCTAACTTCCTGTCCTGCCCAGGACAGTGGCCTGTCAGCTTTTTATCCATGAGAGTGATAAATATTCACAGTGCAGAAAAGGACTGTTCCACAGCAATTCTCCTCTGTCTCTCATAAGGAGAAATTACTTTAGTTTTAGAAGTTTTCTTAGTTAAGTACAAAATCTTTCATGAGTCATATTTTAATACATACATGGAAGGGAGGATGGAGAGAGAGAGAAAGATACCCTGATTACAGAAAATCAAAATCTGTACATGAGCCAGTGTGATTTCAGAATTTAGTACAGCAGTTCTTCAATACCAGTGATTACTTGACTTCACTGTATTTGTAGGTTAAATTTTATTATCCAGTAGGTAATTGTAAAATAATATTTAATGATTATTAGGCTGGATTTTCTTAGTTCTTTGAAGGTTTGTGTCACTCATTTCCGCAGCTGATGGATAAATGTCCTGGTAATATATGCTATTTGGCAGAATATGTAGCCCTTCCTGTACAGTATCAATCTAAACTTTGCAGCACTGTTTTCCTTTCACCGTACTGTTTTTGAGTTATAGTGTGTGTTGTAGACTTGGACAAGGGCTCGTCTCTTATATTCATATTCAAACAGCAAATTTACTGGTATAATAATTCTTTTCCTACACTTCTGACCAAATACCTGGTGTGAAACAATATATAGGAAGGTTAATTTATTTTGGCTCGTAATTCAAGGTGCTTCGGTCCACCATGGTATAGAAAACATGACAACAGGAATGAGCTTTGTGCCAGGCAACGAGAGAATTCTTCACATCCTAGAGAAGCAATAAGGAGAATTAGGGCTCAAAACTCATTCAAGGTATAAATTTCAAAAAAGTCCCCGAGAGATCCAGGCAGATCCAATTGCTCAAAGGTCACACCAAAACCTGGGGACCAAGAGTTCTAACACATCAACCTATAAGAACATTTTGCACCAAAATCAAAGAAGATATCTATATCATACCTCTTCCACACATGGCGCAGGGGGCAGAGAGTTTGTAAGGGCCAGATCTGTGTAGAACTACTGCAAAGCAGTGCTTTCCAGACACAATGGAGCATTGCACTCAGGAACTCAGTGGCTGTGGGTATACAAAATACACAAGATCAAGACAGTTAAAAATCTAACAGAGATAGGAGGGGCCCTTAAAACAACCCAGGCCTATCTGCGGAGCATTGGCAATCCATGTCCTCTGGATAAGGGAACTCAATTGTCTTTGAGGAAGTAAGCCCTTGATAGGTTGATCCAACATATGTTTCTACACCCTAACACTGCAAGGGCTCAGTCGTCTCTGAAAAGATGACATGGAAAAGGAAGTGTGACATGGCAGATGAAAAGTTTGAGCAGAGTTAGATGGAGAATGGGAAGTTAATATGATCAAAATACATTTTGTGCATGAAATTCTCATATATATACATATATATGTATGTAAAACTTAAAAGTAACAAATGGGTTAACATTCATAGGCTAAATGAGATAATGATAATGGAAGGAAGGATGGTTTAGCTTGCAAATATTTGAGAAAAGGTCACTGATACAGATAACTTGAACTTTATTGGTTTTTTGAGTGAGGTTCTTACTGTGCAACACAGGCTTCCTCACACCTGTGGTACTCTTGTCTCTACATCCCAAGTGATAGGATTAGAGACGGATATAGCCATACCTTATTGGTTTTTATCATAGAAGAAATTCCGTTGCATCTTGTCTATTGAGCTGGCTCTTTAATCTGAAAAGACATATTTCCTCTGAATAGAGCCCCAGGGTGTCTCGCTGCACATGGGCTACCTCTAGCATTCTTATATGCTCTCCCTGTCTTTGCATGCTTCCTCAGATTTAGCAGATACTCTGACAGATGGCTGTTTCATTACTAAACTCATTCTAAATTTATGAAGCTAGCATAAGGACAGTTTAAATGTATCCATGTTTTACATAAAACAAGTAATTATATATATATATATGTATATATATATATATATATATATATATATATATATATATATATATATGATCTATTTCTGGTCCCCAAACAAAATTATTATAGTTATTATTGCACTTTAAATTGTGTTTCTTATAAACAGTTTGTATTATTATCAGGCCATTTCAAATAAAGTTATATCAATGGTAACACAATTTTTTTAATGATTACTTTTTCTTTGGCAGACATCACTGCAAAGAACTTTGAACCACAGAGTGCCTTTTCTGTTTGTTTCCTTAATAGAGAAGCTGCATTTGAATAACTTTGCATATTACACACTTAAAATGTTCAAAGGTTTTTACATTGCCAAGCAATGGAATGCATTCTTCAGGCTTTGTATTTTTGACATATTTAATTGTGAATTTTTTAAGCCTATAGAATTTCACGGAAAGTATAAGAGGCACGTCGTACCAGTGATCCATATTTAGCTATGTTCTCCTTCAACACATTCGCCTAGGGATTTTCCTTTCCCAATTAAGCCATGCAAATTAAGCAAAGCTCTTCATCTCCTGGACCTCAGCCTGATCTCCTCCTTCTCCTACTGTTGCTTCTCACCCTTTCCATTGCTTTGAACCCTGTCGTTAAGATGTTCATGAAAACATGCTTGCTTTTGGAGTTTGCATAATCACCATAATGTCTGAATTTATTTTAAATTCTGATGTTACTTTTCATTGATTAAAGCAAAATGGATTGGAAGTCCTTTTCCATGTATAATATGAGCCAATGCCACCCAAGCATATTGTCGAGTACTTTCTATTTTTCTGTGTCACTGTATAGATGAATGCTCGAAAGGCTTTGTACTCTGCATGTTTTCTTTCCCTTGAGAGACACTATTAGTCAGTCATCTCCATAGCGTTAAAATTGTCTGAAACAATACACCATCCAAACAGTGCATATATTTGGACATTGAATATTTCTTTCTTTCTTTTTTTCATCATAGCTTTTCCTTTCATCTTCTGGGTTTGTAAATTTAGAATCTGATATCATTTCTTGGGACTTGTATCTCCAACACTACTATGTCTTATCTGTTCGTACTTCATAGCATCTTTGCTGAACAGGACATCCTTGGGTCACACTTTCTTTGAAAGCTTTGTGCTCACTATTGTTTGTCCTTTGTTATTTGATGTTGCTCTAGGAAAGTCTGAAAGGAGCCTTACATTTCTGTCGCATGCTTAACTCTTTCTGCTTTGATGCCTATCCTTGAAGTGCACAGTATTTCTTAATGTCAATCATTACCTAACAAATTTTGTTGAAGCACATTTTGTAATTCAAAGAGCCAACTTTAGGAGATTTCAACTTTTAGAGAAATTTACCTCTTGAATGTATTTCATCCCACATCAGTGAAGTACACATTGTAATACATAGTGTACACTATGATGCTATTACTGTCTTGTCTCTGTAATTTGTAATAACTTTAAACCTAAGCAAAAGGTCTGCTTTGGGCATTGTGCTAAAAAATGCCTCATGATACCCCTTCTGGTTGCAGGGTGAAGTCAAGTGGCCACAACCTTCTTGAATGTTATTCTCCCTTGAGAGCATACTGAGATCCTAAATTCATCAGCCATTGATTTCAAACATTTCCAAGTCTTGTAGTGCACGTTTGTTATAAATTTAATTTCTTAAAACATACTGATCTGGAACTGGAAAAATGACTCAGCCATTAGGAGCACTGAATTTTCTTTCAAAGGGCTCAGGTTCAATTCCCAGCAGCCTCGTGGAGTCTCACCATCATCTGTAATTACAGTTTCAGAGGGAATGTGATGCCTTCTTCTGGAGTCTGTGGGCACTGCACACACATGGTGCACAGATAATGCATATAAGTAAAATCCCACGCATATAAAAGACTTGATCAAATCCTGCAAGAATTCTGTTAAGTCTATGGAATGGCCAACTGATGCTTGCAGGAAATATGGACATAGCTTTAAAGTACACAAGTATGTTTGAGTCTTCCATATTGTGGTGCAGAGCTAGGGTGAGAGACCAAGGTGATGGGTAATGGCCAGGACTTGGTGGCTAGGATTTAGCCATTGTTCATTGGCCCACTCTGGCATGTATTGTTCTGATGTCCACAAATTCATGCTCAAAACTGACAAAGATTACTTTTACCACTTATTATAAAAACAAAACCTGTGCACAAAACAGAATTCTGTAACACATGACTTTTTTTTAAATAAAGCTATATTTTCAGGCAAATGATAGATAACAAAGACATTTTCAATTAGCAGATTTGCCTAAAGTGTACTTAACCTTTAAATGTATCATAATTCACTATGAGACCAAGATCTGAAAATGTTAAGGGCAGATAATTGTTAAAGCTCTGATTTTCCTTCTGTGGTCACAGTGATTATATCCAGTCCCTCTTTTATGTCCATAATTGAATTTCAGATTGTGTCTATTCTCTATTCTGCTATTGGTGTTTTATTTGCTAGTTTAGAAATTGTGGAGTTTTTAAGACTCAGTCCTTGTCTTTGACTCCTCAATCCCTTTTCTATTTTCCTTTCTGCTTGCCTTTTATATATTATTAATATTTCTGTTGCACAAACCACCTTGGGAATTTGTTTTTCTTTTTCTTCCAAACTGAACTCTTCACCCACCTATGTACACACTTTTCTTCATTCCTTTTCTTTTTTGCTTGCTACAGTTGGGGTGGTTCAGTCATTTTCCCCATTGATTCCCTTCTTGTTTGTAAGGTGAACAGCTGCACTATGAACGTATGGTGGCTTTGGGAGCACCTTTTACTTAGCACGTTCCTATCATCTGCAAGCCTGGCATCAAGGTGAAGCCATTATGAAACCATCCTTCTTTCTCATTGCCACATTTCAATAACTTAAGAGCCTGGGGTGTGTCAGGTGGTGGAAGGGTCCCTGGTAAATCTGGGAAATGTGACCCTCTGGGTCTTACTTTTACCACACAGGGAGTATGATGGGTTGTGGGTTGTTGTGGCTCCATGTCAGTCCCTGAAGTGGTGTTGTTTCTCTTCATTGTAGTCTTTCACTAGCCTCTCTTTGCCACTATGCTCCTTTGCAGTTCATATTTCATTGTTCATAATCAATGTTGTTCATGAGAAATGCGCAGGCTTTCTTTTCTCACTAATGCCATGCTGAGGCTTCAAAGAATCATTTAGAATCTGTACTTAAATGGGATAGACCCATTTTTCATTGATAAGTGTTTCAAATCTGAGATATCCAGTAGTACCTCTTTTATCTTTGTGCTTCTGATATTAAATTTCAGACCTACTTAGGATTTTGTTTCTAAGAAAGACAACTTTAGTGTCACTCCATTGTCTAGTTCCTAAAATTTTCAATGGTATCACCTTTTACAAGTGGAAATAATGAATGAATGTCATTGGCAGACTGGAAGGGTTTGAAAGGTACAAGTTAAAAGACATAAAAATAATGGCCTTGCCAGTGCCCTGCAGGGCCCACTTCTTACCATGACTTCCAGTACTGTTGGCCTGGAGAACTGTCTTTTATCGTGGGCTTGAGGGATTCTAGTCCTCATTATGCTATTTTAAGTAGAGTTTCTTCTTTGGTTAGATCTCATACCAAAACACTTGAAGATGAGGAAACATGGGCTGAAGAAAAACTTTAATTAGAAAATCAGCTTTTCTGGTCTCTCACGACTAAACTTTTCTCCCCTCCAACTCTCCTGCCTCTGAGGTCCACATTCCTGTTGTTGCCATGCGGTGCCTAAGGCATATGCTGTTGAAAACTGGATTATTCTCTTGTTTTTGACAGTTGAGTCTGAGCTATCTCTCAGGATCTGTGCTAGGAAATTCTCTCCAACAGATATAATGAAGTGTCTCTCAGTGATTTGCTTTTGCTCTCTGTTTGTTCCAATCTATTGAGATGGGCAGAAGGTAAATTGTCTCTTTGCTAATAGTAATAGTCAAGTCAAATCTGAAAATTAATAACTATGTCAATTTTATAGTTTATCATATTATTGTTTATTAAATGATTGAAATTTATTATACTCAGTGACATATATATATATATATATATATATATATATATATATATATATATATATTAGAAAATTTATCAAGGATTACCAAAAGTCTTAAATATCACAAATCACTCAGTTCACAAGATAGAGAAAACTGGCTGCTGGGCTCATCTTCCTGCATGTCTTGGTCATGAAAGTATAAGTGATCTCTTAGAACATCAAATGGATGCAGGAGCCCACTTGTAATTCAAGCCCTGGAAAGCAGAGCAAGATCACCAGAACAGGCTAGTCATATCAGGGTTGATTGAGAGACCCTGTCTCAGTGAATAATGTGAAGAGTGATTAAGGATGACTCCAACATGAGTCTCAGACCTCCACTTGCATTCATAAACAAATGTGCACCAAGCACACATGTGTATATTTATGTATATATGAGCTCACACATATGCAAAAGTACAAATGCACACATTCTCACAGCACACATGCTCCAGGAAAAAAATAAGGGAAACAGACACACTTGCAAATGATACTCAGTTGATTAACTTACTGCTTGAGGAAGACTCAGGGGGAAAGTGTATTTTGATTTTAAATTATATTGAATCCTTTTTAATGTACCAAAAGAGTATAATTCTATAATGACTTCACGTCATGAGTCTTGTCCATTAAGCCATAGGTGTCAGAATGGTAGCCCCTTGGTTATATCCTGCACACATCTTAGTTCCACCTGCCCACTCACTTACTCTAAGTGCATAGTTGTATTAAAACTTAAATTTCACAATAAGCCTCCCTACCTTCTCTTAAAATCTTTCCAGAAGGCCGTGAAATAACCTCATCTCATGTTCTCCCTGCCCAGCTGAATCCTTGGCTATGCCATCACTTCCTCACAGTACATTCACACACACCCTCTTTTTAATGTTTGTTGGGTCTGCTTTCTGAAGACTTAGAAAATGCTTTATCAACTGTACACTAACTACATATATGTATGTAAATGTATAATGAAATTGACCCTTCAAGAATAAATGCCATTGAATAGATATTAGCACTAATATTTTTAACCACATTATATAATTTTTAACCACATTATATAATTCTTGTTTCTCTCATGTGCACTAAGAACCATGTATCTAATTGTTCACATATTACATTTTTGAAATTGAAAGCATTTTTGCAGTATTACATAATTTTTGATTTCCTTTGCAGTATTGGGATTATCTTAAATGCCATGCCTGTCTATTTTCTTTAAATTAGACCTTGTTGTTGTTTTTCCTAAGCCAGCTTTGTTTGAAAAGATAAAATAATATTGTAGAATTCTATGTTAGCAGAATGATCATATGCTAACTAATTTAAAGAATAAACACTTTGCTAAATCACAGTGGGTTATTTACATTGTTGGACCCTAGGGGACTTTGACTTTTATAAATAATTGGAAGTGTGATTATAAAAAAAGAATCACACTTGAAATATAAAACTGAGGGCCTTCTGTATTGTTATACTTCATAAAATGCACTGCAATTAATGGGGTTTATGTAGTTTTTGTGGGACTGTGGTGCTCTGTACTTTAATATACGGAAAGGAACATATAATGTGGTTTTACAAATAAGGAATACTTTAGAGTTTTTTTATATTAGCTGTATTAATGTTTGAAATAAGTTGCAAATCATTTAACATTTTTCTTCATCACTTTCTGGAGACTGTGTATTTATAATTCTTTCCAATGCAGTTTTGTTAAAGAAAAACAAAAGTAGGTTTTACTATAAAAACTGTGTTCTCCAGGGGGAAAGAAAACGGTGCATGTTGAAGTCTTTCAGGGATTTAGCCACAGAATAATAGTCATGAAAGGTTAATTCTCAAAACCTTGAGCAGATTTAAATGGCTCTTCACTCCCTGTGATGAAGACGGTCATTGTTTTTCAAATTATGTTTAATTTATTTTTATAAACGGTATCTAGAGTCCCCTGACAGGGAAGACAGATGCATGAAAAGCCAACTTTATGAGCGTTCACATTTTAAACTTCCTCTTTCTCTTTCATCTCATATATTGTGGTTCATTAAATCCAACATGAAGTTATATTTTAAAATGAAACTGCGGATTCTCCATTAAGAATGCTAGAACTTAAGCACAGGAAGGGATGTCACAATGCTTGCATGCCCTTATTAATCAAGGATTATGTTCCACCATGCTATCCTACTAAGCATACTCCCATCATATTCAAGTGAAAGTGGGTACTTTCAGGTTGAGAAAGTTATTCCAAAGATGAATGTTAAAGGTTCTCAAATGTTTTCACTATTGTAAGAATAAATACAGTAAACCCTTCCTGTTTGCATAATTTTCATTATTATCAATGAGTTTGCTTATCACATTTTTAATGACTTGGTTTATGGAAACTTCTTTTCACTTCCTCCACATTCTAGAAAATCCTAGAGGATCACATCACTTTTGCGTACATCTTTAATGTTGTCCTATTACCTCTGGCAAAGGCCAAACCCTACAGTGTTGTGTGAAGATATCTGCCCACCTGCGTGTTGTTATCAGTTAATCTTTATCTTTTTGTCTTCATATGGTTCTTCATTTCTCTTCATGTCTCCTTTTATTAACTAAATATTCCCCCAAATGAACATGTATATCCACACTATCCCAGCTATACTCTATACCACATTAGGTGAGTTTCTACCTCTGGAACTCTCATTCTCTTATGCAAACTGCCTTGTTTTACTAGGCTCTCTCTCTCTCTCTCTCTCTCTCTCTCTCTCTCTCTCTCTCTCTCTCTCTCTCAGTGTGTGTGTGTGTGTGTGTGTGTGTGTGTGTGTGTGTGTAGCATATTTTAAGAAATCTCTAGTGCAAAGGAACAAGTGATCCAGAAGATACCTTACTGCTGATGTTTGCAGGACTTTTTCCCCCCACTAGGGTGATATTGATATTTATTGGCAAAATACTGGCAACTTAGTCCATTTTTTTTCATTTTCACATTTATAAATGCAAAATGATGGAGATTGGTGACCATAAGATGATGTTTGCAAGTTACAGGTCCCTTATGCCAAGATACAACCTACCCTTGAAAATGATTGAAATGATGCACGCCTGAGTGTACACTCAGAAGATGCAAGTAGATGAAAATTTTCCATGAAGTATCAGGAGAAGTTTGCTATTCATTAAAAGAACAAAAAATATCATGGAAACAGAAATGAGTTAGTTGAGTGCATTTCAGTCATGATCTGTGGGTTATGTTTGTTGAAGAGAAAAACAAAATCAAAATGGTTCACTTATTAAAGACAAGCAAATAACAGACTTATATGACTGTATCTTGTAGTACACTTTAACTCTGGGAGTCAGTTGCAGTTTTAAAATAAGATTTATAATAAAAATTGCAAATAAAATACCACACACTGAAATTAACCAGAAGCAACTTCTCTATTTTGCAGTGAGCTTCTGTACAGTTATAGTAGTCATTCAGTATGAAAACTGTGGAGATTCAGGTTGCATTTTACACTTTTACTATTAACTATATTTTAATGTACTTGTGCACTACCAAAAATGAAAATTCCATGACAGAGTTACAACCCTCTCAGATTATTCTGTTACATGTGTAGAGAAATGGTTGACAGGAAAAAAAGCCTTATATTGCTTATAAATCTGTGTCAGTGAGCTTGTAGTAAACCAGTCCTTTCCTATAAAAATATATTAAGCTAAGTTTTATATGTAGACTAAGCTGTGTTTTCATGTCATTTTCTCCTTTAGTACTACTTATGTGTTGTCTCATACTGAATAGAAATGTGGTTGATATACGGCAGATACTATGTTAATTCATAAAACAAAGTTTGTATTACACATGTTAATTATCACCATTACCATGAACAATAATATAGGAAATTTCGACCATTTTAAAAGCAACTCAAAACTGTTTATAATCAGATTCAAAAGTACTTAGACCAGGTTTTCAGATCATATCCCAGGATTGAGTCACAAGGAATAGAGGATGTGAGACATATCTGGCTTGTCCGTTTAAGATACTGGATCTCACTATGTGAGAGGTAAGATTCAATGTCACTACATTGGCTTGACTAAGGCATGCTCTAAGCTGGAATGTTGCCCAAGAATAGATACATCTGAACTTAATGAGGTAAGACCAGCTTGACATAGAACCAAAACTCATGCAATTTCTGAAAACTATTAACTAACCGAAACTGACTACAAATTCCATGTGAGGAAAAGGAGAGCTTAGGATCCTGGAGAAACTGAAAATATGGTTATCATAGAACTCTCAGATCAGGAAATCCAATCATGAAGAAAAGCTGAAGACTCCCAAACCCCCTAGCCACGAAACCTACCCTCTCAGCTCTAGCAGAAGGAGGGAGAGCAATGAGGGTTCCTCACAGGATGTTTATGCTCTCGTTAGACGAGCTGTTTTGTTGTCTTTGTGCCTCACAATAAAATTGAGAGAGGCTCCTCAAAGGCAGAATATAGCTTTTTCTTTTTTCAGAGGGCCAAAAGGAACACCTTAGCTTATAGGGCTGCTTGACTGAACACTGCAAGCACTGGAACAAAGAGGGCCAAGGGAGGCAAATAGTTCCCAGACTATGATAACAAAATATCTTTCCTGGAATGCAGTTCAATCACTTCTGACTAGAATTGATACAAAAGTTTTAGTAATTAATGCAGAAACTTGCAGTGGGCCAAAGCTTAGAGTGTGTCAGTGGGTGCTCAGCCATGGTGAACAACCTATATTATTACTTCTCTCCCTGTCTTACTCAGGGATCTCTAAAGGAAGGGAACTGGTAGGATGTATGTATATGTTAAAAAAGGGGATTCCTAAGAATGACATTTTGGCTCAGGCAATCCAACAATAGCTGACTCACTACCTCAAGGCTGAACATCCTGCGATGTTAAGTTCTCAAGGCTGGATGTCTCAGCAGATCCAATGTGGTGAAGGCCTGAGAGATTTGTGGAGAGCTGCTGGTCTTCAGTATGTGTTGGAATCCCAAAGACATGGGTTTGAACACGGGCAAAGAAACCAAAAGCTGTCATAGCTGCAGGGCAGTTGAACTTTGCAGTGAGCCGGGGACAAACACACAGGTAATATATGTCCCTTCATCTCAGCTTCCAGCAGGAAGCACCCACCATGTGTAGGGTGGGTCTTCCTGCTTCACATAATTTTTTCAAGAAAGATCACTGGCTGAAGTGCCCAGTGTCTTGATTTCTAGTTGGTACACAGATACAATCATCTTGACAGCCTAGATTAGCCATCACACACTCCAAGACTCAGCATACTTGGTGAAAGTTCGAAAAACGAGTCTAAGAGTAAGTGGCGGGGCACTTCTGGACATGACAGTATGACCGTTTGCCCAAGAGCCAGGAAATAAACATTCTTGCATGGAGAGTGGAAATCATGAACCCCCATGTCAAACTGAGAAATGATGAACAATAGATGGCTTTGAAGGAATGGAAGTCTGTTTTACCCATGTGGCTCCTGGTAAGTGAACCTGATTGCAGTCATTGCTTCCCCACCCCCACGGAAGTATATGGGTAGTGCAAATTAGATTCAATAGAATATTATTAAAAAACATTTTAAAAAGAAAACACAAAGTGTAGGTGGTAAGGAGTGGGGAATGGATTTGGAAAGAGCTAGTCGGAAGAGTAGGAAATATGATGAAAACATATTGAGTAAAACATGGTATAGTGGTGCATGCCTTTCATCCTAGTTCTCTGGAAAGTGAGGCAGGTGGATTTCTGTGAGTTTGAGACCACACTGGTCTACACAGTGATATATAATATATACATGTACTATAAAGAACATAGATGAAACAGCTCACTGACTGGTTGGCCTATGTAACTAACAGTGGAATTGTTGGGAAATGCTCATTACTCTGAAAATCTGAAGATAGCCTCATGTTCCAAGGCTACTAGCCTACTTGTCTTCTGGAACCACTTCACATCTGTTCCATGCATGTAACTGAGCCTTTCCAGAGACCATGAGAGAGGCCCAAGTCATTCTTGCCTTTTTAATGTCTTACAGATCCTTTCACATAAATAAAATTAGAAGCAAGACCAAATTGTGGAATAAATTAAATGTTTCCATTTGCTACATTTTTCTAAGATAAGTACAATTTAGAGTAATTTGGCCAGTCACACTATAATTACAGGGTTTGCTCATGCATACAAATCCACATGCCCTCTCTCAAGCATGCTGTCATTTAGCTGCAGAATGCAAAACTGTGATGGAAAACTATTTCCTTTAATCCCTACACTAGATCATTTGGGCAAACAGATAAAAATGGAGCATGTGAGCTATGGACTATAAATGGAAGGCAGTTTCGCTCTTCCTTTTAGTGATGGAACACACTCAAGACTGCCTCTTTCTTGCTTCTTTCCCTTCAGGCTTAAGTTCCGTCCATCCCAGGCTGAACAAAGTGCTGTGTCCGTCAGCGTTTGCTTTTGGCCACTGAGTGTGTACTGATCATAATGGAAAAGCACATTCTTATCTACGCTTCTTTTAGTAATACTTCCTTTGACTCATTCATTTTTCCTTTTAGATTTTTGCTACAGACAGCAACAGTTTCAGGTAGATGTTTTAATACCCTAAATATTTCAGAATCAATAAATCTTCTGGTAAAAGTCTCAACTGGAGATAAATTCCTCTTTTTCACTGTTGAATTTTGTAGTCAAAATTCTTGAGGTTGAGAATTGTTGATAAGTTACCCCAGAGAAAGACTCATGCATATTGAAATTTTAAGATTATTGAACTCCATGTTATGATTTTAATTAGCTAAGGTTAGTAGCATTTAGGAAAAATCTAGATACAGTTAGAGTTGTATTTAGTGACAAATGCATGCTTCAATTCTCTCAGTCTTTCAGGAGTTGGAATGGAAGAAGCTTTATCAGAAGCGTTGGAAGCAAATCTTTGCTTCCGTGAACAGGAAGAGAATCCTCCATGTCTCACCAAATCTCCTTGCCTTCTCTTCCCTCCTACTCCATGTATATCGTTCTAAGCTATATGGATTAATGGTTCTGATGGCCTTAAAAATGACACATAATCCCTGAAATCATGACAGGGATAGGAATAAAGGCAAGGAGTCACTTAAGTCTGAGTCTCTATTCCATTCATTCACTAATTGACATCTAATACATCAATTCAAAGTCACTGCACTGTGCCATGCACAGCAGAAAGTTAGCACAAATACAGAATTGCTACTCATGAACCAACCATATAGCACAGGGACAGGGCACAACGGGAAGGAAAGGAATCCCTGAATTTTGTATTTGGGGTTTATCTACTTTTACTGGATTGGACTTCAGTGACATACATTAAGGTATTTTTTTGTCTTTGTAAATTTAATAGTTCTACAAGTAATATACACAGAGTATCTTTCCCTTTTTAGTGATATGTTATACCTGGTCATATATTTTATAAAGGTGATTTCTCTCTATTGTGTCATGTTCTTTGAGCAGATCGATTCCCCGCATCCTCCCATTCCTTCACGCTAACCCTTATTCTCTCGTTAACATGTATTCTTCTCTCAGCCTCCATAATTATTCTATATCATTCACATACACACTGATATTTGTATCTGTGCACAGTCAAATATCCACAATGAAGTGAAAGACACATTTGTCTTGGTGAATCTGACACATTTTGCTTAATGTAATGATTGATACCCTCTCAAAAAATTTTAGCAAGAATATTATTTTGTTTTCCATTGACTCAATAAGGCTTCATTTTGAATATACCACACACTTCCTTTATCCATTCATCTGTTGGTGGGCATCAAGACTGATCTCAGAACTGGATTTTTGCAAAGAACCCTGGGATAAGCATGACTATGTAATATCTCTGTAGCATGTTGACTCAGAGTCCCAGGAAATACACCCAGAAGTGGTATAGTTGCAACGTATTGTATATCTATTTTTAGTTTTTAACCCCATACTGATTTATATAGTGACTGGACCAGATTTTTCCTCAAGGAGTTTATGAAAGTTCCCTTTGTCCACAAACTCACCAGCATCTCTATTTTGTTTTCTTAATGGTAGATATCCTGATTCTAGTGAAATGCAATCTTAATCTATTTTGAATGTGCATTATTTTCCCTGTCTTATTCCTGATTTCAGGGGAAATGCTTTGAGGCATTATACGTGTAGTTTAATGTTGACTGTAGGTTTCCCAAGAAGTTTTATTATTTTATTGATGTAATTCTGTTTCTTCAGAATTTTTATCACAAAGGATACCTTTATGCTGTCTGTTGAGATTACCAAGAGGCTTGAAATCTATTAATGTTTTACATTATGTCTTCTTTTCTAATTTAATTTTCATATGACTTATTGGTCAATAAATATATCACTTTCTTCTAAATTTTACAATTTAGAGCATAGATTTTTCACACACACTCTAATGATCCTTTGACTCTCACTGATGTTGGTTGTGTATGTTTACCTTTTCATTTCCAATGCTATTCATTTCAATCTTGTCTCTTTGTCTTGTGGTTAATTTGCCTAAAGTTTTCTCAGTCTTTTTTGTATTTTCTAAGAGCCACCACTCTACTTCATTGATCCTATGTGTATTCTTTGTATTCATTTTATTAATTTCTTTCCTGAACATTTTTGCTTGTGTCTACTTATTATATTGTTTCCCTAAGATTTTTGAAGTATGTTATATCATTATATGTTTCAGATTTATTTTTTAAAATATAGAATTTCTAGTTAGAAATTATCCATTTAGAATAACTTTTGTTATATTCCATAGTGTCTAGTACTTCATGTTTTCATTCAATTCTAGGATTTTCCATGGTCTCTTCCATATTTTTTAGTAAGCCCTTCATCATACAGTACTGTGTTGATCAATCTCCTTGATATGGGCACTTTCATAGAGTATTTTGCTGTCAGTGCCTAATTCAATGATCTTCAGGGCTTTGGGCTTTACCTGTCTCAATCAGCACGGGAGTGAAGAAAGGACACATATAGCAGAAAAGCTGGGATTGGGTGGTCTGTGTGCTTGGATGGAGACTCATTAGCATCCCAGCACTCAGGTTACTTATTATACACTACTGAGTAAAGAGGAGAACTTATTGTATTCAGCTGAACGGGGAGGCAGGTTTGTTGCATACAGCTGAATGAGAATGAAGCAGGCTAGCTAATCTCTGCAGGGCAACAGTTTCAGATTGCAGTCACCAGGATGGAGAAGCTGTGGTTGACATGTACTGTGCACTAGTTTTATATAGAAAGCAATCCTTCCTAACATCTATAAGTCGAGAGAAAGGCTTTGCCACTTAATTGTTTGTTGGTTTGGAGCTTTAAACAATAACTACTCTGAGTGGAATGAGATAGTTTCAGTACAGTTTTTTACTTTCATTTCCATAATGACAAAAGATGCTCAGTACCTTTTTGTGTTTACAGTTCATTTGTGCTTCTTTGAGAAGTGACTTTTCTGATCTATTTTCTGCCTTTGGTTGGATTACTTGATCTTATTATTTCTTTTCTTTTTATATTGTGCATATCAGTTCTCTAAATGACTGGTCAATATTCATTCCCTTATATATGGGCTCTTCAATTTCTTGAGTGTAATTATTTTATTACCCTGAAGTTTTGTAAACTGGATACAATCCCATGTCAATTATTAATTTAATTTCCTAAGCTACTAGAAACTTATTAGCAAGTCATTGCTTCTGCCAATACCTTGCCCTGTTTCCCTTGTGTTTATCACCAGGTTTCAGAGTTTCTGGCCATAATATGATCTTCAATCTATTTTGAGTTGATTTTTTACAAAAGGTAGGATATAAAGGTCTGCTTTTAAGCATCTACATGTGAATACTCAGTTTTCCTAGAACCAATGTGGTGAAAAGGTTGTATTTCCTAAAAGTAAGCTTTAGCATATTTAAAAAATATTATTATTGTTGTTGTGTTGTTATTACACCCTGACTGCAGTTTCCCCTCACTCCTCTCCTCCCAGTTATTCCAACCACACCTTCCCGATGCCCCTCCCCATCTACTCCATCATTTCTCTTCCACAAAGGGCAGGTCTCCAATGGATGTCAACCACACATGGCAAATCAAGTTGCAGTAAGATATAGGCACCTTATATTAAGATTGGACAAGGCAACCCAATATGAGGAATAGGGTTCCTAAAGCTGGAAAAACAGCAACATGCCCTGTTCTCACTGCTATGAGTCCCACAAGATTATTAAGCTACACAACTGTCACATGTTTGTAGAGTGCCTAGGTCTGTCCCATGCTGGCTCCTGCTTTTTTGTTCAGTCTCTGTGAGCCCCTTTGAGGCCAGGTTAGTTGATAGTCTCTCTCTCTCTCTCTCTCTCTCTCTCTCTCTCTCTCTCTCTCTCTCTCTCTCTCTCTCTCTGTGTGTGTGTGTGTGTGTGTGTGTGTGTGTGTGTGTGTGTGCGCGTTCCTGACTCCTCTGCCTGCTACATCCCATCTTCCCTCTCTTTTGCAGAATTTCCCAAGCTGTTTCTAATGTTTGGCTTGTGGGTCTCTGGATCTATTTCCATCAGTGCTGGATGAAGCCTCTCTAATAACAGTTGGGCACCAATCTATGAGTATAGTATGATATCTTTAGGGTTAGGAGGCTTATTTATGGCATCTTCGGTAAAGAACAAATCTACAGATTTATTTTCTGGATACTATTTCACTGCTCTCTGTGTCTACTTTGTTCTAATATGTTACTGTATGCTTTGCCGCAACTCGGTAGTGCACTTAGAAATAAGGCATTTCTGCTATCCTGTGTTGTTGATTTTGCTCAGCATTGCTTTGGATAATCACAGACATTTGAGTTTTCACATGAATTGTAGGACTGTTTTTCTACATCTGTGAAGAGTTTTACTGGTAATTAGATGTGGGGTTAATTTAAATCTGTGGGCTGTCTTTCTGTAGTATTACTATCCTAGCAACATTATTTTCTTGGTGCTAAATCATGTTACGTCGGGTGACCTTTGGGAATCTCAGCACTTTTAGGTTTCCCATCACTTGTGTGCCTGTGTGCTCACATGTTCATGTATGTATACACATATGTGGGTGTGTATTTTTATTTGTGTGGAGGCCAAAGGTAAATATCAGGTGTCTCATCAATTACTCTGTGTCTTATTTCTTGAGATAGTTTCTCTCACATAATTCAGCTAGACTGGATGGTCAGATTTTATATGTGGGTTGGTTTCTGAGGGATTGCATTAAAAACATGATGCTTGTGTAAGAAACATTTTACCAAATGAGCTATCGCCTCCATCCTTCCAATCACACCTATATTGGTTCCCAGAGGTCATTCTCTCTTTCTTCCAATTTGGTGTTTTGTTTTGTTGCCCTGACTCCTCTTATTCCCAGCTTCTTACAAACAGAAACTCTTTTCTGCAATTTTGTTAGCTTCGCTTAGTGAATCCATTTATTCTACTCTATGTTTACCTCCTCAGCCACTGAGTAATGGACATTTAGCCTATTACTAGTCTTTTATTTATAGTTATTTGCTTATGTATATGTTTTGAACTTTAACAAGCCAAAAGAAACAAACAAAAATCCTACAAAGAAAACCATTATGGGGTTCCATGCCTATAAACATATTAGTTTTCTTGGAGTAGGCTGAAGTTTGTTCATAAAAAGAGCTGTACCTTGCCTAGTTTGTAAGGTGTTCATAACAACCTTGCAATGTGATTTTATATCTGTGTTAGCAATATACAAATTTCTCATTCACTCAAATCCCAACCAACAATTTCCATTAAAAACTGCATTCTTGAGCTACTCCTGCCCCTCATCAGCTGCAGCACTCAGGGCAGAGGCAGCTGCTCCTCACCTGAGCAATACAGCAGAGCTGGCCCTGCAGGTGTAGAAGTGGAAGAACCATCCCGAGGACAAGAAAGACAGAGAGCCAGCCCTGCCCCTTGCTCATTTGCTCATGGCTGAAAGGAATGAACTAGCTAGGGCAATCAATGCTGGGAGCTCATCCTGGTGATGAGAACAGGGGAAAACTGGTGGGCTAAAGAACTCTGCAATAATTACCCAGGCCCAGAACCAGGTTTCTGATTGGCCCACCCCAAAATCCACCTCATCTGCAATCTATTTGAACACAGGGAGTGGAGAGACAGGTGGTATCAGTTCTGTGGACGCTGGGCTGCTGGATCTCCAAGACAGGGCAGCAATGGAATGTACAAGAAGAGGCCCAGTGAGGGCCCAGCATGGATGGTGCAACAAAGACCAGAGATTCTTTGTGATGAATGCCTACATGTAAAAATGTATGGATAATGGGGTTTACTTGGTGTCTGTGCCACATTGCAGCTTCCATGATAAGATTTTCACCTTCTTTCTTTCCCCCCATGTTTTTCTTTTCAATTTTATCTTGTTTTATTTATGGTGGGGGCAAGTGAAATTAGCAGGCATGATGTGAAAGACACAAGGAATAAGTAAACAAATATTAAGAAAGAACAAAAAAAAAGTATTCTCCCTGACTAAGCCATTGGCATTAAAGTCTATATCCTTTTTCTTTAGTTTATGTATTTTAAATTTCTATAAAGATTGAGGGTTTATATTCCTAATAAATTATATGTGCATCTTAAGGAAATCACTGTCACTTATCAGCTTCCATACCCCTATTTTCTTATGTTTGTGGGTGTTCTTTGATGGAAATGAATTTGGAATTTTTTCATTCATTTAATTACCTAAGTTTATATTGAGACCATGATGTTTGTTTATGAAAGACATGAGTGTGTCTGCTGCTAGTATAAACACCAGCCTCCTCAGTATAATCTACTCTTCAGTAAAGGAACATGCCCACTCCTCTCAGTTTAAAATTAAATTATGCTATAATAAAATTCCAGTGGTTTTCATTCAATATGACATACAATTCTAAATTGTCTTGAGGTATTTGTAATTGTGTAAACATCTGATGCCTGCCAATTTATAATTTATTAATGTTAATATGCAAAACAATAGATTTCATTATATTATTTTCAAATACATTCCATTGTATTTTTCTCATATGTACTCTTTATTTCATCTCTTATCCCCTTCTTTGCTCCTACCGGGTCTCCCACTCCCCACGAATAGTCCTTTCATGCTACATTTTTCCTAATTTTTGATGTTCTATAATTCTGATGCCTTTTTGTTATCCTAAATGTTTTGTAATTCTTTTTCTGTGTCCTGTACTTTCGCTGTGGTATGTTGTGAAAGAATTTATATATTCCTCTTTGAAACTCTATGTAATTTAGCTAGAATGCACTTCTGTTATAAAAATATATGTTAACACATTGTCTCTGTGAATCCTGCTTCTCTCACTTCTGGAGCTGATTTTGAAACATGTGGCACTTTATTGCAACACTCTCACAGTGTAGCAGCTAGCTTGCTCTCCACCTCCTGTCTCATAGCGCCCTTCATCAGTAAGGTCTCCTTTCAAGCACCCATGATGTGTTCTTTTCATCAGCTCTCTCTGAAGACATGCTTGAACCATTGCTCTTCTGCCAAATAGATCTCAAGTCTCAGGAGGGTTGCACCCACTTATTGCAAAGGGTCTTAGTCCCGCTGTAACATCTAACATGCTGTTGAACACTTGGAAGTCATGCTTCCACTGTTCCTAGTCTAAGACCTTTAAGATCATGCTGATGTCAGGCAGTCCCACTAGGTGGCTTGCTCTATGAAAGCAGTATTGTTTTCTGCATTTTATTACTTTTGCATTAATAGACATGCAGAAATGATACTGCTGATATAAAGATCAGTTAAGAATTATCAAACCTCCAGGCTTGTCCCAGTATTTTTCCATCAGCTGCATGTTTTTCACAATAGATGAGGTTTTATTTTGCTGTGGAAATTTAGTAGACTAAAGGCTAGGAGTAGTTATCTTCCCAGGGAAAATAGACTACAGCCATAATGAGTCAAGATATTTTCCTTAACTCTTACATCTATTAGTCCTCCCATAACTGAAATTTCTACATATCTGACTAAGAACTAGAGAACATGTCAGTAGCCTTATGATACTTTTTGAGTAAGCTTCCTTTAGAACATTTCTCTTAGAGTAATTGAGCAAGTTCTAAAATTATGTCACAAGTAGCAATCAGAGGGAAAGAAACCTAAAGAAACAATCTTCATAGCATTTATTAACAAATATTTTCTGAGACCCCATAGATACCATTCATTACTTAGAATGCTACAAGGAAGAATAATCAAAGACCTGCACAAATGGGCAGGGTCCACATGGAAAATAGTATTTCAGTGCATGTTGCTTCTTAACATGCAATTCAAAATTATATGAATCCTTTGAGTGAAAGAAATACAATTATTTGTAAGTATTTAATAAATTAATGTGACCTACAGTTACAGGAGGAGTGGAAAGTTTTACATGAAAATTGACTCCTGAACTAAGATTTTTTTTTAGATTTGTGGGTACTGATTTGGGGGTGGAGGATTTCATGAAGAACTAGTACTGTGTAATAATGTTTTGTGTCAGGAAATGAATTGATAATCATGAGAGTTTAAAAGACCTGAAAGATTTTTTTAAAGTTACAAGTGAAGTTGTAGTCTAGAACTTTTTGAATTGAGACAAAACTGTGTCATCTACAAAGAACTGCATGATGAAGTAATAAACACAAGTCACAAATATCACAAAATGTTTTATTGGAGCTTAAGATTTTATTCTGAGCCTCATTTGGCTGTCCTTAACATGTTTGGGGGGCTGTCTTAGTTATGTTTTCTATTGCAGTGAAGGGACACCATGACCATGGTGACTTCTATAAAGGAAACACTTAATTGGGGATGGCTTACAGTTCAGAGGTTTAGTCCATTATCATCATGACAGGAAGCATGGCCGCATGTAGGCAGATGTGGTGCTTGATAGATAGCAGGGAGTTCTACATCTGGATCTGCAGGCAGCAGGAAGAGAGAGAGACACTGGACCTGGCATGAGCATCTGAGACCTCAAAGCTACCCACAATGATACATTCTCCAACAATTCCATATGTACTTCAACAAGGACACACCTCCTAAGTGTTCCACTCTCTATGGGCTTATGGGGGCCATTTTCATTCAAATCACCACAGGGGCTAAGAAAGGACAGTTATCTTATTAAAAGCCCATATATTATCCAAATTGTTCAGATTATTTCTCAGCATGGAAATGATGCTTTGTAACTTTCTAAATGCTAAACCAGATGTGAAATTTCACCTTTTTATTTTTAAATATTGGCCATATTTTTGCATCTGAATTCTACCTTGGGTTTTGATAGCAAAGCCAAGCAGAAAAATAGCATATCAGACTCTAGGTTTATGAGGTTTTGATTTCAAACAGTTGGTACTTTGTGTGATGGTTACTCTCTCTAGATTTGTTGACGAAAGTCTTTAGGTAGCATTGGAGTTACCAGCCAGGGCTTACGTAAAGCGTCAAAGCTGGCTAGAATAGAATAGTTTTGTGTGTATTGTGCTTCCGGTTGCTCTTCAACACCATTACCTTGTCCTTTCCACCAGGTGGTTGACCAGATTGATACCTTGACTTCTGACCTACAGCTGGAGGATGAGATGACTGACAGCTCCAAAACAGACACTCTGAACAGTAGCTCCAGCGGCACAACAGCTTCCAGCATAGAGAAGATCAAAGTGCAGGCCAACGCCCCACTCATTAAAGCTCCAGCGCACCCATCTGCTATCCTCACGGTTCTGAGAAAGCCAAACCCACCACCACCTCCTCCAAGGTTGACACCAGTGAGGTGTGAAGAGCCTCAAAGGGTGGTGCCAGCCGTCAATCCTGTAAAGACCAACGGCACCCTTCTACGGAATGGAGGCTTACCGGGCAGACCCAACAAAATTCCAAATGGAGACTTCTGCTGCATACCCAATAGTAACTTGGACAAGGCTCCAGTGCAGACTCTGATACACAGACCTGAAAAGGACAGGAGTCCCCAAGCAGGGCCTCGGGAACGAGTGAGGTTCAACGAAAAAGTACAATACCATGGCTACTGTCCTGACTGTGAGACCCGGCATAACATAAAAAATAGGGAGGTCCATTTGCACAGTGAACCAGTCCATCCACCGGGAAAGCTCCCTCACCAAGGCCCTCCCTTCCCTCCTCCACCTCACCTCCCCACTTTCCCGCTAGAAAATGGGGGACTGGGAATAAGCCACAGTAACAGCTTCCCCCCTCCCACTCCCGCAGCCGTGCCTCCCCCCACTGCACCCAAACCGCAGAAGACCATCTTGAGAAAATCTACCACTACCACAGTGTGATGGCTGCCACTTAAGAAAACTTTTTGTTGGTTTTTAATTTTCTATATGATAAACGTAAAATGATAAGTAATGAGCACTTTCTACTCAAGCAATAAAAAGCCCAAATATATTAATCTGCATTCAACAAAGGGGCATACAAATCACCTGGTAAGTATGCAGAGTGGCGCTTCTGTACTGGATGTACATTGTTTGACATGTTCCATCATGAGAAACTGCCGAATAATGAGGAAGTGTGAATGCATTTTATGTTGCGCAATTGACCTAGGACAAACTGTGACCTTCAGATTCCAAATGTTTTCATTTATTATAAGAGATGGGCTATGGAATATTTTGACTTGTTGATAAAGCCAGGGCAACTCATTTCATTCATGCCTAACTCATCTATGCATTGATGATGCATTGATGATGTCCTCCCCTTAATCTAATGTTTTTTAATAAGAATTTTAATACTGAAGGACTATTTTATTATTTTTCTAAAGATATTTGTCAATAATTTTGCATCATGAAATGCTGAGGATAAATACCAAAAAGTTTATTTTCTATACTATACAATTATGAATCATGTGTTCAAATATATGTGTAATAAAATATTTTGAGCTTTGGAATTATGTCAATAAATAATAGTAAATAATGAGAAAGCCTAGTGTACCTGAGGATTAATATGAAGCAGGGGTTCCTTTAACCCCTTGCTATCAATCACTGAAATGGGAAGCAAATCCCAAGAGTTGGGACAAGATGACACTGACTGGATATCAGAATTTCTAGACAAACTCTCATAACCCATTTGGTAAGTACGTCCTTCCAACAGTTTCATATTATACACCTCCATTATGATACATCTAGAACCATGTGTTGAAAGCCTTGGACGTTGTCAAGCATTTTTCAGGACACACTATGGAGAAGAACATTAAAAGGCTGGGATTTTTGCCTCCTGTCCACTTTAGCAAACTCAATGTTCCTTAAAAGACATACGTTAATAGGAGGGAAAGTGGAGGTGTCTCTGGTCACAGGGTATGTTCAGCATGGCCTTTTCCCTTTCCTCTTCTGACTTAAAGATGGCATGGTTTTGCTTTGTTTTGTTTTTGATGTCCCACAAAAGAATATTTTTCTCCTACCATCAGATACAAGTCTCTCTCCTCATTACTATTTGTCAACTTAAGAAACTTACCAAATCATGGGTCAGTCAGTTCCCAGCTGCACTGATTTGAACTTATATGATGTTTTGCTTTGGAGCTGAAACTAATTTATCGCCCATAACAATCATTGTGAGGATTGTGCCAAGGCCAGAGGAGGTCTGTTAAGAGGTAACAGTGAAGAGAAACATCTTGATGGGAATTACTACATCCTGATATCTGAAAACTATTTTTAAATAGTTGCCTTTTAATTTCAAAACCTTAACTTTTGCTGCTACAGGGAGGTAGTTTTATGATTTGGAATACCCTTTTAAACAGCTTTCTATTGAAATATGACAATGTATTTTTGGGAAGAATATAGAAAAATAGCATTTATTATTTAAATGAATGATTGAATGAACAAAATAAACGAGGAACAGAAAATGTCCTGTTTTATCATTTTTGCTTTGTACATGAGGGTGATGTAAGCTTAGTAATACAATATTTCATAAAGATATAAGACAATAATGAAGAAAGACAATGACTTGGTATTTTGAACTGTATGATCAGTGTATTTAAGAAATACCGCCCAGGTAAATAAATAATTGACTTGTTGAATACCAAATAATGTGTTCTTAGATTTTTACTCCATGATTTGTCCTGAAATAAAAATTATTGTAGTTACATCACCATTTTAAATTTATTATATTAGTGCCTTTTACACTCCAAACTAGTGATAGCTCCTGAACTTTACTTTCTTCCTTTAGTCCGACTTTCTTTTCAACCGTTACTAAGAGCTAACAACTACCATCTGGAATCTGATTTTGATCAAATCCTGGGATCAAAGGAGTGAGCTCTGTTACTCTTCACTCTTGTTTAAGCCAGAGTGGCCTTGAACTCAGAGAGCTGCATCTGCCTGTCTCCTGAGTCCTGGGATTAATGGTGTGTGCCACCACTGCCTGGTTCTATGGCTTGCTAGTATGGCTGCTGGAATTAATGGTGTGTCTCACCATTGCCTGACCTCCACGGCTTGTGCTTTGCTTTGTGTTCTGAACCCTCAAGCAAGCTTTAATAAATCATAAATAATCTAATACCACACAGAAATGAAAACTTTCTCCTAGTAAAGCAAATTGAATAAACTGAATCATTGAAATTGCTTGAATAAGGACATTGGCTTATATCCACAGGAAAAACATTAGAGATCCAAATCCATATCTCTTCTTCAAAATATAGACAAACTTTCTGCATAAAAGACCATAGTCTTTTGCTTAATTGGTGACTACATCTCTTCTTAAATCAAAATATTTATAACTAAATATTTGTTAGAAAGTCAAGTCAAATTTCACCTAAAAACTTCTTGATCATTGACTTATAACACACACATATATATGTAATTAAAAAATAATTTATGTACCAACATAAACAGTAGAGTAAAATGCCATCAAGACTTTAAATATATTTTAAATCTGTGGTTTTTTTCCCTTTAACATAGAGTACACTGTACTGATGTGATTTTTGCAGAACTGATAAATTTGCCACATTTACTGGAACCTGTACTTTGAACCCATAGAAACCTGTAAACTTTGTGACTAAATTAACAGAGAGCATCATAATATTTCCCTGGAGACATGCAATTAAAATGTCACTAATGGCAGACTAGTTTTTGTAACCAGTCAACATTGCTAGCCAAATTGAAACATGGACATGAATATTCTGCTTACCATGGATCAGAGCATTAGGAAACATAATAACCATTCTTCTTTCTAAAATGAAACACACAGATCAGAATGCTTTATTTCCTTAAAAGCAGCTACTTGTTAGGATAGGCATTGTGAACTTTTATTTTCATAGAGTTTGTGGCTATTCTCCATTGAAGGTGTGGTTCCTGCTGAGTGTAGCATAGCAGATACTGGCTATGAAAACAGTCCTTCGTGGTGCAGTGCAAAAATATATTTCCACAGACATGGCAGTTATTAATTAAAGCAGAGTGTGAATGGCTCTTATTTTTCAGTATAGACAAGTATTTTCAAAATTTAAAGGCTACTTAATAATAACAAGAAATTAGAGAAATTCTTTTCTACCTCTCAATAAATGTAGCAATTTTGTAAAGGAGTCAGTTTATGACTTTTAGAGGATGTATTTTAATGAAACAAGGTTTCTCTGTGTAGCTTTGGCTGTACTAGAACTTGCTCTGTAGACCAGGCTGGCCTTGAATGCACAGAGATTTGCCTACCTCTGTCTCCCGAGTGCTGGAACTAAACGTGATCAAGGCATCACCTATGGGGCATAGGATGCTATTCAGAACCTTTCATCTGTAGAGTTCAGTTATGGCTCCTTATTTGGAGTTCTGTGAACAAATCCTGAATAGTGACATTTTAATTGTATGTAATCAAGTCGGGAATCATTTCATGCCTGGATTCTACATGGCTGATACTCATAATGATCCTGAAACTTCTGTTTTTTTTTTTTCCCTCTCTTTCCTTATTCTTTTTGGATAACATATTTTCCTATAATGTACTATTAAAACTGGAGCAAAATATTGTGCTATTTTCTTTACTAAAATACTGATAATTTCCAAGTGAGGAAATAATTTATGAGCAACAGAGTGTTTTTTAAGTCACATCACATAATTAGGTAAAGTGCTTCGGCTATGACAATTACCAGGCATTATCATAAAATCGCACAGCATTTTCTGGGTCAGTGTGTAGCTGTAGCACTACAATTAAGTTCTCAGAGTAAACATCTCAGAGCTTTAGAGTCATCCAACTTTGGTGACTATGGAATAATGACAGGCATGATGCAATTGTTAAGGCATGTGGCTGTGATGAACATACATTGAAGTTAGCTTCACCTTCTTAAAACAGCAATTATGTGGGTGGTGTTCCATAACTTAAAATCATCTTTCCTGGCTTTTGTGGAAGGAGTGTATTTTTTCTGGGCATTTTTTTTTGTTGGCAAGACTCCTCATGTCTTTTTCATCCCTAAACATCAACATTTAGTTGTGTTTTTCACAGCCCTGAACTCTGCACAACTTTTTTTATATTCTGAATAGTTATTTTGATGCTTGGAATGGGTTTACCTAATGTTGTTTTGACATTCTTAATGTGTCTGATCTTTACAGGATATAAAAGAGGATTTCAGACAATTTAACCACCATTTGAATGGAATGAATCCCTGAATAATGCAAGCCTCATTTTCTCATGTATAATAACATCAGTGTCACTTGTCAGTTCTTTCTCTAAATTCAAAAACTATTATTATGAGTCTTTCTCTCAAAAGGTCTGATTCTATAGTATTCAAGCTGCTGAACCTTGGTGTGTCCCTTTGTGCACTAGTGTTTCGTTTTCTAATTTCATCTCTTTAACACTGACCCCGAGAACTAAAATAGCTCTGGTTCACAGTGGGACCTTTAAGGAACCAGTGTGATAGGACCCTCACTAATCAGAGTTGCCATTCTTTTGTTATTAGACAATGGATGCAATTTCCTTCACTCTTAAAATATAACTGTTAATTCTCATAACATCAAAGGCAATTTTGGACCAGATGATATGTGTGGGGGGAGTGGGGTGCAGGTTCATGAAAGCAAGATATCTGATGCCAACTGTGTCAAGGAAGCTTACTTTCTGCTGAATACTCTTCAAAATGCTTTGTGTACATTAATTTTCATTTATCACATCATTTTTTCTCCTTGGAACCTTTGTTATTACCTAAATTTTACAAATTAGCAAGCTGTGATATTGAAAATCTGGTGCTTAAGATCTTAGAGTCTTTTACGGCAAAATGTTAAAATTGAAGGGCGGGTACATATCCTACATACCTCACTTTCACTATCACCTTTAGAAGTAAAGCATTGACCAAGCATTGCATACAGATAATCTGTTGAAACCAAGTTAATTATCTTTTAGAATTTGCGTGCAAATTTGTTTCTTCCTATATAGTGAGAAAAACTGCATTTTTGAACTAGTCAGGAGTACCTAAGTCTCCACGCTACCATAGCAAATAACTCTAGCATCTATGCCTTCCTAGGCCCACAGCAGCCATCTAGAAAATAAGATGTGAAGATCTAAATTTATCTTCTAGGGCAGCAAGAGCCAAAGTAGGTGGCACTGAAGACACTACCTCAGACTTGCATGCATCGTTAGTAACACTGATCATATGAACCCATCTTTCTTACTACCATTTCCAAAGACAGGAGGGTATACAGTGTCAATAACCTGATCCGTTAAAGGTGACCAAAGAGTCCCATCCCTTTAATATTATGTTTTGCTGCTTTCATTTCAGCACAGCTAAGATATTTTGTTATTTTAATAATAAATAAAGAGAAAATAAATATATCTGGGACGAGCTATGTTAAAAACTCAGTAAAGGAAATTAATGTCTTTGTGCATGTGGTGAGATACAGATTTTATTTTAGCCTCTAAGTAAATTATAAGACTGTCTGAGACTACTAAACTACCTATATTATTTTACATAAACATTTCAGAATTGCTTACTAATTTTTCCTTTAACAAAACCCCTTTGAAAGAGCCTTAGTTGTTTTATCCCAGCAACCCAGAACTTACTTGGTAGTCTGGGTTGACTTCAGACTTTCATTACCTGCTTCAGCCTCTGGGGTGCTGGGATAACCTGAGCCAGTTTAAAATTATAAATAAAGAATTGTTCAATACATTAGGTTACTATATGCATAACTTTACTCCAAAAGATGCATAAACCTAATTTGACTATATATACTCATTATATAAAATAGACAAACATGCAATCCTACTCCAGAAATATATGTAACTGGTCATATACATTGTAGCATTTATATTTTCATTATGATTCAGAATGATGATGTATTATTATAAAACATCAAATCGAAACCACATTGTCTAGATTTTACTCACTTTTTTTCTCAATACTTAAGAGTGTTAGGATAAAATCACTTAACCAGATTCTGAGGCTTTCTTTAAAATGAAGACACACAAGGCTGGTAATGCAGCCCATTGGTGCCTTCCCACTGTACATAGGACCCATAGTTCAATCCTGAGTAATAAACACCCAGGAAAACTAAATAAACGGAATTAAACTAATGGTGCTAATTTTTATTCTGAACCTGGATGTACTTGTATAGCCCTGTACCATAAGGCAAAGAGAGTGATGGCAGCAGAAGGAAGCTGCAATTGCACCAACACACGCTTAGGTGAAAGCTTCAGTAATTTCATTGGCGTTGGGGCTGACATGAAAAATTGATGAAGCAGCTTCAAGGTTCAGCAAGGCTGGAAACTTCACAACTGTTGAATATAGAGAATCAACAAATTGCTCTTTTTCCACATAGGTGAGAAACATCTCCTGAACGCTTTCTTTTTGTTTGTTTGTTTGGTTAGTTTTTGAAGAAACGGGTTTTGGAAGAAATCTTAGAAATGAAACCTGGGCCTTGAGCATGCTAAAAGGTTCTAACCCGAGGGACACCCCTGTCGTACTCCAAGCTTTAATAGCATCCTCTAGATTAGAGCTAAGTAGACGATGGATAGCTAACCACTATGTACTTCTACTCTGCAGTTTCTCCAACAGTGTTTTGTCAAGTTGGCTGGAATGAAAGCACTTGTGCTGGGAGAAGTGAGATGCATGCACCACTCTGCTCAGACATACCGTCTATTTTACTTACCTGCACAGCTCTGGTTCTTTCCCAACTTAGGTCTGTCTTGTGGTCACCACAGAAGAGACCTCTATTCTCTTACTTTACAAATCCCTGCCCAGCCCTTTGACACCATACTTTCTGCTCCCTATGTGATATATCCTTTCATAATTTTATTATTATTATATATTCTTCATCCTCCACCACTATTTTATGTCTTAACAATTTCTCTTGTGTTCTCCATCTGAATGTGCCACCTGCTAACATGTTGGTATTAGGTCCTAATTATTTAATGTGTTTAAAAGCACTTTAGCAGGTGTAAAACAACAAATAAAACTAAGCCTTGTCATTAATCTCTGATACTTGAAAATACTTATGTTCCTTGCTAATCTGGTAAGTTTATTGTGTTTACTAAGGTAAAGCCTAATGACATTTTATCTGATTTATGAAGTGATTATTTTACTGAAATACTTTCCTAGCTGTTGTTATTATTAAGTAACTCCGATTATTTTCCTCAAACACAGACAGATCATATATACAGGTCTAATTTTTTACTTTGTTAATTAGCAAGTCAGAAAACAAACATGATAGAAATCTGAGGAGAATACAACCATAAATTATAACTTGTTTAACCAAACTGCCTCAGTTTTTCATTGCTTTTGATAATATGCAATATAAGCATGAGTTAACACGTTTAGTATAGTGCTTTCAAATTATATTTGTTTAAATAAGAGGTAAACCATAGAGTGTTTTTTTTAGAAGAAACAGTCTATGTTGTAAGTCTGACATGACATAAAGTGTTATCTTGTTTGGTCATAGTTTCCAATAAATATGAATAAATATTCCAGTAACATACCTTTCATAACTCATGGGAAAAGTGCTAAAATAGACCACAATGTCATCTCACATTATGATCATCTATTTCCTCCTAATTCACATCACTCTTCATGATAAAGACAGAGAATTTTCAACTTCAATTTATGCTGTATTTTTAAACTTAAGAGTTGTATCACATGATGACTCTATTTTGCTTAATATCTAAAATGCACAAACGAAGACCTCTTCTGGGCTGACGCAGGCAATCATTCTGTAGACCAGGCTGGTCTCCAGCGTGCAGTCCTCTCGCCTCTGCTTCCCCATTGCTGGGATAACAGACATACCCCACTGACCATGCCTGCTCTAGAAGGTCTATAGTTTTAGCACATTGCTTTTTTATGATTTCTTAGTTAATTACTGGCCATCCCGATTTCTCATTTTGTCTTCATTTGGCCATTCCATCCTCACCATTTGATATACCCAAGTCATTTTAATTCTTGCTGAGTTTTCTTTTGTACAGTCACAATATTACTAAGATGACTCTTCCTTTAATCCTTTCCCTTCTGACCATTACCTTCGCCACCTCCCTGCGTACTGACCTCTTGTCCATGTGTTTGCTCCACTCTGTCAACTCCTGAGAGAGATTTTTTTCATCATTTAAGTATTATACTTGTGTGTTTATGGTTTAGGAATATCTGCTCTTTAAAATTCTTCACTCAGTTTGCTGTCTCTAACAGAAACCTTCCTAGGCCTATTTTTTGTTTGTTTTGAGAATTTCACACTTGCATGTAATGGACTTTAATGAAGTCCACCCACTATCCCCTCACTTTCAATTTCCTTCCTATCCCTAATTCCATGAGCTCTTAAAAAATCTTCTCTGAATCCACTTAATGATGTAAGTACACGGACAGGTGACATACATGGACAGCCTGTCAGGGGCCATATCTTTGAAAATAGTTGAGATTCTCATTGTCCTAGTAGTCACCATTTGTCTACAGTCTGTAAGGTAGGGTTGGAACTTCCTGTTCACCTCCATCCTCCATGCTGGTGCTTTTTATTTTTGGTTTTATTTATGCATGTCTTGTACTTTCTGTCACAACTTATGTGAGTTAATATGTACATCATCCTTGCTGCACCTAGAAAACATGGTTTGCTGTATTCAACCACTGGCTCTTGTTCTTATATTTCCATCCCTCTTCCAAACTGATCCTTGACGTTTGGGGAGAGGAGTGCAATTTCGATGTCCTTTTAGAGCTAGAAACTTCAGTCTCTTCTTCTCTTCATGTGGGTTCTCTGATCACCTAATTCTGCAAAAAGAAGCATCTGTGATGATTGCATGAAGATGAATTTATATACGGGTATAAGGGTAAGTCATCAGGAGTTGGTTTAATACTATGCACACTAAGCAGAATAATGGCAGTAGGCTTTTCCTTAAGCGTTATACCTACCTTTGCACTGGTTCTTGCTCCTATTAACTGTGCCAAGCCTTGTGGAGATGGCCCTGAATCCAATCCAAAAGTGATTGTTTCCTCCCATAATGCTCATTTCGTTGTTCCACAAGCAGACAAATATTGCTAGGGCAGACATCATTTTATTTTGAATGATTCATACCATGGTAAGATTGATAATGACTTTTATCCTCTGGTAGAGTACATAGCACCTTTCAGAAGTATGAAAGCAAGTCAATAGGGATAAAGCTTCCTGGTCAGAAAAAAATTGATTTCTCCAAATGTTCTGACTCAATTGTGTGGTGTCTACATCAAGGTTTAACCAGGTTCTGGAAAGCAAGTGAGAGAAATAGCAATAGGCTGTGGTTTCTAAATAGAACCTGGAAGGCTAATTATGAACAGCTCCAAAAAAAGTAACCTTTATTTGGCATTGGGATTTGTATTTAGTATCCTGTGATGTTTAGGAGGGGCATTATCTTCTTGTTATAAGGTTACTTCTTTTAAATCCTTTTTATGTATGTACATGTAGTTTTTAAAATCTCTATATTGGTATGTTTCATACAGCTTTTTCAAAGCACTTTAATGTTATTTATTCATCTCATACACAGTGTGGAAGCATCCTAAAAATCTAGGAATATATCTACCACCTGACCCAGGTAAACCACTCTTGGGAATGTCCTCAAAGAACTTTACACATACAAGAGATAACTGTAAAATCCATGTTCATGGTCACTCTATTCATAATAGTGAGGAATTGTAAACAGTCTAGATTTTCATCAAATGATGACTCAATAATGAAAATGTGGTACATTTACATAACTGAGAATTACTCATCTGTTAAAAAAACAAAATTATAAAATCTGTGGCTAAGTGGATGGGACAAGAAATATTTATTACTGAGTGAGGTAACCAAGACTCAGTACAAATATCAAATATTACACATTCTCCCTCATATGTGGATGTTAGCTTTCAATCTTTAGTTACGTATATCTAAATTGGAGTACCCATATAATTCAGGAAAGCAGTAAATTTATGGATGAGGGAGGCTATCAAGAAAAGCCATATGGAACCCAGGTGATATAAAAGAAATTGTATATATTAGAGAAAAGGGGTATAAGTACAGTGGGTGATACTGATATTTTTCCTTTGAGGAGTTTAGTTACTCCCTCCTCTGTCATACGTTAACCATTTCCATTGTGGCATTTTCCTTGGCCATGTGGCCTCAGCAAAAAAATAATAATGTACTTATTCTATAGGCAATGCTTTGTATAATTTCAACACTGATCTTAATCTCTTAAAAACAACAAAAATCAATGGCTATCGAAATGGATATATAACAGGTAAATTTTTCACACACACACACACACACACACACACACACACACACGCAAAAAGTCAATATAAAAATACTTATGGGAAAGAGCCAGAAGAGATGGCTCAGCCATTAAGATCACTGGCTGCTCTTCCAGAGGGTTCAATTCTCCACTCTCATGGGCAGCTCACAGACATCTCTTCTGGCCTCCATTGTTAGCAGCCACGCACACGATACACAGGCATACATACAGGCAAAATCCTCATCTTCATGATCTAATAAAGAAATAACATTTGTAAATGTATCTGGAAAATATGGTTTGTCTGAAAATTTCTTCTTAGTCTGGCAAGACGGTGTGCTAGGTTCCTTCTCTGTCTGACAAAATTAAGGTAGGAGATAAAGGTTTATGTTAGCTCACAATTCTAGGTTACAGTCCATCATAGCTAAGAAGGACCAGTGACATGAGCTTGGGATGTTACATCTGTAGTCAAGGCAGGGACAAATGAATCACTATACGCATGCATGCTGTTGATCAGCTCACTTTCAACATTGAAAATATCATTATTTGGTCATTTCATATGTATACACAATACATTTATGTCACATATTTCCTGCTCTGGGAATGATGCCACCCACAGTAGGTAGGTCTTCTCACTTTGATTAACATAGTTTAAGATAAGATAATCCCACAATATATGTCACAGGGCAACCAGTTGCACACAAACTCTCTTTTAGAGCCTTTTTCATGTGACTCTAAATAACATCATGTCAACAAAACTAAGCATCACATCAGACAAAGAAGCTTATTTCAAAGCCAGAAAACTTGAATTACATCTCTCAGGACCACAACACTGAAAAAACAAACAAACACAAAACATGACTCCCTCCAATTTTCCTCTATCATATGAATGTCATGACCAACACATGTGATGTGTTTGTGCATACAAATGCAGGCTTATGCTTGCATGCACATCGATACACCCACCCACCAATAAATGAAGGTTTTAAAATGCATTTCTTCTCTTGCTATCAGTGTTAAGAAAGACAACATTAACTATAGGGAGTTGGAGTTCTAGGAACTGAGGAATGATTAACTCTGATAAAAAAATTGAGTTAATAATGTAAAGTGTGGCCATGTATATGTAAAGTATTTAACAATATCTAGGGAAGTTATAATAATCATTTAAAAACAAAATCTTAGTATAAAACGTATAAATTATGTGAGGTCAGGCATATAGTAGCTCTCTACTATAGCAATTCTTTACACAATATTCCAAAAGGCATAAGGTATAGCTGTCATCATACATAAGATGTAGGTGTCTATTTAAAAGACAAATAAAGGGTGCAAAGATGGCCCAGCAGTTAAAAGTGCATAATGATCCTGTAGAGAGCCTACGTTCCTCCACCAGCACCCCTGTAGGTTAAGTGACAACTGCCTCTTAGTCCCATTCCAGGGGATCTGACAACCTCTTCTGGCCTCCAAAGTTTCCTACATGCACATGTGCATTCCTCCACAGAGACACATACTACTTAAATTCTAAAATAAACATTTTAAGTACTCAAACATGTATAAAAAAGTAATCCCTGAAATTATATGCAACAAGTAACACTAAATGGACTGAGAGGTTGCATTTATATATTTAGTCATAAATATGGAATAATTAAAGAACAAGGGACCATGAATGTGAGAGGAAGCAAGGTGGGTATATGGGAAGAGTTGAGGAAGAAAAGTAAATGGGGGAAGGATGATATAATAATGTGTGCATTAAAAATATATTTTGAAATTGAAAAATGCACAAAAAGTTGTCCTTAACACATTGTAATAAAAGGAAGAGTCTTACCTTAAGTCTGTGGTTTGATCATACTTTTACTACTGAAATTTACATTTGACTCTATTTTGACTAAACTAATGTAGATTTCCAAAGGATGAATTTATCTGATAAGAAAGACTATTGAAAGATAATCTGCTCCATAAACAAGGCTTTCAGTTAGGCTTATATTGATCAACTTTCATTGCATGCATTTGAGACCTGTCTCATCCTCAGCTCTATCTGACTCTCCATGCTAATGATGATGGAACCAGATGCAATACTCTCAGTGTCAAATTCAAGCATAATATAAAATATGTAAATACAATTTAAAACTGGAATTGTACCAATGGTATTCTTAAATCATGTTATACACATTCACTTACTGGAATCAACCATACAAAGCTATATGAGTTTTCTCCTTTCTTAGAAAAAAAATGTGTTGATTTTGCACAGTTATAATCAGCATTTTTATCATGTTTAGTTTTTACACCTAGTAACCTGAAGCCTTGTGTTTTGTTTCCAATATAGTTCAAATTATGTTCTCCAGGGCACTGAATCTAGGACTGTCTTTCTATTATTATTTTCATTGAATCACTTTGGTGAAGATTTAGCAACTACTTTGATGTATTTGTTGACAGAGTTCATAGTAAGAACAATCAGGTGTAAAATGATTTATCGATTGTCGTTTCCTGTTCTCTTGTCTTTTTCTTTGCTCTATTTAATATATTGTTCCTTGCAATGTTCAGGAAGACTGAGTATAATTTTGAAAGTCTTTTGTGTATCAGGCTTCATGCACGAAAGCTTTCCTATTAATAGTTTAAAGGTGTGACATTTACCTAGCTTGAAGTCATAAAGGTTAGTTCTCTTACATTTCCAAATCCATGCAATAAGGGAAGTTTGTTTTGGATTTCTGGTAAGCCAAGGTAGATACAAATAGTGGCTGATGGCTTGATACACAGTAATCCTTTAAAGAACAGGGAGATGGGATTGGATTTTGTGATACTACCCACAGGTATTTGAAGGCTTTTCTAAAATGAGTTGGGTCCCCTTGATACAGGGGAGCTTAGGGATGCAAACAGAAGTGTGTGTGTTTCTCCCTACCTGCTGTCATAATTCAAACACAGAAACCAACTAACATGCAAGGTGTTTCTGTTATGAGGACATAGGGTCCTAAAGTCCTTTCTGTACCCCAGAGAGAAAACAGCTTCATACAGCCACACACACACACACAAAGTATTGAAGACAGTAGGAAAAGATAAGGCCCCTGTTTGACTCAGCGGGTAATTCTGTGGGCAGTGGAATTCCTCAGCAATTTTGGATCTTAGAAATACATGGTAATGGAAGAGATCAGGGGCTCTGGATATAGGAGAACAGATTCCATCAGTCATTTGAAAGATTCAAGGTTTGTATAAAATTCAAGCTAATTGGATCAAAGAGAACATGATTTTATTTTCCATATAAAAAGATCAGTAAAACTGAGAAAAATCTGAAAATGCTGCACATTTTATGGTAGACATCAGAGACTCTATACTCAAGAGTAGTTTGTCTCTACTCTACCTCATTTCTTTCTTTTCCTTAAATACCAATGTGGCTTGCATTCTTGCCTAAACATCTGTTTTACTTAGCTCTATTAAGTCAATTAAACCAATTAAATCATATTATCTTTAAAGTGGGCCTGGGTATCAGTATGTCTAAAATTAATGAGATGATACTGGTATGTGGAGAGCTTATGCACAGTTCCCAAAGATTAGTGAGCATGATAGGATTCTATCTAATTGCAACAATATTCCAACAGTATACACAAAGCCTGTGTGTAGTTTATCTCACTGTATGTACAAGAATACAAAAATGACTCAAGAATCTATGTTCTCAAATGTTGAAGTGTTGATTAAATCATTTTTAATTTAATGCCAAGTTAAAAAGTAAAGAATATACAACTTCTAGATATGACTTTAATACTCTCATTTCTTGTTCAGTTTTGATTCCTAAAATAAAAGAGTAAAATTTAATATTATGTGATTATGAAGAACAAAAGTTGGATTCTATACTTTTCAGGAATATTTTATAGGTATCAAAAATATGCCCCTACATTCTAAACAATGTTATTTTAATTCTATGAAAATCTATGTACATTTATGTTTTGTTTTGTTTTTTTTTTTTGTTTTGGAGGCAAGATGTCCTTCTACATCCATGACTAACCTGGAACTTGTCAGGTAGACCAGGATAGCCTTTAAGTCATCTTCTTGTTTCTGCCTCTAAGTGTGAGAATTACAGGCATGTACCACCACACCTGCCATCATTAATGGTTTTACTCACATTTATTAATGCTGTAGCTAAAATATCAAGCATAATATCTTGGTAGACCTCAGAGAATCTGACATTCTCTATGACATCCTGAGATGAAATAGTCCTTCAACAGTGGTGATTATTTATAGTAAGTTTATATATTTTAGTATGTTCTTGTGTGACTAAAAAATTAGCTATCTCCTTACCTTTTTCATTTTTATTCTGAGGCAGATGACATACTTTTTTGCTGTATAGGAAAAATATTGTATTCTTCTTGGCATTTTTCAAATGACATTATCTACTAACTATGCTCTTTTGTGATTACTTGGTTTTTCCACACTGCCATTAACAAACTTCAAACTTTTCACTGTTCTTTATTTTTTATGCCCTAAGGCAGTCAAGGTCATATTTTGATAATCATGATAAAGGAACCACTAAGAACATCATGATCATTTAAAATATTCAAATTACATATTAAACACTGAAGATAACTATACACTGTGAACAATCAGCTGTGCTCTTGCTTGACATGGCGATAATTGTTTTTCTGACATATTTTTCCAGTGCTGAAAATGAAGTCTAGCTTATTACAGATAAGCACTCACCATTGTACTATTTCGTTAGCACATAATTAATCTTCTCCTTACCAATGAGATATTTCTGGATAGTAATGTGTGCAGCTGGAATAGGATAATGTGAATTGAGAAAGCAACATAGCACACTATAATCTGAAAACATACTTTCCAAAAGATGCCTGTGTCCCATTGATCACTTACTGCATAGCAGAAAGTGTCACCTTAGGACAAGTCTCCTTAGATAAAATTTGCATTTTTCTTTCACCACTCTCCTTTAGCAGTTATGGAGAAAAGTTCAGAGAAATGTACTCTAATTAAAATGGGCATAAAAAGGCAGCCAAGTGTCCTTACAAAGGATCGCAGCAAGGATAAAAAGGGAGAACAGTATTTTTATATTCTTTAGTTTTATATGTATGATGTGGAAAGGAAAATCAGTTGCATTTTATCCCTTTGTACTGAGAGGCCCACATGTCCTGGGATTTTTGGTTTCACCACAGGAAACACTCAGACTACAATGAGGTGCAAGATTTTACATTTGATGCTCACAGGGAATGGCATTTCTATGCATCCTGATGTATTGCCATTCAGAGTAGAGTGTCTTACTTCACAATTTCATTGGTTTTAGGAGGAATCTGCAGTTTTGCCTTGGGGAAACAGTCCTTGCACAGTTTGTGTGGGGTGTGTGTTGGTGACTGCATATTGAGGACTGTGGACTTCAGGAGTCTTGTCATGTTGTGCCTGGTAAAGACCCACACTGCGATTGAGCAGCACACAGACGATTCAAGCTAGCTCAGCAGATACCAGAAGCAGACTTTGTTATAATGTGCCTTGCTTCTGTCTGTCCTTAAAACATACAAGCAAACAATAAGAAAATCATAAGGGATTTTATAAAATGCCATACCAGACCACATACCTGATCATTGAGAAGAGATACTGAGCATCGTCAGGTCTTGTAATGTGGAAAAGATTTGTATGTTTGGAGAGGGGACAGCTTTCCTTTTTTTATTTTTTAAGATTTTTTTCCTTTTTTTTATTTAAGTTAGAAACAAGTTTGTTTCACATGTCAATCCCAGCTCCCTCTTCCTCCCCACCTCCCCTCACCAGGTCCCCCAATGCCCCACCCAATCCCCACTCGGATCCCCAGGTAGAGTGAGGTCCTCTGTGGTTGATCTCCAGAGTCTGTCATGTCATCCACGGTAGGGTCTAGGCTCTTCTTCGAGAGTCCAGGCTGAGAGAGCATCCCTCATTGTGGGATGGGCACCGAAAGTCCATTTGTATGCCAGGGATAAATATTACCCAAGGCCTCATAGATTACCTAGGCCTCCTCACTGACACCCATATTTAGGGGGTTTGGTCAGTCCCATGCTTTCCACACAGCCATCAATCTGGGGTCCAAGAGCTCCCCCTTGTTCAGGTCAACTGTTTCTGTGTGTTAAACCAGACCAGTCTGAACTCCTTTACTCATCAGTTCTCCCTTGCTGACACTGGAGTCCAGGAGTTCAGTTCAGTGTTTATCTGTGGCTATTTGCCTCTTCTTTCATCAGTCACTGAATGAAGGTTCTCTTTCCCAGACTCTCTGGCAATGGGATTGTATGCTGGCACTCTCCTGACTCATGTCTAAAATCCATATATGAGTGAGTACATACCATGTTTCTCTTTTTAGTGGCTGGGTTACCTCACTCAGGATGGTTTCTTCTGGTGCCATCCATTTGCCTGCGAATTTCAAGATTCCATTTTTTTCTGCTGAATAGTACTCCATTGTGTAAATGTACCACATTTTCTCTATCTACTCTTCAGTTGAGGAGCATCTAGGTTGCTTCCAAGTTCTGGCTAATAAAAATAATGCTGCTATGAACATAGTGGAACAGATGTCCTTGTTATATGAATGTGCATCTTTTGGGTAAATGCTAACAGTGGAATTGCTGGGTCTTGTGGTAGTACTGATTCCCATTTTCCTGAGGAATCTCCATACTAATTTCTAAAGTGGATGTAAAAGTTGGTACTCCCATCAGCAGTGTAGGAGTGTTCCTCTTTCTCCACACCCTCTCAAGCATAAACTGTCATTGGAGTTTTTGATTTTAGCCATTCTGACAGGAGTAAGATTAGGTATGTCAGAGTTTTTTTTTTGATTTGCATTTCCCTGATGGCTAGGAATGTTGAGCACTTTCTTAATGTGTCTCTCAGCAATTTTAGACTCCTCTACTGAGAATTCTCTATTTAGTTCTGTACTTCACTTTTTGATTGGATCCTTTGGTGTTTTGGAGGCTTGCTTCTTGAGTTCTTTGTAAATTTTGGAGATCAGCTGTCTGTCAGATGTGGGGTTAGTGAATATCTTTTTCCATTCTGTGGACTGCCTTTTTGTGTTGTTGACTGTGTGCTTTGCCTTACAGAAGCTTCTCAGTTTCAGGAGGTCCCATTTATTAATTGTTGATCTTAGTGTCTGTGCTACTGGTAGGATCAAAATAGTAAAAATGGCACTTACTGAAAGCAAAATACAGATTTAACTCAATCCCCATTAAAATCCCAGCACCATTTGTCACAGACCTTGAAAGAACAATTCTTAACTTTATATGGAAAAACAAAAGACACAGGATAGCCAAAACAACCCTGTTCAACAAGGCGACATCCGGAGGCATCACAATCCCTAACTTCAAGCTGCACTACAGAGCTGAAAACAGTTTGGTGTTGGCACAAAAATAGACAGATAGACCAATGAAATCGAATTGAACACCCCACATTAACCCATACACATGTGAGCACCTGATTTTGACAAAGAAGCTAAAATTATACAATGGAAAAAAGAAAGTATCTTCAAAAAATGTTGCTGGCATAACTGGAGGCTGACATGTAGAAGACTGCAGATAGATTTATGTCTTTTGCCATGCACAAAACATAAATACAAATGGATCAAAGACCTCAACATAAATCCAGCCACACTGAACCTGTTAGAGGAGAAAGTGGGAGGCACCCTTGAACCAATTGGTACAGGAGACTGCTTCCTGAAATCGGTATATGGTGAGTTTAGCATTTCCTGTGGTAATACTACTGTTTAAGACAACTTACTCAAGTCATACTTTGACCTGTTCAAGGGAGACTTTATGTGTGGTGTAGGCATAGGGTGATATTATTGCAGTAAGGAAGAGAGATTAAACTCTTCTCTGCTGAAGTAAAAGGCCAGGGGGTTTTGAGCCTCCAGACAAGCTGGTGGAAAGGCTACAGGCAGAAGACAGTCAAGATGCTTAGGCCATCTTTCCTCGCTAAATGCTTAGTAGCCTTTAGGTGCCTAACTTACAGAGAAACTCAGAAGTGAACACTGATTCTTGATTATTACATTTGAATAAAATGAGCCCCTAAGGTGAGAAAGAAAATATATATCTGTGGACCAGAAGTTTTCAAATGAAGTTTGCTAAAGTGTACAAGTAAGCAGATCAGATCTATGCCAGACAGTGGTGGCACATGCCTTTGATCGCAGCACTTGGGAAGCAGAGACAAGGCAGATTTTTGTGAGTTCAAGGCCAGTCTGGTCTATTGAGTGCTATGGAGGACAGAGCCTCAAAAAGGTCCAAAGCTACAGAGAGAAACTATGTTTCAAAAAACCAAAAAGAAAAAAAGAAGGAAAAAGAAAATAAAGGAAAGATTGGGCCAAACACGAAAGAAGTTCTTGTAATTTGTCAGAATTTAAAGGGATTCTAATGTCCTGTTGATCACCCTAATGTAGACTGTCACTGCCCTAAGGAGCTGGGCCTGGAACGTTAAGGTAGCTTACCCTGCTTTTTCCAACAACTGAAGGGTAGAGTCAGGAATTAAATTCTCATCCAGTGCAAAGTCCATGCTTTCCTACTGAACTTCAGTTTTACAGGAGCATCACACGATAGGGTAGACTGGTGTTTCATACAAGAGGGGATGTCAGAGTGAATTCTGGGTCTTTTCCTGGAAGCCATCAGCTCCTTTGAGAAGAGAAGACTTGTGTTGTGCTCATATTCTGCTCAGGTCAGCCATCTTACCGACCTGAAAACAGATGCAGCTTTGGAATTGGAAGAACCATCTAACCTGCCTATCTTTTTGTTCACCTTCTTATTTGTACTAACTGTTTATTAAGAATATAAAAACTGGCCTGGAGAGACGGTTCAACCGTTCAGAACACTTGCTGCTTTTAGAGGGGACTCATATTATATTCCCAGTACGTACCTTGTCTTAACCCTGTCTCTCAGTTAAGTTCTAGGAGATCAGGTGTCTTCTAACTGGGCCACCTCAGACATGGAGTGAGCAAAACACACACACACACTCATAAAATAAAAATAACTTATTTTAAAAAATAGAAATAAAAAGTTTGCCTAGTGCTTTTGCGTTATAGTTCTATGGTATTTGTGATATGGAGAAGAACAGGGAAAGATATAAAAGACTAGATAATGACTAGAAAATAAAGATGATGACTAGAAATGACAGTTCTGTCTTTATTTAAGCTGGAAGGAAATAAGGTATAAAAGAGCTGTCTGGGAATTTAAAGGACAAGGCAGTTACACTGACTGTTGAGGGTAGATTCAGGGTGACTGATAGATTTGAACTGTCTCAGCTCCCAGAGGGAGGCTGTAAAGAGTGTCTTGGGAGGAGTGTCTTGGGAGCCTGATGCAGATAAGTGGCTGTCGGACATTTCATTGTTGTTGCTGCTGTTGTTTTTCACTTTAGTAGCTTCTTGATTTTTCACTTATCAAGTGACTGTCATTCATTCTTGGTGTTTTGATGACAGTAAGGCACTATAAAACTCATTTCTTTTAATTTAGTAACCACTGTGTTCATAGGTTCAACTTTCAAGTTCTACCTTTTGCTATAAATTCTAACGTAATAGTGTTGTTCATTATTTCTTGCCTCTGATCTTAGAATTCATGAAAGACAAAAACAAATGAACAGCAAACAAAGGAAAGCCCCAAATTCCTGGTTTTGACAATGAACTTATCAAAAGCTTAGAGAATTCCAATCTAGAGCTTAATATATAACTATCAGTAATTTATCTCAAATTTTCAAAAGAATGTTGCTTGTTTTCCTTTTGGACTGAAGGGATTGCTCCCTTAAATCACACAATGAACTCTTAGTTGGCCTTTAATTGTCAGGAAACAGTTTCTTTAGGAGATTTATCAGGAAATTATTTTAAAGTATTGTTACTTGAAAATGTCAATATTCTGGCAAACTTCAGTTAGAAAAAGCTGAAAACATTCTTATTATAGAGGAAATAAAAGGGAAATTCAATGAAGATGTCTGTGATTTAATGAAGAGAGAGGATCTAGTACTATAGGCAATATGAGAAGTGTAGTTGTTTGCATTATATGAAACCTACCTGTTTCAGAGCTCTACCTTAGATGAAGAAAAAGCTAGAATTGAAATATGCATGGCAGATGTTCATTTTTTAAGAAACTGATGATATTGAAGAAGTAAGCTGTCTGAATATTAGTGAGCACACTTGTTTTAATCTGGCATTTAATTAAAATACACCCCTCCCTCCATACACACAACTATTCTGAGTATATCATCTGTCAATTATTTATGGAATTCCATGGAGATTTTCCACAGCAGCAACTTATCTTTACCTGGTCATATCTCCTGAACTGACTTTTAGTTTTTGTTACTCAGTACCCATCCCAAGTATACACACGGACTTTGGACTCCCATAGAACAATGTATGGTGCACTCTCACCCCGAACTCTTGGGGAAGGGTCTAGGCCCTGCCCTATATGAAATGACAGACTATGCACACCCTCATGGAGGGCCTCACCCTCCCTGGGGAAATGAGGGGATAACGGGGGGGCTCGGGAGGAAGGGAGGGAATGGGAGAGGGACCTGGAACTGACTTGTGAAGCAACCTTGTTTCTTATCTAAATTTAAACTGGAAAATAAAATTTTAAAAAATCCTTAGAATTTCATGTAGTCTTATTTGTAATGAGTTCTTTCCAAGAAGAGTATACTAAAAAGAAATCACTCATTTGCTATAAGTAAAATAAGAAATCTCTGATTTTAACATGGTTTTTCAAAGCTCTCTCTCTCTCTCTCTCTCTCTCTGTCTCTCTCTGTGTGTGTGTGTGTGTGTGTAAGTCTGCTTCAGTATTCTGTTATATATTTATGATACAAGGACTTTCACTCATGAGATATTTGGACTTTTAGGTATAGTTCCACCTTAGTACAGAGCATCTGTCTTGAGTGCTGTTTCCCCTAATGCTCTGGAGCCTGCATTGAAGCTCTCTCCCGACCTAGTGACACAGACTCATTCTTCCCACTAAAGTTCTTTCAATTTCAGTCTTGGAAATAAGTCTTCCAGCTGAGCTTTCCTGTCCAGCATCATTTTTTTTTTTTGGTTTTTTTGAGACACGGTTTTTCTGTGGCTTTGGAGGCTGTCCTGGAACTCACTCAGTAGACCAGGCTTCGTCTTGGACTCACAGAGATCCACCTGCCTCTGCCTCCCAAGTGCTGGGATTAAAGGTGTGCACCACGGCCTGGCATCATTTTTTTCCATGTTTCTCCTCACATGGGCAATACATACTCTGACCTTCGTGGAGTCTTCTCATTTGACATAGAGCAGAAAATGAGAATATTTTCATACTCTGTATTATATAGAATTTGTTTGTAGTTTCAATCTTAGACAAGATCTTATTTTATATTTTAGAATAAGAGCACATCATTGTTTTGTTAGAATCTTTTAAAAATCAGGATCAATTGAAAATACCTCTTTCATTCACATAGTTACTGAAAATCCCTGAGGTCCCTAAAATTAAAGTGTTTTTCTGCTTCTTACAAGTTTTATATTAACTTGTCTGGCTACATTGGAACAAATCTATACAAATGCTAACAATCACAAAACCTTCATCCTCGTGCTTATTCCTTAAATGTTAAAAATTAGATAAAATATATGAAAAACCATGACCTCCAATTTCAAAGATAATTTCAGTTATGTAGAAAAGAAATACATTTTAATAAATAATAATAAAGTAAAATTTAATAACAAAATCACCAGAGTAGGACAAAATAAACAAAATGAAAGACCCCAAGAAAATGTATAAGAAACAGATACAGGCACAGAGTTCCTCTTATGGGCAAATGCATGAATCCCATAAAAACACTAAACTGGAAGCCATAATATATATATAAAGAACTTGAGCAACAAAAACAAAAGAGAAAAAGAATAATCTTTTTTTGTTGTTTTTAGAGTCAGGTTTTCTCTGTATTGTTTTGGAAGCTGTCCTGGAACTTGCTCTGTAGACCAGGCTGGCCTCGAACTCACAGAAATCCACCTGCCTCTGCCTCCCGAGTGCTGGGATTAAAGGCATGTGCCACCAATGCCTGGCATAAGAATAATCTTATAAAGGAAAAATTAAAAAAAGAAAAAGCCCTGCCCTGCCATAGAATTATATGTTAAGGAACCCCCAAAGCTGCTGTTGAGTTCCTTTTCTGTTGACCATCTACTTCTGGGCATGCAGCCTACCCTTATGAGTAGTCTGTTTCCCTAGTGAGACTCTTTTGGAGGAAACTAAGCTTTCATTTGTAAATGGTTGTCAACTAGAGATAGCTTCTGGTTAAGGGCACTGTTTTCAGCTCTATGAACCCACCTGGTACAGATCAGGGGAGGGCCTGTACGTTCCGACTCAGCCTCTGTGAGTTCATCACGTTGATTAAGAAGGCCTTGTTCCTGCAGTGTCCTCCAACTGCTCTGGCTCTTACACTCTTTCTGCCTCCCCTTCTGCAGAGTTCTGAGTCCGGAGGAGAGAGATTTGATGTTAGGGTTGAGTGCTCCAAGGTCTCTCATTCTTTATGTTTTCTTACTGTGGGTCTCTGTATTTGTTCCCATCTGCTATAGGAGGACGTTTTTCTGAAGATGACTGAGCAAGGCACTAATCTATGAATATAGCAGAATATTATTAATAGTTATTTTATTGCTACATTCCTTTAGTAGAACATTAGTATTTGGTTTTGTCCTAGGTTCTTGGGCTGTGTATTCCCAGATTCTTGGTCACCCATGCAGTGCTATGTATGAGTCATGTGGAGTGGGCCTTATGTCAAATCAGATATTGTTTGGGTTGCCCCGCAAACTTTAGACAAGACTTTAAATTCGTTAACGTAAAACAAACTAGTTGGATTGGCAGCTATATATAGCTTTATAAAATTGCATTTCTACTTTGTAAGTAGAGATAATTTCCAACTGACAATATTTACATGTGACATACTTTATGTGAGTATTAAATTAAGATGAAGTGAATAATGATATACTTTTAAATATATTCCCGTACATCTCATTAAACAGGGAAAAGTTGAGCTGTTGCCTACATGGAGCCTCATGCCTATTTTCCAGTCTGTTTTGCAGGGAAAAGAATTCTGCAGCTTACTGAAAGGAAAATGTGGATGCCAACCCACAAAAAAAACCTTTGACCTACAATCCATGTTGCCTGAAAAAATATGCTAGGACAATAGTGACATAGAACTTTTGGGAATAGCCAACCAATGCCTGATTTGACTTAAGGCCCACTCTATAAGAAGGAACCCATACTAGACATTGCTTTGGTGATCAAGAACCAGAGACTATATAGCCTAAAGACATAGGAAGACCTAGGGTAAAATACTAGTCTAAAATAAAAATATATCAGGACAATTATTCCTAATGATATTCTGATACACTCATAGATAAGTGCCTTATCCAGTCATCATCAGGTAGCCTTCTTCCAGTAGCAGATATGAAAAGATGCAAGCCCCACAATCCGATGTTATGTGGAGAGAGTCTAAAATTAGAGGTCTCCATCAAATTTCTTCCCTCAGAGCTCAGGGATTCGCTCTGAAGAGAAGGCTGAAAGATTATAAGAGCCAGAGGGGATGGAGCATATTACAAAAACAAATCTTTGAATCAACTAAGCAATGTGCATATGAACTCATAGAACCTGAAGCAGCAAGCCCAGGTCCTCTGCATGTAATAGTTATTAACTTAGTGTTTTTTATGGGACTCCTCACTGTGAGAATTAGTGGGTTTCTAACCAGTGCCTGTTTTTGGGAGCCTTTTCCTCCTGTTAGGTTGCCATGTCCAACTTTAACATAATAGTTTTTGTTTCATCTTATTTTGTTTTAATTTGTCATGCTTGATTATTATCTTTTAGAAACCCATTCTTTTCTAATTACAGACACAAAGGGACTAGATCCCTGGTAGGGGAGGAGAGAGGACAGGAGGAGAAAGGAGGAAATAGGATATGGGAAGGAACTAGAAGGAGTAGAGGGAGAGGAAATATAATTAAGATAGTTTGTATGAGAAAAGAATCTATTTCAATAAAAATAAAGCAGTGATGTAAAAATGGAAAATTCTTCTTGTTGTTATTATTATGTTTTGTTTGCATTCATGTGTGTATACCACATACAAGCCTAGTGACCACACAAATCAGAAGCATGGGCCAGACAGCCTGGAACTGAAGTCACAATAGGGTGTGAACTGCCATGTGGGTTCTGGGAATTGAAATGGGCTCTTCTGGGAGAACAAGTGCTCTTAATCATTGAGCCTTCTCCACATCTCATAAGCATATTATTGAGCATATTCATTTTTCAAACAATTGTTTTAAAATATGTTCGCTGACAAGCTAGGAAGGGAATCTCTATGTTACTGCTGATCTACAGGCTCCAATTTTTCTGTCCAAAAAACCCAGTGTAAAAATGTAGCAATGATGTGGCACATGATATCAAATGATATGAGTCACCTAAAAGCAGTAGGATTAAAAATGTTGAAACTCCCACTTTTCCTGAACTATGCGCTTGGTAGTTTGTCCAGCTTATGGCAAACATATACAACCTATTAGAATCATTTGTCTTCATAGGGTTTATCACTACCTCAGTCTATTGTTGCCACTGCAAAAAATTATTAAAGATAATGGCATGAAACAACCTGAATGTATTGCCTTATAGCTGTAGTACAAAGGAGTCCAAAATGACTAACTACACTATAATCAGAGGGTCTAGAGGCTTTAAATGGCAATCTGCTCCCTTGCTTTCTTCTAGTATCCAAAGACAGACAAATTACCTAGTCTCTTGGCTATTTCTTTCATTCAAAGTCAGTAATACCTGAGAGAGTCTATGTTTTTTACAACAATATCAATTTGTCTTTTCAGCCTCCCTGTAAATACCAAATGGATGCTTTTGATCACAATGGGTCTACATGGATAACCCTAAACACTTCTTATATTCTCAAGTAGGTAGTTAACATTGCTTTCACATCCACAATCTAAATCAAGAGCTTCTGATGATAAGGATGTGGACATCTTTAAAAAGCCATGATTCTGTCTTTCAAAACTACAGATAATTGACTTATTTTTGTATAGACAAATAAAGGACCATAATTGTGCCTGCCTTTTTATTTGTTATTGAAGAACTATTGGTGAGATGTGAACTAAATACATGATTATGTATCTAAAATGCTGTTTGGTAAGGCTTTCAGCTCCCAATTATATACTCCTCTATATTGATTATATTGAGAACAATTTGAGGTTTAGGCAAATGTCAAATGAATGGTTGTCAATATGGTAGCTTAGAGGGAGTGAAGACTGGGTAGAAATTGTAATTGTGTGGAGCTGCAGATATAACACACCAGGATTCCAGATATGAAGCAAGCTGAAGTCGGACACAGCTTACTCAAATAGCTTATTATAGGATGCATACACACACACACACACACACACACACACACATACACACACAGATATAATATATGGATTAATGTCTAAAATACATAAACATATCAAAAATCCATAATTGAAATATAAAAATCTCACAAGTATCTAAATTTAAAATTGGCAAAAGATATTAGTAGATATTTTTCTAAAAACAACATAAAATGGAAAAAATTAAAAATATTCAGAATAACAAGCTATCATTAAATTAGCAGAAATGCAAATGAAAACTACAGAGAACTAGAACTTCACACCTGTTAGGATGCTACTGTCAGGATGTCAACTCATAAGTGTTGGTGAGGGCACAGAGAAAATGAGCACTTACACAGTGTTGATGGAAATGTAAATTGGTACAGATATTCTGGGAAGCAGTACAGTTGTTCTATGAAAGTTAAAAATAGTGTAACAGGTATATCCCACTTCATTCCACCATTAGCCCAGAAGTGACAATAGCCTGTATTGGTGAATGGGTAAGGACATTATAAAGTATAGAACACATTCACTCATGTATATATAAAATGGGAAAGAATGAAGGAGGAGAAAGATATATCATTCACTTTAAAATATAATATTCTCCAGTCACTGACAACATGAGTGGAATTTGAGAACATGGCAGTAGTTGATCTGGGCACAGAAAAAAAAACCCATGATTGTTTGGTTGCACGATCTATTTTAAGACTCTTTCAAATTTATTTTTGCAACCTTGCTAAGTAATGCAGCATGTAGTATCTATATTCACTATATACCCAAGACTTAACATTTGTTTCACAGACTAGGAAAAGAAGAACGTGCTCACTAATCTGGAAAAGTTTCCCAGTACATGGGGATTTATTTGTTCTAATATAAATAAGAAATACTAAAAATAAAATAACAATGTTATTTTGATGACCTTAGTTTTTACCCATTTTTTTCAAAAAAGTAAAACTCAGTACTCTGTGTGAGAAATATAAACTAAACACCTTTTGAAGATTTGATATTATTGAATGTGTGATTAAACCATTCACGTTGTAATTGAGGGATCAGAACACAAGAGAGTGAGCAGCTTGTGTGAGAACCCATAGCTCTGAAGAGGCTCAGACTCAGATCCCTCCAACTATTGCTGTGCCATTGTGTATCCTTTCTGTAGGTGCTAAAACTGTGAAACAGATCATGTAAATTGATTGATCCTAGGAAAATGCACTGCATTCCTGTTAAATGATATGAGAGATACAGATGAAGGAGTGCTATGAAAAGATCTGAGATCTAGTGACTAAACCTTTTCACAGTGCTTCTCAAGTACAAAAGCCCAGGTTATATGATTAAACTGTTCTCTGGGCATGGTTTTGACACATTATAAAATATGGTCTTTCTCGTGAGCCTATGTTGACACAAGGGTATTTTAGGTTTAGATAACAATTATAAATAAAAATTCTTTCACTTGTATAAATATTTTTTATTTTGGTAAAGTATTTCTTCCTTAGCCAGGTGGTGGTGGCAGATGGAGGCAGAGGCAGACAGATCTCTGTGAGATCGAGCAAGTCTCATCTACAGAGAAAGTTCCAGGAGAGCCTGTGAGTGCTACACAGAGAAATCCTGTCTCAAAAAGCCAAAAAATTCTTCCTTGTGCCCCAGATTTGTATTAAAATCAAATATAGAGTTTGGTGGTAGCACACACCTATATTCCCAGCACTTGAGAGGCAGCAGAAGGAGAATCTCTGAGTTTGAGGACAGCCTGGTCTACAGAGTGAGTTCCAACACAGCAAGGGCTACACAGAGAAACACTGCTCAAAAAACAAAACAAAACAAAAAACAAAAGAAAAGAAAAAATAAAATATACAACTACATTATATAAAATATATATATGACTGTACTCTAAAAATGTTTTCACAAATACTTTACATAATTACTTTATGTCTTCTCATAATATTCTTTGTCTACGGCCTTTACTATATGACATAGGCACCATGAAGAAGGTCATGGAAACTGTTTTGAGGTCACTGTTTGACATTTGTATTGATTCCTATAACATAAAAGAAAGGGAAATTCACACATAGGCAAACTACTCATGGGTATAATTAGGTGCCATGTAAACTGTAAACATTCCGATATGCAATCAGAAACTTTTATTAAATTAGAATATATTTATGTTAATTCCTCACACAATGTGTTCATGTTACACTTTGGAAACCTGTGTGCCCACAAATCTCTGATTAACATGAACTGAAATTTCACGTCTAAGCTATCATCAAGCTCTAATCATGTTAAGAGCTCCTCAAAGAGAAGCAGGAGTGACAATAGAGGTGTGTATGAAGTCAAGGAGTAAGTGCCTGGCATGTTTTCTTTTGTCACTCTGTGTTTGAAAATCTCAGAAAACACCTTGCCATTTGAAGTTTGGCTCCTGTACTGCCCTCTAATCCTTTTCAGCAAGAGAAACACAGGAAGTTGTTTCAAAAGGCTGCCAATTCATTTGTGCAGTTCTTCTCTCCAGGGAGTAGACGCTGAGGTCATCTCCTCTGCTCTCTTCCAGATGTCTGTGCACCATTGGGTCTTCTCCTGAAAGGAATTCTGACTAGTTTTTAGGATATAATAGTATCAAGAAGAGGCTCTACTACAATATGCATCTTTGCGTGTTCACCACAAATTTTAAATAAATCAAAATAGTCTATTTAAAAGCATCTGCAAAAATATTCCAGCTAGAGAAAAATGTAGATGTAAAAAAGAAAGAGTTGCATTATTGTCCAGGTTCTCTTTTAACTTTGATGCATCAAAAATTTCCTCCTTGTTTGCTCAGCCCTTTCCCAATTTATTCATCTTCTTTGACTTTGTGACAATTGGAGATCTGTCTTCTCACCTGTGTGACTATTTTCCCCATACCGTAAATGATTTCTCCTTTTTAAAAATGCAGTCAATTCCAACTTTCTTTCTTTAGTTCTATTTATTTTAGTATATTTTCCAAGATAGCATGCCACTGTTTCTAATTACCTGTTAGATACCTGTAGAACACCTGGACTTCATCAACCTAAATGTGTACTTTATGTCCTTCTTTATATCACAAACTAAATCGCCTATAAATGCTTGTGCAGTTACATTTGCATCTCCTTCATTCTGTCCTGTCAGTTGCTAGCATAATCCTTGAATGGGTGAAAGCGTAATAAGCAGTGTAATGAGTAAAGAGACTTCACAAATGATTGAAAACAAACCACATGATTTCTGAGGATTTACTCTACCAGCCAGTACAGACTGCTGACAGAAAGAAAGGGTGACAGAAACGAACAATTTACTCATAATTTTCACTCTAACAATAATTGTAATAACCATTTTACCTATTATTTGATGATTATTTTAAGTGGAAAGGTTGTATTATAATGTGATAAACATGTTACTGAAAAGAGTTTCCTATAGTAATAATTGAGACTACCAGTCCAGACATAGAATTAATGATTCAAAAGACTTCAATTTTTATTGGCTCCTTTAAGTTTCTCATAAAATCATGAGCTGTAACTAGTGATAGTTACACATACACACACACACACACACACAGAGAAAAAATATTTCTGGAATGAAATATTATAGTTACATATATCTTATTACTGTTGAAGACATTCTGGTTTTCATATTTATCCTGAAAACTGCTGAGGAAACTCATAAACATCCTGTTAAGTATGGTGATTGATTTAATAAATGCTTAGGAGAAATTAAGTAGAAATCACAAAAGTGTCTCTTAAATGTGTCTATTTTTAATTTCCTATTTTTCTACTAGCTACAAACAAAATGTCAAGATTACCTGTCACATATGCATGCTCTGTTTCCATCCTGGTAGCAATCAAGAGAGATGATAACATTTGACTTACAAAGAAAGTAGCCTGATGCAAACATTGTGGAATATTTCTCCTGTGATGAGATGTCTGTTATATATCTGGTGCCCTCAGTGCCTCTCTTCCTTATAAACCATTGTTTGGAAATGAACCACAGTGGTCCGAACCAAGAGTGTTAATGAAATCTCAACATCAGAAAAGACATCATTGAACAACTTTGAGGCTGTATCATTTAATACCCAAATCAAAAGAACTGCATTATATTTGCTTTGTGCATCAAACTGTGTTTTCCATACAGTAGTTCAAGTTTAAAATAACAGTGGGATATTACTCTTTTATTCCTTTTCTGTCTAGAAGGACAATCTTCATTAAACAAAGGATACATAATTTGTGGAATGTACCCATTATCTTTGAAATACACTCACTTCACTTGCTTGAGTCTTAGTTATTGGACATTTATTTCACAGATTATATTTCACATCCTATAGTGTGTTTCCTGGTGCCTAAGATGTTATATTTACCAAATATTCCTGTCTAATACTCACATTCTATAGTGAAACTCAATTTTATTATTAATTTAATGTATTTGAAGTCTAATTTGATATAGTATAAAAACCTATGCTATTTGGGATATCTATGACTTCATACATCAGAAAGCCCTAAAAAATTGGGCTTAATTATAAAGGTGTTGATCCTCATTCACACCCAAAGGCACAGTGCTTCAGCAGCTAATTCAAGGAATAAGGCTGCTTCTCTTTCTGTGCTTATTATTTCCAGGAAATCTCCTACGTAGGTTGCAGAATTTTTGTCACACTGTGTGTCTATAAGTGGAGACTCCAAAGTCTTGAAAGGAAGAGAGCAGTCATCCCTTCTAGAGTCTTACTTTCTGTGATTTAATAGACACTGTCAGTCATCACTCTAAGGCTTTCTCTGGTTTCTTCTTGGGCAGTATTGTATAGAACACTTATGTCTAAGCCAAGTGTATGAACAGAAAGAAATGGCTATGTTTATAAGTCATGTTTGATCTGGACCAAGCAAGAAGCCTCTTTTTCCATGATTACATGGTACTTGGAGGAAGGGTGGACTCTCTACCAATTAATTGGGTGGATACAGCTTTTGCTAGGCAACAAGTTTTACCTAAAAATTAAAGCACAACTTTGAAGGATTTTATAGTATCACAAGTAAATAAATAAGACAATAAAGGATTTAAATAGTACTAAAATATGTAGCACTAAGGGACATGTGTTCAGGGTTGTTACTGGGGTTCTGACAGTGTGCTCTAAGAAGGAGCATCAAATTTGAGATGAAAGGTACCCTAGAGATACTGGAGGTGAGGAGAGGACCAGAGAGCAAATATTATCATATATGACTATTATTACTATTTAGTGTGGTGACATATTATTTATGACTTAACAAAAATTGCCTGAAGTATCAGAATCCAAAGCCAGTCACACTATTTAGCTATAGAAGCTAGGCAGTAGTGGTACACACCTTTAATCCCGGGATTCAGGAGACAGAGGTATCGGATCTCCTCTAATTCAGGCCACACTGAGCTACATGAAATTGATCCAGTCTAAAAGAGAAACAGCTCACAAAGAGATCTCAGTACTTGGGATCCCAGGTCTTTAATCCTAAAATTTGAGAAGCATAAAAGGAAGAAGCAAAGGGTTTCATTAGAGACTTCTCCATTCACATTGAGGAGAGGCAGCAGTCTGGGACAGCAGTCTGAGGTTTGGTGGAGAGAGAGCATTATCTCTGAGGATTCCTGGGGACAGGATTGCCATTTCAGTCTGAGGTAGAGGTCAAAGCTACTGACATGGTTGCTTTGCTTTTCTGATCTTCAGCTTTGGACCCCAATATCAGTCTCTGGGTCTTTTATTATTCTTGTTACATCTTAAGAACTTTTTCATTTTAATTTTGATAAAATTATATTCACATGATTTAATTTTTGAAGTGACATATTGTTTTCATTTTATTTGTTTAGAATATGTATTTAAAGAAACTTAAAATTCTAAAGGTCCAAAATGGTATTTTTAGAATTAATAAGCTTGATGTATCAGAATTATGACATTGATGGCACAGTCACAATATTACACACAATGTCACCATGCTGTACATTTGACTGTGTGTGATGCTACATTCTATCATATATTTTACTCTGAGCCTTTGTACCAAAATACGAAACATCATTATCTGTTAAGTTAACCCCATCAAGATAATTTTCAGTTTTATTGTCAGAAAATAGGTTGCCATTTTTTCTGTTTTAATCACAAATGAAGGGAGGCATTTTAGATTTCTAGCTTTTAGGAACATTTTTGTGCTCATTAAATCCATTCTTAAGTATCATTATCATTTGTGTCATATTGCATAAGCACCTACATAAACCAGTTTTTTTTCTTATGAAATTTGTGACCAAATCCCTGGTAATGCAATGGAAGTAGCACAGCATATATAAGATAAGAAATGTCAGTGGTTCCATTTGTAATAATATTCCAGTAATAGGCAGGAAAGATGGTTTAGCGGTTAAGAGTATTTGTTTATGCAGAAGACCAGGGCTTGATTCCCAGCACCCACATGGCTGTTCCCATGTCTCCATAATTCAACTTCCAGGGGGATCTGATGCCTTTTCTGACCTCTTGAGCACCAGGCATGCACAAAATGCACAGACACACAAGTAAGTAAAACACTCATGCACATCAAATAAAATTTAAGAGAGCCTAAAAAAACAAGATAAAACACAAACAGTAAAAACAAGAAATATCCTAGCAACAAATTAAGGATGCAGCTTTAATGAATCTTGCAATTCATGTAAGACTTCCCTGATCTCCCATGTCAAAGCTCTCTAATTGGATTTGAATGGCTATAAGTTCATGTAAAATAAAATATTTGACAAGTTTACTTTTTAGGATTTGAACTCAGGACCCCTGGAAGAACAACCAGTGCTCTTAACCTCTGAACCATCCTTCTGGCCAAGTTTACTATTTATTTGGAGTAAATTATGGAATAAAAGAACTTCTATAATACCCTATAATACAAATTGGGGAAAACATTTATTATATATTTAATTTTTATCTTAGTGTTACTGCATTTGTCAATCCCAGTTCCCTCTCCCTCCCCTCTTCCCCTGTCCCCCACTAACCCCCTATCCCAACTCCTTTCTGCTGCCCAGGGAGGGTGAGGCCTTCCATGGGGGATCTTCCTAGACCTTCCTCCGTGTGTATAGGCTGAGAGAGTATACCCCTATATGGACTGGGCTCCCAAAGTCTATTCGTTTACTAGGGATAAATACTGATCCACTAGCAGAGGCCCCATAGATTAACCAGACCTCAAAACTGATATCCACGTTCAGGGGTTCGGGAACAGTCCTATACTAGTTTCTCAGCTATCAGCTTGTCCAGGTCAGCTGTTTTGGTGGGTTTCTCCAGTCTGGTCTTGACCCCTTTGCTATCACTCCTCCTTCTCTGAAACTATATTCCAGAGTTCAGCTCAGTGTTTAGCTGTGGGTGTCTGCCTTTGTTTCCATTAGCTACTAGATGAAAGCTCTAGGATGGCATATAAAGTAGTCATCAGTCTCATTATCAGAGAAGGACATTTAAGGTAGCTTCTTGACTAATGCTTAGATTGTTAGGTGGGGGTCAATCCTGTAGATCTCTGCACATTTCCCTAGTGCCAGATTTCTCTTTAAAACGTTATTGGCTCCCTCTATTATGGTATCTCTTTTCTTGTTCTCCTTTATTCTTCCCCTGTTTAGATCTTCCTGCTTTCTCCTGTCCTCCTCTCCCCTCCTCTTCTCACCTTCTCTTTCTCCTAACCCCCTCTCCTTTCCCAACATGCTCCCAATTATTTCACGTGATCTTGTCCCTTTCCCTTCTCTGGGGGACCATGTATGTCTCTCTTAGGGTCTTCCTTGTTTCCTAGCTTCTCTGGCAGTGTGGACTGTAGGCTGGTAATTATTTGCTCTATGTCTAAATTTCATATATGAGTGAGTACATACCATGTTTGGCTTTTTGTGACTGGGTTACTCCATTGAGTGTTCCTGTTATCTTCTTCATTTATATGATTTATGATTCGCTGTGGAATAATCAAAGAATAAAAACTAAGAACAAAAAATGGAAATAATTGACTTCAAATGACAGGACTTTGCTTTTGCTGAATTTTACCAAATTTTATGCTTGTTATTTCACATTAAGTGCAAGTGGTTCCTCTAATGATGCCTTGAACAGTTCTGTGATAGATTTAGAATGTTTTGCTACATTATTTTTTAAATTTAAATGAACCATAGGTAGTCTTAAGGCAATCTTATTTTTAAAAAATTATCTCCTCTATAAGAAAAACTAATCTTAATTAGAATTGAAGTAATCACTATAATATGGAAATATTGTGGTCTGGACACTACATAATACATCAACTTTTTGTCTAAAATGTATGTGTAAAATGATTTCAGGTAAATAGTAGTGTAATTAGAAAGTTTGGAATTATGTTTCCATATACTTATTAAATGTGACTTGATAGAGTGACTAGGAGGGATTGCAGTTTTTCAGACACTAAAGGACATAGCAACGAACAGCAGAGATTGATGACATTGATAAGTATTTTCATCCCAGAGGGGTAACTGATACAATTATAGAGTAAGCATAATAAATAATTATGCTTCATGTTACAAGATAACATGCATGGAGATGTAGCTCTACAACTCATGAGGCTGCATCTTCAATTCTAAGTACCATAAATAAAGATGATCAATGACTGTAGAAGCTGGATCCAACATTAGTAAAATCCAGAATGGCACATGAAAAAGAAGGGAGATGGGATTTTAATTGTAAAGAAAGCTAACAGGTTTAACCTCAGCAAGAGGACATTTTAAAGTCAAAATGAAAACATAAAAGAGAAACTAAGCCAAGATATCATGTACTTCAAGAACTTTTGAATTAAAGGGCAAAGGAACAAGTATTTCTGAAGTAAGAACTTTCCTGTGCCTTAAGGAAGAAACAGCTCAGGAAGACTGACACCACAAACTGAAGGAATGCCAATCAGCCTGGTGATGAGGGACTTTCTCAGCTCTTGTGAGCAGAGCACTGATGTAGATTGACTTATGTTTTATAGTCATTGCCCTCACTAATGTGTTCAGAATGTGCTCCACAGAATAAGAACACAAGACAGAAGAGAAGTTAGATGGTTGTTATTATAATTCAGACAAGAGAAAACAGTAGCATATGCATCAAGTGAAGACTATTAGTGTTTTTGTAGAGTTGGGAATCCTAGGTTCTAAAAATAAAAGTCCCCGATAAGACTGTTTTTATAGGAGATGGATAAGCATTCGTTTTCACCAAAATGGGAGTTCAGAGTGAGCTATGCCTGTAGCAAGGTACATTACACTAGATTTCTTTGCTTGCTCTTTAAAAACCTTTCATGCATGCATATCATGAATGCAACTGTTCTTCACCCTCTTGCCTTCTCTCAACCCCTCTTATTGAAACTTTTTCTATCAACAAGTCCTCGTGCTGTTTCATGGTTTCTGTTTATGTGTGATACACTGAGTTAAGGAAAAGTTGATTGTCTAATACTAGGCAGAAGTCTACTCACGGAAGGGAAGGAAAGTTACTTGTAACTATACCAAGAACAAAAACAGCTTTCCTCCTAAGTAACCGTTGACTGACAACAGTTCCTCAGTGAATAATGGGGCCTCATGTGATCCTTTTGTATCCATAATAAAATACTGACTGGCCTAATATTGTGCAGCTCTTGTGGAAATAACTACACCTAGAATAAGTTCATGAGTGTAATAGTCATGTCATGTGGCCAATGTCATGTGACAAATGTCATGTGGTGTAGACTGTTAGGATAGGTGAAGAAGATGGGGACAGGAAGATCAAGAGTATAAGACAAGCTTTGGTTACATTGGCTTCAAACGTGAGACAGTTTAGTGTAAAACACTCAGTAGCTACAGGGACACTGATTGCACATTTATTGATGTCCGGGCTTTCTAAGAAATAGTATTTCAGTTATTTAAAGTACTTGAGGATTCCATTTTTAAGAATACAATCCAATGAAGAATTTAAGGCAAAGTGAATCCTGTAACATTCTTGTAAATCAGTGAAGGAAATGTGCATATAGCAATTGCTTAGACATTTTAAATGTTTATTTATACATGGCAGCATTTTAGGATGATTAATATCATTTATTCTTCGTAAAATGCCATCTTTTCATGCTTCTCTGTACTACATTGTTAGAGCCTGAGGATTATATGACAGTATTCCTATAGAGATGTGAACAAATGACTATTAACCCCAGATAGAGAAAAAACAGCAGACCAAAGGAAGGATAGCACCACAACCCAACTTGGTGACAAAGCCATGCGTTTTATTGGGGTTATTTACAGAAATATGGGTAAAGATTTTTTTATAAAGGCAGAAGACAGCTGTATCATAAAAATGCATGAATGAGTGCTTGTGAGATCTAGATACCCCAATAGCATTGAACAGCCAATCAACAGATTAACAAGCTGGACAGATTACTTTAAAGGTAGTTTAATTAATTAACCTAACTCTTTCCTAGGCAACTCAGATTGTCTAAGTGTGTCTCTTAAAAATCTTTGCTGTTTATTTATGCTTGAGGAAGATGGGGCCTGGTGAATCTTGCCAGCTTCAGAAACTTCCTAAATCCTTTGAGTTGTTTACTTCCTTAGGATAATGAGCTTTTCTTTATGGTGGAATATTTCAGTTCAGTGCCTGTAAGCATCCTGTCTTATACTTCCCAGGTGTTTTTGTCTTCTTATTTTTTCATATTCTTGTCTTAATGAGCTTTAGTATGAGCTGAAAGGTTTTCATCTCAGAGGAAACTGTGATACTAGAACTAATTACATGCCCAATCTTTCTGTTCTCCTTTTCAAGGGAATGGGTATTAACAGTACTTAAAATTTCAAACTTTTCATTTTTCAGTGGCTATTTCAAGAAATATAGACACTCTAAGAAAGAGTATGTATAGCTGTTTTCTATATATCTAGTGACATGTTTTCATATGTCCATACATATGTTCTTTCTATATTCATATATACATACAAACATTATATATTCTTATTAGCACATATATATATATACATATATATCCACACAATTTTTCACCAAGTGAAAGGCCTGTATATGTGATATATATATGTGCCTATGTCACTAAGAATAGTATCTAACATACAACATTGATTGTTTTATCAGCTATAAAAATTTTAATAAAAGTGATATTAAAAACATTAAAATAATAGTATTGGATACAATATTTTATCTGAAACCCTTGCATTGCCACTTTATTCTTGTAACTGTTGCAGTTCAACCTATGCATATTTACATAGAGTAACAACTAAGACTAAAAAACCTAAAAATAATCTGTATATTCAATGAAACAGGATGGTTAAGAGTCAGAGAATTTTAGTATCTGGTAATACCTAGGACATATCTCAATTTTCCTAGAACATGGAAGATACTAGATTTTTCTTGCTTTCCTCTGAGTAACCTCATTACACCTTGAAATGCACTATGACAGCCATGAACCAGTTTATGAAGTATAAATCATATTAATTTCTGTCTCTTGTTAGTAAATACAGCAAGTAAAATCTGGAGAAAATTGATGTGTTCTCTAAATTATTTCTTAAGTGGGTTAATAATGCAATATTACTTTAAAGAATATAATTTCACAAGTAAATAATTTAGTAATGCTAATAGCATAATTATTAATAATAATTTACTGATTCTAAGTTCTGTTACATACAGCAAAGTCAACACAACAGCATCTGAATCAGTCATTACATGTCATTTCTACTAATACATTTGTCAGTAGAAATAAGGCTCTTGATATGAACTGAGTCTTGGAATTCATACTATTTGTAAAATGCCATTATTAGCAAGATTGGTTTCTAAATTAGGAAGAGACTTTAAAATCAACCTACAGGTGATACAAGATGAAAATACAGATGTAAATGAAAGAGGAATCTGTAAGCATAGAGGACCTAATAGAACATTCTAGAAAGGAATATTGGGACTACAAAGAGAAAGGAGTCCTTTGGCACCTGCATTCCTGCTAAAAGACTCTATGATTGTGCAGCCAGTCATTGGCAAGGACATCAGAGGAAGAAAATTTTGTATTTTTGGAATAATGCCATTTACTCTTAGTTTCTTGTGTATCTAACTTGTACAACAAGTTAAAATAACATATAGAACAAAAACCTTGTAGTACATTATGCTGCCATTCATGACAGCTATAAGATGCTTCATTAAATATCTGATATATAAAAGGTTTTATATATCAACTCATTATATTAAGTACACGGTTATAATGAAATGTCTTTGCATATAAACATGAATAGAATTAATGGTTATCTTGTGATTTTGTGTGTGAGACAAGATAATTCCAAAGTCCCAAAATAAACTCAAAGGTTCCAACAGATGGAAAGTCTTTTAAAAAATGAGTTGAGTCATTATATATTAATAAGGTAAAGTCATGATTCCAGTGTAGTGTTATCTATTTTTAAACACATGTCAAAAGGACTAAATGTTTTTGTGTGGATGTGAAGGGTGATTATTTTCAGCAACTCCTGTTAACACATCCCTTGATTCCACAGGCTTCCTTAATATCTATAATGCGCATTTTGTCGCACTTCTTCTGACTGGCTTGTTGAGTAAATCTCTCCTACTTGTGCCAAATGTCTTCCTTCTGGGAAATTTGTCTAAACTTTAAGGTAATCTCACCAACATTATGATGCTATGGTGTTCTGTTTCTATAGCTTTCAAAAGAAAATGAGTTGTGTTGTTTAAATTATCAAAGCCACCGTTTCTATTAGCTCCACATAGCTGGTGTGTATATACTACACCTCATTCCTAAAGATATAATATTTAGATGTTTGTCCTCTACCATTTAACAAAAGCAATTATACAGCATTCAGGAAAGTAATTATCTGTACAAACACTGGGCATTTAATTGCCCAAGACTTGTATTCATTCTATCTATCCCATGAGTTTCAACTCAGGAATTCATTAGATTAGCTTTAAAAACTACCTACTTCATACATTGTAATATTAAATTCATACTTATGTCAATTCATTTTGTTATCTTCTTTGACTTCTTCATATAGTTGTAAGTGTAGATGATGGCAGGTAGACAATTGTTCCTCATTGATCTATAGAATGTCAGCTGCTGCAATTTGTGGCTGTAGGGAAAGTTTTCTTTTTTAATGTTCCATCATTTGACTGGACTTTTTATTACAATGGCCGAAAGTTAATTCAAAAATATTCCATGATACTAGGTGGAAGAGTTATATGTACATGCTGCCCCTCAGACTGGAGCACAACCTCTCTTCCATACTGTTTGCCATGCACACTAGGCGCCAGCACTCTGGGGAGCACATACTTCAGCTCTTTGCTGTGGCATTCACAGGCTGCTGTTAAACCCCAGCATTGAAACTCTTTTACCTTCAGCATTGGTAAAAATTGGAATGCATAAATTTCTTTTCTTTTTTAATTCTCAAAGTCTTCAGAAATAAACACTGGATAACATTGATTTTCAGTTTTTTCTTGAAATACTATTATGATTACAATGCAGAGAAATCCTTATTATCTGTGTGAGGAAGTCAATAAACTATACCTGAAGCACAATAATAAGCCATTCTTTGTGAGACACTCTCTGTTGATAAGATTTAGTAATGCCAGAAGTTTGGGTCTGTCTTGAAAGTAGGAGATTATTATGCTGAATATTCCTTTGTACTTTGTAATTTAGTTTGTTCAATGTATACATCTGAAGTTATGTTTGCACAATTGAGAATTAAGAGCAATTGGTATGAAACTGATATGAGGTTAGAGTGACTTGGGTAGTTCCACTGTTTTAAATAAAGAAAACACAGATGTAAGGTTTCTTTTTTTGCTAAACAAAAGAAAGCTAGAACAATGGAATATCGTGGTCAGATTCAAAAGTGGTCGTGGTAATTATATGTGGATGTGAGAAGTCATCATAGTGCTTTTTCTTTCTAATCCTTCTGCGACAGTGCAGCTGGAGCTCAGAATCAGGGCTGCACTGCTTAAAGGTCATGCATCTGGGATGGGCGAATGGGCAAGAAGGCATGACTAGATGAATTTACTCGGTGCCTTTCAATGTGTTTTCTTTTGTAAAGCAAATATAGATGAATGGTATGATAGGAAACTGCACACTGCTCAAACCCACAGCAATCTCACTGCTTTCTCCTAGTACTTGGCAAACAGAAACATCATGCAATTTGGGAAATGCTGCTGTCAATCATTACAATTTACCCTACCGATTCACATAAGTTTTAGTATATTTGACTTTGATTTTTTTTTTGAGTAGCACATCATTTAAGACATCTGATCATTGACAGTGCCTTGGAGGAAGGGCAGCAAAAGACAACTTGCTAATGTGTTCATCCCTTTGGAATGGCAAGTCCTGAGGTTGCTTTTTCTCATGGTGAATCTACTGTGAGAGGGGTGAGAACATCCTGTGTTCCCATATACTTAATGGGAACCCAGGACTGCAGACACGGAAGAGGTTCATTTGGGCGCCTCTAGGAATGGGCTGAGGCTCCATTCACCTAGTCAGGAGATTGTTTACTGTAGTCTGCAAGAGCAAAACAAAGTATCTTTCTTACTTGACACATTCATCTTCTCTGTCAGGTATTCCTATTATGTCAGACAGATATCCTTCAACTCGCTAAAGTTTCCTGTGAGCCTGGAAGCATCATGAAAACCTCCCTTAACAAAAATCCCAATAGCAACCATATGACCAAATGATTGATGTCCTGTCACTCGAATTTCCTCCTTTCTTGGTTTCCAACTTTCCACGCAAATATTCTTTTATCTGTTTTCCTTTGTGCTTTGGGTGTTCTTTCTTCTTCTTGCCAAGTGCATCTTCCTGCCAGAATTCAGGGCACGGTGCCTTTCTTTCACAGGTTGAGAACTTTACTGAGGCGATCGCTTTCAGTTCCATTTGTAACCTGACAACTCTTAAGCCAATGCATTGCATCGAAAGAGTACTTGACTTCAACTTCCAGATCTGTGCACTCAGTTTGCCTAATGCAAGCCCATTTTCTCTGCAAGCAGTCTGTATAAACCCAGTACTCTCAGAACAGAAGTCAGTCTGCCCTCCACAAACCTGACTCCTTTTCCTGTGACGTCTGGTCCTCCAACACCATTATGAAATTCTAGAGTAATACTTCTAAACATAAATCCTTAGTAGTCTGTGAAACTAACATGAATAATACTTACCTTGCAGAATTTCTGTCAAGTCCTGAATTAAAAAAACATTAATTTGAAAATACGATTGTTACCAATTTTGTGGAACTACATAAAATTAGGACAGCACACATGTTTGATTAAAATATGAGAAGATGAAGATGAAGAAAGAGTTACCCTTTGAGCATCCTTTATAATCTCATCTTTGTAATGATGAAGAAAACCGCAAAACTCATTGCTAGAAGTCTCTAAAATCAGGTAAACAAAAGTTACAATATAGTAGCAATTTCAAGGTTCATATATCTAGAAGCAAGTTTGAGTAATTACACGCTATCAGTTGAACAGAAGATTAGATTTTAAAATGATGAGTTAGAAATAATAAAATGTTAATGAAGAAATTACAATGTAGAATTGTATGTATGCAGGTTAAATTACTTAAAACAAAAATCCAAAATATATATTTCCAGAAAATAACATTTTCAGTATTTCTTCTTAAAAATTAGATTATCACATTATACCATAAAGCAATATTTTGACAAATACACATTTTATATAGCATCATGAAATCATTTTGCATACTAGAACAAACAAGTATTCTAAACTGAAAACAAAACTCAGATACGTTTATCCTCTACTTTCCAAAAAACTGCCAATTTTTAATTCATTAACTTTTAATGAAATCAAAAATAATTTTGAGTTATTTCTCATGTGATATCATATTATGCTTAACTATATAATGCTAAATTCCCTCTTCTCTTTCTTAGTTTTGTCATGAGTTAAAGCAGCTGATTGGAAATCCAAATACCAGCTGAGCAGTGATGGTTTTGTTTTGTTCTGGGGATTTATGTTGGTAGCTTCAAGAAGAGCATTTATTTGGACTCTATGGAGAAATGATTTTTCTGTCTGTCAAAATAGATGGAGTGTTTTCTGCATCTGGGCAGCTACAACCTGCAGTCCCTGCTCTCAAAGACCCAGGGTTTGATGTTGTTTACACTATTTATTCTCACTCTATTCTTGTAATCACCACATACTCCTAAGAAAGCATGTGTTAGTGATTATATTTGAAGTTCACATCTGTCAATTGAGACTCTTACTGTAAATCTGGAAGCATTTTCACAACGAATACTTGAAGCCTTAATTTGATGCTTGTACAGAAACAAAGGCCTTCAACATCAGGTACTCTTGGATCCCCAAATGTCCTCTGCCATTTTATTTTAACACATACAGTTCGATACTATTCCTTCCTATTGCTCATGCTAGCAGAGATCTGAGGGTTTGTTTTTCAGATTCATTACTCCTCATTGAGTCCTGTGAAATGTGTGTGTGTGTGTGTGTGTGTGTGTGTGTAAATATTTTCTCAAAGCTTGCCAGTGTAGTTGAATCAGGTTAGACTAAGAATTTAACTAAGTGAATTGAATTCAGATCCACCCCATTTCTTTCTCTACCTCATGAGAGTTCAGATGACTGATATGTGCTACTATGCCCAGCCTCCACAATGCTTTTTAGCTCAAATGCAACATCATCATAAACAAAAGTAACTGATTCTGGAAACTCAAAGTTTCCAGATTCGTATTCAGGGTATACTTTCCATGTGTGTAGTTACAGGTAAACTCTCTCTTGAGCTTTGTCTCCTTGGATGCAAAGGAGGCAGAGTAGCATTGTTTATCTCTTACATAGTTTCATTAGTTAAAATGATCAAATGCACAGAAAGCACCTAACACTGTAGATGACACTGTGAAATTTTTTTGTGTTCATCACATGGCCAACATGGCACTAAGAGATGATTTAGATGATTTTTCTTTTTACTAGTTTTTGTGTATTTGTTTTATTTACTGTTTGATTCCCCTAAGAAAATATGCTCCCACGAGAGCCAGCATGTTATTGATTTTGTTCAAACACACATGTTTTAATAAGTGCTATGATTTCACTCTTATTGATTTCAAGAGCCAAGTGGTCCGGAGGCAAGAGACTTGAAGATGCTCTGCACAAGGAAGAATTGTTTCCAAAGCCACAGGGAATAAATTGTAAAACAGAGTATAAGGAAATGGCAAATCATTTCTTTTTTCTGGCATCAGAGAGTAAATTGGGAAGTATGCCATGAAGGGCTTGCCATGCCAAGCAGAGATTTAGTTACAGAGTTAATCAGTTTCTTATCTGTTACATAGATCTAAGTAGGTCTAATGGGCTTCTCCGGGTACCTCAAAATGTCAAGGCATTGATAGACTTTATTCTATAATCTCTACCCCTTCACCACCACTTCAGGACAATAACCAAGAGAAGGTTAATTTCTTTCACATATTTTGAATCATGTTTCTGTGCCTTTAAGTACAATTTTATTGTTAGGAATTATTTTATTACGACAAAATATGCAAACATACTATGTTAATAACAATAACTGAATTTTTAGGGTGGTAATATGATGGGGCACTTTCAGTAGACAATCCTGAGCGTTCCCTGTAGTACAAACTCATGCTTTCTGCTCTTCCAGGACCCACAACAGAAGGCTCACAATTGCCTATAAACTCAGTTCCAGGGAACCCAACTCTCTCTTTTGATATTTGCCACTGCCTGAGCTTACATTCCAAACTGAACACACACACATAATTTAAAAGAAATAGAAGTAATTAAAAATTAATCTTGTTATAATTGTTGTTGAAATCACAAGAGGCACAAATCAATCTTAGTCTGAAGATATCCAGTCATTTTACATCAAAATTGAACTTGCATAACATGAAGAACTTCCAGAAGTTTTCATTTGCATTGGTTACTTTCCTCGTTGCTATGATGAAATACCAGCCATGAAGCATCTTAAAAGAAGTTTTATTTAAGTTTACAGTTCAAGGGAATACTGTCCCTCATAGTGGTCAGAGCTCTAGGCCATGGATCACAAATGATCTGGAGTCAGAAAGCAGAAAATGATGAGTCCTGGTACTCAGTTGGCATTTGCTTTTTATTTAGTTCAAGATTTCAAACACATGAAATGGTATTGAACACATTTAGGGTGGGTCTTCCTGTCTTAACTTAATCTGGAAACTCTCACAGATGTGTCTAGAGGCTTATTTCCATAGTACTTCTAAATCTCATCAGTTTACAATCACAATTAACCATCAGATTGCTAAACTAAAATTTCTGTAAGTACATCTGAAGCTTTAGGAAATTTCCAAGTTGAAGTCATGGGTTTGTGTATTCTCTACAAAGAGGTCAAACTACAGTAATACATTAATTTTATATGTAAAGTTTTACTAGGGAGATGAACGTTAAAAGACCCTTGAGAATATTTGGGTTTTGAAAGACCACTATATTAGAAACCCAGGAAGGTGATAAAGAAGAGAATAACTCAAAGAAAACAAGGAGAGTTTAGGAACTAGGGCCTTTATAAAGCATGGGCGTATTGAGGTTAAGAAGAGCCATGGAAGCTAGTGAAATGGCTCACAAGGTAAAAAAAGAACACTTGCCACCACGAATGACAACCTAAGCTTGATTCATTTAAAAGGCGTGAACTGACTCCCATAAATTGTACTCTGACCTTTATATATATACACTGTGACACATATGTACACACAAACACACAACATTAAATTTTGTACATTTTTTACAAAAGAAGGGAGGATGGAAGGTATGAAATATTTTCCTTTTCACAATTAAGCACTGAACTGAACCCAAGGAACCCAGTGACAGAGAGGAGTGATGAGCAAATTGGCAAAAAATGGGCTGGGAAAACCAGCAGAGTCAGCTGATCTGAACAGGGGAGAGCTTTTGGACCCCAGCCCGACAGCGGGGAGGCCAGCATGGAACTGATCTGGACCCCCTGAATGTGAGTGTCAGTGAGAAGACCTGGGAAACCTATGGGGCCTTGAGCAGAGGATCAGTGTCTATCCCTGGAATACAGTCATCGTGTGCCCATAGTACAAAGAGGGATGCTCTCTCAGCCTGGACTCTTAGGGGAGTACCTGAACCCCACCCTAAGTGAAATGACAGACTCTAGATATCCCCTTTGTGGAAGGAATTGGCAATAGGGTAGGAGAAGGGAAAAATGCAGTTTTTAAAAAAATACTAGAGATATTTCAAAGTTTTCACTATGTGTCTGAAAATCTGTAGGTGACTAAGATATGTTGTATATTCTGGAATGTAATGACAGTGTGGTGTGTCAATAATTTTCATGGTTGTTCTTCCAAAGTTTCTACATTACAGAAGAGACCCTGAAAATGACTGGAGCTCATTTCAATTACAATAATATTTAGCAAAAAGACAGGAATCCCCAAAATTTTATAGGGTAAAGATATATTTATGGCCTTCATTGTGGTGCTGATTTCATGTCAGGATTGTAAGCCAGCATATGTTTGTATTGTATATTAAATATATGCATTTATTATGCATATTCCAGTTCAACAGTAATAATAAAAATGAGAAACTAAATTTAGTATTAGACAGCATTCTAGCACTGTGCAGGTTCCTGTTGAATCAGCTCAAACAAGCTAATCCATGCAATTTTATTCAAATCTACACTCAGTTTGTTCAAGTATCTTGCAATCAGTTGTGGTGGGAATATTTACAACCATGAAATCTGTCAAAGGCGACAAGTGTTGGTTTATTTGTTTCATTTTCCCCTTTCACAGTTAGTTTAACATACTAGAGCAGTTCTGGAGTTACAACACTGGCAACAGATAAGCAAGAGCAAACTGCACTGATCTGCTTGTCTTCCTTTCCATGGTAAGGCAAGGCTGGGAATGAAGACACATCACGGTGTAGGTAGCTGGAGCCCACTTGGCTCTGGTGCCCTCTTTCATAAACACTGCATAAAAGCAACATAGTTCACAGGCGACTATGCTTCAGCTCTTCTATGCACACTTTTGCTAAAAGCTATGCTAAACACCTGCCTGTACTGCTGAAAATGGTAGCAGTCACTCAAGCAGCAGCTTGAGAAGGTTGTAATCATGAATATTAGCACTGTGCACAGATCACTCCCAATTATCTCCTGGGGAACCTTGTTATTGTGCAACTGAGATGCATATGGGCTTTCAACTATAATCACCCATAGAACCCTTCCAAACAGGCAGTTGTCCAGAAATCCCAGTTTGCTTCTGCTAGCTAAAAGGAGCACTGTGAAGCATGTTTTTCTGTGCCCCTTTCTTCATATTTTTTACTTTTCATTGTTTTCAATATATTTCCTATAAAGGGGTTATTGAGCATTTTCTCACATAAAACATTTTTTTCTGAACTTATATTAAACATTATCTACCATTAGCTTATGTAGAGTGGAAAGACTGTAATAGTTTATGGATAAACCTGCATCTTTGAAGTTCCTTCATCTTAATTTTTCATGTTCTTTATTTTTGGTGCATTTTTGTGTGAACCTCAATGCTCTGTAGCCTTAATCTATCTTTAAATATTGATTCGAATTATTTTCTTTCCTAAGTATATCTTTGAAACTAATAGTTAGGTTTCATGTGTTTATTGCACATAGCAATGTTTTGGAGCATATTAACAAATTATACCTGAGTTTTCCCATTTATAAAGTGTGAACAATGACAATAACTTTATATTGACTGCTTGTAGGAAGTTAATGAGTGGTATGCATCATACTGTGTGTGTTGAGAGTAATACGGCTATTTTCTATAGTAATTATTACATGAATTTTTGGCACTGAGATAACTGAATTAAAAGTAAGTTGAAGGGCTCTAGATGTATAAAAGCATGGCAGTAATGTCCTGAACACTTACTATTACTTATAAATAACACACTAAAGTGCAGTTTAATAGCTTCAATTCAGTTGCCTCTTCTTTTTATTTTAAGGAATTGTAAAAATGTTGATTTTATATTCAGGGGCTCAAGATGTAGATTAGATGTAGGAAAATATTCATTTAACACGTACAAACTCTGGGTTCAATTTTCAACATCACATTAGATACACAGACTAAACGTGAAAACACTCCTTTGGAGGAGTTAGTTTTTACTTTAATCCATTCCTCTTCTTCTTCCTTCTTACCTTCCATTCTCTTTACTTCCCTTCTCTTCTCCCCTCCCCTTTTCCCCTTTGCCTCACCCCTTCCCTTGCCTTAGTCTGTGTCTCTCCCCTTCATTATATGACCATAATGTTTTAACTACTCTGTCTCTCTTTCTGTATCTCTTTCTCTCTCCTTTCTTTCATTACCATAGTGTGTAAACTACAACTTTGTAATATGTGTTAAAGCAAGAAATATGAGAGTTCCAACTTTATTCTTTTATTTTAAAGATTATTTGAGCTAATTGGGAGCTTTTTGTTATTTTGTTTTTGTTTTGTTTGAAATTGAATGTGAAACTTTTGACTTTCTCCTGAAAAGGGTGTTATTGGTATTTGATTTTGAGAGCCATGGTATTACATGTGCAGTTTACTTTAGATAGCAAAGGCATATTAATAGTCATTTGTAGGAAGAGAAAGATGGTTCAACAGTTAAGAACACTGGCTTGCCTTCCAGAGGATCTGGTTCAGTTCTTAGCACAGTCATCTGTGACTCCAGTTCCAGAAGATTCTGACACCTCTTCTGACCTCTGTGGACACCGCATGCAGGTAGGACACAGACATACATGCAGGCAAAACTTTAGTTACATAAAACATAATACATTTTACAATATGATTTTAGTATACAATCACATTTTGAGAGAAGTTGAGCTGGCATGGCAGGAGAATTCTATAATCCCAGTACTTGGTGAAAGAATCGGGGAGGAACAGAAGTTCAAGGATAGCTTGGGGTGCATTATTCTCTGCCTTATAATAGAAATGAAATCCCAAAGGATGAACTTGGGCTCTTACTCTCTGTGGTTTAGAATGCAGATACAGCAGTCCTCACCATATTTCAGAAACAGATTTCATGCACATAATTGGCTGTCTCCCTTCTGGTCATAACAATGATGTCAAACTTACCAAGTGACTACACCATAGGGGAGTTTCACCAGTTTCAAGACCCAGAGCAAAAGGGGTGATTTTGAACATATTACAGGGTTATTTCAAGCTAGCTGTGAGCCATTATAACTGACTGTAAACCAAATCGCCTTAAAATATACAGGGTCACGGCTGATTTCACCTCTCATGTCTTAAGCACAGGACTCAATATGTGGCATATGCTTTTAGTTGCTCCATCTGTGCCCTGGCTTGATTTTATCTCATCAGAGAACGACTGAGTGATCTGTGTTCAGTGTCGGTAATTATAGATTTGAGCAGACACTTCCTTCTGCAGTTGGCTCCTCAGAAAATAGCAGTTACTAAGAGGCAGGGCCACCTACTGTGATGAGCCAAGACCAAGCAAAAGGCCTACAATGGGTCAAATGCCACCTTGTCGTCCAAGGGAATCTGTTTCCTTGAATTATTTCTGACTTTACTTATCGTTACATATAAACCTGTTGTCTAGGTACTAGGCTAAATGCACTCTTCTAGCACTGACAAAAAAACAAACGGAAAATTAGAAAATTAGCAAACGATAAAAAATAGAGATAGAGGTAAGAAATACCTAACAGTATGATGAGACAAATGAAGTTTTTGAGTGGCTGCCTCACAGACAAATTAGAAAAGATACATTAAACTAAAGTATTTAAATTGATTACACAGAAAAGCAATACTTCACAAGAACTTTTATCTCAAGTATATCTCCTATGCCATGGTTTTTATACAACTTTTAAAAACTGTTGTGCTGAAATATAAATAAAAATTGAGTCTCACAAAGTGTTTTCTGCACCTAGACACAGATAATTAACTGATTTGTAGAATTTTAAATATTAACTAAAAAGAAAATTAAGAAAAATATATTAGGTTTATTAGTACAAGCAAGAGATTCATAAATTTAAGGCCTGCTTGGGCTGTGCTATGCCGTACAACTATTCTGTTCTATATAGCAAGACTCTGGTGTAGTGATATATTATTTATGATCTAGTAAAGTCACTGAAGATCAGAATGCAAATCTAGCCACAGTCATAGAAACTGGACAGAGGTAGCACAAAACTATATCTCAGGACTCAGGAGACAGAGGCAGATCTCTCTGGGTTCAAGGCCAACCAGGGCTACATGAGAGTGAGTCAGTCTAAAAGAGAAACAGAGTTCACACCTTTAATTCCAGCACTAGAGAGGTATGTAAGATAGGAGCAAGGCATTTAGGATTTTCTCTGGCAATTAGTCTCCAGACACATTGAGGACAGGATCCCTACCCCAGCCTTGGAAGAAGGAAAGATCTCTCTGGGGGCTTGGCTGCTTTGCTTCTCTGATCTTCTGTTTGAATCCCAGTGAGCACATATTGCTTGGAAGTTCAGTACTGTAATGTGCATGTGCATGGCACATATCTGGATAAGACTAATCTAAGTTACAGTTTCTATTGCTGTGATGAAGCACCATTACCATAAAGCAAGTTTGGGGGGAAAATGTTTATTTGGCTTACACTTCAGTATTGCTGTTCATCACTGAAGACCTCTGCAGGAGGGCAGGATGCTGGGGACAGGAACTGATGCAGAGGGAAACTTCTTACTGGCTTGATTCCCGTGGCTTGCTCAGCCTGCTTTTTTATAGAGTCCAGGACCACCAGCCCAAGGATGACACCACCCACTGTTGATCACTAAATGAGAAAATGCTTTACAGCTGGATATCAATGAGGACTTTTCCTCCGCTGAGATTTCTGCCACTGATAATGCTATCCTTAGCTTTGGTTGACCCTGCCCCATTCTGTTTAAAGTTTCCCAGGCCTTGTTTATCACATGACATGTACTTACTGTGACTTCTCTGATGACTTTTACTTCTGTGTAACATGATTTCTTCCTGCCAGCCTGGTCCCTGAGCTGCTTCAGCCCCAAATGAACATGCAGGGCACTATATTAATTATGCAGCTGTTGGCCGTTTGCTATGGTTTCTTATAGGGCTAGCTCTGACTTAGTTATTAACCCATAACTGCTAATCTGAGTATTTACACATGGTTTTCCTCTTACTAGAGAAAGGGTCCAGACCTCTTACTTCTCTTCTATCCTACATGGTGACCGACTGTGCCTCCATTTCCCAGAATCCTCCACTTCTCCTAGTCCCACCTATCTTGCTTCACTATTGGCCAACAGTGTTTTATTCATCAACCAATAAGACAAACATATATACACATAAGGACATTCCCCATCACGTCTGCACTATTCTGTCACCTTTGTCAAGATGAATAATCATAAGTGTCTGGATCTGCAGTGGCATTTGGATTTTAAAATGGATTAAAACAATGTACTTAATGACATTTATTTCAAAGAAAGTTATGGAAAGTAATGTATTTACACTGAAATTGTATTAATTTATTTTTCCTTTCTTCATATATATACATTTATATGTATATATATACATATATATATATGAAGGTATATATGTATATATAGGGTATATACATATGTGCGTGTTTGTGTATGTATCAGGGGGTGAGGCACTTATGTGTGTGAATGCTGGCACTCAAGTACCATGAAGTCTGTATGAAGGTCAGAGACAAGCTCATGAGTCACCTTTCACCTTGCTTGGAATAGGGTCTCTTTTGTTGTTTTTGCACTGTACTCCAGGCTACCTGAGCCATGACCTGCCAGTTTCCTATCTCTGATGCCCAGTAAAAGCACTTAGCCACAGATTTTTACCTCTATGCCTTTGACTTTTACGTGGGTTCTTGTCATCAACACACAGGTCCTCATTTTCTTAATGCAGGTGCTTTTACCTGCTCAGCCAAATCCCAGCTTCTGTGTTAGTTTCCTGATTCAGCTTTAACAAATTACCATAAATTTAGAGGCTTAAAACAATGTATAGTTACTGTGCTAGGGATTCTTAACTCTATTATTCCACCCTTTCCTTGACCTAAATTCAAAATGTAAGAATCATTCTGTCTTTACCTTGGAGAAAATTCTACTGCACAGTCTTTGTGGCTTCTACAAATTGCCTACATCATTCTTAGGCTCACAGACGACATCTAAATCAATGTACACTTTCAACTGTTGCCTCCAGTATTTCTACTCCTATCTGGCTTTTGTCTGACAAGACTTCTGATGATTACATTGACCCCATCTCTGAAAATCTCCTTGTGCCATAGCCCTTAAGTCATGCCATATGCAAAGTCTCCATTCTGCCTGATGTCTATCAATGAAGCACAGTCACAGGCTCCTAAGATTAGCACTTAGATACATTTGATGTCATTATTCTACTTGACTGCATTCAGCCCCTTTCTCTTCCTTTCACACATTTTATGTGATTTGTTTTTAGACATTTACTCCCTATAATTATATTCTCTAACTAATCCATTTTACTCATAGTTAAGTAAATCCAGAGATTCTGATGTATCTTGATTAGAGCAGCAATTCTATTTTGAAAAGGATTTTCCAATTATTTTTCCCAAGTACACCTCCCTAGGGCACTGTTTCTCAGGTTTGTTTATGAGTATGTTCAGTGTACTTCTGGTTATGTTTTTGTGTGTGAGGATGATTTAAAGCTCATTTTGCAAATGTCTATTTAGTTGTATTAATAACTGTGCTAGGTCAAACACACTTTCCCTCCAGACTGTCGTGTTATTGCATTAATGACTTCTGTGTTCCAATATTGTAATAGAGTTCTCTGAAGACAGTCTGACATTTTCCCAAACTTTGGGAACTTTAATTACTTATTCAAAAATTTTCATTGCTGATGACTTCACATGTATATTATCACTTTGTATATGTCTGAAATTATTTATCATGTCTCTAAGAACATATGCATTCCATTCATGAATTGAATTTGTGTTTTTCAGGACTCTGATTATTCAGAGTTCAGTCAGCTACTATCAATTTCCATGTTCCTTTTTCCTTGGGTACTTCAAGTATTTTGTTTTCTTCTTTGCCCTTGCTTTAGGATACTGTTTTGCTTTGTTGTCAAAAAGTCATTTCTCACTGGCCTATCCCCATCAAATGTATTTACTAATTTATTAACAGTAGAATATTGGCTCTGGATTTGATTATTTGTTGTTCAATTTCCCTGCTCATTTTTAGCTGTTACTTTGTTATTTCATCTTTAAAATACAGCTACATTGGAATCATATTTTCGGTATAAATTACATATTCATTTTCTTGCAAAAATAAGGTGTAATGTTGGTTTCTGACTGGTCTATTCTTAATGGGGACACAGTAACTCAACCTTTCTGTTTTAAATACTATTATTTCCTTAACTTTACCATGCATGCTTGTTTTCTCCCATAATGCGGATCCATGTTTTTCCTTCAAAGCTTCAGCATGACACTTTGCATGATTTCCATGTGTCTGAATACACATTGCCAGTGGGGAGTGGAGTAGGAATCTTATGGGGTTAAAAATAAACCCAGTAATAAAATATTATTTTTCTTTTACTTACTAATGTCCCACAAATAAACATTCATTTTAATCCATTCTGCAATATATTGATGCTACAAATAGCATCTATGATTTTGATAGAGTTCTTTGGGTCTAGGCACTCATCACTAAAAAGTTACTCCCTTTCTGAACTGTTTGAATCTTGAAATCCTTTGGTCTGCACCTATCCTCTCTCACCCTGCTATTTTAACCACTGGTTTTTAATTTGAAAGTTTCAAGATCTCTCTGTAATCATGTCTCTCCACAAATACTGATCTATTAGGAATTGTGAGGTGATAAGTTATTGCATGTAAGATTTTTTTGATTATTATCTTTGCTTTGTTCTCAATAGATTTCCATGCATGTACAGGCAGTAGACACTTGAATTTTGACACAGTTGTGTTATACTTATGGATTTCAATATATGTGTGTATATGTATGTGTATGTATAATATATATTCAATTTTATTTATGATATATATCACATATAATGAATATATATAAATATTCCATTTTTATTCCAAAACATTTTTCCTTCCAGTTTATTAAGTGTATTTTTGTGTCTGACCATTTCCATAATGTAATTGGTATGGAAATATGTTAATGTGTGTGATCTCCACAGTTCATGTATAACAAAACCTTAGGCAAACCTGAGGGAGAAAGAGGGAGAGAAAGAGAGAGCTCTAATTACACAAAATTAGATATGAAAAAAGAGACACTGCAGTGAAATTCAGAAAATACTTAGGACATATTTTTTTTATCTTTTTTCATTTAAATTAGAAACAAGCTTACTTCACATGCCAATCCCAGCTCCTTCTCCCTCCCCTCCTCCCCACCTCTGCTAACCTTCCCAACCCCCTAACCCAATTCCAACTCTGCTCCCTAGGAAGGGTGAGGCCCTCCATAAGAGATCTCCAGAGTCTGTCATTTCATCCAGGGCAGGGCCTAGGCCTTGACACATTTGTTCAGAGTGAGAGAGCATCCCTTGATGTGGAATGGGCTCCCAAAGTCCATTTGTATGCCAAGGAAAAATACTGATCTTCTACCCAAGGCCCCATAGATTGCCTAGGCCTCATTGCTGACACCCAAATTTATGTGGTCTGAATCATTCCCATGCTGGACTCTTAGCCATCAGTCTGGGGTCCATGAGCTCCCCCTTGTTCAGGTCAGCTGTTTCCATGGGTTTCCCCAGCACGGTCCTGACCCCTTTGCTCATCACTCCTCCCTCTCTGCAACTGGGGTCCAGGAGTTCAGTTCAGTGCTTAGCTGTGGGTGTCTGCCTATTCTTCCTTCAGCCACTGGATGAAGACTGTAGGATGGCATATAAGGGGCATACAAGGTAGTCGTCAAACTCGTTATCAGGGAAGGGCATTTAAGGTGGCCTCTCCACTATTGCTTAGTTTGCCAGTTGGTGTCATCCTTGTAGATCTCTGGAAATCTCACTAGTGCCAGATCTCTCCTCAAAGCTATGACGATTCCCTCTATTATGTTATCTCTCATCCTATTCTCCTCTATTCTTCCTGAAACTCAAACTTCCTGCTCCTCCATATCCTCCTCTCCCTTCGTCTTCTCCCACTCTCTATTTTCCAGCTCCCTGATCCCTTCCCCCATGCTCCCAATCTGCTCAGAAGATCCTTTCCCATTCCCCTTCTCTGGGTTCCAAGCATATCTCTCTTAGGGCCTACCTGTTTGTCAGACTCTCTAGCAGTGGGATTGTAGACTGGCCCTCCCCTGATCCGTCTAAAATTCATATATGAATGAGTACATACTATGTTTGTGTTTTCGTGACTGGGTTACTTCACTCAGGATAGTTTCTTCTAGTGCCATCCATTTGCCTGACAATTTCAAGATTCCATTGTTTTTTTTTCTGCTGAATAGTACTCCATTGTGTAAATGTATCAAATGTTCTCTATCCATCTCTGTTGAGAAGCATCTAGGTTGCTTCCAGGTTTTGGCTATTACAAATAATGCTGCTATGAACAGACATCCTTGTATGAATGGGCATCTTTTGGGTATATGCCTAGGAGTAGATTTGCTGAATCTTGTGGAAGACTGATTCCCATTTTCCTGAAGAATCTCCATACTGATTTTCAAAGTGGCTGTACGAGTTGGCACTCCCACCAGCAGTGGAAGAGTGTTCCCCTTTCTCCACATCCTCTCCAGCATAAACTGTCAATGAACTTTTTGATTTTTGTCATTCTCACAAGAGTAAGATAGTGTCTCAGAGTTGTTTTGATTTGCATTTCCCTAATGGCTAAGGATAGTAAATGCTTTCTTACGTGTCTATCAGTCATTTCAGATTCCTCTATTGAGAATTCTTTATTTAGATCTGGATCCCACTTTTTAATTGGATCCTTTGGTATTTTAGATATTTGCTTGTTGAGTTCTTTATAAATTTTGAAGATCAGCCCTCTGTCAGATATGGGGTTAGTGAATAGCCCCTTTCTGTGGGATGCCTTTTTGCCGTGTTGAGAGTATCTTTTGCCTTACAGAATCTTCTCAGTTTCAGGAGGTGCCATTTACTAATTGTTGATCTCAGTGTCTTTGCTACTTGTGTTATGTTCAGGAAGCAGCCTCCTGTACTAATTCATTCAAGGGTACCTCCCACTTTCTTTTCTAAGAGGTTCAGTGTGGCTGTATTTATGTTGAGGTCTTTGATCCATTTGAACTTCAGTTTTGTGCATAGTGATAGACTTGGATCTATTTGCAGTCTTCTACATTCTAGTTTCCAGTTATACCAGCGACATTTGCTGAAGATGCTTTCTTTCTTCCATTGTATAATTTTTGGTTCTATGTCAAAATCAGGTGTGTGGATTAATATCAGGGTGTTTCCTTCAATTCCATTGATTTACCTGTCTATTTTTGTGCTAATACCAAGTTGTTTACAGGGCTATAGCACCATAATAGAGCTTAAAGTCAGGAATGGTGATGCCTCCGGAGGTTCCTTTGTATAACAGTGTTGTTTTGGATATCCTGGATGCTTCACTTTTCCATATAAAGTTGAGAATTGTTCTTTAAAGGTCTGTGAAGAATTACTCTGGGATTTTGTGGGGATTGCATTGAATCTGTAGATTGCTTTTGGCAAGATTGCCCTTTTTACTATGTTAATCCTACCTATCCAAGAGCATGGGAGATCTTTCCATTTTCTGTTATCTTCTTTAATTTCTTTCTTTAAAGACATAAAGCTCTTGATATACAGGTTTTTCACTTGTTTAGTTATTGTTATCTCAAGGTATTTTATGTTGCTTGTGACTACTGTAATAGGTGATGTTTCTCTGATTTCTTTCTCAGCTCTTTTATTGTTTGTATATAATAGGGCTACTGATTTTTTTTAGTTGATCTTGTATCCTGCCACTTTGCTGAAGGATTTTACCAGCTGTAAGAGTTCCCTGGTAGAGTTTTTTGGGTCATTTATATAATCTATCATATCTTCTGCAAATAGTGAAAGTTTGACTTCTTCCTTTCCAATTTTATCCCCTTGATATTCTTTCATTGTCTTATTGCTCTGGCTAGTACTTCAAGTTCAATATTGAAGAGGCATGGAGAGAGTGGACAGCTTTGACTTGTTCCTTATTTTAGAGGAATTGTGTTGAGTTTCTGTCCATTTAGTTTGATGTTTGCTGTTGGTTTGCAGTATATACCTTTTTTATTTTTAGGTATTGAAAAACCTTAATACAATCCCCCCATTTTTGAGACTCAATTGAAAAACCTTAATACAATCCCCCCATTTTTGAGACTCAGAAGGTCGCCTCAGTGGAAAATTCCCCAAGGTCCCTTCCCATAGACAGTGAACAAGGTCGAATTAAAAAGAACATCTGGTCCAGAGTGCTGACAAAGGAAACTGGCAGGCTATAGAGATAAGTTTAATTCTGATCTTGTGGTTTCTCCAGGAAGGATGAGTTATGCCCGCGTTCTAACAATACCCCTATTGCTTGCCCACATCTGCACCTGCAGTAGCTCCCCTCCTTACAATACCCCTATTACTTTGCTTGCCAAAAGTATGTATATAAAAAGAAAACTGTCCTAAAGCCCAACACGTTCAGTTAGCTAAGGCTGCTGAATCACCCACAGACGCCTGTGTAAACAATAAACCTCTTGCGGTTTGCATCCAACTGTCTGGTTATTGACCTTGGGAAGTCACCGGGGTATTCAGCCTAAAGCCTGATAATCTCAGGTCTTTCAGTATGTTCCTGTCATCCCTAATCTCTCCAAGACCTGTATCAAGAAGGGTGTTGGATTTGTCAGCATCTAGTGAGATGATCACGTAATTTTTGTTTCTCAGCTTGTCTATATGGTAGATTTCATTGATGAATTTTCTTATGTTGAACTCTCCGGGCATCCCTGCGATGAAATCTACTTGATCATGGTGGATGATTATTCTGATGTGTTCTTGGACCTGATTTGCCAGTATTTTATTGAGTATTTTTGCATCAGTGTTCATGAGGGATATTGGTCTGAAGTTCTCTTTCTTAGTTGCGTTTTTGTGTGTCGTGGGTATCAAGATTTTTGAAGCCTTCATAAAGAGTTTGGCAAGACACTTCTGATTCTATTGCAAAATAGTTTGAGTAGAATTGGTATAGGCTGTTCTTTGAATTTCTGGTAGAATTTTGCACTGAGGCCACCTCGACCTGGGCTTTTTTTAGGTTGAGAGCTTTTAGATGACTGCTTCTATTTCCTTAGGGGTTATAGGTTTATTTACATTGCTTATCTGTTCTTGATTTAATATTGGTAAGTGGTATCTATCTAGAAAATTGCCCATTTCCTTTAAATTTTCAAATTTTGAGGAGTACAGGTTTTCAAAGTATTATCTGATAATTCTCTGGATTTCCTCAGTGTCGGTTGTTATGACATCCTTTTCATTTCTTATTTTGTTAATTTGCATGTTCACACTCTGCTGTTTGTTAAGTTTGGGTAAAGGTGTGTCTATATTGTTGATATTCTTGAAGAACCATAATCTGTTTGTTACACTGATTCTTTGTATTGTTTTCCTAGTTTCTATTTTATTGATTTTAGCCATCAATTTGGTTATTTCCTGGAGTCTACTACTCCTCCGGGGTGAGTTTGCTTCCTTTTGTTCTAGAGCTTTCAATTGTGCTTTTCATTCCCTTGTGTGAATATTCTCCAGTTTCTTCATGTAGGCACTTAGTGCTATGAACTTTCTTCTTAGCACTGCTTTCCAAGTGTCCCATAGGTTTGGATATGTTGTGTCTTCACTCTCATTGAACTCTAGGAAGTCTTCCATTTCTTTTTTTATTTCTTCTTTGACACAGGAATGGTGCAATTATGCATTATTCAATTTCCATGAGTTTGTAGGGTTTCTGCAATTTCTGTTGTTGTTGAATTCTAAGTTGAAAGCATGGCGTGATAAGATACATGAAGTTATTCCAACTTTTTGTTCCTGTTGAGGTTTGCTATGTTGCCAAGTATGTGGTCGATTTTTGAGAAGCTTCTATGTGGCTCTGAGAAGGTATATTCTTTTGTGTTAGGATGGGATGTTCTACAGATGTCTGTTAAACCCAGTTGGGTCATAACTTCTATTAGTTCCTTTGTTTCTTTGTTAAATAGTCTTTTTTCGTAGTCCTGTCTAGTGGTGAGAGTGGGGTGTTGAAGTCTCCCACTATAAGTGTGTGAAGTTTTATGTGTGATTTGAGGGTTTTTTTTTGGAAGGAGGATGAAAATTGTTTCATTTTTTTCATATAATAATCTTTTTATTTAACATTTTACACATGTTTCCCTCAGTTTCCTCTCCCTCCTCTCCTCCCCCAGCCCCCCATTCTTCCCAACCCTCTACCCCACTCCATCTCCCATCTGCTCCCCAGGGAGGGTACGATTTTCAGAGTCTGTCATATAATCCCCCATGTGTCCTGTCTGAGAGAGCATCCCTCCATGTGTAATGGTCTCCCAGAGTCCATTTGCATGCCAGGAATAAATACTGATCTACTCTCCAAGGTCCCATAGAATGCAGAGGCCTCGTCTCTGACACCCAGGTTCAGGGATGGGGGTTGGCTGGATCAGTCCCATGGTGGTCTCTCAGTCATCAGTTTAGGGTCCATGAGTTCCCCCTTTTTTAGGTCAGCTGCTTCTGTGTGTTTCGCCAGCTGGGTCTTGATTCCTTTGCTCATCACTCCTCTTTGCAGTTAGGTTCCAGGAGTTCAGTTTGGTTTTCAGCTGTGGTTGTCTGCCTCTGCTTCTCTCAGCCACCGGATGAGGGTTCTAGGATGGCATATAAGGCAGCCATCAATCTCATTATCAGGCGAGGGCGTTTAAGGTAGCCCTAATGTTAGTTGGTGTCATTTTTGTACATCAGTGAAGATCTCACTAGTGCCAGATCTCTCCTTCAACTTATAATGGCTCCCTCTATTATAGTATCTTTCATACATCTCTATTATTGCCCTGGCTCAACCTTCCAGTTCCCCATGTCCTCCTCTCCCCACCTCTTTTTTCCCTCTCTTTTTCCCATCTCCCTCTCCACTCTCCTTCCCCCGTTTCCTATCCAATTAGGAGATATCCTCCCATACCTTTCTCTGGGTGGTTTGAGTTTTAGTAATGTTTCTTTTGCGAACATGGATGCCTTTGCTTTTTGGACATTAATGTTCAGAATTGCGACTTCATGTTGGTGGATTTCTCTTGTGATGAGTATGAAATGACCTTCCGCATCTCTTTGGATTGATTTTAGTTTAAGTCTAATTTGTTAGATATTAGAATTGGCACCTCAGCTTGTTTATTGGTTTCATTTGATTGGAAAACCTTTTCCCAACCCTTAACTCTGAGGTAAATATGTCTTTGAAGCTGAGGTGTATTTCTTGTATGCAGCAGAAAGATGGATTCTGTCCTTGAATCCAGTCTGTTAGCCTGTGTCTTTATATGGGCAAGTTAAAACCATTAATATTCAGGGACATTAATGACCACTGATTGCTTATTCTTGTTTGTTTTGTAATTGGTGGTGGTGGTGGAATTGTGTGTGTATTTCCACCCCTTTTCTTTTGGCTATTGGTAAACTTGGATTATCTATTGCCTATGGTTTTCTGGTTGTAGTTTCTTCCTTGGGTTGGAGTTTTCCTTCTAGAACTTTCTTTAGGTCTGGGTTAGTAGATATGTATTTTTTTAAATTGGTTTTGTTATGGGACATCTTGTTTTCTCCATCTACCATGATTGAAAGCTTTGCTGGGTATAGTAGTCTGGGCTGGCAGCTGTGGTCTCTTTGTGTTGGTAGAATATCTATCCAGATCCTTCTGGCAGTCAGAGTTTCCAAGGACAAGTCTGGTGTAATTCTGATAAGTTTGTTTTTATATGCTACTTCACCTTTTTCCTTTATTGCTCTTAATATTCTTTCTTTATTCCTTATATTTGGGGTCTTGATTATTATGTGGCAAGGGGATTTATTTATTTTTTTGTAGTCTGTTCTTTTTGATGTTCTGTAAGCTTCTTGTTTTCATTTTATATATTTCTTTAGGTTGGGAAAGTTTTCTTCTATGGTTTTGTTGAATATGTTTTCTGCCCCTTTGAGGTGGGATTTTTCCTTTCTTCCTTTCCTCAATATATGTTTTTATTTAAATTAGAAACATGCATGCTTCACATGTCAATCCCAGATCCCTCTCCCACCCATCCTTCCTTGTTCCTCCATCAGCTCCCCCAGCTTCCCACCCAATCCCCAAACCAATTGCCATGGAGGGTGAGGCCGTCCATGGCAGGATCTCTGGAGTCTGTCATTTCATGCAGGGTAGGACCTAGGGCCTTCCTCATGTGCCCAGGCTGAGAGAGCATTCCTCCATGTGGAGTGGACTCCCAAAGTTGATTCGTATGACATGATAAACACTGATCTACTACACAAGGCCCCAGAGATTGCTGAGGCCTCCTCACTGGCACTACGTTCATGGAGTCTGGATCAGTCCTCTGCTGGCCTCTCAGCCATCGGTCTGGTGTTCACGAGTTCCCCCTTGTCCAGTCAGCTGTCTTTGTGGGTTTTACCAATACAGTCTTGCTCATCACTCTTGAGGTGGGTTTTTTCACCTTCTTCTATACCTATTATTCTTAGGCTTGGTCTTTTCACCATGTCCCATATTTCCTGGATATTATATGTTAGGGATTTGTTGAACTTCAGATTTTCTTTGGTCAGTGAAACTATTTCTCCTAGTGTATCTTCAATGCCTGAGATTCCCTCTTCCATCTCTTGTGTTCTGTTGGTTATGCTTGCATCTGTAATACCTGACTGTTTGCCCAGTTTTTCTATTTCCATCATTCCCTTAGACTGTGTTTTTTATTGTCTATATTTTACCTTTCAACCCTTACACTGTTTGAATTGTGTCTTGCAATTTTTGCTTTGGTTTTTCCTCAATTTCTTGCATTTTTTGTTTGTTTTTTTCTTCTATCCCTTTAAGGAATTTTCTCATATCTTCTTTGAGAGCCTCTATTATTTTCATGAAGTTGTTTTCAAGGTCATTCTCTTCTCTTTCATCTGCATTGGGATGTTTGGGTCTTGCAGGTGTAGAGTCTATAGACTTTGGCAGTGTTATATATTTTTTGTTGCTGAGTGTGTTTTAATATCGTCCTCTTCCCATCCCTTCTTCCTGTGGGTACAGAATGAGTCTCTTTCTCTCTTGTTGGGTACAGGACCAGGGTTCTGTTCCAGTGGGTGCAAGCAGGTCCAATACTCTGGTTGTTCCCCTATTACTGTGGTTGGTGGTGGTACTAGGATGGGGGGGGGCTTGGCAGTCTCAGGGTGGGCTGGATCCCATTGGGATGGGGCCTCAGCTGGTTGTAGGCAGGGCCCTGGAAGGTGGGCTGGAAACAGGCCCAGGCTTACCTAGTCCCGTGGGTGGAGAAAGGGACTAGGATTCTGGGTGCATTGGTTCCTGCCAGAATGCCAATTCCAAGGCCTCAGCTTGTTAGGCACAGGGCACAGGAAGGCCAGTTAGGATATATTTTTAAAATTAATGTTCTCCAAGTTGGAAATTCTACAAGAAATACATTCATATAGACTAACAAGATTAAAGCAAGATCATATAAATAATTAAATGTGTAATTAGATTAGCAGTTATAGAAGACAGCTTTCAACTGAAAGAAGTCTAAGTCCAGATCCCTTCACTGTTGAATTCTGATGGGCCTTTGAAGAATCATCACAATGTTCCTCAAACTAGTCCACAAATAAATAAGGAAGAAAGACTTTAATTCCTTTTGTGAAGTTCATGTCCCTAGATACTAATGATAAAGTCATAACAGTGAAGACCAATCTCTCTGATATACATGCGTACAAAAATGCTTAGTAAAGTACCTTCAAAAAGAGTTCATTAAAATATCAAAAATATATTGCTGGGCAGTGGTGGCGCCCAGCACTCGGGAGGCAGATGCAGGTGGGTCTCTGTGAGTTCGAGAACAGCCTGGTCTACAAGACATAGTACCAGGACAGCCTCCAAAGCCACAGAGAAGACCTGTCTCAAAAAACAATATCAAAAATGTCATTCACCATGATCATCTCAGATTCGTGTCAGAGAGGCATGGATGGGTTGAATATACACTATCAGGAAATGTAATTCACATACCTGTAGCTTTAGCCACAGATGGGTATGTTGAGGTAAAGAGATTTATTTCCAGTTTCTGACCCTGTGCATGGTTGAAGGATGACCCTTATTTGGGAGTCACATATCCTTCAAAGTTACAATGGTTTTTTGAAATATACTTTCTCATGTGAAGTATTTAACAAAAATGTCACTATACAGTATGTTGATGTGTATTTTTATAGGATAAATTCTTGATGAATTTAGAGTTACAACAATAATGGTCATACTTTCTATCTGTCTTTAATACTGTGCTTATTTTTTAGTGTATTTTGAAAATAGTAGTTTTCAGTCATCATTGTGCATTATAATTTCTTGGAAATAATAATTGCAGTAGTTGACTATCTTATAGCTCTAGAGATTTGTTATGAAATATTAATTTAAGATGTGTTACATTCATTTATAATGTGGAATATTTGCTTAGTGATGCAAAGATGTGTAACATTCTTTTATAATGCATTTGTTTAACTCTCTGAATCTATGTTACTTTGCCTGTCTAAAACACTAGATTGAACTAAAAAAGAGCTGAATGACCAATAGTTGGGCAGAAGTATAGGTGAGGTTGCCAGGCAGGGAGAATAAACAGAAGGAGAAAATAAAGGAAGAGGTAGAGAAGAAGAGAGGAGGACATCAGGGGCCAGCCACTCAGTTTTTCAGGAAGCCATAAACTAATTAAAGAAACGTATATAGAAAGGGAAAGCCCCCCTTTCTTTCCGCTACTCCTCTGAAGAGACAGGCAGGTCTTTGTGCCACCCACTACTCTTTCTCCTTCCTTTCCCTTTCCTTGCTCCCTTTCCTTCCCCTAATAAAACTTCCCATGTTAAAAATAAAAGTAAAAGCCCAGAGACAAAGACAGACAGGATAATTTAAGTGAAGAAAAGCTGAATAGAAATAAGCCAAGCTAAAGCTGGGCATTTATAATTAATAATAAGTATCTGTGTTATTATTTGTGATCTGGGTGGTTGACTCCCCAAAGAGTAGAAGAGTAAAAAAAATCAAGTACAAAAATTTGCTTTGCAATTTGTATAGGCATTTCTCTGAGATACTGACTCTAATAGCTCCTGCTTATTATGCAGTTGGATTAAGACACAATGTAACAAAAAAAAATCAAGCAGGACACAGAGAGTGGCAATCAGCATGGCAATACATCCCTTATACACATCTCATAGTGATTACAACACACACATAGGGCACTGGCCGGCGTGGCACACACAGAGGGTGCCAGAAAAAGAAAAAATCCAGCAGGAAGATTGACCATTTTCAGAAGTAGGTGGACAAGTTTGACTCAACACCTAAACAGGAATTGAAACTTGCATTAAATGTATGCAAAATATTATCAGATAAATGATTAATGGAAACAATATTATACAAGAAAACATGAGCCCTAGCATCTGGAAGGCATTATGCACAACATTGTATCCATTACAATCCTGTCTTAACACTCCAAGAGCAATACAAATTCAAGATAAGTTTGCAAAGTCTCTCTGAACTCCTTGTAGTGAAGGTACAGGTGCATAACTGAATATGTGGTCTACAAAATGATCAATAACTGGTTGGACTGTTTGAAATTGCCTTCTTCAAATGTGTGTTATGGAAGTGTGTGTGGGGTGTATTGATTTAAAGAATACAATAGGGGAGAATTCAAAGTGGAAGATGAAAGGTATAAGGAAAGAACACAGCTCAATTTAAGACCAACACACTTTGGAACTACCCAGCCATGAAATAGAAGACCTTGGGAGGCTACAGACTCCCCAGGCTGGCTGGCTGAGTACTATGGATTTGCCCTTTTCATGAAATGATGGAGAGTGCAGCATGGATAGCAGTAGTTTTTTCCATGCCCACCATTCGTTTGTCCATGTATTTGCCACAGGATTCGAGCTTTGTTTTGAGAAATTAGCCCAGCTGAACTGGTCCATGAGGGCAGCTAGTGCAATCTCCTCTCAGGGCCAAGTTGGAAACTTAGTTCAAATTAATCAGGATCTCATTTCCAGGAAACTGAACTGCAGAAGATGGGAAATCATTTAATCGTGAAGAGACAAACCCAGTAGAGAGGGAGGTTAGGTTCTACAACTGGAATTCAATTAATTTCTGACCTCATTAGAGTATGGAGTTTCAGGGATTACCCTAAAACATACATTTTTATAATTAATTTATCAACTTATAATACTATGTAACTAACCAGATATAATTTCTGGTATTTGAAACCTTTGGAGTATGACTGATACAGACATACCAACCTGTATGTAGATGATTAAACTGATTCACTGTGGAAATGGACATCCAGATTACCTGTGGATTTTTATCTACAAAGATTTTTCCTGGTTTTGTTTTGTTTTATTTTGCCTCTTTGGGAAAGAGTTTCCCTGTGTATTCCAGGGTATCCAAAACTCACCACCCCTGTTTTAACCTCTAGAATGCCAGCCTTCTAACTTGCCACTTCTATTTTACAATTTCTTTTTTGCTTCTTTGTTTATTTTATTCTGTGCATGTGCACAGCATGGTGCCATGGTATATTTGAGGAGGGGATCAAACTCTGTTCAAGAAGATGAGTGTCTCATGCCTTTACCCAATGAGCCATTCCCTGACTGCCTCTTGCACTTTTAAAGTAGGTAAATAATGCATACAAACAGGAGAGATGGAATTTTTGTGGACGGTAAAAGGGCGTTAGTTTTTCTGAATATAAGAGTTTATAGAATTCATCAGGGTCTACCTGCCACACAGATTATTGAGCTGTGGACTCAGCCTCCTCTTTCTCTTTCACTGTGGCTCTCTGCTTGTTCCAGATTGGGTCTGTGACATTGTGACTTACAGAAATGACCAAATCATCTAGGGGAGTCATCTGATGGAATCTGACACTACTAGCACCACTGTTCACTTCAGTGAATAATCAGTCGGGGTTGAACTATCAGCCACCGGAAAGGCATTACTCGAGGGAATGAAGTAACGTTTACATCCTCACTTCCTTGGAGAGGCTGAACTGCTTTCTCATATAGTGGGTGTGCACAATTTAAAAAGTCAAGCTCTCCCCTTTTTGAGTGACATATTTTTTCATGTATTTAAATATGGCATCCTGGTGATTATTGGACATATGCAAATATCATGAACTGCAGAAAGAGCTTAGCATTTACTTTCTGTCTCCATTTACACCAGAACCCTGCTTACTCTCTCAGGTATGCTACATGGGGGACCTTGGCAATTATTTCAGACCTTCAGTGATCTAGCCTCACACATCTGGATCATTCCCATTTCCTCTTGTCTCCTTCAATTCTCCATGTAAATGATTATCTGGCTAAGTTCTCTGTGATAATAGGACAATAATCATCTCTTTTATTCTTCCATGTTAATATAATTATGCCATTGTCAACATGTAATGAATTTCAGTTTTTTGGAGTATACGCATATATATTTTTCCTATCATGTATAAGTACTGTGAATTTTCTGAGGGTTTTAAGTTCAGTTTTGAGGATATTTGTAACTTAATCTTTCCTAAATATGAAGATAATTCCCTTTCTTATTCTATGTATCAATTTTCTGTTTTAAACACATACTTTTGGGATTACCCCCATGTTTTATTGGTGTTTATAAAGAATCAATAAATAATTGAATTAAAATATCTGTGTGTGTGTATGAGAGAGAGAGAGACAGACAGAGAGACAGAGAGAGAGGGAGGGAGGGAGAGAAAGATATATTATCAATTTAATTATCTGGAAAGGTTTTATTTGTCAATTCTCTATTTTAAGCTTCTTACAATTTATTTAGCTTCTTTTACAATGAGTATTGGTTAATTATTTTTGCTCTTTAAACTAAAGATGCTTATGACCACAGTTTTTCATGCAGTCATAGTCATGTAAGTTCATATGTGCTAGGACCTTGTCATAATCAGCAAATACTATTTCGTTGCAGATGCCCAACCCCTCTTCTGCAATAATCCTGAGTCTTGGAGTTGGAGTGTGATATAAATATTCTGTTAAATGCTAGACATTCAAATATCAAAACTAAAAATAAATATTTTTTAAATAAAGATGCTGAAGAGTTGCCTCAGTAGTTAAGAGTAATTATTGCTTCTGTAGAGAACATAGTAACTAAGCCACTTGCAACTCTGGTTCAGGGAATCCAAAACTCTCTGGTGATGTCAATTAGCACCAAGCATGAATGTTGTATACATGTATACATACCAGCAAAACACACACGCACCCATGCACAAACACACACACACACACACATACACACACACACACCTATATCCCAAAAGTACTCCACAGTTTATTGTTCTTTCTGCATGTTGACCAGTTGTGAATCTCTATATTAACTGTTCCTACTGCAAAAAGAAGCCTCTCTATTGAGGGTTGAGAAGTACCCTACCGACTATCTTATGAAGATAAGAATTTAAGAGAAAGTTTAATACTATGACCACTTAGCTAAGTAACAATATCAGGTTCTCCTCTAGGGCCCATGACCTGAAAGTACCAGGAATGGATCATGTCTTTAAAACCATTTAGAAAGTGGTTGGTTATTGCCACAACCTTTATGACACTATGGCACCAGTGGACATATATTGCCAGAAAAAAAATGATTAATTTAGCTCACAGGATACAACAATTGAGTAGGGCTATTGGTTATTTTTCTCCCCAGGATAGCATGCATAGGACCATCCCACATTATGAAAAAAAGTCAACAGGGAATAAGATGCAATATTGTTACCAGCTTGAATTCTCCATGTCCTATAACTCAAACACATGGTATTTTCTACTATTGGTTCTAATAATCAAGTTCTAAAGGGTAATGAAGATCGCTTTGTAGCTTAAAAAGAGATAGCCCATATCTAACACTGACTATTTATCTGATGACTATGATGTCTGGGACAGGCACTGCATATTCTTCCCATCACAGAGTAACATCATTTAAACTCATTTATATATGATGTACATATTTTAGGAAGATTCTTCTATAGTGCTTCTACACAGGTTTTTCAAAGGTCTTTTTATCATGTATTTTATTATTTAAAGCATTTTTTAAATTTAAATATATTCAGAGTTCTTTAATGTTAATAATACCTTCCCATTATCCCTCCTCTATCCTTCCTCCAGTCTCCCACCTAATTTAACATTCCTGTTCTACTACTCGGCTTCCCTGTTCTGACCACTTGCATTCTATTGTGCTTGCTTAATCTCCTTCATGACACTTTCTTAGTTTTATGACTTGTAATGGTTCTCCAATTTAAGCACACTAGTCTAAATATTCAATATCGACAAAAGAGAAAAAACATGAGGCTTTTCTTCATTCTAAGCCTGGGTCAACTCAATCAGAATGATAATTTCCAGGCCTATGCAAATTTAATTTATTTTTATTTTTATTTAATTTGGGGTTGAGTATTATTGTCAATAGCTTTAATTTGGAGATGAATATCATTGTCAATAATATATTAATGATGATGATGATAATAATAATAGTAAATACTCTACCATGTAAATATACCACATTTTCATTATTCTTTCATCAATTATGGACATTTAGACTGTTTTCATTTCCTGACTACTGTGAATAGAGTAGCAATGATCATGTATGATGAAGCCCTTTGTACTAGGATATAGAATTCTTTGGGAATATGGACAGAAATGGTAGAGCTAAATGATATGACAGATCTATTTCTAGCTTTCTGAGTAACTTCCACACTGAATTCAATAGTAGATGCATGAATTTACACTCTCACTGTTTCCTTTTCCCCATATCTATGCCAGCATTTATTGTCATTTCATTTTCTATCTTAGCCATTCTAACTGGTGTAAGAAAAATCTCAAAGCAGTTTTGAATTGCATTTCCCTGACAGCCAAGAATAACACTTAAAACAAAATAAAAAGTAACATAAAAATGAAAAAACAAAACAAAACAAATGCTTTAACTATCGGTTTAGTTTCTCACCCAATTTTTAATTGAGTTGTTTGTTTCAGTAGTGAAGTTTAAATTCTGGAGTTTTGCATAATTGTACTAGTTAAAGTTCCTATTGCTGTGATAAAACACCCTGACCAATTGGGAAGAAAAGGACGTATTTCAGGTCATCTTCCATCAGTTAGGGATGTTATGGAGCTGGAAGTAAGGGAATGGAGAAGATGCCATGGAGGAACGCTGCTTACTGGCTTGTTCTGCATTGCCTGCTCAGGCATTTGCTCAGACACTTTTATACAATCTAGAACAACTGCCCAGGCTTGGCATTACACACAGTGATTTTGGCCCTCTCATATCATTGTTAATTAAGAAAATCAAGGGCTGGAGAGATGGATCCGTAATTAAGAGCATGGGCTGCTCTTCCAGAGGGCCTAAGTTCAATTCTCAGCATCCATAAGGCTGCTAACAACTATCTGTTAGTCCAGTCCTAGGGAATCCAATACCCTCATCTTGTCTCCACAGGCACTGCATGAACATGGTTCATAGATATACATGCAGGAAAACATGCATATATACACATAATTAATAGTGATGATGAAATATTTAAAAAAGAAAAAGGAAATTCCCTACAGACTTACATAGAGGCTATCTGGATGGAGACATTTTCTCAATTAAGATCAGCTCTTCCTAGATATGTCTAGGTTTGTGTCACATTGATAAAAACTAACCAGGACAATATTCCAGACAGTTAACCTCTATGAGATATACAGTTTGGAAGATTTTTTTCTCTTAATTTCAAGAAATTCCTTTTAGACAATTATTTGGCGTAAAAATTGTTATTCTGGAGTCTGGTCCTGAAAACCTTTTCCTGTACCAATATATTTAGGTGTATTCTCTGATTTCTTCTGTAACAGACTTAACGTCCTTGGTCCATTTGGAATTAGTTCTTAATCAGAGTGAGAAATAAGACTCTGATTTCATTCTTCTAAACGTGGTTATCCAGCCAGACCAGCAGCGTTTGTTGAAGATGTTTTCTTTTCTCTGTTGTGTATTTTGGGCCTCTTTTCTAAAAATTAGGTGTGTGTTTGTAGTGAGTATGTACAGGCATGCCACAGTATGCCTGTGGAAGTTAGAGGACAACTTGTAAGTTGAGTCATTTCTTCCATTATGTGGAGTTTGGCAATGAAATTGTGGTCATCAGGCTTAGCTGGCAATACACCATTACTCACTGAGCTGTCCCATTGGTCCTAGTTTTGAAATTGATTTTCACACTGGTATGTTTTCAGAAGGTTTGCTTCTTCTAAAAATCCGTACAGGAATGAAATTAAGGTAGTGCACATTCACATCAGATACAAACATGCTATTCCTTTATAACTTTCTAACTTCATTTCTAAATAACCAGATAGTGTATGGGTAGAAATGAATTGGTCTCTTTCATTATCACATATTTATATTTTTAGTTTACTCATATTATGATTAAATTAATAGGTCCTACTATCTTGTCTTGGGGATTGGTAACTCAAATATTTCCCCTTCTTCTTCTAAATAACAGTAACCTGGGGAACAACCACTTTTGAAGGAAGCTTAGGGCATTTTATTGCGCTTCTATAGGCACATATGGATATGAACGCCAGCTCTATAACATTATGGAATAGTATTCATTATTGAAGTCATTTATCATTTGGAAGTCTGTTATCACAGGAAGAATAATAATCTATTCCAAAGAGGGAATGGATCATGTTTGTGAACAACTGCCTGTTCCAAAGGGAAACACATTGCAAACGATTTTGGTTTTGCTATTACGTAACATAAGGCCCACTTGAAGTAAGCTATAAATGTATTAATTCCAGATTCAATCTGGGAAGATGAGAAGGGATATGGAGCAGATGGCAATGGAGATAACAATCTCTGAACACGGGGTGGAAATCACAGAATGGAAGGAAATCTGGCTTTACAACCTGTCTTACTACTGATGAAGCACCAGGAGGATTTTAACATTTGTGTATCGGGAAAACATAAATTAAGATTTCCTTAAAACTCCCTACAAGAAGTGGTATCTACTTATGAGACCAGCAGTTAGCAAGTTCTATGTGCCCAGACTTTGTTTAAAGTAGGAGAGACTAAGTGAGCCAGCTGCCCAGTGGTAACAGGGTGTCTTCATTACATCCAGTCCAAAAGGTTAATGAGTGGTGTTCCATCACAAGGTTCTGTAAATGTATTCCTCATAATGTAATTAGTCATATTAATACTAAGCTTAGCTCAAAATTGTCAGTCAGAAGCAGTAAACAAAAAAGAGAGGAAAAGTAAAATGTGAGTTCTAACAACTAGGGGTGATTTTTCTTTCAAGAGATCAAACAAAATGTTGGTACAAAGAACAGGCCATGTAAAACTAATGTCTTTCCTTCAAAACTTGTTACAACGATAAATGAAGATAAGGTTCTTGCAAAAGTGGAATGCTAGACTGTGGCCTTTAAAAAAATCTTCCCCATGAATAAATGAAGAAGTACTAACAGCTTTCAGCTAAGAGATAATTTGTTAAAGGTACATTCCTAAGAGCTGAGTCTCCTGTGCAAGGTAGATTTAAAAGGGATAAAACCCAAGCAGATTAAGGGGGAAAATGTCAAATGAATGAGATGATCTGAAGTAGGTTAGAAGCCTAGGGTATAAGAAACAACCTTTCAGCTGGAAATTAATCATTCAGCCAAAAAAATACAATTTCTATGTGTTTACAGTTGGAAATAAGTCTCCATGAGGATGAACTTTTCTCTCATGGTTCTAATGTCATACATTAATATAAAGTTAAGGCCAAGATTCTAAGTCACCAACAGAGCAAGAATGTCCTCATGTATTGGGGTAAACCAGCACGACATTGGGTTTTACTTAGATATAGTTGCTTTATTAAACAGTGGGTTGAGAAATAATGAGTAGAGATTGCTGTGTAGTATTTTAAGCACACACACACTCACACATACACGTTTATAAATGTATATAGCACTTAAAAACCAAATTCATATTTTCTGACGTCTTGAGTAGACTGTACATGGCATTGCTGATGGCAATGAATGAAAACTAGACCGCACACTTTGCCTCTGAGTGCCCCATTCAGTGCTGAGGACATTCACATAAAGTATCTTATCTGCCTCTCAAACTACCACCTCATGTATATTTTATTCCTGTTCTCATTTTCCAAGTTTTATAGTTTGATAGAAAAGTTAGTCATATATATTATAAATAATTATATACTAGGAAGTTTGTGTTCATTCAGAAGCCAACTACCTACTGGAAGCCCGAGTCTCTTCTAATTTTGGAAGCTGAAAGAAAGCAATGTGTCCTAAAAATAATTAGGCGGCTTTTTTATATTACTTGAACTTCAATTTCCTCACAGTTAATTACACTAGCAGTAAAAATGAAAAAAAAACTGGCGAAAACTAGATTTTTGTTAGATTTTTAATTTTCCTTCTTTTTCTGAATAGTAAAAAAAGGTGTTTAAACCAACAGCTTATTAGTTTATTTTCTTAGTAATTCTTCTCAAAAAAATCTCAATCACATAAATTGCTTTAATAGAAATACTATTATCACATAATGCCATGAAATTTCTCATTTAAGATTAAATGATGAAATTATAATTATAAAAAATGACATTAACTCTTTTTTTCCAAGTTGCTTTTCATCAATATTTATTACAGGAACAGAAAGAGATGAGGGCATATCTAAACCTACAATTAGAAGCTGTATCTTTTATACATTGACTTATTTTGCGTGTAGAGACTGAGAACTGACTGCACTAATGCATGAGCCTAAGTCAGGTCTCTCCTACCATGTGGGTCCTGAGGGTCAAAGTCTACTCATCAGGCATGGCAGAATGCTGCATTCCCTGTTGAGTCACCTGACAAACACCCTGAAAATATTTTAATGTAGCTGAACAGTTAATAAATTTATCATTAATGGAAACATCACTGACATTTTACTCTAACAACTTTTTTTTACTATGGGCATTTGTAATTGTTCATATTAATATTTGTCATAAAATATTAAGTACAATATTCTATAACCTCAAATGATATTGTTTTATCATTGATATTTATTTCATTAATAAACTACAATAATTATTATTTATCAACGCTATTACATCTAGGCATGTGCCAAGGTGTCATTTGCATTAGGTCTTTGCTATTATTTAATTTTTTATCACCTTTACCTAAGCCTCTTTGAAAACACAATGCTACTCCTCTTATCCAAATCCTATAACCACAATCTAGTCTCGAGACACAGACTTGACAAATGTTAGTAGTGGAACATCCAAACAATATCTAACCATAAGTATATATACTGTAAAGGTTATCAAAAACATAGTTGCTGATGCAGCACAGAGAAGTCACGTAGGACATGTAAGGTTTAGAGTTACACCCCCACCAATGCAAACAGTGCATGAAGTGTCTGTGCTCCCAAAGCTCCAAGCATTAGAAGACAAAATGATTAAGTGCAATACGGGTTCCTGAGCAAAACAAAGGGATACATTGGGAAGTAAAGACTTATGGAATCATGCATGATTCAAACATGGATATTTGTACTCTCACCATTGGGGCTTTAATATTTCTTTCTCTAACTGCGCTAACAAGGCTCCCTCTGGTCTGTGAATAAAGAGTCGTTATGCTTGTCTTCCTCCACAGCTTAGAGGAAATGATTTCATCCCTTCTCGTGCAGTTGATGTTGACTATGATTTTGTCTATACACACATCTTTATGCTTATGCGTGATTCTATCATTGTGTAATTTGTTGAGTGCTTATTTTCCTTTTTGGCCATAAAATGACACTTAATTTTACAAATGTTTTCTCTCTCTGTTGAAATAACACACATCTTTTAAAAATTCTTTATTCTGTTGCTACAATGGTTCTGGCATCCATGGGCAGAAAAATGAAATGTATACTGTCTTATAGTTTGTACAGTGTATTCAAAATAGACCAAAAGTCTAAAATAAAACCTGAAACTGATTTTTAAAAAAGCACAGGCAAAATTCCCTATGCATTGAATTCAAAAGTATAGAATTTCAAAGGGGGTTTTCTTCCATGCTTATATTTAATGAGTATCTTTTCTGTATGGCGAGCTTTGTACACAGAATGAACTTCTCATGTCAAATGTTTCTGCAATACACAGATTGCAGACATTCCCTTCAGGGGTCTACAATAGAAAGAATCCCAAGGGCATTGTTTCCATGATCATTGGTTTAGGAAAAGAATAATATGTGACATTTAAGCAAAGAAATATCCTCCTATGTTCCTTCCCCAGAGCCAGCACCAATTACTGGGTAACAGTGAAACTCCCTAATCAGAACACTGGCTGCCATGCAAAGAAAGCTTTACTCCATCACATCCCATTTCCTGAGCAATCTAAGTGGATTTTAGTGCATGTAGATTCTTGTTCATTGAAAATATATTTCTGGTCTGCATAAGATTCTTTTCACCTTCGTCTCATGGGTAATTTGCTTTAAAGTTTCAGTCACACTCTTACTGAGATAAATCCCATTTTTATTTTTACACTGTTCTTTTTTTTAAATCTGTTTTCCCTTGAGTACGTAGAAGAATATTAGTAAGAAAGGTAAGTACTATTAAAAGCTATTGTCTTCTTTTAAGTTATATATGAATATATCATGTGAGTTTATTTCTGATCATGAATGTAGTAGTCATATCTGTTCTTAGGACTTTTCAGATCCATGGGAAAGAGATACGGAAATCCGAAGCAACAAGACAATCATGGTGGAAAAGCTATCACAGAGCTCTAACAATGCACTTGATGTTTGGATGTCCAGTGCATGAAGCTCAGCTCATTGCAAGAATTCATTATGCTTTTGATACATGTCTTATATAAAATATAGCTTTTGTTTTTCAGGACGTTGATTGAATTAGGTTAGTCATTCTACAGCTCAGCATTCACAAAATCTGTTTGAATGTGCTTGGTCTTCAGGCATGCAGAATTTCAAGTTTGAGATGATTTGACAGTATTCTTGGTTTTATGGGGGGAAAAAGAGCTATCTATCTGTGCTGTGTTGCATATTCTTATTTTGTAGAATGTTTTACTTCATTATTAAATATACTATATAATAACAATATAATACATTTATATTATTTATGTTTACTTGTGTTACATTCTTTTCAAACCTAAAGGACAAGGCTTAGACTTTCACTGGAGCTGTACCTTGACTTTTACCAATGAAATAGATGTTATAAACTTTGCTGCTTTGGGAATGAGTTTCTCTGTTTTCTTTTTATTTTTCAATTGGTATATGGTCTTTCGTGCATTAAGTAGTGATTTTCAGGATAGTGAGATGACTTGCCAGATAATGGTGTCTGCTGCCAAGCTTGAGCTGAAACCTAGGGTCCACATGATAGAAGGAGAGAATTCATATCTACAAGGTATCTTCTGACATCTACATGTTTGATTTGGCATGTGTACACACACATGTATACATGTTGCATACACACAAAACAAAAAGTAAATTTAGTAATCTCGAAATAACTTCAGCTGTGCAATTTTTCCAATTAAATGCTTTATTTTTGTTTTTTATTACAATTTTTATTATGTATTTAAATTAGGAACAAGGTTGCTAGATTAACATATATATATACTTTGATTTTTGTTGTTGAAGTTTTTTTTTTGGAGACAGAAACTACAGTGTTGTGACTCTGGGACAGGCAAGAAAATATAGGCACACACATACTACCCATCGTGAGGAGAGCCATTCTGGTATGTGTAGTTCCAGGGATGCTATGAGGACAGAATGTAAGAACAGAGGTAATCATTTAGGGTGTGACTGCTGATTGAAGTGGGGTAATTTAAAATGCATTTCCTGGTCAAGAAGCTACTGCATAAGGATAACACACTTGGTTAGATGGAAAAATATAAAAAAATCCATGTGACTTGTGTATGTTTTGTCCATGTATTCTAAGAAAGATGGGGCTTTAAATGACACAGGCCTGTTTTAAATCTTTTTATGTTTTACTATGTTTAATATTCCCTCAGATTATTTCACTTCCAGGATCTGAGGTTTCTTAGTGTATGTGGGGAAAGCAAACACTGAGGCTGTGTCTCTAGTACATCAATTTTCTTGTTCAGTTATATTCAATTTAGCAGTCTTTAAAATATCACTGTTACAAGTCTTGCGATAGACTAAAATTTTTCATTATATTTTCAAATATATGTGAAACGGAAAGATGTCTTGAACTTCAGATTCCTATACTATTTGTTTCATCTGTACTTGAGTATAACCTCATACCTTCCCAAAATATGTAAGTCCCATCCTAGACAGCATTTCGTGTTATCTTTAAGTTTTTGGTTAGGTAATGCTTTAGCTTGTGAGACTTTGGCTCTCACAATTATCATGCCATCTGAACACCACAATGTGGTAACTTGTGGAGCCTGCTGTGTATCTCCATGGTTTTTATTTCTATGTCTCTTGTTTCACCACGTAAAAGTTTTTATGATGATTTGTTTTTCTGACCTCAGGATCACACTTGGGTGTTGTACAAAACACAGCAGAAGTGTTGAGAGCCTAAAACCTCCTTGCTTTGGGTCACTGCCTCCCTTATATATTGGCATCCTGTAACCAAACCTCATACAAGCTGGGGCCTTAGAAGTCTTCTTTCAAAATCTGCTTTAAATAGAGAAAAATATCACACTCTATGAAAAAAAATTAATGATAATTTCCTAATGAAATCAAATATCAAATATGTGTTGACTTTTGTAATTGTCTTAACATTTGAGTAGACTATTATTTTATTATATATTACAAATCAGAACTTAATATCCATTATTCTCCCATGTCTGTTGTTTGAAATATGTTTGAAGTCTTCTGAAATAAACTTATATATGATCTTTCCATATATATTTATATCTCCTTAACTTATTTATTATTAGCGCTGTTTATACTGGAAAACTACTCAGAGTATGTTTCATAGACTACATTTATCAAGAGGCATGTAATAAAAAAGTCTATTTCTTATTTTTGTGCTGTTAGTAGTTGTGAATAAGGACTTGGATCCATTAATTATTTAGGAATTGCAAAAATATTGATAATGTGGCATAATGGTTTACTTTTCTTAACTTGAAATCATATAATAAAATAAACATTCTTTTCTGTATCATTCTTTAAGTTCTTTAAGGGTCGAATTCATACACAGCCAGCATAAAGCCTTGATTTACTTCCTTGGCTAATCACTTCCTAAAAGTACTTTGTGCTCTAGTACCCTGCATAGTAGCTGTCAATTTATGTTTTACAGCAACGGGCTTTTGCTGCTTCTCCATATATATGAAGTGCATTATGTACTTTTTCTTATCAGTGGCCCAATTGCTTGATCATGTTTCATTGCTGTTTCCACACAGTGAGTCATTTTAACATAATTGTAGTGTTACTTTATACATAGCTTCCTTGATATGTGGGGTGGCAAGATCTCCTGGGCACACTTGGTACATTTCTGAATCATATCTAAAATCATACATTATCCAGGGAACTTGGGATTCATTTAATGATAGTATTTGAAAGGGAAAATCTATCAATTAAGGTAAAGTTCAGTACTGGTTTTGATACTGATCTTAGTTTTTTTTTTAATTTTTGACATGACAAAGCTAGGATGTTCAGCTTTGAGAAAATAAAAGGCTGAGCTCCGAAATATTTTTAAGTTTTTTGTATGTGATAAATATTTCAATAGACAAACTCCCAGATAACTGTGCTAGAATGACTAGAATATGTTATTTTGATATTTATTTTAAGGAGTTGCCTTATTATGTATTTTAGCATACTGTAAAATTATAAATCCAAATTCTATTTTGAAATTAAGGTATATTCTAACAATATTCTCTTCCTCATTTTTGCTACCACATGCTTTTCCAATGCTGAATTTGATTGTTTGATTTTTAAAGTTATTTTACACTTTTTATTATATATGTTAACTATAGTCATTATACATTAAATATATGTTTCATATATTTCCATCCCCTCCAAGAAATTCTTCTCTGCTTTTATCTTTCCAAGTAAATATTTACACTGTTATAAAATATTTTTTGCAGGTTTCGTCACTCTTAATTTACCCTTGGTTGTGTTCTGAATGTATGATATTGTTTGTTAACAGTTGATGACTGCCTATCTCCTGTGACTCTATTTATTTGATTATATTGTTTGAAATTTCTATTTAGAAAAGATTACCCTAGAGGAATGAATATTCCCGTTGTCATTATTGAAAAATCTACTAGTGTTTTCTTGTACACTGTAGTGTAATGTAAATGTACACTGCTGCTGACATTTTAGTAACCACATGAAGCAGAAATCAACCATTAATTTTTTTAAGAAAAGAATTATGGACTGGGCAGTGGTAGCTCACGCCTTTAATCCTGTAACTTGGGAGGCAGAGGCAGGCTGATCTCAGTGAGTTCAAGGTCAGCCTGGTCTACAAAGTGAGTTCCGGGACTGCCAGGACTGTTACACTGTGTCCATTTCTGCAACTATGGAGCTACCAGAGATTCGCTTTGCTCAGTCAGTGTGTAAATTACATGAGTGAATTTTCTGTTGTTAAAACATACCTGAAAATTGTTTATTACAGTTTTAAAAGTATTAATTCTTAACACCAGTTTAATGGAGCTGGAATATATAATATAACTTTTCATTTGGCATGAACTTTGTCCAATACTAAGACTAGTTTTGGTTTCGAATTGACAACACATCCTGGAAAGGGCTACATCTGCCTTTTATTCGGGAATATTTCCAGTAAATTACTTTCCAAAGATACATGTTGTATGTGTTAGATTTCTGTTATGAGCTATATATTCCTTACTTTTTAAACTATTCTTGTTTTAAATTTCTTTTTCTCAGATTTTCATCTTTTAAAATATATTTTCTTTTGCATTAAACATCTGTGATTCTTCATTCTTCTATATTAATTTTTCAGTTGAAATTACAGTTTATTCTCAGTTCCTAGACAACATTTCAAATGCATATACTTCTGATCTGTGAGGGATTTATTCATCATTTTGTCATTTTGTTAGATATTGTAAAGTTTGAATAGACTACAATTTAGTTTTCGTCTCTAGTATAGCCTTCTCCATTGGGATTATATTCCCAGATATAATTTTATGTCTTATTATTCTTTTTATTCACAATTACTTTTTGGTTGAGTTTTCTCTTTTGGTGGGAAATTAGTTTCATTGAACTTTTAGAAGATATGGAAGTACAGAGATAATTTTATACCCATGTGATTCTTACTTGGTGGAATTTTAAAAGTGGATTGCATTGTAACTCTATGAAATCTCCTAGACTAATTTCTCTTATTCAGTTTAAACTGTAATTTCTCTTCTTCAAGTTCCTGTTGTGCCTGCTTTGTGAAACTTTGGTATGTTTTTTTCATTCTTTATAGTTTCTTGTCAGTAAAAGATTTTCTCCTGGGAAAGAATTTCAACTTATTATCTATGAATAACCAGATCTTCTAATGTATGACTCTTCAGTTTCAAATAAGTTTAATTTTCAGAGGGCTTTTTAAAGTTAGGTGTAGAAGCAGCTTACTCTATTTTCTTCCTTTTTCTTTTATTAAAATTAGAAACAAACTTTTTTTACATGTCAATCCTCTAACATGTTGTTTTCTCCACAAGCTGCCTGTGCCCTACTACAGTTTCAGCCCCCAATTTAAACACAAGACACTATATTAATTATAGAAGCTTTTGGCCATTTTCTTGGTTTCTTATTGGATAGCTCTGATTTGATTATTTACCCATAATTACTAATGTATATTTTATAAGAACTTATATTTTTGAGGATGCATTCCTGAGTGCCCTTTGCTCCTGGGAGATCACATGGCAAGAGGTCCCTCACTACAATTCACAGAATCCTACTAGACTCCTAGTCCCAACTATCTTGTTTCCCTATTGACCAACAATGATTTATTCAAACCAATCAGACACAAATTTACATAATGATGTCTCCCAATATCTCTTTTCTGCCTAAAATAAAAGTAAGGTTTTAACTTTAATATAGTCAAATTACATATAATAGAACAGTTATCAAGCAAGAAATATAATTACAAAATTTTGTCCATTAACATTTGTAAGATTTAAACAAAGTATCATCAATACTATCTGTGTGAGTCTAAAGTATTACAAGTAGCTTATATTTTACCATAACTAAGGAAAACTATAATTACAACTATCTGTCTTCAACTACATCAAAGACCACAGAAGGATAATATATAAACACTAGAATTGACAGAGACATCTCGCTACCTGAACAGTCATGCAAAGTTCCTCTGTAATGTGGCATCCATCTTCAGCCCATAGGCTACATTGTGTTTGGAAGACTTCTCAGCAAAGCAAGAAATTTCAAACTGTCCATCTGCATTGGCAGTCTATCAGTCATTTTTCTGTGTTCTGCAGAACATCTGGCAGACTCTTCCATAAAGCAGGAAACCTGAAGGACTGTCCAAATTCAGTAGTCACATTTCTGGGTCTTGCAAGTCCAGATTATACAGCAACAGTCAAACAGTCTAGGCAAGAGCAAATTTCTTGCCCAAATGGCTTGTCTTGCCATGTTGAAAGCAAATTCCATAATGAGTTTGTCTGATGCCCATCTTCCTCTCAGACAAAACTGATGTGCCAGGAGCAGACATTTCTCATTGTCAAGAAAAACACTAAACCATTTTAAATGCCATTTTCTGTACGTCTTTGAAAGGTTTGAAGACTATCTATCTATCCATCTATCCCAAATATATCTCTATACCTAGAAAACCTAACTATAAGTATCTACCTATAATATGTATTTAATTATACATCACATTTTAAAAGATCAGTGTAAACACAATACTTAAACAAGAGGAGAAATATACATATCCCAAAATTGACCTTAAATTTGTATCAATAAATGAAAGTCCATTCCAAGACAAAGTTTTCATTTCTATACCATATGCCCATTTTACCTTTAAAAAGAGATTGATTGTGATCACTAAGCAATTATAAGCAACCCCATTCAAATGATAACAAAGATTTAAAAACAATATTTGGGAATTTGGATGTTGTCCATTCCAAATTGCTTCCTGCTGATAGGGGGGCACTATCCATACTGTGGGGATCATGACAAAACTCAGAAACCTGGCTAAGTCCTTGTTTTTGTGGTCTGTATGGCTGTATCGTCCCAGATGTTTCAGATGCTGGACTGCCCAGGACATTGCTTCAGGAGGTATTGCTTCATCAAACCACAGAAGCCTGGAAGGAATCCACAGCTTTCCATTTTCTGTGGAAACATAAAATCTTCTATTCCCAAGTAACCTGTCCTTAGGATTAAATTTAGAAGTCAAGGCATTTTAAAATATATATAATTGGATTAATTCAGCAGCATTTATAATTAAGCATATTTTAGCAGTTGTCCCTTCCTTAGTAATTAAACAACTGAAAAACACAATAGCATACACTATCCAGACTCTCTGTGTATTTTCCATCTTTATGAGGCTTATTTATTTATCTATTATTATTAATTTATTTCTTTTACTTTTATTTATTTATTTATTTCTCTGAGACTGGGATTCTCTGGAAATCTGCCTGTCTTTGCATCTGGAGCAAATCCTACCTGCCTGTGCCACAACTGGCTTCTCTATTTGTTTTATTACTATTCTGTTTCATTTTCTGTCTCAAGCCTACGTATATTTTTAAACACTGTAAACCTTTAGAGGTTTTTCTTCATCTGAATCTGACTTTACTGTAAATCTTCATGTTTTTCTGGCCATGTGTCTGTGATCTGCTAAGCAACATTGTTAATCAAAAATGTGGCTGTTTTAACTGTGGTTTTTCCAAGATGGTGGGCATAGGTTTACTGCCAGTGCTAGCCAGCAAGTCTTTGCTTGTCTCTCACAAACCAGAGCTCACCAAGAAAAATGCTGCTAGTAAGGAGCCATGCTTCTGTCTGTTCTTTTGTTTCTAAAGTCCCTTTTAAGCTTTTGTCATTCTATGTGGAAATTCATGATCCCACTCCTGACAACTATATATGATGCATATTCTTCCGGCCAGCTGCCTGGGCTCTGCTGAGCTGTCTGAGCTCCCAAATAACACACAAGGCACTATATTAATTATGACGCTGTTGGCCATTTGCTATTATTTTTCATTGGCTATCTCTGACTTAATTATTGACCCATAATCACCAATATATATATATTTATAAGGACTTATCTTTCTGAGGACCCAGACTTGTGTTCCCTTTCTGGGAAATCACATGGCTAAGGCTTCCTTCACTACATTTCCCAGAAGTCTCCCAGGCTCCTAGTCCCACCTATCTTGTTTCCCTCTTGGCCAACAGTGCTTTATTGAAACCAATCAGACACATATTTACAGAATGATGTCTCCCAACACTCTCCCTCCCCTTCTCCACTGCTGCCTCCCAACAAACCCCTATCCTATCCTTTTTCTGCTCCACAGGGAGGATGACTCCTTCCATTCGGGATCTTCAGTCTGTCATATCATTTGGAGCAGGACCTAGGCCCTTCCCACATGTCTATGCTGACAGAGTATCCCTCAATGTGGACTGGGCTCTCAAAGTCTATTCCTGTGCTAGGGATAAATACTGATCCACTACTATAGGCCCTATAGATTAACCAGGCTTCCTAACTGACATCCACGTTCAGGGGTCTGGGTCTGTCCTATGCTGGTTTCCCAGTTTTCAGTCTGGGGTCCATGAGCTCCCCCTTGTTCAGGTCAGCTGTTTCTGTGGGTTTCTCCAGCCTGGTCTTGACCCCTTTGCTATCACTCCTCCTTCTCTGCAACTGGATTCCACAGTTCAGTGTTTTAGTTGTGTCTGCTTCTGCTTCCATTATCTACTAGATGGAGGCTCTAGGATGGCATATAAAGTAGTCATCAATCTCGTTATTGGGGAAGGGCATTAAAGTAGTATCTCGACTATGGATTAGATTGTTAGTTTTGATCATCCTGATAAATCCCTGGAAATTTCTCTAGTACCAGATTTCTCTTTAAACCTATAATGGCTCCCTCTATTATGGCATCTCTTTTCTTGTTCTCCTCTATTCTTTTCCTGACTCCATCTTCCTGCTCCCTCATGGTCCCCTCTTCTCCCCTTTTTCTCCTAACTTCCTCTCCCTTTCCCCTTGGTCCCAATTTGCTGAAGAGATCTTGTCACTTTCCCCTTCTCCAGAAGACCATGTCTGTGTCTCTTAGGGTCCTCCTTGTTTCCTAGCTTCTCTAGGCTGGTAATCCTTTGCTCTATGTCTAAAATCCATATATGAGTGAGTACATACCATATTTGTCTTTTTGTGACTGGATTACCTCACTTAGGATGTTTACTTCTAGTTCCATCCATTTGCCAGCGAATTTCAAGATTCCATTGTTTTTTTTTCTGCTGAGTAGTACTCTATTGTGTAAATGTACCTCATTTTCTTTATCCACTTTTCAGTTGAGGGGCATCTAGGTTGCTGCCAGGTTCTGGATATTACAAATAATACTGCCATGAACATAGTTGAACAGATGTTCTTGTATGAATGTGTGGCCTACACTTTATATGTAAAATAAAACACTATTCTTGGCTAATATGTTTGGTTAATCAAGTAAAACTTAAATACAAGCTTGTAAAAATGCATTATGTTAGTCATTTTCACCACTGCCAAGAGCATTCACAGAACGACCTGTTTATTTTGATTTACAGGAAGTTAGAGTTCATAACAGCAGTGTGGAGGTTGTAGGCAAGCATGGCATATGGATCAGGATGTTGACTGCTCTCATCATAAATTGTAAGCACTAATCAGGGAGTGAAGGACAGAGTGAGAGATATGGAGATGTAGGCAGACATAGTGATTAATGGATATGGTACGATGTTTTAAAACTTCATCCCAGTGATGGGTTTCCCCCAGCAAGGCCACACTTCCTAAACCACTTTAAATAATACAACCTAATAGAACCAAGTGGCAAAATGTCACAGTCTATGTTGATACTTCTTATTCAAAACACTACAGGTATGTATTTTAGAAACTTCAAATTAAATATTTCTATTACTTCTCTAGATCAATGTCAGTTGACTGTGAAAATTACCCCATTCCTTATTAACACCAACAAAATTACATCTCTAATATTTAATACCCCTTGCCACCCACAGGCATTTAAAATTCTCCCTTGAAATTTAAATTTCTTCCTTGCATTGACTGACTAAATAAAACTTCCAAACAATTTGGTGTCATCTTCTCCTTTATAAGCAATGAACCTGACTCCACAATACTGTAGGTTGTACACCCTAATTTTTCCTGTGCTTGTAGTATTTGAATGATATTTCATGTTTTAGGGGATTCAGTGTATTTTGATGCAGAACATAGTCTTGGCTCATTATTGAACTGAAAGCTCGGTGGGACCAAGCTAGGCCCTCTGCGTGTGGGAGACAATCATGAAGCTGGATCTATCTGAGGGGCTCCTAACAGTAGGACTAGGATCTATCCCTGCTGCATGAGTTAGCTTGTTGGAGTCCAGTCCCTATAAGGGGATCCCTTTCTCAGCCTTAATACAGGGGAGAGGGCTGTGGTCTTGCCTCAACTTAATAGGACAGGCTTGTTGACTCCTGCTGGGAGTTCTTACCCTTTGGGAGGAATAGAATGGGGTGGGTACAGAGGATGCAGGGGGGAGGTAGGAGGAGGGAGAGCTGAGCTGTAATTGGAATGTAAATACCTAAAAGACAGATGATAGATAGATAGATAGATAGATAGATAGATAGAAGATAGATAGATAGGAAAGGAGGCATAATAAAAGAGAAATAATTGAATGAAACTGAAATGAAATAAAGGAATTTTGAATAACTCAGATTGTGCTTCAGACCCTCATAGAATTTAAGCAACATGTTATGAATTGTTTTCTCTTAGATATCTCACAGGAACTCTGCTGCTGCCCCAAGAATGGAAATGTAGTCACATAGTCATAAGCAAAACTGAGAGCATCTTAATCTGCCTATGATGCTTGAAGCATGTCCTGGAAAAGACTCACGAGTATGAATAAGAGTTGTTGATTTTGGACCGTTGTAGTGTGCAAGCTCTTTGGAGTAGATCAATCTGAACAAATTACATTATATAAATTGTGAAAAAATCCAACTTGGGGAAGAGTTTTTAAAGTTATGCATTTCATTTTTTCATTTTACACAAAACAAGGTTTTATGGACGGAAATATTTATTGTAAAAAGTAACCTTTAGTAAATAAATTTATCCTTTTTCTATAGCTATGATCTTTACCATTTTTATAAATCTTTATTGAACTTCTGTGTGCCTACTTCATGGTTCAGCTGTCATCCATTTATAGGATGAATTTTCTTCAAGCATCCTGTGGAGTTGGTGCTGGTTTCCAAAGATAGATTTTACTAGCACCTCCACAGCTTCCATCTGCTTCCTTTGACTCTTTATCTTCCGCTATCCAGGTAACTCTTCCCTGGATTCTAATGACAATGACAAGTGGCATCTGCTTTACACTTTATAAATGCGGGAAGAACAATACTTAATCATTCATAACTGACATCTATCCATTCATTTGTTTGCCACATCAACCGCACCATTGCATATTGTTTGTTATTGCTACTCTTATTGCTGTAAATTATTGATACAAATATGTCAGAATTTGTTTATTCATTGCAATGTTTCTTGGCATTGTTAATAGTGGAGTTTTTACACTGAACCCACTAGTTAAAACAAGGGAGCCATGAACACTTTATTGCCTGTACTTTGTTGAGTCTATCTACTTGAATAGCACCTAAAAGTTCACTAGATGCATATTGTATGCCTGTAGACATACAAAAGACTTTTTTTGAGTTGTTGACCTAGGTTTTATTTACACAGGCATCGTGAGTTCTTGTATATCACATCTTTTAACACCTTAAATCTGCCTTTCTTAAGCTTTCATGTACTTAATGTTGGGCTCATTTCATCCATGTATATTTGCATTTTACTGCTGCTTAGAGATGTTGAACATTTTTAAAAATCATGCCTATTGATTATTAGGATTTTCTCTCTGGGAGTTATGCACATTTTATTACTGACACAAAATCCTTTTGAGTCTTAGTGTCATAGATGCATTCAAATGCCTTGTGTATGGTTGACATCATCATATTTAAGTGGTGACATGTATTTTTAACCACAGTTAATAATCACTTAAATTCTTCCTTTATTCATAAATTTTTCTTTAAACTATTTAACCCACAGTAAACTTTCATGAATATCAATGATAATCCTAAAAATAGTACAAATTCTCCTAAACAAGACATTAAGCAGAAGTTTATAGAGTTGAGTATAGTAGATGCTAATTAAACATTTGAAAACACCAATGATTTTTGAGATCACTGTTGTAAGTGACAGTTCCCAAATAGTGTCTTTGCTTTAAGAGATTCCAACAGCATATTTTTAAAATATGTTTAATATAATTAATAGTAAACTATGACAAGTAGAATGTTTAAGGTTTAAGAATTTATATTTTCACAAATATCAGAGTTCCTTCATTCTACAGAGGAAAATATTAACACCAAGTAAAAGTTTAGAAATGTAATATAAAAACATCAATAAAATAAAAATGTTTGTGATCCTTTGCTCGGGATACTCAGATCACATTTATTTAAATTTTGGCAATAAACTATCAGAATTGGATGACAATAGTTTGATGTGAACACAAAATTAACAGTAACCAATTTAAAAGTTAAAAATAGTGTTTGTTCATATTAGACTTGGGAGTATTAGTAACAGATCAAACATCTCAGTTCATACTATAGACTATTTAGAATGTGAGGTTGAATGAATATGCCATAGTGTGTCATGGGACTATGTAGTCACTGTCTTGTCTATTGCCCAGGTCACAGAGTAGATGTTCCACTTATTCCATGCTATTTATACTGTCCAAGACCTTCCAACATGCCATCAGTCCTCACATCTCATCATTAAAGAAGAATACCAGAAATGAGATCGGGAGGACTTCAATTGCAATTTGAAGGCTTGTATACGTTTGCTATGTCGGCTATAAACTCACCAGTTTTACCTGGCTGGAAATCCAGAAACTACTTCAATTTCATAAAGTTAAACATGCCATTAACCAGAACCTAAAGGAAGCTGAAGGCAGCTGTCAAACTGTAAAATGTTGACATCACAGTAGGAAATCAGTTACCAAAATGATATCATTTACAAAAGAAAGATCATTAGATAGTTAATAGTTAGCAAAATATCTGATAATTGAAGTATTTTTGTTGTTGCTCATCTTGGATCCATGGTGTACCTAGCTTGCCTTAATGTCTTTTCCAGTTATTATAATAAAATACCCTGACAGAAGGTACATGAGGAAGAGCTTGGTCTTACTGTGGCAGGGGCATTAAATTGAGGTTGTGGGGAAGACACAGGAGTGGGTTTAGAAGCTGTGGCATTATGAGCAGGAGGCTGGATGATGACATTGCATCTGGACTCCTGAGAAAGAATGGAAACAGAGAAAGAATGGAAAAATGGGGCCAGCCTACAATGTCTCAAATAGTGATTCAATTCCTCTGGCAAGTCTGTACCCACAAGAGGTTACACAATTTGACCAAACAGTTTCACCAGTTGTGAACCAAGTGTTCTTAATTCAATGAGCTCTGGGGGACATTTCAACTTTAAACAGCAATGTATTCTAAATACCTTTTTTGCATAAAAAATCACTACATAAAGTGACTGAGTTCTTGCCACACAATTTTTTATAAACACTTTAAAACATTAAAGTTTTAGCATTCGTAAATTATATTTTAATGTTTTAAAGTAAAGTGTTTTATAAGTTCTTCCAATTATCCAAAAAGCACAACTGTCCAATTTCAGAATATATTTATCATCTAACTAGAAACCCATACCAATTAGAAGTCAGTTCCCATTCTTTTACTTGTAGACTGAGTGATCTTATAATTTGCTTTTTGTCTCTATGGATTTGCCTTAAGTAATCATTTAATATGAAGGAAAAGATACAGCACAAAGTCTCCAGTCAATCTTAAAGCAATTAATTTCCTTGATGTTTTCCCAGTAAGCAATGCTGTCTCTATAGAATTGCATCATCTCATGAGATGATGCAATTCTATAAAATGTAAAAAATCAGCATTAATTATTATAATATAATTTGTTAACACTTTTCTTAGTATTTGTGTTATACATATTAATCTTTCGTATTTTCATTGTGTTAGGGTACAGCTTTCTTCTGGGATCACTCCTTAAAGAGCCAACTACTGTATGATAGATGTAATTTACTAACTTTATGGCTTTGCCTCTAACACAGGTGGCAGAGTTGAAATAAAAACTTACTTCTAAAAGGCACAAAATCTTGACCCAGTAATTAATATACATAAAGAAAAGAAGAAATTAGGTTGAGAACTTGCAAACATTTTGAAGTAATAAAGTATTGCCAGTCAATGCATTGTTGCTCTCAGATAGTTTATTCCAGGATGAGAGCAGTAAGTACTAACCATGGCAGAGCCAGCCATCTTGTCTTGAGATTGCCACTGCCAAATAAGTTAGTCCATTTTTTTTCATTAATTTCACCTTACTCAAGCTATGAAATCATGGGCAGTAGGCAGCAAATCCTTTGCCCAAATGTAATATGAATGGCTTCTCTATCAGTTCTTGGTAGAGTCCTTATTCCTCTCTGAAACCTCACAAGCAGTACCTCTGCAGTCTGTGTTTTTCACAGTATCTACTATTCAAACTTCCCAGGATGGCATTACATTATGCTGTTCCTAGTATTCTAAGGCTTCCTTGGCCTGAAATTCCAAATGCTTATACCTTCTTGTGAAGACCAAAGGCCTAACAACTGATCTTTTGCATGTGTATCCAGGAGTGGTACAGTTGAGTCACCTGGTAGTTCCATTTGGTTTTCTGAGGAACCTCCATAGTGACTGCCAGCTCTCCATTCTCATTGGTAGTTCATAAGTATTGCCTTTTCTCCACATCCTCTCCAATACTTTCCGTTTTCTAGATAAATTGCAATCTGAGGGGTTTGAGATCATAACCCACTACACTTTTAGCTTTGCAGTAGCCCGGTTACTGAGGATGTGGCACATTTATTCATATATTTGTTGGACAGTATTGCTTTATTTGATAGCTGCCTGTTGGTTGACTTAGAGGGCATGTTTTATGTTTCCTTTTCTTTTAAATTTTTTCTATGTTTTGAAAATGAATCTCCAGTAGGATGAAGACCTGAGAAAACTTTTTTGTCAGCTAAAGGTTGAATTCTCTCTGTTAAATGTCTCCTTTGCCATGACAAAGCTTTGAAATTTCATGCAATCCCATTTGTCAAATCCTAGTGTTATTTTTCTTTTTTATTGATTTTTTAAAATTAAAAACAAGATTGTTTTATGTGTCAATCCAAGTTACCTCTCCCACCCCTCCACCCTGCCCCCCACCGACCTCCTATCCCATCCTCTTTCTGCTCCCCAGGGAAGGTAAGGCCTTCCATGGGGGATCTTCAAAGTCTGTCATATCATTTGGAGTAGGGCCTAGACCCTCCCCCGTGTGTCTAGGCTGAGAGAGTATCTCTCTGTGTGGAGTGTGCTCCCAGATCCATTCATATACTAGAGATAAATACTAACCCACTGCCAGAGGCCCTATAGATTGCTGAGGCCTCCTCACTGACATCCACATTCAGGGTGTCTGCATCATTCCTATGCTGATTCCCAAGCTATCACTCTGGGGTCCATAAGCTCACCCTTGTTCAGGTCAGCTGTCTCTGTGGGTTTTAGCATCCTGGTCTTGACCCTGTTGCTCATCACTCCTCCCTCTCTGTAAATGGACTCCAGGAGATCAGCTTAGTGTTTAACTGTGGGTATCTGCTTATACTTCCATCAGCTGCTGAACGAAGACTCTAGGATGGCATATAAGGTAGTCATCAATCTCATTATTGTGGAAGGACATTTAAGGTAGCCTCTCCAATATTGCTTAGAATCTTGGTGTCATCCTTGTAGATCTCTGGACATTTCCCTAGTGCCAGATTTCTCTTTAAACTTATAATGGCTTTCAAACCTACTTAAAGTACTATATATAGATGTGTCAATTCTATGCTTTCTTTTAGTTGTTTGAAGTCTTATCTTAATTTCCTGCAAAATAAGTATTGGAGTTTCAATGTAATTCTTTTACATGTGGGTATATCGTTTCCTGAGTACAAATTTGTTGAACAAGATTCAATGTGTGTTTTTGAACCTTTGCCAAAATCAGATTGCTTTAATTATGTATTTATTTTGGGTCTCTATCCTCTTCAAATATATGTTGGTTTTACTCTAGTGGTGTACTATTTATTGCTGTGAGTCTTCAGGATGATTTGGATCAGGAATTGTAATACGTCAAGCATTGTTAATTTTGCTCACTTTCAATAAAGCTTTAATTTAAGTATTTGAGGTTACCTAAGTTATATTATTGGTCTACTAACTGTTCTGTTAACTTTTCTCATGTTTTTCTTCAGCAAGATAAGTTTTCAAAATTTAAAACAATTGTCCATATCAATGCTTCTTATGTGGAGTAATCATGACTCTCAGGAAAAAGTAGGCATTTTTCTTGATATTATTTATTGTTACAAATGAAAATAGCTAAAGCAAAGTTAACTCTTCTACAAATAACAGGCCAACTTTCCTACAGCAATCCCACACACAATCACACAACAGATCATCTTGTTTTAACATCAAAGGCAATTTATGTAAAACCTTGACTTTTATGACTTTATTTGGAAGAGGCAATGATTATCAGTAGTCCTAAATAATTACTGAAAAAACTTCATTTTGATTTTTTTCAATGATAATTTTCTATGGCTAAACCTGTCAAATTCAAAGTCAAGCTTTAATCTGATGCTGCAAAGCTATCTATGGGTAACCATACTGAAATCCTAGGCAAAATATTTTGCACATGTAAATCTGTATAAAAGGTCAGGTCAATAGCAGTTGGTTAACCCTTTTTTTAAGATATATTTATTGGTTTGCTTCCTGTCCCACCTTTCCTACAACTTCCTTCCCCCAGATTCTCTCTCTTCTGCCCTCCCATCAAATCCTCCTCCCTTCGCTTCAGAAAAGAGCAGGTCTTCCATGTTTATCAGTCAGCCATGGCACATCAAGGTGCAGTGAGACAAGGCGTCTCCTCCCCTAGCAAGGCTGGAAGTAGGAGGCAACGGTCCCAAAGTCATGTAATCATCAGAGACTGCCCCTGCTCCCACTGTCAGGAGCCCCACAAGAAGACCACGCCCCAGAGCTGCAACACATGGCAGAGGGCCTCGTTCATTTCCATTCAAGCTTTCTGGCTGGCGGTCCAGTCTCTGTGAAGCCCTAGGATCCCAAGTTAGATAATTCTGTTGTTTTTCTTGTGGTGTTCTTCGCCCCTCTGGCTCACATAACCCTTTTCCTCCTCTTCCACGGGCTTTCCCGAGGTCCACCTAATGTTTGGCTGAGGGTCTTTGCATCTGTTTTTGAAAGTTGCTGGGTGAAGCCTCTCTGATGACAATTGGGCTAGGCAGTGATCTGAATGTAGCAGAATATCATTAGCAATCATTTCATTGACTTTTTTGGTTCTATCCTAGGTCTCTGGTCTGTGCAACCTCTGGGTTCTGACATTCCAGGCAATGTCAGGGGTGGACTCCCTTTCATGGCATGGTTCTCAAGCTGTACCAGTCATTGGTTGGCCACTCTCATAATTTCTGTGCCACCTTTACCCCAGCAAATTTATAGATAGGGCCAATTGTAGGTCAAATTTATGGTGCTAGACTAACCCTGCAGGAGATTTATGACCTAACAACGACAACCACTGAGTTTATTTGAACCCTCACCATATTTAATGTATTTATCAAGAGTTATGTTCCTTTCAGTGATCTAACCTGTCCTTCCAAGGATTATTCCTCTGCATATTCTCTGATTTTAATTGGCAAAGAGTGCCATTTGTTAAAAAATAACTAGCATTTAAAGATTTTCAACAGATTCACCTTTTATTAATAATGACAAGTAGAAGTTGTTTTGGAGACACAATGATTTAAGATGTCAAATTTCCTACTTTAATTAATATTTCTATTGTTTTCACTTGAATATGTTAGATATTCATTCTGATACATGTTGCTTAGGTATTTGTCATAATGTTCTGCATAGCTGTCGATTTATTTCTTCAAAATCTCCTCCCTATGTTTTTCTTTTATCTATAGAGGGAAATGTCATTGCTATTCATCCAGACAGACCACAAAAATGAAAAAAGATAGGAAATGTCCCATTCCTTTGTTCTTAACTAGAATTGTTTTTTATACTTTGAATTCCTCTCAGTGCTCCTGCTGCCACCTGCTCAGCTCTGTCTTACAGTCAGTTGCTCTCCCTGCACAGCTTCCTGCCTGGTCCCTCAGAGGCCACTCCTTTGCTTTGTGCTCTTTTCAGCCCTGCAGCAATCTTTCTAACCTGCATATCAGACCAGTTCCTCTTCCAGGTAAACACACAGAAATCCATCTTCTCTCTACACACTTGGTGACGCTGTAGCTCAAGCAAGGATCTCATAAATTCCTTCCATGCTCCTTGTCTGCAGTTGCTGTCTTCCTGGAGGTTGGGCTTGGACAGCTCTAGCTGGCTGCAGGTCCTGCATGAGTACTCTTCTTCCTCTGTCTCTACTTGGCGTTAGTGACATACCCTGTTAATGAAGCACTATCCTGTGTTCATAATGAAGCTGGTCTTTGGGGTTTTCTTTGTTTTTCTTTCTTCTTTCTTCCCCACCTTCCCATCATTCTTCTTCTTCCCTTCCTCTTCCTCCCCTCCTTTCTTTTCATCTACTGTTTGTGACTGTTTGCACATTTTGTGAAGATGTGGGAAGGTGGCAAAATATGCTCATCTGTGTGTGTACTTGTGGAAGCCAGAGGTCAACCTCGAAGGTCTTCTTATTGCTCCGCACCTGATGTTTTACACATTAAACATCAAAATTACCAATTAGCTTGAATGATGGGCTAGCAAGTCCCCAGGACAATCTTATCACTAACACCCATCACATGTTTTCTGAGGCTGTGAACTCAGGTCTTCATTTTTGCACAGCAAATACTTAACCCACTGAATCTTCTTCCCAGCTGAGTTTTAGAGACTTGTCCAATTCTAGGAGACAGACCTCATTACTTTCATATTTTTGCTCTAAATTTATTAGGTACTTGAATATCTTAGTATGTTTTCTACATGCATTAAATAGTTTATAACATATTTATGTATGTTCAGAAAATATTCCTAAAACTGATAAACAGCAATGCAAATTAAATATTTGCTTAATTTTGTTCATGACAGTGTGCATAGACCAGGCTAATTAATAGAAACCTTGAATTCCTGAAAATATTTATTATCAGATCTAACATTGCATCTTTTGTTTACTAAGTAATGTATTGGAAGCATAAATTAATAAAATTCCAAAATAACTTGATAGAATCACATGATTCTTCATTTTACACACATATTAATATGCTGTCAGCTTTTCTGTTTTAAAATACCTCAAGACGTTGAAATAAGAGATGTGGTGTTAATTCTTCATGGCGAACTTATACTTCTGTATTAAACTTCAAAGATTTTCTTATGCAAAAATATCAAAGTAGAAGGCAGCAAGATGACTCAGAGTATAAAGGTGACTGTTGTCAAGCTTAACCACATCAATTCAGTACCTTGGACCTACATAGCAGAAAAAGAGAACTCACTCCTGCCAATTGTTCTCTGACCTACAAATGTACGTCATGACATGCACGTGCACTTCCAGAGGCACATAGAATAAATTTTAAAGATGTAATAACATTGCAGTCATTGCAGTCTGATCAAGTTATCATCGAAAGGCATGTATTAAAGAGAGTTACAGAGGACCAGTGTGTTGTCATCTTAAGTCATAGAAATAAATGAATACTGCCACCCAAAAGATTTATTTTAAGATATTAAATTTCTTTATTTTGATTCAGAAAATACAAGATATTTGCTATAAACAATGGATTAAAGCAAAGTACTTTAGCTTTGTTTTTCATCAGTTTTTGGTCATTCTTGCAATGAACTTTCACAAATGGACACTCACTGGTTCATGTTTACAAAATGTATTTATTGAATAGTATATGTCGAATCTGCCCACATTTATAAAAACAATAAAATTTAAATAGCTTTTGTTTTTTATGTTATATACAGAACTAAAACATTTTTAGTAAGTTCAAACTTGTTGTTTTAAGTAATTATTAGCAAGAAGGCAAGACCAATTTAATTTTTATATGTTCCTATCCAGACTTATTGTTATCTTGAAATATTTCTCTATTACCTGGATCTCTATTTAAAGGGTGAGATTCTAAGAGTAAGAAAGATTTCATAATTATAATAGGCCTGATTAGAAAATAAAAATAAAGAATTGAAAACAGACTTTCTGACATCTTTCTATAACCCACTCTAGATTATTCTGTTCACAAGAATCAATATCCAGAGAACACTGAACTCTAGCAGTCTACCACAGTCAGAGGTCCATTGATGAAGCAAAATTTAAATACAGAGATCATAGATGGTGGTAGTATATTGCCCTAAGAGTACGCAGGAATCAAGCTGCATGTGGTAGCACATATGTACAATCCCAGCACCAGGATGGCCCAAATAGGTGGAGTGTTCCAAGCTTGAGACCAGCCTGGGTTATCTTGTGAGTACTGGACCAGTCAGAGCTACAATGAGAGAGCCTGTAAATATACTGAAATGAACAAGAAATATTAGAATGTATTGGAACTCATTTTGGGGCAAAAGTTGTTTTGAAAGCCAAATCAAACATCATTAGCATTGGAATCATTTAATTATGGATATGGTATCAGCATGTAATTGACTTCCTCTATAGTCAAAGTTCTGTGTCAATGGATTACATTGTAGAGGCATCCTGTCAAATGTGAGAATACAGAGGCCTACAATTTCTGCAAGTGTAATAACCTCAATGTCTGCTCACCTTTTGTTACTCAGTTGACTTACATGTGCAGTCTATTTTTTTGGCAATATAGGCATAAATTTTCTAGTTCCCAGTGGAGGCAAGACTGAAGGATGGGCAACCATAACAGGTTCAATGTAAATGATCTTACAACTGTACCAAGTAAGCCTTTAGCAGTACATCTCACGCTCCCAGGAGAGAGAAGCCAGCTTACAAGCTTTGTATTTTTCACAAGACCTTTTCCAGGGAATCTCCTAGTATACAAGCAGGTTTCTTTCTTATCCATATGCTCACATCATTCAGAAATGTGTGCTGAAGAAGCAATGGTTTTGGAAGAATAAAAGTAAAATAAAATGCAATGTATTTTATTTTGACTGTATCCTAATCCTTTTCCATTTCATACATTTTAAAAGGGAATAGGGACTAGACAGGACATCTGGCAGACACATTAGTTTTTCTTAATCTTCAGAGACCTTAATAATACAAGAAAGCCCATTATTCCTTTACAGACTTACATAGTTTTATTTAGCAGGTAATCATGGCTAGAATAATTGTAGTTGACTTTTGCTCTTGTCTATGCAGAGGAAGGTAGACAAGGCATTTAACTGTAATATGATAATGAACTGAAAACCCATGAGATCCAGATTTCTATTTTCCCAAGCCATCTTTCTGAACCTTCTACCTTCTATTTGAAATCCAGAGGGGAGGAATATCTTTCATAAAGATGAAAGCATGCAATGTTTAATTTCTTTGTCTAATATTATTAATGGTGGGGAAGCATGAGTGGACATTACATTGCAGTTATCATATGTGTTATGTCCTACTTAAAAAGGGTGAGTTCTGATATAAATGATTAGCCAAGGAGAGAGGAGGATGACTAGAATTTTAACTTTGTTTTGATCAAAGGTACTCTCCATAAGAAAATAACACTATTCTTTTGGCATGCCACATTTAATTTCAATGGTATTTAGTTCAACACACACATGCTAACATTAGATTTACCAGGATTTAATTCAGCTTCACAGTGTTTTGCCAAAAGGAAAATATGCAGCCATCCATTTCACAAAGCTAATCAGGTTGCAACTGTTTCTCTAAGAAACACATGATTGAGTAAAATGGATATAAAATAGTGGGGTAGAAAAGTGGGATTTACAAAAATGTCGCTTTTGGAAAAATTTGCAAAGTGAGTGAAATTCTTGTTCCTTCTATGTTAACAAAAACAATCAGAGAGCAAATATTTCTTAGGTGAAAAGGAAACACAAGCATGCACCCTCTGAGTCCATTAGGAAGCTATACGAAATGCTCACATTTCTACAGCCAACTCCCTCACTTCTGATGATGAAGTCAGTGTTCTCATTTAGTATCTTTTCTGTGTTTATGTGACAAATACTATAGAGCATTTAGGTGATGGACTTTCATTCAGTTCCTTGAGCATTTTATACACTGTGTTCTGTAACTTACTAAATAGTAGAAAATATTTACAATTGATTACAAGAATAGAGAAAATGCTGATAATGTTTAATGCCATCAGAAGAAAGATGCCAGGGTGTCTTTGGCAGATCTGCTCTTGTGGTTTGCAGGACTCCTACACAAGAGGCAAGACAGCTCCTATGTGGGCAGCAAGAGAGCCTGGGACATTGTATAAGGATCAAATCATAAGGCAACTTCAATAGAGAATCATCAGTTGAAACTCTTCCCTTTTTGGAAGAAATACATGAATACTGCAAACTTATTTTTATATATGTTCTCAATTTCCTCCTACAGAATTGTAGATAAGCCAAAAATACCAATATCCTATATACTCCTTGGAAACAATATTAAGCAATAGAAATTTTCATTTAATCATCAAAAGTCATTAATATTTAATAATTAATCCTCATAACAAGAAACGGTAAGTATCTCCAGAAATTATCTTTCAAAGTAACGTTTCTTACCAGCAGTTTTAAAAGGAAGAGAAAAAGATGGCTTTTGTTGAAAGTATTTATTCAATTTTATGGGTGAATTTGCCTGTGATATTTAATCGTAAGATTTATGAACTAGCTTTCAAGTGTCTGATAAAGTACCGCTAGATAGCTCAGAGGTAAGAGTCTAAGAGATTTTGTTTGTTTGTTTGTTTTTAAAATTTAGTTCTTGAGAGTAACTCCATAGACCAAGAAATACTCTGTTGCAGAATGGTCTCCAGTCTTCAGACATGCTTTTAAATCCTATTAAAAAAAAGATTGTCAAGGGGTGGAATAAAGAGCTCGCTGCTAATAGCACAAACTGCTTATGCAAAGGAGATGAGCTTAGACCATAGCACCTAGGTACGATGGCTCTTAACTACCATAAATGAAAGCTGACTACCATAAATGGTAACTTTAATAAAGCATAATTTCTCATTATATCGCAAAGGTGTCACCATACTAATTTCACCTAGATTAAAACAACTGTCACAATAACTGATAAGCATTTATTTTTCAAACTGGTATTTTTTCTGTAGGGCATATTTCAGAAGAGTAAAAATATTTTTCCTTGACCTTCTCATTAGTTCAGGGCTCAGACTTCTTTAACAAATGGGATAACAAGAAAAAAGTGTATATGTGTGCTTCATATATGCAACACAGAGAGCTACATAAGGAAATGAAGACCTAGAGTCATGGGTTAACCTCTACGTTTATGTAGAATGAAGAATTGGGTAGCACTGTGGTATGAACAGATAAACCGGTATGATACAACGCGGATAAACTTGAGAGATTCAGGAGCTGTTTGCTCAAAGTCCTCTGTATTTTGGAGAAAAATGTCTTTTTTTCCCCAGAGTTTATCAGGACACTGCTCACAGGGAACATTTCTGAACTACCATAGCAGAGGAGATGCTGGAGTGGAATGGCTTTCTGCAGGACCTTTCTGTAGCTGTAATCTCAAAGTTTTTCTTATTAAAATACACGGTATGCCAAGATTCAATGATTCAGGGCGTTGCCATATTCCAAACTCCAGTAATACACATATGCTTATAAGAAACTCTTTCAGATACCAATAAGAGTAATAGAATATTTTCCACAGATTAAACAGCTTCTATACCTTCCTTTAGTTTATATTGAAAGCTAATCATCTCAAGAGATTTTGTGAATACTTTGATGTTCTTCAGATATTTAAATGTTAAAAACAGACAACTTTATCTTTACATAGCTTGTAAGATAGATGCTATTTTGATTTATGACCTTTTCAGTGTGTGATCATTTTAACTTTACATAAGAAATGAGAGAAAATAGTGATGCGATATACAATATGTTGAGAAGTTCTTAGGCCTATCATCTATACTGTTTTCTACAGGTTAGGTATGAATGGAAAACCCTCCGGAATAATAATAAGGGATTTGATGCTATATTTGATTCCAAAGGAAAGGGTTGAAGTGGGAAAGATAAAATAATCCACTTGGCTACATTTGCAAGGTCAGTTCACACGCATCCACACAGGCATATGACCACTGTCTCAGAGGCTTGAGTCCTTCAAAACCTGTCTGGGATTGCCCCTGGCATCTGAGACTGAAAGTGCTATTTGTTGTCTCAGTGTGTGTAATACTTTTCTCTTTGAGTTTCGGTTTCACATGGAGATGGATGGGACAGTTAGAAAGACACTGAGAGAAGTGGGCATGACTTCAGTTCTCCTGCTTCCTTGACAGAGTCCTGGTCTTGCACTTGCCCCACATCCTTGCAGGCATTGGTCAGCTGTTTTGTTAACCATAACTATTCTGACTGGGGCAAGATGAAATCTAATGCAGTTTGAATTTCTGTTTCCCTAATTGTTAAAGGTGATGACCATTTTTTGAGAAATTGTCTGTCTTGAAATATGTTCCCACTTTTCATTTTCATTAGCTTTTCCTAACTTTGTAGTTTCCTCTGCTATTTGGAAATAATAATTTTTATTTTTTAAATATATATTTCCTTTTATTGGAAATAGATCCCCCCTGCCACATATAATATCCTGATTATAGTTTCTCCTCCCTCTACTGCTCCCAATTCCTCTCCATCTTCCCTCCTGTCTGGATCCACCCCCTTTCTGTCTATCATTAGAAATAAACAGACTTTTAAGGGATAATAATAAAAGAAAATGAGGTAAAACAAAAACTAACACATTTAAATAGAATAAACTACAACAACAACAAAACAAAACAGAAGGAAAAGAGCCCAAGAAAAGGCACAAGAAAGTGATATGCAGTCAGAGACTCAATGATTCTCACACTTAGAAATTCCTCAAAAACAAAACACTAATCTGGAATTCATTATATATATGTATATACTATATAGTGAGAAGAGAGAAATATATATATAAACATTGTTTATATATGCTTAATATATATATAGTTTGTTATAAATAATAAAATTTAAAAATAAGAAAATAAAACCTGACAAGATGTAATTAGACAAGGAACCTCCAAAGATGACTGTGAGTTCATTTTCCGTTCCTCATCTACTCTTCTGGGCATGCAGTCTCCCCTTACAAGCAGTTTGTTTCCCCAGTGAGACTCCCTTGAAGAAATCTCAATTTTCATTAGCAAGTGATTATCAAATTAGAGATTACATCTATGCTAGGGATAGAGATTTGTATCCACTTCTCTTTTTCAGCTTTAGGAACCCATCTGGTGTAGACCCATATGAGCCCTGTGTATGCTGCCTCTTTCTCTACGAGTTCATATGTGCACTGCTCATAGTTATTTAGAAGGCCTTGTTTTCTTGGTGTCTTCTATCTCCTCTGGCTCCTACACATTCTAGTCTTCTACAGGGTTCGCTGTGCCTTGAGGTGAAGGGATATTTTAGAGATATCCTGTTCAGAGATGTATGTATGTATGTATGTATGTATGTATGTATGTATGCATTTATGTATATCAGTAGTATTTTGTTTTACCCTAGGTTTCTGGGCTATTTAGTCTCCAGTTCTTGGTCATCTAAGCAGTGTTGGGAATTGGTTCCATCACATACATCAAATAAGATATTGGTTGGTTACTCCTACAAGCTTTGTGCAATGACTGCACTAGAATATCTTACAGGCAGGAAACCATTGCAGAGCAAAGTGTTTGTGGTTGAATTGGTCTTTACATTTTTCCTTTGGTTGCCTGCAGAGTACCTCCTGTACCAATGATTCTAGAGTTTGGGAGTGGAAGCACTATGATCTCAAATCTTGCTGTCTGCCTTCCAGCTCTGATAAAAAGGGATTTTGTTTTTGAGACAGGGTTTCTCTGCATTGCTTTGGAGCCTGTCCTGGCCCTCATTCTGTAGATCAGGCTAGGCTATAACTCACAGAGATCCACCTGCCTATGCCTCCCAAGTGCTGGGATTAAAGACATGTGCCACCAACGCCTGGATGAAAAAGGGAAATTTGAAGAATCATGACATTTCAGGATCCTATACACATTTTTTCTTTAGAAAATCGTCATCTAAACTTAAAGTTTTAACATGTCTTTAAACTTATATTTTGTCACTTAATAAACATACTTAATACATCAAACATTAACCCAGAGTTCATTACCTTGACTTGCTAATGGATGAGGCATCCTAAGGTAATACCAGCATTGCTCTGGGACAAAAAAAGCAAAGTGGCCATCAGAGAATCCCATGTTATTTAAATGACATTGTTAATTTATGAGAAGAAATTTACAACTAAGAATATGGTGCTAGAACTAGCAGTGTGGTTTTGTTCAATTTAAAGTCAATATTTTAAGGAGTTTTTCTCATATTCCTTATGTGCGAAGCATGAAATGAAATGCTTTTTCTCCCCTGCACCTCTTTTTTCCCCTGGCTCCCTCTCACCTCCCCCCATGTTCCCAATATGCTCAGGAGATCCTGTCCCATTACGCTTATCTGGTGTAACATGAATATCTCTCTTAGGGTCCTTCCTGTTTCACAGAATCTCTGGCAGTGGGATTGTAGGCTGGCACTCCCCTGATCCTTGTCTAAAATCCATATATGAGTGAGTACATACCATGTTTGTCTTTTTGTGTCTGGGTTACCTCACTCAGGATGGTTTCTTCTAGTGCTGTCCATTTGCCTGCAAATTTCAAGATTCCATTGTTTTGTTTTGTTTTTTTCCACTGAGTAGTATTCCATTGTGTAAATGCACCACATTTTCTCCATCCACTCTTCAGTTGAGGGGCATCTAGGTTGCCTCCAGGTTCTGGCTATTACAAATAATGCTGCTATGAACATAGTGGAACAGATGTCCATATTTTATGAATGTGCATCTTTTGGGTAGATGCCTAAGAGTGGAATTGCTGGGTCTTGTGGTAGACTGATTCCCATTTTCCTGAGGAATCTCCATACTGATTTCCAAAGTGGCTGTACAAGTTGGCACTCCCACCAGTTAGGTTCTTAACAAATGTAATAAAAATAAGTTCTCAAGAAGTCAAGCGAAGGATGGACAAAAGTTTACTGCAAAGATATAGAAAATTAATATTTCATTCTTTATTAGTCCTTGCTTATACTTATTTATTTATATGTTAATATCCTTTATTTCTGCTTTCTCTATGCATCTGCAGTTTTAAGGCCACATGAAGTGGGTGGGAGTCATAGACTTGTGATTGTAGGACAGTCCTGGATTTAATCTCTCTTGGCCAGAATTTGCATTCATGGGAAACTGAAGAAACCTGTGTTATAGGTTAGTGGAACTGATAGTAAGGTGTCTAATGCTTAAGTCAGTTTAAGATGTAATTGGAATCTCATGTTTTTGTTTTATTTTCCACAGTTAGCATAATCTCTAGTTCGTAGTAGGCATTTGTTTTTTACTGTGTTGAACATAATGACTATTTCTTGCTTGAATTATTTTAACAGTTCTGGGTAGAAGGAGAAGACATTTCCTTTAAGGGAAAAGACATTGGAATTTTCATCCTTATGGTTTTCTATGGCAGTAGATGTAAAACATATTGACCTATGGTTCAACATATTTTATATTGCGAATATACATAATTAATTTATTTAAATATTTTCAGCTTCGATATCTGTTTTATAAAATATAAAAGATAAAAATAAATAATCTCAGGGCCGGGAGGTGGTGGTGCATGCCTTTACTCCCAGCACTCGGGAGGCAGAGGCAGGCAGAACTCTGTGAGTTTGAGACCAGCCTGGTTGTAGAGAGCTGCGAAGTGCCGCACCCCTAAGATGGTGCTGGCTTCCGCCTCTGCTAGCCCGACAGCAAGTGCTCTCTGTGATAAACAACTCCTTATTTGGTCAAGGCTGGATATCTGGCTTGCTTCCTTGTATGTGGACCTATCTGCTGTCACCACATGGCTTACCGGGGTTGGCCGCCCAAGGGCCTTTTTAAGCTGTGGGCGGGCACTCCCTGGGGTCAGAAGATTTGTTCAAGGTCCTGAATAAACTGCTTGTGAGAAGGATTCCTGAGTCGCGTCTTCCTTGCTGGTCGAGGTGGTCGTGACAGTTTGGTCTACAAGAGCTACTTCCAGGACAGCCTACAAAACCACACAGAAGCCCTGTCTCAAAAAACAAACAAACAAACAAATAAATTCAAAATGCATATAGATTGCAAAGAAGGAAAGTATAAAAACCATTCCAAGGTCCAGAAAAATATATAATATTGTGAAGCATTTTTTTTATAATTTCACATGCTTAGCGTTCTTGCTCTCTTGGATGTCTTTGAATTGTGCAGCACTCACTGCATGAAAGTACTCTCAGCCACTTAAAGGACTACTTACAGCAATTAATTAATTTGATATCTAACCCAAAGTCTCAATTACCTAGGACATTTCATATTTTGAATTTTATATTTGGATCTGGGGGGAAAATGGAAGAGTGGGTAAGGTTTAAAAACCTTGAAAAACTTGAATCTATTTCAAATGAAGCAAAGCCTACCTGAGCATTTACCCCTCTGATTTCAAGAATGGATCAAAAAGCATTCCCACGTGTGTACCTTAGTTCATATTTGTTTATAACAGGTTTTGATGTGTGCAATTATTTCGTTCATCATTTCAGGGCTTAGCAAATTTATTTTTACATACCATCATTTAACATGTCAACAGGCATCATTACCTCCCTCCACAATCTAAGGAACTATCCAAATATAAATACAGAGTGATTATTTTAAAAAATTGTATATCTTAAAACCTATAATAATAGAAGTTTGTATCATAAAATTTGAAAACTTAAATATCAAAATTGTTTGGAGCTTTTCTCCAGTCAGACAATAGTTTAAGCCTGATATTTCTGAAATGAACAACACAGTGCTTAATACCAGCAAGCCAGCCACGTGGATCTCTAACTCTAGTACTCAGAAAAGCAGAAATGTATCCTTTAATAGCCCATTTTATAGTTCAATCAGCAAATGTAAAATGTATATTTAAGATTTGGATTTTTATTTTATTGCTTTCAGTTTGTGGCTTCTGAGAACTGAAAAGCACATATCAACTTCCAAGAGCTACCTCCCAAAATAATAGAAATATGAAAATCTCTGAAACATGTTGGCTCTTCTCTTCAGTAGGTGTCAACTGAATGGAATAACTCTTAAATTAGTGAAAAAGAGTAGACTATTTTACCCTTCTCAATTTGTCATCAAGAAAACACCTGAAACTGTAATGGTTTCTTACAGCCTTGGTTTCTGACATTCCTTTGGCTAAAACATGTGCAATACATACTCCCTCTCCCCCACCTCTTCAGTCTGACTTCACCCTTTCCAGCCACTCTCTCCTTAAAGATTCTTTTTTATTTATTTATTTATTTATATTTCAGTTTAATCATGTCCTATTCCTGTTGCAATAGATTTTTGTTGGTTTGTTTGTTTGTTTGTTTTTAAGGGCATCCTGAGCTCTGCTAACTCTACAAAGATTTTTGTCTTTTCTTCCTTAAATTCTATCATATACAAGATCTAAGGCAAAAGGTCCCGCCTTGCTTCTGTAAAATACAGGAGACACCAAGCATCACCTTCCTTCTGTGTCTTTAGCCTTACTGTTTCTTTCATACCAAATATCATTATTTCCCAGCTATTAGCAGTTGATTACTTTTGTAATTCTAATCAGTTTCTCAGATCTCAATTCAGATGCCTCTTGTTGGATCATTATTCCTACTTTTACCTTTCATTTCACATTGTGGAACAAATCTTACTAGGAGTCTTCTTGGGAGTGGTACTCACAGAAATTCTTTTACTATATCTGTGGTTCCTAATTCAGAATCTGTTGCTATTGGATGAAAATAAATATTTTGAATGAGTTAACAGATGAAGAATAGATTGACTTTATTTAAGAAATCAATAATAAGTAATATTAAAATGTTTTTAACTCTCCTAAATTATAGTCCTATGAAAATGTAATGGGAATATTTTAAGTCTTGAACTGTCTGAATTGTTTCCTTCATCTAATTGCTTTTCTTGACTTTCGTTGCTTTCTTTAAGAGATTGGTTGATTTCTTGCAATTTTTTGTTTGTTTTTTTCTTCCATTTCTTTAAGGGATTTTCTTATATCCTCTTTGAGGGCCTCTATCATTTTCATGAAGACGCTTTTAAGGTCATTCTCTTCTGTTTCTTCTGTGTTGGTATGTTCAGGTCTTGCTGGTCTAGAGTTCCTAGACTCCAGTGGTGTCATATAACTCTTTCTGTTGTTGGCTGTGTTCTTATACTGTCATCCTCTCATGTCTTCTTCCAGTGGCTATAGGTGGGGTCTCTCCTGGTGGATATGTGAAAGGTTCTATGCCCCCCCACTGGCGGGTGGAGGGGCAAGACTGGAATGCCAGCCAATGGTGCTGGATGCTTTGTTCGGCCTCCAGGTCCTTGTGGGGGATTCAGTGGCAGGAAGGGTCTGTTGGCTGCAGGTCAGGGAACTCAAAGAGGGAAAGGTGGGCTAGAGGAGCCCCTGGGACTCACCTCTCTAACAGAGAGTGGAGGGGCAAGACCGGAATGGCAGCCAGTGACTGCCATATCTGCCATCTTAGAGCTTTCATCCAGTGGCTGATAGAAGCAGAGGCAGACACCCACAGCTAAACACTGAACTGAACTCCTAGAAACCAGTTGCAGAGAGGGAGGAGTGATGAGCAAAGGGGTCAAGACTGGGCTGGTAAAACCCACAGGAAAAGTTGACCTTAACAAGGAGAAGCTCATGGACCCCAGACTGATGGCTGAGAGACTAGCATGGTACTGATCCAAAGCCCCTGAACATGGGTGTCAGTGAAGAGGCCTAGTCAGTCTATGGGGGCTGGGGTAGGAGATCAGTATTTATCTCCGGCATACGAATGGACTTTGGGAGCACATTACACATCAAGGGATGCTCTCTCAGCCTGGACACATATGGGAGGGCTTAATCTCTGCTCTGGATGATATGACAGACTTTGGGGAGCCCCCATGGAAGGTCTCACCATCCCTGGGAGTGGAGTGGGTATGGGTGGGGGGTTGGAGGGGTTGATAGGGGATGGAGGATTAGGGGAGGGAGAGGAACCTGGGATTAACATGTGGAACAGGCTTGTTTCTAATTTAAATAAAAATAAATTTTAAAAATTTATAATGGGAATACTTAAACAGCTTTTAAAAAATACATGAATTCTAAACCCATATTTTTAGTATTTTTAGAGAAAGTCAACTTTAACCATGTTTCATACTGGTTTAAGTTCATAGAAAATCACAATATTAATTATTGTGAACCTGTTACTTATGTATTTTTAACAGCTAATGTTGGTTTCCTTTGCATACATAGAAGCTCCAATTCCCAGGTAATATAAAAATGGAACAGATAGATTCCCATGATATTCAAGAGTGTTTTCCTCTTTCAGACAGATGTACTCATGCTCTCTGAAGCAGCTCTGTGATTAACCCGTTTTCTTCATGCCTTCTGTTCCTTTCATAGGAAATTTTTAATGAGGAGCCAGAGCAAAGATCCACACTCTGTCAGACCTTATTTGTTGATTTCTGAAATTTGATCTTCAGGTTAGAAGAAAAGGTTATTTAGGATTTTTCTTTTTATTGTTATGGACTTAAATTTCAAAGACATTTTTCTCACAGTAGAACAATATCAAAGAATTATCAATATAACAGCACAGTAAATATCTTGGTATGGAAGGGCAAATAATTCCATTACTTTTCTGTTGTTATGACCATTTCCAAGAAAACGTATAAAAGACAGAGTATATTGGGGGTTTACAGTTTCACAGGGTGAAACCATGACCATCATGATGTGTAACATGGGAGCAGAAAGGCCACACATGGTGTTAGAGCAGTAGCTAAAAGCTTACATATGGATCCACATATAAGGCAGAGAGAGCTAACTGGGAATGGTGTCAGATTTTTAAACCTTAAAGACTCACTCCCAGTGATGCACCTCCTTAAACAAGTCAACACCTCCTAATCCTTCACAAACATTTCTACCAACTGGGGACAAAGTATTCAAATATACGAACCAATGGGGGGAAATCTCATTCAAATGGTCATAGGTGGGAAGGGAGGTGGGATGGCCCGGAAGTAGTTGGAGAGAGGGGATTGGCACATTATATGGAGTTCTCAAAGAATAAACAAAAACATTATTATTTTAATTTTAACTTGAAAACAGTACCTCATCTTTACTAAAATCAAAGGATCAATCATGACACAATTTTTAACACTTTTTTTTCTGGACCTAATGTTGTGAGTATTCTCTACTATGTCATTAATGTGACAGAAGACAGAAGACCTAAAACATCAATTCATGTTAAATGTTCTGGATGCTGAGAATTATGACAATGCTTCATTTACTTTTGCTTCTCCACTAACATACTCATCAATTAAAAACAAGGATGCAAATTCTTTTAAAACACTTGGTTTTAGGTAGTGTAGGTACCTGTGATGACAAACAAAACCAGTTCTCAAGCAGTTCTGCTCCACAAAAGCAGATGGTATACTTTGGCTACTCTGATGATATTTACATTATGTTACATTATTTTATATCACTAAGAGTTTCAAAGTAAAATATCGGCATTAATGGAGAGCTAATTTTAAATGTTTCAAGGCAATATATTTAAAATATATTTAAAAAGTGTGTCTTCAGGGCCTTAAAGAAGTATGTTGAGAATATGAAAGATTTATAAGCGAGTAAAGTTACATGAAGTTAAAAAAAATGGGAGGGATAAGGAATCTTTTGCTTGAAAAGTTCAATTGAAGAGAGGGAGGAGGGATCATATGAACAATGAGGATCAATATCAAGACTGGGAAAACCACGGAGACAGGTGACATGAACTAGTGGGAGCTCAAGGACTATGGACTGATAACTGGGGAACCTGCATGTGACTGAAGTAGGCCCTCTGAATGTGGATGACAATTATGTGGATTGATCTGTTTGGGGGTTCTGGCAGTGGGACAGGGTCTATCCCAGGTGTATGAACTAGTTTTTTGGAGTCCATTCCCTATGGTGAGATACCTTGCTTAGCCTTGATACAGAGGGGAGATGTTTTTCCTGCTGCAACTTTATATGCTAGACTTGGTTGACACCCAAGGAAGGCCTTACCCACTATGAGGAGTGGGATACAGGGGAGGTGGGAGAATGGGAGTGGGGGGGAGTGGGAAATGGGGAGGTGTGGAAGTAGGAGGAGGGAAGGGAGAACTGGGGATGGTATGTAAAATTTTAAAATTTAAATGAAAAGAAAAAGAAACATTATAGTATCAAGACTTGATAATTAAGTTATAAAAATGCTTTTATACAGTGATTTTACTGTATATAGTATTTAAACAAATGATTGATAATTCAAAGAATTCAAAATTGAAATTATATAGCATATTAAATTAATACATATTTCTATCCCTAATATTTATATCTTTTTCTTAAATTATACCTACTGTTTGAACTGATTTTGCAATGATATATGTCTTTGTTTTCTTCTTTCTAACAGCTTTATCAGGTTGGAAGGAATACTTTTATTTAGAGGCATGTGGATCCACTTTTCTTATTTCAAATTCATCCTTGACCTCTTGAGACCAGATCTAATTTCAGTATAACCACAAGCCTGACCCTGTCATAGAAGCCAACCCTTCCTTTGGAGCACAAATGACCAATGAGATGATCTCCATAAAATCATCTGCCTCCAACTTGACAATCATGATCAGAGCCAGGGGGGCAGAAAATGCCACAGCCTTAAAGTATCTTCACTCACGATTTACCAGGAAGTTACAACACACAAGAAACAACACACAGATGAAAAGGACTAAGCCAACAAGCAAACAAAGTCAAACAATCTTATTTCACAACGGGAAACCAATAATCTTGACTATCAGCCTGCCCAGAAAAAAAAATACAATTCATCAATGAAGTTATTAAATTATACATTGACTTATCATTTTAAAAGGTGGAAATTTAGGGACAGGAGGTATCTCAAGACAGAATCAATCCTAACTTCAACATACTTAGACAAAACCAAAACTAAACCAGCCAGAACACTGCACGAATGCGATTAGAAGGAATGCTGCTGTTTGCATAGATGGACATGCCCACAGTATATGCTCCCTCAAAGCCATAATGGATAGCAGCATTGGCACCAATTGCTTGAAAAGTTCCAGTGTTACGTCCTCGACTTCATTTTGGTTGAGAGAGGAAGTCGGTTTGCACTGATTACTTCTCCATGCACTTGTGATATTTGCACAGTTGCTTCCATTCAGGGTAACGAAGTGTTATGTTATTTGCACAGATGATGCCACCAGTGTTGAGATGACAAAAAGCAGCTTCTTGCAGGCATCCAGAAGGATTACTTGAGATTTCTCAAGATAATGAGAACTCTTTTTTTCTGGTTAACAAAAGTTACTTAATTAAAGAAATGAATTTGTTTCTAAACCAAACTGTAGAACTATAAAGAAAACATTATTGTGGTCAAATGAATGAGAATGAAATCCAAAGGGTTTCTTTTATATCATTAATATTAAGAAGTTGAGCACGGTAAACTGCATATTAGACAGTGATGTGTTAATTCTATTCGGTAAATTCAAAAAGTCATTTGCAATTTGTATTTCACATGTAACAATTTTATAATCATTTCCTGAGAAAATGTATCAGATAAACAAACAGCATTTTTTCAGTTTATTTTTCTAAATAAATGTGTTGTTTGTAGAAGCTGTAGTTGTTTATTTAATTTAGTTTTTGTTACCTGGATATTCCTCCTTTTGTTTGTCTAAGAGTCTTTTTGCATAATTCAGAATTAAAGATACCCTGAAATTTCAAATCAGTTTATACTATAAATTTATGCTCTGTTGTCTAAAACCTAAGAAGATGGTACATTATTTACACCATGACTTTCTTGTAAAGGGCTATTTAACGTCATTGTAGCAGGATCAAGAATTACTATCCATACAACACAATGTTTCTGGAAAACAAAGTTCAGACCTTATAAAAGGAAAGATTTTTCTTGTCCTCTTCCTGGAGAATAAAATTAGATTTAAACACTTAGGTCATTAATCATAGCTAATGAGCCCTCATTATCCCCCCCCACCAGAGGTCTGCTTACAACATCCATAATTATACTTAAAATTGACTAAGCAATCAGACTGGAGGAAATGAGAACATCTCAATCAACAAAGGTTTATTGAACCCTCACAAAATGCTCATCCACAGGTATGGGTTCTAGGCTGACAAGTAAGTGGTGTGATCTGATATTCAAATATCAAATATTTTTTAACTATGAAAAGAGTGATTCTTGAATTTATTCTTAAACTTTAGTCTGATACTGAAGTCCTGTCATATTTTTTTCTGCAAACAAAAACTGGCTGAGTTTCTATGGTGTATCTTGCTTGTAACAGTAACATATAACATAATAAAAATTTGTTTGCAATGTAATTTTGAGCCCTTGAAAATTAAGACACCATACCTGAAAAATAATACAACTGGAAATCAAATGACTGTGGGTTGTTGAATACTAAGGTATAAGTGTCTGGATTCATTCAGATTCTTTAAAATCACAGTGATTGTTTCAAACTGCAAATTATTTGAAATTATATACAGGAAGTCAGCTTTCCCCAACTGAAAGTAAATTTCATCAATAATGAATAGTTGAACATAGCTCTTCATTTTGTAAACACACTCTGCCGTTAATAGCACTGTGTATAATGTGCTCTAGAAATTCCTAAAAGATTTGCAAAGATATGAAATTATCAGTTTGCTCTTCAGCAGAATTATTCTCATAGGAATTTATAATGTATGTTAGATTGAGGTAGGATATAGGTGGCCAAACTTGGGAGGGGGTGTTTAAAATTCTTTCTTTCAGTTTTTCTCTTTAGATGTTTTGTTTATTTTCTAGTCTACTTTACTCATCTCTCAATCTCTCTCTCTTTGTATTAAAATTTTAAGTTCTTCACAGTTTAACTCACAATTCTGTATGTCATTAATAAACTCTATGATGCTGCCCTCAGTTTCCATTTAGAAGTATTAATAATAGATTCTTTTCAAGTAAAATGGACCAAATAGGTAATATTCAGCCACTTTTTGTTCAGTCTTGCTTTCAGAGACAAGCACATGTAACAAAATTTCCCAATGTGCTGTCCCAAATCCAGGTTTTGGTGGAAGACAATGCCTTCAGTTACTGGGTGCTCATTATATGTACCGTATTTAGGTATAAGAACAAGAAGATGGGGAGAAAAATACAGAAATCCTATTTTGATAGAACTGAACATGTTGGAGAGAATTACTTCAAACCTTAGCTACAGTAGTTAACAAAAAAATTAAAACTGTGTAGAATTCCACAGTGGAAGTCTATGTTATGCAAGGACAATACATCCACTAAGAGAAGTGAATTCTGAGCTGTGGAAGATGGCTAATTGAGGTTGAAACACAAACAATCAGGCCCTTGCTATAGTAAGAGCAAAGAACATAGTGGTCAGAAGACCTGAAATAGGCTAAAGATGGTGGAGCACAGGGAACAACAAATAGCACAGTGAAATCTAGTAGGAAGAGCCAGACCCTACCTATCTATGTCATCAGTAAAAACAGAACAAAACATGCTATATGAAGACCACAGAGACTATTACAGAAATCCATAACTAATAGTAAGTTGCTGAAACAACATATGTAGGCAATTTCACCCCTCAGACAAAGAAGACAAATTCCCCTCCCTCTGCCTCTCCACCCACATGCATGAAGGCTTTACTTGATTCCCAAAACCAGTAGATCTGATAGTTATCCAGCAAGTGGTTAAAGATACCTGAATGAATGCAAACCACAGATAGGGAGACTCAAAAGAAAGGAAGGTTGGGCAAGAATTTCAGCATTAGAAAAGGCTTTGGGGGGATTCTAGATATGGATCAGGATAGTGCCAGTCTGCACTTCCACAGATAGAGAGTCTGGGAAACAGGAAAGAACCTAAAAGATATGCAAATATGCATAGTACCCAAGAGAAGAGGATGGAGACAAGATCCTCTGAATGGATGAGGAACATGGCGAGGGGTGGGGGGGAGTGGGACCTGGGAAGAATAGAGGGGGTAAAGAGGAAGGGAGTTGGTCATGGGGGAACAGGAAGTTGAGGGGGTGGGGGTAGAATAGGGGGAAGAGGGAATCATAGGATCGAAGACAGATCAGGCACCAGAGTGACCTCGAGTGATCTAAAGGTATAACATCAATTGGCAAGCTAAGCAATAGTGGAGGGACCACCTCGAATGCCCATTCCTGATAATGAACTTGATGTCTATAACCATCCGGGAGCCTTCATCCTGTGACTGATGGAAGCAGAGGCAAACACACAACTAAGCACTGAACTGAACCCAAGGAACCCAGTGACAGAGAGAGAGGAGTGATGAGCAAATTGGCAAAGAATGGGCTGGCAAAACCAGCAGAGACAGCTGATCTGAACAGGGGAGTGCTCTTGGACCCCAGACCGACAGTGGGGAGGCCAGCATGGGACTGATCTGGACCCCCCAAATGTGAGTGTCAGTGAGAAGGCCTGGGCAACCTATGGGGCCCTGAGCTGTGGATCAGTGTCTATCCCTGGTATACAAACTGTCTTCATGTGCCTATAGCACAAAGAGAGATGCTCTCTCAGCCTGGACTCTTAGGGGAGTGCCTTGACCCTACCAAGAGTAAAATAACAGACTCTAGATATCCCCTATGTGGAAGCATTTGGCAATAGGGTGGGAGGGAGGGGGGAAGGGGAGTGTGGGAGGAGGGGAGGGAGAGGGAACTGGGATTGACATGTAAAACAAGCTATTTAAAATTAAAATAAAAAATGATAAAAAAAAGAAAAGGCTTTGGGAACATTTTGGTCCTACAATTACTAATAAATATACAAAAGTTCATTCAGTAGACATGGATCAGAGAGACAGGTAGACAGATGATAAACATATAGAAAAACATGTAAAGCCAATATGTCTTGATCTATGTTTGCCAAGGGAATCAGAAAAACAAAACAAAACAAAACAACAACAATAACAAAAACAACCTGGTGCTACTCTGTCTAGTTCTGGCATATAATTCATAAGATTATTAGGAACTAGGCTTCCTCTGAATCTCTGCACTGACTTTAAGGGTTTCGGGATGGGTCGGGACAGGATGGAACAGGAGTAGGTCAGGTATTCTGGCACTCGGGAGTCACAGAATACTGAGTGTTACACAGTTCAGGTGGAAAGGTATCCTGGAGCTCGGGAGCCAAGGATACTGAGTGTTACACAGCTCAGGTGGAAAGGTATCCTGGAGCTCGGGAGCCAAGGACCACCACAGGTTGCAGTAAGCTTGGCAGCTTACAGCCTTGCCTCAGAGAAAGGCTTCTCCGGTGTATCAGCTCCGCTCTGGCAGGACAGGGTCTTCCAGCTGGGGACATTCGCCTAGTGTAGCAGTTTTGCTAGGCAAGAGGTTTCTGGGGCAAAGTTGCTACAGTTCAGCTCTGCTCCAGGAAACAGAGAGCGGGGAGGGGGAGCAGAGTGTAACGACTCAGCTCTGCCAAGGAAGGTTTCCCCGGGAAGCAGAGCTCTGCTCTTCTCTGCTCTGCTCTGCCCAGGGTCGCCTCTGCTCTGTCGCCTCTGCTTGCTCTGCTCTGCTCTGCTCTGCTCTGCTCTGCCCAGGGTCGCCTCTGCTTGCTCTGCTCTGCTCTGCCCAGGGTCGCCTCTGCTCTGTCGCTGCCGCAGAAGATCTTCACCCGAAGATCTTCACCCGAAGCTCATCCAAAGGGGTTTATTGGAAGGCAGCTGGACCAGCCAAGCTGAACATACACAGGGTTTATATAGGGATTGTTGGGGGTGGGAAAGTTTATCCAGAGTAGGGATTGGTCTGATTTCAGTGCTGAGCTCAGATTGGCTAGAGCTCTGCTCTGGGATTGGTTACTTTTTTACACAGGATTAGGGTCAGATTTGGCTCTGGTTTCAGGGCCAAAGTGTGTTTCTTTCTCTAGTCCTTTTTAGCCTTTTGACTCCAATTTTAGGGTCAGGGTACATTTCTTTCACTGACTCTGATTCCAGGGACAAAGTGTGTTCCTTTGACACTGGTTTTAGGGTCAGGGTACATTTCTTTGGTTCTGGTTGCAGGACCCAATTGTGTTTCTTTGGCTCTGCTCAGGGTGTGTTTCTTTGACTGGTCCCTTTTCCCTACACTGACAATCTTAAAATATGAACTCTTAAAAATCTTTCCTCATTGTACAACAATTTCTAGAACCCAGTATCTTATATAATGCTCCAAACCATAGGATGTGAAGACAGTTACTCTTTCTTTTTAATAAATCAATGTAAAAAGTATTCAGATAATACTTTCTTGTATTATAATCATTCAAACTAATTGGATTTCAATTAGGGGTCCCAGAGAATAGTCTTCAGGGACTAGGGTGTGGTTCAATGGTAGGACACTTGCCTAGCAACTGTATTCAATACTTGACATGGAAAACAATAGGCCCTTGGACACAGAAATACAATGCATATACTTCAAATTTGAAGTAACAAGACACAAACCGTGACTCAATGATCCCACGTGGAGTTTATTGGTAGACAGGGAGGGAAAGAGGAATGAGAGATAACCAAGCCATGCAGAGCTGAGAGAGATAAGATGAGGGGGGGGGGATGAGATGGAGAGGAAGACAAGAGTAAAAAAGAGCATAAGCAGGCAGAAGTCAGTCCTTTAAAGGGGTCCTTTGTACCTGCGTGGTTCTCACAGAATTCTGGGCTGGCCAGAGTGTTGCCTGAGTGCATTCTGCCAGGTAACAGGGCAGATCAGCATAATGCCTGAACCTTTCAAATATCCCACTACATAAAAAAAAATATCCTTGAAAGCATAGTCCACTGTTATGGTGAAAGCAATCTTCCAAAGTGTGGGAAAACATACTGTTAATCCCCACTTTAGAGGATCCGGGTTCTGTCTAACATATGTGGTAAGATGTTTAAATATTCCAGAAGTATTTGTTTTTATGTATTTCATGTGCAAATTAAAACCAAAATTTGCTGACATGGCATATTTTTCTAACTGATTTCTTTTTGGGCACTTGGATGCAAATAAAATATAAACTTCTGAAACCAAACTGAGACTGCAAAATAAATAACACTATTAATATCAACACCACTTCCTTTAGCATGGTGGTCCTCAGCCTTCCTAATGCTATAACCCTTTAACACAGTTTCTTCTATTGTGGTAACCACAACCATACAATTATTTTGTCACTCCTTCATAACTATAATTTTGTTAGTGCTATAAATTATAATGCAAGTATCCAATATGTGAATCCTGAGGGTAACATGACCACTGTTTTAGATGATGAGTTATAGGGAATTGTGCAATATTTTACTATGTTCAAAAGAAAAGCTCAAATGCCTTCAGTGGAAATATCTAGAAATTTCTGGAAAGGAACTTAGGACAGGAGAGAGAACTCAACAGCTAAAAACACTTATTCTTGCAGGGGAACAGATAAGATTCCTATGGTAACTCATAATCATCCATAATTGCAATTCCAAGGAACCCAGCACCTTCTTTCTGACTTCTTTTGGCACCAGGCACACATGTAGTGCATAGACATACATGTAGGCAAAACATTCACAGACACAAATGAAAAAAAATTAAAATTTAAAAAGTAAAGATAAAATACAATAGTTATCTTCTTACCTTACATTAATATTTGCTTTTTGTTTTGAAAATATTTTTTTCAGATTATCATAAGTATTTAATAATAGTAGCTTTCAAAAACAAAACTTTGCCTTACATTATTAAATGAACTGCCTAGGTACAATATGTTAAACAAGAGCAGAAACATATACACAATGTGGTGACAAAAATAACCATAAATTGGTATCAATATAAGAAAATTCTTTAAACAGAGTAGACACATATGTACAATATATTGTAAAAAATGGCCTTACATTTGTATCAGAACACAAAAATCATTTAAACAAGAGCAAAATCAGACATACAGCATAACAAAATGACTTTAACTTCATATGAATATACCAAAACCCATGCCAAGACAGATATGTGACTTTAATTATTGTTTTTGCTACAAGCACCAAGATGACACAGTAGTGATAGAGCCATCATTTCTTGAGACAACCCAGCATAGTGAAGGGCTTTGTATGAATGATTTAAATCAATACAAAGATTGTATTTGGTTTTACAGTCTTATGAATAAAAGTGGCCATTTCCTGCTGCAAATACTTCTAGTACTTATTCGTTTCTGTAACAAACTTGGGATTTACTTCCCACAGTTCAATACTATTTGATCATTTACTAGGCACAAGTTCCCCCATGCATTTGGGGTTTACTAATTACATTCCTTAGCTATGTGTGAAACCTGTTCTCTATTACTAGGTCCTAGTTAGCTGATTACATCCCTTAGATGCCTATCTCCTACTATCAGGTCCTTTTCCTCCAATGTTATGCAACTGGAGAGTCAGTGTTTAAGGCCCCAGCAAAAGCATTCCATCTAACACTTGTTTTGAAAATATTTTTAAGATTTATTTTTATTATTAAGTATATATGATGGGCTGGTATGTACATATGCATTCACTTGCCTTCTGGGGCCAGGGTTGTCGGGTCTCCCTGGACCTTGGAGTTATAGACAGTTGTAAGCCATTTGCCATATGTACTCCAGTCCTCAGGAAAAACAGAGAGTAGCCAAGACATCTCCCCATCCCCCTTTAAAAACATTAATCATTTGAAAACACAGTGAACAAACACAAGATCACCTAATAGATCATCCTCTCTACAGAGAGTCATTTTATTGTTTGATCTTTATATAAAGACCAATTTAAACAGTACTATCATACATGTGTACTTGGCTATGTAATGAACACTGCTTCACAACTATCTCCTTAACTTAAATGCTGTTTCAGACAAAAGGAAGCACCTCTGTAATAAAGTGTTTGTCTAGTTTGCACAAGGCCCTGGGCCCTGAGTGTCCTATGCATACATGAGACTTTATTATCCTATGTCTTCTTTAAGGAAAATCAATTAAAACGTAGGTACATGTTTTCTGCTTGCTTTTATGCTTTCAAAATCACATGGCAATAATTTTATTCTGACTCTTGCCTGGTTTGTCTTCTGGCCGTGTTTCAAATTTTGCAAATAGCATTGCAAAATTGTCTCTGATTTTGTCTTTTTATTCTCCATATCAATGTAATTTTATTTTACCTGTAATATTGGTACATATTTGTGAGGTATAATCCTCTGTGTTCATTCATTGCACATTGGGTCATGATTGCAACAGGGTAATTAGCTTGCTCATCACTGAAAACTGACAATTTTAATGTGGTATGTATAATACCTGTTCTTTCACTGAAATATACAATAGACTATTGTTAATTATAGTCAACCAACCGTATCACAGGGCACCAGAACTTATTGCTATGGCAACCTATAATATTGGCCTGGTTCTGCCTTGCCACTCTGCCCTTTGTAGCCTCTGGAAATCACATTTGACGCAAAACTTCTGTAATGAACACTTTCAGGTTTCACATGAGTATGCTTGTACATGTTTAGGGGGCATTCATATAATAATCTTACCTCAGGAATTTGTTTTCCAAAGCAGTTGTTTTTTACATTCATCTACTTATCTATGACAGGTCTGTCTGTCTACCTATCCCTCTAGTTTGTATCTATCTATGATCTATCCGTATAGCTATGATCTTTTCTATTGGCTATCAATCAATAACCTATTTGACTCTAGAATTGATTCCTAAAGGTATTGCCTTTGTCTGTATATTTTCTATTAATATATTGAGCTGACATAAATGCAGAAATATATGCTTTTCTCACTATGTCTTTCTTATTGTCATCTCAACTCCTGATTATACTCTTTTAGAATCTAATAACTCAAATATCAGCTAGGAATTGAACTACGTTTTCCCTCCTACAGTTGACTCCATATGGCCCACTGGTGTAGATTTCCCACACAGAGCTTGCATTCAGTAGAGAAGCTGAGGTCAGCTACTCCTCCAAAATTACATGCGGCTATTGTTACAGCATTTACAAATGCTCCAGATTTAAAGTATTTATTTCCTTTACTTGGTAGTAATGAAAGTCTGCATGAAAAGTCTTTCTTATGAGAACATTCTACTTAGAACTTGGAAACAAAATTTAAAAACCAAAAAGTCCTGTATTAGAGACCAGCATAAGACTATCCCAATAAACACAGATACATAAATCATGATTTGCTCAAAGCTCAGATTTAGGCATTAGTCTAGGAAACATGAGGAAGGAAGGTAATTATGTTAATAGTTTAATAACAAGACATACTCTTTAAATATGCTTATTGGCCTTTAGAAATTATCATGTTTTCAAATAACACTTGCTTGTGATTTCAGCTGATGGTGAACCTTGTTTTTACAGAAGCTATTAACATTCTCTGTCCCTGGGATGAGATCATGCTTTTGAGAGCAAACAGTTGTTCAATTAGGGTCTAAAATGTGAGCTGTCTTCTTCTGTGTGACAGTTTATAACCCTGTGGTTCTGTCTCCCTTAGAAAGCAACATAATAATTAGTAGAGCACAGATAGGAATTCCTGCTCAAGGAGCCTGGCAATCACGAAAAGGAAAACACTATCTGAATTGATTTCCAAATATCAGAGGACCCAGATTACATGTTTCCAATATAAATAACCTCACAAGTAGTGACTACATATTTATGCATTAAAATTACATTATCACAATTAAATAACATGTTCTAAGGAATTAAAATCCTTTCTCTCAGACATAAATCTATGCTAGCCCTCCTCCAAAATGAAAAGAGTCTACACAGATCCTATTAGCAGAATGCTACTTGTTAGTAAGCCAAGAGGTATACTAATAATTCATAAATTTTCTCTTAGGATCTGTATGTAAATCGGCACTCACATGTTTCCTGAATAAGCTTACATTAAAAAATAGGATAGATGCCGGGCATTGGTGGCGCACGCCTTTAATCCCAGCACTTGGGAGGCAGAGGCAGGCGGATCTCTGAGAGTTCGAGGCCAGCCTGGTCTACAAGAGCTAGTTCCAGGACAGCCTCCAAAGCCACAGAGAAACCCTGTCTCGAAAAACCAAAAAAAAAATAGGATAGATATTTGAGATGATTTTTCTTTTGTGGTGGCGACTTTGTTTTGTTTTTAGAAAACTCTACACTTATTTCTACAGAAGTTGCACCAGTTTATAATCATTCAGTGAATCATGATTTCTTCCTCCCCCATATTCTCACCAGCATTTATTGTCATTTGTTTTCTTAATAATAGCTATTCAGACCTGGATAATTTAAAAACTCATAGCAACACTAATTTGGCTCTCTTATTTCATCATAGGCATATAGGCAGACAACTCTAAATCTACCAGAGAGATCCTTGCTTATCTATGTTTATTTCTATTCTATTCACAATAATAAGAAAATGGAATCAACCCAGATACCCACAAGCTGAATAAGGAAATTTATAAAATGGAAAGTAATTCAGTCATAGGAAAAATAAAGTTTCAAAGTTTTCAAGAAAATGGGTAGGCATGGGAACTATTTATTAAGCGAGGTAATAAAGATTCAGAAATTCAAATACCCCATGTTCTCTCATATAAGTCAGTTCTGGATTTCAATTTAGATATACACACTGTGTATTTGTGTGCATAGGTGGATGTGAAGCTATAGATCATCATTCTTAATATGAGAGTGTGAGAAGAGAAAATGACTTTGAGGAAGAATGAAGTGCAGTAAAACACATGCAACACAAAAGTGAAAGGGGAAATAGAAGGAATGGGGCCATAAATGGGACAGGAGGATGAGGAAGAATGTGAGGGGTTAGGAACAAAGCAAGAGTTATGTATGAAACCATCATAATGGATCCTACTACATTGCATACTAATTTAAAAATAAATAAATAAAAACAGAAAGAAAACTTGGGTAAAACCCACAGAAACAGCTGACCTGAACAAGGGGAGCTCATGGACCCCAGACTGATGGCTGAGAGGCCAGCATAGGACTGATACAGACCCCCTGAACAGGGGTATCAGTAAGGAGGCTTTGGCAATCTTTGGGGTTTCCAGTACTATATCAGCATTTATCTGAATGGACTTTGGGAGCCCATTCCACATCAAGAGATGCTCTCTCTCAGCCCGGACACATGAGAGAGGGCCTAGGCCCTATCACGGATGATATGATAGACGTTGGAGATCCCCCATGAAGGGCCTCACCCTCTCTGGAGAGTGGGTGGAGTGGGTATTAGGTGAGGGGTTGGGAGAGTTGTGAGGGGTGGGGCAGGAGAAGAGGGAGAGAGAGTTGGGGTTGACATGTGAAGCAAGCTTGTTTCTAATTTTTAAAAAATCCTCAAAAAAAAGCTTGTGGTGCTGTATCAAAAAATTAGCAAGAGGAAAAACAAAGAATTGCTTCTCTTAGACTGTATGTCTGTGCTTGTGTGGTTGCTGAAGACTGAATTCATGGTCGTGCTCATGTTAGGCATGAACTACAACCTCAATCAGCCCCTTCTATGTATAAACTGCCTCCCTTTCAGGTGAGTAAGCACTTCTAGGCCTATGGTTTTCAAATCAAAAAGATCTGCTCAGAATCCTGGCTGAGAGAGTTGGGATATTAATTTACTGGGATAAGAACAAGGAGACGTGTTCTCCTCAACATCTTTAGGAAGCATCTGGTTCCTACATAAAGAAATGTCAACTTTTGAAAGCTTCTCCAATCAGTATAAGTTTCATGTAGGCAGCTGTATTCCGGGAAACTCATAACACAATGTTTAGGACAGATGTGTGGTAATGTTCCTATTGACTCTTCTCAGATATTAAGAAAGTAATGTGTTCTAAAGTTTTGCTATTGAATAGAGACTCCATGAAGAACAAGATAAATGTTTTTTTTTGCCCTCAGGAGTTCTAGAGTGTATTTAGGAATACAATGAAGCTGGCAAAAAAATTTCATAAGATGACCAGTGCAGAACTCTCAATGGCTCTCACACACAAGCTAAACTCTGGGAAAGCTTGCGTCTAGCTGCAAATGCATTCTCTTGATGTCTGATGAACTGGGGCCCACATGATGGAAGGAGACAACCAATACCCCAAAGTTGTCCTTCATCAACTTTATGCCTGACACGGCTTGTGTGTACACTACTCCCACATTTTTAATTTAATAAATTTTCAAAATTTGGGATTTCTTAACATTTCCATCTAGTCTGCCGCTTGTGGTGTGTTGCCACCAAAGGAAATCCCTCCTGTTAATTCTCCTCCAACTGAAATATTTATGTTTAGATCTACTTTAATTCTGTCCCTTGAGTGATATGTTTCCTGCCCAGGTGACTTAGAAATTATTTTTACATATTTCATAGTGTTTTATTCCAGAAAGGATTTGTGGACATTTATAACAAAGGCATGATATGCAATCAGACAAAAGTGGGTAACATGTGGTGTTGGAGGGGGCGTTCACTGACAGAGGTCGTATTTTTTATTTGTTGAATACACAGTTTAATTCAGGTCCCCTTGTTAAGTCAGGGCAGGACTGAAAAATATCGAGCAATATATATATATATATATATATATATATATATATATATATATATATATATTTCAATAGAAAAGTGGAGGAAAAAACAGAGACCGATTAAATAAGAGCTGGGAGCATGATATCAGAGTGTGTATGGAGAACTGTGAAGTGATGGACTCAAGCACGCTAATTGTCTCTCCTTGTTCTGGTAACACCAATATATGAAACAACTAAATGAGTGCTTATTAATTTCCTGTTCCCTATGAGATGAGCTTTTTCTTATTTTGGGGTCTCAAAAATCTATTAATTTGTTTTTTCACTCTAAATGAACTACTTGCTCTCTCATCCATATTGGAGGATAAATCAGTCCTTCCCCAATGTCTATGAGATCTCTCTCTCTCTCTCTCTCTCTCTCTCTCTCTCTCTCTCTCTCTCTCTCTCTCTCTCTGCTTATTCTCAATTGCTCAACCTGTCTTTCTCCTCTGGCCTATCAATTTTGCATCTATCCTGCTGTCCCAATGTCCTCCTCCATGCTCAGTTTCTCTACACTTGAATACCACATCTATTCTCTTCTCTCCAAAGCACAAGAAACAGAAGACGGCCCTGTGTGTTTTACTGAAAGAAAGACTTATAGAGCAAGGCTTTAGCCAGGCACAAATGTTCACACTAATTTTAATTAGACATTCAATAACTGTAAAGAATTTCTCACATTTTGTATTGCACAAGATAGGACTTTTCTTTATTCACAGGCTACTTCTCCTTTTCTGTTCTTTTCTAAATCATGACAATCTATTCAGTCAGCCCAACCTCACAGTGGCTCTCTTCTATCCGCAGTCGCCTCCTGATCACCTTCATTCTCTAACACTCTGCATTTTAGCATTAAAGTTTCCACCACTAATGCTAACATTCCTTGAAGAGTGCCTGGTAAAAACCAAGTTTAGCTGTGCATTGGTGGCACATGCCTTTAATCCCAGCACTCGGGAGGCAGAGGCAGGCAGATCTCTATGAGTTCGAGGCCAGCCTGGTCTACAGAGTGAGTTTCAGGACAGCCGCCAAAACAGTACAGAGAAACCCTGTCTCGGAAAAAACAACAACAACAAAAACGAGTTTTGTACCATTCTCATCACTAAACCTTTGAAAGTAAGAGACTCTTTATTAAGTCAATGAAATCTTTAAAAGCTTGTCATGTGCCAATAAGAATATTTGTTTCTAACTGTACAAAGATATTTCTAAGGAAATATCAGTGAATGTATGATGATTCAGGAGTTGATATCTTGCTCCATGTTTCTGTTATATCCAGTCGTATCAGCAGCATCGTAGACATTTATGAATAAACATATGCTCTTCTCTTAAAAGATTGATTTGACTATTAACTTGGTTTATTTTTTATTATGTCTTATATGAAAAATAAATCAATTCATTTTTAGAGACCTGTCTTCTATTATGTTAATAGCCTAAGTTATAATATTTTCAGAAACCAGACAAAATACATAAATAAGTATTTATACAGTTCTCTTAATTAGATGGGCAGAGTGAATACAATATGTTGAAGACTATTAGCATACAGAAGACTTACAATTTTGAGTATGGATGCCAACATTCTCATAAATTTAATTAATGGATTCTAAAAATACTTTATCATTGTTTTCTGAGACATGGAAGCATTCTGCAAACTCCGATAGACAGTGCATATCACAACACTCCAATGAGCGTAGACAGATGATGAGACATAAATTTAGCAACAATGCACGGCTAGTAAGATGTTTAAAGGAAATATAATGGTGTAAGAGGAGTTGAAATGATAGGGGTCACAATAGCGAAGACTTTTTTAAAATGCTGGCTCATGGAAACCAGTTTTGCAAGAGACCTTTGAAAAGGTGACATTTGAAAAAAGAGTCAGAGGACCTTTGAGCTTGAGACCTGTAATCAGTCAAGAGCGAATTCAACAAGAAGCAACAGAAGTGGTGGCCTGGGTCAAGAGAATCCTTATGTACCTGGAGATATCATGTGAATTAGATTGTACTAAGTGGAGTGAGGGACTACGGATATGAAGTATAGGAGGGAGGAGAAACTTTGTAAAGTACTATGATGACAGCTTTGGATTTCACTATGAATGAATGAGTCAATATTATTGTACAGATTGTGTCTGAGATACAACAAAATCTAAGAATACATTATTTTACCTTTTAAAAGCATCAGTCTAGAAACTAGTGAGGTGACACAGTGTGTAAATGTTCATCCCACTATGCCTAATGACCTGAGGTAGACCTCTAGAACCCACATGGTGGAAGAAAACAAAAACAACTCCTGCAAGTTGCCGTCTGATCTCCACGCATACACCTTGGCACACACAGACACACTCAGGTACACAAACTAATACACATACACAGGCACACTGTAAATTTTTTAAAGGATCAGTCTAGACAAAACCTAGGACAAAATTGGAAGCTAAAAGAAAAATCATAATAGTATTTCAATAATCCCCAATAAATAACAGACATTCTTACCAACATGGTCACAGTGGAGGAGTTGAAAACTACTGTGTTTTGGGAGGTTGGCCATCAGCATTTTCTTAGAGATTAGTGAATTATAGGCTTCAGGATAGTATGTATTGCAAGACTGGTATGCAAAAAGGCAGCTTTGAGAAAGGCAATCAAGGTTTAGTTTGGGACAACCTAAGGCTGATACACATATTGAATATGCAGATGAATTGTATCAGAGGGACAGATACTGGTCAAGTACGATCCAAGATTCAGAAATACATCTGCTACTTATCAACAGATGAACACAGAGTAGACACATAGTACTTGGCAAAATTATCTAGGAAGGTACATAGAGATAGACTCTTTATTTACAGAATAGACAAGTGAGGAAAACATAGATAAATGAAGGCTGGAGCAGTAAAATAGGAGAAAACTAAGAAAAAGTAAAAAGTAACAATAATTTGAAATGCCAAAACTCATTAACAATGGCTCACATTTTATCATCAGTGTATGGAAAATTCCATGAAAAATCAATTTCAAGTTTCTTGGCTTCTCCAACTGTATTGTTTACTTTTCTGTTGCTGTAATAAAATATGGTGATCAAAACCAGAACAAACAGTTTGTGTTCACTTATGGTTGCAGAGGGGTAAGTGTGTATCATGACATTAAAGTCTGACAGCAAGAGTCAGGCACACAGGCCAGATCTGGAAGCTGGAAGTTCCCATTCTCAACCTCAAACCTGAAGTAGAGAGAGAAAACTGGAAATGATACAGTGAATCGAGACTTTTCATCTCAAAGCCTGCCCCTAGTGATATGATTCCTCCAGGAAAGCTGTACTACCCAAATCTGCCGCCAAGTGGAGGCCAATCCTTCAGATATGCAAGACAATGCAGGGTATTTCTATTTCAAGCCTCCACACCAACTTCCCATGTACTTAATCTAACTGATGTTTACTTTCCCTGATTCCAGGATGAATCACATTGTACCTGCTTTGGGAGGGAGAAAAGTACAGACATGTAGGAGTCCAGAATGCTGTTAAAACTGAAGCAGATATTGTATTTGCTCTGTTCCAAAGAAGCAACCAAAACTGATTTATTATAAAAGTTAAAGGAGAAAAGAGCAAATGGCAAGCATAAAGTGATTGCAGTGATAATATTGTGATGTTTATCTGAACAACGTGGTTACAACTTAAGGAACACTTGATTTGGTGTGTTAGGTTTACCAATTAGAGTTCCAAATGAAAGACAATATGATTGATTTGGGAGAACATTTAGAGACACTCCATGAATGGGGTGAGTGGTTACTACTTCTTTATAAGGCTGGCACCAATGGCAATCACCCAGGAGCCTCCTTAGTGGAACAAGGTTGAATAAATGAATAGTGCTGCTATCGTGCCCTTTCCCCTTTTGAGACTACTTATAGAGCCTCACCACCTTAGTATAACACTGCGTTCCAGTTCCATGTTTCTGTACAGAATTTCCTGGTGTGAGATTGTCTTCTTTCAGGCTCAGATGACTCATGTGTTATGACTTCCTCCAGTGTCTGTTCCTGTAGCAAATACACATGGGACTAACAATCAGTGGACAAGCAGCAGAGCATCATGTGTAAATTTGAAGATTGAGAGACATTTCAGCATAGGAGAGACCGTAGTCTCAGTGATTTTCCAGCTCTCTGAGCAATGTTTACTAGAAATCCACAAAAAATAAATAAAGAAAGAAAGAAAAATAAAACAATCAAACAAAAACAAAGAAACCCAGCATGCCAAAATATTACTGGATTTAACTTTCCCATAAATGCTGGTAAACAACAAAATAAATACTGAATTCTAAGTAGCTTGAAAACTAAAGCCATATGGAATGTACATCTGGCACTGATTGTAATTTAAGAACTGGGTGATTGTCCTGAGCCCATCAGTAGGATAGTGAATAATAATAGGAGAGGTTGATGCTGTTTTTCACCTTTTTTTTGTTTTTGTTTTTCACATGATAAATTTTTAAACTGAGGATATCACAAATCTTGCTAATTATAAAAAAACAGACAGAAGCAGTAATGTCAACACAAAAAGAATTGGCTATGATATAATCTTTGCTGGGAGAACAGAGGTCCTTGTATTACCAGGGAAGCATTGAGGAAAACCAGGAATGTTAAACACACAGAAGCCTATCTTCAGTGAAGGAAACAAAATCATTTGCCCACCCAGAAGGTTGGGCGTGGATAATATTAATGACCTGGTGTTCTTTTTGCTGTCTATGGTGGCAGACTTCACCCATCTTTTGCAGTCGTGGTAGACCTAACCCAACACCACCCCCAGAATGATTATGGCAGACCCATCCATTCTTAGACAACTGCCTATTCTTAGAGTAAATGTCACAAATACTGTGACCTGCTGACCTCTATACTGTCAGTCAGAGACCACATTAGAGTCTAGGCCTTCTTGCTAAGGAACCCACCCTCATGGCCACATGTTCTATGTAAAGAAGTTCCAAAGCAGTTATGCCTTAAGTTTTATTGTGCACCTGGAATTAAAATAATTGTTGTATTATGTTTTTAAAATGTCGACAATGAACCACCTGGCATTATACTCCCCAAAGTCGGATCCAGGTCTATGAAGTCAATCTACTAGGTTTTCATTCTCAATTATTTCTGGATTTACTTCCCTGCCTGGACCTCTACTGGGTTCCCCTCAAATTCTAAAATGGGACATGCTGGATAAATTGAGTATTTTTCAATATGTAAATTAATCTTTAAAAACTATGGAATAATTAGTTTCCAGAACAACAGAGTAAATAAAATTTGGCATAATTAAGGATTTCTAAAATTTATAAAATTAGAGATTTATGTTATAATCAATGAAATTTGCAAAGCAGGGTTTAATATATGGAAAATATTGATTAGTCACAATGTTATATTTGGCATGATGAACCCTAATTGGTTGTTCATGAATTTGAGTTTGATGGATGGGATGGGGAGGCACCTGTTGAGTGCAGGGACTCTTACATAATCAACTGCTTAGAGCCCAAGTATGTAATGTGAGCATCCATCTGGCTACTGTGTAAAACAATTCACCACATTCATCAGACTAGGCTCCTCTTTTTTAATAATGTCATGCCAAATAATGTCTTGCTTCTTAAACAACTATTAGATACTTCTGTCTACAGAGATGGCTACTTCTACACCATATGTCTTTCTGATGATTGTGCTATAATTAAAAGGAAAAAGTGATTTGAAAATTTTCTGTCACTAAAAATAGTTCTTATATGCTTGTTCATAGTGTAGAAAGAATCTCTATTTGTGTTTAATAACTACAGTTGAAAGATAAAAAATATATGATTTCAAGTGTTTGATAGCTGGAATCCACAAAGAGGAAATAATCCAATTCCTTAGACACACAATTTTTATAACAAAATGTGATAAATGTGTTAACAGCTGAGAATTGAAATAGATAAATATTGTTTTCTCATTTCATTGTCTTGGCTTCAAAATTTTCCCAATGAGATTCTAATGTGTGAAAATTGAACTCTAGGAAGACTAGAGTATTATATTTTTTGCTTTGTGTAGGGAGGGTATAAAGTAAATACATTGCTCATGAAGACTTTAGAAGAAATATTGGCTTTAAATGCTATTAATTTTGAATTTGTCAGTTCGTGTGTATAAATAATTCTTCTTTATATTCTATAAAAATAAGATGGAGCAAATCTGATGAGACTATCACTTTGTCTAGAAGGATCTTCATTGAGTTCCCAGACATCTTTTCCCCCATCAGTAGGGGTCATGACATCACAACAGACCATCCTGGACCTCTAAACATTTGCAAAAGCATTTGTTAACATGGATTCAGTTTTATACAACAACATAATTATCAACTATCAAAGTATCTTTGCATCGTTAAATACTGACTGACTGCATTGCAGTGCATAAAGTTTATCAAATGTCTGTCAGCATTTTCCTAGTCCAGAACCTAGTATGGTTTTGTGTACTTCATTTTTGTGTGATCATATTTCCTTGATCAACTTGAACATAAAACTGTCACTCTCTTTACTCACGTGATAAACGTTTTTCAAAGAGCAGGTGTCAGTTATGGCGTGTAAGGGTGGCTAATTTGGGTTCTGTTGTTTCTTGGTAACAGGTATCTGTTACTCATATATCTCTGTCAGGAACATGACAGAAATGATAATGTCAATCTTTAGCCAATTTTATTTAGAGACCAATGAGGCTTTGTTGTGCAAATATTTGTAAAATTAACTCTAGCTATTTAAAATGGTAATGGATATGCTTTTTCACTGTCCTATTGCTTTTACTTACTATGTGAGTTAATCAGTGTGGGCCCATTTTCACTCAATGTATGTAAATCAGTCAAAAATTTGCTTACTAGCATCCACTAACATTCTGCTGTCTTAGTCATGTGCTATATCAATCACTGGATAATTTATAAAATGTTTCCTGATATTTTTGACTGCATTTGTGTGGATTATATTTTCTTCAATTTAGTGTTAAGGGAAATAGTTTTCTCATTTTTCTTATCAGAGATGGTACATTCACCAAGGGTCAACATTCTAAAAATCTCTCCCATCTTGTCAAATTCTTGTGTCTGCTCCTGTTTGCCTGAGTCCTAGATGCTCCTAGAACGTGACCTCTATCAAGTTTCTCCTCTATGTCAATTACCAATTATCCAATCACATGAGACTGTCAGGTCAAGCTCTCAGGGATGGTGTGCGATAGATACAGTGACCAAATGCCTTAAAATGAAGTGACACTTCCCCATGTCTGTGCTTGTTTTCCTACTTTTGAACTATTAGTCAAGGGTCTTACTATTGCACATTCACTTTGCTCCTGTGTCTCTTTGGATAGCACTGGAATATTCTTTTCCAGCACTATAATCCAATAATGAGTTATTTTGAATGTTTTAGGGAGTAGAAGGCCCCTTCAAGCTGGATAGTTAGTGTGACTGGTCATACTTACAAATGTCCTAGTGTTTTGTGCTACCATGCCTGAGTCCTGAAATCAGTTTTCTCTAAGAAAATCCACTTCTTTTCCTGCGAATAATGTAGTTAGTGACTAAGCTCTGCCAAGCTCTGAGTGGTAGGTATAGTTATTATTGCGTATCTACCACTGCTTCAAGGCAAGCTAGAGAGCACACACAAACATCATAACTACAAACATATGTACACATTTGTATTTACTTATCCACCTGCATCTGTCTGTGTCTTTATTCTTGTATCTGTATTTGAAAGGCCATTAGTTCATACTGACATCTCCTTCCTTTCAACGTCAACAACCCAATGCACACTGAAATCATTGAACCAATACAGAAGAAAAGTCAGTTTAGAAAATCTGTTTTCAAGACAGGAAGTGGTCTGGGGCCAAGAGAAAGTTTAGTAGTTCAACCAGCAATGCTGTACAAAAAGTGGGGACTTTTTAATATCCCATAGTGTTAGAATACCACTAAAAGTCTGTGTTGAAAAAAGAAAGAAAAACAAAAACAAAATTCTTTCTGGTCAAGATAACCGAATCTCTGTCTTACGAGGAGCTCTAACCCTCTAGTTAGGTAGAGTTGTTCACCTAGCAAATTCCTTAGAAAACAATCTCTCCTTAAGCCATGCTAAAGATGGAGTAAGTATTCATTTAATGTGATACTCTTCCTTACCTTAACTCACACTACCTTCCAGAGACCTCTTTTTTCATTTTCAGACTTCTTTCAGGACCTATGTATGCTTAAACCCATGTTGTCTTCTCTGGTGGACACACCACAGCAATTCATGGCATATTTCATTAACATCTTAAATCCCCAAACTGTATGTGCACTTTAGCATTATTTTGAGCCATAGGTTTTAGCCAGAATCCCACCATTTTGTAAAACTCCTCTTTTCATTGAACTGTGACATTTCCAATAACCACAAAAATTCATCTAGAAGTAAACTAACTTGTTTTTATAGATTCTTGACCAACCTGCCCCAGAAATAGATACCAAGTACTGACCAGCTTTGAGAGATGTTTATCAATCACCTAGCATTTTTGAACAACTATTCATTAGTGACCCGTAGCAAGGCCAAATGCAAACAAAAAGGGGGAGGAAACCTTTCAACTTCATTCCATGTCCTGATCCTGTTCTGTCCTGTAACTATTCAAATTTGGCTCTAAATTTTTTTCTTGTGTTTTGTTTTTGTTCTTTTTTGAGACAGGGTTTCTCTGTGGCTTTGGAAGCTGTTCTGGAATTAGCTCTTGTAGACCACCAGTATGGCTGCAAACTCACAGAGATCCCCCTGCCTCTGCCTTGCCAGTGCTGGGATTAGAGGCATGTGCCACAACCGCCCAGCCTGATTTCTTTTTTACCTTCTTGTCTTATTTATTCTTTGTAGTGAGAGATCCAACCAGCCTCACCTGTAGTGCTGACCATCGGGCATGGTCACAGGTACATGCTTGAGCACGTGAGATTTGGTCTGGGGTCCAGGATAGGCAGCAGCCTGGGTTTGGATGCTTGGAACTGGAACATTCAGGTCATCGGTTTCTTATGTAAGTGACTTCTCCCCGAATAAAATTAACCTATGTTTAACCTAGTCCCATGTATCTTAATCGGTGCTGCTACAATTGTTTCTATCTTTAATATCATGCATCTTTCTCCCATTCACTTCCCCATTGCTTTGTATCCTCCTTCTGCCCTTGCAACTCCACCCCCAATAAAATAAAATAAATAAATAAAATTTAAGAGCAAAAAAAAAGAAGAAAAATCAGTCTCCTCAGAAACTTTAGTGTGACACAGTGACTCACACAGTAAACCCTTTTATGAAATGACTCTACATTGAACACTTGAAGTAAAGATATATGGATAAAAGAGTTGGCTGTAATTTTTAAGGAAATCCCCTTTGCAAGTTGTTCACCCAAATAAAGGTCTGCAATGTTCTAAGTCTCTTGATCTTGAGTTTGTGTGTCTTTTCTGTTGACCTCTCAACAGACCAGCTTCAGAACCAAAGAGTGTCTATGCTCTTGTGCTAGCACCAGATTTGCTGAGATTGGCCTGGGTCTTTGCCCAGGCTTTCTGTCTGCCAACTTGTTCCTTTCATATGTTAGTTTCCTAGGGCTTCACATAAAGCCTTTCAGACCTCTCTTTCCTAGCCTCTTGCTTCGATGACATTTTTTTTTTGCTATATTGTTCGACTCAAATCATATTTAATTATTTTCCTGTTTATATAATTTATCTCTTGCATGGCTCTGTCAGCTTTTGATATTATAGTTAGTATCATACTTCAAATTAGGAACTTCTCACTTTGCAAGTAGTGTTTTGAGTGTCATGTTATTTATCTATTAATCTTTGACAGAATTTGAAGGTTTGTAGTAAAATTTCGGATGAACAAATTTAAGTACTATATAATATACAAAAGGATCTTAGATCAAAATACATCCTATTATACTGTTGGCAAGCTGTGTTTTCTAACAATTTCCCTGTACTTTCTACACTGTTAAGTTTACCAGGATAATGTTAGCCATGATTATCTTCTTAGATACTATAAGCACATATGATTTTTTGAAGTCCTGTTACTTTTTACAAACGTGCGTGCTGCATGTATGCATTAGGCACATGGGCTCATGTGTACATATGTAGAAACCAGCATGTACTCTGCTGTAATTCTGTCTTATTTTTTTGAGAGTGGGTCTCTCCATTTTAGTTAGACTGGTTGATCAGCAAGCTATGGGGATTTCCTGACTGGTCTGGTCTCTGATTCTCCCAGTGCCGGGATTACAGATGCATGCAGCTGCTCATAGATTTTAAGGAGGCTAGGGACCTGTCCTAAGGTTTTCCCTGCCAAGGTGAAAAGTCATGATCAAAGTAACTCGGGAAAGAAAGTTTATGTGGCTCACATTTCAACATAACTGTTTATCATTGCAGGAAGTCATGACAGGAACCCAAACTCAGCATGAACCTGGAAATAGGAACTAATGCAGAGGCCATGGAGGATGCTGCTTGGTAGCTTGCTCCTCATGGCTTACTCAGCCTACTTTCTTAAAGGACCCAGGGATGGCAATATCCACGACAGACTAGGCCGTCCTACATCAATCACTAATTTTAAAAATGCCCTGTAGGTTTTCCCGAAGCCTAATCTTATGATATTTTCTTAATTGAAGTTCCCTTCATCTCAGATGACTATAGCTTGTGTCAAGTTGACATAAAATTAGCCAACACAGGAACCAAATAGTTCTCATACTTACAGAGCAAGAAATTACGTCCTTATAATTCTTCGCAACCCAGTGTTCTGAATACTGGTAGTTTGTGATTGGTTGTACTAGCGTGATATCACTTTCATTAGAGTTGCTTACCTCATTCAGATAAAGCACTATCTAAAAGAATTTCAGATTATACTATTAGGTGATAATATTTAAATATTCAAATAATATATTTACTGTAAAAATGCTTGGTAAAATTACAGACGCTCTTCAAATCATCAGAAATAAAAGGCTAACTCTAGCAAAATTTATAGTTCAGAAAACTTGAAAAGAAATGAGTATCCATTTGCCCATTCTTTAATTGGTTACCTTAAAGATTTCTAATTATGTAACATGGTAACAATTTTACATTTTAATTTAGCAACAAAAATCTTCAGTTTTACTTGTGTTTCATGCATAGCATCCCTGGCAAGAGTAAATAATTTTTAAATGTAACACCGTGCTTCTAATTAGGCTTAATTACAAAGAAATCCATTGATAATTAATAACAATTTTCTATTATGCATGGTCTTCATCTTATATTAGTAAAACAGTGAGTCCTATCTAAAGTTCAAGTTAAATTAAGTTGTATATACAATCATTGATAGATATATTCATGCCATATAAATCATATATGTTATAATTACACATTATAAATCATATCTTTCCAGTTTTTGTATCAATACACAAGCAATTACTAATTACTAATCGGTATCTATTGTAAATATAAGTTTATAAAGTGTTAAAAAATTGATGCAGAGGCTTACAGACATGCAAAAGCTATACTTTACTCATTGGTTTTAAAAGTCAAGTTGATAATTTGTTTAAAACTCCCTGTTTGAAAATAAGTTTAAGGCACTGCCTAAGTAAAAATGCCTCCAAGAAATTAATGATTAATTGTGTGGTTGTATTTATGCTGGTACATTTAACTGAGAAAGATATTTGAGCAAGGAGGTTGTAAGTCTAAAACTGTAGAAAGCTCTGTGGGCTGACTGCCATTACATAGAAATTAAAATCTGCCATACATTATAGGGAACAAACAAAGGGAAAATCAAGGGATGGGAAGAATATTTCCTGTGCAAGTAAACACAGAATATATCTGAATTCCTTCAGAATATGGTCCATGGTAGTGTTAACTGAAGTTAATATGAAGGATATGTCCCTATTTCTCATCTCTTTACATGTATCAATATGGGAACTATCATTTATGATCAATCATCAGTTTCTTCTAAAAATACTTAAAGGTTACATCTTCACTGGCTGGGAGTAATGAGGACTTACTGGAATGTGAGTCATACCATTTAAATTACTATGGAGCCATTAATTATCAAAGGCCTTGATATGCTGCCTCTATTTATCACTGTCTCTGGCTAATGGAAACTTAGGTTTATATCATAGTTTAAGCCAAACATCAATTTTAATTTGTAAGCCCGGTTTCTTTCACCAAGTATGCTTTTCATAGGAACTAATATTACAGTGTCAGTCATCACCAGTAGAAGGGGACATTCAATCAAGAAGCTATACAAGAGTTAACTGGGCACATGGAGGTTCTTTCAGAGTCAGACTTCTGTGTTTATTACTACTACACCATCCAAGATTCATTTTATGTTAAAAATGTTATATCAGTGTGTAGTGGCACACACCTTTAGTTCCAGTGCTTGGGAGGCAAAAACAGATCTCTGAACTTGTGGCCAGCCTGGTGTACATAGTGATTTTTCAGGAGCCAGAGATATATAGAGAGACAAACAAAAATGTTACATATTTACTTGCTACTTATTAGTAAAATAATTTACAAATAAATATGTTATGTAATATTGCAATACATAATATTACAGAATATTTTTATATTTAAAGTGTGTGTCATATAAAATACATAATAGAGGACATTCAAAGAAGTGATTATGAGTACCACTTTTCTCCCCACACAAGGTGGACCACCTTATGCATTCTGCTATCAGGGAGTGAGCAATTCAGAAATATATTTCCCCAAAGCACATGCCCTGGAACTTTCATCACAGGGCTTTGACATTTGTTTTTAGTCTGAACTAGGTATCCCTGTTACAGAAAATTATCACCATATTTAATTTCTGCTCCACTTTTACATCAATGTGATAAATTGCACAGAGCAGAATATATGTAGGTAACTTCTATCCTTGTGGAAGCAAAATAAGAAGAAATACTAAGATATTCACCACTCATCTAATTTACTATATTTTTGTAATGTTCTATTAAATCTAAGCACAGTTTTCTATAGTTGGAGAAGACAGTCACATTCCTAAGCAAAACTAGTTAATCATCATCACAGTTTGATTCTTAAAAGTCACCAATAACCTATCAAGGATATATGATTCCAGTGTTAGTATTCAGGCATCTGTACTGGCCTGTCCTTGGGGTTCTGATAGGATATGCCCTAAGCAGCATCCACTAAGAGCACCACCTGTGCGCATTCACTATGTTCCCTTTTAAAAGGGCCCTGCCCACCTCCCATTCTTCTGTCTCTCTTTCTCTCCCTCTCTCTGCTGTTCTCCTTTCTCTCTCCATCTCTGCCTCCCCCTCTTTCCTCTCTTTCGCTCTCTTTGCTTCCCCCCTCTCCTACTGCTCCTGTCCCCAGAGACTGGTCTCTTTCCCTTCCCTTTCCCTCTTTTATGAAGCCTTTCCGTAAAAAACAAAAACAAAAACACAAAACAAATCAAAGCAAAAAAACCCTCTGCTTGAACCTTGTAACATGACATCTTTTCTCCCTCACACTGCTTTCTTAAATTACAACATCCAGACCTTAGCTTGCCATTTCATATAAATGTGAAAAGTGAACCATACAGATTCATTCAGACTTTAGTATATCCCAGTGTCTGTCTCTATGCTAGTCACTGCACATGAAATGAGATTATACTATCAAAAGCTCATTGTAAACAGAGTAGTGACTGATATTGCTTACACTGAAAGGATGTGGTAAGTCTTCTTGTGAATAATGCTTACTACACATTAAATTACATTCCACAAAATTTTGTTGTTGGTGCACAGTTCATAACATTTAAGGGATTTGGAGATACCACCTTTGAGGGGTAATTAGGCTAGATGAGATCAGGTCTTGAGAATGATGCCTTCTGAGCAGGGTTAGTTTCTTGGTAAGAAGGCCCTGAGCCCTGGAACTTACATTCATAATGTTTGCTGAGTAGGCACAGAACAGGAAGATGCTGTCTACAGACCAGGAAGCGAGTTGTCACCAAGACCCCTCCATACTGGTACCCTGCTCTCAGACTTGTTGTCTTCAGAAATTTGAAAGCAGACTTTGTTCTTTCTTTAGGCTACCTAGGTTCTAACGCTTTGTTATAATGCACGGAGCTAATTTAATTGAATTAACAAACCATATTAATGGCTCACAATTTTGCTGATTTCAAATAAGAAGGCTTCAAAAGGGAAGCAATTTTTCACTTCATTCTTGAAAACTAGATAAAATTCCATTATGACAAGGATGAAAGACCATGCTGAAAAGATAAAAACTAAGACCAATGATATAGGGAAAAGGATGAAATAACATAATACTAAATTAAAATAGCCATGTAATTTAATATTGTTCAATTGCAAATGTGTTGCACAGAGATCTGAAAAGGAAGAGGGTCAGGAAAGAGGGAAGGAAGGAGGAGGGTGCAGTGGCATCTTGCTTAGCCAGTGACCTTGCAGAGGTGGCTGCATCCTAGGGGTGTAGCCTCAGGTGCTCAGACCTGACCCCTTAATGGAAAGAGGAGGGGCTGCCTTACTCTCTTGGGTTGTGGTGAGAGCTTTGGAAGAGCAGAGAGACTGCATCTTCAGGAGCAGGAAGACCACATGATTATTTACTATTATTTGTGTAAATGCTTCTCTAATAAATACCTGTTTATCATTTATGTTGGGTCTTCTGGACTCATTTAAACCCTGCCTTCAGGAAGGCAGGAAAGGAAGGGGGGAGGGAGGCGGGGAGGGAATCGCTTCAGGTATTTTTCTGAGTCTGTAATAGGTATTAGGTTCTCTCTCTTATTCACCTATTCTAAAGCAATGTATCCCTTGTTCACTGCTGATGGAATATGAGATAGTTAACTTCTTTTGGGGATATTCATTCAGCAAAAAGTTTCCTTTAACTTTTTTTTTACATTTTTGGGCATGGGACTAGTGTCCAAAAAGGAAGGACACTTGTGGACAGTACCTAAGGGATACATATTTTGCAGATGTGGCATACTTACCTGATTTAGGGACACTTTTCCCAAGCTCCAGAATTCCTCTGGCGTTAGCTGAAGCTTCTTTTGCCTTGCCAATGGCTATGCACCCACTTTTCTACGTGTTAACCCTATCTTTCTCAGATTATTACAGACACATCTCTTACTCTAGTATGAACCCTCTTCCTAGATGCCTATTTCCAAGGATCCCTGTCAAAAAGAGTGCCAGCCCTCATCTCTACCATGCATATGAAGTGGTGTCAGGTTTACTGATACGTGAGTAAAGATGTGTGTTAAGTTTGTTAGATCTGGCTAAAAAGTATCTATGTGGCTTTAGGGGAGAAAGAGGATGAGTGAGATCATATCCTGAGCACTGAACTAGAGGTGGGTGGGCAGATCAAACAGATAGGGCAGATGGAGTTTACCAATATCAGACTATAATCCTGTGGGAAAAAAAATCTTATCTCCTCTGACAGATTCCAGACATAAGGAAAAATGCTATTCAAAATAAATTATGTCAGACTTGTCAGAAGATGCAAAGAAAAAGAAACATGAAAGCAACAAGAGGAATGCAAGATCAGAGGAGAGGACAAATTAACTGGGATGTACTGCATCACACTGGGCTTTCTCTGGGAGGCCTAGAGGCCATTCCAGTCGGCACTGCAGCAATGAAAGAGCTAATGAAAGGAGAATTAAAAATAAAAGTTAAGCACAGGTATGTCTGCTTGTAGAGGATAAAGAATAACAGGAGGATTGTCAGAGATCTTGTCATTCTTAGAGTCACTCAAAGTATCATAAAGACAAGGGCACTGATGTGCATCCATTAGAAGTAAGATGGTTGTCACAAATAGTGCAATAGTGAAACCTTTAATGTGGAAACTGTCAAGAGCTGCCTTATTTGATTAAAGACCCACACAGTATGAGGCAATTCATGCTCCACACTGCAAACCAAGGTAGCTACTTGTGGCTGGAGAGGTCCTAGACAAGTCAGGAGAAACTACAGCTGCTGTTTCCCTAAACAAAAGTGATTTCTAATTCTACTCTGAATACATATCATTATACCTACAAATAAGAGCAACTCTCACATCTCAATATCAAAACTTCTCTTTTCTTTGGCAGCCAACAGAGACTGTTACAGAGGTCCACAACTTGTCAAACAGATAAGTCACCCTAAGATACCAAACATTGATCAGTGTTCCTACAAACACAAGCTCTTTACCTAAGGTTTAGCGAACATACTAGAAAAGGGCATGGGAAGACTTTCCAGAGAACATGGATAAGAGATACTGAATAGTGCCTTTTATAAGTGACAGGCATTCTGTACCTGTGAAATCTGGTCCCATAATTAAGACTCAGATAATGTGAACAAAGTATCAACTGTAGTATTATAAATGAACCCTATAGGATAATCACCTAGCAACAAAGCACACCACTTTCCAAAGTAACTAATAGACATATGACCCTTTGTATACAATAATTTTGCGTATAACACTTAATATCTGATTTCATACTGAATGGAGGCATACTGTGAAATGATTCCAAGTGGTTATCAATACTCAGAGGTACTCAAGTCGATAAAAATGTTTGCAGGAGCAATTTCAGTCCTAAAGGCAGGGCTCCTTACTCACCCAATGTTGTATTAGTACTGCAAACTTTGTATGAGATATCCTGTGACCAGTACTCCATTTCTTTTCTTGAGTAGAAGACAATTTTCTGTAATACTGACATGTTGGGTTGTTGGTCATTTTATGCTAAGATTTTTTAATTACTCAAGAATTTGATCTCATTTTTACCTTAGGTTCCTGGTGCACAACTATCATTGAGTATGTAACCCATTTTTTGATAAACTGACAACATTCTCTCACTAACTCTACTTGCACTTAAGTTTGCATGTACATATTCACTTAATCAGTGGTTATTTTTGTTATGGGTCAGCGATTTTATTTTGTAGAAAAAAAGAGTTAAATATATTATATTCTACCACAATTGACCCTTAGAAATTGAGAGAGATTGGAGTTCTGTCTAGGCAGAAGAGAAAAAGCCAGTCATACGAAAAGTTTTCATGCAAAAGGAGATTTGGTACTGCTGTTAATACATAGTAGGATCTAGACAATTCTCCGAAAACTGTATCAAGGCAGGATAGTCCTCCTTAATTAGACTCATCTGATATTATACAGGTAATCTGAAAGTCAGTGTAATAGGACTTGGCAAGAAAGGCAACAGCGCATGAGAGAATGAAACTTCATAAGCAATTTGACATTTTATAAAATTTATTTTAAAAATATTTAGACATGTGTATGTTGTAGAATGAGCAGGGGACTGTGCTGTGAATGTAGTTCTCTAGAAGGCCAAAGGCACTGGATGCCCCTGGGACTTAAGTTATAGACAGTAGTAAATCATTTCATGTGGATACTGGGAAGTCAACACTGAACTTCTACAAAAACCATATATATATATATATATATATATATATGTGTGTGTGTGTGTGTGTGTGTGTGTGTGTGTATGTATACATATATATGTATATATATATATATATACATATATATATATATGGACACAAAAGAAATTACCAGAGCTATGGAATGAAACCAATGCATACATGAAAGCAATTTAAAGTTTACCATGTATACAAGAATTAAACAGAATATTTAAGGATTATTTGAACAAAATAAAGACATTTTACACAGAAAACTAGAAAGCAAGACAGAAATAAAAGGTCTAAAAATGCTTGCAGAATGGGAAAAAATATTCACTAACCCCACATCTGACAGAGGGTTGATCTCCAAAATTTACAAAGAACTCAAGAAGCAAGTCTCCAAAACATCAAAGGACCCAATTAAAAAGTGGGCTGCAGAACTAAATAGAGAGTTTTCAATAGAGGAGTCTAAAATGGCTGAGAGGCACTTGAGAAAGTGCTCAACATCCTTAGCCATCTGGGAAATGCAAATCAAAACACCTCTGAGATACCATCTCACTCCTGTCAGAATGGCTAAAATCAAAAACACCAATGACAATTTATGCTGGAGAGGATGTGGTGAAAGGGGGGCACTCCTCCATTGCTGGTGGGAGTGCCAACTGGTTCAGCCACTTTGGAAATCAGTATGGAGATTCCTCAGAAAAATGGGAATAAACCTACCACAAGACCCAGCAACTCCACTCTTAGGCATATATCCAAAAGATGCCCATTCATACAACAAAGATGTCTGTTCCACTATGTTCATAGCAGCTTTATTTGTAATAGCCAGAACGTGGAAGCAACCTAGATGTCCCTCAACCGAAGAGTGGATAGAGAAAATGTAGTACATCTACACAATGGAGTACTATTCAGCAGAAAAAAGTAATGGAATCATGAGATTTGCAGGCAAATGGATGACACTAGAAGAAACCATCCTGAGTGAGGCAACCCAGTCACAAAAAGAGAAACATGGCATGTACTCTCTCATATATGGAATTTAGACATAGATCTGGGGAGTGCCAGCCTACAATCCTATGGCCAGAGAGTCTGGGAAACAGAAACTTCATTTAGTGGCTAATCAAAGAAGAGGCAGACTCTCTTGGTTAAGTACTGAGCTGAACTCAAGAAAGACAGTAACAGAGAGGGAGGACTGATGATCAAAGGGATTAAGACTGGGCTGGTTTAACCCCCAGAAACAGCTGACCAGACAAAGGTTAACTCTTGAATCCCAGCCATCAGCCTGGGAATCCAGCATGGGACTGATCAAGATCCCCTGAATCTGGGTGTCAGTGAGGAGGCCTAGGTAATCTATTGAGCCTTGGGCAGCAGATCAGTATTTATCCCGAGTATACACACGGACTTTGGACTCCCATAGAACAATGTGAGGTGCACTCTCACCCTGAACTCTTGGGGAAAGGTCTAGGCCCTGCTGCACTCTCACCCTGAACTCTTGGGGAAGGGTCTAGGCCCTGCCCTATATGAAATGACAGACTATGGACACCCCTATGGAGGTCCTCACCCTCCCTGGGGGAATGAGGGGATAACGGGGGGGTGGGGGGAGGGCACGGGAGGAGGGGAGGGAAAGGGAGAGGGACCTGGAACTGACTTGTGAAGCAACCTTGTTTCTTACCTGAATCTAAACTGGAAAAAAAAACATTAAAACCTTTTTTTTTTTTTGAGGCAGAGTCTTACTGTATGTATAGCTGTGGCCAGCTTGCCACTTGCTACATAACCTAGGCCGGCCTTGAACTCATCGCAATCTTCTTGTGTCAGCCTCCTGCATTCTGGGATTAAAGCTGTGTGGCATTATGCCCAGTTTAATCATAAAAAAAATGCTTGGATTTCTACGGATTAGAAAACTAGGTGTTTTTAAGATTCAATTTTGCTCCTTAATTAGTCAGTTTAAGCAAGACTAAAGCCTATTTTTCAGTATTTTTTATCACTCAGTCTTTTAGAAACAGATAAAAACATATATCAAAGAAAAAATGAATTTATATTTTAAAAGACCTAGAAATGTAATGAACCTAAAGCACAGAAATCAAAGCTTACCATAAGTTTACTAGTCAAAGCAGTGTGATACTTGACAGAGAGAGATTGGCACTTCAAAAAGATAGAATAAAAGTCAAAAAATGCGCCCACCCATGTGAAGCCATTTGTTTTGGAATAATTCAGTGGAGAAAAGGAAGCTCTTTTTTCCCCTCCAATACCTGGTACCAGTTTCTCAATTTAGGAAAAAACATTTAGCCTCATTTCGCATATCATACACAAATATTAACAGAAGGAAGATTTGGATTTGGTGCGATTTTCAGTCTGACCCATTACCTTAAAGACATAAAGAATCACATCTTTAAGGTAGGCAAGATCACGCCATTTGGTTGTTCCAAAAGGTGAGGAAGCTAAATGTAAGTTGTGGGATCAGAAATGTGACTAGGGTGTTTTAGGAAGAAAACTGAGTAAGTGTGCTGAAATTTTCAAAACCCTACTTTAAAAAGAGGAGCCATATTTTTCACTGGGAGCTGCAGAGATAGCTGGATGCCTAAGAGTGCATAGGCATTTTGATTAGAATTGGGGCTCAGTTCCCAGCACCCACATGGCAACTCACTCCATTTCCAGAGTATCTGACACCCTCTTCTTGCCTCCAAAGACATCCAGGTAAGCATGTGGCTCAGATATATAAACACAAACAAAACATGCATGTACATTAGAGGGAATTAAATAAAACTTGAAAACAAAAAAGCTTCCTTGCCGTGAAAACCTAATTGGAGTAAATTGTGAAGGATGTATCACGGCTCTTTAGGCTTGCTGAGGAGTCGTTCCATTAATAGTGAAGGCAGACACAGGTCAGTGGGAGGGATCAAGGGAGACTTTATTTCTCTTATTTTAAATGGAAAATAGTTCTGATAGGCTTTGATGATATCTTATAAAAATTATGGAATTGCCTGAGAAAGAACAGAATTTAAGGAAAATCTTGGAGAAGGTGAAATGGCATGGAATCCACAACCCAAGTAAAGGAATTGACATTTAATGACATGCATCATTTTGGCAACTATATTAACATGCAAGGGGGGGTTGCATTAAGAACTAAAATAGAAAGCCCAAACCAGTATCATTTGAGTAAAGTTATGATTTGGTTAGAATTTTCTGATTCCTGTTTTTTTTAATCAAACATAACACATTATTTTTCTTAATTTATTTTACCATTACAAATTACCTGGATTTTATTAGACAAATACTTTAATATTAAAACAAAACGAATGTCTTATATATAAAATTATTTGACAGCATTTTGATTAGAGGAGAAAATATTTAAACTGTTTAATCCTGGTGCAAAGAGGTTTCAAGGGAGTCACTCCTGAGACTGTGGGAACCAAAGAAAGAGGTAGTGGAGTTCTCTGATCCAAAGAAAATAGTCATTTGAAAGTCCACAAGATAAAACCCCCAGTCCTTTCATTCACAGACAACAGGGTCCTGTTGGATGTCAGAAAATTTCACATGAACTGCTAATAAGAGACTAAATTTCCCTCAATTCTTTAACCAGCTAATAACCACCATTAAGAGATAAAGCATTCTACATCCACTGCAGAACATGGAGGCAGAGAAATACGGAAGAGCTCTTCAGACAAAGGCTATACATCACAAGACAGCTCATATGTAACAAGAAAACCAGAGGTCCTGGAAGCCTGAGTTCAGGTCTCAAGCTATGGAACTACAAAAAGAAGCCAATTAGTTTTTCAAATATTTGGGATGTTCGTGGTAGAGCATTGCTGACATTTTGACATTTAAGGGTTTTTTTTCTGGTATTTCGAGACAGGGTTTCTCTGTATTGTTTTGGAGGCTGTCCTGGAACTCGCTCTGTAGACCAGGCTGGCCTCGAACTCACAAAGATCTGCCTGCCTCTGTCTCCCAAGTGCTGGGATTAAAGGCGTGGGCCACCAACACCCGGCTTGCTGACTTTTCAGGTTTTAATTTTAGCACTGACACGATTTCTCAATCAGCAAGATGAACTTTGACCCTCCCTGGGATATTTGGAAGTCTCTGAGCTCTTCCCTCACTCATGCTGTCTCATTCACTTGTAGATAATTAAAAACCTTGAGCAGAATCTACTAGAATAAATAAATACCCACACATGCTAAGAGACTTTTATTAAATTAAAAAGTACTTAGCCAGGAGAGGTGGCTCAGAAGTAAGAGGCCTTGAAGTTCAGTCTCCAGGACCCAATTTGATGGCTCACAACCACTTCTGAGTAACTCTGAGGGATCTAAACCTTCTTACACATACACACACACACACACACACACACACACACACACACACACACACACACACACACACACACACAATCCTTAAAATAAAAGGTACAGAGTATATAATGTGGAATTTTGTAGCTGCTTCTACAGACTAAGTATTTTGGTTATGTTAACATACATTTCTATGTGAAAATCCAGTCTCTAACATGATTTTGAGGTAGGGTCTTCAGGAGGAGGGTAAGCCATGAAGGTCGCATCTTCATGAACTGTGTTAGTGACCTCACAAAACAGGTCTCAGAATCTTCTGCATTCTCTCTGTACTCTCTACACAATCTCAGAACAAGGAAGCAAGCTGTCCCCAGACACTCAGTCTACTAACACCTTAAAACTAGACTTTTCAGCCTCTAGAACTAGAAGAAATAATCCCCAAGGCTCAGAAGCACTGTTACCACAGTTATCCAAATGGAGGATCTCCAGGGTCTCCCAGGTCCACAGAATTCTGAAGTGAGAGGAATGTCCCTAAAATATATACATTAGAGTGACCCTAAAGGTGACCATTTTGTGGAGTAATTGCTGGCCATCCTCACAATATCCAAAGATGTTGAATAGCTATTACTCCTTGAAAGCAGTGGAAATATTAGCAGTACCATTGCGTCTTAATATACATAAAAGTCTTATATTTTTCTATTCGTATATTTAGGGAGCCTCAGAGCACAAGTTGATAAAATTTTCAATATTCACCACCTGCTTCTACTGGGTCTCATTCATTTAAGGCACAGGCTTGGCCTTATCTTTATGGCCATTCGTCTGATACATGTTGGTGTTTTTCTCTAGTTTATTTTAAAACTTCAGCCTAAAATGACTCTAGTCTGTTATCTTCCCTTATCCAGAAAAACACATCCTGCCAAGGGTTCCTGCTTTCCCGTTTCTCTTGAAGTGCATGGGGCCTACTGACAATACACATTTTCTTCTGAATGGATGAGAGGAGACAGATTTTTGAAAAAATGAAACTAAAATTGATTTGCTGATTTTAAGGCAAGGGACAAGAGACAGTTTGCACTTTAGCAATAACAGTCAGAGTCTGCTTCTGCAAACACATATTTGGAATGTGATGAGCAGCTGTACCCCAATTACAACTGTACCAGAGCAAAGTTTGTATACTGAGGGTCCCAGCAAACCTACCAGCGACCAGCATTAAGTTGTACGTGAATTTTGTGGGGGACTCCACTGAATTTAAGTAATAAGGAAACAAATAGATAAATAAGTAAATATTTCATTGTAATCTAACATGAAAGAATTGTTTTGTTTAAAAATAACTATGACTAGAGTCCTTTAATAATCTAACCTACAGTTTTACCTACATGTACTTCCAAGGGTTTTATTATCTGGACAATGAATGAAAAGTATTCAAGTAATAAACTAATACGCAAAATAAGTGAATTGGGATGTTGCAACATCTCCCAAGAAACAGTATTTAACTAAAATCCAGAAAATGTAATCCTCTCATTAATTATTGTATCAAATGAGCTGACACTCCTTAACAACAGTCAGATCATTGACTCAACTGAATGAAGGAAAAGTTATCAGCACTTGTTTGCTTAGTTATAGCTGTATGCTTAGAATAAAACAATTACATATACTTAGCACAATACACTATATATGCAATTTAATGTACAAACATATGCGCATTTTTATAATTGCTGGAAAATATAAAAAATATAACACATGGCATTAGACCACCCTCACTCTGTCTAGTATGCTTCACAACAGGTACACCTAATTAATGGGTATGGTTATTTGAGTTTTTGCCATAATTGAATGTTATTTTCACAATTCACTTAATTTTTAGTGGAGCTGTAAAAGCTAGCAATTGTTATTGCCAAAGTCAGGCACCATTTCCCTGCTGTGATGGCCTGCTTATGTCCCTCTCCAGTGCTCTTCAGGTTTTAAAGATTGATACCCACAGCAAGCTGACCCTTCCCTCTGACTTGTTCTTTCTTCTGTAACTCTCCTTTTCCCCTTACATTGTCCCTTTATTCTCTTCTCTTACAGGCTTTTTCCACCTCTCCTATCCTTCTTCAGTATAGTTCTTCTAATTCTCTCCTCTTGCCTCAAACTAGGATCAAAAGCCTGTCATGATGTATGAGCTGGGGCTGGGTATCACACTGTCATTTGCTCTCTGAGCTTTGGTTGTGGTTTTCTGTAATAGTCTCTGTCTGGTGTAAGAAGACTTTTCCTTGATGAGGGATAGGACCTATTCTTCTCTGTGGGTATAAGAATAAATATTTGGAATGTAGTTAGGGATTTGCTGGTTTAGCAAAGTGGTCCTCCAAGACACATGGCTTAACTAGCTCTGGGGAAGTGGGGCAGGTTTCCAATACCAGGCATAATTTCTCTCTTAGTGAATGAGCCTTAACTCCAATTGGAGAGCTATTGGTAACCATGAAGGGGTGTACAACACTATTGCACCCTTATGAATATCGTGCCATGTTGGTTATCATTTCAGTTCATAGTATCAAAGCTGGGTCAGACTGTGGGTGCTTCTCTCACTAGAAGCTTGCATGACAAATTAACAAAAATAAAAGAATTAGAGACCGTGAAGTTGAGATAGAGGGAGCAAAAGGGGAGAGTGCTCATGGGATGGGTTTGAAAGAGGAAAGGAAATGGGAAAAGTATTGTAATTATATTTTAACTTCAGAAAAAACAAAAAATATAGCATAAAAACAAAAACAAACAAAAAACCTGCCATGATTCAGAAATACACTGAACGTTAAAGCAAAGATAGTGTTTGGGCTCTTCTCACTTTGGACTCACATTTTCCTTTAAATTCCCTGTTGAATTTCCTATCTCTTCCAAATCTATTCATTTTTCACTTTTATTAATTATTTTCACAGTGCGGAAATGGAACTCAGAGTCTCACAAATGCTAACACATAGTCTACCATTAATATAGCTCTGTCCCTGCTCTCAAATAAAATGCAAATATTTGCTTCCGTTGTACCATTTAGTCATATAGTAATTCGCACTAGTGTGTATGAGTCACAAAACTAATGATATACCATACAAATGAATATACAGATTCTTTTCAGCATGCTGAGTCAAATGTTTACCATCAAAGGAAGTATCAAGTACAGAAATCTATGCTCTTTAGTAAGATCGTAAAGGATGTTGGTAAGAATTTAAGGCTTCAGAAAAACCTCATATGAGTTTTTAGCAAGCATAGTGGGGAGCTATGTCACAGTAACAGTATAAAGACTCCTTCAGGAGGATTTCATTCTCTCCTTGTCAAGAGACAAAGGATAGAAGTATTGCAATTATAATATTAAGAATGAAATTTTAAAAGTAAATAAGATTATTACATATGATGTTACAGGCCTATAATCCCAGAACTTCAGAGGTTGAAGCAGGAAGATTGAGAGCAACCAAAGGTTAAGTAGAAAGAATCTCACAGAAAACAAAAAAGAAAGAAAGAATATTTATGTGATAATTGTTAGTTAAACTATTTATACTTTAAAGTCTTACTGAGAGCCAGATTTTTAATATCTATAGACATTATTGACAGGAGTCAGTCCTTCTTATCTCTTCACTAATGTGTTTGGCTAAACAGCCATGAGAGTACTTGACCCGGCTGATCTCACTTGAAGGAGCCAATCAGGAACATACCTTCCAATTTCATACTTCCATGTGATCTAGCTAGGAACCTGACAGATTGGCTGGACTGTGTGCTCTGTGGACATGACCAAATTAATAACACTTTTAGTTTGCCTGGAGATGAAAACTGTTCAGTCATGATTAGTATGCAAAGGCTGAACAGAGCTAGGCAAGGACTGAAACTTAAGCCTCTTCCCTGGATTCCCAGTAACTGAATGAAATGGTGGAGATCTTGAGTTCCTGCTTCAAGAAGGGTAGAAACCTTTGGCATCCATCTTCATCCTTTGACCGAGGCAGCCTGAATGTCTCTTCAACTTCACTAAACTCTGGATAGTTTTCCTCTTACTATAAGCCACATCCAACTTCCCTTAAGCTTTAACTTTAGAAAATCTGCCTTAGATGCTTTCTCTGGCTGTGTGAGAAGTAATCTCCCAAGCTCTGGAGATTCTTGCAAGACAGAAAAGTCTCTTGTAATTTAGCTAATTCTCAGAAAAGCAATCACCACAAAGGATCTGCCTTTATGTCCAGCACTTAGAAGGCTAAAATCCTAGCTTCCATAGGCAGCAATTGTTGCTGGCTTTATCAATTTGATCAACTCTTGGTCTCTGCCATACTTCCTGTAACAAGATAAATAAAAGACCCAGAGATGTGAATTGGGGTTCAAAGATCAAGCTGAAGATCAGAAAAGCAAAGCAGCTGGTCAGTAGCTCTTACTCTGCTTCAAACTGAAAGGTGATCCTGGCTCCAGCAAACCTCAGACTGCTGCCTTTGCTTATAGTGGCTGAAGAATCCTGAGACTTCAATGTCTTCCTATCCTCAGTGTGGATGGAAAATTAATGAAGACTCTGCTATCTTTTATACTCCTCTAGTGCTGAGATTAAAGGTTTATCATTCCAGGTGCTGAGATAATCTTTGTGTGAGCTGTTTCTCTTTAGGACTGAATCAATCTTGTATAGATCTGGGTGGTTTTAACTCAAAGAGATCCATCTACCTTTTAATCCTGAGTCCTAGGATTAAAGGTGTGTACCACAACCTCCTAACTTCTGACTGCTGGGAATAAAGGTGTGTATCACCACTAACTGATCTCTATAGCTTGAGGCTGGTTTTGCTTTCTGAATCCTCAGGCAAGCTTTAATAAATCATAAATAATGTAATACCACACTTCCACAGCTTACTCCAGCACTGTGAAATTCCTCTGTGGTCAAGAATTACTGAGTGTGATCTCTTCCTCTTACTACAATGCTATTGAATCAAGTCTTGCTCCTTTAACTCTGTTGGCAAGTTCTCCACTCCCATTTATTTGTTTGTTTTGCAGCATAAATGTGCAGGCAAATGAATCCTAAGGTGAGTTCCAAGCACAACTCCTAACATGAAGTGATTCTGAGCTTCTGAACTCTGACCATTCTCTATGCATTTTGCTCGGCTGGCCATGTCTCTGTGACAGAGAAGACAAGATACTTAATATCTTGAGAAATGTATGTTAGTTTTTGTTTTGTCATTTTAAAAATGTGCTTAGTCATTTGAACTCCTGTGAAGTATAAAAAGCCCTCGAGTAGTCCCTCTTATCTACCTCAATGTCAAAAATATTAAAATGAAAATACAGTATCCAGCACTTCGTAAGTTTTAAATGACATGCCATTTTGGGTAGCACTACTAAGTCTGCAGTTGTTTCTCCCCCATGTCTCCCCATTATGAGTCATCCAGTTAACCAAGACATCCACCATGGATGCATATCCCACCTGCTTAGTAGGCACTGGCTTCCCAGGTGCATCAGACAGATGGTGGTAGCAGTTATTTACAACTCTGTCCTCTCCTGTTTGGTGTTGTCCCCAACTGTATTATAGTGTATGATGCTCTAATACGTATGTCTGCTACTCTGTTTAGTCTCAGGGATCCAGCCCCAGCAGGTAAGGAAGAATGGCTGTGTTAATAAACTACTAACTGAAGAGGACAAAGCTGTTACTTTTCAGTTCCCCAAACTTCTGTCAGGTCAGGCGGGTCAAGTCACACAGCTGTGCTTTATGAGAGGCAACCAACCATATTTATTCTACATCTTCCAGAGAGCAGTGAACTCGGTGCTCTCACTGATAATTAGTGTAAGTAAAGCCAGTTCAGTCTGGGTTGGCAGGCACATTTACACCTCCATATCACCCTCCAGGGAAGCGTAACACAGACCTGCCTGGTAGGGCTTCCCAGAATTGCAGCTGTGTGCTTCTTCTGGGGCCTTTACATTAACATGCAAATGTCCACTTTAATGTCAGAAGACTGAAGCCCGCCTCTCCTGTTCCACTAAGTTCCCTCCACATCCATACCAAGGTGGGACTTTCCATTGCAGACCTGTTGCTAGGCAGCTTGCAAGGAGCTGCAGATGGTTTATTTTCTTCCTTACTGTAGCTTCCATTTTACTGTGGCCTACTTTGCAAACTCCTTCTGGACAGTGACTGCAGAGCCTGGGTGTGACTTCCTTTCCTTAGCATTAGGAACAGTGGACTCGTAGAACATGAACTCCCACTCTCTGCACCTGCTTTAAAATGGAATTAGATACAGATTTAGTTATCTCTAAGTGCTTCTATAACCATGACCTAAGCCTTTGGGGTTTCAATTGCCCTTTACTACTCAGGCCTTGTAGCAGAGCCCAGCAACCATCATTCTCAGTAAACTATAGGTACTGTCGACTCAAAAAAACTGTAACTTTCATCTTAAAGGGAATAAGAAATAGTTATTCCAGAGCCATTTTGAGTGTCCATGGCCTGGGAGCACAGATTTAGTTACCCTAAATTCCGTGTTCTGATTTGGAAGCAGTTTCATGATGTTTTGCAGCTTTTTCCGAACAGAGAAAGCCACAAATCAAAGCAAGGCAATTTTAAAATCAGCTGATGGATAGGTACACCAGAGAGGCAGGTGTATCAAGATGGATGAAGCTTTACTAAGGCTCAAGATGCTGTCCGATGGAAATTTTAGCTTAGTATTAGTAGTTAACAGATTCTAAAAGGTTTTTAATCTATTTCTGTGTTAATTCTGACACAGAAAGGGGTAAGGAATGGCTGCTCCTGAGGCAGAACTAGCAGAAGATAAGGTAATTAGCTGCTGGACCTGCAGCATTCCAATCTCTCCCCAATACTGGAATTCTAACCAGTCGACGATCTGTGCAGTGGCAGATCCCTTTCTGGAACCTTTTTGTTCACAGCCAGGTGCAGCTTCCTTCCGGAAGGTTTTATTCACAGTCCTCCTCAGTACACTGTAAGAATGCCTCAGTCCTTAATTCCACCCTGTATTTCATAGCTCAACTGTGCACTGTCCTCTGGGCTTTCTACCATATGCTGTATCAAATCCTTGCCCGTCACATCTCAGGGCAGGATTTCTCAAATCTGTGCAGATTCTTTCCTGATTGTCTTTGGAGACAGGAAACACATTATTTTTCTCTATTGTGGGGACAAAAACATTTCCCTAAAGCAGTTAGCAGCTCAGGTTTTAAATGGGAGGAAGACTAAAACCTTAAAGGAAAACTAAAGAGACTGTCAGCTTACATTCCAAAATACTGTATCACCAAGGCATATTGACACAAACATTTTGCCTACTGGATAGGGGGTCTTGGTGTTGATCTTATTCTTTATTATCTTTAAACAGAAACTCTCTCAAGAGACATAAATCCATACTGTATCCATTTTTCTTTCTTAATTCAAAATTGGAAGGAACTTGTGAGTAGGAGTTAAAACCAGAAACTTTTTATTAGCCACAGATGAGTTCTATTTGAAATAATTTTTGCAAGAGTACTTATGCATTTGTGAATGCAAATTTAACCAAGCACTCCTTAAAGTCAATCGCAAATAGAATACATCTAGAATAAATCTAAGGAAATTTCCATCTCCCACAGCACTCCTCAAAATTGTATGAGAATATTGAATAATTGTTTGTTAATCAAGGCCTTAACATTAATATTCTCTTAGTAAAAAGGAACATTGCCCTATTGGTGAGAACAGAAGACAGATGTCAGCCAGGCAGTTAGGCACAAGTTCCCCAAAAGCAGCAGTTTCATTCTTGTACTTGTCTAGAACTGAAGGTGTCCTTGGAGCTTTGTGAAAAAATAAATGAAAAGGAAAAGAAAGGACAGTCTGACTGCTCCTAGTTATGGTGGAGGAGAAAGTTTATTGTGGATATGCGGAAGAGTACAGTCAGAGGTGGAGACATCTGGGTGAGTCCACAGTTGACAAGACCATACTCAGCTGGGTCACGTGAGAGATGGGGAGGGAAAGAAAGAGGTGAGAGAGGGCAACTAGGTACATCAGTTACGATGCCAAAGGTCCAAAAACAAACAAACAAACAAACTCCTACCCCCAAAATGGAGGGATATCCAAAATGTCTATATTATATAGGGAAGAGTCTCTGGTCGAAGGGCAGCCCAAACCCTGGGCTGTAGAATTCAGGGTAGAGGGTGGGGTATGCCTGCCATATCCTAGGTTTGAAACTTAACACTTTGGTTCCTTATCTCTTTTCTGAAAAAGAGAAACCCTTGGACGAAGATACTATGAGGCTGGAATTCAAACTCCAATCTGTGACAACAACTACCAAGCTAGAGGGTCCCATGGGTAGAAAGGAAGGTTTATTGGGGATCAAACTGACACCTATCTCTACACAGGGGATCAGAGACAAGCAAAATGGTGGAAATGCAAGCAAAGTTTGTATATCAGCAGTGTGAGGGGTTGAGATGATACTGGCTGTTGTGACCAACAAGGAACTAAGGAACTAGATGTCCTTGCCCAAGTTACTTGACCTTTGGGGAGGGAAGAAGTTTGAATCTAACATTTCAGCCTTTAGTTCATGATGAGGGGTGTTAGAGTTCTCTGCCTACTTCCACACAATGAAAGTACAAGTACATGGGAGCCCAGGAAGGCTGCAATGTCCTTAAAGGTGGGGAGAGAGGTCAGACAGGCAGGTAGGACACCTGGGGAAATTCCATCAGTTGCATCTACTGTACTGCCCACTGGGTAATTTCATTTGAAAGAACTTGAAGAGACAGGGGGAAATCACATTGTTATGAGAAGGTTAGAGACTAGTGGGCTGAGAAGGAGAAAGAATGAGGGGCCCAAGGTGGGGTGGGTCTTGGAGTCAGCCCCTGGAGGCTGTAGCTCTAGTTAGTGGACCAGCATTTACCCTTTACTTAACTGGACTGGTTACAACAGCCATCAGCAAACAGGTCAGAGGAGTGATCTGGTTTTGGAGCAGTTGCAGGGCCAAAGTTGGTTCTTGTATGGTACTTATTGGTCAGCTGAGTGGAAATCTGCTGGGACAGATATAGACTATGGAAAGAATGTAAAGTCAAAGTGCTTACTTGAAACTTCCAAGCCTGTGCTGAAGCCTGGCTGGCTAAGAAGACAGAACATACTCAAGAGGAACCCATCCTCTCTAAAGTTACATGATTTTTTAAAGTTGATAAAGAGATAAAGTTTTAAACACTGTGTTTAATCTGCATTGAAACCCTCATCGTAGAGAAAGCAGTTAATAAGTGTCTGTAACCAGCTCCCCCAGATTCATGCCTTTGAGCCATAGCAAAATTAAAGTTGGTAACTATTGAAAAAGTCATCAACATGATAGAAGAAGCATGAGCATTCATCTGTAATGAGACAGAAATGCTCTGCCAGGAAAGAGAACAAAGGGGAAAAAGAACTTGAGGACCCAAAAGATGGTTCTGGGATAAAAGAGTAAGCACCATTTAACCAGTGCTTCTAACTTACAGAAAGCTTGAGTAGCCAATGTTTACAACTGCTGCCAAGACTAGATCAATAACTTTTGACAATGGCATTGATTTAAATATGTGTTTAACATTGATGTGTTAAATTTTGAGCTTTGAAATTTTAATATCATAATATCATCTTCAAGTCTCATTTTTTCACATGCTGTATTTTCTCAGATCCTCATCACTCTCGTGAATTTTTTCACTCTCATTATTACAACTTGCATATTGAGGGTTTTCGTTGAAAAAGAAAGTCCTTTAAAAATGAAAGCTTAAACACAAAGACATAGTAAAAGCAATTTTTAAGTCACTAACAACATCATGGTAGCTTTGAGCTTGTTCTTTCATTGACACCTGCCCTGTACGCTCTAGGAAAAGGCAAGACGCGACTTTTATAATTGAAACCAATTTAACCTGGCAATTGATTTTAAACTTCGTGTCTAAAGCCTTTTTATTAAAGAAACTCAGGTAATTTAAACTTTCCTTTAATGTTCTCAAATATGTATCATAAGCAAGCAACATGTACCTCCTTTGCATCCAAAATTATTCTAAAGCCAGGACATTTTTAAGGTGAAAGCAAACTATCTAGCTATAAATGGACTGACCAGGGAGCCTCCGGAAAGGAGCCGGCCTAGGCCTGCTTGCTGCTGTAGCAACAAGTGACAGGGCTGCTAAATGAGTCAAGGAAGAGAGCAGCTGTTGTTGGGACTGGGAGTGGGCAGGAGTTAAGACTGAAGGAGCCAAGAGGCATGAGGGTGGGGTGTTGCCTAACCTCTCTAGCAGTCCTGTCAGTGAAAGCAGTTCTCAAGGCTGGAGGGGCCTGGTGGTAAAACGGGCTAGCCTCTATAGCCTGGTCAGATGAAATTACAGCACAGTGGAGCTTCCAGCTATGAACCAAGTATAGTCAGGGTGTGACAGAGGGGAAGTAGAAAGCTGTGCATTTTTGTAGACAAGGGTTTCGAGTGAGTCTTCACAGAAGTGGATGAAGGTAGTGGCCCTGTGAAGGAGTATAGCAGCGTTGAAAGGAAGGCAGAAATCAAGTGAGATATTAGGATTTTCTAGGAAGGTGATATGAGAGATGTCGAAGTGTAGGAGGGTATTAAGTACAGAAACTCTTGTGTGATTTGGTGGTTCTCGAGACAGTGTGGTCACGGGACAGTCAAGGTGATGACCAAAGGTGAAGCTAAAGGCCTTCGGGGCTAACAGGGGGTCTTCTGCTAGAGGCTGTAAGCAAGACTGCCATCCCCTGGCTGCTGTATCTAGCTATTTGGGAAGATAGGCAACAGGGGCAAAGGCATGTCCCCTCATTTGTCCCCAAAGCTCCAGGGAACCATTTTTAGTTGTATATGGAATGAAGCATTGGTGAAGTTTTGGGAAAGTTAGAGCCAGGGCCTGTAAGAGTGCCTCTTGGAGGTGAGAGAAATAGAGAGAAAGCAGGTGTGACATGGTTAATAGGATCTAAAGGCTTAATTAGGGTGCTCTCAGAGCAGCTTTTGTTGAATAATCTTCAGGAGAGACAGGGATCCAATGAGCCAATGAAGAGAGTCAGACAGAGATAGTCAGAGAAGAGACAGAGAAGGCAGCTCTGAGGTAAGTGGCTGAGGAGAGGCAATTGGTTAGAGTATGTGAAGGACAGAAACGGCCGCAGTGAGCGACTCTAATATTTTGGAGTAGAATGTGGTAGGTGGGAGAAGCCAACTGAAGCAAAAGGTAAACACCCAGGAATGGCTCTGTAGGTAGAAAGAAAGTTTTATTGGGGACCAAGCTGCCACAGCTATCTCCAGGACAGCAGAGAGAAGAGAAAAATGGCAGAAAAGCCAACAGAGTTTGTATATTAGCAGAATGGGGGTCTTCAACATGATGCAGGATGTTGGGATTGACCAGGAACTAGGAAACTAGATGCCCTTGCTCAAAGTACGGGAGGTTCCTGGTAAACAAAAACGCCTTAAGAGATCCACTTTTCTAGTAAACTAGTACTGTTGAAGCTGAGTCAAGATTAGAGTTTCTGTACCTCAGACAATTGTCAGTGTTTCCTTGGTTTTCTCATAAGTCTCATTAAGACACATTTTTGTTTCGCTAATGGATGTTTCTACTAATTTAAAGCATCGACCTATTTCTTTTCCTGAGATCATCCTCAATGGTATAAATGTAAACTTTTATTGTTTTCCTTAACATTGAATGTATGTATCTTGATGCATTTAATGAGGGGGAGTATTTCAAAAATAGGCAGTCCTCATTCGGAAAAGTTAAATCTAAATACACTTATTTCTTGTGATCTTGGAAACTAGGTTTGTTGTAATTTGAGTAAAAATACAGGCCACAGGCATGTTTAAAATATATCTTCCTGAAGACCTTATAGGAAGACTAGTCACCCTCCAGAATGGCTTGTATAAGAGATTTAGAATACTGCTAATTATGTTTGACATGGTTATACACCAAGGCACCATAGACTGAAGATGAACTTCTCATCAAGTCTCAAATCAAAAGATATAAAGACAGACATACTAATATGAATTATGCTGCAGTGTTTCATGGTGACCAGAAGCAGAACTAATTTATTTATCAATGGTTGACACTTTTCTTGTACAAGCATCCGTAGATTTTTGTATTGACTTAAATAAAAAAGTTCTGTGAGCTTCAGCTACTTGAGTTCCTGCAGCCTGAATTTACTCAGTCTGTAAATGGATCTACAGCATGGCTCTGCATCTGGTTCACTACATCAATATTAAGCAATTTCTTAACAATGAACAAGCATTATTACTAAATTGATAGATATTAAGAAAATGTAAAAAGCTAGAATGACATTATGTCAATAGAATTTAATCATGTATTTGCCAAATGCTTGTCCCTTTATGCTTTTTTCACAAAGTATTTTTACGTTGCTTAGTTTATTTTTGCTATTTACATTATGGTTATTTATGAATTATATATAATTAACATATATGTTATACCCATGCATACATATATATACATATTTATAAACACTTTCATTTAAAACAAACAGATTAAGAGAAACTAAAGGGTTTATTAGAAGCTATGTAGACAATAAGATTCTGAACCTAGAATAAAATCCTTATCTTTAGAGTTCTGTTTCAGGGTTGTAAATCCTGCCACTACTTCAGGAAACTAACTTTCCTCCTCCATTAGGTGAAAGATATTGGATTATTTGGCTCAATGTTAGCTAACTTAAGTTCACAAAGCAAGACTTATAGGTGTCCACCACAAGGTCTTAGTTATTCATTGTTGTGGGATAACCCTTCTGTATGCTGTGAATATATGTTGTCCTTTTGGTTGATAATAAAAGCTGCTTTGACCTATAGCAAGGCAGAATATAGCTGGGGGAAAGCCAAACTAAAGATACAGGGAGAAAAAGGGAGGGGTCAGAGAGATGCAAGCACCGGCCCAAGAGACAGCATGCCAGCAGGCCAGTAAAAACTGTGGCCACGTGGAAATACATAGATGAATAGAAATTAAATGTAAGAGATAGTTCATGATAAGCCTGAACTATAGGCCAAACAGTTTGTAATTGATGGAAGTCCCTGTGTGATTATTTGGGACTGTATGGTCAGAAATAAAAGCTCTACATCCACCTAGTTGATGCACCTTCAGTTCATCTGAGTAATAGATCTTCTCATTCAAGAGCTTTTGAGGAAGGCTCTTCAGGCATAGTCTCATGATGTGAGATGTGAAAGACAGTAAGGACAACAGCAAAATAAGGTCCTGAAGCCTTGCTCCTACCTATCACTCCTATTATCATTCCACTACCAAAGAAGAATAGGAGTGGTGTAATGGTTTTGGTTTCCTTTATGGGAAAGGCATTGCCAAGTCACACAGCAAAGGATGTGGTTCCGTGAGAAGCTGAGGACATTAACTCAGAGTACATAAGAGGCCAAGATTCCTTTCAGCTCCCCAACATTGTTGTGATTTTCTTCCAATTTACATCTCTAGCTGAGTCTCTTTTCCTCATTTTATTTTTAATGCTTTTCTAATTGCCCAGGGCAAAAGGGGCTTTAGTGGGGAAGAAAAAGCTCAGGTCAATTTGCGTTTTTATTATATGTGTGTTAATCTTTTCCTCCCTTGAACATCCTGTTCTAGAAGGCAGTGTTAGAGTAAAATCTCCTGTGATGATGGAATGTGACATTCTCTTCAGTGTAAATATAATTTCAGAGTTCAGATTGACACAATTTTTCTTGAACAGAACAGGGGTGAGAATGGAGGAAACGATACATGCAGTGTTGGGACATGTGTGTCACCAAGAATATGAAGAGGCTACAGTGGGTGGAAAGCCAATTGCTGGGAAATACACAGGGGCATTCAGTCAGTTAACCATGAACCTCTGTGAAAACCACACATGAATCTCTGTTCAGTTTCAGCTCTCTGCATCCCTTCATTATTTTCTCAGTAGCAGTCATCAAACAGCTATCTTTTGAAGATTCTTCCCTTCTTTATGTTCATCTATTTCATCTTTTCACTTTTATTTATTTTTTATATGTTTTTAAAAAGGTAAAAAATAAGAAGTGCTCTTTAACAACTTGAAGCAATGCAGGAAATGCACATGGGGATATTTTTGAAGTCATTAATTTTAACTGATGTTTAAAAGAATTATCACTTGAGCCTTCTTACTTTTAAGAATTTTTTGCTGACCATCAATGTGTGCAATAAGATTAAAAGTAACAAATATAGGAAAGGACAGATACTTTTCCATATTGTTCTCCTGGGAGTAGAGGAGGTGCTGGTCATCAGCCTAAGCCTGCATTGTGTTTATCCTTCAGGACATTGTGCTATAATGTGTTTGGAATATGGATAATGTCTCTGTTTGTGTAAAAGAATTAGGAAATTTCTAATGAAGAATTAGAATTAACTATACACTAAGTTAACTGAAACAACTAGGACGTTTGGTACAGAGAAAGTATATCATAGTCTCAGCATAATGTGCCTGAGTCTATCTTCCTAGACAATATGACAAAACTCTTAAAGTTGGGCAGTTTTAGTGTGACAGAAAAGAATTAAAAATGTGTAGAACTTGCTTCATTGAAATAATTTGTAATATTTGCCTAGAAACAAGCAGCACACAGAGTCACTGGGTTTTTATGGAAATTAAGTCCTGAGATGTGTCTATTGTAGCATTAACATGACCATCATTCTCTGCTGCAGTTTGAATAGGTTTCTTATCTTCTCCAAGTTTCATGTTGTGGAAGCTTAAACCTCAGTGTAACAAGACTGAACCGTTGTTAAAGAGGTTGGGACCATCAGAGAGTGAATTTAAATATGAGACCACTACTCTACTACTTGGCCTCAAAAGAGATTTATGACTGCTTCTGCAGTAGATTTGTCTTATGGGACCCATTTGTTTACCAGGAGAGTGACTTGTTATAAAGTGAGTTTGCCTTTCTCATCTTTATCTCTTGTTTCTGATTACTTGCATTCATACTCCACTGGACAGTTTTGCATGCGTTTTATATACCATGTTGTAGATGCAGCTAGAGAGCCACTACCAGATACACAAACCATCCCAATCATTGGCAAAATGAAAATATTTTATTTATACACCACCAAGTTCCAGTTATCCTACTATAATAATATAAACCGACTAAGATAGCTTCTGTAGCGGAGCTGGGTAATGTCACTATTAGCACCAACAGTGCCTTAGGGGGACAAAGGGACAGTCATTATTTTTCTGATCACAGCCAACATAGTCATGCATGTTTCATACTACCAGTCCTAACATAATCTCAGAAAGCATCTCTGCATTATCAAATGTAATTTCTGAGGATGTCAGTATTGTTACATCGAGGTTAATGTACTAAAGTGGTGGTCCATTGGTAGTTCTGAGCCCCTTAGTCTTTGTAAGGGCCAAGGTACTTGAAATTCTTTGAAGGATGAGAAAAAAACAGTATTTCTTTACTTGATATTAGAAGGAAAATGATAGATTGTATTCAGATAGGTCAAAAAAGATAGTATGTTTTGAAAGACAGAAAGAGAAAATGAAAGAGAGAGAGAGAGAGAGAGAGAGAGAGAGACAGGTAGACAGACAGAGAGAGAGAGAGACTCAGATGGTGGGGTACAGAAAGCAAAATTATATTTGAAGAAAAATTTGAAATATTAGTTACTCCTTTGTATTAGCAAGAAAATAAATAAACACAGTTACAAGTGGTCCCCACTTCTCAGTAATTAGAAACTCTTAGGTCCCAGCAGTTTCCCATGGTCAGCAGCTGCCAATCTCATTATGTAATTTAATTGCTCAGTTGTCTACAGAATCCATGAAGTTTGTATCTGTTAGGTGTACAAATGAAGAGTAAGTAGTGCACTCACAAACTCAATCAATGAGAGTTTCAATTTTTCTCTCCTAAACCCATTTCTCAATTCATATCAAAAGAGTTTATGGATGTATTTGTTCAATACTCTAGCATAAGGCAAACAGTAACTGAAATTAGCTTCTGCTTTCTAAACCCTAAGGAAAAGCTCCTGTGTAGACATTGCTGCTGTCTAGTCAATGCCTGTGTTCCATCTTCTGGTGTTTTGACTCCTTATAGTATGTCTGAGTGGCAGTGCACTCACTCTCAGGAAGTAAATTATATAGGATTTGATGGGGAAGTCCTGTGTATATGTCAATAAAGCACTGTTGGCCAATAGGGAAGCAAGATAGCTGGGACTAGGAGTTGAGGAGGATTCTGGGAAAAAGAGACACAGGCAGTCATGATGTAGCCACCATAGAAGTAACAGGTCTGGACCCTTTCTCCAGTAAGAGAAATATTTAAATGAACAATTATGGGTTAAATACTTAAGTCAGAGCTAGCCAGTAAGAAACAAGCAAACGGCCAACAGCTTTATAATTAATATAGCCCCCTGTGTGTTCATTTGGGACTGATGTGGCTCTGGAACCAGGCTGTCGGGAAGACAACACACTACAAGGATTGTGGTAACACTAGCAATTGGATTCATATTCAGTGTTGCTCTAGATATTAAAAATATAACAATCAAGTTTAAACTGATTCGTACAAAATGCCAGGTAAAACATATTTTATAATATGGCTCAATTCCTTTCTGTCTAAGGTGCTGTTATTTGATAATATGATGATTAGTGTAATAACACCAATATAGTACAAGAGCAAAGCCAGGAACTAGCAGAGGGAAACTTGGTGTCTTAGTTTTCTATTGCTGTGCAGAGATACTATGACCATAATAACTCTTATAAAAGAAAGAGTTGTAGATAGTTGGTTGTTTTACACTTTGCTCTCTGGATCTTTTGGGGAAGGGTCAGCCAGATAGCTCCAAAATAGACACATAAGGAGTCTTATTCATTCTTATAAATTCCAGGCCTTAGCTTGTCTTGTTTCTAGCCAGATTTTCTTTTCCTTCTGGGCTTTTATCATTCTCTATTTTATATACTTAACTTACTATACTTCTTACTCCATAGCTTGCTGTATAGCTGGGTGGCTGGCACTCTCCTCTCCTCCTCCTTTTGTTTCCCAGATTTCTCGTTCTATTTTTTGCTTTGCCTGGTAGTCCTGCCTATCCTTTCTCCTGACTTACTATTGGTCATTCAGCTCTTTATTAGCCCAATCAGGTGTTTTAGGCAAAGTAACACAGCTTCACAGAGTTAAACAGATGCAACACAAAAGAATGCAACACGTTTGCATCATTAGACAAATGTAACACATCTTAAAATAATATTCCACAACATCATTTACCTGGGACTTGCTCACAGTTCAGAGGTTTAGTACACTGTCATGGTGGGAAGCACGGTGGCATACTGGCAGACGTGGTGCTGGAGGGGTAGCAGGATGTTTCATCTCCAGATCATCAGGCAGCAGGAAGAACAAAACAGACACTGACCCTCACTTGATTATTTGAAACCCCAAAGTCAACCTCTAAGTGACACACTTCCTCCAACAAGGCCACACCTCTTAATTCCTGTCATGTAGCCTCACTCATTAGACACCAAGTACTTAAATCTATGAGCCTATGGGTGCCATTGCCATCCAAACCGCCACACTTAGGGAAAGCAAAAGTTCTATGTTTCTCCTTATTTCTTGTCTCAAGGGAAAAAAAGACTAAACTAGGAGACATAGGCAGCTTAAACAAAAGTTTACTCAACAAAGCAAAACAGAGTATACACTCTAGATAGGGTAATTGGAAGGAGGGTAGCAGTCCCGTTAGCTTTGCAGTTTGAAGATTTTAGAGTTTTTATGGGTTTTGATGAGATGTATGTCATATTCATAGAAGTAATGATACCTTCTCCTTTCATAAACAGTGGTGACTGGGTCTGTTTCTTATGGTATTTATTCTCATTTCTTTTCCCTAGAAAAATATACAAAAGGGGTGGGGAATGTCAAAACCATAGTGTAAGTAATACTGCAATGAAAGTCTTTTGACATTGCAGATCCTTCATTAGAGTACATGTGTGGCAGATGGGGAAGATCCCTGGTGTTTGGGTTCTCAACGCAGTGGGAAGAATGTAGCTGACACTATAAGGATGCTTTGCCACATACTGATGATTGAAGTAAAAGCTACAGAGATAAGATTGCAGTTTCCTTGGTTACCTCATATCTAATTTCTTGCCTATCCATGCTCACAAATGTTGCAAAGATTGCTACTTTGAACTTTATTTTTATGTGGAACATATAACTTATATATATTGTTTATGCTACAAAGAATTAATATTAAGTTAAATATTATAGTACTTGTGAAATGGCTACAAGCATTAGGTAATCCATTAACTGCTTTTAAAATGATTTTTGTGCCTGACAATTCTATTAATGCTAACAACGAAAATTTGGAATACAAAAAATGCGAAAGAAAGTAAGTGACTAGAATTATAATATATTGATTTATTTGCTTTCCCACATACCTTTAAAAACAACAAAAAAACAATAGTAGGTGAAGTGGGACCTTATTCTTTTCTCTTAACTTCTGTTTATAAAAGAAAGTAGTTTAGAAGTTGTAAAGTAACTAATGATTTGTGATCTGGGTTTTCATTCCAGTACTGTGATAGACCAAAATAAATGATACAATATTCAAAGGGGATAGAATATAAGCCACCTGTTTCTGTGCATCCTGTCTTACCAGACTCCGCCAAGCATCAAAAGAGTTTCTATCCATAGTTGAAATGCAACTTCAATGCTAGCAGACACGGAGGATGGAACAAATGCAGAAGGAAACTCAGTCTTGCAGATATGCTCACTTTTTCTTTTAATTTTTCTTTTTTTTTATGCTGATTACCTAAACATAAAGGATCACCTCCCCCCACCATGTTTGTTTGTCCCTCCATCATTTGGAAGGATGATTTTGTGTTTTTTTTGAACATTTATTTTTTTATTTTAATTTTAAATAGCTTGTTTTACATGTCAATCCCAGTTCCCTCTCCCTCCCCTCCTCCCACACTCCTCCACCATCCCCCTCATCCTCCCACCCTATTGCCAATTCCTTCCACATAGGAGATATCTAGAGTCTATCATTTCACTCAGGGTAGGGTCCAGGCACTCCCCTAAGAGTCCAGGCTGAGAGAGCATCCCTCTTTGTGTTATGGACACACGATGTCTGTTTGTATGCCAGGGATAAACACTGATCCACTGCTCAGGACCCCTAGGTTTCCCAGGCATCCTCACTGACTCTCACTTTCAGGGGTCTGGATCGGTCCCATGCTGGCCTCCCAGCTGTTGGTCAGGGGTCCAAGAGCTCCCCCCTGTTCACATCAGCTGTCTTTGTTGGTTTTGCCAGCCCATTCTTTGCCAATTTGCTCATCTCTTCTCTCTCTCTGTCACTGGGTTCCTTGGGTTCAGTTCAGTGTTTAACTGTGGGTGTTTGCCTCTGCTTCCATCATTCACTGGATGAAGGCTCCAGGATGGTTATAGACATCAAATTCATTATCAGGAATGGGCATTCGACGTGGACTCTCCACTATTGCTTAGCTTGCCAGTTGGTGTCATCCCTTTAGATCACTAGAGGTCACACTGGTGCCTGATCTGTCTTCTAACCTATGATTCCCTCTTCCCCCTTTTCTACCCCCCAACTCAACCTTCCTGTTCCCCCATGACCTACTCTCTCTTCCTCTTCTCCCCCTCTCTTCTTCCCAGCTCCCACTCCCCCCACCCCTTTCTGTGTTCCCCGTCTGTTCAGAGGATCTTACCTCATTCCTCTTCTCTTGGGTTATGCTTTCTGCTGCACCCAACTGAGGACACTGGTCCAGGTTCTTAGGCTTTGAATGTAGTCCATAGCAGCAGCTTTCTAAGAAATTTCCAGGTCTTGTATGCAGAACTGAGGCTACAGGGCTCTTTCAATCTTGGCTTAAAGGGACTGAAGACGGACTGGCATTTCCCACATGAGGAAGGACTGAGAACCCTGGGACCCAGCTTTGAGAATTTAGCTGGAACAAACTAAATTCTGTCCAGAACCTCCAGTTTTCATGAGCAAACATCATTCAATAATGATGTCGTCCTAAGGATCTAACTTGTGGAAGTTTTTCATGTCACTGTTTTGTTTAGCTCTTCTCAGACCCAGATTGCACCCAAATCAAGAAAAGACCAGTATAAATATCTGACATAGGATTTCTGTCTAGAATATACAAACAAACAATAACCCTCCCCAAGTTAAGAAATCAAATAACACAATTCTAAAAATGAGTTACTGAAATAAACAGAGGGTTTTCCAAAGATAAAGCACATGCTGCTGTGGATGGGGTGGAAGAGGAGCACTGATTTGCTAATGGTAATCCAAACTGGTTCATCCTCCGAGAAAATCAGTTGAGAAGTTTCTTAAGAATGTGAGAATTGGAGGGAAGGGGCTGTTCCTCCGGCAGCATCAGGTAAACAGGCCGGCTTCCCGGCCTGTGTTCCAGTACCTGCAGATCGCCTGGGAACTGCACAGAGCTCCCAATACAGGCGGGAGCCAAGCACCCCAGACTCCAGGTCTTCTCTCCCGCCAACGAGACAAGGAAACCAGAGGAGCCAGGGAGACCAGGGGAGTAGCTGTTCCGGATCAGGTACAACAGGACCCAGCATAGGGTCCAGGGGACCAGGTAGGAGGCTAAGTGCCCCAGATTCCTGTTCTTCTTCTCCACCCACGGGACCAGCATTTGGACAAGGAATAGAAGAACCATCAGATTATTGGACTTGCTAGCACCCATCAAAAGGGAACTCTGGTCCCCAGACCAGTAAGGGGCTCTTTCTGCACCCACTAGGAGAAGAGATGAGAAAGAGATAATACAAAAACAAACTCAGCAAGAGAAAAACAAATACAACACCGCCAGATTCTAGAGACGCCACACCAGCAAGACCCCAACATTCCAATGCAAACGAAGCAGAAGAGAACGACCTTAAAAGCACTTTCATGAAAATGATAGAGGCCCTAAAAGAGGATATAGGAAAATCCCTCAAAGAAATGGAAGAAAAAACAAACCAAAAAATGCAAGAAATGGAAGAAAAAACAAACCAAAAAATGCAAGAATTGGAAGAAAAAACAAACCAAAAAAGGCAGGAAATGGAAGAAGAAACAAAGCAAAAAATGCAAGAAATGGAAGAAAGAACAAAGGAAAAAATGCAAGAATTAGAAGAAGAAACAAATCAAAAAAGGAAGGAAATGGAAGAAGAAACAAAGCAAAAAATGCAAGAAATGGTAAAAAAAAACAAAGCAAAAAATGAATAAAATGGAAGAAGAAACAAACCAAAAAAGGAAGGAAATGGAAGAAGAAACAAAGCATAAAATGCGAGAAATGGAACAAAAAGCAAACCAAAAAATGTAAGAAATGGAAGAAAGAACAAATCAAAAAATTCATAAAAGGCAACAAATGGACGAAAAGATAAACTGAAAATTGCAAGAAGCAATGCAAACACTGCAAGGGTTGAAAACTGAAATAGAGACATTAAAAAAAAAACACAATCTGAAGAAAGGCAGAAAATAGAAAAGCTGGACAAACAGTCCGGCACTACCGATACAAGCATTACCAACAGAATAGAAGAGATGGAAGAGAGAATCTCAAGTGTTGAAGATACACTAGGAGAAATGGATTTATCAACCAAAGAAAACCTTAAATCCAACAAATCCTTAACACAAAACATCCAGGAAATATGGGACACCATGAAAAGACCAAACCTAAGAATAATAGGTATAGAAGAAGAAGAAGAAATCCACCTCAAAGGGGCAGAAGGCATATTCAACAAAATCATAGAAGAAAACTTTCCCAACCTTAAGAAAGACATGCCAAAGAAGGTACAAGAAGCCTACAGAACACCAAATAGAGTGGACCAAAAAAAAATCCCCTCATCCACATAATAATCAAGACCCCAAACATACAGAATAAAGAAGAATGTTAAGAGCAGCTAAGGAAAAAGGTCAAGTAACATATAAAGGCAGACCTATCAAAATTACACCTGATTTCTCCATGAAACTCTGAAAGCCTGGTCCTGGATAGATATTCTACCTACACTAAGAGACCATGGATGCCAGCCCAGACTACTATACCCGGCAAAGCTCTCAATCACTATAGACGGAGAAAACAAGATATTCCATGACAAAACTAGATTCAAGCAATATGTGTCCACTAACCCAGCCCTACAGAAAATTTTGGAAGGAAAATTCCAACCCAAGGAAGCTAAGTACAACCAACAAAACATAGGCATTAGAGAATCCCTCTCTACCAACAGCCAAAAGAACAAAGGGGTGAAATTCCACACATAATTCCAACACCAACAACCATTGCAAATCGAAGAAGGATGAGCAATCAATGCTCATTAATATCCCTCAATATTAATTGCCTTAATTCACCCATAAAAAGACATAGACTAGCAGAATGGATTCGAAGACAGAACCCTTCCTTCTGCTGCATATAAGAAACTCACCTCAGCCTCAAAGACAGACATTACCTGAGAGTTAAAGGTTGGGAAAAATTTTTCAATCAAATGGACCCAAGAAACAAGCAGGGGTAGCAATCCTAATATTTAACAAACTGGACTTTAAAATAAAATCAATCAAAAGAGATGAAGGAGGTCATTACATACTCATCACAGGTGAAACCCATCAAGATGAAGTGTCTGTCCTGAACACCTATGCCCCAAATACAAAGGCATCCACATTCGTTAAAGAAACATTATTAGAACTTAACACTCATCTAACGCCCCACACAGTTATAGTGGGAGATTTCAACACACCACTCTCACCACTAGACAGGAATACCAGACAGAAACTCAACAAAGAATCAAAGGGTCTAATAGAAGTAATGACCCAACTGGGATTAATAGATATCTATAGAACATTTCATCCACATAAAAAAGAATACACCTTTTTCTCACCACCGAATGGAACCTTCTCAAAAATCGACCACATACTTGGCAAAATATCAAACCTCAGCAGCTACAAAAATTGGAATTACTCCATGCATGTTATCAGACCACCATGCTTTAAAATTAGAATTCAACAACAACACAAATTGCAGAAAACCTACAAACTTATGGAAATTGAATAATGCTCAACTGCACCATCCCTGGGTCAAAGAGGAAATAAAAAAAGAAATTAAAGACTTCCTCGAATTCTATGAGAATGAAGACACAACATACCCAAACCTATGGGACACTTTGAAAGCAGTGCTACGGGGGAAGATCATAGCACTAAGTGCTCACATGAAGAAACAGGAGAACAGTGATACCAGAGAATTAACATCACAGCTGAAAGCTCTAGAACACAAAGAAGCAAACTCCCCCAGGAGGAGTAGACGCCAGGAAATAATCAAATTGAGGGCTGAAATCAATAAAGTAGAAACCAGGAAAACAATACAAAGAATCAATGCAACGAAGAGTTGGTTCTTTGAGAAAGTCAACAAGATAGACAAACCTTTGTCCAAACTTACCAAACAGCAGAGAGTGAACACGCAAATTAACAAAATCAGAAATGAAAAGAGGGACATAACAACAGACTCTGAGGAAATCTAGAGAATAATTAGGTCATACTTTGAAAACCTGTACTCCACAAAATTCAAAAATTTAAAGGAAATGGACGACTTCCTGGATAGCTATCACTTGCCAAAACTAAATCAAGAACAGATAAGCAATTTAAATAGACCTATAACCCCTATGGAAATAGAAGCAGTCATCAAAAGTCTCCCAACCAAAAAAAGTCCAGGTCCAGATGGCCTCAGTGCAGAATTCTACCAGAAATTCAAAGAACAGCTTATACCAATTCTTTTCAAAGTGTTCCACACAATAGAAGCAGAAGGGTCTTTGCCAAACTCTTTCTATGAGGCTTCAATAACCTTGATCCCCAAGCCACACAAAGATACAACTAAGAAAGAGAACTTCAGACCAATATCCCTCATGAACATTGATGCAAAAATACTCAATAAAATACTGGCAATCAGATCCAAGAACACATCAAAACAATCATTCACCACGATCAAGTAGGTCTCATCCCAGGGATGCAGGGATGGTTCAACATACGAAAATCCATCAACGTAATCCACCATATAAACAAGCTGAAAAACAAAAATCACATGATCATCTCACTAGATGCTGAAAAAGCCTTTGACAAAATCCAACACCCCTTCATGATAAAGGTCTTGGAGAGATCTGGAATAACAGGGACATACTTAAACATAATAAAAGCTATATACAGTAAACCAACAGCCAACATCAAACTAAATGGACAGAAACTCAACACAATTCCTCTAAAAGCAGGAACAAAACAGGGCTGTCCACTCTCTCCATACCTTTTCAACATGGTACTTGAAGTTCTATCTATTGCCATATGACAACAAAGGGGGATCAAGGGGATACAAATTGGGAAGGAAGTGGTCAAATTTTCACTGTTTGCAGACGATATGATAGTTTACATCAATGGCACAAAGAACTCTACCAGGGAACTCTTACAGCTGATTAACACCTTCAGCAAAGTGGCAGGCTACAAGATCAACTCAAGAAAATCAGTAGCCCTACTATATACAGATGATAAAAGGGCTGAAAAAGAAATCAGAGAAACATCACCTTTTACAATTGCCACAAACAACATAAAATACCTTGGGGTATCGCTAACCAAACAAGTGAAAGACCTGTATCGTAAGAACTTTGAATCTTTAAAGAAAGAAATTAAAGAAGCCCTCAGAAAATGGAAAGATCTCCCATGCTCTTGGATCGGTAGGATCAATGTAGTAAAAATGGCAATCCTGCCAAAAGCAATCTACAGATTCAATGCAATCCCCATTAAAATCCCAGCACAATTCTTCACAGACCTTGAAAGAACAATAATCAATTTTGTATGGAAAAACAAAAGACCCAGGATAGCCAAAACAACCCTGTTCAACAAGGCAACGTCCGGAGGCATCACCATCCCTGACCTCAAGCTCTATTATAGAGCTATAGTCCTGAAAACAACTTGGTATTGGCAAAAAAAATAGACAGGTAGACCAATGGAATCGAACTGAAAACCCGGGTATTAACCCACACACGAACGAACATCTGATCTTTGACAAAGAAGCTAAAAATATACAATGGAATAATGAAAGCATCTTCAACAAATGGTGCCGGCATAACTGGAAACTGGCATGTAGAAGAATGCGGATCGATCCATGTTTATCGCCATGCACAAAACTTAAGTCCAAATGGATCAAAGACCTCAACATAAATCCAGCCACACTGAAACTCTTAGAAGAGAGAGTGGGTGGTACCCTTGAACGAATTGGTACAGGAAACAGCTTCGTGAACATAACACCAGTAGCACAGACAGTAAGAACAACAATTAATAAATGGGACCCACTGAAACTGAGAAGCTTCTGTAAGGCAAAGGACACAGTCAGCAAGACAAAAAGGCAGCCCACAGAATGGGAAAAATATTCACTAATCCCACATCTGACAGAGGGTTGATTTCTAAAATTTACAAAGAACTCAAGAAGCAAGTCTCCAAAAAAGCAAAGAACCCAATTAAAAAGTGGGCTGCAGAACTAAATAGAGAGTTTTCAATAGAGGAGTCTAAAATGGCTGAGAGGCACTTGGTAAAGTGCTCAACATCCTTAGGCATCCGGGAAATGCAAATCAAAACAACTCTGAGATACCATCTCACTCCTGTGAGAATGGCTAAAATCAAAAACACCAATGACAATTTATACTGAAGAGGATGTGTTGAAAGGGGGACACCCCTCCTTTGCTGGTGGGAGTGCCAACTTGTACAGCCACTTTAGAAATCAGTATGGAGAGTCCTCAGAAAAATGGGAATAAACCTACCACAAGACCCAGCAACTCCACTCTTGGGCATATATCCAAAAGATGCCCATTCATACAACAAAGATGTCTGTTCCACTATGTTCATAGCAGCTTTATTTGTAATAGCCAGAACTTGGAAGCAACCTAGATGTCCCTCAACCGAAGAGTGGATAGAGAAAATGTGGTACATCTACACAATGGAGTACTATTCAGCAGAAAAAAATAATGGAATCATGAGATTTGTAGGCAAATGGATGACACTAGAAGAAACCATCCTGAGTGAGGTAACCCAGTCACAAAAAGAGAAACATGGCATGTACTCTCTCATATATGGATTTTAGACATAGATCTGGGGAGTGCCAGCCTACAATCCTATGGCCAGAGAGTCTGGGAAACAGAAACTTCATTTAGTGGCTGATCGAAGAAGAGGCAGACTCCCTCGGTTAAGTACTGAGCTGAACTCAAGGAAGCCAGTCACAGAGAGGGAGGACTGATGATCAAAGGGATTAAGACTGGGCTGGTTTAACCCCCAGAAACAGCTGACCAGACAAAGGTTAACTCTTGAATCCCAGGCATCAGCCTGGGAATCCAGCATGGGACTGATCAAGACCCCCTGAATCTGGGTGTCAGTGAGGAGGCCTAGGTAATCTATTGAGCCTTGGGCAGAAGATCAGTACCCATCCCAAGTATACACACGGACTTTGGACTCCCATAGAACAATGTGAGTTGCACTCTCACCCTGAACTCTTGGGGAAGGGTCTAGGCCCTGCCCTATATGAAATGACAGACTATGGACACCCTCATGGAGGGCCTCACCCTCCCTGGGGGAATGAGGGGATAACGGGGGGGGGGTTGGGGGGAGGGCACGGGAGGAGGGGAGGGAAAGGGAGAGGGACCTGGAACTGACTTGTCAAGCAACCTTGTTTCTTATCTAAATTTAAACTGGAAAATAAAAAAAAAAAGAATGTGAGAATTGATCTACTTCAAGATCCATTTATACCACTGTTCGTTATATACACAAAGGACTCTGTATCTTACTACGTAGATACTTGCTCATTCATGGTCATTACTGATACTCTATCCTTAATAGTCAGATATTTTCACATGCTCAAATGCCCATTTACTGATAACTAGATCATGAATATATGGTACACTTATACAATTATTCAACTTTTAAGAAAAATTAAACTGCAAAAATTGAAGATAAATGAATGAAGTGAGAAACAATATTCTTGAATGCTGTAACCCAAACCCACAAAGACAAATATATGCTTTTCCCTTATATGTGGAATATGGACATTAGCTTTTAAGCCTTCAATATGTATGCTATTTTCCAAATAATTAGTGGTTAGATATTTAGTAAGGGACCAGGAGTGAGTAGGGAGATGTACTATGAGTGGGAAGAAAAACATGGTGTAATGGTGATAAAAGGGGGAAAGTAAAATTGGAGGATTAAATTAGGAGGGAGATCAGAGAGAAGGAAAGATGAAGGAATATTGAGAAGGACAACTGACACTAAATGCCTCTTGAGCAAAAACATCTGGGTTCTCCCAGATCCCATCCCCTGTCTCATAATGAGCTCTGTAGAAGATCATGTGTAGCAGCCTTCAATGCCCCACCCCCATTCCTATCTCATGTGATTCCTGCATATCTTCTCATTCTAATTTCCCCCATCTTACTGTTTTGTTCCAGCACCAAACCCCTGCAGATAGCCCCTGTGTCAACAAGGGCCTCTTCTCCCTGGGCAAAAATTAGGCTGACAACAGTTCCATTCATTCCTTCTGCCCCTCCAGATCCAGTCTCCCCAGTTTCATCCCTGCTCTGTAGCAGAAAACCTGCAGGGGTCTTTTCTTTCTGACCCCATCCTCAAGGAATCACAGAGTTCCCTTACTCCAATCTTCTTCCATCAACAGTGCAATGGGTCAGCGAAACAAAGAGTTGGTTCTTTCAGAAAACAAATGAGATCAGCAAAACCTTATCCAAATTATCAAAAAGGCAGATAGAAATTATCCTGATTAATAAAATCAGAAATGAAAATGAGGACATAACAGCAGCCATTGAGAAAATCTAGAGAACCATAAAGATATACTTTAAAAACCTGTACTCTATCAAATTGGAAAGTGTAAAAGAAATGGATAATTTTCTTGATGGAAAACCTTACTAAAATTTAATCAAGATCAGATAAACAATTTTAGTAGACCTATAGCCCCTATCCCCTAGTGAAATAGAGGCAGTCATTAAAAGTTTCTAAACAACAACAACAAGCCCAGGACCAGATGGGTTTAGCACAGAATTCTACAAAACTTTCAAAGAACAGTTAATGTCAATACTTCTCAAATTATTCCACAAAATAGAAACAGAAGGAATATTGTCCATTCAATTCTATGAGGTCACAGTTACCCTAATACCAAAACCGCACAAAGACCCAAGAAAATAAAGTTACAATTCCCATTATAAACACAGATAAAAAATTCTCAATACAGTTCTGGCACACCTAATCCAAGAACACATCCCTAAAGATCATTCATCATTGTCAAGTAGGCTTCATCCAAAAGAGGCAGGGATAGTTCAATACAGAAAAATCAATAAATATAATCTACTACATAAACAAAGTGAAGGAAAACAAACATATGATCATTTCATTAGATGCAGAAAAGGCCTTTGACAGAATTCAACACCACTTCATGATAAAGTCCTGGAGACACTGGGGATATAAGGATACACCAAAAAATAATAAAGGCAGTTTATAGCAAGCCCATAGTCAACATCAATTTAAATGGAGAGAAACTTAAAGCAATTCCACTAAACCCAGAAAGGATGTTTATTTCACTCTCTCCATATCTATTCAACTTGCTAGCATACATAAGAAAATGGGTATATTTGTGACTAGAGATCAGTCCAGAGGCACAGGCCATTTCAGATTCCATTGGTGACACCAAAGCTAAGGATATAAGAGCCTTTGCACATCTGCAATCCATCCACAATGCCTCAGAGAGTAGACACTGTTATAAAGAATAAACTTCAGGAAAAAATAATCTCACAAGGAATGCCTGAGTTAAAAAGAAAAATCCTTTTTTCTGTTTTTAGATTGAAGCCACAGGCAGAGGTTCACAGTAGCTACTTTTTTATTTTGTTTTATCCTCTGTTGAACAGAAGGACAATAATCTTGCTGCTGATATCTCTGGATGAGCCAAGTCCCAATCTCCCATCTCACGTTCACCTTACAGCCACTCGTCAGAATTCTGCACCTGGATTCTAGTAAATTTCAGTCCTTTGAGAATAACTATGTTCTCTGCTTTGAGTTTCTCTTCTGTCCTTAGAAACTAAAAAAGGTGTTTCAATCTTATATTTAATCTTACCTTTATTCTCTCCCTCTGTCCCTCTGTCCTTCCCTTCCTCCCTCCCCCTCTTTGTATGTGTGTGTGTGTGTTTGTGTGTGTGCGTGTGTGTGTGTGTGTGTGTGTGTGTGTGTGTGTGTGTGCCAGAGACTGACCGAGGGATGTCTTTGTTGGTCATGTTTTCACCTTACCTTCTTAGATAGTCTTTCACTGAACAAGCATCTTTCCATTTGTCTATATTGGCTGGCCATTTTGCAACCCGAGATTCAACTGTTCCCCAGCACTGGTATTACTGATGTATGGAACTTCACCATTGTGAACAGAAGTGTTAGGTATCTGAACTCAGGTTCCCATGCTTTCATGGCAAGTTTTCTACCCAGTGAATTGTCGCTAGCCCCAATCCTATCTTTGTGCTTTTGGTTTTCTCTTCTATACACTGTTTAAAATATCTGTCTTTTGAAGACATAATGTAATCCATTGAGAATGTGAAGAACAGATGGTAGCTTCTAATTCAGAAGTCCAGCATAGCTCTTACTAAACTTTAAACTTACTTTGCCTCAAATAATGGCTCATGCCCCACTACATGAAAATTCATCTGCATGCCATTCTAAGATGGATGGGAACAGAATTGCACACTTGAAAATCTGACACTGTTATCTCTTTAAAATGTGCTATCTCTACTATGCATTTTCTTTCTGGTAAAATATCATTTCAAGAATGTGAACATTTAAGCTTAATTCCTTTAGTGTAATTCAATTGTCCCTGACGAGAGGTTATTTGCCCTTTATTTTGGAGTCTTTTGGCAATGTCTAGAGACATTCTTATTGCACTGACTTGGATGTGTTCCTGATTTCTAGTGGGCAGTAATGTAAGTGAGGTACAAGACAGTACCCTCAAGAATTTTATTCTATTTTTAAAATGACTATAATACAAAATTCCCATAATTCCAAAACTGAGCAATATTTTTAAAATTGTAAGAAAGTATTAAAACTTTCAAACCCAAAGCCATGAAGACTTTGTTTTGAACTTTGTGTATGTGTGTGTGTATGTATACACATGTGTGTGCATAAATGTATATATGTGTGCAGATGTACACTCATGTATCTGCCCAAAGTTTTTACAGAAAAGATAATCATTCGGTACTGGAGTTACAAGTATTTGGGGGCACTCTAGTAGGTACTGGAATCTGAATTCCTGTTCTAATGATTCTGTAGCAATTGATTTTAATAATTGAGCTACCTCTCCAGCCCTAGATTTACAATTTCCAATGTAGCATAAATTAATAAAGTTTGAGTCTCAATTTTGCCCTCAAACACCAGTTGAATATATAAATATATAGTATGCGTCTCAAATGATTAATAGCAGGCATATGTGCCGAAAGGGTTTTACTCCCAGTCATCTGTACAAAGTAAACCAAATGAAGTAAACTGATCAGATCCAGGATTGTGTCTTATGTGATTTTTCTCTGACAAATGGCTACAAGGAGAATGAAAGTTATTTAGAAATGTTGACAATGTATTGGAGCAGTCCACTTTCCTTATACAGTTCCTCTGTGATGCTACTGTAAATTCCGGTGATTGCTTTAAGGCAGAGTATTCTAAACATCACTGTGAAGCATTTATTCTGGGTCTCTGCAAGCTTCTCAACTTTTATCTTACCATTTCATTCTCTATGAACACATATTCTGGACTTAGAATCAGTTAAGGTTCCCTCAGTCACCTTACTCTTAAATTATTAGAGTGGATTTTAGGTTTGAGCCAACATTTCACAGAGATAACAGGAAGCGGTCATTAATGAAGTATCATGTAGATGTAAAGCATCACACACACTCCTGAAAGTCTCATTTCCTTTTCTTAGCTGTTTTCCCATTCTGTTCCCAGCTAATTACCCTAGCTCAGATTTTCCCTTAGTGCTTGCCCTGCCCCCTCTCTTTTTTCATCATGTGGCACTTCTGCCTTCCAAGCACCACAACCACACAGTATTCTGATTCTTTCTTCTTTCGTCCTTTGCAAGGGACATACTAGTTTTCTTATTCTATTTTATTTTAATCAAACATACCTTTGTTATTAAATATATATCATTATATTCATTTATTTGTCTGTATTTGGGGGGCATGTGTGCATGTGTGTTGATCAGAGGAAACCTGTAGGAGTCATTCTCTCTTTCCACCCTGTGAATCTAGCATGTCAGATTCAAGTCATCTAGCTCGATAGCATACACCTTTACCTGCTAAGTCATCTTGCTAGCCTCTAATCACTCACATTTTCAATGAGCTAATTTCATGTTCATCTCTAATAAAATATTTTTAAAGCTTCTATTAATTACAATGGACTAAAATAAAGGAAAAATTCCCAGTTATTTGTAGAGATCCTAAATCATGTTGGCTATGGAAAGTAAATATCAGTCAATATTCTCATTGACTACAGACATGGGACAGGGAAGGCCACATTTGAAAGAAATGAACCTCCAGGAAGCAAATGGACAGAAATAAAGCCAGTAAGCCTATATGCTTAAATTTACAGCTACATTTGATAGGAAGGATTAGAAAAACACATACCTACATATTACCAATACATTTTCATGTTAGAATAGATAGTTCACAGAAAACACACCTGGCTTACATCTGACCCATAAACCAAGCACACATCCATACAGACCTAAATACTTATCAGCACATGCCACTTCCAGCCACAAAGGTATTACTTTTGAATTGTATTCCATCCTTTCTGCTCAGTTTCTTCAGGTATCATCTCCACTTATAGTGGGAAACTTCTGCAGTTCTCTGTAATAGTTTCATCTTACAGTATTCCTTGTAGCATCAACTGCAGTGTCCTATTTCTGGTTTCATTCTCTTCCTAGATTAGGCAGGTTGACTCTAGTGGTACTGTTCATCTGTCTGCCACACAGTCTCTTCAGGGTGTAACTGCATCTTTCATACCTTGGACTTCCTCGGGCAGACGTTCATGAAGGAGGCCTGCTACAGCATTTGTAGGTTATTTTTCTCCATTTCATTTCTGTTCCATCAATAAGTAAAAACCATGTTGTATTGTTCAAACACTCACCTACTGTTTTTCCAAATATACAAGCATAGTCTTTATGTTTTCAAAGAAAGCTACGTAAGACAGAAACATCAGCAAACACAAAGTTCAAACCATCTGTTACTCCTCTAACTAAACCACACAAAGATTTCAGAGATAGCCAATAATTTGTGAGTATATGAATGCACGGATGACAGAACATACCCTGTGTACCTTCGCACCCAGTTTTCATTAGGTTTTAGAAAACTGTTGGGGGAGAAGGAAAGCTTTTTTCCAAATGTTAAAAACCAGATTGCATTGTCAGTTCCTCATGAAGAATGAATTTACATTGAAGTTCCTGTGTTCACCATTTCAGATAGGAAGTATCCACAGATATTCATAGTGTGACTGTCTTCACTCAGCATGCTCCATTTGCCGCTCCACTTGCCATATGTAATTATCAACTAGTTACTTTCATTTCGTGAACTCCGATGTATTATGAAAAGGCAAGATCTCCCAAAGTGAGTGTCTGTTTTTTCAATTTTCAGACTGTCTTATATCATGAGGCAACAGACACAAACCTGTAAATACCCAAAGGGAAACTAATTGCTTGGCATGTCACCTCGGATAAAAGCTCTTGACCGCATGTCATTCCCAGGGATCCACAGTTAGACAGTGGGTAGTGTTCCCAACCCAGTTTTTCTAAAGTATTTTTAAAAAGAGACAGTTCAAACTGTATAGTAGCTGACAAAACTTGTCATCCAGTTATCGCCAAAACTCCAAAGTAATATCCACCTTTCAAAAAGGATTTACTGATTTTGCACAGCCATAAGCTAGTGTATGTTTATTGTGGGACTTTAATTCTGAGACCAATTATTACCTCTCCAGTAAGCATATATGAAAAGAGACCAAAGACGTGTCTTCATCATGTCTAGTAGTAGCTAAAGTCTACTCTGGCCAGTGTGAATTTGTTTTCTTTCTAATTGTGATTTTAGTACAAGTATTTGAAGATTAATATTGCTGAATATCATTCTTTTTTCTCTCAATATATGTTTTTATTTAAATTAGAATATCATTTTTCCTTCACACCTTTCAATATTCTCTGGGGGTCACATTGGAAAGTTACACCAGCAATGTCAGATATCCTAAAGAATCACGCAGTTTATAGTGAGGATAACAGTTTTACGAATGTCTTGGGAAAGATGCATAATCTGTGACTTAAGCGGTGTATTCTGGATCATGGTTTATTCTGAGTTCAAAGGAGAGAAATTTCTACAACTTTATTTTCTTAGGTGTATTTAATTAGCTATAAAACAGGGATCAACAATGTGCTTTTTTATTGAGAACAGTTTGAAGTTTTAAGCATGCCTTCAGCTTCTAAAAAATTTTGATATACAATTATAATAAAATTATTCCAATTTTGTAACTGCTTCTTTCAAACACTATATTTAGAACTGATATTGTTTGAGGATTGATACATACTATTAAACTTTTATTATCATAATCTATATTGTATTTGTCAATGATAAGTTTACATCATATACATTGCCTGTTGATGAAAATTTTCTATAAATTAAAAAATTAATCTTCAATTTATAATTATAGGACACAAAACAATATGAGCAAGCTCTAAAGATAAAAATTTAAGTGAAAAAAGAGATAAAATATTCACAATTAGTTTGTCCTTTAGCTTATCTTTTACTTATTTTGTTTTCTGAGTTGTTGTGTTTTGATAATGCTGAGCAGTGGCTAAGTCAATTTGTTACTTCAGTTAAAATATGGCTTGAAAAACTCAAATACATAGGGGTAGGCATATAAAAATAGGTTAATTCTGGGCTTTGCTTTATACATTTATCCATATTTTATGCTCCAACTAACGAGAAGAAAATTCCTGGAGAACCCATGCCTTAAGATCTGTAGCTGTTGTCTCTAAAATTTTGCAGGAAGAAATTATGTTGCTTGCATTGTGCTGCAGCAAAAGATAAACAGAATAAAAAAAATCTGTGGCCCTGGATACTCTGTTTTGGAGGCTGTCCTGAAACTCTCTCTGACCCTGGATACTCTGAAGATCATATCAAGTGTCAGTTGAAACATATATTTACTCCATGTTGGAGTGGATGATGGTGTTGAATTACAAATTTTAACCCAAAGTAAAATATGGGATGATGTGTTAGCAAATTTATTATTTAAAATACTTGAGTCTTCATTGTGTTAAGGAAAAATTTAAAAAATAATGCTTATAAGCCAGTCTTACTCTTTTTTGGTGAATGTGAATAGAAATAATTTGATAGTGTCAGGGCACACATTGTAAAGCTATGTGTTTAGCTATTACAGATCCACTAAACTCATTATTTTACCTGTGCTTTTATACAGCAGGATGTGGAGGATCATCTGAGAGGACTTTTGTGGCTCTTCCATCATGCCTGAGATTATGCAAGACAGAGTCTGTTCCAATTATTTAAACTTCTTTTATAAATCTATGTGATACCTTAATGTATATTTTTAACTTGATGTTTCTTTGCAGTCTATGGTATTTTAAAAAGTAGATACAAAACATCTATCAGTTTACATATAGTAGAAACCATTGCACCAGATATATGGCACATTAATTAGATTCTGGATATTCATATTTTTTCTAAGAAGGAAATTTTGTTATTCTTGGAATTTGAAGAAAAGTTAAATCATATATTTCTTCTTCATAAAGGAAACTCACCATGTATAAAATATAGCAGCTCTTATTTTTCTTATAATTAACAATATTGCCATACGACTTCCTTTAATCTTGGAAATTTTGATATGTTAGTTATCTATGTGCTTTTGATATTATGTTTGAAATGTATTCTTAACATTTTGAGAAAACAGTTACTGCCCAACTAAAATAAGTGCAAGCTGTGACTCAGAATCCTACTAGATGTGCAGTGGCAAAAAATAGCTTTATGTGTTTGTGTATATACATATCTGTGATTCTAAAAGTAAAAAATATTATTTAAATTCTTTCCCCAAACTCTCCACACACTGTGCACATGGGTGTAATTTTGTGGAAGGCTCTGAGCCTTAACTGTTAAGTGCCAGAGCAATGCATGCTACACATGATATTTTTAAGTGTATTTATGTGTTAAGTGGATTTGCTGCTCTAACCATAACTCATGATTGAGTAGTAATGCTGAAGGTAAGGGAACTCAGCTTCATACACACTGAAATCTAGAATAAAACAGACATAGGTAACAGAACCAAATAATATGCTGTAAGTCAATTAATATTTGGTAACAGTTACGAGACTAAATAATTGAAAGTGGAAATTGTAAACAACCACTGACCTTAGTTCCAAATATAAAGTAGAATAAGGGGTCATTTTTTGGATACTATACCATGAAGAAACCCAAAGTTCAAACTGTCCAATTCCTCAAGCTTAGTAATAACGTCACTCTCAATTAATCATAATTATATTGCTTAGAATTCTCCAATATCCACATTTTATGAGAAAAATATAAGATACTAAAATTAATGTACTTGCTCATGGTCACAAATTCAGTGACAAGCCTTTTTTGAAATGAAAGTTTGACCTATAGATTAGGAGGTTAGGCTCATATCTAACTAGCTTATGTAACATAAATAAAGCCATTTCTATTAATATATGTTTTATCATGTGGCTTTTTACCTTTATTTCATTCTTCATGTCTCACTTCCTGTATGTCTTGTTCCCATCTTCTCTCTCTCTGGAAGTCTCACCTGTTTCTCCTGCCTAGCTATTTGCTGTTTAGCTTTTTATTAAAACAATCACAGCAATATATCTTCACACAGTGTACAATTATCCAAGAAAGTTTCCCCATTTTTGTCTACATAAAAAGGAAAGGCTTTAACTCTAGCATAGTAAAACTATGTACAATAAGAACAATTATCAATGGGATGGAGGGTTGGTAGGAGACACAGGAGGATGGGAGGGAGAGGGAACTGGGATTGGTATGTAAAATAAGATTGTTTTTAATTTAAATAAAAAAGAATTACATTCACAATTTCTAGTCCATTTGTATTTGGCATATTTGGAGAAAACACTCTGCTATCTATCTTATCATGATGAATTTAAAATTTTGTACCTAAATATTTTCAATCACAATTTATGCTATCATCCCAAAACTACCTTCTTAGACTCCAAAACACTTTCTTAAACAATTTAAGCTTTTATGTCTTTCAAACTTATACCTCTTTTGTGAGTTTATTTTCAGAATTTGGTAACAAAAAAAACTGTATCTGTAACTATCTCAATTTCAGCTCCATCAGAGACCTAAGAAGGATATAATATTACCCCAGTAAACAAGAAGTACAGAGCAAACAACTTCCAAAACTAAAAGTGACAGAGACATATTGACTTCTCTGCAGTGTTAGGGCATCCATGTTCAGCCCAGAATATCTGACAGACTTTTCTATGAAGCAGGAATTTTGAAGGACTGTCCTATCTTGTCTTGACGAAGGTGGCAGTCACCTTTTGTGTCTTACTTATCCAAATCTGATAACATACTGTCAACAATTGAGGCAAGAACAGTTTCTTACCAAGTGGCTGCCTTTGCCACAACAAAAGAAAAACCCATATAGAGGTTCTTTGATGCTCATTATCCTTTTATGAAGTATTATTTGTTATTCCAGAAGCAGATGTGTTTCACTATCATGAAAAATTTTAGGTTATTAAAACATCGTAAATTGAATATTCTGTAGGTCTTTGAAGTGTTTAAAGACAATCTTTATATCTAAAATATATCTCTGTTTAGCCTTGAAAATAGGGCTAACATAACTACAAGTTTGATTATTACAGATGACTAACTACTAATCTGTATTTCGTAATGATTCATTGCATTTTTAAATGAGGACAAACTATTTTAATGGCCAGATATTTTAATATTTATGATGCAAATCTTTAACTTGACCTAATGGTACATTATACAAATTACTTTAGGATTGGGTAAAAAACATAGGAGCATGGTTAGTCAACAAACAGACCCAGGTATTTTGTATCTTCTCTGATTTTTGTCTCTCGGCAACTTAATGACGATGCTACATTGTATGATTTGTTTTAATTTCATAGTCACACACACACACACACACACATATATATACACACACACACACACACACAGAGACAGAGAGAGAGAGAATGTGTGTATGTATATATACCTTTACCGATATATATACACACATATATGTGTGTATTTATTATTTATTTGTTGTGTACACATGAACACTTTGCCTATATGTATGTATGCACGTCATGTGTGTGCTTACTTCCTTTAGAGGCCTGTAGAAGGCATCAGAACCCCTGAAATGAGAGGTGCACATGGTTGTGAGCCACCATTTACAAGCTGGGACTGGACCCAGATCCTCTGAAAGAGCATCAAATGCTCTTAACTATTACTGAGCCAATTCTCCAACACTGCAAGTGCTTTAAATGAAAAAACTGTATGAAAATTAGAGTGACATAGCTTATTTAAATGCTTGCTACAGTCACTGACATGAGGTGATTGTCATAATAACATTTCTGTTACTGATTGCTGTATCCTTTTTTGGAGAACTTTGTATATTATTGTTGTTCAATATGTGATACCATCTTTTAAACAGTATATTTCAATCAAATTTCTGGAATGAAGACATGTGCATTCTGTTTTTGGAACCTTTTGAAATTTCCTACTGTTTGTTGAGATTTTTAGTAGATTTTTCACATGTTTTGATATTCATCTTAGCACAATCCCTCCTCTGCAATCCCATGGTGCTCTTGTACTATGTAATAGAACACACTTTATAATTTTGGGAACTTGATAAAAAATGGCACAACAGCTCTAGACTCACTAAAGGTAAAAGACAATCATAAAGTCTAGACAGTGTCATTATTGGAACACACATACTTTTTTTTCTTTTTTCTAGCATTGGGTTAAATCCCTGCATTCTTGGGATTTTTCTAGTTATAAGACAGTGTGAAAGATGGTGCACTAAGTGTAACCTTGTTCATTTTAGTTCATCTCTCCAAGCCTTTGGGCTTACAGAAAATAGTCATCTGGATGCTTGCCTTGAACTTAAACATCACAGATAGACCACAATGTCTGAGATAAAGTCAAGGTAAGCAGTCCTTGAAGATTGCTTTAGAATATTTCTCCTGGCAGGTTGCTCTAAACCACAAGGTTTTGGCTTGATCTGTTCTTCTCTAATATCATTAACAAGATGACTCATGAGATATGTTTCAGTAACATATGTTTAAAATACAGAAAAGAAAGTTTGAATTTTCCTTTTCTTGTGCTCTCCAAAGGTGATGTCATAGCTGAGGAAAACCTAGCATAAAATTTGTGCCTTTGCACATGGTTTCCTAGATTAATAGACATTACCATCCCTAGAGGAAATGCTTGAGGATATTTGGTTAGACTAGAAGCAAATGCCAAGCTGAAAACACGTTTTTCTCCCACTGTCAAGTCACAGATTGGCATCTTATGATACAAAGCCACTTACACTGCTGTGTTCGTGGAAGGGCTAAAGAGCCACACCAAGAGATGGCATTTGTTAGAAGAAGAGACGAAAGCAACCATTTGCACATTGATTTTACTGAATGAAGCTAAAATGGAAAACTTGACTGACTTTTTATTATTCCGAGGATGAACAAGAAAATAGTATCTCCATGTAATAAAGCTTGCATATTAGCTGAAACCTTTCTTAATTTTATTTAGTTTTCCAAATCCCATATATTAAAAAAATCCACTTTAAGTGAAAAAGTTCTCATAATCTATTTGCCCTAACAAACGAATTTATTTGTCACTTATAGCAGCCCAAATCACAACTGTATGGCTGAAGAGGTTTTCAGCATATAATCACCATCCCATCATTCATATCAAAACGTGTAAGATTACCAGCACTAATAAAGCCCCATGCTGCCTTTTCTATTAATATCCCTCGATCTTCCCAGGTGTTGATTATTCTCATGATTTTAAAACCACATATTACTCTTAAGTAATTTTAAACTAAATGTAACTATGTATTATATATTTTCTCTTGATATATAGAGGCTTGGTATGCGGCCCAGGCTGACCGAGAATTCATAACCCTCATGCCTCGAAAACTGCTGGTATTGCAGGCATGAGGCACATTATACACAGTGCACCTTCTGACTTTCTTTTTTCCTCTCTCTTAGATCTTTTTTTTATGAGATTCTGCTATGTCAGTTTTCTTTGCTGCATAGTAACTCATTCAATGTGTATTGCATGACTTGTATGTTTTACTGCTGATTGTCATTCCATAATTTCTACTTCTCAGTTGTTATAAGGAACTTTCCTGTGAAAAATGAACTTACTAGTTCTTTGAGATGAATGAGTAACTGCTTATTTCTGTGGGGTATATGGCTAGGAGTGTAACTTTTAACCTATATTAAGTGTTATTTTGCTCTTCCCTGGTGGTAACCAAAGGTATTATAGCATAGATTTTTAAATTAATATGGTCCATTGTAAGTTACTATTTTATAACTTCTTATAATTTTATCAGTTAACACCATAGTTTCTCATACTATTGTTGAAATATATATTACAGATCCAAAATATAAGTCTCTAAATCTAGCATCATTAATATGGTCACTATTGTGTTTTCTTTTCTATTGGTGATGTACCAAAAATCATAAGTCAATCAACTTAGTGGAAGAAAGACTCCTTTGAGCTCACAAATTCAAAGGTTATAGTTTATGCTCATTGATTTCTTGTTTCATGGGTGAAGACACAGTATCATAGGTAAAAACGTGTCAGACAAATGTTGTTTACCTCACTGAAGGAGAGAGAGAGAGGGAAAGAGAGAAAGAGAGAGAGAGAGAGACAGCATGAGAGAGACAGTGACAGATACACACAGAGACAGAGAGAGAGAGAGAGAGAGAGAGAGAGAGAGAGAGAGAGAGAGAGAGAGAGAGAGAGAGAGAGAGAACAACTGCACCCAAAGCCATAGGAAGTCTGTGACATTTTTACCCAGTAGAATCAATTCCATAATAATAAATTCATCTAGAAACTCATCACTGGACTGACACATTGATATTGATCACACTTGATGATCCCTCAGGACCCACTCATTCTAAACAACATTAACATCTGAAGACCAGACCTCCAATGTTAGCGTTTTAAGAGGACACTGAATTTCAACCTTCACCATCTTAAGGACTTTCAGCAAGAGCTAATTTACTGTGTACTGTTTCTTTTGGCTCCTGAGAACAGGAAGCAGAAAAAGAGATAAATGAATGTTGATTCAAACCTCTAGAAGACTGGCTGGCATGAGTTTAACAAGGCTGTACTTTAGATTCCTGTCCAGTATTTCCTGTAATTATTTTAGTTGATTTGTGATGATTTATTGTGAATAAAAAATTTAGATAAATCTTATAGTTCTGATGTTAGTGAAAAATCGTTTATATGTGTATATATTAATATAAAAATATTCATGTTTTACTGTACAATTATGTTGAATATAGGATTCCAGGTTGATGGGTGTTTTCTTTCAACCCTTCAAAAATGCCATTTGATTCTCTTCTTGTTTCTGTTGAAAAATAAATGACTTATGCCAAGAATCCAAGAGATAACACCTTGGTTATTACTTTACCAATCAGGAGGAACAAAAGAACACTTAATACGGGTAAAAAATACAAGCCTATAAACTCGGCACTCAGGAAGCAGAAACAGGAGGATCTCTGAGTTTAAAGTCAGCCTTGCGTAGAGAGCAAGTTTCAGGACAGCCAGTACTACACAGAGAAGCCTGTCTTGAAAAACAAACAACAAAAAAGAGAGAGAGAGAAATTTTACCCTACAGAAATATATATATTCATTTATGTCAAAGGACTAGTAAGGAAATCATAACAACAATATTATTACATCTGAGAAATGGAATAATCTTCATATATTTTTGTGCTCTTTCTTTTTGTTTTTTTCCTGTTAGTTCTCCTTATATTAATTTCTAAAATTGTTACTGTTGTATGTGTGAGTACGGTTTTCATCATATTTATTCTTCATGGTTTCTAGGAAGTGTGACCACTGTGGCTTTACATTTCTTGTCACCTTAGGAAAAATTATAAAAAACTTTGTGTCTTTTTTAAATTTTGTATTAAATTTTTCTTTTATTTTTATGTTTAAATTTAGATTAGAAACTTGGTTGGTTCACAAGTCAGTTCCAGGTCCCTCTCCCTTTCCCTCCCCTCCTCCCGTGCCCTCCCCCCAACTCCCCCATTATCCCCTCATTTCCCCAGGGAGGGTGAGGTCCTCCATGGCGGTGTCCATAGTCTGTCATTTCATCCAGGGAAGGGCCTAGACCCTCCCCACAAGAGTTCAGGGTGAGAGTTCATCTCACATTGTTGGATGGGAGTCCAAAGTCTATGTGTATACTCGGGATGTATACTGATCTACTACCCAAGGCTCAATAGATTACCTAGGCCTCCTCACTGACACCCCCATTCAGGGGGTCTTGATCAGTCCCATGTTGGATTCCCAGGCAGGTCAGCTGTTTCTGGGGTTAAACCAGCCCAGTCTTAACTCCTTTGGTCATCAGTCTTCCCTCTCTGTTACTGGCTTTCTTGAGTTCAGCTCAGTACTTAGCCATGGGAGTCTGCCTCTGCTTCCATCAGCCACTGAATGACGTTTCTGTTTCCCAGACTCTCTGGCCATGGGATTGTAGGCTGGCACTCCCCAGATCTATGTCTAAAATCCATATATGAAAGAGTACATGCCATGTTTCTCTTTTTGTGACTGGGTTACCTCACTCAGGATGGTTTCTTCTAGTGTCATCCATTTGCCTGCAAATCTCAGGATTCCATTGTTTTTTTTTCTGCTGAATAGTACTCCATTGTGTAAATGTACCACATTTTCTCTAACCACTCTTAGGTTGATGGGCATCTAGGTTGCTTCCAAGTTCTGGCTATTACAAATAATGCTGCTATGAACATAGTGGAACACACATCTTTGTTGTATAAATGGGCATCTTTTGGATATATGCCTAAGAATGGAGTTGCTGGGTCTTGTGGTAGGTTTATTCCCATTTTTCTGAGGAATCTCCATACTGATTTCCAAAGTGGCTGAACCAGTTGGCACTCCCACCAGCAATGGAGGAGTGTCCCCCTTTCACCACATCCTCTCCAGCATAAATTGTCATTGGTGTTTTTGATTTTAGCCATTCTGATGGGAGTGAGATGGTATCTCAGAGATATTTTGATTTGCATTTCCCAAATGGCTAAGGATGTTGAGCACTTTCTCAAGTGCCTCTAAGCCATTTTAGACTCCTCTATTGAAAATTCTCTATTTAGTTCTGCAACCCACTTTTTAATTGGATTCTTTGGTGTTTTGGAGACTTGCTTTATGAGTTCTTTGTAAATTTTGGAGATCAACCCTCTGTCAGATGTGGAGTTAGTGAATATTTTTTCCCGTTCTGTGGGCTGCCTTTTTGTCTTGCTGACTGTGTCCTTTGACTTACAGAAGCTTCTTAGTTTCAGGAGGTCCCATTTTTTAATTGTTGATCTCACTGTCTGTGCTACTGGTGTTATGTTCAGGAAGCTGTTTTCTGTACCAATACGTTCAAGGGTACCACCCACTTTCTCTTCTAAGAGGTTCAGTGTGGCTGGATTTATGTTGAGGTCTTTGATCCATTGGGATTTAAGTTTTGTGCATGGCAATAAACATGGATCGATCTTCTATATGTTTTCAACTGTTATTGTTTTCATGTCATCAATCTGAAGGGCTTGTATTATTATCTCATACTTAATATGTACCACATACTATGAAAACACATTTTCAGTTTCTTGATTTCACTTATGATGTGTTCAAAATTCTTCTTATTATTTTTTTAAAGTAGATTTAATTCTTGGCTTTCACCAATTAAGACACATAAATTATATTTATTTTTAAATATATGTATGAAAACTAATGCCTATGTCAACTATGAGTTTATTTCTTTTGTTCTACAGCTGCTTTGCTCTCTAGCTGATTGTTCTCTTTTGATGTCACTTGCAACTCAAGATAAAGTTTATGTTTTTCTTTGTTGGTTTACTAGAAAACACATTCCAGTTGCTTACTGACAAGCAGATAATGCTGAATTAAATGACCACAATTTATTTTGATGTTGAACTTGCACCAAGATGGATTCAAATCTTTTGCTGGAATTCAGACCTTCCTTCCTCCTAAATCACAACTTTAGAATCTATTCTGGAGACTCTGGGGTGTTTACTGAGCTAGCTTTTCATAGCAGGCTCTGAACTCAATTTTTGTTAACTGTAAATAAGAGTTCTGTGTTTGCCTAGCATTCCAGCTTAGCTTATTGGCCTCCTGGGTGGGAAAGTACTTAGCAGTCCATAAATGCCTTGTTGAGAATAGCTTGAGAGTGTGTGTGCTCAACACTCTCTCTGGGAGTGTTGCAGAACAACTCAAATATGGTTGCTGAAAGACCACCTCACATTCTCAGGTACTCTACTCCTGGACTTCCTGCTCAGCTTCTTAACCACTTTATTGTACATGGTTAGGAATTAGCCCACGATGTGCAGAACAGAATAACTTACAGAATGAAAAAAAAGAAAGAAATGAAAAAGGAAAGAATATGACTGCTCCTAGGTATGGTTAGGAGGTTTTTTTTAATAGATAAAAGTGAGACCATAGTCAAAAGCAGGGACATCTGGGAGAGTCCAGAGTGAAGATGTCCCTGAGCCCAACCATGTGAGGAGAGCCAGAGAGGAGCACCTACCAAGAGGGGCAGCCTGGGCCAAGAGACTGACCAAAAGAGTAAAGAGTAGAACAAAAAACGTTGCCCTTACCCAAAATGACTGGATTACATAGGTAAGGGCAACCCTGTCCCTGGGCTGAAGAATCTTAAGGTAGATGAATATATATGGCAGCCATACCCTGTAACCGGTGGGGACTAATGTATTCTGATATAGCATGGCTGTCAGTGTCTACTTTGGTATGATAATGGGACCCTCAGTTAGCCATTCTTCCCAGGCTTGAGACCTAATACTTCTATATCATGCTCACTTTCATTACCATTCTGTTTTTGACTAGAATTCCTCCTAGTATTCTCATTGTTCTGATATTTGTTTTCCAGCTGTTTGGGGGGTAAATATGTGGGTATTTTTGCCATTAGCAATTTTAACCTTAGCAAAAGCACTTGAATTGTTTTAAAATATGCAGTGATTATTAAATAAAAATCTGTATTATAAAAATACCAATTGTTCCTCTAGTATATCAAGAACATGCAGATCATTAGCACTCTGAGTCAAAACAATTGATCAACACTCTGATTGTCACAAGGTACTCAAACCATTTACTGGGTCTTTTAAAAGGATGTCTGAAGTGTAGTAGCAAATATTCTTTTGTTCTCCCAAAGAATCATACAAAACTGATTATTTGGCTTTAAATGACCCAACTTGAATGCAAGTTATAAAAGTATGAATATCGTCTGTTTTATTCTAAGTATATTCACACACAAATCCATAGGTCTGCATACATAACTAAAAATATTTAATTAACAAATACAATTACTTTTAAAGTAAGTTATTCCTGTAAACTTCCAATTCTTTCTGGTTTCTGCCATTTCTAGTCAAACTAATATGGGAAAATATGCAATTTCAGTTGCGTATATTTGTTTGTGTGTGGCTGTATTCATGTGTGTGGCTGTGTGGGTGAGTGTGGCTGTGTGGGTGTGGTTGCACATGTATATACACATGGGTGCATATGGGTGTGCATATACATGTGTGTGTCATTGTTCCTGAAATTCTTGAAGTATTCTGTGCTATTAGGTAGTTTTCTGAACAATGTCAATGTCATGATGCTTGATGGTAGGCAAATTAGGAAGACAGAGAAGTAAATAATAGTGAAGGGATTTTAAGGCAGGCTACCACTGAACTGTCTTTATTCATGTTTAGAGGGAAATATTTGAAAAATAAAATAAAAGCTTTTTCTACTTTCAGAAAATAGGTATAAAAGGCAGGATTAAAGGTGAACATTTAAAATATATAAGATAGAATCTAATTTGTCTCTTTTAGGAAAATACAACAAATTTAGATTATTTGAAGACATTGTAAACAAATGAAGCTGGAAAGATGTCTATGTTAAAACCATAAATCAACATATAAATTTATGGCAAATAACTTGGATGGGACCATGTCTCCTGTTCAGAATAGACTTTATTCACACATGCTTTTAGATGCACATTCTGGCTTTAATGTAATGTAAATGAAATTTGATGCAGGTGGACCTGGCCAGGATCTCCTTTTGTAACTTCAGTGATAAATAACCAGGTTTTGAAGGAGTACAATACATTAAGGAAACACTTGAATGAAAGACAACACCAGCAAAGGCAGAGATTACAACACTTGGATTGGAAATCGCTAAGTGATAAGCATGTCCCTTGTTAAACATGTGTTTATTCTTTTTGTATAATCAGTGTGAAAGACACCACACTTAGGCAAACTATCTATTTCAAAACGTGATAAATCCATTATGTTCTAGGATACCAGTGGCAAATCAAGTTTTCTCGCAAGTCCTCAAATTAGAAGACATAAGAATCTTTGCAGCACTTTGTAGCACTTAGCATTTCAATTTTTCATTTATAGTGGAGAGAAGTTGATGATGAACTTTTCTTCAGTCCTTGCTTTATTTTGAAAAATTCACTTTAGTAAAGCTACTTTTCATTTAAAGAGCGATGGTACGTAAATTTGGATGGGTTGTGCTTTCAGATTGGGTACCAACTGCACTGAAAATAATAGAAACAATGCACTCCAATTCTGTAAATAGTCCTGCATTCCTTATGCAATGGTCACTTTTCTTTTCTTTTGGTAGACTAGACATGACAAAATCTACTCAGTGCAGAGATGACAAATGAAACCAAACCTAGAAGTCCTAGAGTCCATAGAAAAATGATGGACCCTGAACGTTTCATTTGGGATCAGCTTTTCAGAAAGGAGAAAATCTCTTTAAATTTTTATTTTATTTATTATTTTATTTTTCTGTGTCTGCCTCACCTGCTGCCATGAAAAATGAAGCTGCAGAGTTACTGCTAAGATAATAGCACAGAAAATATTTCCCCAAACACAGGTGTGCTACACTAGTGGAATCAAGTATAGTTGTGGCAATGTTATGATGCTAGGTAGATGTCAATTGTGATACACACGAACCATGGTACCAGATGGATGCAAAGGCAGTGACCCAGTTTCCAGAACAATAAACAGCTGGAACAAGTGATCTGAACTCTTTCTGGTAAATTTCTGCAAGAGACTGCTCATGCTGAGGCTAGAGCACAAAGTGTATGGTTGCTATGGCATTTCAAATCAATTGGTTTTAAAAGCAGGGAGATAATGGGTTTAAATCCCACCTCATTATTTCTTCATGCCATATTCACATGCCACTGAGGGTTTTGGTTCATGGAGATAACTGTACAAACCTAAAGAGATTCCCACAAATATTCTATGAAATGTACACAGAGCTCCTGGTTCAAAAATGTGTGTTCTGTATGTGCTACTTCACATTTTACTGCTCAGGAGATGCTATAACTATACGCCGCTGGTCCTTCTCATTTTCTCCAGAAAAAAATCTCTATTTATTCCAATAATACATTCACACTGTAGACTAGTTATAAAAGATAAATAATTTATAAAATAGTTATTCACAATAACTGTATTAGGAGATATACAGTTAATGTTATATATATTTATATGTTTTTAAATATTCATCACAAAACTTCTGTTAAAACTTTGTAGTCTATAGTCTATTTTCAATAAATGCACATGTATAGAACATATATTATAAAATACAAAATATTTATAAAAATGAAGAAGTTATAATGGCTCCCACACTTCTGTCACTATTATTTAAGTTTTAGGTTCACTTTGGTTCATTTAACTCCTCTCTCCCCTCCTTGTACTGTTATTCTCTGACATGTTATAAATAATATGCAAAAGGCATATAGTCTGCTATATGTTTCAGTATTCATACCTCAAATATGCAGATATTTATTATGATGATCTTGAGCTATTTGTTGTTGTTGTTGCCCAACATATTAGCAAAGCCACAATGGTCATTGCCACTCTCCTCACTTTGCCATGCTGCCAAACCATGACAAGAAAGAAAGATGCCAGAGAGTTGTCCAAGAAAGACAATGCTCCAGTAAACAAGTCTGAGGGCAAGGCCCAAATGAAATGGTCAAAATGTAAAACTCAACTATCTAGTCCCATTTGACAAAGCTACTTATGATAAACTGTAAGGAAGTTTCCAACCATAAGATCATTTCTTCAGTTATGGTCTCTGAGAGACTGATATAATACAAAATATAACAGACCCAGAGACAGATATTGGTTTAGTGGCATCTAGCCTTGCCATTGAACTTGTAGTGATGGCCATACCCTTTGGGTGTGGTCTCAGGTGCAGAGGTGACCCATTATAAGGTATAGGAGGGGCTGGCTCATGCTCTGTTTGGGTTGTGGAGAGCATCAGAAGGGCAGAGACTGCATCTTCTGGAGCAGGAAGACCAAGGTGGTTATTTGCTCCTATTTGTGTTAGGGCTTTCTAATGAATACCTATTTATCATTTATCCTTGATCTGGTGGACTCATTAAAACTCTGCCTTCATATTGGAGTTCAAGCTTCAAGCTAAAGACATCAGAAAATGAAGAAGTCAAGCCAGTAGGTCTTACCTCTACCCAGCTGAAATGGCAATCCTGTCTGCATTAATCCTCAGAGGCAAAAGTCTCTGAATCCCTGTCTCTTCCACTTTTCATTCCTTTCTCTGCCCATCCATATCTTGTCTCCACCTCCCTAGTGCTGTGATTAAAGGATTGTGATCCCAGGTACGGGGATCACCTTTGTGTGAGCTATTTCTGTTAGGATTGGATCAATTTCATGTAGTCATTGTGGTCTTGAACTAACAGAGATCCATTTACCTATTCATCCTGAGTCTAGGATTAAAGGTGTGTACCACCACTACCTAGCTCTACAGCTAACTAGTATGACTGCTTGGCTATTTTGATCTCCAGTGGTTTTAATGAATCATGAACAATATATCACCACAACTGAGAATTCATAGTTCTCTGACCCTAGCAGCCCTTCAGGAGCTACTTTAGTAAAGAACTTATCTCATTGGTTTTTAAGAACAGAATACAAGTAATTTATAGCAAAACCACAAATGGTACAGATACCCCACCTAGGGGTGAAGATGCATGAACAGGGTCAACCAGCTGTATATTTTGAAAAGTAAAACTACCTCATGGAATAATTTATTATAAGTGTTAAATATATTCAAACTAAAAAGTTTTCTAAAGGTATCTATTTATTTGTTTTGTATTTTTGCAACAGGTCTTTTCTGTATACATCTGACTGTCCTGGATGTCACTCTGTAGACCAGGCTAGCCTTCAATTCAGAGATCAGCTTGCCTCTGCTTCCAGAGTTCTGGGATTAAAGACATGTTCTACCATTGCCTGGCATCAAAGTAAAGCAGTTTTTAAGAGGGAGAGAGACAGACAGACAGAGAGAGAGAGACAGAGAGAGAGAGAGAGAGTGTGAGTGTGTGTGTGTGTGTGTGTGTGTGTGTGTGTGTGTGTGCGCGCATGCGCACGCATGGTTTGAGCATAGGTAGATGCATGGCCTTTTTGTATACACATCAAGGATAACGTGGAGTATCAGTTGCTTTTCTTCTAACTTAATGAAACAGTTTCTTATTATACTTCACTAGTCATGCCAGACTGGCTAGCTCATGAACTCACCACATTTCGAGTTGATTTTTCTGTATTGCATTAGGCAGTATAGAAACACAAGGGATATAAAACAAGCAAAGCCTTTGTTCTTAATGCAATATTGCCATTTAAGTGATAAAAATACAACACATTTCTTTTTAAGGCATTTTCCTTCTATTTAAAATATATTTTTTCTCACATAATTTATCCTGATTATGGTTTCTCTGTCCTCTATTCTTCCCAGGTCTTTCCCACCCCCTCTCTCATTCAGATCCACTGAATTATGTCTGTCTCTCATTAGAAAACAAATATGTTTTTAAGGATAATAGCAAAATAAAATATTATATGGTAAAACAAAAACCAACACATTTGAAGAAAACAAATCAAATGCACAAAAACAATCCAGAAGTAAAAGAGCCTAAGAATAGTAACAAGAAACATATATGGAATAGTTCACACACTCCGGAGCCCCCTAAAAACACTAAACTGGAAGCCATAATACATATGCAAAGGACCTGTAAGATAAGAGATAGAAAATAAATTTAAAAGTATATAAACAAAACAAAGTAGTAAATAAATAATATAAAATTCAGAAGACATGAAATGACATCATGGGACAAGGGACCCAAAGATGTTTTTGCACTCATTTCATGTTGGCTGTCTATTGCTGGGCATATAGCTTGCCCTTAAGATTGGTTTATTTCTACAGTGAGATTCCCTTGGAGAAAACTAAATTTGAATTTGGAGGTTGCTTCTAGGCGAGGGAGGGGGTATGTGTACAAGTTTGCACTCCCAACAGCAATGGAGAAGTGTTCCTCATACTCCAAATCCTCACCAGCATAAGCTGCCATTTTATTGATATTAAGAATTCTGAGGGGTGTAACATGAAATCTCAAAGCAGTGTTGATTTGCATATCCCTAATGATTAAGGATATTCAACATTTTTTAAAATGTTTCTCAGACATTCGTGTTTCCTCTTTTGAGAATTCTCTGTTTAGATCTGTAACCCATTTTTAAATTGGGTTATTTGTTTTCTTGATATCTAGTTTTCTTGAGTTCTTTATATATTTTGGACATTAGCTCTCTATCAGATGTTATGTTGATAAAAATATTTTCCCATCCTGTAGGCTGATGATTTGTTTAAATAATAGTATCCTTTGCAATAACAGAAGTTTTTGGTTTCAAGTGGTCCCTGGACTACAGAGCAAAAATAACTTTCTAAGAAAAAATAAACCTGACAGATAATAGACAACTAAGGAAATTGTTGTATTTACTAGTCGCTATGAGCACAGCATGTATAAGAGAAAATACTGCTCAAGAAAAATTATAGCAGTCAAAGATACTCACAAAATACTTTATTCAGGATTCTCCCCACAGGAGACAGATTTTTGATCATCCAGTTTTGGTAACTGGCTTTACTCAGTGGAAAAGCAAAGTTGTGAGATATCATGACAGCAGGGGCAAGGGGAAACCAAAGTTTCTGATCTTCTCAAAGACCCTAGACTGTAGAGACACTCTGTTTTGTCTTCTGGGACAGTTACATTTCAAATAAATGTGGTGAGTCTTAAGGATATCAAGGGTTCGTTAAATAGGTTAATAGGTCATGCACTTCAAAGGGGAAAATAAAGAATACAAAATTAATTAGGTCAGCAACTTTATGTCATGGAGAAATGTGAGAAGAAATTATTAAACTGAGGTGAATTTTAAGCCGTGTTGTTACTTTACAATATTAAATATCCTGAAATTATTTACTAATGGATGGATAATTGCATAATGATTATGATGTCAAACTTTATAAACTCTAATATTAATGACTCTGTCTTTCTTCATAGTTCAGCTCTACTAATATTGGAAGATATGAGGACAATGAAATATTATTACAAATGAAAATGATCATGGAAGCTATTGAATGTGTACGTAATTTAAGATACAAAACCACTGATAAAATTATACTAGTCTCAATGCTACAGGAACCTCAAGTTCATACTGTTTGTTATTCTTTGACAAAAAGGAGAAAGAGGTACTAGGAAAAATAATTTTCCCAAGATCTACCCTAAGGAAAATAAAGGGATTTTGTTTCTATCTCTAATTCCTTCCTGGACAGAAGGCAATGGCAGAATGCAAATGTCTTTTGTGGATACTCCTAGTTACAGTGGGACAACAGTTTAGGCAAGCCTATACTTAGGTGGTCTTCTTCACTTTTTTTCCAGAGACACATATGACTTTTCTTTAAGTTGGCTGATATGAGTTGAAGAGACAAAGCAGCTTAAGACATGTCTTTATCATTTCAGGCAAGCATCCTACCATTGAACTCCACCATATTTAAGTCCTTTTCCTTATTCATGATAGTTGATAAGTACAAACAATGAAATTAATTTAGTATTCTGGATTCTGCATGACATAGTGCTGATCTGTCAGACAAGATTGTCTTGCTGGTAAAGTAGCAGAATGTTTGTTACTGGGCAGCTAGCCGATTTTCAATCATATTTGAGGCATAATGCATGATAGGAAATTTCTTGATTGGTGTGGTAATCATGGACTGAAGTCCATGACTGGGAGGTCATGTTGTAGGGTAGTACCTGCTATTCTTTATTTTTAAATAGTCGTACTGAGAAAAATGCCTTACTAGTATTTTTGGGCGTCTTTTCCCAGACAGACACTCTTTAAGTAGCTCCACTTGCCTTTAACTCCTCATGAGACCTACTCTGGCTTTAAGATTGTGGTCTTCCTTGTGCGTTTCAGTTTCAGGAATGCCACAATGACAGTCCTATGTAGCCTCACAGGACTGGGCACCTTTCTGAAACTTAGCATACCATATGAAGAAGGTTGTCATTTAAATATTAGAGAGAAAAGGAAAATGTAATGGTTTCTCCTGCTGTTTGATAATAGGTTATAATAAGCATGATAGTACAATCCCAGTGGTGGATGGGCTGAGGCAGGGAGATCATTAATTTAAGGCCAGCCTAGACTACAGTACAAAACATCTATCTTAGAGAAAAAAAAAAACAACTAAATAGACCACTAAGAAAAATACTTATACTCACTGGTCCAATTACATTACAAAAATCAATAGCCTAATTAGAATACTAGAGATTAAGAAATACTGAAAGTGAAATTTTCAAAAATTTCAATTAAAATACTTTTGAAAATGTAACAGAAATGATAAGAAACCAACAAGAACAAAATGGTGATGAGGAGTATCATGCTCAAGACTTTAGTTTAACCCTAACCATGCATAAATATATACCTATATAAACCATTGTGATAGTGTTTACTGTACATTTGGATTTTTTAATTTCTGTGAAAAATGGATCTTTAATATGGGCAATTGAAGTATTACTTTTATAAATGTGTTACAGAATTATCAATATAACTAATATATTATGAGCTTATTTTCATAATTGATATCAAATTTACAGAAGTCAAGCAAGACAATGTTTTTATTCATTATTTTATAGGCCCTTTCTATTTCCTGTAAGTTATCTTTTTATGTAAAATAATCATTCACAAACAATAATGCTTTGCTACTTCCCAAAACAGAACAATGTGACAAAGATTGAAATTATAATAATTAGCATGTGACAATAAATGAGGCAGGAGGCAGAATGCCTCCTGTAGAAAAGCTGTAAGCAGTGCATCTCTGGACACATCCAGTGCTCACAAAGCAGGGCTGTATACTAACTTAGGTTCTTTATGCAAGAGCGCAGAAAGCTTTAGGATGGATGAAGCATGGAGGAGTGGAGAGAATGAAGAGTGGAGCTGGTAGAGTCATGGAATATCTAATACTTTGCCTTTAAAAAAGATACATATGACAAAAAAGTTGACTTATGTTTGCAACTTATTTTTGTTAGAATTACTGTGAATTTCTTGGCTGTTTACCAGTTAGAGCCATCTTGAGGAAACATTAAACACTGCTATACTTATTCTTGTACTCTTACCCCGTTCAACACAGTAAATAACAGATGTTTGTGTCTCCTTGTTCTCTGGGACTTAAGTGAAACAAAGATTTGTAGGAGACTTTTAAATTTTTCCTAATTGCTATAAAGTTGCTACTTGAAAAATTATATGGATTGAATGAAACAGAGCACATTTAAAAACACATTTATTCATTTATTTGTGTGTGTGTGTGTACATGTCTGTGTGTGCATATGCACCACAGTATTATGTAGAATCAGAGGACAACTTGTGTAAGTTGGCTCTCTCCTTCTGCCATGTGAATTCTGGGTACTGAACCCAAGTCCTAAGGCTTAGCAGCAAGAGCCCGTGTTCACTCAGCCAATTAAATGGCCCTAGTTTTCTGTGATTGTGCTTTCTTTTTTTCTTCTTCTTCTTTTTTCTTCTCCTTTTTTCTTCCTCCTCCTCCTCCTCCTCCTCCTTCTGTCTTTCCATGAAAAAGTAACAGCTAAGATAACTTAGCTGTTTCTTTGTGTAACAACCCTGGCTAGAACTCACTTCTTAGACCAGGCTGGTGTCCAACTCACAGAGATCCACATGTATCAGCCTCGTATGTGCTGGAATTGAAGGCTTGTGCCACCACCACCTGGCTAAGCTACCTTATTTCAAGGGCAGAAGTTAATAGTGTAGACAGAGGATTTGAGGGGAAAGTCCTGACTCCAATGAGGTAATAGTGTAGATGGAGGTATTGAGGGGAAAGTCTCAGCTCCAGTAAGCACCAATTATACTCAATTACCATCCCATGGAGATGTGAGTAAACCTGAAAAGCAGACAGACATAGGAGACTTATCCAATGAGGTCACACATGGGAAAGAGGCAGATAAAGAAAACCAGTGACCAAGTTCATCACAATGAAAGTTGGGGAAAGAGGCTTTATAAGTACCCTGCTCTGGTCAGGGTGCTGTGCCATCCCTCACTGGTTCAGTTTTGGTCCTGCAAAGTGGTCTGAAGATGTCCGAAAGATTGAGCTGACTTTCCAGAGACAATTACTCTGCTCTGGTGAGCAAAGTTGCCCTCATATGACCATCTGTTGGTGATGTTTTGCTCTTCCTGATGCCATATAACTGCAGGTTTAGGACAGCAACTTACCTGTGTATTCAGTGTTGCAAAGGAATGAGGCATGGTAGTAGGCATTCAAGCTGCAGTGTGAAACAAAGTAAGGGAGGAAGACAAAACTGAAGTCAGAGGCACAGGCTGCCTTCCTTTTTCAGCTTAAGTTGGGTTCAAATAAGCAGTCAGTACCCTTTAGCCAAAGCAGCTTCAAAGGATCTACGTAACAGTCAACTTAGCAAAAGGGGGAAACTAATTTAAAGGTAAAGACCCAGCTTTCTAGGCTCACATCACCGAGGGTGCTGGGACTCAGCATGCCCTTTAGAACAATTGCTTTTTCCTGTAGAAGGACAAATCCACAGAGATGCTCCTGTTCTCAGCCAGTGTCTCAGGAGGTGAGTGACAGCTCTTGCATGACAAATATAGTTCTTTCTCCAATTCACAGCAGTATCCTGGGAGAAGTTCGATCTACATTTGCATTTTTTTAGAACACACTTCTGCACTCATGTCTATCCGGCTAATTATCTCAAGGTAGTAACACCTCCTAAGCCCAGGAGCATTGACAGAATATTTAGGCTCAAAGAAAATTGTACTTATTTATTTTGCTCTTGAGATATTCCTGTTTACAATATATTACACCTGGCTATGGGCCATTTTAAACATACAGAGAACAATTCATCTATCACCTAGATTTAATAAATCCAACTTTCTTTACTCAGATCCCAGCATTCATGATGCTTATAAGGCACTGGATTCTCAATTCATTTAGAATACCAGTCTCCATGGAAACCTAGTAAAAGTTGAAGACTTTGTCTCATAAAAATCCCATATATATAAAACAATATACTGTATGTGTAAGATACATGCCCACTATGGGAAGTCTGTGTGATCTTCACGATTCAAGTTAAGAAACATAAAGGCCATCTATGTGATTCATTGTGAATACAATCCAGTTTCCATCATACAGATAGTCAAAAGAAATGAAGTGATTTTTTAAGCTTCTGGGATAATTTGAAAACCCAGTTTCAAAATTGTGGCAATTTTTAAATGAGATAGTTAAAACTATTATTTGAATTATTATGTTTTTCATACTAAAGTAGACATCCCTATTTCTCCAAGTAATGAGAAACCTTGAGTCTCTCTGAGTACGTGGCATGTGTGTGTGTGTGTGTGTGTATTTATGAGTGAACATGGGGAATAAAAGAGAGAAGAAAGATTGTCACTCACAATAGTTCTTCCGGAATACTCAACTTAAAAATCCCAGCTTAATTTCTATGGGGTACAATCAGAAAAAAATAGAAAAATTATTTCTAATGGAGTCTATCAAGCTTTTAAATATTATATAACAAAAATTTTATCCTTCAAAACATATGCTGAAAGGCTTGCTGAATTTACCTTCTCCAAAATGAATTGTCATAAAGTTAGGGCCAATTTGAAAGCTGTGCTGAATTTGCTGAAATTCTCTTTATAAGGAGTGATCAAACAAATGTTCTTTTACTATCCTAATAGCTGAACACATATCCTAATAGCTGAACACAGTGTACATCTTTTTCTGATGTATAAAACAAGTCCAAGTACATCCTACTTGGATATATTTATTGTACTACTGTATATAACTAAGAATTGTCCAAACTGACTAGCATGTAGAATATGACTCAGACTAAAGGCTAAATAAAATATGGTGGTTTCAGAGCCAGATCCAGGATGTAGCTTAGTGGCAGAGTGCTTAGTAAGCATATGCAAGGCCCCAGATTCCACCCCCAGCAGCATACACACAAAATATGCGTTAATGTCAAAAATCTGCATTATTAAAATTGAGTGGTGCCCTTAGTAATTGTTGAGCATACAGCAATTTCTTCATTGATAACTTACAAGATTTAAAGTCATCCAGGAGACACACTCGTGCGTGTTGGTGGATGTTTGTCCTCACAGGGTGAACTGAGGTGGGAAGGCATACCTTGAATTGGATAGCAAAGCCCTGCAATCTCAGGCAGACTAAAGTAAAAAGAAAACACTAAAGGGTGCTTTGAAATCAGCATCTCTCTCTCTCTCTCTCTCTCTCTCTCTCTCTCTCTCTCTCTCTCTCTCTCTCTCTCTCTCTCTCTGCTTCCTGACTGGTTCCTGACTGGGATGCAGTGTGAGCAGCTGCACCCTCAAACTATGGGCCAAAATGAAACTTCGTTTTCACAAGTCCCCTTTGTCAGTTATTTCTCACAGCAACAAGAAAAGGCCACTATGCATGGGCAGTGTAGGTTGTTACTGAGCATAGTTACAAGTGCTGGAGTGCTGGTCACTGAGATATTTCAAAGCAGACTGGATGGGAGTATGTTATTAGTGCTGTCTTCTCTTACTGCCCTTCTCAGTCAGCTCTGCCATGGTATAACAATGGCTCAGGTATAAGGCAGTGTGTTTGCTCATTGTAAGTCAACCAATTTCAGTGATAATTCTCTCTCTCTCTCTCTCTCTCTCTCTCTCTCTCTTTCTCTCTCTTTGTCTCTCTGTATGTGTGTATGTGCATATGTATGCATATATATATAAAAACTATTCTGTATAGGTATACACATATACTGGAGCGTGATCTGTGATGTTTGTCTCATTAATCTAATGTCTGGGTCAATTCCTTCCTCTGTAAAATAAAGACAGCCAGGATGATGCGTTCCTGAAAGTCAAGGTCTAAAGTGAGTTGCTGATTGCAGATATGTCCGACCACGACGCTCAGAGGCCAGCCATGAGTCCTCAACACTGTCCTTCTTTAACCCCTCAGCACTGCTTTATCTTTTGTCTTAATTGGCCCCACTTCTGTTACTGTGCAAACAAGGGATAGACTGAATGATTCTGTTATTCGTCTCCTTCCTGAATGCTCTTTACATCTGTGTCCATTTTGAGACCACCATCAACTATTCACTATTTGTTATATCCTAGATACAGTCCTTTACCTGGTTGCCATGGAAATAATAACAATGATTAAAATGTGACTAGAATTAGATCCAGAGTAGATGACAAATTAAAATTCAAAGAGATTATTCTTACTTTGTAACTCAATGAGGGCCTAAACTTCTCACTTGGGTTAAAATTTCACAGAATTTATTGTCCTTTACACTGGGACACAATTCATGCAGAAATGTGTTATCTAAAATAAGCGTACTTTTTACAGCATTCCTAGAAATAGCTTGTCTTAGCCTAGGCTGCTGTGACAGAAAAATCATGCACTGGGCAGCTTAGACAATATAGTTGTGGAGAGACAGCTTTTAAGATCAGTCTTGTCCTATCTGGTGGCTGCCAAGGACTCTCATTGTCCTATGGGCATCCTCCGTTAGGGTCTTATCATTCCTGGGTCACACACAAGTCCTAGATCTTTTTTTTTTTCTTGAGAAGGAAAAAATCCTATATTGAAGCTCCCTCCTTATGTTCTCATTAATCTGAATTACCTCCTAATTTCCCACCATCTAATCTCATCCCATTGATGAGCAGGTAGGCCTGGAGGGGTGGAGTAAACTAAGACTTTTAAGGGCATCCAAACCTGCTGTTCATAAGATGCTAGTTATTGGGTATGTCCCTAAACCCATTGAAGGCCTTCAGCTTAAACTTGCAGGCTCTTTCATCATGTAATAATTACCAATCTTTCTGTACCGAGGGCCAGCCAATATCCTCTCTCCAACATTTGGCCTACTCTGTGATTAAGTTGTACTTGCTGACATGACTGCTCTATCCAATCTTTCTGAATTAGTTAGCTTAAGCTGCTTTTAAAAACATTATGCACACTGGTGTTACTGGGACAGAACAGAAGAAATTTCCTTTTCACTCTACAGAATATGGCAGTCTTAAATCAAGGGGCCAGCAGGTTGTAGGCCTCTCTTGACTAGCAGACACTCATCTGCCTACTTTCTCCTCACCAGACCACATTAGAACTCCTCAGCTTTGAAGGTATCTGTGAAGATGTTAAAAACAGTACAGACTCCAGAGTAGTTTTGGAAATCAGAGCAAAGCCTTTGAAAGAGCAGTTTAGAAACTTCATAGCAATGGGAACTGCAATAAATGGAAAAGGTTGGGCTAAGCATGGGGCAGGGCATGACATGTTTGTGAAGTGGCCTGTTCACAGGATGTTTCTTAAGCCTGATGCTCTCAAGCTTCCTTTAACAGCAGCCTACAGAGCGACAAGGGAAGGAAGGCTAAGAGCTGACAACAGAGAAGGGCTCTTTAGCAGAAGTAGGCAGAGAGGACTCGCTCCATATAAGTTCTTCGTCCTCACACCATTTCTTGGTGCCTCTGTGATGTATTTCCTAGTTGATATCCTCATCTGACATTTTCATATTTGAACTTATTCATTGCTCCACAGGATTGCAAATTTAGCCTGATAACCTATTCCATAATTTTCCACTTAACAACATAAACAATGTAATTCCCCTAGGCTGTTAAAAGGAAGACAAACTGGAGGTTGCAAGTGATTTTCTTTCAATCTATGATTTCATGCTGGAGTAATCGTTAAGTAATGCTTAACCAGGAGGCTGTAACTCATCTTGTTAACAACTCAACATTTCCCAATTCATTCAGACAAAAAGCTAGCATCAGCATGACACCCTGCAGGCCTACTGTGAGCCCACCTCATTGTGTCTTGCACTCCACATCCTGTTACTTATTTTTCCAGCCATCAACCCTGTTTCTTTCTTTTTCTCTTAGGCACTCAGTACTTTCCAGAAAAATGCCCAATGCATTTATTTAGCATGCATATTGCCAAACAGAACATAGTCTAACCACGACAGAGATTTTGATCTCTTTTGCTAAGAGTGTCTGCTTAATAGTGAATCCGATAGTCAGTTATTGTTTAAGGCATCAATGCGAAGTAAAATTAAAGAGTAATTTATTCAAGACCTGAAAAAAGTTCTATTATTATTGCTATAAATATTAGTATAATAAAATAAAGTAGTGACAGATTCCCTTTTAACACTGGCCCTTTTGCTTTTATATGAACCTATTGAAAACACCTGATTGTGTTTTCATTCCTCCTACTCTTCTCTTTGTTTGGATAGGATTGTCCTTGATGACTATCACAGTATTGAGTCGTTTAATTTTCACTGATCACACTCTCCATCTCTTCACAATACTACCATTATTTTAAAAATGAAATCCTGATGCTTCAAAAAAATGAGAAAAATTAAAGTAGAAAGCAGGAGAGGGAAAGGAGAGAGGTCAAGTTCTCACTCTTTCCAAGTTCTTAGCTATGTTAGTGTTTTCCATCCTGTCTTTGCCTGGGATGCTGTCTACCTTCCTGCTGGGAGACCTGGGTCCAGACTCCTTTCTGTAGGGAGATCACTGTATCTGAACATGTGAAAATAAAGTCAAAGAGTGTGAGCTTTGGAGGCTACACAGACTCTTTCTTTTCCAAATTGCAATGTTTTGTTTCCTTTACAGGAGGAAACAAAGACACACTTACTGAGAACATGTTCTCATCACTGGCTACAGGAATCCTTTGGTGCATTTCCATGTCATCAGTTTTCATAGAAACTATTCTTTGAAAACACAGCAAAGCAGTAAAGACTTGATGCTTAAAGGGCATGATTGCTTCTTGTTACTGTACCTGGAGGGAGAAGGACCAGACAGCACAGCAGAGGGGAGGTCATCCTTGACAAATGTCACAGCATGATACTGGAAACAAAAGAGGAATCAAAACAAAACAAAACACCCCCCAATCAATCATGCCTTAGAAAAGGGGGCTTCATTAAAGACTGCAGACTATACAGCTTTTTTACACACAAAGAATTTAGTTTCCTCACTTTTAGCTCAACCTTGAAAACATAGGCTCATTAGTCAGAAAGAATCTGCTCTAATTATGCTTCAAATGAGCAGCTCCCTTGGAATGTGGTCTATCCCTTATTTGGTAACATGCAACTCAAGACATATTTGCAGAAACCAGCATGCAGGAAGTCTCACTGTTACTTCCTTAAGCAGCAGGTAACTTTGAAAATCCCCTCCCTCCTCCCTGATACCTTCAGACAGGAACCATCTTAGCAGAGCCCTTTTTCCTGAGGTTTTGAACAGAAGGCAGCCTTTAGTGAAAGCAACAAATTTAATAAGTTGGTGTTTAAATCTACAAATGCATCAAAATGGCAGTAACTAGCATCATTACTGAAGTTTAAAAGCTCTTCTTGGGTACCTTATTTCTGCTGGCCTTCTCTCTGTAAAGGACTATGAATTAGATTCACAAATTGTGCATTTATCTTTGGTATTGCCTGCCATCAAATTTCCATCACTTATTGCATAATGAGATTCTGCCAGTTTGGCCATTTGGAATCAACTGAGAAGCTTAATAGCTCTTCCTGCTTGATACACACCACTCATTGGGACTCACAGCAAAATTCGGAATTAAATTCTACCTCAAAGATTTATGAAGTTATTCATCTGTGTAGAGAGCTTGAAACCTGCAAGCAGATGTCAGCAATTGCTCCTACCATGGCTGAGCTCTGATATTCAATTAGATACCTAATAAGTGTGTATTTTATAAATAGTATGCATGCAAAAATTAAAGGAGATATATCAAATATGAATTAAATATCTGGCAACTTTAACAAGACAAAAAAAGGAAGTGTTAGTATTTTAATTTCCTAGTATCACAAACACATGTACACTTAAATAATGTTATTTCAGGTGGGTAGGTGCCAAGACCATATCCCTCATATGCAATTATCCCAGAGCACATAAAATTCATGAGTTCCTATACTCTGGGTGACACTGTATGATGGTAAAAGTATACCTGCAGCAAACTGAAATGTTACATAGGCGAAGTCGTGCTTCCCCTCTCAGTGTGTCTCAGAGAAGGAAGTTAGTCTTTCAGGAATAACTTGTGACATGTGTGGCCATCCAGGAATGTTCGACAGAACATGACCCCTGTGGTGGTATGTACTGGATTGGTAGTTAGACAGTTCACTATTAAATGTGTCATGTAGCCATCCACTGTTCTATACAGAATACAGACATCTGTGACATAGAATGGGGGTAGAAACTATCTACCATACATCCTAATATTGCTATAAATTCCCACTTAAAATGATTCACTTAATTACTTTTCCTCTTGTTGTAGTAAAAAAAATACCCAGATGAAAGCAATTTAAGGGATGAAATGTTTAGTTTGGGTTATAGTTAAACATATAGTCCATCATGGCAGAGAAATCATAGTAGTGGGAGATTTATGAGGCTGTTCAGACACAGTCAGGAAAAAGAAAGAATAACTGTGCTCAGCTAATTTTTTCTTTTCTGTGTGCTCTACAATCCATGTCCAGTGAATGGTGTTGCTGACTTTACAGTTAATCTTCCTACCTCTAATAACCTTGTTAAGATGATCCCTTACAAACATGGCCAAATCCTGACATACTACAGTGTCCTTCACAGGCATGCCCAGTGACAGATTGTCAGAGACTCTAAATCACATCTAGTTGATACTTAGCATTAACTATCATAACTTTACACCTTATAGAGCTGACAGTCAAACATTACTTTTATGCCATCACCCTCCAATTCATGTCTCCATAAATTCATGCATATCTGTAATGCATTTAGTTCAATTTTAAAAGTCCCCATAATTTGTAACTATTCAAAAATGTTTTAAAAGTTCAAAGTTTCTTCTGAGACTCAAGTAATCTCTCAACTATTAGTCTCTATAACATCAAAATGTTATATATTTCCAATATACGAAGGCAAGGGATAAGAACCCGTGTTTGAAAGGGAAGATTCAGTTGTATCAAGGAATGGTATGACCAATGTAAGACTAAAGCAAAATGCGACAAAGACCCAATTCTGCTGCTGTATGTTGGTGTCTGGGCCTCATAATAGCATCATCTGAACTCAAATGGCTGGGATAGCCATTTTTCCATCTCTCTTGTTCATAGTGTAAGCATATCTAGCCTATATCTTTGACAAGTACCACTCTGGGCCTGTAACTACCCTTAGTGGATATCCCGCAGTATGTCATTTCCAAAATCCAGGGCTCTTTACTACCTTATCCTTAGAGCTTCACTCATTGACCTCTTAGGGTCTCCTTGCAACTAAACTGCCACTGCCACACATTGCCTGACTCCAATAGCTCTAGGAAACCATGGAACAAGACTCTGTCACTTGATCATCCTTATTTCACTAAGGACTACAAATCAGTAGTGTCTTGTGTATGACACTGTTATGTTCTATTTTCATTTTGGTATGGAGCCTGGTTCCATTAAACCACTCTTATAAAGGCATACATACACATCAGCAGCTGAATTTGCTGCATCACTTTCCTGGGCAGTTATTTCAAACAGTTATTTCTGAGTCGGAGCTTTTAATGGGTGGAGTCTTCTCTTCAGGCAGATTTCTTTTTCTGCCAATGATGAGAATGAGGTTTCTTTTTAACAGTTACAGAAGCTTTCTCCTTGTCACTTTTCTTGTACAAAATGTTGAGCTTCTTCACATAAATTTCTTTGCTGAAATTCACACTTTCTTCTCTTTTTGTCCTCTCTCGCTGTAAATCTAAATTAGAGGACCGGGAAGTCGCCATTGCCACAGCTTGACAGCCATCCTGCTTTGTCTTTCCTTGGGTAAACATGTTAGTTCATTGATTTTAAGTTTGGTCTCTTAGTCGAGTTTTCTGGATATGGGGAGAATGAAACCCAAATGCGACATGGATTGTCTCTAATTCAGCTCCTGAAAGAGACACTGTTCCCCACTGACACTGTCTGAGCTGGACTTCCACTCGCTGTTCTGTCTGCATTCTTGTCTTCCAAGCTCTGAGGAGAATAGCACATTAAGGTCTGCTTCAAATATTCAAGGACATTTCTAATTCAAAGTTCCAGACATTTCTGTCTTTCTCCCACAAAGTGATCCCTCCCCAAAGCCCAAGAAGTAGATGGTCATATTAATTGCAACAGTGACCCCAATCTTCAGACCAATTTTATGTCTTAGTTACCTTTCTGGTTGTCATGTTAAAACATCCTGACAAATCCAAGTTAAGATGTCTGACCCTGTATACTGGAAATCTATTCTATCCTGCCACAAGAGTTCTGAGAGACTAAAGTCACTCCTACTGTCTTTAAGATATTAGTTTACTAACTGCAGGATGTCTTGACCCCGGTGGTTAATGGCTCCTATCTAAATAACAATAGACCTAGGTCCAGTGAGTTTACTCTCTCCCTGAAGGCTGGGTGATATGTGCAGTTAAGTAGTGCCTGAGGTCAAGTGTATGTGTAGTTTAGGTGTGTGTTTAGGATTAAGGGAAGTAATTACTATTTGCCCTTTATACATGATAATAAGTCTTTTGCCATTGTCCCCACCTTTTGTTGGTTACTTAAGATGATGCATAAATAAACTGGGCACATTCAGTATTAACTGACACTGCCCTCCTGATATGATCTTATGTCTCTGTCTTTTATTTAATGCCAATAGCTAGCCTTCAAAGTGTAAGGTGAAAGTTTCTTGGCCCGGCTAGGTCCCACTGCCCTTCTCTGCCCGAAATTATCACACGGACGCTATATTAATTATGAAACTGTTGGCCACTAGCTATGGCTTCTTATTGGCTAGCTCTGTCTTAACTATTCACCCATTTCTATTAATCTAAGTATTTCCACATGGTCTTATCTTACTGGAGAAAGATCCAGGGACCTCTTGCTCCTCTGGTGTCCTACATCTAGACTGTTCAGCACCTCAGCAGTGAAGACAGACTAAGAAGAGAGCAATTTCCTGTTTGCCCCCGCTGATATTCTGATTTTGCCCCAATATGTCACTTCCTGCCTGTCTGTACAGCCTCCAGACCTCTGTTCTTAGATAGTAATGGTTTTTGTCCAGCTATGTCACTTCCTGGGATCACATGAAGATTCCTCATATCCTGGTCCCACCTGTCTTACTGCCCTATTGGCTGACAGTGTTTTATTCATCAACCAATAAGATAAACATATTTATAGAATGACATCTCCCATCATCAAAGATACCATACACAGTGGCATGAAAGTTACTGAGGCAGGAAATTGAGATGACTGCTCATATTGCATCCACAGTTGGGAAGCCTAGAGAGATGAAGATTACTTTAGCATAAAGGTTATAAACCTAGGGCATCTTCAGCCTTATTTTACATTTCTTCTCCTGTGATATTTATAACCATAGAGGCTTATCTGAAAATGACTAGTCAAGCCACTTTCATCTTCCCAATTGTAACATGGTTTTACTCTTTATCTATTTATGTTTTACAAATAGATTCTTATTTCACCAAGAGTGATGTATAGATTTCTTTAAAAACACATAGGTTTAAAAAAAAGATTACAATTTAAAATTTCAAAACACTTTGAAAGATAAATATTAAAAACAAACTAATTTGGCTGTAAATTCTTATCTAAGTTATATAACATTGCTGATATCTTTTTTGTTATTTTTAGTCTTTAAACTGCAAATATTCTGTGTTTTATATCGGAAGTATGAATAAATTACATTAAATGGTGCTGCCTAAACTTCATTAGAAATCTTATATAGCTTGGGTTACTTTATACCATATTTCCTCTATGAAAACCTTTAGAATTCTGCATTCTGAATCATTGGAGACTTAGCGTGTGGTTTATAGACCATACCTTTAGAGTTCACTGCCATGTGACTATACTTACTTCATATTTCTTATTTATGATACTTATTTCTATTTTAAGCAGTTTAGACCTTTTTGTTAAAATATGTATATGTGTTTCTCTGTGTGGGTTTGTGCATGTGAGTGTAAGTATCTGCAGAGGCTGTAAGAGGGCACCACATGTCTTGCAGTTGGAGATAGATCCAGAGAGTTATAAGTCAGCTATAGTTGATGCTAGGAATTATAATTTTGTTCTTTTTGAGAGACACACATGTTCTTGACTACTGAGCTATCTCTTTAGTCCCTATACCTTCTATTTCTAAATTACATGTTTTATACAGTTTTGTTCACTGTTGGATAAAGCATAACAGCTTACTAAATAAGAAAATCCTAGGAGAAGATACATTTTCCCCATCAAATCAAACTTTGTCACATTGACTTCAAAGACATTTTATTATATTATTGTTCTAAACATTTTGCTTTTGTCTTACTATTGCCACTTCATAAGGGAGACACAAATTGCATCAGATTTTTCATTCTGTATGACATAGGGTTCAATTACACTGAATAAAAATTGCCTTTACCCCTCTTTTATTGAAAACATATCTTTCCCAGACAATACATTCTGATTATGCTTTCCCCTCCTCATCTCTTTCAAGTTGTTCTCACCTCTCCTCTCAGCAGAATCCACACCATCTACACTCTTAGGAGAGAAACAAACAACAACTACAACAACAAAAAGAACAAACCAAAGCAGACATCTAAACGAAACAAAAACAAATACCCTCAGTAGAAAACAAGCAAACAAACAAAGCAGACATCTAAATGAAACAAAAACAGAACACACCACAATTGAAGAAAACAAATGAACAGAAGAAAATGAGCAAAAGAAAAAGCACAAGAAATACATATAGATGCAGAGAGACACATGTTCATCCACATAGGAATCCCATAACAACACAAAGCCAGAAGCCATAATACATACACAGAGGACCCATAAGATAAGGAACAAACCCCACAAAAAACATAACAAAACATCATAAGACAAAGAATCACAAAAGACACCATTGTGTTAGTTTTCTGCTAGATGTCTACACTGGTAATGAGGACTGGCATTAAGAGTGGTTTGTGTGCCAGGACAGACTCCTATTGGATAAAACTGAGTTTTCATACATGGGTGGTGATCAATTGGGTTAGGGATGGGGCTTGTGTCTTCTGCTCTCAGTGCTGTGACCCCATCAGGCATAGACACATACAGGTCCTACACATGTTGCCATATGAGTTCATATAAGTGATGTCCTACCGTGGGTAGAAGGCCCTGTTTGCCATTTGTTATCACTTCGTTTTTCAGTTTTCTCCTCTTTTTGCGATATCAAGGATGAGTGACTGAGAATTGTTACTGGGGCAGAATATCCACAGCATCATATCAGTGTGTGGGCCCTCAGTCCTTGGTAATGACTGATATGCAATAGTCACTCAAACTGCTCAATGTTTGAATGACAGTAGTGGAGTAATAGCTCATGAGCAGCAACCAATTGTCCTTGATCCCTTCCAGTGTAGAAAGTATTCTAGTGGCCATAACTCTTATGGTAATGAGACCATTATGTATCGATGGCTTTGCTTAAGGGCCAGTTTCTAAGTTTCCTCCCCCCTTGCTAGCTTTAATCTATCCTATATGCTGGTTCATGTATCCATGGGAGCAATCAGGTCCTAGGGCAATTTCCTGAAACATAACATTCCACCTGACATAGTACTCAATATTTTATAAGTGAGATCTAAAAATGAAATCTCTGTTGTACAGCTGTGAAAGAAAATAGCTAGTTAGATGAATGTGTGTGAGTCTGAACTGGTTGCTGGAAGAATTACTTAAGTTCTGTGAGCTTTGTTTTCTTCTTGTGTATTATAAATAGAAAACTCACATTGATCTTCTATTTAAAAAGAAGAGTAGTGATAGAATGACATAAAGCATTTATCACTACATCAGCCAGAAATCATGTCAGTAAGTCAGGTCACCCTGCTCCACTGTGAAAAGCAGTTAGGTGTCAGAATGAAGCGGCATGGTCCAGGCAGTGAGTGTTTTCAGATTTCAAAGAACACACAAACCTGGAAAGTTTATATATTGAAACAAACATTTTCAATGTGACAAGCATTTCGAATTTAATGGCAGTATTATGGAGCAAAGCCACAGAGATGAGGCAAGACCATTTGAATAGAAGGAATACGTGATGAAGTTAGTTGTTCTGGATACATTTATCTGGAAGATGTTCAGCAGACTTGTCCAAGTTCTTGCCTGTATTTAACGGGAACCAACAGCCTCAAAGTGTCAAGATTCACTTACAGGGTATAGAAAAAAATAACATCATTTTAGGAAGATTGAGGAGTCAGGCCTAGAGGCTGACAGTGTTGATTCACTATTCAAATACTTGTCAAGATCACACCTTAGAAATTCAGTATTCCTCCAAGCATAAAAGGGATCTTGTAAATTCTATAATTGTGTAAAAAATGTCAGCTTCCTTCTAGAGAAGTAGTTTGCAATGGGAGGATATGTGATGCTAGAATTGGTATGTGAATAAAGGATTCTTTACACGTCTGTAGTGTCAGGGACTTCTGTGATGCCTCAAATCAATCACCATCTTACCTATAAGTTCATTGCCACAGTAAAGCAAACATATTTTATTGTATCACATTGCCATCTTTTGAGAAAGCAATAGCCGATTCTTGTCACATATAAACTTTTGTCCTGAGAGTTTAGGATGGAAAATAAATAAAGGCAGAAACATATACATATAGCCATGTGTGTATAAAATGAATAACCTTGTTTTATTCCTTTCTGTCTTTCTTTCTTTTCTTTTCTTTCTTGAGACAGTGTTTTTCAGTGTATCCTTGAATGTCCTGTAGCTCACTTTGTAGACCAGACTGGCCTCAAACTCAAAGATCCACCTGCCTCTACCTCCCTAGTGCTGTGATTAAGGTGTGTGCTACCACTACCCAGAGGATAACTTATTTTCATGAGCAATATTAACAAGTAGGTGTGTTATCCAGAGAGAAATTTACACATTTATTTAGTGTGTGACATTCTGTGATAGCTCAGAAAATAAAGTCTAAATTTAAATATCTATAACTGCATTTATGTATCTATCATCTACTTATCTATCATATATCAATCTATTCAGTCATTTGTCTAACACATATACTATTGATAAAGGATTAGAGGCAAATGTGGCAGGTCTGTTCCCAACATATCAGTAAATTCTTTTGGAATGGAAAGCTTGAGTTATATCTTTTATTCTTCTGTTGGGTTATCTCAGAGTTTCTCTCCTAGCAGGAAATTATACTGATCTATATCCCTAAGTCCTAGATACACTTCTTTAACTGTCTTCATTTCCTTGAATGATTTTACATGAAATGTTTGTGGTTGGAATGCACATAGTCTTTTCATGGATGAGTTGAGTTAATCCTCTGAGTTTTACATCTTTATGTGCAGGTGATAAGTCTGATAAAGCTCTGTTTACCAAGAGTTATCTATCCATCTATTTATTTGGAGACAGGGTTTCAGGGTTTCTCTGTGTAACAGCTCCAGCCATCCTGGAATTCGCTTTGTAGACCATGCTGGCCAGGAATTCACAGAGATCCACCTGCCTCTGCCTCCTGTGTGTTGCAATTAAAGGCATGTGCCAACATTTCATGGCCAGGATTAAGGCTAATAAAAAGATGAAATTGCCTCATTGAAGATTGTGTCAAATAATAGCAATCACCATGGAAACAGAGCATCAATCTCTCTGTGTAATGGAAAGTTTGTTTTGAATACCAAGGATAAAAGAGAGAGTAAGGATAAAGAGATGAGAGAGAAATGTAGGCAATTTAGAGGGCAAATAGATACAAACTGTAAACCCATGATCTCCAGTTTTTCCAATGCCAGAAAAATTTACTAAAACGTCAAATATGTTTTGTGAGAGTTTCATGAACATTGATATTGGGGTGAATAAAAAAGACCATAATGTAAAAAAGCAAAACATGCAAAGCCATAAAAATTGGATCTAGGAAGTAATTCTCAGGACTTAGCAGTTTCCTGCACACCAATCTTACTTTGCTCTCAAGAGCAGGAAGGGCTGTTCCCCTTAACTTTGGGTGACATATGTGTATGCACAGTAACTGAAGAAGAGTTTGCTCTTGGAATAGTCTGTGCTAGGAATGGGTAGACTTGATTTCCGAGAATTATGGAAGCAGAGCCTGCAACACACAGTTACTGGCTATAACACTTGTCTCTGCATCTCTATAAGATGAACATAGATGTGACACAGTGTGACTTAATGGTCATCTATCTGACCCCAGGAGAACTTACATGTTCCTCTAATGTTATCTGTGGCTGCAGACATTGGCAGTGGAGTTGAATCACAGGGGAATTACTTTGCGTGTCTGCAAGAGAAGGAAAGTGAAATGCATTAGTTTTCAGAGAGAAGAGCAATTTTTTGGACTACCTTCTGAAAGAGCTTAAAGCTTTTGTTTCTATAGTTTGATTTCAACAATTTACTTCTCCAGCTACCAAGACTGCACAATGTGGTAGTCACATTCATCACATGCACGCACACACATAAACTATTCATAATGAATTTCTATTGTTTTTCATCTCTGAGCTCAGTATGCTAAAGCCAATGCTGTTTAACCCACTGTCTATAATTTGGATTTCCTAATGTGGTTTGGTTCCCAGATTTTTAATTTCTATCAATATTTTATAAGTTTAAAGCATTTCTAATATACTGAAATAAGAAATACTCTGATTAAAAAATAGTGTACCTTATTATTCTTGTAAAGCAAAGCTAAGACATATTTGATGTTTTATTATAAATTAGAATTTTCACTCTTTGGTTAATTTTCTTTCCTTACTACTAATTCTCTTACTTTCAAATAGTACTCACATTTAACTCCCTCAGGGCAGAGATGTCTCATACCACTTGGCATGCAATGTTGAGTTGGCATGCAAAGACTCTTTGCTGAAGTAGCTGGCATGGTGAAAGTGTTTGTGTTGCCAATTTTCTGCCACTGGATTTTTCTTTATTATTAATTTTCATAGTCTTCTCTCTGAGTTGTGTTAGAATTAAGATACAAACACACAGCTCTGGAGGAGTATAAACTTTTTACCTATAATAAACTTACAGAAATATATATTTGAACAGATTTCCCACAAGAAGGAAAACTATTATAATTTAAATACTGCACCTTTTCCCCCTTCTTAGTGCCCTTACTTAAATGTGATGTGGCCTGGGAATTGGGGAGCCACAGGATATCACACATTGATTTATGACAATATCTCAGTAACATAGCTCAGTGTGAACTCAGAATTTTACATGGAATTTTCTCATTAAAATACACTAAAATGTTGGTCAGGCTTCTGTGCTTCACAATTAAAATGGTAAGGAGCTATTCCAATAGGGGAGAGTGAGTTGTTGAATTATTAATAGAGGTAGGTAGGTATATTCTCACTGAAAATACTTTTTAGCATACAGTATATTTTAATAATGCCTCCTTTCCCCTAACCCTTCCCATATCCTCCTCAATTCCCTATCCACCAAAATCCACACACACCCTCTCACTAGAATACAAACAAGTATCTAAAATACTACTACTAATGATAATAGTATAAAATAAAGGCAATAAAAACAGAAAAAGAGCCAAAATCATGCCCAAGGAACACATATAGATGCAGAGACACACACTTTCACACACAGAGAAATTCAATAAAAACTCAAAATTTGAGACCATAATATATATGTATGAATATATATGACCTATAAGAAAAAATCCCTGACAAAGCCTTATGAGATAAAGAATCTCTAAAAATGCCATAGAGTTAACTTTCTGTGGGTCATCTATTGCTAGGTAAGGAGCCTGGTCTTAAGAGTGCCTTGCATCTCCAGTGAGACACCATCAGAAAGAATCAATTTTTCATTTGTGAGTGGATATCAATTAGAGATAACTTCTAGGATAGGGATGTGCACCTGCTCCCATTTTCTTTCTTGATGATAGAACTCTCTCTGGCCAGATCTGTGCATGTACTGTGCTTGCTGACACAGTCTCTGTGAGCTCATACCTACTTTGGTCTAGCTTTATCTAGAAAATGTTGTTTTGGTGTCCTCCATCCTCTCTTGCTCATGGAATCTTTCACCTCACCTTCTACAGAGTTCCCTGTGTCCTGAAAGGACAAGCTGATGGAGACATATCATTTAGGAATGAATGTGCCAAGGTCTCTCACTCTCTACACATTGTCTGGCTGTGGATTACTGTATCTTTTCCCATATGTCACATGAAGAAACTTCTCTGATGATGGCTGAGTAAGTATAGTATAGTATAGTATAGTATAGTATAGTATAGTATAGAGTATAGTAGAATGATATGGTGACTGTATGATTTAACAGAACAGTAATGCTTGGCTTTACATTAGGCCCCTGGATCATCTAATTCCAGGTTTTTTGTCACCCAAGACGTGTTGGGTGTGGGTTCCATCTCACAGAGTGGATCTTAAACACAATGGGATATTAGCTGATTATTTTCACAAAATTTGTTTAATGATTGCACTATCACAACTTACATGTATGTCACCATTGTAAGCTGAAGAGTTTGTATCCGGGGAGGTGTTTATCTTTCTCCTTTGCTAGGATGCAGAGTACCTTCCAGTTCCAGTAATACTAGTAAGTAGTGGTGAAGGCTGTAGGTAGATATCAGCTCAACTTCTTATGTTCAATGAATTTTGTAGTTTAAATATGTCATTTTGTGACGTATTTTTAAAACCACTGGAATGCACTGAAGTATGTAATTGACAGAAAGAAGCTTTATTGTTGTCTCTCATTAGATTGTTCTTATTTCTATATGCAGAACAAATGACTGAGTGTGTACTTGTGGAGTCATAGAAGTTTGTATATATTATGTATGTAATTAGTTGTATTGATATTATACAGGTATGCTTAGGTCAATTTCATCACACAAACTGGAAGGGAGAAAAAAAACTCAGAAAAGTTTCAAACATATTTTGGAAAATTTAAATGAGCAAGTATTACCCTAAATTTTTCCCTAACTGCTTTACATAAAATGTATAGTAGTTTTTGTGAATGGATTTTACAAAACCCAAGTAATCTTAGAGATCTTTTAAACTTTGGAAATTAGGGAGTCTTCACCTGAAACTGTAACTTTCTTCATTGTGTAGGCTTAATGCTTTTCCACAGCCCTTGTCCCAAGTACAGATTATTATACTCTCTATAACCTGCCAGCTTCAGTGAGAAGTCCAATGACAGTGCTATACCAATGACAGCTCTCTGTACCATGGCTTTTCTGATCATTTTCTTGAAGGTTAGTGAATATCGATGGACTAAGCTCTCAATAGTCCACATAGCCCATGACTCTGTTCTCTGGACTCCCATAAATCCCTTCTCTCCTGGCACTGAACAGTTCTAGCTCACTCAATCCTCACTACATGTTTTCCTGAGAAGAGTAGTCAAGCTTACAGCTTTGACATGTTATTTTGTTTTTATTTTAAAAGCATATTATTGTCATTATTATTTCTGTTATCGTTATTGTGTGTGTACTTGTATGTACATGGCCATGTAGGTGCTGTCAGAAACAAGCAGAAGGTTTTTCCAACACTTGGATCTGGAGTTACATGTGGTTCTGGATGTTGGGAACTGAACTCAGGTGCTTTGTAAAAGAAGCAAGTGCTCTTAACAACTGAGCCATCTTTCAGCCTGCCCAATCTAAAAGTTTTCTTATGATAATCAATGGGTACTTTCTTTAAACATAGTTGACATCACTCAATAATTTCCTTTGAGAGAGTAGTTGAAATCTGTTGGAATTATTTATTTATTTGCTTTTGCTTTGCTGGGATTGAACTAAGGTCCTCAGCAATACCAGACAAGTGCTTTACCATTGACCTATACATATAGCACAAGGCTACTTGCCTATCTCTATTGTATCTCATTTTACTCATGGCATGATCCTGTATTTCTGACTGTTCTTGGAAATTGTCTGGGAATTACTTCATCCCTATAGCTGTCCAGAAATGCTTTCAGCATATGTAGAGCTAAACAGGTAACTGCAGATATTGGGAAAAGTATCATGATTTAGCAGTCTGAGTGGTGGGTGATCTGGGAATTTCTTTGTTCTCAGTTCCCAATAGATATCATTGTATGACAAAATTTTTTTTGGGGGGAGATGCTATGCACACATCTTCTCATCCCAAATTGGGGGCCCATGACAGACCAAAGTATGAATACCATCAAAGTCCAGTTTGGTAAACCAGTATGTTTTACTGGAGCTGCTTATGGAAACATGGGTGAATGATTATCTACAGGACCACAAATGACTCTTAACAGATGCATCACCAAAGCCCACCTTAGCACAAGCTACAGCTCACAAAAATTTGGAATCAGGAGTAAATTACCCAGCCTGAATGCAGCTCAAGTGATTGGAGAGTGTCCTTTCCAAGTGACTCTGATTTAATCCTGTTTCAGGCATCCCTGCTGGTTTCTCCTTCTTTGGGGAAGCTGATCTGATCTCAGAGTCTTAATTGCAGCTTGGCTAGTCTAAGAGAGACTCTCACTTTTTGTTGCTTACTGTGGCAGGGAAGGACCTAGTGAATCCATTCAGTTTCAGGGACTTGCTGAAGATACATGTGTTGTTTGGTTTCCTGTTTAAGGAGCTTCCCTAAAGGACAGATCTTTCAATATCAGAGGAAATTTTTGAACAACACTGCACATTCACACCACACACACACACAAACACACACACACACACACAGGGTTATTTAAAGAAAAGTTTTGAAATTAAATAGAAATTTCAGAGATAATTCATAATTCCTGCTGGCTTACATATACAGCCTGCTAGATATTTGTACCTTTCAGGAAATTGCTACATGGGTTAGTGATGATCTATCTATACGGATACCTTCCTTTGTAGAGTCTACAGTGCATCATAGATGATTCTTGTGTTGCACATCTTCTGGGTTTGCACAAATATATGATGACACACAGTCACCAACAGAATCATGGAAAATAATTGTATTACCCTCAGAAAATATCCTTTCCATCCATTTCTTCAACTGTGAATGTTTTTATTTATTCATTTTTATAATTACATCTTCTATGGAACAGCATAGACTCCACTAAACAGTCAGATATTTATCTCACTGACTCTTTCTCTCTATATTCATTTAAATTCTGCCCATGTCTCCTCTAGTCACATTTTATATTCTATTTCTCTTTCTTTTTTTTTTACAGTGAACTAGCCAGAGAAAATGTTTATTTCCCATTCTTTTTTTTATTTTCCAGTTAAAATTTAGATAAGAAACAAGGTTGTTTCACAAGTCAGTTCCAGGTCCCTCTCCCTTTCCCTTCCCTCCTCCCGTGCCCTCCCCCCAACCCCCCCCCCGTTATCTCCTCATTCCCCCAGGGAGGGTGAGGCCCTCCATGTGGGTGTCCATAGTCTGTCATTTCATATAGGGCAGGGCTAGACCCTTCCCCAAGAGTTCAGGGTGAGAGTGCACCTCACATTGTTCTATGGGAGTCCAAAGTCCATGTGTATACTTGGGATGGGTACTGATCTGCTGCACCAGGCTCAATAGATTACCTAGGCTTCCTCACTGACACCCAGATTCAGGGGGGTCTTGATCAGTCCCATGCTGGATTCCCAGGCTGATGCCTGGGATTCAAGAGTTAACCTTTGTCTGGTCAGCTGTTTCTGGGGGTTAAACCAGCCCAGTCTTAAGCCCTTTGATCATCAATCCTCCCTCTCTATTACTGGCTTTCTTGAGTTCAGCTCAGTACTTAACCGAGGGAGTCTGCCTCTTCTTCGATCAGCCACTAAATGAAGTTTCTGTTTCCCAGACTCTCTGGCCATAGGATTGTAGGCTGGCACTCCCCAGATCTATGTCTAAAATCCATATATGAAAGAGTACATTCCATGTTTCTCTTTTTGTGACTGTGTCACCTCACTCAGGATGGTTTCTTCTAGTGTCATCCATTTGCCTGCAAATCTCAGGATTCCATTTTTTTTTCTGCTGAGTAGTACTCCATTGTGTAAATGTACCACATTTTCTCTATCCACTCTTCGGTTGAGGGACATCTAGGTTGCTTCCAAGTTCTGGCTATTACAAATAAAGCTGCTATGAACATAGTGGAACAGACATCTTTGTTGTATGAATGGGCATCTTTTGGATATATGCCTAAGGGTGGAGTTGCTGGGTCTTGTGGTAGGTTTATTCCCATTTTTCTGAGGAATCTCCATACTGGTTTCCAAAGTGGCTGAACCAGTTGGCACTCCCACCAGCAATGGTGGAGTGTCCCCCTTTCACCACATCCTCTCCAGCATAAATTGTCATTGGTGTTTTTGATTTTAGCCATTCTGACAGGAGTGAGATGGTATGTCAGAGTTGTTTTGATTTGCATTTCCCAGATGGCTAAGGATGTTGAGCACTTTCTCAAGTGCCTCTCAGCCATTTTAGACTCCTCTATTGAAAACTCTCTATTTAGTTCTGCAGCCCACTTTTTAATTGGATTCTTTGGTGTTTTGGAGACTTGCTTTATGAGTTCTTTGTAAATTTTGGAGATCAACCCTCTGTCAGATGTGGGATTAGTGAATATTTTTTCCCATTCTGTGGGCTGCCTTTTTGTCTTGCTGACTGTGTCCTTTGCCTTACAGAAGCTTCTCAGTTTCAGTAGGTCCCATTTATTAATTGTTGATCTCACTGTCTGTGCTACTGGTGTTATATTCAGGAAGCTGTCTCCTGTACCAATTCGTTCAAGGGTATCACCCACTTTCTCTTCTAAGAGTTTCAGTGTGGCTGGATTTATGTTGAGGTCTTTGATCCATTTGGACTTAAGTTTTGTGCATGGCGATAAACATGGATCGATCTGCATTCTTCTACATGCCAGTCTCCAGTTATGCCAGCACCATTTGTTGAAGATGCTTTCTTTATTCCATTGTATATTTTTAGCTTCTTTGTCAAAGATCAGATGTTCGTACGTGTGTGGGTTAATACCCGGGTTTTCAATTTGATTCCATTGTTCTACCTGTCTATTTTTGTGCCAATACCAAGCTGTTTTCAGGACTATAGCTCTATAATAGAGCTTGAGGTCAGGGATGGTGATGCCTCCGGACGTTGCCTTGTTGAACAGGGTTATTTTGGCTATCCTGGGTCTTTTGTTTTTCCATACAAAATTGATTATTGTTCTTTCAAGGTCTGTGAAGAATTGTGCTGGGATTTTAATGGGGATTGCATTGAATCTGTAGATTGCTTTTGGCAGGATTGCCATTTTTACTATATTGATCCTACCTATCCAAGCGCATGGGAGATCTTTCCATTTTCTGAGGGCCTCTTTAATTTCTTTCTTTAAAGATTAAAAGTTCTTACGATACAGGTCTTTGACTTGTTTGGTTAGCATTACCTCAAGGTATTTTATGTTGTTTGTGGCAATTGCAAAGGGTGATGTTTCTCTGATTTCTTTTTCAGCCCTTTTATCTATTTCTCTTTCTTTTGTTAAAAATTATCATGAAACAAATATCTCTAGTTAAAGAAGATTAACAATGCTGTAGTTTCAAGATTTCTTTCATAATAGCATATTTATCAACAATTTGGCTACTTAATTGAAAGAATACATGTTCCAGTGTACAAATCTGTCATTAGGCTAATTGTAATCTTCCAGGTATTGTCTATAACATTTGCGCTTCAGTTCAGGTTCTCATACTCTGCTTGTGGCTTTGATGAACTATTCTCTGAACATTATTTCCATGTTCAAAGTAGAATAAAAGTGAATGACTTTTCACTGGGATGTCATAATCATTAACTCTAAAAAATGTAAAAATGTCCTAAATTTTACACTACTCACTGTGTGGTTTTAAAATTACTTCATGAGTTAATAGAGCATGAATAAAATAACTAATGAAATGAGTGACCTAAGGGACTATTATTTAATCTAAATAAACTTTTATTTGAACTTTTAAAATATAGAAGATAGTACATATTGTTTGCCGAAGGTCATATAACCTTAGGGCCCAAATCAAACAATCATTTTATTTCTATACTTTGATAGACAAAGACAGATGCTCTGGAGCAAGCTGGGTACCCACAATTGATGAATTTATAGGCTCTGGGTTCCGTAAGATAACTTACCTCACTAAAAGTAAGGTGGAAAAGCAGTTGAGGAAAACTCATGGCATCAACCTTGGACAACTAAATATGTGCACATACATGTGACCCTAACACATAAATCCATGCATACAAACATGCACATACATCTGAAAACAAGAGTATTTGACTTTTGGATCTCTTGGAAGTGACTGTTAAGGTGATATTCCAAGTAACCTAGCATACATTCATTTAGCCACAATACAACTACTCAAATAAATGGAATTTATATTGTAATTAATATATTTAGTCCTCAAATCTTACTCAAGCAGCACCAATGGTTTCTACAGTAACCTGTTATAATAGAAAAGTTCTAATTGAAACTCATGTATTGCTGTGAATTGTATTGTTTTGTTAGTCATCTTTGGTTTGGATGCATTTTTAGTCATTTTTTTTAACTTCCATAACTTCCTATTTTTTAAACATATCACAGGCCAGTTTCCTATGCATTTGGTGTTTCCTCTCTTCTACGTTGTTTTTCAATTTGAATTTTTCTGAGCTGTTTTCAGTACTAAGTATAGTTTATGTACTTGGCCTGGATGATTTATAATTCTTGATTCAAAGTTCATTATACATTTATTAATTGACTTTCATGTCACTAGGGCAAATACCTCACAAAAGAAATATAAGAGAAGATGAGTTTATTGGGACTCATGTTTTAGAGGATTCCATCTTTAATCCTTCACTCTCTTGGTTGTGGATCCATGATAGGAGAGATCATCATGGCAAAAGGAGCATGTAACAGAAGCTGCTCACCTACTGGTGGACAGAAAGGGATGAAAAAGAAAGGGTCATGACCAAAGATAACTCCAAATGACCTACTTTATTCTTGACATCCAAGTTATGTTTCAGTTAAGGATACGAGTCATGAGTTATGAGCTCCTTGTGGGTGCGAGGAATTGAAACTCAGTCCTCTGGAAGATTATCCATTGCTCTTAACTGCTGAGCCATCTCCCCATCCCCCCATCCTAATATTTTTTTAAACATCAAGAGTTGTAATTCTATTTTAATGAGAAAAAGAAAATATTTATCAAGGACTATCATAATGTTACAGCTTCCAACAAAAGGAGCTTGTAGGGAATTAAACTGAAATCTATGCAGTATTTAAAAGGGACACTATGTTGTAGACATTTAAAGTCAGAACCATACTTTGTCCTACTTTTATATGGAGAAACACACTTTAGTATCTACCAGCGGTTCATTGATGGTCCTGTTTCCTTTTTGCTTCAAGTGCCTACATCCCTAGTTATCCTCCTTAAATAATTAAGATTTATTTGTAAGTTCTAAATTTTAGCAAAATGGATGAATCACTTATTAATCAAAATAATTTTGGCACTTATATATGCCATTCTTGGCACTTTTATCACCTTTTTTAAAAAGCAAGAATTTTCTGAATATATCAAAGAAATTTGTAAAAATTTAGGAGAGAAATCCTTGTAAGCACTTTGGTTTGCAGCCTGAGTACATAGATCCATTTGTAATATGCTTGCCTTGGATGCATAACACCTAGTGGAATCTCAGGACTTCACGAATCAGGCATGTTGGTACGTATCTACAGTTCCAGCATGTGCAAGAGACAGACAGCAGGATTAAAATTTCTAGGTCATCCTTGACTCTACAGGATACTGGAAGCCAGCCTGAACTACAAAAGAAACAAACTCAAAACAAAATACTCATAGTTTTATAGAGAGTACAAAACAAAATGTATTTCTTCTTCTGTGCAGCATTGGGAGTCATTGTGGTATCAGGCTACCTGATCTAATATTTCTCCATCCCCTGCTCTACTGCAAGAGATTCTGGACAGTGCCAATTACCTAAAGTCTGTGTTCTGTCTGACCCATTGTCTTCCTTTGATATTTTTCTTTTTTTCCAGTGTAGTATTTTATATATTCTTATGGATTTTATAGGGTCTGTCTGTGTCGCTGGGCTGCCACTGAACTCTCTATGTAGAGCAGGCTAGCCTTCAAATCAGAGATCCATCTGCCTCTGCTTCCCTTGTGCTGGGAATAAATGCATGTGCCACCAGGCTAAGATATGAAAATTTAAGCAATCTGTTTATCTCTTTAATACATATAGAAGTGCTTGCCATGGGAGGGAGAGGGAGCTTGGATTGATATGTAAAATAATATTGCTTCTAAATAAAAAAATTAAATGTGGAATCTTCAAAAGTTTATTTCTTTTTTAAAAATTTAATTTAAATTAGAAACAAGTTTGTTTCACATGTCAATCCTAGCTACCACTCCCTCCCCTCCTCTCCCACTCCCCTTCAAACTCCCTCATCCCCTTTCCCAATCCCTACTCTACCTTCCAAGGAGGGCAAGGCCCTTATTGGGGGACCTAGAAAGTCTGTTATATGATCTGGGGCAGGACCTAGGCTCACCCCCATGTGTCCAGGCAGAGACAGCATCTTTCCATGTGGAATTAGCTCCCAATGTCGATCTGGATGACAGGGCTATATGCTGACTTATTGCCTGAGGCCCCAAAGGATGCTGAGGCCTCCTCTCTGATACCCACGTTCAGAGGGTCTGTATCAGTCCCATGCTGGCCTCTCAGTTATCAGTCTGGTGTCTATGAGCGCCCCTTGTTCAGGTCAGCTGATTCTGTGGGTTTCACCTGCCAAGTCATAACCCCTGAGCTCATCACTCCTCCCTCTCTACAACTGGTTTCCAGGGATTCAGTTCAATGTTTAGTTGTGAGTGTCTGCCTCTGCTTTCTTCAGCCACTGAAACAAGACTCTAGGATGGCACACAATGAAGTCATCAATCACGTTATAGGGAAGGGCATTTAAGGAAGCCTCTCCACTATTGGTTAGATTGTCAGCTGGTGTCATCCTTGTAGATCTCTGGACATCTCACTAGTACCAAATGTCTCTTCAAACCTTTAATGGCTCCTTCTATTATGGAATCTCTCATCCTTCTCTCCTCTATTCTTCACCCCACTCAACTTTCCTGCTCCACCATGTCCTCCTCTCTCCTCCTCTTCAACCCCCCTCATTCTCGCAGCTCCCCGCCCCACCCCCACACTCCCTATCACCTCATAAGATTCTGTCCTGTTCCCCTTCTCTGGGTTACTGTGCATATCTCTCTTAGGGTCCTCCCTGTTTCCCAGACTTTCTGGCTGGGAATTGGAGGCTGGCACTCCCCTGTTTCAGGCCTAAAAACCATATATGACTGAGTACATACCATGATTGTCTTTTTGTGACTGGGTTACCTCACTCAGGATGGTTTCTACTAGTGCCATCCATTTGCCATCAAATTTCAAGATTCCATTGTTTTTTTTTTTCCGCTAAGTAGCACTCCATTGTGTAAATGTACCACATTTTCTCTATCCACTCTTCAGTTGATGGACATCTAGGTTGCTTCCAGGTTTGGGCTATTACAAATAATGCTGCTATGAACATAGTGAAACAGACATCCTTGTTGTATGAATGTACATCTTTTTGGTATATGCCTAACAGTTGAATTGCTGGATCTTGTGTAGACAGATTCCCATTTTCCTGAGGAATCTCCAAAGTTGGTGTACGAGTTGGCACTCCCACCATCAGTGGAGGGATGTTCCCCTCTCTCCACATCCTCTCCAGCATTAATTGTCATTGGTGTTTTTGATTTTAGCCATTCTGACAGGAGTAAGATGGTATCTCAGAGTTGTTTTGATTTGCATTTCCCTGATGGCTAAGGATGTTGAGCACTTTCTCAAATGTGTCTCAGCCATTTTAAACTGCTCTATTGAGAATTCTGTATTTAGTTCTGTGTTCCAATTTTTAATTGGCTCCTTTGGTGTTTTGGAGACTTGCTTCTTGAGTTCTTTGTAAATTTTGGAGATGAGACCTCTGTCAGATGTGGGTTTAGTAAATATCTTTTCCTATTCTGTGGGCTGTCTTTTTGTCTTGTTGACTGTGTCCTTTGCCTTACAGAAGGTAAAAAGCTTTTGAGTTTCAGGAGGTCCCATTTATTAACTGTAAATCTCAGTGTCTGTACCACTGGTGTTATGATCAGGAAACGGTCTCCTGTACCAATTTATCCAAGGGTACTTCCCACTTTCTCTTCTAAGAGTTTCAGTGTGGCTGGATTTATGTTGAGGTTTTTGATCTATCTGGACTCAAGTTTTGTGTATGGTGATAGACATGGGTCTGCAGTCTTCAACATGCCAGCATCCAGTTGGGCCAGCACCATTTGTTGAAGATGATGTCTTTTTTTTCAATGAATAATTTTAGCTTCTTTGTCAAAAATCAAGTGTTCATAGGTGTGTAGGTTAGTATAAAGGTTTTCAATTCGATTCCATTGCACTACCTGTCTATTTTTGTGCAAATACCGAGTTATTTTCAGGACTGTAGCTCTATAATAGAGCTTAAAGTCAGGGATGATGATGTCTCCATATGTTCCTTTATTGTCCAGGGTTGTTTTGGCTATTCTGAGTCTTTTGTTTTCCTATATAAAGTTGAGTATTGTTCTTTCAGTGTTGTGAAAATTTGTTCTGGTATTTTGATGGGGATTGCATTGAATCTGTAGATTGCTTTTGGCAAGATTGCCATTTGTATTATGTTAATCCTACCAATCCAAGAGCATGGGAGATCTTTCCATTTTCTGGTATCATCTTTAATTTCTTTCTTTAAAGACTCAAATATCTTGCTGTACAGGCCTTTCACTTGTTTAGTTAACATTATCCCCAATTATTTTATGCTGTTTGAGGCTATTGTAAAGGGTGATGTTTCTCTGACTTTATTCTCAGCTATTTGTCATACGTATACAATAGGGCTATTGATTTTTTTTAGTTGATCTTGTATCCTGCCACTTCTTTGAAGGTGTTTATCAGCTGTAGGGTTTCCCTGGTATAGTTTTCAGGTTACTTATGTAAACTATCTGCAAATAGTGAAAGTTTAACTTCTTCCTCTCCAATTTGTATCCCCTTGATCTTCTTTTCTTGTGTTATTGCTCCAGCTAGAACTTCAAGTACAATATTGTAGAGATATGGAGAGAGAGGACAGCCTTATCTTCTTCCTGATTTAGAGGAATTGTGTTAAGCTTCTCTCCATTTAGTTTGATGTTAGCTGTTGGTTTACTCTATATTGCTTTTATTATGTTCAGGCATGTTCCTTTTATTCCTGATCTCTCCAGGACCTTTATCAGAAAGGGGTGTTGGATTTTGTCAAAGGCTTTTTCTGCATCAAGTGAGATGATAATGTAGTTTTTCTTTTGCAGTTTGTTTATATTGTGAATTACATTGATAGATTTTCTTATGTTGAACCATCTCTGCATCCCTGGGATGAAGCCTACTTGATCATGGTGGATGATTTTTCTGATGTGTTCTTGAATCCAGTTTTATAGTATTTTATTGAGTATTTTTGCATCAATGTTCAAGGGGGAGATTGGTCTGTAGTTCTCTTTCTTAGTTGTGTCTTTGCATGCCTTGTATAATTGTAGCTCGTAAAACGAGTTTGGCAATGAACCTTCTGTTTCTATTGTGTGGAACACTTTGAGGAGTATTGGAATTAGCTCTTCTCTAAATTTTTGGTAGAATTCTGCACTGAGGCCATCTGGACCTGGGATTTTTTTGGTTGGGAGACTTTTGATGACTGCTTCTATTTCATTAGCGGTTATAGGCTGTTTAGTTTGCTTATCTGCTCTTGATTTAATTTTGGTAAGTGATATATATCCAGATTTTCCATTTCCTTTAAATTCCCTAATTTTATGGAGTACAGGTTTTCAAAGTATGCCCTGAAGATTCTCTCCATTTCCTCAGTGTCTGTTGTTATGTCCCTGTTTTCATTCCTGACTTTGTTGATTTTCATGTTCTCTCTCTCTGTCTTTTAGTTAGTTTTGACAGATGTTTATCTATCTTATTGATTTTCTCGAAAAACCAACTCTATTACTTTGATTCTTTGTACTGTTTTCCTGGTTTCTACTTGATTGATTTCAGCCCTCAATTTGATTATTTCCTGGCATCCACTCCTCCTGGGTAAGTTTGCTTCTTTTTGTTCTAGAGTTTTCAGTTGTGCTGTTAATTCCCTAGTGTGACTATTCTCCAGTTTTCTCATATGTGCACTTAGTGCTATGAATTTTCCTCGTAGTGATGCCTTCAAAGTTTCCGGTAAGTTTGGGTATGTTGTGTCTTCATTTTTGTTGAATTTTAGGAATTCTTTAATTTCTTTCTTTATTTCTTCCTTGACCCATGAATGGTGCAATTGCACATTGTTCAATTTCTATGAGTTTGTAGGGTTTCTGCAATTTGTGTTATATTTGAATTCTAACTTTAAAACATGGTGGTCTGAAAAGATACAGGGCATTATTCCAATATTTTTGTACCTGTTGAGGTTTGCTATGTTGCCTAGTATGGTCGATTTTAGAGAAGGTCCCATGTGGCACTGAGAAGAAGGTATATTTTCTTATGTCTGAGTGGAATGTTCTATAGTTGTCTGTTAAACCTAATTGGGTCATAACTTCTTTTAGTTCCTTTGTTTCTTTGTTAAGTTTTTGTCTGGTGGTCCTATCTAGTGGTGAGAGTGGGGTGCTGAAGTCTCCCACTGGAACTGTGTGATGTCTTTTGTGTGATTTGAGTTTTAGTAATGTTTCTTTTATTAATGTGGGCACCCTTGTATTTTGGGCATAGATGTTCAGAATTGAGACTTCATCCTGATGAATTTTTCCTGTGGTGAATACGAAGTGACCTTCATCTCTTTTGATAGATTTTAGTTTGAAGTGTAATTTGTTCGATAGTAGGATAGGTACACCAGCTTGTTTCTTGGATCCATTTGATTGGAAAAATCTTATTACAACCCTTGACTCTGAGGTAATGTCTGTCTTTGAAGTTGTGTGTTTCTTGTATGCAGCAGAAGGAGGGTTTATTTCTTCGTATCTATTCTGTTAGTCTATGTCTTTTTATAGGCAAATTAGGACCATTAATATTGAGGGAAATAAAGGAACATTGAGTGTTAATTCTTGTTTGTTTTTGATTTGTTGGTGGTGGTGTAATTGTAGATTTACTCCCTTTTTCCTTGTCTTTTGGTAAAGTTGGATTGTCTATTGCTTATGTTTTTGTGAGCACAGTTACCTTCCTTAGATTGATGTTTTCCTTCCAGCACTTTCTGTAGGGCTGGATTTGTGGATATGTATTGTTTAAATCTGGCTTTTTTTGTGGAGTATCTTGTTTGTTTCATCTACAGTGATTGAAAGCTTTGCTGGGTTTAGTAGTCTGAGGCTGGCTTCTGTCGTCTCTTAGTGTTTGTAGAACCTCTATCCAGGACGTTCTGGCTTTCAGAGTTTCCATGGAGAAGTCAGGTGTGATTCTGATAGATTTGCCTTTGGATGTTACTTGGCCTTTTTCCTTTGCTGTTCTTAATTTTCTTCCTTTATTCTCTATGTTTGGGGTTTTTACTATTATGTGGTGAGGGGACTTTCTTTTGGAGGCCACTCAATTTGATGTTCTGTAGGCTTTTTGTACTTTCATTGGCATGTTTTTCTTTAGGTTGTGAAAGTTTTCTTCTATCATTTTGTTGAATATGTTTTCTGCCCCTTTGAGGTCGTTTTCTTTACCTACTTCTATACCTATTATTCTTAGGTTTGGTCTTTTCATGGTTTTCCCATATTTCCTGGATATTTTGTGTTAGGACTTAAGATTTTCTTTGGTCAATGAATCTACTTCCCCTAGTGTATCTTCAATACCTGAGATTCTCTCTTCCATCTCTTGTATTCTGTTGGCTATGCTTGTATCTGTAGTACCTGACCATTTGCCTGGCTTTTCTATTTCCAGCATTCCTTCAGACTGTTTTTTTTAATTGTCTGTATTTCAGCTTTCTACTTTTGCACTGTTTAAATTGTTTCTTGCAATTTTTTTCTTTGTCTTTTCCTCCCTTTCTTGCATATGTTGGATTTTTTGGTTTGTCTTTTCTTCCATGTCTTGCATTTTTTGGTTTGTTTTTTCTTCCGGTTCTGTAAAAGATTTTCTCATTTCTTCTTTTAGGGTCTCTCTCATCTTCATAAAGTCGTTTTACAGGGCATTCTCTTCTATTTCATCTGTGTTGTGATGTTCATATCTTGCTGCTCTAGAGTCCCTTGACTCTAGTGGTGTCATTGTTTTTTCTGTTGTTGACTTTGTTGTCTTCTCATTCCTTCTTTCAGTGGGTACAAGTGGGGTCTCTTCCTTTCCTGATGAGTACGGGTCCAAGGTTCTCTTCCGGTGGGTGCAAGCAGGTCCAATTCACTGATGGGTCTTACGGTGTGTGCAGATGGGACTTAGACACTCCCTCTCCTCTGCATTCTGCCTTCTGCCCTCAGTGTGGGTGGGCATAGGCAGGCTCGCTCAGCAGGCTCCTGGTAGCTTGGTCCTATGGGGGCAAGTTAAGATTGCTGCAGTTCCCAGTCTAGGAGATCCCGGAGAGGGTGAGCAGAAGGAAGTGGTGACCAGGAAGGGGGCTCGGAGCTCACTTCTACCCTCTGTACTCTGCCCTGAGTGGGGACATGAGTAGTCAGGCTCTCTGGGCAGGCTTCTGATAGCTTGGTCCTCTGAGGGTGAGTTGAGCTTGCTGCAGTTCCCAGTCCAGGAGGTTCCTTTGTCTTTTAATTTAAGTTAGTTTCTATACATGACTTGTAAGTTATATTTTCATTTGAGGAATTTCTTGGAAGTCCTACTTGAATTTGGCTAATTCTTCTGGGTCATCCTGTGATATTTACATATTTCCTTAACCAAGCCTAATTCTTTGACCATAAACCAACTGAGATTCATTGTTCCCTGTATATTAAAACTGAACACAAAGTTTATTTCATTCAAGTTTTTATTAAAAAGTCATGTGCGTAGTTGTTTCAATAAACTGAATATAATATTGCCTTCAAAGAGCAGTCCTCCTAATGATGTGGATTTCCTTTACAGTAAGCATTTTACCACTGCACATTTTGTGAAAACTGTGCACTTCCTTCTAAACCCTGCTCAGCCTGACTGCTGAGCACAGTTAAAAGCCACCAAGAGACTTGTCTGAGAGTATGTGATTGGTCTTTAAGACCACACTGATTTTAGAAGCTAAAGAATGACTCTGCCTTCTTTTTATTTTTTCTCTCCCAAGGAAACCCACATACTGTTTTTCTGAACATAAATTATAGCATACAAAGGTAATAAACTGAGAATGTAATGGCCTTAGTGTTACCAGGGATTTTAAGGAGTCTTGAGGGGTGCAGGGGGATTATGCTCTATGGAGGCTTCAAAGTCATGTTTAGACTGACTGTCTAGACAGTAGGAAATGAAAATTTGGCAGCCATAGCTGTGTAATAGCATATTTATACAGACTGGGTAGTAGGTGCAGTTACATCCTGCCAACATCTACAAGGAAAACTAAGACGATGTAGCTTGTTCCTCCTTTGAAGTGATGACTTCCATTATTGCATTTATCTAATACATAGAATGGCAAGTATGCCCTGTGTCCCACAGTGTGAAAACCTGTTGAGAAAGCTTTACCAAGGGACCAAATACATTATCAAATATATCCACCAGAAAGGATATGTTTTCTTCCCTTATTTTTAGAAACAGAGATTTTATATATATATATATATATATATATATATATATATATATATATATATATATAATATTTTTCTGGTTGTCAATTGTCAATTCAGTGCCATAAGTAACTTTTTTATTTTTTAAATTAAAATATAGTTACAGCATATAACATGCCTAGTGTGTATAATATTACTTGTTAATACAGATAATCTATAGCAAACTCTACAAATGATAATAAATAATATTAACAATCTATAATAATGTGGATAAATCTACAAAATACTCCTACACCTAAATGCTCAAGACACATTATTGAAGAGGGGGCAAAAGAAATTGTAAAAGCCAGAGGATCAGTGAGTTTGCTGTGAGAATGTGTCTTCTGGTAATGTTAAGCTACACCCATAAGTCTCACCAACATGGCTACCCAAAAGATGGGCTGACCAAGGACAATGCCCATGGACATGTCAGTGTGGATGGAGCCAGAACCCACAAAGCCTTACCCTACACAAATAACTATAGACAACTGAGAAAAACTGGGAGCAGGAGAGATGGTCCGTCTTAGGGGAGAGTACAGCAACTGTTTGTCCAGCATCAAATTCTTAGCCCTGAAAACATATATTTACAATGTAAATTAGTTACTTCTATGTAAGATTTGACTTCAAAATAACTTGAGCCTAGTCAGTATATTCTAGAGAAGCATCATGAAAAGATAAACAATCATCATTTTGACTTGATTTGGGGACCAAAGAGTTGCTAGCTGTATGATATGTACATTTTTTTGAAATAATGAAATTTTATCTTTATTTACCAATCACCATATAGTTTTTCTTAATTTTATGTATGCAACAGGTAAGTTTTGGTATAGGGTTTGATTTTATTCAACTTGATGTGGGTACATTTATTGAAAGTATTTTTTCTTCTGAATATGTGTCCTCACCAACTTTGTTGAGCCCTCCAAATCAGTTTCCGTAGTCTAGTGTTCATTTTTATATCAATGATATGGTGTTTGGCTTACCATGATTTTGTTGTGTTTGGAGTCAGGTGTCATAATGTCTCTAGTTTTGTTCTATATGCTCAAGATTGTTTTAATTATTGAGAATCTTCTATGGTTCTAAGTGGACTTTTTAGCTTTTTTATTACTTTAATTTTAAATAGCTTGCTTCACATATCAATCCCAGTTCCCTCTCACTCCTCTCCTCCTGCAACCCCCCAACATCCCTCCCAGCCTCCCACCCTATCCCCACTTCCTTCCACATAGGTGATATCCAGAGTCTGTCATTTCACTCAGGGTAGGGTCAAGACACTCCCCTAAGAGTCCAGGCTGAGAAAGCATCCCTCTTTGTGTTATGGACACACGAAGTCCATTTGTATGCCAGGGATAAACACTGATCTACTGCCCAGGACCCCATAGGTTGCCCAGACCTTCTCATTGACGCTCACACTCAGGGGGTCTGGATCAGTCCCATGCTGGCCTCCCAGCTGTCGGTCTGGGGTCCAAGAGCTCCCCCTTGTTCAGATCAGCTGTCTCTGCTGGTTTTGCCAGCCCATTCTTTGCCAATTTGCTCCTCGCTCCTCTCTCTCTGTCACTGGGTTCCATAGGTTCAGTTCAGTGTTTAAATGTGAGTGTTTACCTCTGCTTCCATCAGTCACTGGATGAAGGTTCTAGGATGGCATATAGGGTAGACGTCAAGTTCACTATCAGGAATGGGCATTTAAGGTAGTCTCTCCACTATTGCTTATCTTGCCAGTTGGTGTCATTCCTTTAGATCACTACAGGTCTCACTGGTGCCAGATCTGTCTTCTAACCTATGACTCCCTCTTTTACGGTATTTCTCATCCTGTTCTCCCCCTATTCTACCCCCCACTCAACCTTTCTGTTCCCCCATGACCTACTCTTTCTTTCTCTTCTCTCCCTCTCTTCTTCCCAGCTCCCACCCCCCACCCCTCGCCGTGTTCCCAATCTGTTCAAAAGATCTTGCCTCATTCCTCTTCTCTGGGGTACCATGCATATTTTTCTTAGATTCTTTCCTGTTTCCCAGACTCTCTTGTCAGTGGAAGTGTAGACTGGCCCTCTCCTGATCCATGTCTAAAATCCATATATGAATGAGTACATACCATGTTTGTCTTTTGGTGACTGGGTTACCTCACTCAGGATGGTTTCTTCTAGAGCCAGCCATTTACCTGTGAATTTCAAGATTCCATTGTTTGTTTTTTCTGCTGAATAGTACTCCATTGTGTAAATGTAACACATTTTCTCTATCCACTCTTCAGTTGAGGGGCATCTAGGTTGCTTCCAGGTTCTGGCTATTACAAATAATGCTGCTATAAACATAGTGGAGCAGATGCCCTTGTTGTATGAATTTGCCTCATTTGGATATATGCCTAGGAGTGGAATTGCTGGGTCTTGTGGTATATTGATTCCCATTTTCCTAAGGAATTTCCATACTGATTTTCAAAGTGGCTGTACGACTTGGCACTCCCACCAGCAGTGGAGGGGTGTTTCCCCCTCTCCACATCCTCTCCAGCATAAATTGTTGTTGGTGTTTTTGATTTTAGCCATTCTGACAGGAGTAAGATGGTATCTCAAAGTTGTTTTGATTTGCATTTTTAAGACTGGTTTTCTACTATAGTGAAGAGTATTATTCAGGCAGAGATTTTTTCAGGACCTCTGGTCAGCTCACAAATAACCACACAGACATTTAAATTGATTATAAATGCTTGTCTGTCAGCTCGAGCTTGTTGCTGACTAGATCTTCCAACTTAAATTAACCTATATTGCTTATATACCCTTTACTGTGTGGCAGTACCTTCTTTCAGCATAGCATTTTCATTTTGCTTCTTTCTTCATCTCCTCCCTATTCCTTCTTCCCAGCTGCCTCCTAATCCAAATCTCTTGCCCAAACTCTTCCTGTCCAGCTACAGACCAGTCAGCTCTTTATTAACCAATGAGCATAATACATATTTGCAGGGCATGAAGATTATTCCATTACAGAATTATTGAGATCTTACAAAAATTTCTTTGAATATAGACTTCTTGGGGTAGTTTGGATATTTTAACAATAGGCCTTCAACTATGAACACAAGGATATAGTCCATTTATTCAGATTCATTTTAAACTCTTTCCTCATTATTTTATAGTTTTTATTGAAGAGATCTTTCAGGCTTTGGGCTGTGTTTGTTATCTTTTTCACAGTTATTATAACAGAGGTACTTCACTGATTTTTTTCTGAAAAATCCATGATGGCATGATTGCTTTATTTTTTATACTATAATTTAAGTGAATTTTTCTGAGAGTATTTGAGGGTGTGTGTGTGTGTGTGTGTGTGTGTGTGTGTGTGTGCAGTTGTTATAGTCTATGTCTTACTATTTTGATCAGATTAAGGTAAAATATTCATATATTTAAGACTAACACTGAATTTGTGGTCTTTTAATATCTTTTCTGAAATTTTGGAGTTATACACATGTTCCTTCACTATGCAAAGAAGTCTGGCACTTCAAATAAAATTTGTGGAGATTCTTTAGTGTAATAAAAATGAGAAGCTCGTCTTGATCCTTATCTTAGAAATAAAACTTTCATCCTCTTCTTTTGGTGTAATATCAAAATCAGTTTGTTGTATATGTTACATAGCTCATATCTATGGAAGGATCTTCCATTTTTACCCAGTTCATCATTAATTTTTTTATCACTAAGGGATGTTGAATCTTATAAAATTCTTTTTATGTATTCATTGGATAATATAGTTTTTGTATGAGTGTATTAAGTCAAGGAACACATTGATTTTCAAGTATTAAAATATCCTCGAATCCCTGGATTTAGTCATGAGATCATAGTAAATGATCTAAGTGGGCTGTTGAATCTGGTGTGCTAGCATACTGTTGACAATTTTGCCTCTGTTAGGTAATGTTGTTCATTAGGAATGTTGTCTAACAGTTTTAATTTGCGTTACATCTTTATCTGTTTTCGTATTAGGATAATATTGGTCTCATTCATTGTTGAAATATATATATATATATATATATATTAACTAGCATTTCTCTTCATATTTAATGGACCAGAAAAAGAAAATGCAGAAACCTTTAACTTCTTTCCTTCTGATAAATTTGACTATAATTCATCTGAGAGGGCACATTCCCTCAGGAACAGTGTCACTCCCCTGACAATGACAATTTAAGCACTGTGAAATGGATTATACCTACTAGCCATCTTCCTCTGGAATTCAGTAGAACATCTCTCTAAGTATTTGAGATTTTCCTTCTCAGTCTCAACCATGCATCAATCATGATGTTATTCTTAAATGGCTGATATTACACTTACTCTACTGTATAAAAATAATTTAGCAAATGTTAGGAATATGCTTAAAAAGATAAGTTTTGTCAATGACATAAACAATTTAAAATATTTTCTGTGTCACTTTTCTTATTTAAACTATTTAAGTTTAGCTATATTAGGCATAGATGAAATTAAATGAGTGTAGAATTTTGAAGAATTTAGTGATACCAAATTGTAGGGAAAACTGCATGCATGCTACAAATTTATGCTATTGTCAGCTCTTCCTGTTTTCCATGTAGTATTAGGATACGTAGTAATTATTTTCCTAAATGCTTACAGACTATGAATGAGAGGTAACACAGAATCACAGAATCATAAAAAGTTTCATGCAATGGATCCTTCATTCTTGATTTTAACTTTTATAACTTTAATTATGCAATAAACCAACATGACTGTTTTCAGTGAAATTATGTATTACTTTAGTTCATATGATTAATTTATGTGTGCCATTACTGACTCCCATTAAACATTAGGAATTTATTCACTGAAATATTTATGGTCAGTACTGAGACTTAAGAAGTAAATGAGAAACTGAATAAGAGTATTAATAATGTAAGGTTGTGTGAAGAGTTATAAATTTAAACATGGGCAAGTTGATGTGTATTCTCTTAGTATATCTCAGATTGATGGGTCCAATGATGAGGCAACGTATTTTAGGCCGCAAAAGAGTCTCTTGCAAATGGGTGTCATGGAGTAAGTCCCTATCCGGTGTGAAATTGTGGAGCAAAGACAACGTGTCACTTTCGTAAAACTTTTTCTCAGTGTGAAAACAGAAAACACAAAAATAATGGAAAGCAGGAACGATTTGGGAAACTCAGGGCTTAGAAAACACTTATGGTAGTAGATAGCATAGACAAGTTTTTAAACGTTTTTAATGAATTTGCTATTGTTGGAATGCCTAGAAGATTAAGAGTAACAAATTCAGAAGAGAAGGAAATGAGTATGGGGTATGGATAAATCTTTTAAGAAAAACAGGAAAAGTAGGAAGAAGCAGGAAAATAATAGTAAGTAGAGGAACTGGGCAAGACTCTCAAGGGGGAGAGGTCTGATCTTCTTTTGAGAAGAAACCAGAACAAAGATAAGAAGAAACAGAGAAAAGCAGAAAGAAGGAGATTAAGAGGACAAGTCATCCTTTCCAGAGGGACTCCACGTTGAATATTGTAGCCTGTGGTGTAGGAGAAACTGCAGGCCACCTACTCAAACAGCAATCACCCTACCCCTGGTGCCCAGGCCAGCCAGCATGAGTATGCACATGCATGACAGGCACTTCCTCCCTGAGCCAAGCCTGCCTCTATGCCCAGAGACTGCTGGTGAAGAGACATCTGACCCAGAGACAACAATGATGGAAGGACAACTTAGCAGAGTAAGCCTTTTTGAGCTTGATAGGACCTTGGGAAGGGCTATAAAGGCAGACCTAACTTCCTTAATGAGAGAATCTGCAGCTTGCTCTGGTACTTGCTGACTTCTGTTCCTGAGTCTTTGGTGCTATGTCTTCTCACTTCCTCCTCCAAAGGGTGTTTGAGCAGGATAACCTGGACATCATGGTTTATTTACTTTATCTTAAAATTAAAAAACACACATTCTTCTTCTTCCTCGTTCATCCATTTTTTAATATTTAGTGAAGGTGTTAAATCCTGAGTCTTTTTTTTTCATAGTGGAGTATTGGTGGTAAGTTATGGAGTTTCTCTGGTGTTGAGTAGGATGGTGAGAGATGCATATAAGAAGGCAAATATTATCCTACTTGAAGGATCTGCCCACTGGCTAGAAACAGGTACCCATAAAACCACTTAATGTGTAACTTGTTCTTTTGTTTTTAAGGAGAGAGTTGACTTTGTATCCAAGAGCCATGTAAAAACGAATCTTTGGATGCTGAAGTAACAGGACTACAAGTTCTGTGCAATTCTCTCTACATTGCTACAAACAATAATAACAAGAAGAAAGAGCAGGGATGGTGTTGGGAACACTGAGAGTTTTCCTTGGCAAGTGGGACCTTTTTCCTTCTTCCAATTCCCTTAAAATCGCTTATGCTCTATAACGTTAAAATTTCCCTTCATCTGTACAAGCATAAACAAATGTGGAGAATGTTACCCAAGAGAAACAAGCCTTTACAAAATCCAACTACCACATAACTACCTTACATGCTGAATCTAAAAAGGGGATGAAATGGACATGGAGAGTGGGATAGTAGTGACCAGTGTGGCTCAGGTATGTGTAGGTGTATTGGGTTGTTGAGAATGTCAGTAACAAAACATGAAATTTTAGTTATGTTGGTCAAATGAATTAGAGCAATCTTTGAAAATACAGGGTGCTAGCAATAGTAAGAAAAATATGTTACATAAATGTGAGATAATACATATATCACTCAGCTCAATTCAGATACTACACAATGTAGCTCATATTGTATAGTAATAAATATTAAATATTTTCAATTATGAGTTTTTATAATGAATTTTATTTAAAAAATAAAGTAAGTATATAAAACTTCTAATTGGTTAACTAAATCTGGATGGCTTTGATGGCAGTTGTCTGTAATCCGAGCTCTCTGGACTGTAAATCAGGTGGGAGAATTAAGAGTTTGAGGACAGTATAGGCTTCACAATGAAACTTGTTTAAATAAATGGATAAATAAAATAACAGTAAAACCAAAACCATTTAAAAATAATTATGAGGTAAAAAATTACAGTGATTTTAAACAACAAGAAGAAAATCTGACAACAAAAAAACATTCCTCTTCAAAACATAACTTCCATTGGTGTTTTCTGAGAGGAATTTGAGGTCCTTCCTTTATCTGAATACAGACTTAGATATGTCAAGGGGTCCTCCTAAGTGTATTCTGTGTGTGTGTGTGTGTGTGTGTGTGTGTGCATGCCACACACTCGTGCATACAAAAGCACACACAGTATATTGTTACAGCCTCTGAAAGACAACACACTGCCACTTTCATATTAGATATGGGATCCTTGACAAGGAGATAGTATAGGCAGAGGCTCTGTCCTCAACCCTTCCTTTCTTCAGTATGATTGAAATCAGTTTCTTTTCATGATGTCTCCTCTGTAACACCTATGGTTTCCAGGAATGTTTATTCTCAAATAGACTTCAATTTAATGTTGATTGAAAAATGTAAGTGCTTTCTATTTTCATAGCATTTATTATACTTATTGGGGAAACTCACTCAAATCAAGGGCAATTTTTATTCATTCCTAAGATTGGATTTAGTTTAAAAAGGCCCTGCATACTGTTGGTGGCCTTGGTTGTACCATTTAAGATGAATGATGACACTTAAAACCATATTCTTTCCTAATATAACAGATAGAATGGATCAGCCCAACACCTCACAAGATGGTCTCTATAATCTATTGCAGAAAAATAAAACAAAGCAAAATAATTTGCTTCCCAGGCAGAAGCCACGTGCCAAGTTTCATAACATGATGTCCAATCCCAAGTCTGATATTCTGTGTCATAATGACCCCTGTGGCTATCACTCTCAAAGTCTGGAGAACAGATTTTTAACAAGCCAGAAACATTTTAATAGGGGTTTTAATTAAGCTGAAAAACATGAATTGCTTTCATTGACACACATTTTAATTCAAAACAAGGTCGAGATTTTTTAGTGTATTTTTCATCCATTAAGAAAGGGCCCCAGAGCTACTCTGGCCATTGGTGAAATTAAATGGAAGATGCAGCCACTAGAAAAATATTCCCCCATTTGTGATCTAGATACTTTTGTTTGTTTACAAAGAACTCCATATGAAGCATGTCTTCTTTCATTTTAAGCTCACTGCAGCCAGAAAATGGGCTGGTTACTAAGGACCACAGAAAGTGTTCTGGAATGTTAGTCTGCCCATTGCATTATTGTCTATGAAGACAGGACTTGATATACACAGGAAAAGACTTGGATACAATTTCTCAAATCTCTGAACTAAGCAAGATTGTTGCTGAGACAAAATCTTCCTTTATCTGACACAGGTAGCTGGGTTTTTTTCCTCCTGGAAAGAGAGTGAAGAATGAAAGATATTAGGAGATGCTTGTTGTGAACATTTGGAAAGGAGCTGTAAGACTTTGACAATGTACTTATACCCATCCCGATAGAGCCAAGCAAAGAGAGCAAAGAGGACAGGAGAAGAGGTAGTTATGTTTGGCTTTCACTAGGGAAATGAGGGAAGTCCATGGGCGGCTGATTCCATAAAAATAACTCTGGGTTAGTATCGCATTCCAGAGAACTGCTTATCAGGAAAACAACACCATAAGGTGAGGGAGTAGATGTGGACAGCTGTAGATGGAAGAGGCTGCACAGGAGGAAAATACACCGAGTGAAGATCATGGATCTCTGTAACACATAAGAGAGTGGGCGCTGGAGACCGTGAGGGTGGGACATGGCCGAGGGAAGCTCTAGAAAGCAGTGGTTTCTAACCAAGTGGAGATATTTGCCCTGTTTAACCCTTCCAGTACTTGCCACTGAGAAAGGAATTATGCAAAGCATTTCTGGTTATTTTTCCTTTCCCTTCAGATTTTAAGTGTGGTGATATTTTGTTTATGATCTAATAAAGCTTGCCTGAAGATAAGAATGCAAAGCTAGCCACAGCCATAGAGGCTGGGCAGTGGTGGTACAAATCCCTGCATCCATGCTAGTTAGCAATAGAGGCTGGGCAGTGGTGGTGTACGCCTTTAATCCTAGCACTAGAGAGGAACATAAGACAGGCACTCAGGGTCTCTGTCTATATTCAGTATCCAGTCTTCGTCATTCAGCATTCCATCTCCAATCGAGCTGATGATTTGTGGAGACAGAATCACCCTTTCAGTCTCGGGGAGAGGTAAGAGCTAATGGCTGGTTGCTTTGTTTTTCTGATTTTCAGTTTGAACCCCAATATCTGTCTCTGGGTTTTTATTATTCATGTTACAATAAGTTTCACAGAGATTTCTGAATTCTCCTTTCCAATCATAATTACATTTGGTTTCCAATGGAGAACAAGAAATGAATTGCAATTGCATCCAAAAAATAAGATAAAAGTAAAGTCAAAAGAAGATTACAGAAGCAGTTTTACACTCTTCAGAAGTTGAGAACAATCCACAAAAAAGCAGGGTTAAAAGCATCTGTGACCTAAGTAGAAATGGTCACTTTGGTGTAGAGAGTGAGGAATGCCACTTTTCATTTTCTTCCCTACTTCATTCAAGGTTTCATATAGGACCTTTTCCACACAGAAAGATATCATCTGGCCCCCAGATCCTGTTATTTGTTCAATATGGGAGACTCTGAGGAACAAACGGTATGTTGAACAACATTATTGATTTTTCAGAACCATGCGGTTCTCTGAACTTGTGCATATTGCATCAAAATACTCTAATGCAATATATTATGGAACTTATATTTGGACCCCAAAACCCTTCTTCTTAAACGTTACTGTCAGAAAACAGTTGGCAAAGCAGGCTACCAGGCAGCCTTATGCCTGGGAAAGTCTGGAGTGGAGAGAGAGTGTGTAGGCACAGTTATCTTGGCTAGTGGACATGGTTTAAATGTGAATTTGGATACCAGTGGTTTGTTAGGTTTGCCTCAGTAGTTTATATTACCACATTTACTCAAAGGGGTCCCAACAAATGGTTCAGAGATTGCCAGTTGGAACCCAGTGCTGACACTCTGTAGGGGCTTCATTAATAACTTTCATCATATTGCTTATATAAAGGATTTTAGGATTACATGCAGCAACAAATAAGACTGAAATGGGTTGGGACTTTATTTATCATTATGTAGTCCCTCCTCCCTAGGATAATATTTTCCATAAACATACAGGTTAAATAGGCCAGTGTGATTCAATGTGTATCTTCAAGTGGGTAGGTTCTTGCTTTCATTTTAACACTGCTCTCTTGTGCATTCAATTAGATTGTGTTTGAGAATACAACTTAAGACCTCTCAATTTTACAAATACTCCAACCTGTAATCTAAACCATTCTTGTACAAAAAGACATTAGATATAACTATACTTTAGTGAGTAGGGAGAGGCAAAGAAATTTTGTCTTCCCCAAAAGGACACAAGGAAAATGACTGAGATTAGTGACATGAGAAAGAAGAAATGTGAAGTCTGCGTCTGAGTAATAGATTTCTGGGAAAGACTGATCATTGACTCTCAGTCAGGAAAGGGTCTGTTGTCTTAGAGTTGTTCTCACAGTGTTAATGTTGAGTTCATTTCATTAGACACGAAACAAAAAGTAAATGTACCATACTTAGGTGAAAAAGCAGGTGATTGGAAGCTCTGAGATTGTTAGTAATGCAGAAGTCAGTGTTTTCATAAGTTAGGCAGCATTCCCTAACAAACAAAAAAGACCAAAGTGCAACTAATGCCGTTGCAGCCAGAAGCACAAAGTTAGGCATTATTGGAACCAACATAGTCATTGTCCTTGGAATGATGATAGCTTGGAAGGGAAAGTGTTGATTCTTTTCTGTGTATTTTGTGTTTATTTGTTTATGTCTGTGAAATTAGAGAAAGGCCCCTGTAGAATATGCCTTCTTCTTACATGGTAGGTCTTACTTCTAGGGATATAGCATATTGAATCTAGTTTCTCCCAGAGTCATTGTGTGCAACCAGAGTGGTCCAGCACACACTGCCCAGCTTACAGGGCTGATAACTTATGAGGATGCTTTTTCTTTTACAGTTAATATTTGTATGCAGTTTAGAACATTCATAAGGGAGCTTTTTTCTTTGTCTTGATGTATTCAAGTCATCATTCCTGGAAAATTCTTTATCATGATTTCATCTAAAGACAACCACTGCATGTCTATGTTGGGATCATTTGCATAGCTTTTAATAAGCATGTATGTAATTAAATCTCAGTGATACCTATTTCAAAAGCATCCACTTTCTCCATATCCCCATATCCCTGGCATCACATAAAGCACTGTTTATGAATGAAGTTTTTCTTTGTCCTTTAAGAATTTCCCACACATCTATCAAACTCCAAGAATGTATACTGGGAAAATGACAGTGATGATGATGATGATGAAGACAACATTGACAAGGTGTACACTTTTTTTTTCGTTTTTACGAGACAGGGTTTCTCTGTATTGTTTTGGAGGCTATCAGTCCAGCCCGGCCTCGAACTCACAGAGATCCGCCTGCCTCTGCTTCCCGAGTGCTGGGATTAAAGGCGTGTGCCACCACCGCCCAGCAAGGTGTACATTTTAATTTCACATCTTATAATTTTCTTGTCTGTACCTTTTTGTTATTCTGGATAGGAGGGCAGTACCTTCCATCTGACATTTCTGCATCTCTTACATCCTTTCACAAGGGAACCTGCAATAGAAATGTGAACATAAGTACAGCAGGCAAAGAGGGAGCGAGGAAAAGGAATCTCTTTCTTTTGGAAAGTGAAAAACAAAGACATGCAATTTTAAACTTTAGATTCCCCTAACATTCATGTTTTTCCCATAGTCCTTGACTGAAACTTCATTAGAGTCTACAACTGAGGCAATCAGTTTATTCACTATGTCCTCTGAAGAGTCATCTCCAATCCATCTCAGGCAGCTCATTTCTTTTTATGTGATCTTATACACATAGAGTTGGCATTTTGTCAGTTATTTTCAACTTAAACAGTGTTTTATCATTAAAAATATTTTTGTATATTAAACTGCGAAATTTCCCCCCTCCCCAAATTTGAACCTTTTAATTTATTTACTTGGTTACATCCATATACTTCCAGGAGTAGCAGAAATAGTGTTGAAAGATGTTTATTCTGAGGGCATTACATGGAGTACTTTTCATAGTCTCACCCAAAGCACTTAATCTTCCAAATGAAAAAAAAAACAGGAAATGAACCCAAACTTGGTTTTATGGGTAGAAGAGAATATGTGCAGCTGGAGACATGAATGCAGGTAATAGTTGAGGTAAGTCTAACCCCCATCATGTGCGGATGCTCCATGCATTTTATCAATTTTGTTTCTCATAACTGTGGCTTCCTGTCAATTTTGTGTTATCACTTGACTGGCCTAAAGTATGGCTAGACATAGGGTAAAATACTGTTCTTCTGATTTTCTTTGAGGATGTTCTGTCCAAGTATTGTTGGCTTTGTTTTGCCAAAGAACTCTGACTAATAAACAATATTCTGTTAACCAGAAATATTTAAGGAAGAATACCTAAAATCAAAAGTGTAGAAATTAAAATTAAACACACTTCTAGCTTTTAACAAAACTGATTGATGAATGAATATGTTCCAAGTATTTGTTAGTTTATAGCTATTCTGTTCCCCCATAAGAAAGGACAAAATTTTTGACCTGGGCAGTTAGTAAAGTGCCTGCTATGCAGGCATGAAGACCTGAGTTCAGATTCTGAGCACCCACAGGAACACCTGGGTGGGTGTATATAACTACAATGCTTGGAGATAGAAAAGGAGGGATCCTAGAGTTCCCAAGACAGCCAGTCTAGCATGGGGTATCCAGTAAAAGAGACTGTGTTTCAAACGTAGAAACCTACATAGTTGGACAGTAGACACTGGTCTAGAGCCTTCACAAGACTATTTGTGGATATTTGAACTTCATATACACATGAACTCATGTTCACATACTACATATGCAGATGTGCATGCGTGAGCACAAAAGCCAATAATTTGTGTATGTATCTCTAGGCATACATATAAAGTTAGATATATGTTGATATATGTATATTTAGTCAGTTGAATATGTATATTATTCATACAATGATTCACATGATTCATAATGATGATTTTGATTTATATCCTGAAGTAAATGGAAAACATTTTTATGTTTTATGGTGATTAAATATGATAATTTTAGATAGCAAGTCTAGCAGGCAGCCTTGTGTACAATAAGTAAAAGACATAGTCTAAAAGTTTAAAAATTTAGGCTGTGATCAGAGGCAGAAATAATCAGTATCTAAGTAGATGGTACATGTCATTCTATTTATAGAGTGGAGTGAAGAGACACTAGAAAGTGGATTTAGAACATGGATAATAAGAGAGATCTATTTGATGCTGTGAACACCACTTTGTGTTAGGTATGTGTATAAACATGTACACTCTCACATGAATAGTCATAATAGTCTTTATTGTTTTGCCATAATTTTCAATTTCATTAATATATGCTAGCCTATTCCACAATTACTATGTTAGTGGTAACAGTTGTTGAACTAGGCTATTATTAACAACCAGTAGATGAGTGAGTCTACATGTGACTGTGTCCTACCCATCATTTCTTAAACCCTCATAGACAGGACATATATACGGGGAGAGAACTGAATGATTATTGTATTTCTCATTTTTCAATACTGGTAGATATTAAACTGTGAGTCTTTTGGAGAAGTTAGAAATTTAAAAGAGTTCTGACACTATAGGCCTTGTATTTTCAACCATGATTTTTTTTCCGTCACCAGAGATGGTGCATACTTATTTGATAATAAGAGGCAAAGTGTGTGTGGTTTCCTCTACAAGATCTACATTTTCTTGTTTGTTTCTTGTGCAAACAAAATTATTGGGAAGAACAGTACCTCGTGGTGACATTCCTGTAAGACTGATGAACTGATGAGAATTGGAATGTTAGAAGTCCAAAGCCAAATTATCCTTTCTCTCTCTTAATAGGGATTTGATGCCCTCCTCTGCATGTGAGTTAACATCTGTGTGAACATTAGGTAAATTCTTTTTAATTTATGAACAGACACTTAGCTCCCTCCCATCAACTACAAAGCTAAGAAAGAACACCATTTAATAGCATCTTGGCTCTTTAACTGACATTTCCTAGAAATATTTAATGTTTCTGTCAATATATTTTAAAGATGCCTTGGTTTAGTATTTTATTTGTTCTATTATTATAAAAAACTCACCAAACTGTAGCTATATTGGAACACAGAATTTAGGTAACCTAAATCTTGGTTTCTAGGCCATGATCATTCATATTTTGCTTTAAAAAAGCCATCATTTACTTACTTTGATGTGTGAGCCTTGTTTTTGCATTGACCCTTAACATCTCTGCCATAATATTGATTTCATGTTTCGACACCCAGTATCCCAAAGTGAGGAACAAAGCACACAATAAGGAACATAGTCATCATCACATGCTCAAAAACTGTACTCAACATTGAAAAATATAAGCTGTGTGATACCCAATCATGATAACACTGAGATCTGTAAATAAAGCATATTGTGTTTGGTAATACAAGATGGATGAGTTGTACTCTTTAGGCAAGGCCAAGTCTCCTAAGACTTGCAAAGGACTGATTCAGTCATGATGTAGGAAATTTTATCCAAACCAAACATGGCCAATTTTTATCTTGCTTAAACTTGTTTTCTTTTTGTCTGTACCATTTGTTCTGTGACTATTATCATTGTAAGTATTGATTTTTTTTAACTTGCATTTTTTTCTGGTCCTTTTAAATCAATCCCCTGCCTAATAATTTAGCTCAGTTCTTTGATCACAAGTCACTCTCTCTTCTTAACATCTGGGCTCTTCTTATTCTCTATGCTCAAGAATTCAAGGTAGCTTGCTCACTGATGCATAATCTTGTACAGTACCAATTCTTTCGCAGGGTACAAGGGAACTGAATAAGGAGGACCAGCTATTTCTAAGCAGGGCTGTAAGAGTGGGAAATAGCTTTCCTGATATATTTGTTTCAAAAAGGTGTTTTGCTTTAAGGAAACAAAGAGGAAAACAGTTTGGATATGAAACCAACACTTGGGAAAACCTGGCTGATTTGTTCAGTTTGCTTTCATGCACCTTTTACGAAGGATGCACTTCATCCAAGCCAGCTACAGATAATTTCAGTGTACTGCCATCCTTTTGAATGCACAGGTTCGTTAGCAGAACTTGGAATCATAAATTTGAAAATGTACCAGAATCATTTCAAGGAACACAAAGATTCTCCAGAAGGTTTTGATTGTACATAAGAAAGAGTACGTCCACAGCAGAGTCTCATTTGAATATTTCCCTAAGCAGCTGCTCATATTTTTAATTACTGGAAATGTGTATTAATTAAGAAAATTAGTTTGAATGAGAATAGCTCAGCATAGACTCATATGTTGAAATATTTGGTCCTCAGTTGATGGAACTGTTTGGTTATGATTGGTGTGGCCTTTTTGGAGGAGTTGTGCCACTAGGGACCAGCTTTCAGGATTCAAAAGCTGCACCACTCGCAGTTAGTTGTCTCTGCTTACTGTTTATGGATGAAGATGTAAGGTCTCAGTTACTGTTTCAGCACCATGCCTACCTGCCTGGCTGCTCCCATGTTCTCTGCTATGAGGCCATGAATTTTAATCTTCTATAAGTGAGAGACCTAAATTATATAATGAATTCTTTTATAATTTGATTATGTAGTGAAGGATTGAGAAACCTTCTTTCTTGTCCTTTCTCTGAACTCTTTAAAAAATATACAGTATGTTTTATTGTACAGTGTCTTCCAGAGCTTCTGCTTCTGGTCAACCATTTTTTTTTTCATTCTGAAGCATACTTTTCATGGTCCTTGGTCACCATTATCAAGTTCTATGAATCAACATTTTTCAATTTTAAGATTTAAGAAATTTGTCCATGGCACTTGACTACTTTGCTGTGGTGTTTTTCTTTTTGATGGGCTGTATAATACAAAACTGGGTGTTCTCAGATCACTACTCATAGACATACAACGATATGTCTATGAAATGGTGTTAAACATATAGATGCCATTTTATAATACAATATGGTTAAATTTGGTAATACAGTGATTTGAGTGCAGAAATTTCAATAGCAAGACACTGTCCAAATGTCTAGGAACACAACTAATATTCATCTATATTTTGGTCATGGGGTCCAAGTTTTTGAAACTGGTGTCAATCCTGAAAGGAGAGAAGAAATTCATATTTTTAACACATTTTTATAGTTGTGAAAACTTTCTCCAATTTGTATATGGTGGACTTGGGCATAAAAGTCTCTAAATGGCTCTGTTATGAGATTGAGATGATTAGCAGAATTTTGATTTACATTTCATATCTAATGTGCCTGGTAGTGAACACCACATGAACAATTATGCTAATATTAAACTGGTCAGTAAAACTAACAATGTGCTCACATGAAATAATATGAATATAATAAGAGTTTAAATTGCCTGATGGTGGTGTCACATGCTTTTAATACCAGCACCTGGAAGGCAGAGGCAAGCAAATCTCTGTGAGTCAGAGGCCAGCCTGGTCTACAGAGTGAGTTATAGGACTGTTTGACAGAGAAACCCTGTGTCAAAAAAATAAAAGAGGGAAAAAAAGAGTGTAAATTACTACTGGTGAGATACTATCATTTTTCTTTTACAATTTTATTTGTTTAAGGTTTTCATACATGATCACTCTATCTGTATAACTCCTGATCTTCCCTCTCCATGCTCAGACTCCTCCTTTGCCCTCCTATTAAATTTTTGCAAGTGTCTGTGGAAGCTAGAAGAGAGGGTCAAGTATTCTGAAGCCCAGGTTACAGGCAGTTGTGAGCTGTCCAGGGTAGGTATTGGGAACCCAACTCAGGTGCCCCTCAAACGCAGTGTGCTTAACCATTGAGCCACGACTCCAGCCCCTAATGTCTGTTTTGAATTACATCAACCTATAATATTCCCATAAAGTTTGAAAATCATCTTTCAAAACCACATATATTAGTGCACACCTGCAATGCCAGGCCTTGGAGACCAGAGGAAGGTGTGTGTCACTTCAAGTCCCAAATCAACCATATAGATGACTAGCTAGTGAGACTATGACTCAAAAGAAAGTAGAAATACATTGTTCACAGGACATAGTCTTTCCTAGCCACTCTTTCATTCAGACAGGGTGAAAGGGCTAAAATGAGCAAAGATGATTTCAAGAAAAACATTATACTATATTTGCATGTAAATTCAAGTAATGTTTCTTTCAATTTCAACAGATTCTGCCTCTCATTACACATTTATCTGCATACAAGTGATTCATTATAATCCTTCTGTAGACATAAATTGGTTTGTATAACTATATTCATATCAGTTCTATTAGGAATATTTAATATGACACACATTTTGCAAGCATTACCTCTCTCTGTAATTTCAGTCACAGGAAATAGGTAGCATGATCTGAAAATCAGAAGATTCACCCACTGAGAGTTAAGTAACTGTTTTGGTTGTGAGCCTAGCCTATAATGGCTGAGCCATCTCTCCAGCCCCAGTTAAGTAACTTTTCCACAGAGTTGGGATCAGAACCTAACCTTAAGCACTAGAAAACTTGCAGAAAAATAAACTCAAGACATTTTTCCTTTGTTGGTTTCTATTCTTTTCTTTTTTCTTTTTTGGCTTTTTTTTTGGGACAGACTTTCTCTGTGTAAAATCTTTGGCTGTCCTGGAACTCACTTTGGAGACTAGGCTGGCCTTGAACTCATAGAGATCTGCTTGCCTGTAACTCCCGAGTTCTGGAATTAAAGGTGTGTGCCACCACTGACCAGATTTTTGTTAGTTTCTTAATGGAAATTAAAATATATTTATTTGCATTGAAATGATCAAATTAAATTAAAGCAATTTCTATTACAATTTCTGTTGACTTTCTACAGTGGACAGTAATTACTGAAACATTTAGCTATATAACATTTAGCTAATTATATTTACTAATATAATTACCAGGGTCAATTATGAGATTACACCCTATTCCTTTAGCAAACAACACAGACACAAAGATATGTCTATCACTACAGAATTAGAAAATTCTCCCTTTATCTTTGCAGCTTTGTGTTTTTTCCTTTGAAAACATTTATTTATATAATTAAAAAATAATACATTCCTGCCCAAGAATAAATTATGAATAGCCAAAAGACACCTGAAACAGTTTGAACCTCAGTAAGAATAAAGTAGATGAAATGGAACTTTAAAGAACTAGAGTCTGTTTTTACCTTTGGGTTTGGTAAGAATAAAATAATTGATAATGTATGCAAGAAGTAGATATAGTTGGACAGGAAGAGACTGAAGGGAAGAGTCAGACTAAAAGGATGCTGGGGAGAAGGGCAAAGTATGAGAGTCATGAACCAGATGCAGAGGAAGCAGGATGTGTGCAAAATGAGGTAACAAGCTGTCAATCATGTGGCAGCAAGTAAAGGAAAGGAAATGGGTTAATTCAAATCAAACAGTTAACTAGAAACAAGCCTGACCTATTGGCCAAGCATTTAAAATTAATATTGTGTGTTGGTTATTTGGGGCCTGGCAGGTGGGAAAGAAAAGTCCGCTTTACACCAGACTACCCAAATCCAAATCACATTTTTTCTTATCATTAACCAAGTGAATCCTCAGGTTTTAAAGATTGTGGCATCTCAGCTGTCACACTGATAAGCAGATATAATCATAACAACCCACCATGCACAGCTCTTCTGAAGACTGGATGAAAACATTTGTCATTGGACAATTGACTAGTACATTTTATTATTGCTTTAATTAAGAAACAGATAAATCAAGATGCAGACAATATGTGAAAAATAATAACACATAACCACCATCAAAATCTTGTACACATGTACCACTCCTTTCCCAGTAAAAACTGATCATGACCTGTCTTCTCCCTTAGCCTAATAAGGCTTTTCAATTAGTTCAATGTCACTGCCATCAATCAGGAGGATATCTAACCCTGTTCCATAAGATGATCTAGAACCTTGGTCTGCTGAAATAAGTCTTTATGAAAAATTTAAAAAGTAAATATGAAATATTCAAAGTTTTTCTTGCTAGGGTAACTGTGCATTCATCCAAAAATGATTATGATACATGCTACCTTGAATTCTCAAAATTATCTGTTTCAGCTACCTTAGTCATACCTTATTATAAAATCCATAAAATAGATTATTTTAAGGTACATTGAACTTCATGCTTTGAGTAGCTGTCCTAGAAACAAGCAATAAAAAACCAAACTTTCATTATATATAAAGTATATTGATTATTTTATTGTCTACCTGCAGAGACATTTATGTGTTTATATAAAGAAATTGCTTCATAGATTCTCAAAGTCCAGGACATTTAAAATTCCAAACAATTATGCTCAAAAACAACAGTGCTTTCTCAAATATTTAATTTTGGGTGTACAATAATTAGTTAAAATGCCAATAACTGAAACTCTCAGATTTTATTGAGATCCCTTTGTAAGCTAGCATCTTGACAGATGGTTAGAACAATTTATCAACCTTAAGAGTGCTAATAATTTCTTTGTTTCCAGAAAACCATAGGAAGTGTGTCCAATTCTCAAACCATTAAAAAAATCTTTTGTGAACTAATTCATATGTTTTATGATTATTTTTATTTAAATGTATTTTTGTCATAAATTAATTGCACTTAAGACATATTTGATTACCATAAATTACATTTTTAAGGTTGTGATAGACTCCTTGTGTTGAGAGTAATGTTAAATGAAAACAATTTTATCCACCTATGGATACTGACTGCTAAATAACCAATATCCCAAACCTTTGTCTTCCTATAAACACTTACAGGTTAATTTACAACAAACAAATATTTGAAAATATTAATGATTAAATAATATAAATTGAAATTTGAGGATTTGAAGTAAAGCTTTGGCTAGCTGAATTCTCCTATCAAATATTATGTTGTAGAATTTGCCACCAATTCCCTGTGTATGTTTTATTGTCTGGAAGTTTCAAGATGGCTTCCTGTAGTTCTAGACTTCTCTCTTACATGTAGTATGTCCTTAAAAGGATGCTTCATTATTTTTATGGAGAAATTAGTCTCATTACTGCTGCTAAACTCAGATATTAATTATTGAACTATTATCATCATGATCATTGGGTATGGGATGTTCTTCTGTTCAGGTACAAGTTACTGATCCATTCTCATATTGAATGAGGGTAGAAAACAAGGATGGTTTATGAAAGAAAAGCTGAGCTAGAACTGGCAAAATAAATTATAAGAGCTGGTGAAATGACAGACACAAGAACTACAGCTCTTCAGCAAGAATCTGAGGACCAAAATAAGGTAATAAAAAGTTTTACTTGGATTTGTGTGTAATAACTTCTTTTAATTTGACACAAGCTAGTGTTATTTGGGAAGAGGCACCTTAACTAAGGGGATACCTTTATCATATTGCTTGTCAGCAAGTGCTTAGGACACTTTCATGATTAGAGATTGATATGAGAGACACAGATGAGGGTGGTGCCACCCCATGGCAGGTTGTTCTGGATTGTATGAGAAGGCAGGCTGAGCAAACCATGAGAAGCAAGACATTAAGCCCTGTTTCCTCATAGTTTCTACTTCAGTCACTGCTTCCTTGTTCATTGATTTCTGCCCGACTCTCCTCAATAATGGAGTGCTACTTGGAAGTGTAATATGAAAAAAAATCTTTTCTTCCCTAAATAGCTTCAGGTCATGGTGTTTTATTGATGCAATAGAAACCCTACCTAAAAGAACAGTTGTATGTGAATTCTGGTTCCACAACGCAATTCTTCCAGAAGCAGTCATTAGCTATATATTTAGGCATAGCATAGCAATGAGATTTGGAAAGAGTGTTAGATTGGAAATATTTTTAATACATGCTACTCCATGACACACTTTGGTTGCCTCATGCCTCCTAAAAATGTGGTAAGGTATTCTAATAAAAATTGGCTGAAAATGGACATGACTTGCCAGTTACAGAAAATCAAGTCCCTTTTTTGACTATCAAGTGTTGGGTCCCAGCCTCCACTGATTTCTGTGTGTTGCTTGTCAGCTGATAGCCATAGGTACATCCTGTTCTCTAGTCCTGGCTTGTAGCCACAGCCTTGCCCTCCTGGCATCAATATCTAGCAGAAGGAAAACAGGAGCTCTTACACCTGGGGTTTTCCCACTGTGCTGTAAGTCTGTATATAAGGCTGCTCACACCTTATGACACACACACAGGCAGACATGGCACATATATACATGCATTGTCCTGGCAATAAAAGTGGTATACGCATTCTCGTAGCACAAACAATTGGACATCATGTCTTTCATTTCTCGATACCTCGGACTTATTCGTGGCACAGATGCCACATTCAGAACTTAAGCCATATACATCTACACTGAGTCAGAAAATGCCAGCTCCTTGCTAGCATGTCTGGCATAGTGGAACATCATTCTGTGGAAGGATTGTGCACTTTTACTTTAACAAAATGCTACATATAACAGATCCAGACACATAACTGATCAGGGAGCTGCTCTGTTTCCTCCCCTGTCTCTTCATCTCTGTTTTCATTGCCACCACCACTTCTAGTTTCTCCGGTATGTCTATCATTCTAATTCTGTACATTTATCTTTTTGCCTTTCAAACTGAATTTCAAAGACCTGGGTGTTCTTGTTGTTGTTTTGTTTGCTGTTTGGCTTGCTCTTTACTCTTTTGGATATTTGTGGGCCCACCACCCAACTCCCAGACAAAGGCTTATTCTTACTTATAATGCTGGGCCTTTAACTGGGAGTATTTCCAGCCAGCTTTCATCAAATTTTTGCTTCTAACTTTGCCTCCGGGGGTTTACCTTTCTCTATTCTATATACCTTTCTTTATGTCTATTGCATGGCTTGTTGTGTTGCTGGGTGGCTGGCCCCTGTTATCCTCCTCTTTCTCTTTCTCCTTGATTCTCTCCTCCCCCCACAGATTTCTTCTCTCGGCATGCCTGCCCTGCATATCCTTTCTGCTTCCCTGCTATTGGCCATTCAATTCTTTATCAGACCAATCAGATGATTTAGACAGGCAGAGCAATATAGGTTTTCATGGTAAACAAATGCAACACAAAAGAATGGAGCACATTAAACAAATGTTCCACAGCATAAACAAATACAACACATCTTAAAATAATATTCCACAACACCTTGGTTCAATATAAACAGCAACAAGTTAAGGTGCTCCTCAATATAAATTAGTTTTTCAAAGTCTGGAAGAAATTTAATTTCAGAGGAAACTTAAAAGCAGAATGCAATATTGTCAATAATTTCAGTTTATATGTATGACTTTGAGTTTTCACTGTTTTTCCACTCTGAGTAATATAATTCTCCATTTCCTGTGACACAAATATGTTATGTCTTCAGCATTAAGATCTTAGCCTCAAGTTCTGGAGAGTAACCAGGAAAAACTGCAGTGGCCTGTAAAGTTTTGGGGAGGGGACTCTTGAAACCCATTGACTAACAACTCAAAAAAGGTAACACTTACCCATTACTGGGTGTTTTATTTGGCAGCTTATTTTTTCATGAAGTGGAAATTTCCTTCTAAATAGAATACCACTTTTAAAACTGCTTGTATATTTTATTTTTTAGAAACTTCTACTGTAGTAGGCTTTCATATGACTTTCTCAAAATTTTTGTTGCTGCTCATTACTCCAAAATACTCCCTCTTCTACCTTGATCTACCATTCTCTACTCTATTTATCACTTTCTATTCTATTACCCCTCTTTTATCCATTATATCTTCTTATCTTTTTCTTTGAAATCAGCACCAGGGATGCTTACTAGTTTTCTAACTTCAATGGGCACTCTGATTTAAACATAGTCATCTAAAGATTCTGTGAGAATATGCTGATTTTGTCTTTCTGGGCAATGGACTCCTTCATTCAGAATAAAAAATTCTCTATCTATCCAACTACCTTTGAATTTTATAATTTTATTTTTACAGCAGAATCATACTATATTTTGCAAGTATCCTATTATTACCTCATGAGGTGATGGACATTAGGCTAATTTCATTTATAGGCTATTGTAAATAGAGCAGTTATGACCATAGATAAATAGGTATTTTTAGTACTATTAAGTGTCCTTAGAAAATATGCTCTGGAGTGGTATAACTGTATCACATATTAGGTATATGTCTAGATTTCTAACCCTATTGCTGAAACAAACATATACTTGAGTCATAATATATCAAAAAAATCAAACTGGTACTGACCTGAAACACATGAATTTGGGGAGACACTAGAAGTGAGGGAATCAGAGGTAGATTTTATCAAAACACACTGTGTGCATAGCCACAAAGAGCATAAAACGCCTTGGGGTAGCGCTAACCAAACAAGTGAAAGACCTGTACAGTAATAACTTTGAGTCCTTAAAAAAGAAATTAATGAAGATACCAGAAAATGGAAAAATATCCCATGCTCTTGGATAGGTATGACCAACATAGTAAAAATGGCAGTCTTGCCAAAAGCAGTCTACAGATTCAATGCAATCCCCATCAAAATCCCAACCCAATTCTTCACAGACCTTGAAAGAACTATACTCAGCTTTATATGGAAAAACAAAAAACCCAGGATAGCCACAACAACCCTGTACAATAAAAGAACTTCCAGAGGCATCACCATCCTTTACTTCAAGCTCTATTATAGAGCTATAGCACTGAAAACACCTTGGAATTGGCACAAAAATAGACAAATAGACCAATGAAATCGAATTGAAAACCCTGATATAGACCCATATACCTATGAACACCTGATTTTTGACAAAGAAGCTAAAATTGTACAATGGAAAAAAGAAAGAATCTTCAACAAATGGTCCTGGCATAACTGGATACTGGCATGTAGGAGACTGCAGATAGATCCGTGTCTATTGCCATGCAGAAAACTTAAATCCAAAAGGATCAAAGACCTCACCATAAATCCGGCCACACTGAATCTCTTAGAAGAGAAAGTGGGAGGTACCTTTGAATGAATTGGTACAGGAGAAAGCTTCCTGAACATAATACCAGTAGCATAGACAGTGAGATTGACAATTAATAAATGGGACCTCCTGAAACTGAAAAACTTCTGTAAGGCAAAGGCTACAGTCAATAAAACAAAACGGTAGCTGACAGAATGGGAAAAGATCTTCTCCAACTCCACATCTGACAGAAGGCCAATTTCCAAAATATACAATGAACTCAAGAAGCTTGCCACCAAAACACCAAACAATCCAATTAAAAAAGTGGGGTGAAGAACTAAATAGACAATTCTCAATAGAGGAATCTAGGATTGCTAAAAGACACTTAAGAAAGTGCTCAACATCCTAAACCATCAGGGAAATGTAACTCAAAACAACACTGAGATATCATCTTATACCAGCCAGAATGGCTAAAATAAAAAACACCAATGACAGTCTATGCTGGAGAGGATGTGGAGAAAGAGGAACACTCCTCTATTGCAGGTGGGAGTGCAAACTTGTACAGCCACTCTGGAAATCAGTATGGTGCTTTCTCAGGAAAATGGGAATGAGTCTACCTCAAGATCCAGCAATTCCTCTCCTTTGCATATACCCAAAGAAAGCACATTCATATAACAAAGACATATGTTCTACTATGTTCATGGTGCATTGTTTGTAATAGCCAGAACCTGGAAGCAACCTAGATGCCCTTCAACTGAAGATTGGATAGAGAAAATGTGGTACATCTACACAATGAAGTACTACTAAGCAGAAAAAAGCAATGGGATCTTGGAATTTGCAGGCAAATGGATGGCACTAGAGGAAACCATCCTGAGTGAGGTAACCCAGTCACAAAAAGACAAACATGAGCCTTGACTCAGTTGCTGATCCAATCAGAAACAGGCACCCACAGCTGAGCACTGAGCCATACTCCTGGAATCCACTTGTGTAGAGGGAGGAGAGATGACCAAATGAACCAAGACAGAACTGGAGATACCCACAGAAACAGTTGACCTGACCTAATGGGAGCACTCAGACCCTAGTCATAAGGCAGGGGATCCAGCATTGAACTAATCAAGCTCTCTGAATTTGGTTACCAGCTAGGAGGCCAAGGCAGTCTATAGAGCATCTAACAGTGGAGCCAGGTTTTATTCCTAGGTCACAAATAGACTTTGGGAGCCCATTCCTTATGGAGGGATACTATTGAAGCACAGATACAGAAAGGGGAACCTGCCCCCCAAATGATTTTATGGACTTTGATGATCCCCTGTGGAGGGTCTCACTGTCCCTGGGGAATTGGTGGTGGGTGTGTTGCAGGATCGGTGGGAAGCATGGAAGGATGTGAGGGCAAGGGAATGGGGGGGATGCATATGTAATTTTCTATAAAGTAAAAGAAAAAACCAAAACATGCAAATTAATTGTTCTTCAAGTATATTAAAAATATTACTCAAAGCTGTCTTGGTGATACAGGCCTGTAATCTACCCTGCCACTTGGGAGACATGTGACTGAATAATTAAAGTTAACTTGGGGTACAGAGTGAGTTCAGTGACTGCCTGTCTTAATGAGGGTGTCTATTATTGTGAAGAGACACCATGACCATGGCAAATCTCATAAAAGAAAACATTTAATTGAGGTGGTGGCTTAGAGTTTCAGAGATTTAGCCCATTATCATCTTGTCAGGCATAGTGCTGACTGCATCTTGATCAGAAGGCAACAAGATGTGGACTGTGGCACTGTGTGTTACCTTGAGCATAGGAATCCTCAATGCTTACCCCCACAGTGACACACTTCCCCTAATAAGGTCATATCTACTCAAACAAGACCATATCTAATCCAACCAAGCCACACCTCCTAATAGTGCCACTACCTGTGGAGACCAATTACATTCAAAATACCACAGTCTGAAAACTTAATGAGAACCTACCTCTCTCAAACCAAAAATGAAAGTGGTCCGAGGATGCAGATCTGTGTGGTAGGACACTTGCCCAGCAAGTATGAGGCCTGAGGCTTAATCTTCAGTATCATCAAAATCAAATTATTAAATGCCTGCTGTACATGGCATGGCAATTAATTTGTCTGAAGAATAAGTGTTTGTAATTTTGTTATGTGCTAAAAAGGAGCACAGAGAATGACAGCATAGCTATGCCATGCATGCAAGTAAACAGAGAGCATCACAAACTGTATGGAACAACAGGCAGATGGCAGAGAACAGACGAGAAGTCAGCTGTGTTGACATGTGCTTCTCACAGCCTGTTAAGTGTAGAGAAATAATCTTAAGGTTTCTGAGAAATAAATGACAGAATGGACAAAGTTTCAATTGATAAAAGTACCTCCAATCAATAAACAGATTTCTTATAAATGTGACCATGGGTTCGTGTACTAAAATACCCAAGTGAGTCCATAGAATCAATATTTTACACATTAATTTCTCATTCAAATGTGATATGGCAAAGATCCAATAACAAAAAGCCATACTGAAAATTTAAAATGTTCAAGGATGAGTTGGCATTCTTCAGTAGTTTGAATGGACAAGGTGGGAATTGAAGAACAGCAGAGGTTAGGGAAGCAAGTAAAATTTTAATAATGGGTAAACAGACCAGTAAAAAAACGAGTAAAGCTCAAACCCTCAAATCAATTGGAGAACCAAGTTCAGTTTATATTTCAGAAACTATCAAAAGCGCTGGCCCCTTCGGCCTAGCACAAAACTAGGTAATAAGAGAAGAGCCACATGTAATGAAAAGACACGAGATCCTCTGAACACACAAAAAAAAATGATAACAACGGAGATATTTCCTTCTCAGATGGTCTCAAGACCAGAATGTACATGATCAGAACTACTACACAGCAGAACACGGATGCTCCTAAAAACCTAGGAAACAGATGTGTAAGGATTGAACCATAAGTAATAACATTAAGATACAAAGATTAAGCATGAACATAGTAACACTACCCATTTTATTCCAGTAATAAATAACTGTAAAAGATAATAAAGCTAAATTTTATAAACAAAAATCTGTTTAAATTAGTTTAACCAAGACTATGCAAAATTCTATTTTAAATTCTGCACATCAGAATGTCATCTGGCTTGGAAAATGACAATATATCAATTATATCTAAATTAATCTGTCATCTTGATAAAGCTTACAATAAAATCATAGTAAGTAAACTCTGAAACACAAATTGAATGAGATACACCAGTAGTTAGTTGTGGTCTTAACCAGTATTCCTTTTTTGTTTTAATTTTTTAGACTTATTTTTATTTGTAGTTTGTCTGTGAGTAGATGCCTGCAGAAGCCTGATGGTATCTGATCCTTTGTATGTAGAGTTATAAACAGTTGTTAACTGATCACTGTAGGTTCTGGGAACCAAACTTGAATCCTCTGAAAAGGTAACAGGTACCCTTAAACACGGAGCCATTTCTCTATGTCTTCAGATACCTTGAAAGCTCTTAATTTCCCTTGACAATATGATATAAATATAAATAATACTTCCTGGGAGGTTTTTAATGATAAAACTCTAACAGCATATTGCAGTTGAATTACTTGTCACCTTAAGCAAACTATCAATAGAGACTACATTAGTTCTTTAGAAACCATGACGAGCCTTACCAAATAAATAGATATTGGCAGCATACTCTATCTTGTAATTGATTTCATGCAGCCTAATCAATTCATGACAAACACTACACTTGAACTTGATGTTGTCAAGACTGCATATGGTCCACATTTCCTGTGGAACTCTGGTTTCAGTTTCTCATTCCTGGTATCTCCAATTTATCATAATATATGTAGTTATGTGTGCAGAACTTGATTTATGCTAGGCATGTCTCATCAGATCACATAGGGAGGGGCATGTAAAGAAAGATCCAGCAAACGCAAGAGGAAGGACATGATCAACCTATCAGATAAGACTAGAAATATAATGATGTCCACAGAACATTTAACAGTTTCTTGGATGACAAGTGAGAGCCATCTGAAGAATGGTTACAAAACATAATATTGGCTCAACAAAGAACAGGAGTTGTTAGGTATAATAGCTACTTAAAGTAGGTTAAAAGTCATGAACTGAAAGAAAAAAAAAACACTAAGCCTGATAGAACTAAGACAGAATTAACCAGATAACACACTGTAGTTCAACTTAAAGGTAATCTCAGCTATTAGGTATGACACTGACTTTCTTAAGAGCTGGGTGTTGTTCAAATAGATCCTGGACAGTTACTCCATAGGGAATTAGTGAAACAATCAATCTGTGAAGAAATATTGGGCTGGATAACTCTTTTTTTTAAAACATTATGTTTTATTGATTTTTTCAATTTTGTTAATTCATTTACTTTACATCCTGACCACAGTTTCCCCTCCCTCATTTCCTTCCACCCCCTTCTCCCATCCAGTCTTCCTCTGTTCTGTTCCGAAAGGGACGGGCCTCCCATGAATATCAGCAAAGCGTGGCAAAGCAAGTTGCCATAAGACTTAACGCCTCCCCTTGTGTATAAGCTGTGTTGTTATTTTTCTTAAGATTAGAAATTAGAAGGGGCGGAAGGAGAAACATGAGCACTAGCTGGCGTGAGGGGTGGAGCATAAGCCATGGAGAGCATAAGCCATGGAGAGCACAAGCCATGGAGAGCACAAGCCATAGAGAGCACCAGCCATAGAGAGCACATTAATCCTTGTTTATTATAGCAGTGGGAGAGCGAGAGGGAGAGAAAGAGAGAGATAAAGGGAGAGAGCATAAGAGAGAAGAGAGGTAAGAAGAGTGAGATAAGAGGAGAGTAAGGTAACAGATAAGAAAGCATAAGTGAGTGGGGTCTGTCTTTTTCAGGGGCCCTTTGCACCTGCATGCAGACTAGTTCTCATGGAACTCTAGGATTGCCAGAGAACTGCCTGAGTGCATTCTGCCAGGTAACAAGGCAAGCCAGTGTAATCCCTTAACCTTTCAGGCTGGGCAAGACAATCTAATATGAGTAATAGGTTCTTAAGAGCTAGTCAAGCAGTAGGAACAATCCCATGGCTAAGAGTCCCACAAATAGACCAAGCTATACAACTGTCACATATATGTAGAGGACTTAGGTCAGTCCCAAACAGGCTCCCTGGCTGTTGATTCAGACTGTATGATTTCCTATGAGCTAGGCTAGTTGTCTCTGTGGGTCTCCTTGTAATGTTCTTGACACCATTGGCTCCTACAATCCTTCCTCTGTCTCAGCAGGATTCCCTGAGCTCAACCTAATGTTTAGCTGTGGATTTCTGCATTTGCTTCCACGAGTTACTAGGTGAAGGTTCTCTGATGACAATTGGGGTACTTACCAATTTGATCACAGGAGATGGCTAGTTCAGGGTATGTATAAGCAATAGCTATGGGTGTTAGCTGGGGTCTCCCTTGTATATTTGTGGGAGTTTCACTTGCATCTGGTTTCTACCTGACCCTGAGAAGCCCATTTTCCAGTCATCTCTTTCAGTACTCTTCCTCTCTACCAGCCCTTTAAACTTGATTCCTCAGGTTCTGTTGGGGAAGTCCTGTGTATATGTCAATAAAGCACTGTCTGGCCAATAGGAATCTAGATAGGTGGGGCTAGGAATCCAGGAGGATTCTGGGAAGGAGAAACACAAGAGAGTTCGAGATGTAACCACCATGGGGTAGGAAGCCCGCAACTATTCTCCGGTAAGAGAAATACTTAGATTAACAATTATGGGGTAATTACTTAAGTCAGAGCTAGCCAGTAAGAAACAAGCAAGGCCAACAGCTTCATAATTAATACAGCATCTTGTGTGTTATTTGGGGACTACAGTGTGGCTGAGCCCAGGCGACTGGCAGGTGATAAACCAAAGCGGCTAGCAAGAAAAAGCTTCTCTTTACAAGGTTCCCATGCCCACCTGCCCCCAGTCCACCCAGAAGATTTCTTCTATTTCCCCTTCCCAGGGAGATCCATGCATTCCCCTTTTGGCCTTTTCTTATTACCTAGCCTTTCTGGGTTTATGTATTGTAGCATGATCATCCTTTACTTACTTTATAGTTAATATGCACTTATGAATGAGTACATACCATGTTTGTCTTGCTGGGTTTGGGTTACTTTACTCAGAATGATTTTTCTTTCTAGCTCATACTATTTGCCTTCAAATGTCATTAATGCATGGTTTTATAATAGCTGCATAATTGTGTAAATGTGCCACATTTTCTTTATCCATTCTTTAGTTGAGGGGCATCTAGGCTGTTTCCAGATTCTGTCTAGGTCTTAAGATAGATTAAGTTAGTGGATAACTCTGAAGCCCTGTGCCAGAGAGAAATAAGGCCCCCCAGATAGCGATAATGTGATTATAAGGGCAGAGAAATGACAGGTTGTGACATACAATTTAAAATGGCAAATGTGAATAGAAGCCCAAGTGAGAGCATGGTTCACAGAACTACAGCACAAGGTCTATGCCAGCCTGGTTTTGTTGGGATAGATGGTGTAGGAGTCAGAGAACACTGAGCATGAAGAAATGGATTCTAGGATTCTATTAATTATACAAGTAAGATTGTGTCTGCAAAGACCTCATAGGTAGAAACATCTGTAATTCATGGCAATGTAAATAGGAGAGATTTTATTAACTAAGAATATATATTTTTATAATCAGACTGTACTAATATATGTATTTATTAGAGTGATTATAATATTGAACTAATAAATGTATTTGTAGAGTTAGAAGAGCTATTTCATATGTAAGATCTGGAATGTTTAGCAATGACATTTATCCTTGTTCAGTGATATTAGTCATCATCATTACACGGAATACGAAGTTGAGTTTCTTTAGCAAGTGCCTTTCACTTACAGCTCTGAGATGATTGAAAGGATGTTGCTCCACTCTTTACGGAACAAGAGAAGGAGAAAATGGATGATTCAGAGACGAAGAGCTTGAAGCAGTTAATATGGATAATTCCTTAAGGAGCTTTGCAGTGATGAGAAGAGGATTTATCTGGGAGGGCCTAGGCCCTGCTCCAAGGGATGTGACAGACTTTGAAGATCCCCCATGAAGCCTCACCCTCCCTGGGAAGCAGAAAAGGGATGGAATAGGGGGCTGGTGGGGGGCAGGGGAGGAGGGAAGGGAGAGGGAACTGGAACTGACAAGTAAAGCATGCTTGTTTCTAATTTAAATCTAAAGACGTGTGGGGGGGAGGAAGAGGATGTATGAGTGTCTGTAGGAAAGTAGCAACCGTGCAGAGCCACTGAGAATGAATGTGTGCTTACACACAGTACTAGAGCATAAAGGAGCTGAGAGCCAGAGATTTGCTCTCCCGTTGCCCACTGCATTTGGGTGCCTGTATTGTTGTTTACTTTTTAAAAGACCAAAACATACAGATGTTAATTCATTCTGTGATCCTCCAGATAAATGGCAATTTCGTGGGTCTGTCATCAGGCATTGTTAATGCTTGTACAGATTTGGAAATGGTGTCCTAACTTAACTACATGTTTTCTCCATAAAAATGGAAGTACAAAAATAGTCGGTCTAAGATGACGAAGCATGTCTACAACGTGGGCATCCTCAGTTCCTCCTTCATTCCCACAAAATGAAACCTTTGACATTGAAAAAATGTTTTAACACATATCTTTTGGGCTTAATGATGCCTATTGTGTAGGTCAATTACTATGTTGAGTAGTAGCAAAGCATTTTTACAGAGATGAAATGGTAGTAACAAAGTATGTCATGTTGACTGATAGATCAGAAATATCAAAACAATGCAAAATATATTCAAATTTAAAATCTATTATGCAGTTGAAATCAAAAAGGACGAAAACCCAAAATAAAGTGCGATTTTGCTAATTTGATTGCTCATTTTATGTAAGCTATTTATAATTCACACTCATCCTGATTATTGTTCCAAGGTAAGGAGCAGCAATAGGTGATTGCAAAGAGTCTGTTTCACAGGGATATGTCAGTATTCCTGCTGAAACTGAAGCCAGTTTGTGCAGGACTGCCTCTCTACTTGATGAGCAAGATGATAAAATTCTGTACTGTGAACCCGTAGAGACACCACTAAAGTATGAGCAGTGAGGAGGTCGAGAGGAAAGCTCAGGAGGTAATAATAGTGGATGGAATCATGTGCTCTTGAAAGGGAGATGTGAATAGTTGACAGAGAACTTCAAGGAGATGGAATTAATCTTTCTGACCATCTGTGTGATCCCAATGACTTTTTCCCCAGTTAAATCAATGAAAAACCTTAAATATCTATATGTTTCTCCAGCAGAGACTGCATTGAAGAAACAGTGGAGGGCTGTTTCAAGGGCAAGAACCCAACGAAGCTCTTTGAACTCAGACATTCCCATAATGTCATTAGTAGACAAACAGTATAGGCAACATAAATAAGCCCTGGCATGAGATAGGGCAGATGAGTTTTATTGTCATAAACCTTCTGTCTCTAGAGATTGAGTAGACAATAAAAAGAGAAAAGTGAAAAAATGCATGCGGTGTTCACAAGAAAATAAGCAACACTTCTTTGGAAAGGGCTATAATAGGGTTGGAATCAGAACATCACTTACCTGCTTAAACCCCCTAACCCCTATCCTTTCTTGTTAGCTAGGCAATTAAATGTACACACACACACACACACACACACACACACACACACACACACCACACTATATCACATACCATACCACATTCACACCAAACACCACACCACACACACATACAGACCACACACACCACACCACACACACACACACACACACACACACACACACACACTACACCACATACCATACCATATACACATAACACACACACAACACACCACACCCCACATACCACACACCACACACACAGTTAGGGTGACTTTAACCTGGTACCAGTTGGGGGAGTGAGTTCCATGGTGGGCAGTGTGCTGACCGAGGTATACTCTTCTGGGACTAGAGGGAGTGAATATCAGACACTTGTATTATTTACTGGTTATTCAGTCTACAATGTTCTTTCTAGCAGTTTTGTAAATATTCATTGTGATTTACATTTAAAATGTGTATTTCTCTTTCACTTCTTCAGTGCCCACATACTTGTCTGTATGTCAGTCAGAAGATAGGTTACACAAGTTGATTCTCTCCTTCTATCACATGGTTTCCAGGTGTTTAACTTAGGTTCCCACAAGTGCTTTTATCCACTGAGTCATCTTACTAGTCCTGGTTTAAAATGTTGATGGTTACATATGAAAGAAGACCTAGATTGTATCATTGATCATGTGATGTGCATTTAATGTTAATAATGAAAGTTGTCATTATTTAAGAAATAATTTGTTGAATTTATTACTAGAAGATAAAATTTTGACTTTTGTCTAACATCTCATCACAAGCTTTGAAATATGTATTTAAATATTATTAAGTATATTATTAATATAATTTCAAAAATGACAAAAATATTTTTAAGTGGTGTAAATACATTTTGCACAACAATTAGTAGGGAGTTTCAAAAGACTTAGTGATTGCACTCATACATTACATTTCAAATGAGACAACTGAAGCAAATGTTTCAGAGACCTACAGAATGTGGCATTTAAGATGTATGATAGCCTCAGGTTTTCCATGACAGTGAGATACATCTGCTTATGGCAGCACCAATCTACATCATAAAAGGATGATGAGCATCAAAGAACCTCCAAATGGAGGGTGTTTTATTTGTACAAACCTACCATTTGGGCAAAAAACTGCACTTGCCTTGACTGCAGATATTATAGTGTATAATTTGGACAAGCAGGACACAAAGGAAAAAGACTGCTAAATTTGTCAAGATAGTCCTTCAAAATTCCTGCTTATGGGATATACTGCCAGATATTCTAGGCCTGTAGGCTGAAGATGGATGTCCCCATGTTACAGAAGAACCTTGGGTGACAGATGTCATTGTCATTTATATAGATTTGAAATTTGCTTGTTCTGTACTTCCTGTTTACTCAGGGACTATTATATCCTTCTCAGGTTTATGATTTAGTTGAATAGAGATAGTTATAGTTTTGCTTGCTACAAAATTCAAAAAAGAAACTTAAGAGGTATAAAGTGTATATGGTAGAAAGAAATAAAGCTTAAATTGTTTTTCTGAGAAAATGTTTTCAGGTCTAAGAAGATAGTTTTGCAGTGGTAATACAAGTTAGAATAGGAAGGGAATTAGATACAAAAATCTGAACTCACAAAGATAGGATAGATAATAGTAGGTTCTCTGAATTTGCCAAATACAAATGAATTGTGCATTGTGAATTTAATCCTTATTTGATAACTCTTCTTACTGTATACAGTTTCATTGTACTTAAAGCTAAAACCTATCCTTTTATGTAGACATTACCTGATAACTACTGTTTCTCTTATATATAGTTTTACTGTATTACAGTTGAAGCTTTTCCTTTTTATTTAGACAAAGAGGTGGAAATGTTGGGAGGATATTCGATCACACTGTGAGCCCTGAATTTGCAATTGTGTTAATTAAATAAAATTCACCTTGCATCAGGATGCTGCAGTAGCAACTAGTTGACAGAAAGTAGTCATAGAACCTCAGAGGATATCTGAGAGAGATAGAGAGACACAGGAAGTATTAGGGTGGGCTTGGAGAGGCACAGGTTTTTCTGGTTTAGTATAGTGGAGGCTTGGATCTTCTGTGGGTGCCAGGAAGTATAAAAGTATAGATAGATGCTACTCAGCATCTCTGAGCCTGCAGGTTTTCTCCCAGCCTTTGAATCTTGAGTCTGATTCACAATTAGAACAATAGATATTTACTTAAAGCTACCTTTAGCAGCAACAACAGGACTGGTGCCCATTAGAGTTCTCACCAGCTTGTGGCCTGAGCAGGCAGGCCACTGCTAGCAGTTAAGTACACAGCTGCAATTGCTGACTGAGTAAGATAGCAGTAGACTAACGCACACACACTGTGCTATAGTTAAAACAACACGTACCATTCTACCCAATTCTTTGAAGTGATTTGGGTCCCCATCATCTGTATTTGTGTCACAAGATTAATTTCTTTGTAAATTTTAAATATATACCCAAGGTACAACATCTCATCTGTAACATGGACATTTTATGAATATCTTAGTCTTACTACGGTCAAAATGAATGTTTTTTTCCAGAAAAATTTCTTGTTCATTTTGATTTTCACTTTCCTAGTATGTGATACATGTGGAACTAATAAAGTCAGAGATCTGAAATCATCTTGAACATTATCTTTCTCTAATGTTGATTTTACAGATATGTTTCCTTGTTTTGTTTTTGTGGGTTTTTTATTGTTGTGGTTGTTGTTATTTGGTTTTTCAAGGCAGGTTTTGTCTGTGAAGCTTTGGAGCCTCTCTTGGCACTCACTCTGTAGACTAGGCTGGCCTTGAACTCAGAGATTCACCTGCCTCTGCCTCCTAAGCACTGGGATTAGAAGCATGTGCCACCACTGCCCGGCAGATTTTACAAATATGTTTAATTCTTCCAATTATTCCTACCTCTACTAACATCCTTGTATACAATACAATTATATCCTAATTTAATAAATTTATTGTTTCTAGAATTTTTTATTGCCCTTTTTTATCAAGTCCTCAAACTGTTCATCACCAGTAATGAACACAATTTTAATTAATATCCTCTCATGTTGCTTTTCCTTCCTTTTCATTTTCTCCATTTTACTATGGTATAATTGACAAATGAAAGTTGTATCTAATTAAGGTATTGTTGAGGCCCCTAAAAGTGTCTCCATTTCACCTTGACTAAAGGTTAGAGAGTTCAAACTCGATATTGCAAGGTTAAATCCACAGTATATGTGGCCTAAGGTGTGGCTATTGTATGTCTTGCCTTAACAACAGAATATCTGGCCTAAGGTGTAGCTAATAGTTATCTCACCTTGACAACAGGATATTTGGTTTAGAGTATGGTTACTTGATGTTTTATATGTCAAGTCTGGTCTGTATTAGTCCCAAGTTGCAGGGGTCATTTATCCCAGACTGATATCTTTGGGGCTGCAGTCAGAACCACCCAAAAAAGCCTGAGTCTGACCTGTGTGAGGGGGGTGTTAATGCAGGAAGCCTACCTCTCCCACAGCATTAAAGAAGAAACAGACACCTGGTCACATCGGGATGGCTATCAGTTAATACTGAAGGCCATAGTTTATTGATTGATCATCTTAAGTAATCATCCAAAGGGGGCAATGGCAGAAGACATCTATTATCATCTATAAAGGTCTGATACGAAAAGGAAATATTTTTCTTAATCCTAGAGGTACTCTTTTACAGCACATATTCAAGCCCTTAGGCATTCCATATCAGCACATCTCATTAACCTTCAGGGTGGGTAGAGACTCACCCTGGCCCAAAGCTCTTGTTATTTAGAATAGGAGCCATCCTCCACTGAGGCTAGGTCATTCAGTGGTTACCAGACAACATCTAAAAGACAATAGAAATTCTGGCCAGGTGGAACAGATACCCAAAATATATGGCCCTGAGAGTTTTAGATATTGAGAAGGTAATTATGCTTTTTTTGTTCTTCTTTGTATCTTGGTAAGGAAGTAGTTTGTCTTCCCCCCTCTTTTGGTTAGGGTATTCAAGAGCTTTAAGTAATAAACTTGGGGCTGATCCTAGTACTCACTGGGTAACCTCTCAGCTCTATCTCTTGTCTCTTGTCTATTTTTTTCCTCAATCCACACTCCCCTTCTCAGATACATACTGGACCCAAGAGGTGCCCCTCAACAAGGGTCACTACAAGGTATGTTATATAGAGCTTTAGTAAAGATACAGGAATATGTTGAAGAATTATTTTTAATGGTCCTCTCAAAGAGTCACTTTTATGCACATGTATGGAGAATACTAAAAATCAATCCCCTTAGCATATTCTCCTGAAAGAATCCTAACTATAAGAACCATACTGTGACTTAAAGCACCAGGCTTTATCGAGACCACACCTGCAGAATTCCCTATGGTCATTTCATTGTTTTGTATTATGCCTTTTGTGACAATCAATCTTCTCAGTGCCTGTAATGACCCTAAATTCTTTCTATAAACTTATTGCAAATATTTCTTCCCTTCCTTTAAAAGTCATAGACAAAACAAACAGTCTTAATAACAACATAAAACAAACCACTAGAGAAAACAGACAACGATAACATCACCACCAGCCACTAGCTTTTCTGATCTTCAGTAAAATTTTAGACATTTTTAAGGAGTTTTCTAATTCAACCCAATTCAAAGTCTTTTAAGCTACTTTTATTTGGCCTGAAACTCTCTATCTTACTATAAGTATTGTTCTTTTAGCCTTTAGTCTCAGTAATCCCTTTTTTTTCTGTCTGAGTGATATTGCCAGGTATTTTCCATCAATGCCTGTTTGGTACTTAACAAAACTACTATGTATGTGCTTTCAAATACTTGTTTACTATCTCCTCCATTGGTCTAAACAAAAACTGTGAAGCTAGCCTTCCTTATTAGTTGCAATCAAGTTATACAGATTATAGTTTCAAGTATGGTCAAAGCACTAAGCCAAGTGGACTTCTATTTAAAATAAACTGGCCATAAAGTTTCCTTTTAAAAATCTCATATTGGCAGAAGTCCCATTGGACAAAATATCATACTGCTAAGAACAATTCACTGTAGATAAGATAAAAGAATATCTTCAGGGCCCTCCATGAAGACCAGATGATCATTTCCTTGTACTAGAACTCAGTGATATGTAGTGCTCGTGTGTTTGTGCCTTGATGTAGTTGGAAACACTTAGTGAGGTTTTAATTAAATTAAAAATTAAAGTGATTTTAACAGATCTTATTAGTCTTATTTATATTTATAGAGTATTTTCTCTATCCTTTCTCTTCTTAAGTCTCTATTAGTTCACTGTGTCATGAGTTCTATGATCACAGGAATGATATTTACTCTATTGTTGCTATTATTATTTATCTACATCACTAATAATTAGTAGTAAATGATTTGCATATAGAATTTTGTCTTTAATACATTTCAGTTATTTATTAAAGAGACATAAACACCACCCCCCATATACTAAATATTACACCAGGGGAAAGGAGAATTTATGATACCAAAATTTTACAGTGGTCTCAGGAACTTGTTTACTGTAGGAAAGTAAATACCAAAGTGGAAAGACATATCGGCAGGCTTATGTATGAAACTGAGTTTAGACTCAAAAATGGGAGGGAACGTTTTTACAGATTGATAGAGGAAATGACCAAAAGCAGATCTTATTTTTGCTTCTCATTAACCCTGGCCATGGGTCTGTTGTTTCTTTATTACTCTATTTTACTCTTTTATTCCCATTCAATTAAAATGACTTTTGGATGTACTAAGCATGGATGTACTCTAATGAGCTACATTATTCTTCTTGTTGCTTTTAAAAGACTTCTTGGGACAAATAGACAACAGCAAAGGCATGGATAGCTGTTTTCAGCTTTCCCTTTAATAAAAATAATAATAGCTTTGTCCCTTGAAAATAACAAAATTTTCATGAAGTTTTCATCACATTGACCTCTTGTTCCTGTATCATTAGCTCTGCTGATATAACATTGTTCTCCACTTGCTGTTATTTACTGTGTTTCAGCATCTCCTGTGGCAACATGCAGAACATGAGACAATTGAAGCTGGACCCCAGGGCATCATTTTTCTAGCTATGTCTGCATGTTAATGTGCATCAGGAAAAGTGAATGGCAATTCAAATGTTATTTGACAAATAGAATTGTGTTAAGTCAGAATAATGAGTACTAAATAATGAATAATACCAGCATGAGGGTATATGGAAATGACAAAGTTTTGCAAATGGATATTCAGACACTGATGCTTATAAAGTCCTGGGGTAAATTCTCTTTGTTATCACTTCTACCTTCAACATTAAATGCCTTTATGGTGTCCTCAGAGAGAGATGCATACATGCAAAATGTGGCAAAGAAATCCCCAGTGAGAACCATTAAGGAAGTTGAGAACCTTCCTGGAGTTGTAGTTAAATGCCCTGAAACCATAAATGTGACTCTTAGGATGTGCATGGGCTTTGCTTATGTTGATTTAGAGGTCCCTGTTTTCTTGGTGTCCTCCTTGCCCTCTGGCTTTTACATTCTTTACTTCTCTTTCTCAAGTGGACTTGAGTTCTCAGGCTAAGTGTAAGTGAACAATAGTTGTTGATAAAGAGTCCCTGGAATGATTTTGAGGCTCTTGAGGAATAACAGAATTAAGTTCTCTGCTATAATTTTGTTAAACAAAATGTTAAATCATCTATACATTCTATAGACAGCAGTTTACTAATTGACTGTCAAAGAATAACACACAAGTGAGTTCAGAACACAGGAATAAATATTAGGCTATAAATAACAATTGTATGTAGAGTATGTAGAGTGATATTTGTGATACACTTTATGTTTTAAAAATGTAATGAATTGCAATACATTTCCTCTTCTAAATTAACATCTACCTTGTAGTTAGACTTCTGGAAGAGAAGACTATGAAGAGTAATTTGTTGTTCATACCTATTCTAGATTATGGGCTCAGGATAAGGAAGTCAATTACTTCTGGATATAGAGCAAGAGAAGGCATTTCTTCCTATCTCTTCCTCTTTCTACCTAGTAGAATTACTGTCACTAATTCTTGTTATCAGTAGTTTTAATACAAGTTTAAATCTTTGTTCATCTTTTTACATTGGTTTTTATTAAGCATGTAACACAAACAGTACCATTTTAATGATTTTCAATGTGAAATAGTAGTAATTACAATTACTACTTCATCAGGATCCATTCTCTAGATAATCCCTATCAAAACAGAAAGTCTGTATTGTTTTTAACTAAATCCCCAATGTTCAATTTTACCATAAAGGTTTGGGAGCCAGAAGCTGGGGTAAAGTCTTGCTAGCTCAGAGAGGAAGAGAAAGCACCCAACTAACCTTCTTTCTTTACAGATGTCTCAAATAAAAAGCTTCCTCCTATATCATCTCACACAAAGTCCCTCTAACCAGATGTGTCTCTCTTCTATTTCATGTTCCTCTCTCTCAGTCCTTCTGATTCCTTCCTACTCTCTATGTTTTGTTTTGTTATATTCACTTCCTGAAAACTGGTTTCTTGCTTTGCCTCTTGACCTATGGTTGACTTTATTTAGTTCTGTTTACAATAACAAAAAAGCTCATGGATTAAATGTGTGTGCTAGGCCTGAGCCATACTACAAATAGAAACAGGTTTTTCCAGTACATAATGCAATCTCTGGGGTTCACAGTGTAATCAAATATCCTGCAATAAGTCTGTAACCATTAAAGAATATCTCATCCTAGGCCTCCTTACCTTTAAAATAACTTTGTGTCTAAGATTTTATTGTTTTGGTATATTTTATGCAAGTGAATTGGTGCAATATTTTCTTTTTCTATTTTCCATTCAACATAGTAGTTTCAAGGTTAAATTAAGTAGTAGTGTACATTAGTTACCAATCATTTTACAGAGATGATGGTTTTCATTTTTTTGTGGATATACCTCATTTTTGCTTTTTAAATATGTTACTGCGTTCTTGGATCAAATCTGACTAAACATGGAGTGAAATACATGCTATGAAATGGTTCTGCCAGAGAACGGGATCCCCAGCCTTCATTTTTCACCTTTTAACTATTTAATAATTAATTATATATGCTGTTAATTATGAGGGCAGATTAAGAGAATGTGGCGCTCCCAACCCGAAATGGAATGTCTCCATTAAATCCCTCTCCACAGAGCTCAGGGAACCTGGAGGAAGAGAAGGAGTAAGAAATGCAAGAGCCAAAGAAGATGAATTGCAACAAGAAAATGAGGACATCTAAATCAACATAAGCATAGCTCATATGAACTCACAGAGGTTGAAGCAGCACTCACAGGGAAGACACAGGTCTGCACCAGGTCCTCTTTGCTTATACTATGGATTCCAGCTTAGTGCTTTTATAGGATTTCTCAGCGTGTGAAATTATTGAGCCTTCCCTTGGGCTCTTTGCCTTCTGTTGGTTTGTCTTGTCTAACTTCAAATGAAAAAATTTTTATCTTATATTTTAATTTGTTATATTTTAAGAATAACCAATGAATGAATGAAAACCTAGCTACCTGGGCAAAGGATAAAAGCTGTCATTTATACATGCTTGGAGAAGTAAAATAAGTTTTATTCAATTGATTCAATTGAGTGACAATGGGTATATAAACCACTCCATGGCAAGCCTCATATGTTCGGGAATAGCTGACCAACATATAATGGATTTCACTTTGTGTGTGTGTGTGTGTGTGTGTGTGTGTGTGTGTGTGTGTGTGTGTGTATGCTTTCATTTGTTTGCAGTCTGGTATTTTTCTTTATTTCTTTGTGGGTGTTATTCTATTTTTGTTTTCTTGGTTTTAGGGTTTTAGTGGGATTTGTTGTTGTATCATGTTTTTGTTTTTTGAGAAAGAACTTAAAGTTAGGTTGGTTGAGAGAAGAAAAGGATCCAGAAGATCTTTGGGGAGGGGAAGAACACAATTATATATAATATGCATATACTAGTTATATAAAATATGTAATGTACATCATATATATGATACATTATGTATATATACATATTGCAAATTGTTTTATACTAAAAATATAACTTGGAAAAAAGACTTGGAAAAGAAAACTGGCATGTGAGTGTCCATTTCACTGTCTGTTTTCTGTTTTCAATTCTTTTGGCATCTGAAAGTAGAATACCTGTGTTACATGTGGTGTGACTTTTGCAGAAATGACTAAATTTTTCCCAACAACTATACTGCTTTACATTTCATGAGCTTCAGTTGTCTTATTCTTACAGAATATGGTTTGCTGTGACTCTCAGAGTGAAAATCATGGTAATTTTGATTTGTGTTTCCAGAATGAGTGATAATGTGGCAGTTCTCTATTTTTGACAAATATACATTAAAGTTTGTTCTTCATTTTTACAGAATGAATTCCCTTTATTTTGATTTATATATGTATTTTGCATATCCTACATATTAAAAATCATTAGATGTGTGGTTCATAGTCTTCTATTTTGCAAGTGAGTTTTCACCTTTTATCATGATGTCTTTTAAACTACAAAAGATTTTTCATTTTGATGTTTAATTTACCTATTTTAATAGCTGCTTTCAGTTAATGTAGAAGAATCTATTGTAAATTATGACTATAAACTCATATGATTAAGTTTTTTAGCTCTGATTCAATTACATGGTATGTCATAGGCATCTCAATTCATTGTATATTTTCATGTGGTTCCATCACCATTAGTAGAAGAAGTTTTATTTGCCTGTTCAGTGAACTTGTGAATATTGACTAAAAGCAAAGTGTCACAGTGTAGATATTTACTTGTAGGCTCTTAGTTCTAGCTGTGTCTAATACACCAGTCTTTTTCTTATTTTTACTTTATTTTCTTCTTCAAGGGGCCTCTTTTCTAAGCCTTTATATATACATTCTCACTACTGGAGCCTCAGGTTTTATCTGAGAAGGTATAAGGATTATTTTATCTCATTCTTGTGTTTAAGTTTCCTCTCTTTGAAAAGCATAACAATGCCTTAAATTACATAAATGTAAGTATATTTTCTGTATTTATTCAAGTATTTGTGTAAATCATGGAAAACATAGAATCTTGCTCTTTAAATAATTTATGACTGCTTAAACTCAGCAAATTTCCAAGTAAGATAATGATGATGAGAAGAGAAATATGGAAAAGGAAAGGAGGAGGAGGAAGAGGAAGAAGTGGGAGGAGGAGGAGGAGGAGGAGGAGGAGAAGAAGAAGAAGAAGAAGAAGAAGAAGAAGAACAACAACAACAACAACAAGTGAAGGAATGAAGGAAAGAAAGAAAAAGAAAGAAAGAAAGAAAGAAAGAAAGAAAGAAAGAAAGTAAAGCAGGAGGAGGAGAAGGAGACGGAGGAGAAGAAGAAACTTTTCTACAGAAAATATTATCTTCTTGGTCAGTCCAAAATTCATGGCTCAAATGAGAACCAGAACACATACCACAAATCATAAAGAAAGTTAATAGTATTTTTTAAAGGAAACCAAAAGAACCTAAATGTATATGAGTAGATCTGGTTTTCCAGAAGGAAGTAGTTTTCCATTACTGGTTATCAACGAAATCCAATAACCTCAGTTACCTAATTTTTATCTATTTTATAGCTATGTTTTCATGTACTATATTAAATTTTGAGGAAAAACATTCATCTCCCACTTACCACAAGTTATTTCAAATTCTAAAGTGGGTCAAATGTGCCATTGCCCCTATCTTTACTTTTCATTACCTTACATAGTTGGGCAGATATTGTCAGCCTTGGTGAAGATTGAAGATGTACTTTTCCCTCATATTTCCACTTTCTCTGATTACATAGAAGAAGTTCCTGTTTTGGGTTTAAATTACTGTATGAAGAGGTAGAAGTATTTGGGCTTGGTTGAGGATTACTAAGGTAAAGGTAAAAGTACTTTCTCTGTGTTAAAAGAAAAGAATCTGCATATGGTCTTGGATAGAGATCTGAAATTCCAACCTAAGTAGAGCCTTATATACCACTGTGTTCTTTTAAATGTTGCTTAGTCTAGGCATGTCAATCATCTGGCAAAGAATGCACTCTTGAGTTCTCTCCTTCAGGAAACTGATTCACTTGAAGAATTTTGTGTAGATGGGAGACTTATTACCCTTTGATGAGATAGTCTAGTTTGCCCCTGAGAAACCCCTCCTTTGCTTGCAGCAGCTTGTCACTTTTCCATCAGGCAGAAGGGGCGAGACTCTGTTATGAGGCTTACCTGCTTCTCCAACTACCAGTTTTTCCTTCCTTCCTTCCTTCCTTCCTTCCTTTCTTCCTTCCTTTGCTTTCCTTTCTTCTTTCCTCCCTCCCTCCTTGCTTTACTTCCTTTATCCTCCTCTTCTTCCTCTTCCTTTTAAAGGTTTATCATTACCATCATCACCATTTTAATTATGGGTATATATTTGTCTGAGTTTCTGTTTGTGTGTTGGGTCCTTTGAGCTGATTTATAGGTAATTGTGTGCTGTTCAGTATGGGTGTTAGGAACCAAACTCAAGTCATCTACAAGAGCAGTAAGAGTTTTGAGTCAGCTCACAAGCTTCCTCTTATTCCCTTTTCTTTAGGATACTGACCAAAAGACGGTCATGTCTTCCTGTTGGACCTTCTCATTCTCTGAAGCATAGTCTCCCAACATTGACTTTGTGTTGCTTGCCAACCATTCATTACAAAATACATGGCTGTTTCTCATCCTCCCCTCCATCTTCCTATTCTAGATAACTTCTACTGACTTTTGCCAATCTATGACTACAATCTAATTCTATTGACAACTTTACTTCAGTTTCAGTGTACTTTTATACATGAATATAAGAGAGAAACAATGATTCAAGGAAGGTTGTTTGAGTTCAGAAAAACATGACGATAAAACCACTTAAATAAATGACAACAAGCCCATACTAAATATTGACAGATCAGTGCTTTCCCAGGAATTTCTCAGGACAGACCAATTTAAACACAGTTGCCTGGCATGGACTATAAATTACATCTGGGAACGAATGAAAGCAAGGCAGAAGGCTATATCCAGATTCAGGGTACACTGAACAGATTGGATTCTACAGCTATCTTCTGACATCCAACAAAAATAAACATGTCATACAAATTGAATGAAATTGTTTAGCACAGGAGGCACAAAATCATATCCAAGAACAATGCAGTAAACAAAATGCCCCTGAGGTAACAGGTCTTCTTCTCTCCCTGCCCCCCTCACCCCAGCCTCTCTCACAGCTGCCCAATGCATCATTTACTATGTATCATTTTTCGACCATGCTCTGAAAACTTCCAAGATTTACAGTTTATCTTCTCTATTGCTTTTCTCTCTAATTCTAATAAAATTTTCTTCAAACTTCTGATTCCATTCTTACATTAAAGGGACCAAGAAATCATGAAAGAGACCACAGTGACAACTATTTTTCACATTCACCTACAAATTTAGTGTGTTAGCCAAGACATACAAAATAAAGTCCAAACATTATACATGCCCAATAATGTTCAACCTTATCTAACTGCCTGGGACTAAGGGCTATGTTCATATAAGTATTCTAAAAGGTTAGAGAATTCAATTAGGAGAAGTAAATGAATGTCATACCTGTTAGCATGTGATTACTTCTACTCTACAAATCTACTGTGATTAGGAAATAAAGCAATGAAACACATTTTTAATGGTTTTTCACACTACATGAGTTTTGATTCAATTCAGGATGTGTTTTAATAACCTGTAAGTTTCTTGGCTAAATCTCCATAGATCTTAGTATTAAAATATATTACATGTACAAAAGTCAAACAAAAAAAGCTAGAGGAGTATGAGTAGATACAGTCCCAAACTTATTATTTTTAAACAGTACATTCCACACAATATAAGGAAAGGAGTAACTCCTGGAATTTTCATGAGATACAAAAGCTTCAGGAGGCAGACAACTTAGTCCTTAAAATCCTGTTTTGTGTTGCAGAAATAGAGCATAAAAAGTGGCCTCACAGCTGCAGGTAAAATGTTTGTTTGGCAGTTTACTAATTTAAAGTTAAAAGACTCCAAAATAACCAGAGAATGACTCAGGCTGTCACACACTTCTCTACTTTAATAGCATCTTAGATTTTGAGAGCTATCAGATCACAAACTTCCAGTAAGCTAAACACCTAGACTAAAATATTGGAAAAATATGAATCAGTATTTGTAAAGTCTCTGCCATCTGGCTTAATGAACAATGGTATTAACACAGATTATAGTATAGCATTTGTAAAGTAAACAAGTCACTTTTATGGAAAAGTGAATTCAAGATTAATGTGTATATATTTTCAAGGTACTCAGTGTCTTTAATTGCCCTAAACATACACCATACAATATGCTTTTCTCCTGCTACCAGCCAAATACAATTCCAAGTATCTGGTTATCTAATGAGAATGGCCTCCATAGGCTCATATATTTACATGGTTAGTCCCCAGATAGTAAACGGTTTGGTAAGGACTAGGACATGTGGTCTTTTTGGAGCATGTGTGTCGCTGGGTTTGGACTTTGAGGTTTCAAAAGCCCATACCAGGCATGCCCTCTTTCTCCCTGCTTGCAGCCTCCAGATCAGTCGACTTCAGCTGATGCTCCACCATCAGGCCTGCCTTCCTCCCACAGTGAGAATTATGTACTAGCCCTTTAAAACTGTAAGCAAGCCCCCAAATCAAAGGGTTTCCTTTACAGGTGTTGCCTTAGTTATGGTACCTCTTCTTAGAAATAGAACTAAGATACTGACGTATTATTTCTATTTTCAATGAAGTATTTTTGAAACTGGAACTTTTCAGTTAAGTTCTTATATGAAAAGATGATTTTGTAGCTTAATTATGTGTTTTATTTATGTTTTCATTTATCAACATTGGAAGTAGTTAACTGAAGATTCGGTGTCTTTTTTTCACTTTAGTAGAGTCCTCTTCTCTTCCTTAAAATCCTGTCCCCACTCAAAATACATTCATGTTTCATAAACCCTCCGTGAAGATCTTTCCTCTCTCCGAGGACGCAGCTTTTAGAAATGGATATGCAATAGTATATCTGTAACTCATTATCAGGCTAAAACACAAGTAAAATTTAATGAATGAAGATAAATGAATGGTGGATGGGTGGGAAAACTGTAGTTCAAGTAGACTTCCTCAAATGTAGGGAACAAGCTGGGATAAAGCCCTATATAATAGCCAGAACTGCAAGGAATGCCAGTCCCTCAACATACATATTAGGTGGTCTTTATCAGGTCAGTGGTGATCATTGACAATGCAGTGTTGAGGGTTCTTCTTTCTTTTTTTTTGTTTTGTTTTGGTTTTGGTTTTATGAGACAGGGTTTCTCTGTATTGTTTTGGAAGCTGTCGGTCCAGCCCGGCCTCGAACTCATAGAGATCTGCCTGCCTCTGCCTCCCGAGTGCTGGGATTAAATCCAGGTATGTTGTTCTATTTCCTTAGTCTGGAATGTCTGGTAATTTCCTATGATTGGTAGATTTAAGTATACCATGTGCCCTCGTGAATTTAATATACTTTGATAAATTTGTATATAGGTATCTTTTTGACTTTTATGAACAAGTTACTTCTCAATTTGCTTCATTGGTAGTATAGACAAATGAAGTTTGTAATGTCCTCAACAAGATGCTTCAGCATTTGTAGTCAAAGTATAATCAAATAGTACTTGTCAAATAAATTGACTTAGGACAAGGCTCAGCTTAAGAAACCACTGTTCTATATACTATGGAGGGATTAAATACAGGATGTAGTCAGATTGCGACAACATATAGTTGATATCTTAACTCTGAAAGGTTGCTTAGAAATGTTGTAGTTTTCCATTTATACAATTTTAACGATCTGTAAAGAAAGAATTTCTAATTTGCTTATGTGTAAGGAGCATTATAGGTCCCTCATAGCCATCCACATAGCTCCAAATATTCATTGTTTACTTTTAAGTGAATTCAAATCTCTATGAATATCATAAAATTAATTTCCATTCATTTGCTCAAGTCATTTGTCGCTTAATCACCTGCAGATTCCAGTTTACTTTGCTCCTCAACAAAGGCAGAGAAATTTTGCTATTAGAATTTCAATAATACAGTCCAATATTGGGGAATTTGTGAGATCAGAAATATATTTTGTTTCTATGTTTCAGACATTTTCACTCTAATTATTGACATTAGTATATTTGTATGCAAATTATAGATATGAGAAAAGAAAATTGACCTGTTAGTCATTGTGCTATAGACATACTTTCTCAGTGTTGAGTTGCCTGTCCAGGACAAAGTTGAAAGAACTTATTAGTGGGAAAGGCTTGAGCTTGGAATACAAGATATGTGGAAATCGAGCTTGTTCCTCACTGATTGTTCATTCTGTCACTCACTGAGTGTCTCAGCTCATTTTAGCAGTCTGCTTTCCTCTTCTCTTGACAGCTCCTCCTGCTTTCTTGCCTTGAGATACGTTTCCTTAGAATTCTAACCATGAAATATAAAAAGTAAAAACAAGACGAAAGGACTATAGTATGATTTAAAGGTGGTGAGGGTCCCAAAGGGAGGCAAATCTAAATGCTAATATTCCTGAATTTTTTGTGTTTTCCATTTTTCAATCCAAGGCTTCACATACCAAACACCTATCTAATTTCAGGTAAGAGGAGTTTGAGAAGTTGTAGAGATCTCAGAGGTTATGAGCACTTGCTTCTATTTCAGAGGACTTGGGTTCAGTTCTCAGAAACCTTCAATTCCGGTTCATCTCTCCTGCCCTCTCTTGGCCTCCATAAGACCTGCATGTAGACGGTGTCCATAAACTCATGCACACATAAACAAGAACAAACAAATCTTACAGAGAGAGGTTTGATGCTGACATCATGGTTCGTTAGGAACAACTTGAATCCTCTTACCTCATGCTTCGACCGTTTTACTTAACTGTTCTATCATTTGCATGTTGGAAAGACTGCTTAGAATTCAAATGCAACTACACTGTTGACTTAAGTGGAATTTAATCAACTGAGAGGTTTTCAGGGCAACATCCAACTCACTACAGCTTGGCTTATTCAAACACAGATATGGAAGAGTGAACAAACTAGGAAAGGTAGGCAGCATTTCAAAGCTAGATCACTCAATTGTAATTGATTTGTCCCAGATAACAGGAGCCATTAAGGACAGAGGAAAATTGGTGAGGTGGCATCCACCTTGTCTTAAGAGGAATAAAATTAACAAAGTGATGTCAAGTAAAGCTCCAGAAACAGCATTTTAGGTGAACTGGTAAAGCTACAAAATGAACAAATGGTATCATGATTTAATTGTCAGTGGCTCATGAGCTCTAGTCAATGTTGAGCTTTAGGACAATTAAGCACTCATATAAAGAGAAAAGATTATGCTTCATTTATTCTCTTTGGTTTCCATGAGAACATAAATGAAAGGAGTGAAAGCCAAGTTATATCTACCAGCTGAATGAATGTCCTGGGAATTTTTTTTCTGGAAACAAGGATGGACAGTTTAGTTAATTTAAGTAGAACCAATGAGCCCATGCAGAGATGTTTTGGAGAAGAACTGAATGGAAAATCCCAACAAAATTTGAATGTAGTCACTGATTTCCATGTCAGTTTTTATGCCAATTAAGGAAATTCAAGGAGCAATTGAAAAGTACTCAAAATAATTTCATATTTTACAGAAAAAATTAATATTACAGCAATAATATATATCTAGTTTAGGAAGGGTTCGTCCAAGATTTGGTGAAAATGAAGAGGGTATTTTCCAGTAGAATCTGTTTCCATTCAAGGTCATATTAATTGGTGGTGAATTGATACATAGAATTGATACATATTAGGAATTTCTACAGGTTCAGTTTTAAGGGCATCATTTAATTCTGGCAATATCCAGAATATTAAGAAATTCTGAATCAAACAGACCTAGAATAAGATGTAACATAACATAAGTAATGTAAGTCACTATTACATAAAAATGCAAGAATATTTAAAAGCAGCTTAGACTTTAAAGCAGAGAGATAAGGGGATAAATATGGAACACAACTCTCCCATTTCTTTTCATTGCATTATTTCCTTCTTGGTTATTGAGATCTTTATGGATATACTGCCTGTAGGTGCTTTCTTTCTCAACTATAGGTTTTCTCTTCACCTTCTGCTTGTCTACTGTGCAGATAATTTATAACTTTATTTATTTAGTCTTGATATGGAGTCTTGCTCTGTAATACAAAGTAGGCTGGAATTCATGATAATCTTGCCTCAGCCTCCCAAGTACTGAGGTTACAGTCAGATGCCACCATATCTAACTGCAGAAACTTTTCAACATGTTATAATCATATGTATTCCTTTGTACATACATTGTTTATGTTGTGCAAATCTTATTAAAAATAATTGTTTTTACCAATGTCATGTAACTGGTTTTGAACAAGATAAACCTTGAGGGTATCATGATAGGTAAAATAAATGAGCTATTGACTGATAAATACTGTGTGATGTCACTTAACTAGGGAATCTTTTACAAGCAGATTTTAGGATAAAATCAAGAGTTTTAATGCACACATAGTGACTTTATTGCAGTCTTAAAATGCTTTTTAAAAGTGAATTTACATGTTGTTACCACAAAATGAATAAATATAGAGCCCATTTAGTCATTATCTGATGCACAAAAATAAATTCTATCTTTTAATCTAAAGTTAATCACTACATTTTTGCTAGGTGGTAGAAAACAGTACATCAATCCCAGAGCTATTTTCCATTATTTATTTGAACAGCAAGTTAGCTCAAGATATAACTGAGTTCAATAGATTGTGGACTTTTATTGGTTGTGTGACCTCTTTCCCCGCAGCGCACTACATACGAATGAGAAGGACCTGGAAAGATCATTAATCAACTTTATATGGAAAAACAAAAGGCCCAGGATAGCCAAAACATCCCTATACAATAAAGGAACTTCAGGAGGCATCACCATACCTGATTTCAAGCTCTATTATAGAGCTATAGTCCTGAAAACAGCTTGGTATTGGCACAAAAATAGGCAGGTAGACCAATGGAACCGAATCGAAAGCCCTAATTTTAACCCACACACCTATGAACACCTGATTTTTGACAAAGAAGCTAAAACTGTACAGTGGAAAAAAGAAAGCATCTTCAACAAATGGTGCTGGCATAACTGGGTAATGGTATGCAGAAGACTGCAGATAGATCCATGTTTATCGCCTTGTACAAAACTTAAGTCCAAATGGATCAAAGATCTCAACATACATCCAGCCACACTGAAACTTTTAGAAGAGAAAGTGGGAGATACTCTTCAACGAGTTGGTACAGGAGACCACTTCCTAAACATAACACCAGTGGCACAGGCACTGAGATCAACAATTAACAAATGGGACCTTCTGAAACTAAAAAGCTTTTGTAAGGCAAAGGACACAATCAAAAAGACAAAAAGGCAGGCCACAGAATGGGAAAAGATATTCACTAACCCTACATCTGACAGAGGGCTAATCTCCAAAATTTACAAAGAACTCAAGAAACAAGTCTCCAAAACACCAAAGGATCCACTTGAAAGGTGGGGTACAGAGCTAAATAGAGAATTCTCAGTAGAGGAGGCTAAAATGGCCAAGAGACACTTAAGAAAGTGCTCAACATCCTTAGCCATCAGGGAAATGCAAATCAAAACAACTCTGAGATACCATCTTACTCCTGTCAGAATGGCTAGAATCAAAAACACCGAAGACAATTTATGCTGGAGAGGATGTGGAGAGAGAGGATCACTCCTCCATTGCTGGTGGGAATGCCGACTCATACAGCCTCTTTGGAAATCAGTATGGAGATTCCTCAGGAAAATGGGAATTAATCTACCACTAGACCCAGCAATTCCACTCTTAGGCATTTATCCAAATGAGGCAGGTTCATACAACAAGGGCATCTGCTCCACTATGTTCATAGCAGCATTGTTTGTAATAGCCAGAACCTGGAAGCACCCTAGATGCCCCTCAACTGAAGAGTGGATAGAGAAAATGTGGTACATTTACACAATGGAGTATTACTCAGCAGAAAAAAACAATGGAATCTTGAAATTCGCAGGGAAATGGATAGCACTGGAAGAAACCATCCTGAGTGAGGTAACCCAGTCGCAAAAAGACAAACATGGTATGTACTCACTCATATATGGATTTTAAATATGGATCAGGATAGTGCCAGTCTGCACTTCCACAGATAGAGAGTCTGGGAAACAGGAAAGAACCTAAAAGATATGCATATATGCATAGTACCCAAGAGAAGAGGATGGAGACAAGATCCTCTGAATGGATGGGGAACAGGGCGAGGGGGTAGTGGGACCTGGGAAGAGTAGAGGGGGTAAAGAGGAAGGGAGTTGGTCATGGGGGAACAGGAAGTTGAGGGGGTGGGGGTAAAATAGGGGGAAGAGGGAATCATAGGATCGAAGACAGATCAGGCACCAGAGTGACCTCGAGTGATCTAAAGGTATAACATCAATTGGCAAGCTAAGCAATAGTGGAAGGACCACCTCGAATGCCCATTCCTGATAATGAACTTGATGTCTATAACTATCCGGGAGCCTTCATCCTGGGACTGATGGAAGCAGAGGCAAACACACAACTAAGCACTGAACTGAACCCAAGGAACCCAGTGACAGAGAGAGAGGAGTGATGAGCAAATTGGCAAGGAATGGGCTGGCAAAACCAGCAGAGACGGCTGATCTGAACAGGGGAGTGCTCTTGGACCCCAGACCGACAGTGGGGAGGCCAGAATGGGACTGATCTGGACCCCCAAATGTGAGTGTCAGTGAGAAGGCCTGGGCAACCTATGGGGCTCTGAGCAGTGGATCAGTGTCTATCCCTGGTATACAATCTGTCTTCATGTGCCTATGGCACAAAGAGAGATGCTCTCTCAGCCTGGACTCTTAGGGGAGTGCCTTGACCCTACCAAGAGTGAAATGATAGACTCTAGACATCCCCTATGTGGAGGGATTTGGCAATAGGGTGGGAGGGAGGGTGGAAGGGGAGTGCGGGAGGAGGGGAGGGAGAGGGAACTGGGATTGACATGTGAAACAAGCTATTTAAAATTAAAATAAAAAATGATTAAAAAAAAAAAAAAAAAAAAAAAAAAAAGAGAACCTTCCTTGGAGATTTATTACAAAGGTTATAAGGCTTTAACACAGTGTATGAAAAGAGCCTAGACTTGCATCTTGGTAAATTTCACCTAGGAAAGGCTTTATTGAATTTTAAGGTTACATTGTACTTTTAAAAACAGAAGACTATTCTCTTGATTAAAAAATGTTTTCACCAGCACAATAGATTAATATAGTTTTATATTAAATGCCTGCTATCATTATTAATAAATTCCAGAAACCTTTTTAAAATACTCAATGCATCACTGAAATAGTATCTGTGTGCCTTCCAATGAGTTCATAGTCACTTTAGATAATTTTAGACACTCTATGTAAAGGAATTAACTACTAGAAATTGTCATTTATCAAATGAGACATCCCTTCTTAGGGCTTGATAATTGCCCTCTACTTTTAGAAGTAATCATGGAAAAAAACTAATAAGTAAATATCTATGCTTTTTGACTCATGAAATAATAATTATAAAAAGGTTGGAATCAAAAGAATAATGTTTTTAACATAATTGCTTTAATTATGCATGTTATAGTCTGTCTGTTGTATTAAACTATCTATGAGAGCAGAGAGCAAAACAAATTGTGAAGCCATATGTGCATAGAGTCATACATAGAGGTACCTGAAGCATAGGAACGTCAATTTGTTCTATGTGACACATTTTCTATGTTAAGCTATTTCAGATCTAGGTATACATCTCTCTTTAATACCACTCAGAAAGCAATGTCCTTGGCACATTTGTAGTTAGCAGATGTTTTGCATTGCTTGCCAGGAGAAAGAGGACAATACCCATGAAGAATCTCATTTTGCCTCTGAAAGGATGATCTTTACACTTCGCTCAGATTAGTGGCATTATTTTAGAAACAAATAACACGGCAGTCACATCTCTAGGACTGTCAGAAAATAAATGGTCTTTGTAAACGTTAGCTCTTTTCTTGACAATGTGTTTTCAATTTAAGAAAAATTCTTGTTAATTGCATTTTAAGGATTTTTCCTCCCTGGAAGGTTGAGTGAAAAAACATTGAAACATCTATCTTAAAATTAATTTATTTTGTAAATGTTATATTAAAAACATCAGAATTTTACCTCTGTTGAGATAACTTGTGATGTTCAGATACATGTATATGTTGTGAAATAAGCACTTGATTTAATACAAACAAACAGACAGACACATCTGACCAATACACCAGAAGTGCAGTATTCTGCTTCTAACATTAGAATCAACTTGGAACTTGTTAAAAACATGAAAACTCAGTCTACAATCTACCCACACTGATCATAAATTTGATGATATGTTCTGGCAGATGGCCTGCCAAATTCTCCAGGTAATTTTAATGCACAGTACAGTTGCAAATGACAGCTCTAGTGGATGAAAACTCCACTGACTGAAATAAAAGTGTGAAAATATGATTACATGATAAATGCTTGAAAGGAACAAAAGAGGGTGTTTATCAAATCAGAGAGTAATTAATATGAAGTTCAGCTGTGCATCATAGAGGCTGGGAGACAATTATGATTCCAGTGAAATTCTGCTATATCTTATGGAATGCACATAGTCATTGTACTATTATGTCACATGTCTGCATATTCTCTCTGTATCTCTGTCTTTGTCTCTGTCTCTGTCTCTTAATCTCTTCATTTAAGAGAATTATAGCATGTTAGAAAGAAATACCAAACTTACTGAAAAGAATCTTCATTACAGATTTCAAGCGCATGACATGCCTTGTTCCACCCAAAGCATCCATAAGCATGAGTAGCAAGACATAGTTTTCATTTTGAAAAATCTCATTGAAATGGAAAAGATGATGGAGACAGGCACTGGTACTATCCAGAAAGGCAGTGAAATCCCCTCACAGCCAGTATATGGGGTCATAAGGTTGCACCTAGAATTCATAGCTCAATTCCTACCCTGTTGGGAAGGAGTAGACTTTTGCTGCCCAATCAGGGTAAACTGTCCCAGAAAAACATTCTTATTATTTTTTCTACACATATTTAGGTTCAGATCACAGAGATGATTTCTGTTCCACTTTCCTTACAGATCCATGTTTCATCTGAAACTAATTAGAAAATTTTGAATGTAGTAGGATGGTGGTGTATGAACTGTAAGGTCCAATGGCACCAAACAATGTAAGACTGAACTTTCAATGGCATTCCCTTATGTGTGTTATTTCTGAATCCTTACTGTAGAAAATCAGCATATGAATGTGTCAAGAAAATCTTGTTCAATGAAGGAAGTCAGAAATCTGTAGTCTAGATAGAGTTCACTGGTCTAAAGTTGCAAGCTATCCATTAAGGTCAATTGACCCAATTCGACTCAATGCCAGGTTGCAAAAGTGTGTAGACATATCAGCAAAAGCATTATTAGTTCAAAAAGCATGAGAATTCCTCCTGTGGTGTCAGCGATACTCACAATGGATAACATCATCTTAAGGCATTACAAGTCTAAATGTAAAACATGTCTATTTTATTTATTTGTAGCCATTTATTTGTTTTATATGTATGTGTATATGTATTCCTGCATGTTTGTGTATTAACCAAATGCATTCCTGCTACGCAAGAAGGCCAGAAGAGAGCATCAGAACCCATAGAACTGAAGTTAGAGAAGGTTGTGAGCTGCCCTATGGGTGATGGGGACTGAACCTTGGACGACAGTAACATTAGTAAGAAATCTCAACCACTGAGCTATTTCTCCAGTCTTGTATAACATTTTAAAATATATTCATTTTAACTTATGTTTTTCTATATTAGATTTTGCAAATTTTGTTGACTATTTAAAAATCCCATGTTATATCAATCAAAGACATTAGAAACACATTATTCAACAGTGGTAGAGAGGCAATTACTTAAATAAAGCAATAGTAAAATAATTTGTCTGTTAGGTAAGCTGATATTTCAGTTAGTTATATAAGTATTTTGGCCACTAAGGTAGACAAAAACAAAACCTCGATACAGATTTAATTAAAACACCCCTGGAAAGTATAAGACACACTCAGTTTTATAGTCAAGCCATCCAATTCCTCATGACTGGAAAGCTGGGCTGTATATTACATCATTTGCTTTTCTCCTTACTGTGATAAAATACTCGGCAAAATAACATTCCGAAGGGAAGGTTGGAACTGTAGAGATTGCTGAGAACTTGTTGATTTTTCTAAGAGACCCACATTCAACTCCTAGCATCCATATAGCAGTTCACAACAATCTATATACTTCACTATAATTAAAACATACATTCTTTATTAAAGCAATACGCTTGATCATATCTATGCCTGTAGAAATGCAACAGTATTTAAGGCATGAAATTGAAAGAGTTAATATTATTAAAAATGGTTTAGAATCAAAAGGTGTTTTATTTAGGTGAGCTAATAAGAAAGAAATAATGTACCAACCATTTTATTTTAGAGACATCCCCTTCCAAAATGTGGTTGAACCCTGTGATGCTTATGCGCTGTATAGTGAAGGATACATTCAAAAGAACCCAATGCAAATGGAGAGGGCCCCACAATCCTGGGTAAGTACAGTATGGAACCTGCAGTATTGACACTACCAGACATCTTGTGAGAGTTACTTAATGAGATCACCTAAGTGTGTGCTTTTGTAATTTTTCCATTTTTCTCTCTGCTTAACAATTGTGAGGAGTGGAGCCAGGCAGAAAAGGGAGGGAAGCGACTGAGAACATATAACAGCATGCATGCACAAAGATGGTAAGTCGAATTCCAATGCTTTGTATGACAATCTAAAAATAAACAGCATTATTTATTAGCTTAAAATAAACATTAGCCTAAAAATGAAAAAAAAAGAATTGTGAGCAAAAGTCAGTTTATTTCAAATATGAGAGTGGCAGAGCTTTGGAAAGGGAGCAAGAAGATGAGTACTGAGCTGTAAGGTGGCACCAGAATGACCCTCAGAACATGTCCTCTAACAGTCAAGAGACTATATTACAACACTTTCACACTTCAAACTGTGATCACATAGATTTTCATGCACAAAATGCTGTTTACCTCTACGGGAAAATAACATCCTATAATATTATATTTAAATCTGGATTCCAGTCTTGAAAACCTAATAAAGGGCTAGATGTGAGATACAGCCCTGTTTCTCCCCTAATTTCCTATCTTCATTTAAAGCTGCTACTATGAGCTCTGAGTGGAACTGAAAGGAAGTGACTCTTTGTTGCTAACACCATTGTTTACCTTTCCAGCTCAGGTAATAACACAGTCCATCATATTTGGCAGAAAACCCGACATTAGTGGCTTTCCAGACTGCCTTTCCTGACGCAAACCCTAGAATTAGGTAATATGGATGTTGGGGAGATGAAGCTAGGTCCACTGAGCAAAGTTTCTTTGTTCATTCACAGGCAATCTTTGCAGGAAGTTAATGCCATAAATCTTAATATCTTTTCCCTCACTGCTGAGTGATACCACTGCCCCCCTCCATTTTTTAACTTTCCAAGACCTGGTGGCTTCGCGACTATTCTTTGTTATCTTGATGAAGTATTCAAGAGAAACTCTCTTTGTAAGTATCTACCTCAACTTCCCTCTTAATCTTAAAATCAAATTCTCTTCATATTCTTAATTGAGTAATTCTTTTACCCACTAAATTTTAGACCAATTCAGGATATCCCTTGATATAAAGACATTTTCCCCAGTCTAGGAAGACCACTGTATAACACCGAAAACATGGCTGCATAGAAGAGAAGTTGGGAAAAAGTGAAGAAGACTGTTTGTTTATCTTCATTTTTTATAGCAACTTTTCTTGAGTTTACCCCTCAAAAATCTATGACCTAAGCTCCTGTCTTTTCTTTTCACATTTGGCTTCAACAAAGTCAAAATTAAGCCATCTATTTCTCAGAGCTGTACATCTATGAATTATCTCCCCTTCTCCCTTCTAAAAGTCTTCCCTGAGGACTGTAGTGAAGAGGTCACTGTGAACCACAAACCAACATGGTGTCAGGAGGTACATGGTAAATGGTCTCCATCCTTCTGTAATTTCTGTCTTGCTCCTCTCACTCTAAATCACCAAAGCTGCTCTTTTCTTCTCTAAATAAACATGGATTCCAAATCCTAAGTTGTCCTGTAAGCAAGCATGCTGCACACAATTAAATGTTTTCCTTATCTTTCTCTACCTGAAAATCTGAGCAGAGTACTGCGGAAGAAGTACTGTTGCTAAGCCTTTGACTTAAGCAAATTGGTCCTAAATATTAACTTGTCAACGGAAACTACAATCTGATGCTGAAAAAATACTTTATTTGAGTTTATACTTCTATCCAGGTTACATCACTTGACAGGAACAGAATATGATTGTAATATGATTGTTTGATTGACCAAATCATGTCATGCATTAGTCAATTTGTTAATTCATTCTGTAAAATTAGTCAAATGGTTGCATAACGAGGCCAGATAGAATACTATTTACTGATGAATAAGTGTGCTATTTTACAAACAAGCAATAAAGCTTTTTAGCAAGTCCTAGGTCTGGCCCATGTGCTTTTCTGCTCACATTAAAGACCATGGCTTAAATCACTACTGCATTTCTTGGCAAAATGTAATTCCTTCAAAAGCATCGACTTGAGTACAGTTGAGACTTTTGAAGGGAGAAAAGGAGGGCATATCTCCAGGGACAAAAGTCAGAGGGGTAGTCTGATAAATATCAAACACACATAACATCTAATATCTGCTGGCTTTCGTGGACCATGTTTGACTCTTGCTCCAATCATTGTTTGTGTGTGTGTGTGTGTGTGTGTGTGACTCATTCTGCATCAGCCACACCTGGTGTGATGAGTGCTTTGCTGAAGATGTAACCAAAGGAAGAGTATTCAGTAAAGGCAGCTTAACGAATTTTATTTCTACAGATAAAGGGATGTTTTTAAAACACATCAGTGAGCCAGGGCATGGTGGAGCATGTATGTAATTCCAGCACATGGGAAGCAGAAGGAGGAGGATCTTTGTGAGTTTGAGGCCAGACTGGTCTACAGAGTGAGTTCAGGGACAGGCTTAAAAGCTATACAGAGAAAACCTGTTTCAAAACAAGACAAACACTTAGCATTAAGAAATGAATGTGGTTTTTAACTAATTAAATATTACCTCCCACTCACCCCAGGCAGAGCAATACAGGACTAATTACAATGCTAGGTAAACAGTATTTCCATCAGCATCAGTTCTCCACTTCCTTCTTACACTCCAAGAGTACAATACATTGAAATAAATAAATTGGGAACAATGCAGACCACTTTTATCATGACTTGGGCTATGTAAGCAATGAACAAAAAAAGGGTTCTTGTACCATAAACCTCCACACACTGATGTGGTGACAATTTCTACATAAATTTCTTTTATAGAAGCCATGAGTCACTTTTTATTACCATATGTGCTTCTCTTCTCTCTGTGCTAGGTAGATGTAACTAAGGGTTGTAGAACCAATAGTGGTCACTACTTGTGGAATTTCTGCACCCTGACTATCTTATTTTATTTGCCTTCATGACAATACTTAGTCCATGAAGCAAAGGACTATAACAAGGCACGTTGTTATATTCTGGAGTTTTCCCCTCTCCTAGTCACCTATTTGTGTGTATCATGGGTACAAACTCTGTCTTTTAAGTTTTGTGATGTTCTTAAAGAGTTAGCTACTCAACTAGGCAGACTTATGACATCCTCTTTAACGAAAAAAAGACAGTTACAATATGCAAATGTTAGAAGAATTGCCAAGTTCTATCTCATGCTTTTATTGCCAGTGCTTCAGGCAAGAACATAACATCATGTTTAAGGAAATTACAACGACTATTAAAGAATAAAAATCCAGAAAGTCTAACTTAATTTTGTAAGCTATCAATTGGAGAAGACATCACAAATTCCATGTTCATAGTTATTTGGTTTTATTATATTTTGCAGAGAAATGCAATGCATGAACTGAAAAAGAAATGTTTCAAATTTAAATGAATTCCAGTGAAGCATGTAAGAAAATACCACTGGGATTAGCATGTCTTTCTTCAATAAATTTTTATTTTTGATATTGTTATCAAACTCCAGTCTGTCCACATTAAGAATGTCTGAACATATACTCATATCTTCTCTTCAGTCAGAAAACATGAAAGTTTATTCCGTGTTTGTGTGTGTGTGTGTGTAAGGAAAATGTTAATTTTGGCCTACTGTCAAAGAATTTATAAAGTGAAGGTTACTTCTGAAAGTGGCATGGCAAACAGAAAAGATCTCTATCTTTCAGGCCATGGATACCTATGTCTGGTAATGGAATCTAAGACCTGCCTCCTGTCAAAGCAGTCGATAGCAGCAGTATATCTCCAGGGAATCCAGGCAAGAGTATGCTCTTTGACATTATTGGCAGAAGGACCAAGGGTAATTTATCTTATTTGAGAAGGTGGGAGCTGCTCAGGTCAGCTTAATCTGTTTTGACTAGGAAAATACTTTTTTTCATTTAAACGGTAGAGGAGCTATCACTACACTTTTCCTCTTTGCATTCATGTAATAAGTACTTTCGACTTTTTATGTTCCATGTTCACTGTAACAAATACTTTGATTTGACCTTAGAGTGAAAAGTCAGCTCTTGATCTATGCAGATGAATACTCACGACTGAAAACTTTACTTATTAAAGTATATAATAGATCAGTTATCGTGCCTATAGTTCATCTGCCTTTGCATCTATTTCCCAGCCTCCCAGAACTTAGGTGATGGTTACAGCTAAATTCTGCTAACTGCACTTTACTTCAGACTACTCCTCATTCAGATGCTTTGCATGTTTAAGTCTGGTGCTATAGTTAGCTACAGTTAGACAGCCTTTATTCTGAGCTTGGACTTCCCCTTTGCAATGTGTTCCAAGTTATTCAGATTGGTAATAGTTTTGCCTTTGAGATCAAACCTTATTGTGTAACTTATTGTGAAACTCATAGTCTTCTTGCCTCAGTCTCCCAAGTGCTGGGAAAAAAGGGTGTGCCACTAGCCACCCTAGTTTACAGAAACAATCTCTTAAAATGAAGAATTGTCTGTTAGCCACATCTTGGGTTCCCTCACCTAGAACCACTTTCATGTAACAGATAGGTGAGATGTAGTAGCCATTCTAGCAATAGTGACATTCCTAGATGTCCACCGGACTTAAATGTGTGTAAGAATCACCTAAGTTGTGAGAGATTGGGAAATAAACACAAAGGCAGATGAACTATAGTCATGAGAATTGGTCTAACCACATTACCACAATGGAAGACCAATTTGTAATATAGTAACTTACAAAGTATTAGCTGTAGAAGAGACAGTTTCTCAGCAGGCAATAAGGGGGCATGAATGAACAGGTCACTGCAGAAGGAAAAATGTAAGTTACACACTTTTTGGGTAGTAGCAGTAGCTGGGGCACTATTGCAATGTCATAGATATTCAATGTCAGACTATATGGATACAATCTCATTTAAGCTTTAGAAAACTCTTTGAAATAATGATACATGTACTTGTGTATGTGAAGGGGGTATAAATAACATGAATTACAATTATCTTGCATAACATTATCAAAATAGCTAAGAGCTGAGCTTCATAATGTCTCCTTAAGAACATTAAAGACAGATGTAAATAAACTACCAGTGATATGGTCTGAGCAAAATGTTACATGAAAGTAATATTTCTCTTAATTTTTTAGGTATTCTACAAATGTATCCTGATATTTCTATTTTTTCTAAAGGGTTGTATACTTTTACTTACCTCAGAAACATCAATCAAGAGCTTTTTAAAAAGTTTTTTTAACAATAAATCCTTGAACAGCTGATGCTCTACCATATAATGAAGCTGGTGATGTAGCAGCTTCCTCACATACTCTTGTCATGAACAACTCAGTGTGCACATTAAATACATTAAGGAGTCCGAATATAAAGAACAAAGATACATTTATCTTTAACACACACACACACACACACACACATATACATATACCTAGGTATATACATATACACACACATATATGTATATATACATATACACACACATATATATATATATATATATATGTTGAATTTAACATGGTGGAGATTCCTCAAGAAAGAGGAATACCTAGGGAGGAGGGAGACACTGGGAAGCAATAAGAGAGGGGAAGTCATGTTCAGAAGATATTGCATAGAAAAAAATTAATAAAAGAAACTAGAAATAGATTGATCACATGACCCAGAGTTGGCAGCGTTTTCTGGTTCTGACTGCCTGCTCCCAAATAACAAACAGCCACTTCCCAAATAACGGACTTGGGGACTTCATATTAATTACATATGTTTGGCTGATAGCTCATGCGTGTTGCCAACTTACTCAAATTGTCCCCTATTTTTTAATGTATGCTTTGCCACGTGGCTTTTTCTTTGTACAGCCTGGTCATCTTTGTTTCTCTGTGTCTGCCAGCTACTCTCTGATCTGCCCTTCTTCATCCCAGTATCTTCAGTTCGATTGTCCTGCCTAACTGCTGCAGGCCAAGTAGCTTCCGTATTAACTAACGAGAGTGATTCTTATTCACAGTGTACAGAAGGACAATTCCACAGCACCCAGGCAGCTTTACCACTTCTGGGCATATACTTACAGGATTCTGTATCCTATTGCAGAGGTACCTTCTCATTCATATTCATTGTAGCTCTATTCAAAATAGACACAGAATGGAAGCAACCTAGATGTCCATCTGATGGAAGGAAAATGAATATATGATATATTTACACAAGGAAATGCTGAATAGTTATAAAGAAACTTGACACTGTGAAAACCGAATGTAAATGAATAGAGCTGGAAAAAAGTACTTTTAATTGAGGTAACCTAGATCCAGAAAGAGAAGCTTCATATTTCGTCTCATCAGCATATGTTGTCTTTGAATCTTTGGATATGTGTGCTCCACCTGGAATACCAACAGGGGATAGGAAATTAGTAAAAGGCAATTGGGGTAGATTTCAAGTGAGGGGAGTAAGAGTTCAGTGCTATTTTTTGACAGATGTTTGCTGTTTTCTTCCACTTGCTGATATTAAGGTGTTAGACATTAGGCATTGCATCCTTGTATATTTCCATCATGCTCAGCTGAGTTACCTTTGAAGGAAAAATAATAAAGGAAACTGCAGCATCAGGTTCAAATACTTAAAAAGTTCCTGTGCTTCTGGTGATTCTGTGTACATTATTCTAAAACATATGTGAGACAGGATAAGAAAACCGAATTTTTCACACGTCATCTGACATTCATGAGTAGAGAAAATGACTGGAACCATGCTAGCCCCTGATACAGATATTCCTATTATCTACTCCCTTTGAAATATTACTAACAGCATAAACGAATGCATTATCTAAGGAATTTAAACAAACAGCATGAATTTTGAATAGTTAAAATAATAGGAAATCTAAACCGAATGTTTCTTGACAACTGTGTGGAAAGATATAAGACATTTCCTAGCATGTGCAAGACCCTAGGTCCTGCCTTCAACACTTCAGAATGGACACAAAACTAGAATGATTGCAAAAAAAACTTCCCTCTGTTGTTTTAAAATTTTCCAGTCCTAGTAAAAATAAAAATGTAAAATTTTGTGTGACGATGTATCTGAATAGTTATTGAATACTGTCTCTAGAAGTTTATTTTGAATTGAAATAGATGTGTATGATTTAGACAGACTTCCAAGACATCTATAAAAAACAGAACTGATTAGATTAGAGGCACTGGCATTGAAAATACATGCTTGGAAGTGTTTTACGGAAAAGCAAGAGCTTCTTTTTCTTTGGAAATGTGATACCAATAACTACTGAAATAATTTTAAAACTTTTTCATCTCTAGAACTTCCTGCTTACATCTTTGCAATTAGTTCATATTTCCAGGATCATTATTTCTATTTATCTTCATCACTGCCACCATCTCTAGAAGGTGGACTCTAGTCTTAGAAAAAGCTGGTTATTTGCGAGAAATGTCACAAAAGAAAATTAGGACATTATTGAAATTTACCAAACCTATTTACATAAAATTCATATTTTCATACTTCAAAATCTCATGTATGGGAACATCACCAAAGCTAAACACACAGTGTGACCTTGATTAAGCTACTGTGTTGCCTGTAACAAAACCCATATTTTTTACCAATTAAATAAGTAGGAAAAATTATAGTCAATTTTTAAAATATGTATATTCATGTATATCTTTAAGTAACCCTTCCAAGTATCATAATACAAAAATATTTAATTATGTATGTATATGTGAGAGACATATAGCTAGAAATCTATTTAAAATATATCAATAATGATCTGCTGCATATAATATCAAAACATAATTTAGACTCATTGTACTGATAAACAAAAAATTATGCTTGTTTTCTTGTCGCTATTAATTTGTTGCAACTACAGTGAAAGAAATCAAGTGTTAGAAGACCTGACATCTGTTGCTATTTGTTTGGACCAAGTAGCTGGATTTATATATTCCTGCTACGTATTTACTTTCTAGTCTAAATTTTTTTCATATAGAGCAATATCATATGTATTTATTTTGTCAATATTTAGAGTATATTTGTCAATATCTATCCATTTTGCAGTTATAAAGATAAAATATATAACTGTAATGTTGGAACACTAAGATGTTTCAAGCCTCGAGACAACAGATCCTCAGCTACCCATCTTTTGAGCCGCAAGGACAAACACTACAGCCATTTTTCTTTATAGAAATAACATCAATGAAAAATACAATGAAAACCCCTGAGATCAAAATAATATAAATCTACTTTCCATACAACTTTCTTCAGTTAACATTAGTATATTAATTTGTCTTCTCAAAACCAGCAATATCCTTATTATATGGAAATCTAGGCTCTACATGGTGCCTTAGACCCTTTCTTTGAAGACATACTTTACATGATTTATTTGGAAGTGATGCATATCAGTTTTCTGACTAGAGTTCAATGATTTTCTTTTGGTTTACTAACAAGAAGAATATTTTCTATAATTGTATTTGTATATACTTAAGATATAGTGTGAATAATTTCTGTTAGTGATTAGCAAGAAGTTAAAAAGGGCAGATGATCCAAGGACTATAGTCTCTTACTCTGAAACTTTCATTAACCATTCATTTTTTGTATTCAAATATTGTGAGACTATTTTATATTTCAAAGGATTTATTTATATTTTAATGTAAAGTAAATGCAATTTGTTGTTGACAATTTAAAAGAACATTTAAAAGTATAACATTTATCACCATCTTGAGTATCTATTTTTACATATAGTTCGAATCCACAGGAAACCTCACAGAAAGTGTTTTTAGTGGCAAAGAAGCCATCACTGAGTCGCAATGACTTGTAGAGTCATTTAAAAAGGAAAATTTCACCCACTTTTGTCTTTGGTAGATTTAACAATTATATTAGGAGTGCTTTGAAAGACAGGCATATTTATCTTTATAAAGTTTTCTAAAAATCAATACAAAAAAGAAATGAATGATGATACTATATCAATCGACTTTCATGTATTTCCCCTTACAGGAAATCTATATGGTAAAGGCTATGTGTTGCAGGGAACACCTGTGCAGAAGGCTGTGGGTCTCGGGTGAAGGATGAAGGACACTAAAGGCCTATGGATCCTTGGGATGGAGGCTAGTAAATGGGTGCCGAACAAACACAAAAATTGGGAGGTTAATGGTGGCATTGAGAGGTGGATCAATGGTTAGGGACACTTGCTTGCCTTCTGTAGGTCTGGTTCACCACCAGTGAGCTCCAGGTCTAGAGTCTTCATCATCCTCTTCTGGAATACACAGTCCACTGCCTACACATGCTATACATGCAGATAATCAGGGGCACACATACAGATCTGTACAAAAAAGAAAGACTGAAATTTAAAGGTGACATTTTAAAAATCGAGGCAGAAACATCAGATTTTTTAAAAGAGCGTTTGGTGGTTTATTTCTTTGCTACTTTTTGTCTATAGAACAGGAAAAATTGATTTGCATTTAACAATAGAATCATAGTATTTACTCATTAACATCATCATTATTAAAATCGTTCCTGTTACTTTACATTTAGGTTTATAAAGACACATATGAGAAGAATGACCCCAATTGGCTTACTATCTATGAACAGGGAAATGAAAGACTTAAAGTTCTGAAGTAGTTTCACAGCCCTTTATCAGTTTTGATCAACGTTAAGTGTGTTCATAGCCATCACGAGTCTTCTCTGAGTACATATATTGCTTTCTTGTTTTTTTAATATTTGTTTATTTTTAGAAATACTCTTATCTACATATCTATCCCCCCATTCCCTTGCCCTCCCATCCTCCCATGCCTCCCTCCGACCCCCAACCCACCCTCAACCACTCCCCAGGGATAGTGAGACCCTCTACGGGGATTATCAAAGTCCATCACATCATTTGGGGGAGGGCCCAGAACCTACTTTACCTCTGTTGGGAATGGGCTCCCCAAGGTCACCTGTGGCCTAAGAATAAACCCTGGCTGCACTGTTAGAGGTTCCATAGACTGTCTTGACCTCCTAGCTGGTACCCACATTCAGAGGTTTGGTTTGGTCCAATGCTGTTTCCCTCACTTTACATCTAGGGTCTGAGGACTCTTGTTTGCCTTAGAAGAAATTAGTTGAATCCAAAATATCTGAAGCATTATTCAAAATTACAAACACACCATGCAAGGGACCCAGGAAAGGAGAAATATTGGCCAATTTCTATGAAAACACAGATAGATGGGAAAGATAAAGCTGTAGTGTTCTATTGTAGAGAATACATTTACTAAAAATGTACACTGAAAAGACAAATCTTTCATATTAAAGAAGTGATAAATACTTAGGGTGATAGAGACTAATTACCCAGCTTGGTAGACTTTTAAACTGTATCATTATGTTGAAATACCTAGTATATACCATGAACACATGCAAATACTGCCAATGAAAATTTTAAAAAGTGAAAGCTTCTCTTTATCTTTTTTTTGAAGTTGTATGACATTGCATTTGAAACAGATGGAAAATCAATGAGAAAATCAACCAGTGAGCAAAGCATGCATGAGACAATCTATGCAGTGTGAAATAATCACACTGTTTCTATGGAAATCAGAAGGAAATAATAATGAAAGAAACGGCAGAATGTGATGGAATAAATTTGGAGCATTCCCATTAGCAGAAAAATGACAGTTTTAAAGAACTGGGGCTTTATTTGCATTGAGCACTTAAGAATTTATTTTCACTTTAAGTCATTATGCTTTAACTCTGTCACGTGTATTATAAGCTGCCAATTGGATAAGATATAGAAAACTCAATTCTATATTTTTAAGTTTTGTTTTTATAAAAACATACTTTATATACAAGAGTTTTCACTACTTGTAATGGGAGTTTTTCTTTTCTTTTATTAATTTTTTCATTTAAATTAGAAACAAGTCTGCTTCATTTGTCAATTCCAGCTCCCTCTCCCTCCCCAACTCCTCAGCCCCCACCAACCCAATCCCATACCTCCTCTGCTCTCCAGGGAGGATGAGGCACTCTATGGGGAATCCCCAAAGTCTGTCATATCAACTGTGGCAGGGCCCAGCCCCACCACGTGACCAGGATGAGAGAGCATCCCTCCATGTAGAATGTGCTCCCAATGTTCATTCATATGCCAGGGATAAATACCGATCCACTACCAGAGGCCTCCTCACTGACATTCACATTCTGGTGGTCTGGATCATTCCCATGCTGGCCTCTCAGCCATCAGTCATGGGTCCATGAGCCCCACCATGTTCAGGTTGGCTGCTTCTGTGGGCTTCACCAGCCTGATCTTGACCCCCTTGCCTACCACTCCTTCTCTGCAACTGGTTCAAGGAGTTCACTTCAGTGTTTAGCTGTGGGTATCTGCCTCTGCTTCCATCAGTCACTGGACAAAGCCTCTAGGATGGCATATAAGGTAGTCATCAATCTCATTATAGGGGAAGGGCCTTTAAGGTACCCTCTCCACTATTGCTTAGACTGCCAGTTGGTGTCATTCTTGTAGATCTCTGGAAATCTCATTAGTGCCAAATCTCTCCTCAAACCTATAATGACTCCCTCTATTATGGTATCTCTCATCCTACTCTCTATTCTTCCCCTGACTCAACCTTCCTGCTCCTGCACATCCTCCTCTACCCCTCTCTTCTCCCCCTCTCCTTCTCCCAGCTCCCTCTCCCCGCCCCAAATGCCCCCATTCCCCTCAGGAGATCCTGTCCCCTTCCCCTTCTCTGGGGTACCATGTATGTATCTCTTAGGGTACTCCCTGTTTCCCAGCCTCTCTGGCGGTGTGGATTTGAGGCTGGCAATCCCCTGCTCCATGTCTAAAATCCATATACTAATAAGTGCAAACCATGTTTGTCTTTTTGGGACTGGGTTAGTTTTCTTTTTAAAGAAAACAACATTTGAGCTTTCCTGTGTAGATGGCTTTTCATCATAATAAGAAACTACTGTTAAAAGACTATTAATACAGAACATTGGATATTCTTTTCTATACTTAAAATTATGAAATTTTTTATTTAGCAATATAAATAACATTGATGATACCTCAAAATGCGTATTTTTGATAATCGAAACAAAATTATGACTTACATAGATTTAAGACATAAAACAATGCTATTTATCTTTATTGTTTAATTTTACTTTTTATTTTATATTTAAATTAGAAATAAGCTTGTTTCACATGTCAGTCCTGACTTGCTCTCTCTCCCTCCCCTCCCATTTTCTTTCATTGGCAAGTTTGACCTTTGCCTGTTCAGTAATCTTGGAAACGTTTATTTTCACCACGATCTTGCGAAAGGACCCAAAACTTTGGACAAAGAGTGTTTTTTTAACTTAATGATTAAGAACGTTGTTTCTGCTCACTGCTGTGCTTCTTCAGGGCTCCACTACAACTCAGTCCTTCCAGCTCAGGCTTTTACCCATATTTATACTTTGTTCAATTTTATAAATTTGCCATTAGTAACAGTTTGTTACCCATTGCGTATCTGCTTTAACGTTGTATTTTGAAATATGTGCAAAAGGTTTTAAAAGGAAGGATATTTGTGAAAACTAATTTTAGTATAAAATATATTCGAAATCTTCAGTAGGAGCTAGACAAGGCATGGCACATTACTAAAATCCTAGCACTCAAGTGGCCGAGGCAGAAGTATTGAGAAAGTTCAGAGGCAGATTTTGTACATAGTTGATCTCAGTCTCAAAAAGAAAATCAAAACGAATAAAAAAGAAGGACAATCATATAGATCGTAATAGAATATCTGAGAAATAGAGAAATCTGATTTTATACAGCATTTGGATGTTATTGTCTGGGGAAACTTGTCTTGCTATTGATTGATAATGACTAAGCATAAAAATATGTCATTAGCCCCAGCTGTTCCTAGTCATGCGTGTGTTATCTCCTCCACTTCCAATCTGCACATTTAAATTTATATGAAAACTTTCTCTTCATAAACTTCAGTTCTCCAAAATAAAATAATAAAAGTATAATATCTATATAGTTTATTTATTTTTTATACATACTCTTTTGAAAATACCTGAGAAGTTCCATACATTTTAGTCTGGAAAAATGTTGATTTAATACAATAGACAGTTTGACATGCGGCCTGTAGAACTGAATCGAATTTTGTATAACCATAGTGGACAGTAGATATATATGCTGAAAGATTTTTTTTCATGTGATTTCTTGGTCTTTTTGGTCTTTCAGATAGCAGCCTTTGTTCTATACCATGGAGGTCAGCAGGATTGATAGGTCTAGCAAAAAGCCAATTAGAAAACTTGCTATGATGATGATTGTCATAAGTCAAAAGGAAATAAAGGCTTCTTATATATTTATTGGGTATGCCAGATGAAGTTGACCACTGTATTGTCACAGCATCTTTCTGGCCAGGAAGCAACCGGTTATGCCTTAGTTTATGCAGGCTGACAAAATTCAAAACAAAAAGGAGATAGGCAAGATTTGTTCATGGTTAACTACTGCCTTTTTACTTTGTATTGCACCAAGAATCTGCCTCAGTTTACAAACTCTATACTTTCTGGAGATTTTGTTTGACCCATGGCGAGAAACAGTATAAGTGTGTGGAACTCCAGCTTCAGAAGCTCAAAGGGGTGAATTGTAGAAAAAGTGGGCAGTTTCTCACTTTATGTTTATCTTTGGGTTATTCTGAAATTATAGCATGCAGTTTCCTGACATGCTACAGGGTGTGCCAATAAACAAATGTTCCCACATGTGATTTTCTTTAGCCTCGGCTGAGCTCCTAACCAGGGCGATCTTGTCGTGTATAAACAGGAGCCCAGAAGTTCTTGAGTGGCATTAAGAGATCCTTAACTGACTCAGGAAATCAGGCCAGCATTGCCTGCTTAAGGAGATCAGGTCTGAAGCCATTCAGTCCAGACTTGACCATAGTTACAACCTATTATTTGCCCAAATTTGAGCTGATTTTTTATGTCTCCCCATTCTGACCCTTCCTCTGGCCCTGAGATTGAATGGTCTTATTAAATGACTTGCCTTGGGCATTTCATTACAGTACCATAAAGTTCTAAGCAGAAGATAATGGTGCCTTCTGTGCAGATTTGCCTCAGCCTGAAAACTCGATTCAGAGAAAAGGGTATTTAAGGAGCAGTGTGTTACTGGTTGGTTGGGAGGCCTTCTTGGGTATGTTCTTGCTTATACCAGTTCCTATTAATGTTCCTTCTTTGTCTTCTTCTAATTACCTCATTTGATCCTAGGCTGTGGCCTACTGGAAGAATGCCCCTCAAAGGCCCATGTAGGCTTGGTCTTCAGAATGTCGCTATTAGGAATTGTTAGGGACCTGTAGAAGACCAGCCTTTACGGAAGAAAGCGGCCTTAGGTCTTGGCAACAAGTCCTAACAGGATTAGAATCTTTGCTCTTCTCAATTTCTCTTTGTTCCCTGGACCAGGATGGAGTGGCCTGCTTTTATCAAGTACCAGCTCCAATGCAATGTGCTATACTCACCAGAGGCAGAAAGCATGGAACCATTCAATCTTGGGGTTGAAGTGGGAGAGGGGCAACTGGTTCTTTCCTACAACGTGTGTCCCAGATTTGAACTCAGATTGTGAGGTCTGACAGTGTACCTTTCCATGTTGAGCCATCTGTTTGGGCTCCATTCAGTTTTGGCCTAGATCCACTTGAACTATGCATGGTACTTTTTCTCTTTGTATATTTGGCCTCAACTAGTTTTCTAACAATCACATAAAACTGAGCATCCATGAAACATGGTGAAAATGCCATCAATGCTGTGTGCTGTACCAATCAGGCACCCTCCAACAAAACCTCCATCTTTTTCCTTTCTAATCATACAAATAGCTAAAGAAATGAGCATTATAGGTCCTGCTTCTTTATCTCCCTTGGAATCTTGAAGGGGTAGATAAAAGTTGTTGCTGTAAAATATATCCACACACCTTGGGTTTGAAATGCATCCAACCATTCTAAGCACGAGCCTCATCCCATACTATGTTAGAGAGGAAGGGCTATGGAACATATTCTTAATGTTTTGACGCATTAGTTTAAATCATTTGTAACTTTAATCCTGACTCTCCGGGTTATATAGTTTAGTAAATTCTTCTTCTTCCTCTTTGTCTTCTTCTTCTTCTTCTTCTTCTTCTTCTTCTTCTTCTTCTTCTTCTTATTATTATTATTATTATTATTATTATTATTATTTTAGTTTTCGTTGTTAGGAAACTTGACTTTTTTTAAGAGAAAGGTATCTGATTTTATATGTCAGGCATCCTTTGTTTATAACTTTTTTTTACAGTCTTTTAACTGTACCTATTTCATTTTGATTGCTTTCTGCAGAATGGACACTTTGTACATCTGACCATCCTATCTCACCTCTCAAGTGCTAGGGTTACAGATACGTGCTGCTCCAGGACTGCATATTGACATTCTCTTATATGATTAAAGGGCTTTATGAATGCCAGACAAGACCTCTGCCAACTGAATTACATTCTCAGACTGTTTTATTGCTTTGCATATCACTTAGATTTACTGATATCATAACTTTCCTTATTTTCACAAGCTATTAAACCATTTAACATTTTTTCTTCTGGGTTTTCCTTTGTACCACTATCGAAATGCCTGTTTTTCTCATTAGAAAAATTCATGGAGTACTACAACAACAGACTGGAAGGTTCTGTACATATGGTACAGATTTATCGACTGTCCCAGAGAAACATAGGTATGGATTTTTTCCCACATGGATGCATACCTATCTGTGCCACTGGGGCTAGAGAGATATGGCTGGGAGAGCTAATTCACTGTAGAAATACAGAAGCATAACCCTGGCTGCCAATGTTGGCACAATAAGTAGGATAAGGATATTGCACTTCAGACATCAATAGGAAGAGTCCTCACTAATCCCTTTGTCAATATGGTTCCCATGTCCTAAGAGTCAGCAACAGGTTTCCCACTCCTACTTCCCTCAAGTTCAGTTTTCTTAGAAAAAATAATACTTCCAATTGCTCTTAGTGTGGAGAAAAGTTGTTCTCTCAGCTATCCACGATGGGGTGAAAAATCTGTATGCTAGCTTCAGAGATACTAGTTACCTGCAGCTCCTTAGTTTTTCTGTGTTTGAAATTTGGTGTCTATGTTTTACACATAGTAAAGTTCATTTAAGAAACTTAGGACATAGAACTCAGGCCACTTGATTGACTACTTTCCTTCTGAATGAGAAATAAGAATAAAATAATGGGACAATCAAAGACAGAAAGTGAGTTGCAAATTTGCCAATAAGTGTGTGTCTTTAGACCTTTGCTCTTTTGGGAAAACTGATCATACTGATTGTCTGAGATCACATGGAATTGTCAAGACCTCGAGGGCATTATTCCAAATCATTAAGGAAATAATGATATTTACATCAATGCAACTCCTAACTTGGTGATTAAGATGAGATTCCCATTAGTAGCCACACAGCGTTCTCTATCTATATCTACCTTCACTTTGCTATTATTATGTGAAATTTTGTTACATAAATTCCTAAGTCTTCTTTTAAATTTTCTTCTTAAAATACAGAGGGAAAGTGCTATATAAAATGGATAAAATGGTACCACTTGGAATTTTTATGTGGTCAGTTGCTAAAGAAACTGAATCTCTACCAGAGCACTAGGGTACACTCTTTATCATCTGGTTCAACAAATATGATTTCAGTGGATAACTAACAATGTTTTAACATTTCATTCTCCCAGAATGCTATATTTGACTGTTGAATATTTTACAAAATGATAACTGCACTTCAAAAATCATTTCGTTCAGAGTATAAACTGTCTTCTTCAAAGGCATGTGTTTTTAAAGTTCTGGTTAAACCAGTGCAGTAGATTTTATTTAGTATGTGTGCTTTATGGTGCCATTTATAGGAGTACAGTTCCTCTCTGTCACCAGTGCCATTGCTTTGGGATGTTTCTTTTTGACATGTTTTGTACTTCATGAATTTTACAGGAGCAGCACTAACAAACTTAGATGAGAAATTGATATGAAGTGATTGATATTCATTGAATTGATGGAAGATGACCAGTGAAATACTGCATGTTGGATAAGGGACCTGGACAATCAGAAATTTCTTACACTTTCAAAATTCTAAATTTACACATTTTGATCATGACTAAAGCTCTCTTGATGATGTACTTTATTCTACCAGCTAGAAAATGTCCTCAAATCCTCTAAAACAGATATAAAGATTTTCTTCCCTGTTTTCCCTTTGATATGCTGAATATTTATTTTAACATTCACAAAAGAAACTTTTCATTAAATTTCAAAATTTATGAGTAACTATAGAATAATATTTCATACTTGAGTTTAAAATTTATCCCCATTGAGTACAAGCCATACTGTGAAAACAAAGCTTATAGGATTTTACTCACTGTAGGCTTCTGGAGCATGGTTCTAAGGATGCATTTTGAAAAAGCCCAATTTGGTTTTGTTAGTTTATCTTTTTGTGTTGCTCCATTTATTTCTTAGCTCTCGTTACTGTAAGAGAGCAAAATTTCCCTTTGCTCTTCTTTTCAAAGGAGATTCCCTACCAACATTTCAAATCTAACCACATAGACTAACCAAAAAACCCCCAAAAAAAGAAGGAAGATACAGAAGAAGAAGACAGACAATGATGTCATATGTTAACCTTGCTCCATGTAAGAAAGCTCCAACATTCTGTTCAATGGAGTTTTAGGTTCTGAAAAGTTTTCTAATTCTAAAAGAAGTTTCCAGTGCTATGAGAGTATTGCTTGCTTGCTTGCTTGTTTGTTTTAATGAAACTGAGAAGTGTTAGATTGCTCAGTGGCTAGACCATTTGTTTCCCCAATAAGGGGACCTGAGGTCCCCATTTAAAATCTCTAACATCTACATAAAAGGTAGGCCTAGCACTGATACCTGACATCATTAGGTCAGAATTTCCAGTCTTGTCCCAGATATCTGCATGTCCAGCAGCCAAGTCTCTTAGTACAGCTAGTAAAGATATAATTTGGTAACTAGTGATGCTGGGTAGTAAGTTGGTTCTTTTTATCCATCAATTAAAGGTGAAAAGACAAGGAAACGCCACAGTGCAAAGTGATCCCCTTCTGTACCTGCGACTGGGTCTCTCTATTGCTGTAATTGCTAACTGGCAGGGATAACAGTGGATGCCTCAGTCTACTCTGCATTTTGTGCTATGGTAGATTCATGAAGGCCAAACCCAGACTATGGGAGATGGTCTAGGTTCCTGAGAATAGAAACTTACTGCCCGTGACAAAAAGCCACAAAGAAAGGAAAGGTTACTGATAATTCCTTGAAGTAGAAAGTCATAAAAATATTCAGACTATGAATATAATGGTCCCCCTTTGCACATCCAAAGGACCCATTGACAAGCTGGGCAGTGAACTAGGTACTTCGGGCATAAAGAAGAGAGCTGTGATTCTTCATAGTATTATTCATTGAGTCATATATCTCTTATGAAAGAAAGCTTATAAAGAGAGACTCTACTGTCAGTGTTCTGTGTGCTGTAACTGAACAGTGTAGATATGAATAAGCAAACATGGTATTGCCCAATGAAATAACCAATATTTCAATACAATACAATACTCATTTTTAAAACTCATATACCTGAGTTAATATTTACTCACAGAATAGTGCAAAATCAATAGAATTGAAAAGGAAAAAATTAATGAATTAATATACATATTCCTTTTATACAGAGAGGACAGTCCTTGCACCAGTGAAAGAATTTTAAATTCCATAGTGTCCATGATGCAGTCTTTGGCTATTTGACTTTGGAAGTATGAAAAACTTGGGCCAGCCCAATGCTACCGTGGGCTGGGAAATTCTTGTAATGTTAGAGCAATAGAGCTGGGCTGAGGGAATAACTTCCGTCTTAAAAAAATCTGTCCCTAAATATGGTAATTTCCTGAAATGTCATCATCATGCATTTGGAAGTTAATAAAAGTGTTAGAGCTATTCACAGAAGTAATAACTCAAACACTTTCCTCATTTGCATTATTGTTGGGTGATTGGTATCACTATTAGACTTGTCTCTCATTTTTCTTTTGTGCAGTGTGAACATGCAGGGTTGCTTCGGGATTGAAGCATTTGTCTTTATTCTCAAATGTATTGTATTTTGCATTCAACAAGGAAAAGGGAACTCTGAAAATTTATTTAAACACAGCCATTATCTATACATAACAACAAACAATGGGCATGCAGATTGACTTAATAATTATAAATATACATGATAATGATCATAATTTCCCCACTGTGGCTATGGGCACAGGCAAAGACCATCTCTTTACTTTTCCTCATCTTTCCATTTTTCCCAATTTGTCTCTTTTGTTCTCTTATTTTTATTGTCTTTGTTCTTTTAAGCTTTGTCAGCTCTGTAGAAAACATATTAGAAGACAGGCATGTTGTTGAGCTCAGTGGATGGCTTGTCTGAGAGATTTTCCGAAAACAAAGGAAAATGTGTTAAAACGAGTTTGCCTGATTCTTTTAATTCTAAGCATAGATTATTCAATGGCACTTTTGGTCACCTTGCTGGGCAGTCATTTGGGGAAAAGTCACTATTAATAATCAGATCTTTTTCAAAAGCAAAATCACACTGTTTTATAAATTCTTAGATGAAAACATTTACCTCTAGTTATCTCATAGCAAACTAACCAGAGCACTGACATTTAAAAAAAAGTATGAATGTGAGTATTGCATGAGAGCCAAAAATAGTCAGTGGGTACTTCTGGAGAGATTTATCTTGACTAAGCATTACAGAGTACTTCAGGCAAAACCCTGCAACAGATGAGTATCTATTAAGAGTTTTTATATGTATTTACAATAGCCATGTTAAGATAGACAGATTGACATTCCTTTGAGTTTCAAGACTTAAAATACAGGTAGGAAGTTTACCTGAACCCAGGAATTCGAGATCAACCATGGGGTTAGAAAGGAAAGAAAAGATTACATGGTACCTACCAGGTGTTGTGTTATCTCATATGTCTAATGCTGTCATTCTGGGGCCTAAGACCCTCAAATAAAGATTTTGAGGCTATCCCTGGCTACCTGGTAGTGAAAACCAGAAGAGAAAAGAATATAAAAGAAGAGGTAAGAGGAAGAGAGGGGAGGAGAAGAGAGAAAGGTCAAAGAGATTGTAGAGTGTAAACATCCCTTGGATAATGAAACTGTAAAGAGAGAAATGGACTGGGCTGAGCGGAACTGAACAGCTCAGGATGTATTCATTCAGTGCTACCATTACAAGAGAGGTAGAAGCTTAAACACTAGAAAAGTAGAAGAGTACCTGAGAAAGGATAACTGCCATGCAATTAGGCAACGTTGTTTCAAATTGTTTCTTACCTAAGTGAAATTTGCCCTCCCCCTGCACTTACACGTACACACACACACACACACACACACACACACACACACACACACACCACTCAGAGAAACTGACAATTAGTGACACTAATTTCTGCCTTAACTTGACTGGTGGTCATAACAAAATACCAGACACAAGTTGGCTTAAATAACAGAAATTTATAAACTAAAATGTTGACGATGAGGTTACCAGAGGAGTCAGTTGCTCAAGAGCATTTTTCCTTGGGTATAAATGTCTGTTTCTTACTAAATTTTCAAGTGGCATTGGGAGGATGATTAGTGATGTTTCTTCTTTCATCGGACTCAGGTCCTGTCGTACTAGCATTATGTCTCGATTTCACCTTCAACACCTACTTCGGGTCTTCAGTAAAGCCACATGATCACTGATAATCACACAATCTGTTCAACAGCTGAGACAATATTACAGCTACAGTTACATGAATACAGTTTCTTGACGTGTGCCAGTTTCTTGAGAAGTACGCTACTGGATTGTAAATCTGGAAGGAAACTGTAATTTTCATCTGAGGGAGATTTATACAAAGGACTGTCTCAACATGAAAGACTTATTAAGATCTGTTTCATAAAATCATCCAATACAAATCAACTGAACAATAAAAGGCTGTTATCTGGATTAGTGGTAGATCTGCTGCTTAAAATACAAGAGGCCCTGAATTCAGTCAATATTACCAACATTTCAGGCAAGCACGGACTTAAATTTTGCATTAAGGGTTGGTTATTCACTCCAATCTATGTAGAAAGAGTTGTACATTTCTCTTGCATGATGCTCTAATAGGGCATGGATGTTAAGTCTGTCTTCAGGCAATTATTTCTTCATGTTAAAAATGTTCAAAGCCCTTTCTTTTAGACTGTCAAAATGCATGATACATTATAATCACCTATGCTCAACTGACAATGCAATAGCCCACCAGAGAGTCTTGAACTCTTTAAAAGTCCTAGAAATTTAATATTGCTGAAACCCACAATTTCTTCATGAGGTCATGTGGTTTTAATGCTTCTTAATAGGTCAGTGACTCAGTTAGGGCTGTAAGGTTGACTTAGCTTGATGTGGAAGGTTGACTGATTGGTGTTTTGTTTATGTTAGATAGGACAATATCTAGGCTTAAGAGGGATTGACTCTGGCTGTAGAGGCAGATGTTAAGTGCACTAAAACTGTACAATTTCTAAGAAGATGTATGTTTAGGGAAAAAATAGGCCCTGAAAGTGAGACACTTTTCTTTACAATCAGAAATTTCCTTGCTATTTATTCCAATTCATGGCCACTTGAATTTTGTCAATGGCAAGTCTGAAAACAACATGCTTTGGTTTAAAAATCAATGCAAATGCAAACTGTCTTTTAGATAGTAATCCCAACACAGAACAAAAGATGAACAAAGCAGTCAGACAAATCTTAGAATTCTCACAGCTTGCCTTTCTGAATACTGTTGAGGAATGAAACATACATGAAATAATTTTCCTCTAACAGGAGAAAGTTGTGTAGAAGGTGTGATCTACTAGCATAGCCGTGTGCTTTGAGCTCCTAATATGTAATCCACAGTTGTGGGGAGAGAGGAAGCCCCAAGCATGTTAAGTCAAAAGTAAAGGCTTCCTGATGATAAGGACTGGTCATGACAAGGAGGACAGCCTCCGACCCATGGAAAATGGTAAAGCCTTCCATAGCCTTTCTCTGCTCAATGAGTGGATCTTGATAGTGTGTGCAGGAAATGTCTACCATAGCTTTCCCCATCCTCTGTGTTTATAATCTGACGACTACTCCCTATAGCTTCTGCTCATATAAAGATTAGTTAAATCTCCAGATCCATCTGTAGACTATGTACCCTACCTCAGTGTTCACATATACACCATAAACTCCATCTCCTTGATTATCTGTATGTAATAACCCTGCCTCTATATTCAGCTGTATGTAATAACCTTGCTTCTGTGTTAAATTCTACAATAAAAACACTGAACTTTGGGGTGCTAAGGTATCTCCATCAGAGATTCCTAATCCATTCAATCCCAGTTTAAACCAGATTTTCTGTGTCTTACTGTCTGTCCTGTCTTCATTCCTTCATTATGCCATTCACATCTATTCCCTGGAACCAATGTAAGAACTTGGCACAGAGTTGTATCTGTATAACAATGGGTCAGACAGAACAGTGTGTGGAGGGCCCTAAATAAGGATAGAATAATAAAAAGCCATCTTACTATTTCTACTGTATTCTTAGAGACTAACAGTTAAGTTCCTATTTCTCTGTGTCTGCTTATCTTCCTGTACAGCATGTTTTCAAGGCCTGCAGTCCAGACTCTCCTACCCTTCTGCCTCCTGGCCTGCAGTTCAGACTCCCCCAGCTGCAAACTTGTGTCCTTGGAACATACCCTGCCAAGGAGACCTCCCCCCATCCCACCCCGCCTTTCTGCTACCTGCCTTACTTTAGGCCTATTGATACTTTTAATAAACGAGATTTGATCAGAATACTGTCTTGTCTCTGTCTCTCGTGTCTCTTGTACCCCCATTTCCATGCCTTCCCTAGGGTCACCATTGACTGACCCTGAGGGCTGGGGCAACAGTGTTTTTCCTTCCCTGAGAGACTGAGCAAAGTAAAGTGAGTACACTGTCACATGACTCAGGCTAACAGGAATAGTTAAGAAATCAAAGAATTTTTCAATTTAAAATAAACCTCAGAGACTAATTGTTCACATCTACTATCAGAAACAAAGAGTGATGTTCAGAGGATTTAAGAGATTTTGAAAAAGCTTACACAAGATGCATGTATTGCCAGATTCGCCATTAGAACTTTGTTTAATCCTGGCTTTGATATTTGAAAGTGAGTTTTTTTCTACAACTCATGTGGTTGAATCCACACTGGCATATAAAAACTTCAATCCTGTGCCAGTGCTGGGGCTCTGACTAGAGTTAAAGAGTGTGTTTTTTTTTCTATAACTAGGTTAATAAAATTAGATTAGTTTGTGCTCCTACTTTATGTTTGTTGAACTTGGTGCAAATTTTTCTAAGCCATTGCCCCAAGGATACAAAAATATGAGGAGCAAGCACCTTAAGTCAGCCTCAGCCGCCTGCCCAGAAACCGTGTTACCAACAATTGAACAGTAGCACAGAAATTTCAAGATTGTCTGCCAATGTAAATATGCTGATTTAAAGAGGGTGATGTGATTTGCTTTGATCCTTCTTGACTTTACCTCATATGGAACCAGCTTTTATCACGACACCTGTCATGGTCAGCACTAGCATGACATGCCTCAGATGCACAGGTCATGGGGACTTGCAATTGAGCTCAAGGACAATTGCCTTCATGAATTCCATAACCCTGTGATCTTCCTCCAAACCTTCTCAGTTCTCACAGTTTTGCATTTATTTATTTTCTCACAGTGTATTTGAGAAAATACATTACTTTAAAGCAATTTTTATATCTCTAAGGAAATTTTAGCTTCTGAGATGAAACACTACAGAAATATCACACAATATTAATTACATTTTAGTGAGAATATCTCAGATTTTAAGTATCCAATCACTAAATATAAATGTAGTATGTACTTCAGTAACATTTCCCTGGCTAAATTTCATGGATAACCTTAGACCCCTTAACTCTTTCAGAAATATCTCATCATATCCTGACCCTCTGAATTTAATAACAGAGCTTTTGGCCCCCTTGTGTTTGTATTTCATACTTCACATTGTATTTAAACAACTCCTCAAATAAAACTTCTGTTCTTATTTTCCTTTCTAAATTTTATTCTATTTATGTGCTTTACATGTATGGTACATATATAGTATATGCTATACTATATATAATATAATATATATTATATGTATATGGAATATAGGTGTATATGATGTATATGTGATATATATGACATACACATATTAGATATTATGATATATTTGGTAACATAAGAACCATTTGATGAAACCTTTACTTTCTGTGTCATCTGCTAGCTATTATTACTCTAATAACAAATCTATTATCCAATAACAAATCTATTATATATATTCATTGTATTTCTTGCTTCAGCTCATTTGTTGGATTTAATATATGGTTCTCTCTATATAGTTCAAGCTAGTCTTGTCCTGACCTCAATATTCTCCATTAGAAATCCAGGAGCAGGGCTTACAGGTATGCTCCATATTTCCTAGTTTATTTATTATATTTCTAAAATTGCATATATTATGATTTTTCTTAAAGAAGCATAGAGTTAATATTCACAGTAATTCAAGCTTTGTTTACAACTCTTGAAAAAATTTTAATGACAAATTGTTTAGATGTGTATGTTCACATAGATGCATGTATACCTATTTCCTTGGCAAATCTAACTTGTGTTTATCTAAGTTTAGTACAATTGTAATGTGGTTCTTGTCCATTCCTTAGTTGCTCTATTTACTATTAGAGTGGATAAGTACAGAACATTCAAAGGCAGTCTACTTCAGCCTTAGTAGTTCATTTCAGTAGATGTAGTCTGCAAAAGGCAAATGCCTGCTAACCACCTCATCAGGGTTCACATATGGTATCATGTGTCAGAATTTCCTCTATTTTAAGATTGAACAAAATTCTAGTGTGCTTAGTCAGTACTGCTCAAAAATCCACTTACTCAATCAAGTTAATCCATATCTGCTTTATTTATTTATGTGTCTTCCATAGGGGTTATTCCTCTATGTTTGTGTTAGAACTTCAATAGATTCTGCATTATACACATTTTAAAGTAGCACTGAAGATCAAATAAGAAGTAACTCTCACTAAACAGAGAATGAAGCAATGCATTAACCTGGCACCTTTAGAATGATTTTGTGTATTTCAGATAATTTGAGAAGTTTGAGGATGGGTTACTTGAAATGATGCAGAGTAAAAAAGCAAACAGCATGGATTCTGTTTTCTGTGCTTGATAGCAATGTGTGTTCCATGTAGCCACTAGACCCTGAGTGATTGTATTGCAGCAACCAATGTTTCGATGTCACAAAGCTTTTATATTGAAGCATATTATAAACATTTGTTTTTATCCCTCCTAACATAGATAACTTTAAAAATCTCATAGAAAATGTGAAGAGGATGGCAGAGATATACTCTCAGTAAAAACAAATAAGGCAATTAACTTATTTTTAAGACAGATGTAATATATTTCTAATATTTAATATAACATTTAATAATGTAATTATTATATAAGTAGATACTGCATAATTATATAGAATACATTTATTTGCAATAAATAAAAAATGTTGTACATCACTCATGTCTTCCCTACCCTTTCTATAAGCCCTCCCATATTCTTTCCCTTCATCTGCTTTCATATCAGCTCCCACTCCCTCTGAAATTGACAACCTCTTTTCCTTTCATTATCATTACTACACACAAATTCACACACACAGACACACACACATAGACACACACACACGCATGCACACACATACACACACACACACACACTTGATATTGTGGTCTTATTTAGGCAGTTATATTGTTGAGCTATCATGCGTATAACTCCCCTATTGCTTTTGGATACATTCTCAGAGCAAATTTCCTGGTTCTTTTGCCCTTATTTTTACCCCCAGTTGTGTAATGTCCCCTGAGCCTTGCTAACAGGAATTGAGTTGTGCATGTAACTATTGGGGTGGGACTCCCTATCATTTATTATTTTTCCATTATATCATGTTGTGATTGTCTGCAACAGTTTGCCTGCTGCAAGGAGAAACTTCTTTGATGGTGGCTGAGAGCTATATTTATCTGCAAGTCTAAGAACAAGTTTTAAAATGCAATTAGGAATTATGCTGATCTAGTAAAGTGGAAATAGTGGGGTCCTTTCTAAGATCCATGACCTTATCACCCCTAAATATTTAGCTAAGTTTTTATTATCAGGCATATTTCCCTCCTGTTGAATATTCCTTAAGTTCAACTAGACAGTTGTTGGTTACCACCAAAATATGAATGTAAATATTGCAGCTTTAGGGATGTTATACAAATCTGGTTATTATTGTGGTTCATAGGTGTCACAGCTGGATGAAATTATCAGTGCTTCCCTCCCATGGCAGCTGGAACAGTAGCTTCTAGTACAATGAAAACTAGGACACAGGGAATAGACTTTCAAGTTAAAGATGAAATTTTTTGAATCTTGAGTCTGAAGTATGTAGTTTCTTCAGCAATAGGGACTTACCTTCAACTTCTGAGAGGCAACCATGGACAGCACCAATAGCCTATATTGTTTTGGGGGACACTTGGAATACCCTGGCCAACAACTTGAGCTGTGATTTCTCATCAATGGTACTGAGGTTTCAGGTTAGTCTATCATTGTTGTGGGGATCACTGACAACTTCAGCATATCCATTTTAATACATATATATATATATTCATATACATGTGTGTGCATGTTTATATATCTATATGCTTATTTGTATTGTATTTAATTCAGGAAAATATAAAATACCATTTAAAAGATTGACCTTCATTTTTATTTACATGTATGTTTAAACATAAGACTGTATGGCCTACACATGCCTGTGTAGGCCATAGGACGGCATCAGATGACCTGAACCTTGAGTTACACATGGTTGTGAGCATGAGAGATGCAGTTCTAGAAACTGAACTTTGGTCCTTTGAAAACGCATCAGGTGTTCTTCTCTACTGAGAAAGGCAAACATGTTTTTTAAAGATCAGTTTCTAACTTTTTGTTGAAGAACTCTCTGACTAAGCAACTGAAACCATTTTTCTTTAAGTAAAAGACTTTATTGATTTTTAAATGGTTTGTACTGCAAGAATTTGAGTCTGTGTCCTTTTACTTAAGATGCATGATAGAATTATTGACCTATCGTGGTTCAATCTCACAGCCACACAATCTGGAGCAGCCATATCAGATGGGAAAGGAAAAAGCCATAAACCCAGACAGATGCTTGACAAAGATCCAGTGTAGCTTAGGTGCACGATGGCCACCTGCCACTTTTAATGTTGATCTCTGCCTGTTGCATACTTTGAGGGTGTTTTCAAATTTGTACAATTTGAAGATAATATATTGATGGGAAGTTTCTTATAAGTCATTGATGCCTTCCCCTAGGAATTCTGCTTCTAAGCTTCACCAGTATAGTCCGGAGCACACCCACACTCTGACTTTAGGGAGATACCCTTATCTACTAGAAGGCCTTCCTTATGCCTTGGTGGTTGTGACACACATAAAGAAGTCAGGGTCTCTTTATGAGGCTTTGAGATATTCCTGAAACATCCGCCTCTGTATGTATTCAGGAAAAAGATAGTCAAAACAAAGTAAGTTTAAAAGGTCAGCAAGATTCAGTGGGTTTAGAGAAGTTGTCTACAGATCAGATTACAAGCCTCTTTCATCTACACACTCAGGGATTACGAGGCATATACAGCAAGAGAGTTAGATTAGCTGAAGTTACCTCTGCCCTACATAGGGAATTATATTGATGGACATATAAACAAATTGTATAAAGACATAAAATGTATATATTATATTATGCCAGAATTTGAATAATAACTGCAACAGTTTGGCCTGAAGATTTTTCTTGGGCATTCTGACCATTAAGAGTTACTAATGCACTGCTTGGGACATGGCAATCCACCCAGGCTGATTCGGAAATTTTGTTTCTGTCAAGCATGCTTGAAGCCACAAAAGCTACCAGCCTGAAAAGAGACTGTCACATGCTTCTATAATCTTAAAAAATGGGTTATGAAGTTGGTGAGTAAAAATGCTTAGGAAAGATAACTCTGTCTACTTGAGGAAAAATGATTGTAAAAGATAACACTTTTATTTGGAGTAGATTAGAGGAAATATCATAAATTTAAAGTGCACGAAAAGTCTTTTGGACTTCTTTGTATTGTTTTAAATACATGTGAAAGTTAGGGGTTGATTGAAAATATCACAAACAAGAATGTGACATGGTGGGACAAGCCTAAAATCATAGCACACTAGAACTCAGAAGCAAAAGGATTTAGAGATTAAGAGCTAGAGATGAAGACCTTGTTTCTTTGAAATTTGGAAATGGTGTATTTCTTTATATAGAATTAGAACTCATTTAATTCATTACAGTAAATATAAGGCAAGAACTGGGTTGCCTCCTATCTTTGACTTTTTTCTGTGGGGAATAAAGATTATCACAAGGCCAGTATGTGGCTTAGTAAAAACATTATTTTATTGCACTGCCTGGTAGTTCGTGATTCCAACTCCAATATCCATCATCTGCCTTTAAGAAACATATTCTATGATGCTATGTGTTCATGCAGATCTAAAAGCACATGTCTACTATATTAGGAGGAAAGATAGTCTTTGTGATATGGAGCATATGCTCTTGATTTCTGTTTGCCTCTAAAGTGTCATGATTTCTGTGTTCCTAATTTCTTTTTGGTTCTTTCTTGATACTTTTTAATCCTTTGGAGATGTCTTAGTCATTGTTCTGTTGCTGTGAAGAGACACCATGACCAAAGCAAACTCTTATGAAAGAAAGCATTTAATTAAGGGATTTCTTACTGTTTCAGAAGTTTAGAGCATTAGTGTCCCTGTGGAGAGCATGGAGGTAGGCATGCAGTCTCTGGAGCTGTGACTAAAAACTACATTGTGATATATATGAGACAGAGGAGGATTAGGGAGAGGGAGGATAAGAGGGAGAGAGAGGGGGAGGGAGGGGGAGGGGAGAGAGAGAGAGACAGAGAGAGACAGAGAGACAGAGAGAGAGAGAGAGAGAGAGAGAGAGAGACAGAGACAGAGACAGAGACAGAGAGAGAGAGAGAGAGACTGAACCTGGCAGAACCTGGCATGAACTTTGGAAACCTCAAAGCTCATCCCAGTGACACACTTCCTCCAACAGCGCCATACCTTTTGCAACAAGGTCACAACTCCTTGGTTGCAGCTTCTCCTCAAATAGTGTCATTCATTAATGTCTAATCTTTCAAATATCTATTCAAACTACCACAGGGACGTTTTAACAAACCTTCTGATCTGGTTCAATAATACTAGTTTTACTAATTTTGCAATTACTATATATATTTAAAACAACACCTCATGGGAACTGAAAAATTATTTCTATCTTTCAGTAAACCAACATCCTCAGTTGTGCTGGATACTGAGAAGCAGGTTTATAGCACTACATGCATAATTATTAGGATATAAATGACTGCTATCACTTGCCTGATGATTTTTATTGGAGCAGACATTCTAGTGGATATGGAAATTGTACACATTAAGCCATATGTTTATATATTGCTAATATAACTTACGTGATAGTGATTTATCAACACTATCTTGTATCAATCTCTTTTTTATTTAAAATAATCCTACACCAAAATTCACAACAAAACAACTAGAAGTATAAAACGTAATATTTTCAATGCTAATTCTAACATGATAGAAGCTTATTAATCTGTATAGCTTTTTGGTTTGGTTATCCAGTGCTGTATCTTAATTACAGAATAAGAGCAGGAATAAACACTCCAGAAAAGGAAAAGAAAGACTTCAATTTCATTATGAAACCTTTTCTTGTACATTTGGAGTTGAGCTAAATTTTGAGTCATAGGGAGACTGTGTCCAAAACCACAGGAAAGAGATATTTTAGCAATTTGTATCATAAAGTGCATGGCCAGACCAGAGAACCACACAAACACATTAGGCTCACCGTTGCATCTATAGTGAGATTTGCTTTCTCTTCCCTATGTTGCTGAGCTCCAGGAAGCTGAATTCCCACAGAAGATTTCACATTTGTTTGTCATATAAACTTCAGCTCCAGTCTAGCGAGGATGAAAGGCTCTCTGAGGTCTTCCCAGCAGCATTTCTCCCACTTCATTTGACATGGCACTCCATCATAACTATCTGGGCTCCTTTCTGACTCCCACACCACAAGGTCAACTGCAGATTAGGAGCAGGGGCTGCCCAAGGTGCTGACAGCTCCATCTCTTCTGAGGCAAAAGGAAAGCTCAGTCCTGCAATTCACTTGCAATCATGGTCCAGTGTCGAATGTGCTTTCACGTTTAAGTGTATGATGATAATAGTGGACTATGTTTCTGTAGGTCATAACTGTATTTCCAGAGATGAATCTTGTGGTATGTGTGGTCTTGATTTAAAGGTTCTGAGATTGTAGGCAGGAGAAGGATCTATCATTGCAACAAAAATGAGTACCAGGGAGAAATTAAGCCCAGAAAGTCACAGAGTTGTGCGTGCGTGTGTGCGCGCGCACACGTGCACGCGCACGTGTGTGTGTGTACTCCAATTGTCTTTATTCTAAGATGCCATTTGCTTTAGGAATAACATCACTTGTGAAACAATAACTTTAGAATCTTCTTTAACCCTTTGTATTTTGGTTCTTTTGTAATTTATATTTGTTTATAAAACAGCTATTTTTATAAAGGTTATACTAAAATATAGAACATTTACCTTTTGACATGTTTTCTGTGCTAAAATGTTATAGTAAAGCCAAATCTAAGAATGGACTTTCTGAAAGTTATCCACACATAGTTTAAATTATACTAATCGGAACACTCTCGGCAAAAAATTCAAGAGGATATTGTTATTGTAAAAACTAAGAAGATGAGTTAGTTAAAGAGACACTCTATGTACTAAAGATGGACCTAATACAATCTTCACCCACAAAAGCAGGAGAGAAGTGTGGGAAAATGATACCTTAAGTATCAGCAATTCAACTTATAACACTGAGTAGAAAGACAGGAAATTACACGAAACTAAATAACACATAGGAGGTGAAAGTGTTCAAGATTTCCACTGGGTCCCAGGCTAGCTCACTGACATCCTACCTGTGCACAGCACCCACGTTGACAAAGGTCTGATCATTGTCTTCATGCACTGTCTTTATATCTTCAAACCCTTCTCAGTGGTGGGATAACTGATTCTTCGGTTTGCTTTTGTACCATGTGCCCATGCAATATTCAATATTTCCAACAGCAGGTTTTACTAGGTTAGAAGAAAAGTCCTAAGTGACACACTGGTCACCTTTAATGTATTTTACAGTCATTTTGGAGGGGCTTAAAAGTTGTTGGGCTCAGGTCACATACCAGGTCAATTCTGGAGGAGCCTTGGCAGAGGCTGAGAAAAGAGAGGTTTATGGGATTGTGAGGTTACACCAATACTTCTCCAGGCTCTCCAAATGACTATATTGTGTATCAAGAATAAACATCAGGGCAAGCAAAATGGACCTATAAGGAGCAATTACTTTAAGTAGTAAATGGAGAATGCCAAATATCCTTGAATACACAAATGGGCTTATTCTCTGTCCTTCTCTATTTTAACTGTACATTGTTGGCCAGAAAGTTCAGGAGAGGGACTTCAATAACCATGCTTATTTTTATGCTCTATCTTAGGAGCCCTACTCAACAGAAACAATCTTATATTCCACCACTGAGGTACAGAAGGACCCTGACCTATATTTAGATTCTTAGGGAATGGATGCTCAACATCATTTACCAAATGGCCACCGCTGAAGTCTGTTGGAAACTCTACAACCTCTTTCTGATAGCAAAGCAGATTCCTACTGTGCTGTCTACTGGTCTAATTTAAAAAAAAACCTAAATCTCTAATTGTAAAGGAGGTAATGTAAATATATAAGACTCTCCTTAAATAAACAAAGCTCTCTGCTGAGATACAAACTTGAATACTAAATAAAGAGGCTTATTGAATATTATACATGTGTAAATTAAAAGAAGAAGTCTTAAAACTCCCTCACAGATAAGGTAGCAAGGAGAGCAGGCAGTTCTTTGTCAAATAAGCATTTTTTCCAGTGACAGATTCCTGTATTTCATGAAGGACAGAACAGCCATGAACATATGAGTGGTGGGTCTGTGAAAGGATGCTAGTCCTTACAGGAAACTTCCTTTGTTTCTGACAGTGCTTCTGTCAGACAATTTCAGCAGCTGCAAAAGTGACAACATGGAGTAATATCACAAAAGATGCTTTTGGGTAAATGGTTTTTGGGTCACCCGTTTGAGAAGAGCCTTTGCTCTGGTTCTCATTGAACATGGCTGAGTCTGCTGGGATTTAAATCCTTTGATGGGCAATTAAACTTCATTGAGCTTATTAAACTACAATAAGTCCAAGTATTTTATGTCAATTGTGATTTTGATGTTTAAATGCTAATGCCAGGGATGTCATCAAGTTTCTTCAATCACTTTATAGCTGCTAGAACTTCCATCATTTATTATTGTTATTTTCATGTACTGATAATCTTTAAGTCCTTATAAAAGGCACAGGTACTAATTACTTTAGTTTTATCACTGCACATTGATACATAGATGAAATTATCACTCTACACTGTAAATATGCACAAACACATTGGCACATGGGGCAAGCTGGTGACATAGGTGGAAAAATGAAACTACAAATAGTATTTGAAACATGAGCAACATCTGTACCAATTCAAAAGATTTGCATTTTATAAGCAACTTCTCAATATGGAGCTTAAAATTTCATAAAAAAGTCCTTTGTGAGTAGATATGAAGTCTGCACTAAGGAATTCATAGATGTATATTAAAGATAAGATTTAAACAAGATTTTTCTTCTAAGAAGATATTAATTTTGTTAAGTGAGTAGATTTAAGTGCTTGACAGACTGTCTATGTGTATGAGTTAAATGTCTTACTACATCTTTAAACAAGTTTCTTATGTTTAGTTTGAAGGCCATCTTTCAAAAAACTAATTACAATTTTAACATGCATGTCATTGAAAATGTGACATGCGTACCAATAAAATACATTTTTATCAAGGTTTCAACTTTCAAAAATGGAAAAAATCTAAATGAAAAAAATCAAGATGGAATATGGACTGAAAACTCAGGATATTCCCAAAATCTTCAGCAAATATCCAATGACTCCAAAATGTGAATATTATATCTCACTGATAAAGCCAGCAGATTCCATAGTTTGTTGGTGGTCCAACAAAGAGAAAACAATCTATAAAGTGATGGAGCATTTGAGGATTTCCATGAAGCAGAAAAAATATTTCATATTCTTCTGATTTTAAGGTTAGTGAGGGGATAATGTTTCCTTCCATGGAAAATCAAATGGGAATGAAATGGAAAAATACACAATTCAGAATTTCCTGTCTAGGAAATGATGATACACACATTAGATACTTCTTCGCACCACAACTTAATAAAGATAATCATTAACTGACACATCCACAAGCAAACTTAATCTAGAAAATTTTTCATTGAGACAGTCTTTCCAAGTGATTCTATATTGTGTCAAGTCAGTTAAAGCCAAGAAGTCAACTCTTTGATGTTGTCAGGCCACCTTATTTTTGTTAAAAACTAATATAATTACTTTAAAATCTATATATATAGACATTAAATTTTATAAATACATGGTTCATTTCACAGTAATTTTAGAAAATAATAAAATTAAAACATTTATTCTCAAATGTGAAACTTGGTGCCAAGCATCTTTCACTGATGTTTCTGACAAAGATTTACATTGGCTGAGTGTACCAGCAGTGGCTTTTCTGATCCTAGCACTAGGGAGGCACAGCCTTGTGAATCTTTTTAAATTCCACACCAGCCAGATCTACATAGCAAGTTCCACTCTAGCCTGAATGTCATAGTCTCAAAAATAATTATATTTTCAAACCATCTGATGGAATTGCTTTCTATTATTATTATGGAGCTAGCTTATTTTTTAATATACAACTCTACTTCTTTTATTATGTGAACTGCTATAAATACGCTCTCATGACTAGAGAGAGAGATGATGTTTACCACCAGCTGTTACCAGAAAGCAGGCATGTCTCCCTCTCCCTGCATTTAATGTCTGAGTGTACCCATCCCCAAGTACATTTCAACACCAGTTCTCAGGATATTTTAAAGAAGCAATTCCTTCCAAAGATTGAAAGGCAAATAAGGAGGGGGGACTGTGTTTGGAATGTATTGTATGAGCAGGAAAGAAAGAAAGAAAAAGGAACGAAAAGGAAAGGAAAGGAAAGGAAAAAGCAAACAGTCATTGCAATTTTGGGCTAATGGGAATGAACAAAGAAAATCCAGTGCAATTACTTTCAATATTAAAGTTAGTTAACATGGGGAAAAATAAAGTAGAATAAAGGTTAAAACTAAATGAGCTGTTTTAAATGTGGTAAGTTGGATTTTAAGAAATCCTCAGTGCCAAACTGGCATTTTAATTTAAATTGGGTTTGTAAGTTTCATACCCATCTTTCATGTGAACAGTCATAGGGGTTTTCTGGTAAATTGCATTTAACTGAGCTTCAGAAGCATCTAGATTATTATAATTTGATTCTCCACTCCATAAGACTGCCACATTTAAAGATGAAGAACCTGGTGAAGAGTTCAACCTTTTGGCAGCCTCCAGTTAAGTACCAAGTTTGATCGTTACAATTTTTCTTGTGTGTCAAGAATCTGAAACCACTTCGACTTATATTTGTAAATCTGGTCCAAACCAGGTCATATGGGAACTGATGTCCCTTTTCTTATTTCTTCAAGCACATCTAACCCAGTCATGGTGGAACATTAAAGAGAAGCCTGGAGGGAAGGTTTGGGGCAGACCACTGCTTTCTCCCATTGCCATGGCTCACACAATTCTCTAACTTACATCCTGCCCTCTCCCTGTTTTCATTCGCAAAAGCCAGGGAGGGCTACAGGAAGAAAGAAGGTCACAGATGTCTTTTGCCTTTCTGTCTTCCTTCCCCATTCTTAGCCTCATACTAAGTCTGGGTCTTTTGTCTTGAGCAGACAGGATTAGTGCAGAAGGCTGGCTATTGCAGGGTATGACTTTTCTCTTCCAGGCTTTTTTTTATTTAAATTAGAAACAATCTTATTCTCATATCAATCCCTGTTCCCTCTCCCTCCCAACCTCCTATGCCTCCCACCAACTCCTCATCCCATCCCCTTTCTGCTCCCCAGGGAGGGTGAGGCCTTCCATGGGGGATCATCAAAGACCCTCCCTGGTGTGGGGACTGAGCTCCCAAAGTCCATTGGTGCACTAGGGATAAACACTGTTCCACTACCAGAGACCCTGTAGACTGCTCAGGCCTCGTAACTGACACCCATGTTCAGGGGACATGGTTCAGTCCTATTATGGTTCCCCAGCTATCAGTCTAAGGTCCAATTTCCCTCATGAACGTTGATGCAAAAATACTCAATAAAATACTGGCAAATCGGATCCAAAAACACGTCAGAAAACTCATCCATCATGATCAAGTAGGATTCATTCCAGGGTCCATGTGGGATCTAGAAACCAAACCCAGATTCTCTGCAAGTGCTGAAGTGTTTTTAAACACTGAGCTGTTGTCTCTCTCTCCCACCATCCTGAGTTCATCATTATTCAATAATCATCCAAATCTTTCAATGTTGATGACTGTTTCTCTTTCTTTTTAATTTTTTACATTTGTTTCTTATACTAGCCTATAATAACAACAAAAACTGAAGGACATGATGTTAGGAGAATTGATATGTGTGTGTGGCAACAGGCATTGGGTAGATCTGGGTAAAGAATAAAAACATATATATGCATGAGAATTTCATAGAATCAATACAATATTGTTTTAAAAATGGTAGCTCATACTTTCTGTCCTTGTAGGATTTATGCATTGATAGACACGTTTTGTCTTCATTTTTTTCATTAAAAAATTCAGGGAAAGACATGTAATTGATTCAGCACACTTTTGATCACATAACTAGAACTGTGTGTTTAGAAGAATTTGTGCCCTGTGCTGGTTCTGTTAAATATAGTCAATCTTTCTTTAATACTGTTCTAAATGATGTTTTCAGCAAAAAAAATCATTTTACCTGTTCCTTTTAGACTGCAATAAAAATGTTTCTCTCTACCATGAAAGTTAGTCATAGAGGCTTATAATAATGTCTTCAGGACAGAATTACTAAGCAAACAGTCCTAAGTTATGTACTCCAATATATCACAGCTTGGTGTAGCACATGCTACACTGTGTCAGTAAAAATATTGAACAGGTTTCTGCGTGTTTATTGACATCCACATTACTATAAATTAATTATTCCACTTTGGTTAATAAGAAAGTAACATAAAAGCATTGTGGAAATGATTCCCTTAATAAATCAGAAAGTTGTCAGATGAGAGCTAACCCTTAAACAAAGGTAATTCAGAATAGAGAGCTGAAGAAATGCTAAACTAATTACACAAATGTTTCAAAATATTTGGGGCAAATTAAGTCATTTTATTTTACAGTTAATACTAATTGGAGTTCTTACATAATTTATGATAGCTAATGTTGAAATTCAAATACCTAAAAAATGGTAAGTATAAAATATGTTCCAAGCTGGGCGTTGGTGGCACATGTCTTTAATCCCAGCACTTGGGAGGCAGTGGCAGGCAGATCTCTGTGAGTTAGAGGCCAGCCTGGTCTACCAAGCAAGTTCCAGGACAGCCTCCAAAACAACAGAGAAACCCTGTCTCGAAAAACCAAAAAAAAAAAAAAAAAAAGTTCCCGCCAGGCAGTGGTGGTTCATGCCTTTAGTTCCAGCACTTGAGATTCAGAGACAGACGGATCTCTGGGAGTTCAAAGGCCAGCCTGGTGTACAAAGAAAGTTCCAGGACATCCAGGCTCCATAGAGAAATCCTGTCTCAAAAAACAAACAAAACAAATATTCCAAAGTTTGATACTCAAAAGTAACCATTTTCAACACAGGTTGAATAGCATCACAAATGAACAACTATGCCTGTACCTACAAAAAAAACCTGAAGAATAAATGGCTGTTTAAGTCATATTAATCAAATACAAGGAATTACAATAATACATATAGTTTTGTACATGTCAGACTTTGTTAAATGTCCTAATACATATATACCATTGAAGAGTATATTATGGAGAAAGAAAAAGTTATTTTGAAGAGGTGGAATCCTACCATAATTATTTAAGTAATAACCTGTGGTAGGACCTAATTATTCAGCAAAAATGAAATTGTAATGAATTTAACAGTGCTGCTGAACTTTAAGCATTTCATAAAGGCAAGCTTATTAACACTTGAAATGCTGTCATTGAGAATAAAGATTGATTATATTGAGATTAGTATAATTTTGAGTTTCATTTTTAAATAACAACAGTTAAATCCTGACATTAAAGATGTGAAGAAGCTAATATGCTTTATGCATTTTCTCTGTATCACCTACTCTCTGGATCTATTTCTACTTCATAAAACATTTTAAGACTTGTGCTTTCTGTGACATTCACGTGACCACATGTAGGCACAGTGGAGTTTGTTCTGCTGTGGGGTATGGAATTGTATCATTTGAATGAAAATGTTTTAAACTGGTATCATTGGAATAAGTTAAATAAGACAGATTTAAGTATGTAAGTAACCCCTGTGTGTGTGTGTGTGAGATAGAGAGAGAGAGACAGAGAGAGAGAGAGACAGAGACAGAGACAGAGACAGGGAGACAGAGAAACAGAGAAAGAGAAAGAGAGAGAGAGGAGAGACAGAATGGGGAATATTTGAGAAAAAGTGCCATGTTAATCTTTTTGGTCAGTTATGGCATGTACAAGGGTCATCTGGAAAATGAATCTCAATACCGACAATGCCTCCATTAGATTGCCTGCAGGCAAGGCTGTAGAGGCATTTTTTGATAAACGATTGATATGGGACTGCCTAGCTGACAGTGGTTGATAGATACATCCTGGACCACCTTGAGCAGGTTTTCCTGGGTGGCATAGAAATCATGTTGAGCAAACTAGCATACCTCCATGGCGTCTTCTTCAGTTCCTACCTCCTGGTTCCTGCCTCAAGCTTCTGTTTGACTTACCTAGGTGATGGGTAGTGATCAAGACACATGAGCCAACAAACTCGTTTCTCCCGAGTTGCCTTTGTTCCTGTTTTTTTTTATTTTTAAAGATTACGTATTTGTTATGTATCTAGTGTTCTGCTTACACGTGTGTGTGCAAGCCAGAAGAGTGTGCTGGTTGTGAGCCACCCTGTGGTTGCTGGGAATTGAACTCAGGACCTCGCAAAGAAAAGTCAGGGCTCTTAACCTCTGAGCCTTCTCTCCAGCTCCTGGTCCTGGTTTTTAATAATAGCATTAAAAGCAAAACAACATAGAGGAGGATAAGTAGGAGAAAGGACAAGGGAGACTCATGAAGGATAAATAGGAGCAAAAGTGCAATGATACACATGTATGAAAATGCCATAAAATATTATTTTGTATACTCATGAAAATATAATAAAATGAATTAAAATTAGCTCTTCTCCCACACAGTTTCCATACTTACTTGTCTAATTCAGTATGTTAGCATTGCTCCTCTTTTCTTTTTCCATAAGGATGTATGCATGTACTTATTTATTTAACCATTTATCAGTTTATTTATTACTTTAAGGCAGAGATCTACCATGCTGACTAGTTTCTTATTGAGCCCAGGGATCATCCTACTTTCATTCACTAACTTTTGAGATTATGAGTGTGTGCCATTAAATGATTTTGAAAAGCATTTCTTGGTTGACTGAAACTAATATTTAGGGTGCAACATTAAATAAAGCTCATAGATACTATGTTGCAGGAAATTATGTTAGTTTTTAAAATTTTGTGATTATCCATGTATGATCTTTCCATTTGAAAGAGAACAGTTAGTATCTAATACCATGCTAGATCTGGTTAAAATAAAAGTAAAAGGATGTGTACTTCAAATCTCTGACCTAGAAAACTTTAAGTTGTATAATCAATAAAGAGAGGCATTAAATTCAAGAAAAACTGAGCCTCGGCAGCACAGGGTGTTTAAAGAACTTGACAAAGACAGGCAGTTGAAACGCAGAACTGCAAAGTGTCATGGTGAAAATGGAAAGCCAGACTCATTGCGGTCCCCTGTGAGATGGCAAAGGGAAGAAGGGCAGGGCTACCACTTCTAGGCTCTGCATCAAGACCCTGCAGGCAGAATTTTATTCTTAGGAAATCATAGAATTCAATAAGCCACTTCCTACCCCAGATATTTGGTCTCAATTGTCAGCTGTCTTCTGACACTGGGATTTCCTTATCTTTGCACATGATGTCCCCACTCACATGTGAGGCAGAGAGTTAGTTGGCTTTTATCAAGAATGAACTTGTAATATATATATATATATATATATATATATATCTGACATATATATATATGACAGATTTTTTAATGTCTGACAGTTGTTTTTACACTTGAATAATAACTTGGCTAGAATGATGCCTTACTTTCAGCACCTATGGACAAGATTCTGTAAGTTTTCACCAATAAATGATGCTTTGTGTTGGCCTAAGCTTAGTCTTTAGCATGTGTAAATTACTTGCTATTTCTCTTTGTGCACCTGAATAATTTCAGATTATCCTTCAAGATCAAGAGAGTAGCTGAGGGTTATGATGTTTGCAAACTGCCCTGCATCCATTCTCTTAAATAACTGTGTACCTTTTCCTCCAGTAATGTCAACCTTTTTTTATTTTTAAACTTAAATTTAAATTAAAAACAAGGTTGTTTCACATGTCAATCCCAGAGATGTCAACACTTTCATGGCTGCTTTTACTGCGGCTTGTAAGGCTTGTAGTTAACCCCTTTGCTTCAAAACATTAACTACAACTTTGTTACATCATTTGGCCTTTGGTTTAAAAATCCATCGTCTTTTAACTTATTATATCTTTACCAAATTTGAGCTGATTTTTATGTACTGATTACCAAGTTGTGAGCTTTATTATACTTCTTTCTAATTTGTTCATTCTGTATTAACTTGCTAGTATTTCCATTTGCATAATTCTAAACTATATTTTATTTATATACATTGACTTGTCATCTTGCTTTGGAGTTCTCATTTTCTGAGTCTAGCTGCCTAGATTTTGCAGAATGAAACACTGCTGTGTAGTTGTCCTTCTGCTCTCTAATGTCCAGTTTCAGACTGAGGCCTCTGTGTCTTTATTTCATTTCTTTTCATTCTGTGTGCTTACACACAGCTTTGTCATTTTTTTCTCCTTCAGCTTTTGCTCAATTTTATATTTTATTCCCATTCTCTTGTATTTAATATATGGACTTATATGGACTCCTGCAATCTTTTACTTTATCTGCTCTCAAACCAGTGTTGAAAACATATGCTAGGTGTGTGTGTGTGTAGCACTTATCTTCCTAAAGCCATCTTGAGTGTTAAAAACAAACTGTGTTTACTTATGACCAGAATATTTTTAATTTTGAGTTTAATGCATCAGTATTCCTCTCTTAACTTTGTACCTCCAAAACCAACTTACAATGTAATTTACAGAAAGAAATGTTTATAAGTAATCACCTTGCATATTTTAACTTAATTTTATAACTACTTAAAATTTAGGCTTTGCTTCCTCATTACAACTTTTTGTAAATTAGATTCTTTGAATAATGTAACTTATTAGCCATAAGAACACATATAGGTCGTCATTATAAAGACACCTAAAAGTAACTCTTTCAGGACACCCATATCCATGTTTTAGTATTATGTACTTATAAACTCTTTAGTTAGCTCTCTCTATTTCTGAGAAACCAAGCCACACACAGAGACCCTACAACTCTCTGGTTGGAAAAGAATGTTTATTAGACAGTATGCCATGTTTGGCATTGTAGTCCTATTCCTTTGCATATGTGAGGCACATTTATGGTCATATCTGGGGTCTGGGTCCTTCTTGGCTGATACTCTAGTCCAGGTCAGACCATGTGATATAGAATGCAACATTTACAGCCTCTGAAAATTTGCAGCAGCCAGAAGCCCCTCCCCACACTTGGTTCTTTGGAAATAGAGGTGCTATTTCTCTCTTCATGTCATACATACATGATGACTATCACTTCTAATACACCCCCACTTCAGTCACTATTGCTCCTGCTTATTCTGAAGAGTGATTTCATACCAACCTCCTCCTATAAACCTTCTTCTCTTATTTCTTTTTAGGAGTTCCATTCTTTTCCTATAGGATTCTCTGTCTTTACGTCTAATGAACTCCATAGCACTGGCTTGTTTTATACTTACTCTCTGTAGGATAGTCAAGGATATGGAAGTACCTGAGTCAAAGTTCCTAATGGAAAATGGACCTTTCTCAGGCTTCTGGTACATGGTGGGCTGTATCATACTATCTCTGATAATACAGACTCCATACAGAGATTTCAAAAGTGAAATCACATTCAACATTACCTGTTCTCGGCATGGCAAAACTGTTTCTGCTAGCCAGCCATCAGTAATAGGTGGGCTAGGGGACTACAGGACACTATGCTATATGCAGAATTATTAGCAATTAATATATCTTGAGAAAGGAGATCTAGTGCTTTTAGTTCTGTACCCACTGCACTGAGTTCCAACAAATTGCTCCAAACAGCAGAGGTTAACTTAGGTGTAGTGTAAATAAACATGAATGTGAGAAGGGTCTGTAGGGAAAAGGAGGGTAGAGAAGGTAAATATGAATACGGGGATGAGAGGGATTAGTATTTAATGTGTGCATCTGTAAAGCACACATTAACAATTTCAAGTTTTTAACTAAGGAGAAGCCCAATGTATGTGAGTAGGTGTCACAGTTAGTCTTGTCAAATTGATAGTCTGGAGTCATGTGAGAAAAGAATCTGAATCTGAGGGCTTTCACAGATCATGTTGGCCTATTTATGCATCTGTGGGATGGGGCTTGTCTTGTTTGCTATTCAGTGTAGGAGTACTTTGTCCACTACTGTTGATGGCTTCATTCTCATCAGATGGCCCTGGCTTGAACAAGATAACTGCATACACATGAATGTACAAGTACTCCAACAAGCGATGTAGGGTCTACTTCAGGTTCCTACCTCAAGTTCATGCCTTTCCTCAGTGACAGTGACCTGGAAATGTAGGCCAAACAAATCCTTTCTTTCTTTCTTAAGTTGCTTTTGGTCAGAATGTTTGATCATAGCATTATAAAGGAAACTAACACCTACATTATCCTGAACAGTAAATACACATTCTTTATACTAAGAAAATAATATGAATGTAAAAACAAATCACCCACAAATGTATGTTAACTTTTACCATAACAAATATTGTGTTGCACAAGCAGCCAGAAGGATGACATAGAATCTCTTACATGATCATACCAGGAAGGCTATCACTAGGAAGTCCATTTATTCACCAATCTTTTAATGTTTGCTAAGTCCCTTCTGAAATATCTAAAGAAGTAAACACAAAGAATACGTAAAATTCTACCTTTTCTTATAAAATACATTAATATGTGCTCATGAAACTAAGCAGTTTTACATTGTCAATTTGCTGAGGTCTACGTGGGGGATGGTCCTCAACAAATGAGGTAAGAAGTCCGACTCATTCTCTGGGTTAGAAGCCTGGTCTATATGAAAGGAAAAAGGCACGTGAACACATACATTCAGTCTCTACAGCAGATACAATGTGACCAGTTCCCTGAAATGTCTGCTGCTCTGACTGTAACCTCAAACTCTGAGTGAAAATAAAACCTTCCTTAAGATGGCCATAATCACAAAATATCTGTTATCTAATGCATTCGTTGGGTTTGATATACTATACATTTCAAAGCCAGAGTCACAAATGAAGGATATTCACACATGAAATTGCAAGCAATAACTTCCTCCACATTTATAGAAAAGAAAGTTTTTTAAGAGCAGAAGCAGCTCCATTGTTCTTGAGAAAGAGTTACCATGGTAACTTTCCTAGTACTTACAAGCCATAGGCCATTACCTTAGCAATCAAGGATTGATTACTCATCCTGAAAGATGGGAAAAGACAACAATAGGTCCTAACCTGGTTCCTGCCTCTATCTTGTTAGTGTTGCCATTCTTATGTTAAGTAGTGACAGTGCTCTGTTCTCACTTGATGTTAGCTATACTATTAATAATACAAAGCTTCTCAAAGGGAGCACAATGCAAGTAAAAATTGAGAAACAAATAGTACAGTCCAACTCAGCCTCACCACCAGCAGCAGCTGTGTCATCCGTGAAAGAGGAGAGACTGAATACCACTGCAGACAGAAAGAAAATGCAATCTAAGTCATAACACAGGAGGCACAAATATTCAGCCTGGTAAATGGTGGAATGAAAGAATGGAAAGAAGAGGGTCAGGAAGATAAAACTGTCAGCTACTAATATTCATGCATACCTTATGCTCTCATTTTGAAGGGTGTAACGTGTCGCTTAATTGTTCATCAGCACATGGAAGCAACCAATAATATATAGTATGCTTATTCTGTCACGTGGGGTAGATAAGCATAAGGTTTGGGGTAAAAAGTGGGGACTCAAATTCTTTCTAGATTTCAGGTAGCTCTGTGCTCAAATCAATAAAATAAGTAGATTCTTAAATTTGTCAGAGTGTTATGTAGGCTAGTTGTCAGTGGTGGCTCAGTGATTTCTTGATATCACATGTAATGCTCTAATGTTTCACAGGTTTCAACAAACTTGTACGTATGCAATCACATGTTTGTGAATCGATATTTTCAGAATAAATATTAGCATATCTATATTTTTATTAGATAAAACAAATTTATCATCTTCAGAATTTGTACCACTCTACCTTTCCACTCATATCTGAAATACCATTCCTAAAGTCACCAAAATAATTCGGTGTTGTATTTTTACATTTTCTCAGCCACATAGGAGAGAATGACACATCTAATTTTAACTTGCGTCATTAGTAGTATAGTAGGCTACACTGTCTTGCTTCAGGGCCACTTGTATTTGATCCTTTAAGATGATACATACTTGTCCAATTTTTCCTGACTATTTACCAGATTGTTTCTATGCTTATTGACTTTGACCATTGTTATTTTGTTCTAAACAGAAATGTTTCAGTAATACTGGGAAACAGGAAAGGACCTAAAAGATATGCATAGTACCCAAGAGAAGAGGATTGAGGCAGGATCCTCTGAATGGATTGGGAACACATCCAGGGGTAGGGGGTAGTGGGAGCTTGGAAGAAGAGAGTGGCAGAAGAGGAAGAGAGAGTAGGTCATGGGGGAACAGGAAGGTTGTGTGTGTGGGGGAGAATAGGGGAAGAGGGAATCATAGGTTCAAAGACAGATCAGGCACCAGTGTGACCTCTAGTGATCCAAAGGGATAACACCAATTGGCAAGCTAAGCAATAGTGGAGAGACCACCTCCAATGCCCATTCCTGATAATGAACTTGATGTCTATAACCATCCAGGAGCCTTCATCCAGTGACTGATGGAAGCAGAGGCAAACACACAATTAAGCACTGAACTGAACCCAAGGAACCTAGTGACAAAGAAAGAGGAGTGATGAGCAAATTGGCAAAGAATGGGCTGGCAAAACCAGCAGAGACAGCTGATCTGAAGAGGGGAGAGCTCTTGGACCCCATACCGACAGCTGGGAGGCCAGCATGGGACTGATCTGAACCCCCCTCCCCGAATGTGAGTGTCAGTGAGAAGGCCTGGGCATCCTATGGGGCCCTGAGCAGTGGATTAGTGTCTATCCCTGGAATACAAACAGTCATCGTGTGCCCATAGCACAAAGAGGGATGCTCTCTCAGCCTGGACTCTTAGGGGAGTGCCTGGACCCTACCCTGAGTGAAATGACAGACTCTAGATATCCCCTATGTGGAAGGAATTGGCAATAGGGTGGGAGGATGCGGGGAATGGGGGAGTGCGGGAGGAGGGGAGGGAGAGTGAACTGGGATTGACATGTAAAAAAAGCTATTTAAAAGGAAAATTTAAAAAAGATCCAGCAATTCCACTATTATGCATATGCCCAAAAGATACACATTCATACAACAAGGACATGTGTTCCACTATGTTCATAGCAGCATTATTAGTAATAGCCAGAACCTGGCAGCACGCTAGATATCAATCAACTGAGGAGTCGATAGAGATGGTGTGGTACATTTACACAATGGAGTACTATTCAGCAGGGGAAAAAACAATGGAATCTTGAAGTTTGCCTCTAAATGGATGGCACTAGAAGAAACCATCTTGAGTGAGGTAACCCAGTCCCAAAATACAAGCATGATATATACTGACTCATATATAGATTTTCGGCCTGAAACGGGGGAGTGCCAGCCTACAATCCCCAGCCAGAGAGTCTGGGAAACAGGGAGGCCCCTAAGACAGATATGCATGGTAACCCATAGAAGGGGAACAGGACAGAATCTATCTCTATCATTCATTTTTTTAACACTGCCAAAAGTTGTGAATAAGACATTAACCATCTGACACCTGACAAATCATAGCAACCCACCCCTAAGTCCCAAATGGCCATGTCTATCATATGGTACAACATGCATTTAATCTACTAACAAGAATTTCCTGCATTGCTAATAGATGTAACATTATTAATTAATGGGAATGGAAATCTCAAGTTTCTTCTGAGAGGATGCTGACCCTTAGTTGTGATCTCCTGAAAAAGTAAAAAGTACATTATGCAATTCCAAAATGTCATGAAGTGGTTAAAGACTTCAATCCTTAAAGGAGAAATGGGTGATACCAAGCAAACACTGGATCAAAGCAGTCTCTGAACTCATCAGCGAAAATGACTAGTTTATATATAACTGCATGACAACATTCCTAGTTTACAAAGTCACTGCATGTGACCATCAAAATAATTGGATAGCCCGGCCACTATAGTCCTCCTGGGCGAAGACAGAATAGCTTCTGAGATTTCATTCCTATCATCATCCTGTTTTTTTGAACTTCCACAAAATTCCCATCAGGCTTGACTCACACAATTTCAGAGTTTCTTTGGCTTGTTTCTCTAAATGTTTCCAAATGGATGCTATGAATCATTTCTAATGCTTCTATACCACATTATCAGGTACAGCCACCCAACTTCTCTTGCAAATATTCTGTATGAGTTAGGTTTTCATTCATGCAAGAAAATATCCAAGAACACTCAATCTGAAAAAGGAAGGGTTTTTGTATAACACCAGCTAATTCAAGCAAGATGTCATTCAAGAAGGCAGATGAATTAGGTCTTCTTACCTCACAGCAGCTGAGGGGAATAGTCTGGAGGTGATATATTCTACAAAGTCAGTTCTTCCAGTGACCTTCTTCTCCTAAGCAGCCTGTATTTACTAACAGCTATTTAACTAGGAAAGGCTACATGAATGAATGGGTTTATCCACCTATGAGATTCATAAACTCAAGGTCAAATCTCTAGTCAAAAGGACCCAACAACTGGGAAATATTTTTTTATCCTTTATCTTTTGGGAATGTTTTATTTTCTGAAACGTAAATATGTTCTTGTATCTTGGGTTTTATTCATTTTGGACTACTACTACTACTACAATAACTACTATTACAACAATAACTACTACTACTACTACTACTACTACTACTACTACAACTATTACTACTACTGTTACTACTACTACTACCACTCCCTCACAAAAAACATATTTATCTACAATGTGTTCCGGTTTTAGTATTTTTGTATTTTATTTGAGATTGTGATGTATTTCTGTCATCAAGTATATTACTCTTTTCTTCTTCTCTGTCCTATATTCTCTAAATCTCACACCATGTTTCTGGCATCTTTTTCTTCTATAGAAGTCCAATATTTTCTTTTAAGAACTCTTGCTTTTTTCTCCCTAGCATAGTCCACATTTCACTCAGTTTCCTGGACACATGAAATATAATCATGATGAATATTTTAATAACCCTGTCTACAATTCTATTATCTATATGGTTTATTCCTGGAGCCATATTAGTTAATACAAGTTATAAATTCCCCATCCCTGTGTGCTATCACTCCTTTCTTCAGTATTAAGGATTTCTCACTTTATTTTATTGGATACATGATTTTTTATGATTATACATATTACAGACTTTTCTTTTCCTCCTGGTATGTAATCAAGGCATTTATTTTTATTCTTTTGGCTTGGGCTTCAATTTGTTGGATGGGAACAATGCTGCAGCTGTTCTAGGATGCTAGTTAAAACTTTTCCACTTTACCAAAAATGGTTTGTGGTACTCCAATTAATATCCAGTGTTTTACAAAATGTCTTCTATCAATCAGTTGCATCCACTTTTCATAGCCCTTAAGTGCTAAAGACTGGCTCCTGTCTGTTCTTCTGGTGTCTTACCTTTTTCCTAGCCCTGGTTAATGTCCTCCTATATGGTAGCATACACTATTCAACTTCATATTAAAGTGTGACCAACTGGAGCTCTCCAGAGTCTTTTTGGTTTATAGCTCTCTGTTTCTGATGCCATACTTTCTAAACTCGAGGTTCACTGGTTTCCTGATGGCTCAACTCTTTCTCCTCATCATGAGAGTCCAGTCATACCTATTGAGTTGTCTTTTCCTAGTCCTTGTCTTTGAAGTTGTCTCCAGGATGGAGGGTGAAATGGAGTTCAATTCTTGTCTTTGAAGACGATTTATTGTGTGATATTTTGAATATTCTAATTTCTTCTTATTTTGTTGATTCTGCAGTATTTTAGGCTAAATAGAGGGCAAACTGACCCCTATTCCTTTCAAAATTTGCTAAAATATTATTTTACTGAAAGTAAATCGGGACAAACAAAATTATTTCTGTAAAATTGTAGGCACATTTCCATTAGTTTAATAATTATTAAATATTTATTTAGTTTTGTTATTGTTTGGACCTTTAGCTTTCCTGACACTTGTATGTATTAGGATAATGGTACTTAACTCTTAATTAATGTGTAATTGCACCTTTATTTCAAATTGTGGAAGGATCTACTACTCTCCTCCCACTCTGCTTTCATATGTTCACATGTAAACCACAGTTCCATTACATAACAAATTTATAGACACCCTCCCCTTTCATCCTATATACATGTATTTTCTAGTCTTATGAAGCCTTGATTAGGCTTAAGTTTCTTGGACTAATTTGCAACCATCATTTTCTTCTTTTAAAAATATGTGTAAGAGGTTTGGAGAGACAGCTTAGGATTTGAGAGCACTGGCTTCTCTTCCAGAAGACCCAGCTTTAATCCTGACAACCACACTTACAAGTGTCTTGTTACTCCAGTTCCCAGAGATCTAATGCCTTCTTCTGGCCTTTAGAAGCCCAAGGCACATAAACTAAAGTAGTAAGAATTTTTGTACTCTTTGTAAGATCTATGATTCTGTTTCTCCCATTTAAAGCTATTTGTCTGAAATCCTTTACCACTTACCAGTTTTTGCATTTATCACATGATTCCTTAATATTACTCAGTAGTAGTTACTTTTCTTACCACTAATGAACATACATACCTTAGAACAGCAGAAGTTCATTTTGCCTCTTAAGTTAGAAGACAATGCTTGATCACTGAAGAGGCTTGGTCAGTGACATTAGGAACTTGTATTTTGTCTTGTTTGCTCTTCAAGATCCAGAGGCAGAGACTGGGATTGGAAATTATGACCAATCTATCTCCATGAGCCAGGATGCACCTCCTAAAGTTTCTATAATTTCCCAAAGCAGCAACACCTGAGGACCAAGCATTAAAAAGAGGTATATCTGTGGAAGATACTTCACAATCCAGTGATAGTATATTATCAAGATATTCTCAAAAAACAGCTTTCTACTCATTCAGTTATACCAGTAACTTGACAACCTGTGTCTCCCATTATCCCTGGTTGAGATAGTTCACTTGCAATCTCCTGACTTTGCAAATTGCCTGGAATAAATAATTTGTGCTCTATGCAAACCTACATATAGACTAGACTTTGAATAAGACATTCATGGTAAATCTCCCTGAATAGACATTAAGTCTTTCTCTGTCTTGAAATACCCATCCCTTCCTCAGTAGCTGGCCTTCTGAACGGGTTTCTGTGAAAAATGGTGCTTGAGTTCTCAACACTCCTTTATTACTTGTTTGTCACTTAAAGCTTGCATTAGTTTACTATTGGAAGAACACGCTCATGGATCTTGCTATGGTGTGGCTGTATAAGATAACCTCACATCTTCAAGATCTCCTTTAATTTTTTTTTATTTAAATTAGAAACAAGCTTGCTTCCCATGTCCATCCCAGCTCCCTCTCCCTCCCTTCTTCTCCTTCCCCTCCCCCCAACAATCCCCCAACCCCTCACCCAACAGCCACTGTGCTCCCTAGGAAGGGTGAGGCCTTCCATGGGGGAGGAGATACACATTCCTACCAAGTTATTTTTATTGTCAATTGTTTGGAAATGAACTAAGATATAAATATTTTTAAGGAAACATGTTAATCTATTCCTGCATTTTTGAAATTTATGTTCTCCCTCCTCATCTTTATGAGTCCCTGGTTTGGAAGTCAAGTACAGTTTTCCCAGCAGTATTTGTTATACATTTGCATACATTGCAGTGGTTACAGAGATCAAATACAATACATTTGAAATAGGGGTTGATGCATCTGACATTTAAATATACTTAAAACTTATTTTTATTTATGTATATAAGTGTGTATTGGAGTAAATGCTATAAGTTTTGGGAGTGCCTGAGAATACCAGAAGGCAGGGATGGATAACTTGGAGCTGGAGCTACAAGGAAGCTGTATACAGTCTGTTATGGCTACTGACCTCACCTGGTCTGGAAAAACAGGAAGTAATATTAAGCACTGAGGTATCCCACTAGTCCCCAAAATTTTCATTTCTAGTTACTTAGGTTTCCTGTCCAGGGACAGCAATTTGAGAACCACTGTCCTACAAGCTTCTTGCAAGCACTGCATGTTATTTCATTACACTGTGTAGAATTTGTCTTTCACATGCTTTCAGCATAATTTACAGGAATAAAATAGCAAAACTCCCTAATGTTATGTGCTTTAAATGAAAAAAATTCCTTTATAATCTGTTCTTATTACAATAAAAATACCTTAACCTGGGCAATTTACTAATAATGGAATATTTCCCCCATAGTAATGGAGGCTGGGAAGTGAAGAACTATGTATCAATAGATTTGCTCTCTGAGGAGGAAACTATTTTTTGAAGCAGAACCTCAGTTTCTTTGCTCTCCTAAAATGGAAATCTGTGTCCTTCATGGGAGGAGATTGAAGGGCACAGGCGGTTGTTGTGATATCCTCCTGTTTCTATTTTAAGATCATTTGCTCATTCACGAACTAACCCTATGTTTATTTTAAAGACCTTCTGAGAGATATTTGCTTGTCACTTTCTCAAAGTACTCACCAGGAAATATGTAACACAGTGGTCTCTGAAGTTACAGACATGGTCTCTGAAGTTCTGTGGGCTTCAAGTGATGAGCCTCCAATATCGAATATTGATCTTTATCCTGGCAAATATGAGTAGTTCCTATACCTCGTTTTCTTTTTCTCATAATTGCATAAGTATATGGCAGTTAGTCTAGAACTTAACATGCACATGCTTTCTTATATATTGTTTGTCATCAACACTGTCCTTTCATCAGCAATAACACCAAATAATTGTTATTGTAACAACAACAACTTACTAGTGCTAGCAATTCCTAAGAATCCCTTACACAAACTACCTACAAGTACAGTGTCAAGATGAGAAACAAACCTCAGCTCCATGGTACAAGAAAACAGGAGTATAGGCCTGAGTGTCAGGTCCATTCTGTCTTCTATTTTTCTTCTTGTCACATGTAATAGCCTATTGAAAAGTTTATTCCAAGCCATTTGTGCAACTTGCAACTCATTAAAAAAAAAGACTAGGTAAAAATGCAAAAAAATAAAAATAAAAAAGCCAACCAATTTTTCTTGTCAAAATCTTTTAAGATAAAAATAGATCATAACATTCATTTTAATGGAGTCTTTGAACTCTAGTACAAATACAATGTGTGTTGTTTCTATATTTGATTTTGAGGTCAGCATGCATAGCTCAAAACAAGTTGTCAATAAAAATCAAGTTGATCCATTTTATTTGTCAGTATATATAAAATATATTATATATCATATATGCATTACATACATATATAATGTATAAATTCCATATATATATAATGTAGTCTCTAAATAGTTAATAAATATGTCTACATTTGTAGGGGAATGAACAAGCTGCAATTTAATCCTGTTCTGATATTTTACTTTGCTTTTAATACCAGCACCTATTTATTTATGGCTACATTCTTTTGTGCTAGTCTGGTTTTCAACTAGTGTTCAGGATCATATTATTCTTATACATTATTGTAAATCTGGCATTAACAGTCTTAAAAGAGTAAAATTAAATTACTGCCATGTGTGTTTGGTAAACTATTCTAAGTACTTTATATTTTTAGAGCAAGATAATGTATTTAACTATGTATTTTGCTCTGGTGTTTATTATCATCTATCAACATCCATTTGGAAGGTTGGTGTTCTTTCTCCCTCCTTCCCTTGTCTGCTCCCTCCCAGAATGTTGAGAATTAAATGTAGAAGCTTCCTTGAACATGCTAGGTAAGTTCTATACTGCTAAGCTACCTTCCTAGGCTACAGTGTTGAAAACAGAGTCCTCTTATATACCTTAGACTGATGTAAAACTCATTATGTAGCCCAAGCTGTCCTCAAACAAATAGCTTTCATTCTATAGACTGTGAGTACTTAAACTGTACGCAGGCATCATGACCAGCTCAGGTGATTAGAATTTGAAGCAAACTTTGATTGCAAGTAGGTTCAATTCACACTGTGCTTTAGAAATTAAGCTTTCAGTACATCTGACACACACCAGACATTTCATAATTGCCAATATCACACAATAAATCTTCAACTTCAAAAAACTCCTGCTGATTGGACTATTATTGTAATCTTTGGTAGATGAGAAGGCATGAGTTCCAAAAGTTTCTTGTTTCTGATATGTACTACATACAATAATATGATATTTTTTCTTACTTTGATAAAAATTAATACAGTGAATATAAACATATGGAATAGCCACAACTTTTTATAAAGCATCATGACCACAAAAGAAAAATATTCTGTTTTTCCTGCACTGTTTATACTATGTTGACTCTTTGCAAATATCAGAGGCCAGGAATGTTTTTAAGTTCCAATACAGAGTCAAACATTTCTATTTTCCTTCCTTATCCATCATTGAAAGTAATGAGTTAAACTTCTGTGCTAATTTAAAACAGTAGAAATAGGAGGGGAGGGAGCAGGTGCTGGGATTGACATGTGAAGCAAGTTTGTTTCTAATCTAAATAAAAAATGATAAATAAACATTAGAAATGAGTTTTTAAGGCTCCAAAAACACAGAGAACACTGATCTGAAGAGCTATAAATACAGAACTGAGTTCATGTAATAAGGTGCAGATATGTGGTGTGAAGTCAGGTGTAGAAAATATCACTCTTTAAAGGCCAGTCTCCTACTTCATTATGATACCCAGGAAGACTGCTGATCTCACCCAAGTCTTTGTCTTGCTGTGGCTTCATCAGCAGTTCCTCCCTATGACTCTCGCCCCCCTCTGCAGTGTCTTGCTTTCTTTTCCTCTTCTAGTAAGTCAACAATAATGCTACAGTTATATACATAGAAAGTATGAATCTCCTAGCCTTGTGTTGGCAGAGGTGAGGATCTCTGAATTCGAGGCCAAACTAGTGTATATGGTGAGACCCTGCCTCAAAACAATAAAAGGAAATGAAATTAAACATTCTTCTTTAATTTTGTGGAATTTTTGTTAAATTTTTAGTATTTTAGTTCTTTCACTTTCTTTTTAAATATTGTCTATGGGTCCAAGTGCCTTTCTGTTTACCACAAGTATGCCTGATGTTCCTAGAGCTCAGAAGAGGTTATTGGATGTCCCAGAAGTAAGGATTCCAATGTCCATGAGCTGCCACATAGTACTGGGGACTGAATGCCATCTCTACAGCCCATCCTTGAACTTTTTAAAGTGTTTGTATGTACATCTATGTATGTGTTTGTGTGTGCCATAGTTGTTACGTATACATGTGGTGGTCAGAGGATAGCCTTGGGCATCAGTCTTTAGCTTCAGCTTTGCTTGAAATAGGATTTCTTCTTGGCTGTGACTGCACACACCAGGCTAGATGGCCCACAAACATCTTTTTATTTTTCTTTATTGGTCTTATCCTCCTGTACATGTGCTTCAATTGCGTGTGTACTGCTGTGTACTCTGATCATATGAACTCAGGTCCTCATGCTTATATCCCAAATGCTAACCCACTGATCTATGCCTCTCTTTTACCCTTTATAAGAAAACTCCTTTTATGGATGACTTCATATTACACTTAATCATCTGTCATTTGTATCTGATGAAGCAGAGATTTCTGAAAAAAATTAAAGAAAGTAGGATGTGAAAAAAATGTCTCCAAACATCCTCTTTACTCTTCCTTTATCCTAAATAAATCTAAGGTTTGCTGTATTTAGCATCATATATTATATTATTATACTGTATCATGGAAGTTATCATTATTGATTAGAATTTCTATTTAAATGACCTTGACATTAATAAAGAAGTTCAGGGTAATTACTTAAGTGAACACTTAGATACACCCCAAAGAATTCTGATGTTGCAACAGCAGCAGATGCAACAGAAGAGAATTTCTTGCAGCCAGGTTTCCGAGTGAGCTCCCTACTTCTATAGCCCAAAAAGGGTATTTGCCACAGTCAAAGCCATTTTTTAGACAGAGTAATCTAAGGTTAATTATCCTCATCAGAAATTTTATTTGTTGCTCATAATTTACCTCATCCTAGACAAAATTCAAGAAATAATAATTTGGCAATTTTCTTTTCTTTAAACTCTGAGGGGAGATTTTCAAATTGTTGTTACATATTACCACCAAATCTAACAGAGTCTGTGTTGGAGAGAAAGAAAACATCTGTACAGTAGATTGAACTAAGCAAGCTGCAAATGACATTACTTGATAAAACAATATGATAAAAAATGAAATGAAAATCAAAGATAATAATTATAAGCATAAAAATAGAAAATACACAGAACAAATGAAAGGAACACATATTATGATGCTCAATAATTAAGTTGATTTTTATTTTTTAGTAATTGATGCACACCTTATAAAACATACACACTCACATACACACATGCACAATCATATACATACACACATACACACATGCACATACCCATTCATACACAATACATGCATGCACAAGCACATGTACACACAGGCATACACATTCACACATGCACACATACACACATGTGCACACACTCACACAAAGCTGATTATTATTTATATGTTATAAATGGTTACATTTCTAGATTATTTTGATATTTGTTTCTTTTTCCATAATTTTGAAGATTAGTAATATAGAAGAAGAATACTGTTTCATGTACTATCTATTTTTACATGCTTTTGTACATTTTCTCTAATTACAGAAAGGTGTTGTAGTTAGCTGAGATCCTAATGCTTAGTTTCTTTTCTTATTGTCTGGTGATATGCAGAGTATAAATAAGTAACCATGTATATGTTTTCCTCAAAACAGATCACTACTTTATTTACCTTTCTACTATTTTCCTTGTTTAAGAGTTTTTCCCCTTGGGTATTAATTATTTTCATATTCTAAGAGGAATGAGCTCAAAATAAACTTGTGTCCCACAAAAGGCTAATGAAGCTCATGTGTAGGAGACAGCCAAGAAGAAATTTACAAATGACAGTCTTTTGGCTGCCTGTTGAGAAGTCCCAACACATCAGTGTATACACACTAAAGTAAACAAGAAAGACCATAATTGGTAATTGATAACTTTATAACATTAATTTAAAAATGAATCATATGACTTTCTGGAAAACTATTTCTTCAGGTTTCTCTTTTCTCACCTAAACTTTAATTAAAATCCAAAGAAAAACAAACAAAAAAGCCAGATATTACCCTGAACTTCTTCAACATTGAGAAAAATGTAATGGCAGCATTGGAACTATGTGGAAATACCAAACATAAAATTTATCTGGAGACAGAGCTGGACAATAGTGTTTGTCTACGTGGTTTCCCTTTCAGGGGAGAATGGTTATCCTTGGGAATAAATGTGTTCTTAGACTTCCTTGGTTTGTGCCAGAATAAAATCAAATGTTTCCATTTCATTTTCCTTGTAGGCATGCATAACACCGAAGCCCTTTCCTTCTCCGTGCCTCTTGTTTTTCACATCTGGTATGTATTAAATCACACTGGACCTCTGTTTTTAAACTCTGACTTGCAAAATAGACATTTGATAGCCCATTCTATATTGATGGAAACAAAAGGAGAATATCCAACTTCCCTCAGCTTTGGCAGCCTTTTCTTTCCCCTAAATGTCACATTTTTCTCCATTTAAGTCAAGTCACAGGGTTAGAGTACTGATGTAACATCATTTGTATTATAGGAAGAAAGCAACAGCAAGGCACAAACAGCCTTCTACAGAAACATGAATAGTGGACTTCATAAAGTTCGTATTATCAAAGTAAAACATACTGTGATTTTAATACTTGCTTTAGCAAGTCAGTGATTAGCTTATAGCAATGGTGAGAATAGTGTTGTGTGCAACATTTGTTTTTATGGAAAGAAATTAATGGAAACACAACTGGCTACCATGAAAGTGATGGGCAGAGTAATGAAGTGACAATTTTTCTTCACAGGTTTCATTGACTACTAACACTCTGTTGCTAACAAATTTTGGGTAAGATTTTATTTAAGACTTTATCCAGTTGCAGCACAAATGCTCATTGTTTAGCTTGGAGCAGTGGTGTGGGGGAAATTATGGCCTCCAGTATGCTCCTGATACATTTTGTGATACTCATGATACAGTTTCTCTGGTTTGGTTTTGCTTAGCATTTAATGAAATGGAACAAGGAGGAATACTGCTGCTCTTATACTGGACACAATGAATTTAATTTTAATAAGTATTAAAAGTAGTACGTGTTATAACTACCAGAACCACACTTGCTTTCACAAGACCAAGGGGGAATAGTAAAATACCCCAAGCTGAATTAAATTTTCTTTACTTTTTTTCTACTTTCTTTTAATTTATTCTTTTTTTCATACATTCTATCCCACTCACAACTTCCCCTATCCCTACTCCTCACCATGCCCACTTTCATCTTTTGGGGATTTAAACATCTATCTGTTAGACTGCTGTTTCTCAACAGAAAAATGTGCTTTGGTGAGACAGTTTTTAAAAATCAGCCAGAGCTAGGAGGGTTACATATATGGCACTTTAAATAACACGAACAGATATTATATGACTTTACAATGTTCCTTCCAGTTTTAATATGTCTGCCAATATCTTTTAAAGTACTCTTGTCATCTAAAGACGTAGGTTGACAATATAGGATGAAAATAAAAGAGATATACAGATTAAAATAAATAAAATATGCTCACCTTTCCTCATGGTCAACATAATCCAGTCTATAAAAATCCAAAAATATAAATTAAAGAAAAATATAGGTAAGTGATTACAACACACTTATAGGGTCAAATTTCATATATGCCAATTCACTTTAAGTTTATCAGTAATGAACAGGAAAATTTCAAATTAGAAACAATGCTGCCACACAGGAAAGACATCAGCCCTTTCAAGCCCCAAACCCCAGTGAGTCCAGCTTCAGGTGAGATTGGGTCTCATGCGGGGACCCCCGCCCAACACCCATCCCCTTGATCTTCCGGGGCCACTCCTGGCATCCAGAAGACCCGCCCACACAGGAAAGACATCAGCCCTTTCAAGCTCCAAACCCCAGCGAGTCCACTTTCAGGCCCCAAACTCCAGCGAGCCCAGCTTCAGGAAAGACATCAGCCCTTCCAGGCCCCAAACTCCGTGTCAGCATCCCCAGCTTCAGCTTCAGGAAGGAAGGAGACCAGTGGAGACGGAAAGACCCCACCAGCACCCACTGGAAGAAGAGATGGGAAGAAGACAGAATAAGAGCTCACTCAGCAATAGAAAGACCAACATGACCCCACCAGAATCTGGGGATCCAACACCAGCAAGACCTGAAAAGCACTACATAGATGAAGAAGAGGAGGCAGACCTTAAAACGTATTTCGTGAAGATGATGGAGACCCTCAAAGAAGAAACGAGGAAATCCCTGAAAGAAATAGAAGAAAAAACAAACAAAAAAAATCCATGAAATGGGGGAAAAACTCAAGAAATAAACAAACCTCTCAAAGAATCTAAAGAGCACCAAGAAAAAAGCAACCAAAAAATGAAGGAAACAACTCAAACAGCTGAAGGATTGAAAGCTGAAATAGAAACGATAAAGAAAACACAGAATGAAGGGATTCTGGAAATAGAAAAGCTGGGTAAATGATCAGGAACTACAGATGCAAGTATCACCAATAGAATACAAGAGATAGAAGAGAGAATCTCAGGTGTTGAAGACTCATTAGAGGATATAGACTCATCAACCAAAGAAAATGTCAAAACAAACAAATCCTTAACACAAAATATCCAGGAAATATGGGACACCGTGAAGAAGCCAAACCTGAGAATAATAGATATAGAAGAAGGTGAAGAAATACAATGCAAAGGTACAGAAAACATATTCAACAAAATCATAGAAGAAAACTTCCCTAACCTAAAGAAAGATATGCCTATGAAATTACAAGAATCTTACAGAACACCAAATAGGCTGGACCAGAGAAAGAAGTCACCTCGCCATATAATAATCAAAACATCAAACCTACAGAGTAAAGAGAAAATATTAAGAGCAGCTAAAGAAAAAAGCCAAGTAACACACAAAGGCAGACCTATCCGATTTACACCTGACTTCTCAATGGAAATGATGAAAGCCAGAAGATCCTGGACAGATTTCCTACAAACGCTAAGGGAACAAGGATGCCAGCCCAGACTACTATATCCAGAAAAGGTCTCAATTACCATAGATGGAGAAAACAAAATATTCCATGACAAAGCCAGATATAAACAATACGTATCCATGAATCCAGCTCTACAGAAAGTACTAGAAGGAAAACCTAGATCCAAGGAAGATAAGTACATTCACAAAGATACAGGCAATATATAAACCCATTTTACAAAACAACAAAAGAAAAAGGGAGGAGAAACGACACAAAATTACTCCACTAACAATAAATCAAGCACAAACAAGAGTCATCAGTCAATGGTCATTAATATCCCTCAATGTCAACGACCTCAAATTGTCTATAAAAAGACACAGACTAGAAGAATGGATACAAGACAGAACCCTACCTTCTGCTGCATACAAGAAACACATCTCAGCATCAAAGACAGACGTTATCTCAGAGTAAAGGGTTGGGAAAAGAACTTCCAATTAAATGGTCCCAAGAAACAAGCGGGTGTAGCAATCCTAATATCTAACAAATTAGACTTCAAATTAAAATCAATCAAAAGAGATGAAGAAGGACACTTCATATTCAGCAAAGGAAAAGTACATCAAGATGAAGTCTCAATTTTAAACATCTTTGCCCCAAATACAAAGGTACCTACATTCGTGAAAGAAACATTACTAAAGCTCAAAATGCACATAAAATCTCACACACTAATAGTAGGAGACTTCAACACTCCGCTCTCACCGCTAGACAGGACCTCCAGACAGAAACTTAACAAAGAAACAAAAGAACTAATAGAAGATGTGACCCAACTGGGTTTAACAGACATCTATAGAACATTCTACCCAAATGCAAAGGGATATACCTTTTTCTCGGCACCACATGGAACCTTCTCTAAAATTGACCACATAATAGGAAACATAGCAAATCTCCACAGATACAAAAAAATTGGAATAACCCCCTGTATCTTTTCAGACCACCATGCATTAACATTAGAATTCAACAATAACACAAATCGCAGAAACCCTACAAACTCATGGAGATTGAACAATGCACAATTGCACCATCCCTGGGTAAAGGAACAAATAAAAAAAGAAATTAAAGACTTCCTCGATTTCAATGAGAATGAAGACACAACATACACAAACTTATGGGACACTTTGAAAGCAGTGCTGAGAGGAAAGTTTATAGCACTAAGTGCCCACATGAAAAAACCGGAGAACAGTCATACTAGAGAATTAATAGCACAGCTGAATGTTCTAGAACAAAAAGAAGCAAACTCACCCAGGAGGAGCAGATGCCAGGAAATAATAAAATTGAGGGTGGAAATCAATCAAGTAGAAACCAGGAAAACACTGAGAAAAATCAATGAAACCAAGAGTTGGTTCTTTGAGAAAATCAACAAAGTAGACAAACCTCAGTCCAAACTAACCAAAAGACAGAGAGAGATCATGCTAATTAACAAAATCAGGAATGAAAAAGGGGACATAACAACAGACTCTGAGGAAATCCAGAGAATCATCAGGGCATACTTTGAAAATCTGTACTCCACAAAATTCAAAAATTTAAAGGAAATGGACAATTTCCTGGATAGATATCACTTGACAAAACTAAATCAAGAGCAGATAAATAATCTAAACAGACCTATAACCCCTAATGAAATAGAAGCAATCATCAACAGTCTCCCAAACAAAAAAAGCGCAGGGCCAGATGGCTTCAGTGCAGAATTCTACCAGAAAAATAAAGAAGAGCTAATTCCAATACTACTCAAAGTATTCCACAAAATACACTCACATTTGGGGGATCCAGATCAGTCCCATGCTGGCCTCCCCGCTGTCAGTCTGGGGTCCAAGAGCTCTCCCCTGTTCAGATCAGCTATCTCTGCTGGTTTTGCCAGCCCATTCTTTGTCAATTTGCTCATCACTCCTCTCTCTCTGTCACTGGGTTCCTTGGGTTCAGTTCAGTGATTAATTGTGTGTTTGCCTCTGCTTCCATCAGTCACAGGATGAAGGCTCCCGGATGGTTATAGACATCAAGTTCATTATCAGGAATGGGCATTCGAGGTGGTCTCTCCACTATTGCTTAGCTTGCCAATTGGTGTTATCCCTTTAGATCACTCGAGGTCGCTCTGGTGCCTGATCTGTATTCGATCCTATGGGCCCCTGAGCTGTGGATCAGTGTCTATCCCTGATATACAAACAGTCTTCGTGTGCCTATAGCACAAAGAGGGATGCTCTCTCAGCTTGGACTCTTAGGGGAGTGCCTGGACCCTACCCAGAGTAAAATGACAGACTCTGATATCCCCTATGTGGATGGATTTGTCAATAGGGTGGGAGGGGGTGTGGGGGAAGGGGAGAGCGGGAGGAGGGGAGGGAGAGGGAACTGGGATTGACATGTAAAACAAGCTATTTAAATAAAAAAAAAGTATTCCACAAAATAGAAGCAGGAGGCTCACTGGCAAACTCGTTTTACAAGACCACAATTACCTTGATACCCAAGCCACACAAAGACACAACTAAGAAAGAGAACTATAGACCAATTTCCCTCATGAACATCGATGAAAAAATACTCAATAAAATACTTGCAAACCAGATTCAAGAACACATCAGAAAAATCATCCACCATGATCAAGTAGTCTTCATCCCAGGAATGCAGGGATGGTTCAACATTAGAAAATCTATCAATGTAATCCACCATATTTACAAACTGCAAAAGAAAAACCACATGATCATCTCACTAGATGCTGAAAAAGCCTTTGACAAAATCCAGCACCCCTTCATGATAAAGGTCCTAGAGAGATCAGGGATAACAGGAACATACCTGAATATAATAAAAGCAATATACAGTAAACCAACAGCTAACATCAAACTAAATGGAGAGAAACTCAAAGCAATTTCTCTAAAATCAGGAACAAGACAAGGCTGTCCACTCTCTCCATATCTCTTCAATATTGTACTTGAAGTTCTAGCTACAGCAATAAGACAACAAAAGGAGAAAAAGCGGATACAAATAGGAAAAGAAGAAGTCAAACTTTCCCCATTTGCAGATGATATGATAGTTTACATAAGTGACCCAAAAAACTACGCAATGTTACTCCTAGAGCTGATAAACACCTTCAGCAATGTGGCAGGATACAAGGTAAACTAAAAAAAATATAAGTGGTCCTATTATATACAGATGATGAAGTGACTGAGAAAGAAATCAGAGAAACATCACCCTTTACAATAGCCAAAAACAGCATCAAATATCTGGGGATAATGTTAACCAAGGAAGTGAAAGACCTGTATATCAAGAACTTTGTGTCTTTGAAGAAAGAAATCAAAGAAGATACCAGAAAATGGAAAGATCTCCCATGCTCTTGGATTGGTAGGATCAACATAATAAAAATGGCAATCTTGCCAAAAGCAGTCTACAGATTCAATGCAATCCCTATCAAAATTGCATCACAATCCTTCAAGGACCTGGAAAGAACATTAATCAACTTTATATGGAAAAATAAAAGGCCCAGGATAGCCAAAACAACCCTATACAATAAAGGAACTTCAGGAGGCATCACCATACCTGACTTCAAGCTCTACTATAGAGCTATAGTCCTGAAAACAGCTTGGTATTGGCACAAAAATAGGCAGGCAGACAAATGGAACCGAATTGAAAACGTTATTTTAACCCACATACCTATGTACACTTGATTTTTGACAAAGAAGCTAAAACTGTACAATGGAAAAAAGAAAGCATCTTCAACAAATGGTGCTGGCATAACTGGGTACTGGTATGCAGAAGACTGCAGATAGATCCATGTATATCGCCTTGTACAAAACTTAAGTCCAAATGGATTAAAGATCTCAACATAAATCCAGCCACACTGAAACTTTTAGAAGAGAAAGTGGGAGATACTCTTCAACGAGTTGGTACAGGAGACCACTTCATAAACATAACACCAGTGGCACACACTGAGATCGACATTTAACAAATGGGACCTCCTGAAACTAAAAAGCTTCTGTAAGGCAAAGGACACAGTCAACAAGACAGAAAGGCAGTCCACAGAATGGGAAAAGATATTCACTAACCCTACATCTGACAGAGGGCTAATCTCCAAAATTTACAAAGAACTCAAGAAACAAGTCTCCAAAACACCAAAGGATCCAATTAAAAGGTGGGGTACAGAGCTAAATAGAGAATTCTCAGTAGAAGAGGCTAAAATGGCCAAGAGACACTTAAGAAAGTGCTCAACATCCTTAGCCATCAGGGAAATGCAAATCAAAACAACTCTGAGATACCATCTTACTCCTGTCAGAATGGCTAAAATCAAAAACACCGAAGACAATTTATGCTGGAGAGGATGTGGAGAGAGGGGAACACTACTCCACTGCTGTTGGGAGTGCCAACTCGTACAGCCTCTTTGGAAAGTAGTATGGAGATTCCTCAGGACAATGGGAATCAATCTACCACAAGACCCAGCAATTCCACTCTTAGGCATATATCCAAATGAGGCAAATTCATACAACAAGGGCATCTGCTCCACTATGTTCATAGCAGCATTATTTGTAATAGCCAGAACCTGGAAGCAACCTAGATGCCCCTCAACTGAAGAGTGGATAGAGAAAATGTGGTACATTTACACAACGGAGTATTACTCAGCAGAAAAAAACAATGGAATTCACATGTAAATGGATAGCACTGGAAGAAACCATCCTGAGTGAGGTAACACAGTCACAAAAAGACAAACATGGTATGTACTCACTCATATATGGATTTTAGAAATATATCAAGATAGTGTCAGTCTGCACTTCCACTGATAGAGAGTCTGGGAAACAGGAAAGAACCTAAAAGATATGCTTATATGCATAGTACCCAAGAGAAGAGGATTGAGACATGATCCTCTGAATGGATGGGGAACACGGCGAGGGGTGGGGGGAAGTGGGAGCTGGGAAGAAGAGAGGGGGAGAAGAGGAAGAGAGAATAGGTCATGGGGGAACAGGAAGTTGAGTGGGTGGGGGTAGCATAGGGGGAAGAGGGAATCATAGGTTCAAAGACAGATCAGGCACCAGAGTGACCTCTAGTGATCTTAAGGGATAACACCAGTTGGCAAGCTAAGCAATAGTGGAGAGACCACCTCGAATGCCCATTCCTGATAATGAACTTGATGTCTATAACCATCTGGGAGCCTTCATCCAGTGATTAATGGAAGGAGAGGCAAACACACAATTAAGCACTGAACTGAACCCAAGGAACCCAATGACAGAGAGAGAGGAGTGATGAGCAAATTGGCAAAGAATGGGCTGGCAAAACCAGCAGAGATAGCTGATCTGAACAGGGGAGAGCTCTTGGACCCCAGACTGACAGCGGGGAGGCCAGCATGGGACTGATCTGAACCCCTCCAAATGTGAGTGTCAGCGAGAAGGCCTGGGCAACCTATGGGGCCCTGAGCTGTGGATCAGTGTCCATCCCTGGAATACAAGCAGTCATCGTGTGCCCATAGCACAAAGAGGGATGCTCTCTCAGCCTGGACTCTTAGAGAAGTGCCTGGACCCTACCCGGAGTGAAATGACAGACTCTAGATATCCCCTATGTGGAAGGAATTGGCAATAGAGTGGGAGGCTGGGGGGGAAGGGGAGTGTGGGAGGAGGGGAGGAAGAGGGAACTGGGATTGACATGTAAAACAAATTATTTAAAATTAAAATTAAAAAATGATAAAAAAAGAAACAATGCTATTTGTATCTGCACTTCCTAGAAAGCTAATACTTATTAGGGGGCTGCCAACTTGACTCCATACAGAATCTACTGAAACCTAAGTTGTTGGACATTCCTATGAGGGATTTTCATGATTACCTGAAGCCTAATGGCCCACGTAGAATGTGCATCAAAGCCTTCTGACCAGGTGATAAAACATGCAGAAAGGAAACTGCCTTCTTTCTTTTGCCCTCATTGTTGCTGACAAGTTTATTTATCTTTTCCCAGGGAATTCCCACCTTCACAGGTACTAGAATTGATATCTGTGGGCTTTCAAAGCACACTGGAGACCTGAAAAGTTTGGGACTAATGAGATACCCACCGAGATGGAATCAGCAACTTATAGATACCACTCTTTTTCAGGGTGAGACAGCTATGTTGACTGACGAGATCATTTCCTGTAAGCCAAACTAATAACACACACACACACACACACACACATTTTTTCCAGTTCTTATTCTTCAGAAAACCCTGACTGATACAGGAGGTATAAATCTATACAATATCTATATGGAGAGAAATACAAAACTGAGTACATTCTCCATGGTCATGGAAAGGAAGGCTAATACAGTCAGAATACCAAGATGCTCCCATTTTGTTTGTTCTTCCTAGAATAACTGCTGATGGTGAAGCACACACACAGAAGACTGACACTCGTACTGAACATGCAGAAAGCAAACTGTGTGCTGCTGGCAGCAGAACAGCACAACAGATAAGTGCAAAATGGCAGAGGATCCAGAGGAAACCCCATAAGCTGTCAGTCACTCTTCAACAAGAAAGAAGGCAATGGTGTTGAAACTACTTGAAGTCTACATCATAAAAATCAATGTATTTAATTGCAGTATGACTACCACACATATTTGCCACCATCACATACACAGATAAAAAGATGTGGATGTGGACAAGCACTCACGTAGTCTTTTCTGCAGTCGAGTATCTCCCCCCCTTTTTTTTTTTTTTTGGTTTTTCGAGACAGGGTCTCTCTGTGGCTTTGGAGGCTGTCCTGAAACTAGGTCTTTTAGTCCAGGCTGGTCTCGAACTCACAGAGATCTACCTGCCTCTACCTCCCGAGTGCTGGGAGTAAAGGCATGTTCCACCACCACCCAGCTTGTGCCCATTTCTTAAGTCTGCTCCCTTTCTGCTAATTTTATTGATTGTCTGAAGATATGATGATTTTATTCTTAAATTATTTTCTTAGTTACTCAAATCATCAGTGACATTTCCCCAAAATTTAATATGTTCAATTTCTTCTTTTTTTCATTGAAAGGAAAAAGAATAATAAGTAGTCTCAAAATTAATTTTAACTGCCAGATGAATGAGTCTTAGGATAATGTTCAATGTGCCTCTTTTGAAAGATATTTTTAATCTCTTTCTTTTTTGTCCTCTGTCTAGAAAATAATTGCATAATTCTACTTATTTTGTTGTTTCCCCAGTTTTATTCCATTCTCTTTATTTCTTATATTAATAGAATGTATTTCAATCCTATTCACCCCTGCCCTCATATTTGCCCCCCTTATGCCCTCCCACTTCCTCTGGAACTCTTCCTTTCTCTAACCAGTTGCCTTCCTATTTTCATGTCGTCTTTTTCTTCCTTATCCTTCTCCAGCTATGCCTTCTTCCTCTTCATCCTCCTGCTTCTCCCATGCTCATTTTTCTTTTATAATTCACTGAATTGTATTCAGGTTGCTTTCACATGCATTGGTATGGGGTAACCATTGACTCATGGGCAACTTAGCAGTGACTGTATCACTGAAGGAAAATGATTCCTGATTCTGCAGAAGCCATTAACTAGCAGAAGATTTTCACTTGGGTGAGGATTCATGTCTCCCTATCAGTTCTGGGTTGATGATGAACAAAACCTTGTGTAGCTATTGTGCAGAGAACTTTAGTTGCTATGAGTTCATGAATATGATTGGCCTATATGTCCAGATGACAGCATTTTACCACACTTCTTCTGATTATGTGACCCTTGTATTCTTTTTTTTTAACTTAGATTAGAAACAATCTTGTTTCACGTGTCAATCCCAGGTCCCTGCATTCTTACTGCCACATATTCTATAGTGTTCTTTGGGATGGGATGTTGGATATACACGTCTCAATGAAGGCAGAGCACTCAAGAGTCACTTATTCTCAGATCTCTGAACAGTTTACAACCTACATGTGGCTGCACACTGTGCAAAATGTATCTTCGGCCAAGGTGAAGAGCAGCATATGATATTTCCATATGAGTCAGATAGACCCAGAGGTCTCCAAACCAATGTAGACTATTGCTCTTATTCTTGACTATCCAATACAATTAAGTGGGGTTACCTTATTGCAGAAGATGAACACAGTTTGCTTGCAGGACATAGAGAAGTCAATCTTAAATCAATCTGGAAACTTTCTGATGTCTGGCTTTAATAGTTCCAGAAGGTATTATGCAGGCCCATATATGTGTCCATTGATCTAATAAGGTTATGTATATAATTGACATAAATAGCCACTTTCAAATTGGATTTGTTGTTTGTTCCACTTGGGAGAATTCATGTCTGGTACTATGAGTCCAGTAAAAAGTATATGAATGGGAATATCATAGACCATAATGTCAGGGACCTCCAGCAATCAACCAGGTATGGCTGCCTCACATACTCATAAGACGTGATTCAACCCTCATAGAAAGTACTGACTCGGAACCACCCTGTTACCTGCCAAATTTCAGAAACAGACCTGTGGCTTATCTAGGGCATAGGCTTAATAGAAGGTGGATTGTGAAAGATAAAGTTAGAGTCTGCAATTAGGTTACCAGAGGACACAGGATGCCCTACCCATCCCACTGACCTTCTGCTCCACCAGGTTCATCGCAGCTACAGCACATCCCCCATTCCTTCCCATCCTCCCTTCCCCTATATAAATCCCTTTGGGATGAATGAAGTTGTTGCCTTGATCAGACTCTTGTCTTGGTGTCCGTCCTTGTATCCCCTGCCCCCATCGTTTTCCTAGGTGTCCATCAGACCCATGTTGAGGATCCTGCGGGTTGGGACACCATAAGATGACATCTACAATTTTATTTTGAAAAGGTCATTTTATCCAACTGCTGTGTGAATGCTTATATTACCCCTAGATATCCATTGCTTTATGTCTTGATCACAAAAGATTATTTTTATAGTGTGAAGTAATATAAAGAACTGGTCAAATTGCTGAGAATAATTGATTGTGAATGCTTAGTTTTAAGTGAGATATCATCAACAACTCCTTTCCCACAGAAGAGGAAGGCTTAAAGAACTCATAGGGGAAGGCAAAATGTTTGTAAGAGCCAGAGGATGGGGTAGAGTGCTATAAAATGCAGTGTTCTAAACATGGCATGGCTGTTACAGTCATGAGCTTACAGCAACTGCAGTTACCTGCAGATAAATCTAATTACAATTCCTGCATGCATGGAGGACAACTCATGAAGCCCACCTCTAGCTATGGAGCTGCTGGCAACATATTGAGACTGGAGAGGGACAGTGGTTTTGGAGACAAGATAGTCACTGGTAGGTTATCCATGCCCAGGAATGAGCCTGTACCTATGCACATACAGACAGCACCAATTAGGCCAAGAAATTGAATAAAGCATAACGAATTGGGAGGGGGATTTATTTGGGAAGTTCAAGGAAAATTAAATGTAAAAAATGGTTAGTGGTTATGTAACAATATGTTATATACATGTATAAAATTCTCAAAGAAATAATTTTTAAAAGAAAAATGAAGATAATATGGTTGCTGATACTAGAAGTTACTGATCACCAACTATTAAATGTGGAGTGGTCTTCGGGTCACTGTGATGAATAACTCTTTCAATGCAATCAATGGCCCCACTGCTATTATTTCCAAGTCACAAACCATCAGAATCACAGTTCTTGCAAGACATAGAGAAGGTTCTCCCTGGAATATTGTGATGTTCCTGTTTATGTTAAAGCCACTGAATATGTGGCTCTCTCAAATGTCCTTGGACACCAAATTTATACTGTCTTGTAATTCTCCTTTGTGATGTTTGCCTAGTAAAAGACTAAAGTTGTAGCCACTGGGAGAGAGAGAGTCAGTTTTCTTGCTTGTTCATTTGCTTGTTTGTTTTAAGTTTAGCCTCTGGTAAGTAAACCACACTCCAATGAAAGGCTGCATATCAAGAATGTGTGGCCAGTACAAACTAGTTTTCATGGACACTAAAACATAAAATGAGGGAAGTAAGTTGGGAGGTCAGGGAATGGAGAGTGGATCTGGTTACAGTTTGGGGAGGAGTGAATATGATGAAAATATATTGTATAAAATTCTCAAAGAATTAATAATTTTAAAAGATAACAGTTGTTATGATTTATTTTCATACCTTCCAAAGCATCAAGTGTAAGTAACATGTACTAGACATTTTCGTTTCTGCAATACAAGATGAAGCAGGAACCTTAACAAAGAAATCCATGAGTGTGGGAATGACGAATGTTGTTCTTATTTACTTGTGGATCCTCTTCTTTTTAAAATGATAAAATAGTTATTTTTGATTAATAAAAGATTTTCAGTAAGCTCAGTAATGACAAAAATATAACCTTTCCAGTCTATAGTTATCTGAAATTTATTTGGTTTGTGCTGTCTATATAGAGAGGACTGCACATTTTAAAAACTGGTAGCCTGATATTTTCAAATAAAGAAAAAAACTAGAGCATCAAAAAAATTCCACCTTTACATGGAAAACAATGCTAGGGTCATTAGCCTTTAATGGGTTTTAATGTCTGGGGACACTGAGACAATTACTACTTGGAGAACATGATTTAGCTAGCTGGGAAAGCTATTCAGGAACACTTAAACACTTACAAATGTTTTCAGATTTGGTCTGTGAGTTTAATGACCATCTCTGTACATTTGATCAGCCTTGATAGTAGAATTGCTCTGCCTGGTGTGGAACAAGTCCTAGAAAAACAAGCAAATCTTTGGCTATTTTCTACCAAGCATAGAAATTCTTAGCAATTTGTTCAACCAACCCCACAGAATCACAGTTTCAAATGAGTCGATCAAGACAATTCTAAATCTTTGAAAAGAAAAATTTACTTCCCTGATGGTGTATATTTCTGAGTCACAGATACCCTGGCTAAGCAAATATTGGATAGCTGTTGTGACTTTTCTTGGAAAATACTTCTTCAAGAAATCTATGACTGTTGTATGGTTTTGTATGAGCACACTGCTTTGCTAAATGCAGAATATGTTTCTTTAAAAGATAAGCAATTTCACAACACAACGGTGAAAAATTTAGAACAACAATTTACAATGCATAAATATAAATGCTCTAATTTACTGGTATGTAACCAGTTTCAAGGTACATCACAGGATGTTAATCACAGTAGGATTTTTACTAATACTATAACACATTAACTGAGATATGATGCTTTTTCTGTTTGCTTAGTGGCTGTACATGAATCTACTGATATTTTAATTATCATCTGATAAATCCTTTTTCCTGAATTCTGCAAGTATCCCTGCTTTATTGTTGCCCAAAAAAATCCAAGCACACTCTTCACCTACCAATCTCCTTTTATTTTTTAACACGAGATTATGCAAAATATGTTCCAGTTTAGATGGCTTTATTTCTTACCTCTTCCCTTTACTGGAGTGTAGGCTAGTTTTTATTCAGAGAGTTTTGAAACTGTGGTTGATGAGCTATTTGTCTAAAAGTCTGGCAATTGGTAACTTCTTGCAGTATTTAACGTAGGGTAGCAGGTGAAGCCCTGAGAGAATGTGAATGAATGATGTGAGCAAAACCATATAGAACCCTGATGTCTCCGACCCATGATTTTGACAAGGCCTTCCTTCATAGGCAGGCTCAAAGTATGAAAAATTTTTCCTGATCTATGTTAAGAAATGATTGAACTCTGAAAGCCAGTATTTTCAATAAGTATCAACTATAGCTTCCTTCTACCCGATGCAGGTATTTTATGTAGAAATTATCAACTAAAGCCTCTTCATCCTAGAAGAGTGTAACTTGAGATTACTGTCCTACAGATATCTCCTACCAAGATGAGCTGACCTTCCTCTTGCTTTGTATAATAATCATAGTAAGTTTGTGAGCTGCTGCTGGTGTGTGTGTCTCCACTGGAGTGCATAGCCCTCTGTTTTTCTGTATGTCTCTCACTTTTTTCATTTCCTATCACCCCAGTGGTCTCAGTGTCATAACCATCCAGGTTGTGGTAAAGTTGCTCCCTGATTTTTGCTTCTCTTCCCCAGTGATGTCTAGACCCATCAGAATGACCATTGTGTGACAAAACCTAAAGAGGAAGCACGTATTGCTACTGTTAGTTTTATAAATTATTTACTCCATAGTTTTTGGCTCTATGAATAATGGGTGAGTAGAGTCATCATGAGGCAGGGTCATGTGACAGAAGCTATGTAGATCATGGTAGACAAAAAGCAGAGTCAGTGTAGAGGAACACGAACTGGTTCAAGCCTTCAAAGCCATATTCTTGTGACCTCCTTCCTCTGCCTAGGCTCAACCTCAGAGAAACACCACCCCTGTAATCATCAACACAAAATGGAAACAAACCATTAGTAAATGAGCCTTTCATTAGTGCTCACCAAATTGTAACCAAACCCATCAAATATTATATTTCAATCCTTAGCCTGGATCGTTTTCCCTTCCAACTTAATTGCTTAACCCCATTCTTCATGTCTACTGAAGAGTTCTTGCTTTTCTGATGATAAATTTGCTTCAATTCATTCCACAACACAAACATCTCAGAGTACATTTCCATTTCCATGCCAACAGTCTTCACCCTCGCATTTTCACATCTTGGTCTATCATCGTTACTTTATTATCTTCTTTGTCTATCAGCTGTTAAATGGTCTGGGAATATAGTAAATATTCCTATTTTTAATCAAAGTGTTTTGTGGGATTCCTGCCTGGGTCCCGTTGCCGCTTTAGTTGCCAAATAACACACGAGATACTATATTAATTATGAAGCTGTTGGCTGTTTGTAATGGTTTCTTGTTGTCTAGCTCTGGCTTAATTAGTAACCCATAACTACTTATCTGAATATATCTACTTGGTCTTCTCTTATCAGAGAAAGGGTTCAGACCTCTTAATCCTCTGGAGTCCAACATGGTGACTGACCATGCCTCTGCTTCCCAGAATCCTCCTTGTCTCCTATTCCCACCTATCTTGCTTCTCTATTGGCCAACAGTGCTTTATTTATCAACCAATAAGAAAAACATATACATAGGAGGACTTCCCCCATCAAAAGTGTGTTTCCCAAATTACTGGTATCATGCTCAGTGATTGAAGAATGATTGAATATATATGGCATTCACATTTGAGTCTGCTGTCTCTGAATCCTCAGTGAGGGTAACTGTACTTTTCAATACCGTGGACTGATTAAACCCAACTCTATTTAGTACTTAGTAGCTTATGTCAGTCTCTCAGAAAACACACAACGAGTTCAAGTTAAAGCAAAATGAGTACAGGAAAGGCCAGATTAGGTACCCTCTCTACTCTTGCAAGGATTTTTAGCTTATGTCATCCTTGTGGATTCTTGGGAATTTCCCTAGCATAAGCATTCTCTGCAGTTCCATAATGATTTCTTCTATCAAGATGTTTCTTTCCTTGCTCTCTAACCCCATACTTCCCACAACTTGACCATACAGTTCCCTCATGTTCTCTTCCCCATCCCCTTCTTTATACTGACCCCCCAATTATGCAGGAGATCTCATCTATTTCCCCTTCTCAGGTGATTCATGTGTCCCTCTTAGGGTCCTCCTTGTTACCTAGCATTTTGGAGTTGTAACTTGTGGTCTGGTTATCCTTTGCTTTACATCTAGTATCCACTTATGAGTGAGTACATACGATGTTTGTCTTTCTGGGTCTGGGTTACCTCACTCAGAATGATTTTTCTAGTTCTGTAAAATTGCCTGCAAATTTCATGATGTCATTGTTTTTAACAGCTTAGTGGTACCCCATTGTGTAAGTGTACCTCGTTTTCGTTATCCATTTTTTGGCTGTGGGGAATCTACTTTGTTTCCAGGTTTTGGCTACTATGAATAATGCTGCTATGAACATAGTTGAGCAAGTGTCTAAACTGGCCTTCCCATGTACTCAGATTGGTGACTACCCTAACTGTTATTATAAAACCTTCATTCAGTAACTGATGAAAACAAATGCAGAGATCAACATCCAAGTACCAGGCCAAGCTATGGGAATTCAGTTGAAGAGAGGGAGGAAGGATTATATGAGCAAGGGTAGGGGTCAAGATCATGAAGGGAAAACCCACAAAGACAGTTGACCTGAACTTGCTGGAGCTCAAGGACTCTAGATGGACAGCTGGTGATCCTGAATAGGACCAAATCAGGTCATCTATATGTGGGTCACAATTTTGTAGCCTTGTCTGTTTGTGGAACTCCTGGCAGTAGGACCAAGATCTCTCCCTAGTTCATGAGCTGGCATTTTGAAGTCCATTCACTATGGTAGTAGTGGTGGTGGTGGTGGTACTGTCAAAACTGAATGTACCAGGCTTTGTTGACTCTCCATGGGTGCCATTACCATTTCTGAGGATTAGATTGGGGTGGGATGTGGGGAGATGGGGGAGAGGGAAGAGGGGAAGAGAGGGAGGGGGATCTGTGGTTGGTATATAAAATAAATTAAAAAATAAATCAAAATTAATTCAGTGGTAGTAGGCATTGTCATTTTTTAAGTAAGCTCACTGTATCATAGTTAAAATAGCCTTTTTTATTTTTTATTTAAAACTTTTCATGCAATACCTTTTGATCATTTTCTTTCTCCTCTCCCATACCTTTCAGATCCTCCCTGCTTCCCTATCCATCCAATTTTATCTCTCTCCCTCATCCCTTTCTCTCCTGCTAGCAAAACCAGTTTATCTTCAGTTTCTGTTTACTTTCTTTCTTTTAAAAGAATTGATACAATTCTTATAATCAATTCTTTCTTCAAAACAATGCTTGGAACAAGCAAAACAAACAACACAATTAAGTCTTAGTTTACAAAATAATCTGAATAGACAGTAAAATACAATTTTCAAAATTAAAGTTTGGTTAATACAAACAAAATAATCTTTTTAAAAAAATCAACGCTTAGGAACCTGGGGATCATTATGATCTGTAAAATTATCCAGTTATGGAAAGACAAATATCACATGATTCCACTAGTATGTGAAATGAATCTAAAGGAGTTAATCCCAAAGAGGTGCCTAATAAAATAGTAGTTACTAGGGAGTGAGGAAAACATGGAGGAAGGGATGGTGAGGGTGAAAGGATGATTCAATGCATAAGGCTACAGTTGCAAAGGAAAAGGGAGATCCCAAGTTCTTCTGCACATTTGCCTATAAGTAGCTAACTCAATACTATGTATCTCAAATTACCCAGAAGAAATATATTGACCGTTTACCCAATAAACACAATGAGTATTTAAAGTGACATGTATGTTAGTTACTCTGATTTGATAATTGTACAATGCATACAGGAATATAATTATGTGTCACATATTATTAAAATTGTAAAACAGTGAAAAATATACCAACCTGGGTGATGGTTCATGCCTTTAATCCCAGCACTCAGGAGGAGGGAGAAGCAGAGGCAGAGGCAGAGGCAGAGGCAGGGGCAGGGGCAGGGGCAGGGGCAGGGGCAGGGGCAGGGGCAGGGGCAGAGGCAGAGGCAGAGGCAGAGGCAGAGGCAGAGGCAGAGGCAGAGGCAGAGGCAGAGGCAGAGGCAGAGGCAGACTGATCTCTGTGAGTTTGAAGCCAGCATGGTCTATAGAGTGAGTTCCAGGTCAGTCATGGGTACAGAGAGCAACTCTTTCTCTCTCTCTCTCTCTCTCTCTCTCTCTCTCTCTCTATATATATATATATATATATATATATATATATGTATATGTATATGTATATGTAGAGAGAGATATTGAACACAAGCCAAGAACAGGAGTGCATAGCTGGAGTTATGACACTTGGGATATGAAAACAGGAACATCAGTGATTTCACGCTAGACTTATCTAAGGAACAAATTTTAGTATACTTGTGGTACTTGAGATACAGTTTCAAAAGAAAACAAAAATTCAAATGAAATCAGATCAAAACAAACAATACAATGTGTAGTAACAGAACTAGATGAGACATAGACATACTGCATATATAAGAAGCCCAACCTGTGCACCCATACTACATCATGCAAATATATTACCTATTTTAAGCAATTTTAGCAGCTTGTTCTCAATGTTGTATCTACCAGTCAAAACAAAGCAACCACTGGTTTAGGTTTTGTTCTGCTCATTTTTCTGAGTCTCTTGTGGCTCAGACTGGTCTCATGCTCACAAATAAGTTGAGGATGTCCTTTAATTCCTGATCTCCTGCCCCTGTTTTCCAAGAACTGGGATTGTAGGCATACACTGTTCATGCCCAGATATTTACTTTTCTTTGTTATCCATTGCTAGTTATCAGTTTTCTTTATTCAGTTGTGTGGCCTTTTTCCCCCAACAGTTCAAATCCATAGTCCATTTCCATAAGTAGCTTAAAACAAATGGAGTCATTTGCACATGCTCTACTTTTTAATGAGCCAGCATCTGTGTTCTTATCACCAGTCATTTGAAATAAGAATTGAATTGTTTTGAAGTAACAGACTTACATAGGTTTTTTAAACACTTTTATGATGCTCCATTGTATAAAATGTACTCTCAGAATGCATATATTATCTGTGTCTACTTATATATATATATATACTCTTAACATTTATACACATGTACGCACATACACAATTATGTTTAAACATACACTAGGAAATTAGGGGCTCTTGGTCTGTATACAAGACTTTGATTCATTATATTTTTTATAATATACATTACTCAGCTGTCCTGAGTTTTTCACATCGTAAATTTTGTATGTAGTCTGGACAGAGTGCATATTATTAAATCTAAGTAAACTATTTTATATGCAAAGAGCAGTTTCATATCTAATGAATTTCAGAGCTGAAAGCAAAGAAATACTCTACCATTTTCTAACTGTAATTTCTCTTTCCTTCCAAATTACACTAAAAACAAAATAATTGTAGACCTCAAAAATGTTAAAAGCAAGGAAACATCATAAATTTCTAGCATCATTATTAAAAACAGAGTTTTGGCGTTTACTCTTGAATGACATTTCATAAAGGACAGACTGAAATTCCTTTACTTAAATGAAAGTTTTATTTTCTGTCTTAAAAAATACAACAATGAATACACATTAAAATGTAAGAAATTTTTAAAAAGTATCTTGTCTTAAAATATAACTCAAGTAACATCAAATTAAATTTAAACAAACTTTGAAAACACAGAGTTTATACTAAAAAGACACACTGCCATTTAAAACCATAATTAAGTTTTCCTTTGATAGCATCCCAGACATGGTGACATTCACTTTTATACTTCATTTAAAAGACATACACCATTTTTATGTATAAAATCATCAAGTAGCCTAGGATCTACAGCTTTTATTTCCTTTCATAAGCTATACCTCTCTTGAATCACTATCTATAAAATTTAGAAGCTACAAGAAGCATTTTCCCCAAGGTAATCACATTTTTAAAAGTTATGGTGCTGCAATGGAGGCTCTGAAGATTTGAAAATGTTCCAAATTACATTGGGTCCTGGGATAAAACAACACAAACTGGTACCCATATAATGATACAGTGTAAGATACAACCAGCTTCATGTTCTTTATTTTGAAACAAAACTCTTCTAAGAGTTTTCTACCCATCCCTGATGGTCTGTGGGGGATTACTACTGCTGGCTTTACATGCCCTAAACACAATGCAGATTTATTATCTTACACTTCTGGAAGCTAAAATACTGACAGCCTCAGTATCTACTATATTCCATTAACACCACTCTTTTGCTTTCCTTTTACAAAGATCTGAATATAGTGGCCGGACAGTGGTGACTTATACCTTTAATACCCACGGGGCATTCTTGGATAAGAAGTCCATCTCCAGAGGCTTCATTTATTCATAGCTGCAAAATCTCCTTCATCTATGAGGTTCCCTATGTACAGGTTACAGGTTCCAGTGATGTAGGCGTCTTTGGGTATCAGATGACAAAGACAATTTCAACTTCACATTCAAAAAAAGTTTAGATCTTTAGAGGAGACACATTTGCAATCTTGAAACACAGTGAACTACAGTAGAAAGAATATGGTTTGGAGAAGACCAGTTTTTGTTGCTTCTGATACCAGAGTTTTTTCTATCTAGCTTTCAAATCTGTGAAAAGCAGAGGCTTCATCCTTAGGGAAGTTTCATCAGTGAGGTATAAACAAGATATAAGACAAATGCTTTTATGAAGTCTATAAATATTTTGTCTCACATATTTTAAGTGCCAGTTACTGATATTATTATATTAACTCATAGATAAGTTACTATGAGGTACTGTGATGTAAAGATTTGAAAAAATACTATTTGAATACACTCTGAAAATTGTCCTTCTTGTTATCAGTTCATAAATGCATTCTTGTTGGATAACTCTGTGTAGTCTTCCTTGCCAACCGCCTAGGCCCTGCCACATCTGCAGTCCCCAAATAACACACAAGACAGCATATTAATTATAAGATGTTTGCCATTTGCTTGTTTCTTACTGGCTGGCTCTGACTTAAGTACTTAAGTATTTAACCCATAATTGTTTGGTTTTGTTTTGTTTGGTTTGGTTTGGTTTTTCGAGACTTGGTTTCTCTGTATTGTTTTGGAGGCTGTCCTGGAAATAGCTCTATAGAACAGCCTGGCCTCAGACTCACAGAGATCTGCCTGCCTCTGCCTCCCAAGTGCTGGGATTAAAGGTGTGTGCCACCAATGCCCGGCTTAACCCATAATTGTTAATCTAAGTAATTCTCTTACTGGAGATAGGGTCTGGACCTCTTACTCCTCTGGTGGTGGCTACATCATGTCTGACTCTGGCTCTCTTTCCTAGAATCCTCCTTGACTCCTAGTTCCACATATCTTGCTTCCCTATTGGCCAACAGGGCTTTATTCAACAACCAATAAGAGACAGATTTACAGAATGACATCTCCCATTATCTCCTCTTTTCTGTCTAAATAAAAATAAATGTTTTAATTTTAACATAGTCAAATTACATATAACAGAACAGTTATCAAGTAAGAACTATAATTACAATATAATCCATTAATATTTAGTAAGATTTAAAGAAAATATCATCTATCCTATCTTTGTTAGTCTAAAGTCTTATATGTAACTTATCTTTTATCATAACTAAGGAAAACTATGATTATAACTATCTGCCTTCAACTCAATCAAAGACCACAGAAGGATAATATATAAAAACTAGGATTGACAGAGACATCTTACTGCCTGGACAGTTACCCGAAGTTCCTCTGTAACATTGGGGCATCCATCTTCAGCCTATAGGCCACAATGTGTCTGGAACACTTCTCAGCAAAGCAGGAAATTTCAAACTGTCCATCCATACTGGCAATCTGTCAGTCATTTTTCTGTGTCCTGCAGAAAGTCTCGCAGACTCTTCCATGAAGCAGGAACCCTTTAAGACTGTCTAAATTCAGTAGTGACTTTTCTGTGGGTCCTGCATGTCCAGTTTATACAGCAACAGTCAAACAGACTAGTCTTGCCATGTTAAAGCGAATTCCATAATGAGTTTCTTCAGTGTCCATCTTCTTCTTAGATGTAATTGGTGATGCAGAAGCAGACATTTCTCATTGTCAAGAAAAAACCTAAACCATTTTAAATGCTATTTTCTGAAGGTGTTTGAAAGGTTTGAAGACTATCTCAAATATATCTCTATGTCTAGAAAACCTAACTAACCTAATGATAAATTCTACTATAAGTAACTATCTATAATCTGTATTTAATTATGCATTACATTTTAAAATATCAGTATAAGCACAATACTTAATCAAGGGGAGAAATATACATATCACAAAATTGACCTTGAATTTGTATCAATAAATGAAGAACCATACCAATACAAAGTATTCATTTCCACACCATAATTTCCCTTTTACCATTAAAAAGAGATTGGTTCAGATCATAAACCAATTATAAGCAACTCCATTAAAATGAAAACAAAGATTTATAAACAATATGGGAATTTGGACACTGCTCATTCCAAACTGCTTCCTGTTGATAGGGGTGCTGTCCATACCATGGGGATCATGACAAAACTCAGAAACCTGGCTAAGTCATTGTTTTTGTAGTCCATAAGTCTGAATCATTTCAGAGGTTTTTAGATGTTGGATCTCCTGGGACTTTGATTCAGGTGGTCTTGCTTCATCAAACCAAATTAGTCTCGAAGAAATCTACAGATTTTCATTTTTTGGAGAAACACAAATGGCATCTCTTTTCCCAAGTAACCTGTCCTTATATTTAAATTTTGAAGTTAAAACATTTTCAAAAGATATAAGTTGGATGAATTCAACACCATTGATAATCAAGTGTATTTTAGCAGTTGTTCCTTCTTTAGCAATCGAAAAACTGAAAAACACAATACATACAGCATCCAGAGTCTCTGTGTATATTCCATCTTTATGTGAATTATTTATCTATTATTATTACTCTAGTTCTTTTACATTGATTTATTTACTTATTTACCTATTTATTTATTTATTTATTTCTATGAGACAGGGTTTCTCTGGAAATCTGCCTGCCTGTGCCTCTGGAGCAAATCCTACCTGTGTGTGCCACCACAGACAGCCTCTTTTTTTTTTTTTTTTACCACTATCCTGTTTCTTTTTCTCTTTAAAGCCTTCATAATTTTTAAACACATTGTAAACCTTTAGAGGTTTTTCTTCATCTGGATCTGACTTTACTGTAAATCTTTATGTTTTTCTGGCCACGTGTCTTATCTGTTAAAACCGTGGCTATTTTAATTGTAGTTTTTCCAAGATAGTGGGCGTAAATTTACCACACTGGCGGTGTGGAAGTCTCTGCTTGTCTCTAGCAAAATAGAGCCCACCTGAGAAAAATGCTGCTACCAAGAAGCCGTGCTTCTCTCTGTTCTTTTGTTTCTAAAGTCCCTTTGAAGCTTTTGTCATTCTACGTGGAAATTCAGTCCCACTCCTGACAACCATATGTAGGTGCCTAGGCCCTGCCACAGTTGCAGCCCCCAAATAACACAAGACATCATATTAATTATAAGCTGTTGGCCATTTGCTTGTTTCTTGCTGGCTAGCTCTGACTTAAGTATTTACCCATAGTTGTTAATCTAAGTATTTCTCTTACTGGAGAAAGGGTCTGGACCTCTGACTCCTCCGGTGGTGGCTACATCATGTCTGACTCTGCCTCTCTTTCCCAGAATCCTCCTTGACTCCAAATCCCCCATATCTTGCTTCCCTATTGGCCAACAGAGCTTGATTCAGCAACCAATAAGAGACAGATTTACAGAATGACATCTCCCATCATAACTCAGTATGAAATATGAGCCTTTACTGTGGCACACAGTTCATTTCAAAGTGTCTTTTCTGGCATTCAATTTTGCAAGTCTGAATAATTAATTAAAATTGATAAAACCTGACTTCATCAAATGAGCATTCAATGGCACTTTTAGAGAGGAAGTGGCTAAAATATGAATGATGTCTAGTATTTTTGGTAATAGAACATTTTAAAATCGATGCTTATAATTTTAAAGACTTTTGTACAAGAATGACCCATTCATGTCATAGGATATTTTGTTGATTCTATTATTTTATGTTTTATTTTAGCACCACTCTCATTTACATATCCATCCCCCCATTCTCCCATGCTTCCCACCAACCCCTTAACCCACCCCCCATCCACTCCCCAAGGAGAGTGGGGCCCTACACGGGGGATCATCAAAATTCATCACATCATTTGGAGGAGGGCCCAGACCCTCCTTTCCATATCTGGACTGCAGTAGCACCTCTCCACAGGGAATGGGCTCCCAAAGTCCATTTGTGAGCTAGCAATAAACACTAGCTCCACTGTTAGAGGTTCCATAGACTTGCTTGGCCTCCTAGCTGGCATGCACATTCAGAGGGTTTGGTTTGTCCAATGCTGGTTCCCTGGCATTACAACTAGGGTCTGTGTGCTCTCATTAGGTCAGGTCAACTATTTCTGTAGGTATCTCCAGCACCGTCTTGGTTCATTTGCTCCTCCCTCTCTCCTCCCTCTCTGCAAATAGATTCCAAGAGTATGGCTCAGCGTTTAGTTGTGGGTGCCTGTTTCTGCATTGATCAACTATTGGATCAAAGCTCTAGGAATGGTAACCAAGGTAGTCATCAATGTCATTATAAGGAAAGGGCATCAAAGGCAGCTTCTCTACCATTGCCTAGATTTTTAGTTGGGGTTTTCCTGTGGATTCCATACAATTTCCTCTGTGCCAGACCTCTCTCCAAACTTGTACTGGCTCCCTTTATCAATGCATCACTTTTTTGCCCTCCTCTATTCCTCTCCTGCCTACATCCTCCTGTTTTCCCCCCTTCTGTCCCTTTTCTCTTTCCATTTCATTCCCCTCTCCGCCCTCCCGTTCTTCCAATTTTCTCAGGGGTACTTGTCCCCCTCCCCGTCTTCAGGGTACCATGAATTCTTCTCTTGGGGTCCTCCTTGTTTCTTAGCTCCTTTGGTGGTGTAGATTGTAGGTTAATAATTATTTGCTCTATGTCTAAAACCCATATATGAGTGAGTACATAACATGTTTGTCTTGTTGTGACTGGGTTACCTCGCTCATGATGGTTTCTTTTAGTCCCATCCTTTGCCTGCAAATTTCAAGATTCCATGTTTTTCAGCTGAATAGGAGTCCACTGTGTAAATGTATCACATTTTCTCCATCCATTTTTCAGTTGAAGGACATCTAGGTTGCTTCCAGGTTATGGCTATTACAAACAATGCTGCTAGGAACATATTTGAACATATGTGCTTTTCGTGTGAATGTACATTCTTTTGCCCAAGAGAGGAATTGCTAGATCTTGCGATAGACTCATTCCCATTTTCCTGAGAAACCACCATCAATGGAGGAGAGTTTCTCTTTCTCATCATCCTCTCCAAAATAGAGAGTCATTGGTGGCTTTGATTTTAGACATTCTGACAGAAGTAAGATGATATCTCAGAGTTGTTTTGAGTTGCATTTCCCTAATGGCTAACGATGTTGAGCACATTCTTAAGTGTCTCTCAGCCATTTTAGATTCATCTAAGATCTTTACCATTCTGTGGGCTGCAATTTTGTCATGTTGACTATCCTTTGCCTTACAAAAGCTTCTCAGTATCAGGAGGTCCCATTTATTAATTGTGAATCTCAGTGTCTGTGCTACTGGTATTGTGTTCAGGAAGCAGTCTCTTGTACCAATTTGTTCAAGGGTATCTCCCACTTTCTCTTCTAAGAGGTTCAGTTTGGCTGAATTTATATTGAGGTCTTTGATCCATTTGTATTTAAGTCTTGTGCATGGCAATAGATATGTATCTATCTGCAATCTTTCACATGTCTGCATCCAGTTATGCCAGCACAATTTGTTGAAGATGCTTTATTTTTTTCCATCATATAACTTTAGCTTCTTTGTTAAAACACAGGTGTTCTCAGGTGTATGGGTTAATATCAGGGTTTTCAATTCAATTCTGTTGGTCTACCTGTCAATTTTTTGGCCAATACCAATCTGTTTCCCAGACTATGGCTCCATAATAGAGCTTGAAGTCAGGGTTGGCGATGCCTCCGGAAGTTCCTTTATTGTACAGGGCTGTTGTGGTTATCCTGGGCCTTTTGTTTTTCCATATAAAGTTGAGTATTGTTCTTTCAAGTTCTGTCAAGAATTGTGTTGGGATTTTGATGGGGATTGCATTGAATCTGTAGATTGCTTTTGGAAAGACTGCCATTTTTACTATGTTGACCTTACTTATCCAAGAGATCCAAGAGCATGGGAGATCTTACCATTTTCTGGTATCATTTTTAATTTCTTTGTTTAAAGACTCAAAGTTTTTGTGATTCAGGTCTTTCACTTGTTTAGTTAGCATCACCCCGAGGTATTTTATGTTGTTTGTGGCAATTGTAATGGGTGATGTTTCTCCAATTTCTTTGTCAGTCCTTTTATCATCTGTATATAGTAGGGCTATTGATTTTTTTACTTCATCTTGTATCCTGTCACTTTGCTGAAGGTGTTTATCAGCTGTAGGAGTTCCCTGGTAGAGTTTTTTGGGTCACTTTTGTAAATTATCATATCATCTCCCAATAGTGAAAGTTTTACTTCTTCCTTTCCAATTTGTATCCCCTTGATCTCCTTTTGTTACAGTATTGAAGAGATACGTTTAGAGTAGACAGCCTTGTCTTGTTCCTGATTGTGGAGGAGTCACATTGAGTTTTTCTCCATTTAGCTTGATGTTCACTGCTAGTTTGCCGTATATTGCTTTTATCACATTTAGGTATATTCCTGTTATTCCTGATCTCTCCAAGACTTTTTTCATAAGGGGTGTTGGATTTTGTCAAAAGCTTTTACAGCATCTAGTAAGATGATCATGTGGTTTTCTTTCTAAGTTTGTTTATATATTGGATTACATTGATGGATTTTCATATGTTGAACTATCCCTGTATCCCTGGAATGAAGTCTACTTGATCATGGTGGATGATTGAAAGCTTTGCTGGGTGCAGTAGTCTATTCTGGCATCCATGGTCCCTTCACATTTGTGGAACATCTATTTAGGACCTTCTGGCTTTCCTAGCTTCCATTGAGAAGTCAGGTGTAATTCAGACAGGTCTGCCCTTGTATGTTACTTGGTCTTTTTCTTTTGCTGCTCTTAATATTTTCTCTTTATGCTGTAGGTTTGATGTTATGATTATGTCATGATGGGACTTCTTTTTGTCATCCAGTATATTTGGTGTTTTGTAAGCTTTTTGTATTTTCATAGGCATATCCTTCTTTAGGTTGGGGAAATTTTGTTCCATGAATTTGTTGAATATATTTTCTGTACCTTTGAGCTGTATTTCTTCACCTTCTTCTATACCTATTATTCTTAGGCTTGACCTTTACACGGTGTCCCATATTTCCTGGATATTTTTGTTAGGGATTTGTTGGACTTGAAATTTTCTTTGGTTGATGACTGTATATACTCTAGTGAAATTCTCTCTTCCATCTCTTGTATTTTATGGTTACATTTACATCTGTAGTTCCTGATCATTTATTCTGCTTTTCTATTTCCAGCATCCTCTCATTCTGTGTTTTCTTTATCATTTCTATTTCAGTTTTCAAGCCTTGAACTGTTTGAGTTGTTTACTTCATTTGTTTGGTAGTTTTTTCTTGGTCCTCTTTAGATTGTTTAAGAGATTTGTTTATTTCTTTAATTTTTTTGGTTTGTCTTTTCCTCCAATTCATAGACTTTTTGCTTGATTTTCTTCTATTTCTATAAGGGATATTCTCATTTCCTTTTGAGGGTCGCTATCATCTTCATAATATAATTTTAAGGCCTGTCTCTGCATTGGACTTTTCAGGTCTTGCTGGTGTGGAGTCTCTAGATCCTGGGGTGTCATATTGGTCTTTATATTGCTGATTGTGTTCTTACACTGTTGCCTTCCCATCTCTTCTTCAGGTGGGTGCAGGTGTAGTCTCTCTGTCTCCTCTGGTCTCCCGGTGGCATTTGTGGGACAAGACTTCAGCATCTGTAACTCTAGATGGTCTGGCTTCTCCTGGTATTCTCTTTACTCAAGCAGAGTACGGTGGGCAGAAGAAGAGCCAAGACTGGTATGTGGCAGGACTCATGTCCTTCTTGTCTGAGCAGTTCCACTAAATGGAAGGAGCAGGCCCAGGAAGATTGAAACAGGGGGAAGTCGGGAGTTGGGACCCCAAGCAGAGGACAGGGGAGGCTAGTACACGTTTACATGTTATATGTATATGAATGAGTTTGTAATTAGACAGGCACATAGATACAACGAAAGTTTTCCAAAATATGAGTAATAAGTATCTCTGAGTAGAGATGTGAGATTTGAGCAAGATGAAATCAGGGTTTACTGTTTCACTCATTAAATGTCTATTCATTACATTTTAAAGTAAAAATTTGACATTAATATATTGTTTTAAAGTGAGAGTTTTAAAAAGTAGAAAATTGGGACCTACTACTAATTCAAGTGAAAGTCATGGAGAGATATAGGTTTTAAATCAGACCAAGGACTCAAGCGTAAATTATCAGTAGGGTTCATTCAGGCAGAAGAGCCTGGAAAAACCATTCCCGAAATGCAGAGCATCATAAAAACAGGCACACACTGATGCATGTGCTCACACATAATTGCTTCATTTGAGATTGCACAGTCTAAGATGAGAGTATCTTTAGTTTTTCTGCTGACATTCAGGACATAAACGACTACAATTAAGAATGTAACAGCTCTCTTTATGATGGGGTTGGCAGTGATATCAGCAGAACAGTGCTCAGTTTTTATGCAAGTTCTAACTAAGGCACAATGGGGTTTTCAAAGTATAGCACAATTGTCTTGAGAATCATTCCATTATCTCATGTTTATAACCACATACTTTTAATTCACAGATAGCCACACTGGAGAGAGAAAATTTCAATTTAACTATTAAGACTTACTTGAAGCTTAAGCCACATATAGAGATGAGAAATCTCTACATAAGCACTTACATTCATTCAACTGCCCATTGATTTAAATGACCAGCACTTTCTCCTAAGGTCTGGAATAAAAATAAAATTCTTGAAACTCAAAGATTTCTGTGGAATAGAGAGCCAGGCATTGGTGGCACATGCGTTTAATCCCAGCACTCGGGAGGCAGGGGCAGGAGGATCTCTGCAAGTTTGAGGCCAGCCTGATGTACAGAGTGAGTACCAGTATAGCCTCCAAAACAATACAGAGTAACCCTGTCTTGAAAAACAAGACAAAAAATAAATAAATAAAAATAAAAAACAAAAAAATATTTCTGTGTAATTGAAAGATATCTGCAAGTGAGTTTGCTGGTCAGTTTAATAAACTATTTAATAAAGTTGAATAAACTAAAACGTTTTTGCTAGAATACAGAGTTTTTTTGTCCATACTACATTTGACCCAAAAAGGCTTCATAGAGAAATTTCTGATTTAATAGACTTGAGATGAAGCAAGCAAATAAGCAAACCAACAAGCAAATGAAACAACTTCAGCTGAGAGAAAAATTAGGAGTAGATTGCTGCTTAAAAACCAAGTGATGTCAGAAAAAAATAGAGTAATAGAATATCCTATTGTGTCAGATACATTTGTCATTGAGCAGCAGTAAAGGCAGATTCACTAGGGTTAGAGGTGGAGGGAAGGAATCTATGATAGAGAATGCACAGGGAACCGAGTGTAATTTCTGCATTCTCTCTGTCTCTGTCTCTGTCTCTCTCTGTCCCTGTCTCTGTTCCTCTCCCTGTCCCTCTCCCTTTATGTATATATTCCACTTGCCCCTAGATGACTTTTCCTTGATCTATTCCAGAGGATCTCCCTGTGTTTATGTCTCTCATCCAGTCTCACCACTGGAATGCATCCTACTGTCTTGTCCTTTAAGCTTGCAAAGCAATTACCTTCATACATTTCCAGTTTTGGATGAGTAAAGCAATAGATATTAACAACTTTCTATATATGTGCAATCAAAATGAAAATAAACAGGTGTTGAACATTCAAGGACTTCAGGACACTATAAAAAAGGTCAACCATATATATGCATCATAGGCATTAAAACAAAATCTAGGTCAAATGCCCAGAAAATACTTTAACAAAGTCATAAAAAAACAATTAATCAAGCCAAAGAAAAAGATATCTATCAAGTCTATAACTATAACATCCAAAGTACTATCTGACCACAAAAGAATAAAACTTATCAACAACAAAAAATGACAGAAAATATACCAATTTATGAAAGGTAAACAACACATTACTCAATAAAAACTGGGTCAAGAGTGACAAAAAGAAAGAAATTTAAAAATTCTTAAATTTGATGAAAATGAAAATACAACATACAAAAATCTATGGAACACAATGAAGGAAGTATGTGAGAGCATTGTACCTATGTGAGTAAACTGGAGAAATCTTGTGTTAATAACTTAAAGTTGCACCTGAGATCCCTGGAAAATCAAGAAAAAAATTACACCCAAAATATTAGATAGGAAGACATAAGAAAAGTCAGATGTGAAATTAATGAAAGAAACAGAAAACAACAAAAGAAATAATTACTGAAATAATGTTGCACCATTGTAGAGATTAGCAAATGACAAAAATTTAGTCTAATTAACCAGAAGATAGTGCTCAAACTAATAAAAACAGATAATAAGGAAATTCAGAGAACCACAAGGATATATCTTGAAATATATACTCTACTAAGCTGGAAAAATTTAAAAGGAGCATATGAATTTTTACATATACCTGCCTACCAAAATTAAAGCAAGAGAAAGTTAATAATTTAAGTAGACCAATAACTGTAAATAAGATAGAAGCAACAATTAAAAATCTCTCAACTCATGCAGGCTCCCTAGCAATCATTCCAGAGTACCTGATCTCCCAGGAGCCCAGGTGTGCTGTCTCTGTGGGTTCCATGGGGAATCTTCTAAATCTGTTGTGGAATGAGTTGACATCTGAGTTAAGGTTACTGCAATGTAGTCAGGGTGAAAAAAGATAGGGTTATGGAATAGTATATTTGAATACTCTGTATAACAAGAACCTACTCAAATGTGATCTGGACCCTGAAAAGTGTATATTTATGAGACAATTTGAAGATCAGATAAGAAACTGAGTATTCAATTGATGTTCAAAAGGCAAAATGAGAACTGGCCCTGTCAAGTGTGTCTTGTGATCATTTTGCTCTTAATGTATAGTCTTCTATGTATGTATGTATGTATGTATGTATGTATGCATGCATGCATGTATATGTGTGTGCGTGCTAGGGTGTGTTAGAAAAAACAAAATTATGAATATAGGAAAATTTTATGGGTCAATAAATATAATATTTTGCTAGCTAGTCCCACTCAAAGATACATAGACAGCAAAATTAACCAAATCACATGGTATATAGGGTCCTATCCTCTAGGACATAGCCAGATATGTAGTAACAGGATATTTTACTGTAGGCAGGTCATCTCTGTATACTCCTTAATATCCTCAAAACTGTGGAAGACTCCAACATTTGTCTTCAAATACAAGAATGGATTGTTTGCTTTAGAGGTCACATTTTCTCTTTTAATTGAAGTGTAATATTTTTATTTTAGTGCATTGTATATTTGAGAGAAGATTTGAAGACAGAAATCCAAAAAGCAACTTGCAAAGAGAAAACCTCAAGTCTTAATAAAATTGAGGAAAAGACAGGCTTCATATTCAACAATACTAATGCATCTAATCAGAAAAACTGTGTCTGACCTACTGAAATATTGTCTTGTTATAATTTTTTATTAAGTTTATCAGGACAGGCAAAATGAAGTTTGGGATGTTCTGAAAAAAGAAACACAAAGAATTTCTAGTCAAATCTAATATATAGTTATGTAAATTTATTTAAATTTGAAGCAATATTGTGTATTCTAAAACTGAGTAGGTAGAGGATGAACTTATGTTTTATATAATGAAATGGAATTTAGTGTATCAATTGGTTTAGGAAATAAACTTAGAGGCTGGAGATATGGCTCAGTGGCTAAGAGTACTTGGTGTTCTTGTGGAGGACAATGGTTTGATTCCCAGAACCTACATAAAGGAAAAAAAGCCAAGTAACCTATAAAGGCAGACCTATCAGAAATACACCTGACTTCTCTATGGAAACTCTAAAAGCCAGAAGGTCCTGGATAGATGTTCTACAAACACTAAGAGACCATGGATGCCAGCCCAGACTACAAAACTCTCAATCACTATAGAAGGAGAAAACAAGATATTCCATTACAAAAACAGATTTACACCATACATATCCACAAATCCAGCCCTACAGAAAGTTCTGGAAAGAAAATTCCAACCCTAGGAGGTTAACTACACTCTCAAGAACATAGGCAATAGATAATAACACTTTACTAAAAGCCAGAAATTGAGGGAAAACTCACACACAATACCACCACCAAAAACAAATTCAAAACAAGCAAGAATCAACAATCAACAATCATTAACATCTCTCAATATCAATGGTCTTAACTCACCTATAAAAAGACACAGGCTAACAGAATGTATATGAAAACAGAATCTATTCTTCTGTTGCATAGAAGACACCCACCTCACCCTCAAATACAGACGTTACCTCAAAGTTAAAGGTTGGGAAAGATATTACAATCAAACGGCCCTAAGAAGCAAGCTGGTGCAGCTATCCTAATATCTAAGAAATTAGACTTCAAACTACAGTTAATCAAAAGAGATGAAGAAGGTCACTTGATAGTCATCACAGAAAAAATACATCAAGTTGAAGTCTCAATTCTCAGCATTTATACACCAAATACAAAGGCACCTGCATTCGTTAAAGAAACATTACTAAAACTCAAATAACACATTAAATCCCACACACTTACAATGGGAGACTTCAAAACCCCACTGTCACCACTGGACCGGATTGCCAGACAAAAATTTAATAAAGAAACAAAGGAACTAACAGAAGTTATGACCCAATTGGGTTTAACAGACATATATAGAACATTTCATCCAAACACAAAAGAATATACCTTCTTCTCAGTTCCACATGGAACAGTCTCTAAAATTGACCACATGCTCAGCAATAAAGCAAACCTCAACAGATACAAAAATCATTGTAACTGCCCCCATCTCTTATTGGACCACCATGGCTTAAAATTAGAATTCGGCAACAACACAAATTGCAGAAACCCTACTAACTCATGGAAATTGAGCAATGCTCAACTGCATCACTCCTGGGTAAAGGAAGAAATAAAAAAGAAATCAAAGACTTCCTATAATGAAAATGAAGGTACAACATACCCAATGCTATGGGACACTCTGAAAGCAGTTCTAAGAGGAAAGTTCATAGCAGTAAGTGCCCACGTGAAGAAACTGGAGAATAGCCACACTAGAGAATTAACAGAATACCTGAAAGCTCTAGAACAAAAAGAATCAAACTCACCCCGGAGGAGTAGATGCCAGAAAATAATCAAATTGAGAGCTGAAATCAATAAAGTAGAAACAAAGAAAACAATACAAAGAATCAACGAAACAAAGAGATGATTCTTTGAAAAAATCAACAAGCCAGACAAATCTTATCAAACCTACCAAAAGGCAGAGAGAGAACATGCAAATTAATAAAATCAGAAATGAAAATTGGGACATAACAACAGACACTGGGGAAATCCAGAGAATTATCAGGTCATGCTTTGAAAATCTGTACTCCACAAAATTGGAATTGGATAATTTAAAGGAAATGAACAATTTTCTGGATACATATTTAGCAAAATTAAATCAAGAACAGATAAGCAATTTAAATAGATCTATAACCCCTAATGAAATAGAAGCAGTCATCAAAATCTTCCAACCAAAAAAAAGCCCATGGCCAGATGGCCTCTGTGCATAATTTTACCAGGAATTCAAAGAAGAGCTAATACCAGTACTCTTCAAACTGTTCCACACAATAGAAGCAGAAGGGATATTGCCAAGTTCTTTTTACGTTGCTACAATTACCTTGGTAGCAAACCATACAAACACACATCTAAGACAGAGAACTACAGACTTTCAGATTCTTATCATGCAAAATTGAAGAACAAAATTCATGGGCCACAGAATACGATTTTCAAAGGGAAGATTAATATAGATTTATATATGGAGAATTAAGAGAAGAGATAGGGCAAAAAAGGGGGAGAGAGAGAGAAAGAGGGAGGAAAGGGGTAAGTAGGAAAGAGGAGGAGGGAGATGGAAAAGTGGGGGTGTAGGAAGAAGGAGGTAAGGAGGGAGAGAGAAAATGAGAACAGAGTTCCATGTAGCTGCTTGTAGCTTGGGCATTCTAAAGCACTTACAGATAAACCTTGGTGAGGTATGCGGAGAGGCACTGAGATGGCCAGTTCAGTCCAAAGATCCAACTCTTAGGTATCTTGGTTGGTCCTCTCAGCTTCAGTCATGTCCTCATATATATCCTCTGGGAAAAGATGATCATTTGGGAAATAAGGAATCAAGAACAAGAACTCTCAGTGGGCATTCCTAATGCACCCACAGTAAAGACTACTTATACTTATTTGACCAAGTCTACCTGCTATTGTCATTACAAGGATGAACTTCTCTATAGGCAAATTAAAACAGATCCTTGTAATTGTGAACAATTACCATCTAGTGCCATCTAGGTATAATTACACAATGTGTGACAATATATGGCCTATACGAGAGTTAATGGGTCAGGGAAGCAAGACTAATTAGCATAATGTGTGTCAGAATATTTAAGAGATGTGGTGAGTGGACTTTTATAGAAACTTTACTCAGTTTACACTATTTTGTTTTGAAGATTTCGCAAAGTATAGAGTAGATGCTGGTCTATCAACTGCACTGATTTATTGCCTCCAGAAATGGTTATATGATGAATTCTTTCTCTTCCAAGTTATTTCTTGAAGTGTGTTAAGGTTTTAAGCTGACTGCAACCAATTATATCAAAGGCATTAGCTGTTTAATGTATTGATTCTGTGTGTGCCAACTTCTAAATGCATAAAAGTCTATGTCCTTGAAATAATAAGTATTCATGTAAGGTACCTATTTTGTATGGAAATTAATGCACTTCAGGGCTAAACAAACAGAACTTATTTGTCCCTTCCCATACAAGAAAGAATGCCAGCAAGTGCCAGCACACTCAGCATATTCAATACATCACTGTTTATATTATTCTAAATGTATTTCATAACACACAACAAATGACAAAAAATTTGGGACATTGTTTTAGATGTTGTCTAAATATTTTCTCATTAATAAAACTGAGAAGCCAACTGTATCTACTACACATGGTAAGCTGAATTGACACAGCAGTTTTGTTCATGATTTAATTTACTCTAAGCTTCTCTCTACCTTGAATTCTCTGATGTTGTCCTCTATGTATTTCCCAGATATAGCTCACTCTTTTCTCATTACCACAACATTAAAAGTTGAAATAAACTCGGTTACATATTTTATAATGGCACAGAATAAGGGCTATCCAGCTAGGAAAATACATGTATTAACTCAATGAAAGTATGATATTCACATTTGTCAAAGTTCAATAGCAAAGGCACAGACCTTGAACACATGCGGATCTTTAGAGAATTCCTTTCAATTGAATGCAAGTATTCTGAGGCAACACTGATACTCAAAGTGCCTAACACTATACACATTCATTTCTGGGGAGATTAAAGAATACTAAGCAAATTCACTTCTCTAATATAATTTGCTTATTTTTCTCAACTAATATAGATACACAATTAACACAGTGGGAGCCATAATAATATGTTCAGTAAAACAATTATGTAATTTTATTTAATACTAGTTGACAGATCAATTTTTACTTTATTTTCTTGCCTCACAATTAAACTGAGCTGCTGAGCGTGAGTGCTGTATACTAGATATGAAGAAAATTAGGCTCAGAGACATTAAGTGAATAGTCCATAGCTTACCAGCAATATTGGTAGAATTAGGTCCAAAGGCACTGGGGCTTGTCACCAGTGAATTTCTGTGGTGATATATCCGTGTTTCATTAATTCTGGGAAATTCTCTTAATTTTTAGGTTTATTTATTTTATTATTTTATGTGTATGAGTTGTTTTGCCTCCATAAGTCTATGTGTACAACATTCACATCTGGCATTCATAGAATCCTTTCTTTAGAGAGATGTAAGAAACAATTTTTAGTAAGAGTTAACATAAACTCCAGTATCATTATACCTATAAAATTTCTTAAAAAAGAAAGCAAGTGAAATTCCTTGAACTTGAAGAAGCAAAAAGGAATTCCTAAAATAATTGTTATGAAAACAGGGACCTGCCCAAAATTTGCTAGATAGACTGCAAGAAAATTAAAATCTTAGCAATGAGAGATCCAGAGGCACTCTAAAGAAAGAACAAAGAAAGAAGTCCTGTTTCATGAGAATGTACCAGGGCTGGAGGGTTGGCTCAGCATTTAAGAGCCCAAAGGACCAAGACATGCAGCACCATAGAGTGGCTCACAACAGTCTGTAACTATAGATCCAAGGGATCCTAGCCCTCTTCCATGGGTACTAGGCACACATTTATTTCACATATATGCATGAAGGCAAATTATTGATACCAATAAAATAATAAGACAAATAAATCTAAGAAAGTTCAGGAATTTTCCAGAATTAATGAAACACAAATGTATCATATTATAAAATACAATGGACACAATTTCTTAAGTACATCTACTATAATCAAACATCAGTCACCAATGAAAAATATTTTATTTCTTACAAAGTAAATACATTTAAATTGAGAGATGATTTTTTGTCATTGGCTTAATATTTTAGATGTTTTATTATTTAATAATTTTTGAAATTAAAATGCATCATTTCCCTTTCCTCCCTCTATCCACTCCCATGTTTATCCCTTTGTTCTCTCAAACTCTTGGCCTCTATAGGTTTAATTGTTGTCACACACACATACACACATACTTATATATAGAGAGAAGATCTTTTAACAAAAATTGTAAAACTAAATTTCATGATATTTTACTACAAAGTTCTGAAAAAATAAAATTAATATGTCATTTATGTGCAACATGAAATAATATTAATGCCAAATTTTGGAAGACTGATTCTGTAACTCCTTACATCTTGGACACAGAAATGCATTAATCATAATTGCTTCAGGCCCTTTAAGCTTGACTGAACTTTTTGCTTCATTTGTTTTAAAGATTACAGACTAGTAAATTTAAATTATACCTCTGGAAGATACAGTGATGGATCAGAAGCTAAACGTGCTTGCTATATTTTTTAAGGAACTAAGTTCAGGCCCCAGCATCTACTTAGGCAGGTAACAATCACCTCTGACTAATTTCAAGAGATCCAACATTCTGACTTCTGCAGGAACCTGCACTCACATGCTCACACATACACATGGATTTATATGTAAATAATAAATTTATACTCAAGTAAATATTCAAATTATTTCTATGGTCATTTTCTTTTTTTTTTTCTTTTTCTTTTTTTGTTTTTTTTTTTTTGGTTTTTTTTCTTTTTGGTTTTTACGAGACAGGGTTTCTCTGTATTGTTTTGGAGGCTATCAGTCCAGCCCGGCCTCGAACTCACAGAGATCCGCCTGCCTCTGCCTCCCGAGTGCTGGGATTAAAGGCGTGCGCCACCACCGCACGGCTCTATGGTCATTTTAATCCATCAATTATTGATTTTAAATATTTTATTGAATCCAAAGAAAGTCACTTTTGGGTTTCATCATTAACCTTGCCTCTTTAAAATTATTATTTTTAAAAATGTAACTTAAATATGCTTCTTTTATTTATATATTATTTCACTTATTCTTCCCAACTCTTGTTTTGTTTTTCTTCTTATTGAAAATGGATCCTTTCGTCATACAGTATATCCTGATTACAACTTCCTCTCCTTCTACTCCTCCCAGTTTCTCCCCACTTCACCTCTCAGCAGAAATCATACTGTTTATGAATAGAAAAGAACATGTTTCTAAGACCTAACAATAAAACATAGCGAAATAGAATATAGTAAGATTTAAGGAAATCCGTCATGTCAAAGTTGAACAAGGCAACGTAATAGACGGAAAAGAGCCCCAAGAGAAGTCATTAGAATCAGAGTCTCATTCATACACTCAGGAGAACCATACAAACACTAAACTGGGCATCACAATACATACACTGAGGACCTGCTGCAGACCCTTGAAAGCCCTGTGCATGCTGTTTAAGGCTCTGTGAGTTCACATGAGCTATGCTCATGTTAATTTGGAAAGCCTGACATTCTTTCCTCCTCCTCTTTCACCATGTTCCCAAATGTCTGAGGGGAGGGATTTAATGTAGACATCCCATCTAAGGCTGAGTGTGCTAAGATCTCTCAGTCTGTCTATAATTTCTGTCTGTGTGTGTCCAATTCTGCTGTAGGAGGAAGCTTCTCTGATGATGGCTGATCAAGGCACTAATCTATAAGTACTGCATAATGTCATTAGGAGTTATTTTACCACCATTTTTAAAGGCCTTAGTGTGTGGTTTTACCCCAGGTCTCCAGGCTATCTAATTTCAGTAGATGAAGCAGTGTCTGTTATGGGTTCCATATTCTGGAATGGGCCTTATGTCAAATGTGACATTGGTTGATTACTCTCACAAACATTGTGCCACTATTGCCCTAAAATATCTTGTAGGACGCTGTTGTAGATCAAAGTGTTTGTGGCTGGCTTGATGTTTATATTTCTCTTTTGGTATAATGCATAGTATATTCCTGTACCAAAGACACTAGAATGTAGGAGTGATAATTCTGTGTAAGCATCAATTCAACTTCTGTATGTTCAATGAGTGGTGAAAGTATTATCTTCAGCAGTGGGGCCTTGCTGTCCTTTTTTCGAGAGCAACCCATTGTCTTGGCAATAGCCTGGGTTGTTTAGAGACTCCCACGAGACCCCTTTGGCCAATAACTCAGTTAGATATAACCCAATTCTGGCACTTGTTTGGTGAAAAGAGGTAGTCAGGTGGGACTCTGACTCCCCTAATATTTGGCAATTCCATTTAGATCGCCTTCATATATGTAAGTATTTTAGGAACTTTCCAATGTATTAGATTCCTATACTATGTCTCTTTAGCTTTCTCTCCCCATATTCTTCTCTAAACCTATCTCCTCCCCCTCCTTGCATGATAGTCTCAACAACCCCATCTAAATGAGACCTATCTTTACTCCCTAGTCCAGTGGTGCTCAACCTTCCTAATTCTGAAAACATTAATACAGTTCTTCATGCTGTGGTGACCCAAACCATAAAATTCCTTTCATTGATACTTCATAACGGTAATTTTGCTACTGTCATTAATGGTAATGTAAATTTCTGGAATTCAGGATATTTGATATGCAGTTCCGGTGAAAGCATCATTTAATCTCCAAAATGGTTACAACCCACAGGTAGAGAACCACTGTTCAGTTTCTTTAGTAACAACATGTCTACCTTCTGTGATTCTATACATTGTAGCTTGGCTATTGTCTCAATATCTAATATCCACATATAAACCAGTATATTACTTGTCTGGGTCTGGTATAACTCGCTCAGGATGATTTTTTTCTACATTCATCCATGTATGTGAAAATTTCATGATGTCATTTTTTAAAGGCTGAATAACACATGATTGTGTAAATGTACCACATTTTCTTATCCATTCTTCTGTTGAGGGACATCTTGGTTGTTTCTAATTTCTGGATATTATGAACAGAGCAGCAATGAACATGGTTGAGCGAAATGTCTCTGTAGTAGGATGGAGCATCATTTTGGTATATGCCTGATAGTTGTGTAGCTTGACTTTGATGTAAATGGATTCCTCTCTTCCAGAGGAACAGCCACACTTATTTTCATAGTGCCTGAGTCCTTCTTATTCCACATCCTGTCACTTGTTTGATTGATAGTAATCAGCCTGACAGGTGTAAGATGAAATCTCAAGGTAGTTTTGAATTACATTTCTCTAATAGCTAAGAACTTTGCACATCTTTAATTATTTCTTAATTTTACTATTTTTATACTCTACAAAGAAAGCTACCACTGAGCTCCATCATCAGCCATGTCCATATAAATTTATTTTTTTATTTTAAAGCATTTATTGTATAGCTAAGTGAGACTCACTGTTGAATTTCTGTGTATGAATTAATTATGTATTGGTCACACATACTCACATGTTTTTCCCTAAGACCTTTCTCTGAAATTTTCATCTTTCTATGTACAAATTATGAATTTACTAAAGGTATTGGCAAGAATTATTTCATAAATTATTACTGCAATGACATTTCAAAAAGCAGGTTATTCTAGTTCATACTGTCCTTGAATTTGTTAAATGTTTTTTATCAGAAAATATTTACTGATAAATGTTGCAGATGACTTATGAATAGACAATGTTTATAGCAGTGCTTCTAATTTTTCCTCTCACAACTTCCTGTTTTGCAAGATGTTCTACATGATCCCAGTTATATAAATAGGCATACAAATTACTTACTCAAGATAAATCATACATTTAGTTTAACACAATTTTAACATGTGCATTAATTTACTCTTTATTAAAATTAAAAGAAAATTTGCATGCTCATGAGTTAAATATATTTATTGACATTTATACAAAGAATTAATACTTAGTTGAATGTTTGATACTACAGGACGTAGTACCGTTTCAAGATCTTTCAGATTTGACCAGTATTCTGATTCCACATTTAATCAATTTTTAGAATGAGTCTTTAATAAACACACAACACAAAATGACTGAAGTGAATTCATTACCATTTCAGAGAAAAATTTGAAATTCTTTTCTATCCTCAACCCAAAATTTATTTAGTGTTTTGTTTTGATTTTTCTTTTGCATTCAGGTCAGCAACACACACAACATTTTTTTTGAGTCAAGCACTCTTATATAGTACAATACAAAGTTGTATCAATTTGACACATGCTGGGGAATGGTACAGAAGTCTTCATATACCAAAATTAGAAGCATTGTGTTTCTGAAAGAGCAGAAATTTTCTTGAACAGTAAAAGACACTGTAATCTGTTTCATTGGATAGTTGTGTATCTGAGCTTGTATGTGCCTCAGGTGGCATTCTTTGTCTGCCATTGTGTGTTGTGTTGGCATATGGTGTACATGTTGTATATTCACAACCAGGGTTGGAGTGAGTGGTGTGATACAGCATGGAGTTGTTTGACAGTACCTCACGCTCATTAAATATTTGAGTTTGAATTAATATTTGATCTCTGAACATTCAAAAACCATTTACTCTTGACAAGTCTTTTGCTAGGCCCACATTGACCTACAGGATCCCCTGTGCAGTCATGACCCACAATTTACAAAGCTTTTACAAGAACAAACCCCGAAGTCATTTGTAATTTTTTCAAAACATCTTGTGATATCAAATCCAAAACCACATTTTAGCTTTATTTTGCAGGATTTTTTGTTAGTTTGCCAAAAATTGCTTTTCAAAGTAGCCATTAGATTTATGAAAACAATGTTAATTCACCAAATGTCAGAATTTGTCTACTTAATGTTCAAAGGCCAGGGATTTGCAGTTATTTTAGTGTTTCAAAATAAAAGTATATTTGTCTTAATTTCCATATTTAGATTACTAATGTTAAATATTTCACATGTTCATATATACATGGAAAATGACTATGCATGCATAAATACATAGTTGTGCAAATTATTTGTTCATATGATTTTCAGATAATCCTGAATGTGTAAACTTATTTTTATTTAAATTATGAACCTAGTGTTATTTTCCCAAATCTACTATTCAGTTATGTAGAAAAAGATGTAAATAACAACATCATATAGTCACATCATCCTATAGAGATAAATCAGATCAATGAATTTTAATTTTTCTTCTTTGTTTAGTCTTTCACCTGAACTATCAAAAATGTGATGTTAATATTATGGAAAACTTCTAGGACCTTGCTGTTCAGTCTAGTCCCATTACCGTTTCATTCTTTGTACCCCTTTTGAGTTGCCTCTATCACAATAACTTAGCACAGGCTTTGATTCTTCTTAAATAAATGAATCCTCAAACATGTTAAATGTTGACCATCACTTTTAATATGAATAAGGGCAGCAAAGTTTTAGAGAATATGTGAGGTAACATGCAGCCAATACAAAAAGGAAAACTTAATGCAGAACCCTAGAATTCATGGGTTAACTGTTTGGGGCAGCATTGCCTCTGCAGTTTCAGCACTTGGATGGTGGTGCTGAAGTCACAAGCATGAAGTTAGCTCCTTGGCCAGTCAGTACAGAAAAATCCAGGAGCTTCATGTTCATTCACAGATCCTATCTCAGAAGCATAAAGGTTGGGAGAAACCAAGGAAAGACATTTGGTGTTATCCTGTGGCCTCCATATATATATGCTCTGTTACCTTCCCTTCCTGCTATTGTGAAAATATAGCCTGACAAAGCAACTCGAGGAGAAAAACATGATTCGGGTCACAATTCCTCATTATGGTCCATCTACTGAAGGAGCAGGAACTTGGAACAAGGAGTAAATCTCATCCACAGTCATGGTCCAGTTGAAGAGAGAGAGGAGCAATAATATGAGCAAAGGGGACAAGACCATGATGGGGACACTCACAGAAACAGCTGACCTAGTGAGAGCTCACTGACAATGGACTGACAGCAGAGGAACCTGCATAGGACTCACTAAGCCCTCTGAATTTAGGTGACAGCTATGTGGCTTGGGCAGTCTGTAGGGCCACTAGCAGTGGGACAAGGATTTATCCCTAGTTCGTGAACCAACATTTTGGAATCCATTCTCTTTAGAGGGATACTTTGCTTAGCCTAGATACAGCAGACTTGGTCCTGCCTCAAAGTGATGGGCCAGACTTTGTTGACTCCTCAGGTGAGCTGTTACCCTCTCTGATGAGTGGATAGGGGGTGTTATAGGGGTAAGGTGGGGGGAACAGGAGGATGGGAGAGATGGGAAACGGCTATTGGTGAGTAAAATGAGAAAAGATGGTTTTAAAGATAAAACAGCTTAGAACAATGAATTGATGCATGTTGGTTTAAAGTGTTGAAAATCAGTTCTTAGTTGCTTTTCCTTTTTTCATTTAGTCAGCTCCTAGCCTGTGCCTTGGTGCAGCTCACATTCAGGCTGGATCTTCCTATCTTAATGAACCCAGTTAATAAAATCCCTTGCACGCATGCCTCATCTAGACAGGACCTGACTTGGAATGTCAGGTTATTTTATACTGTGTCAGGCAGAAAATTAGGACTGATAATCATGAAAAGTCATGTGAATGCACACATGCATGCCTGTGTGTACACGTATCATGTGCAAATAAATAAAATATTAAAAATTATTCTAGGGACAATTAATAAGCAATGCTGGATATCACAGGTCCCACCCTTGTGTCAATGACAGAACATAGCAATGTATGGAGGATGGTGCCTCATTGCATGTCTTCTTTGGTGTTAAGACTTATGAACAAATTTGGACGACAGAACCTGATGAGATCATATGACATAGTTGGTCATTAACGTATATACCATTGTAGAAAGTTTAGTGCTTTTCCAAACTTTGGTTTTTTTATCTGGAAAATAGAGGTGATCATGATTTCAAAACTTAGAGTTATTAATTTAAATGAGTTAATCTATAGGATATATTTCAAAGTGCAATTAGTGTAAATGAACCTCCCATAAAGAAAAAATTGTATCTGTATCCTATTATTGATAATAAGTATCTATATTCAATTTTTAAGCACTTCAATTTTTAGACATGTTTGCCCTTAATAATGTTTCAACTAAAATTAAAATTATAGCCCTAAATTCTGTAGCACAGAGAAGCCAAGTAACATCTCATGTAACTTGTCTTCTGTTTCCTACTTTCTCTCTTAAACATTACTTATCCAATAACTGGAATTCATTTAAATGTGCATTAAGTCATTGAAAAAAAGAAAAAGCATAGAATGATGCCAAGTTATTGGACCAACTGGCTAGAGGTATTTCTATTTCTTGGTAAAAAGCCTTTTTTCAGTAAATATGAGAACTTAATGGCAGTGATTTATGGCAAAGAAAGATTAGCTAACCATTGGAATTTGTATTTCCAAGAAAACTGATAAAGGTCAGGGTAGAATTATATTCTAAGTAACATTCATCCTACTCTAGGCTAATACACTCAGTTTTTGACCAACATGTCATCATTCATTCTCACAGTAAAAAAAGATTATTTTTTATTTTCCTTCAGCATTCATTTTTATTTCCCTAGGAAGAAAGTCAAGATAAGAAGAAAAAATAGAGTTACGTCTCTCCAGAAGCCTATATTCCAGAAGACCAAGGAAACAAAAGTTAAATGAATTATTTATTTTTTGAACCACCCACATAGATGATGCTAATATATGTATATATACATATATTATAATAATGTAAAATGTTAATGGCTGAGTAGCCCCTTTATCTTGGGAACTTAGATGTCTCCTTCTAGGATGTGCCTAAAACTTTCTGCTGGACTCATAAAAAGCAATACTGCAGGTATGTTGGGGAGAGGGAGGAAGGTAGGGAGGAAAGAAGGAAGGATTTGTTTTGGTTGTTTGAAAGTCCAAACTTGGCACGTAAATGATGGCCATGGGAGCATGAGAAATCTGCTTACAAATTGTTTGAGGTAGGAAAACAGAGTAATAAATGCTGGCTGTCAATTTTCTTTCATCAATGAAAATATGCTACACACATTTATGGTGGGTTTCCTACCTCAGTGAACACAGTATGTAAACTCTATTATAGACATGTCCAGAGGTTTGTCTCCTACGTGATTCTATATCCTGCCAAGCTGATAATCAATATTCATCATCATATGTCTAACACTTGTCAACGTAACATCTAATCATACCATCTTTAAATCAAAAGCTTCAACATCTTGTTATTAGAAGCCCAATGATTATTTCATAATGCAAAATGCATTCACTGCAGTATCAAATGTCTCTATAATTCCTAATAGTTCCAACTGTTAAAAATCAAAACAAACAAACAAACAAGCTCATTGGAAATTTTTAGCCTTGAGGAAATCTTATCACTGTGTGAGTTTGCAATATCAACACAAAAATGTATAATTAATATAAAATGAATTGACTAAACATTCCTATTGCAATGAGAAGGAATGGGAGGTTAGAAATAGAAGCTCTCATCAAAGCAATATATAACCAATAAGAGTAAGTGCAAAATGGGGTAGCTGCAGCTCTCACTGGAAATCATAGGATCACCCAGCCATCAAAGGGCTCAGGTTGCCTGACCTCCAGCATTGTCACTTGATTTTCTTTTGACACATCTATGTTCTAGGCCTATAGTTTCTCTTGGTAGATGTCTTATGATTCTGGCATCTCCACTGTCCTGGAGTCTCCATAGCAACATTGACTCCTCCTTACCATCTTCTTACAGTGGCCTCTCATTGTGGAATAATCCCCTTGTACACTGTGAAGATTTGTCACTTGGACTGATTTAATAAAAAGCTGACTGACTGGTAGCTAGACATGAAGTAAGGTGAGAAAGCCAGGCACGGAGGAGGCTAGGAAGAAGGATGGTGGAGTCAGAGGAGTGGGAATCAGCCAGAGAGTAAGCAAGACATGTATGTCATCAACCTTGGGGAAGCAAGGAGACTAATATAAATGGGTTAACTTAAGTTGTAAGAGGCGTTAGTAACAAGCCTGATGTATCAAGCTAGCATTTACAATTAAATTTAAGCCTCAGAGTATTTACTTGGGCCTACAGCCTCTTATAGCCTTCTTGCAAGAACTCAGGTCCTGCCATGTATAGTTATGCCTAACTGGCATTTAGGGACCATAACAGAACCCTCCTCCCTCTCATAACATAGGGTCAATAGTCCAAGTACTGCTGCCATCTTGAGATACATCCTAACCTCTTGAATGCTTGAAGCAACCTTTTTGTGCTTTACCTAGAGTGACACTTTACTAGGCAGGTGCTTCAAAGAGCTGAATTTCTTCAGTGGTATTTTTTTCTAGTTCTTTCCTATCTACAAAGTATATCTTAATTGAAATATGACTACAACATTTCATTACTTCTTCCTTCTCTTTCCTCCCTACAGCCTCCCAATCTCTACCCTCTAAATCCTTCCATTTTCCACCTCTCAACTTCATATTAGCAGCAACTTTTTCTTTGGTTATTATTATTTTATATAAATGTATAACTACTTGCTGAGCCTATTTTTATTATTTGTGTATATTCAGTTTCAGGGCTGACTCCTTTGTATTGAAAAACCATTTAGGGGGTTCATTCCTGGGAGAGACTAGTTCTCCCTTTCTCTGTGGTCATTAGTTCCTGTAATTCTTTGTCTAAGGGAGGGATCCTGTCATAGTCACTGTTCTATTGCTGTGGAAAAAGACCATGATCAAGGCAACTCTTATAAAATAAATCATTTAATTAGGGTTTGCTTACAGTGTGAGGTTTAGTTTATTATTACCTTGGTGGGGAGCAGGCACTAGTAGCTAAGAGCTACATCTTAATCCACAGAATGTAGAGATATTGGGCTTGACATAGGTTTTTGAAACCTCAAAGGCCACCTGGGGTGACAAACTTCCTCCAACAGAGTCACATTTTCTAATCCTTCTAATCCTTTCTAATAGTGTCACTTCCTGTTTACTAAGTGTTCAAGTATATGAGCCTTTGGGTGGCATTATTATCCAAACCACTACAAACTCCATGAGATAATGCCCTTCTGTATTAGCATGTCTATTGATATTTCCAATGTTGGAATCTCTAAGAAGTGGGATTCCCAGTGAAAAAATGGGCACAGAATAGATGAACTTATCTGTTACCTGATTGTATAGGACAGATTTTGGATGGGTCTTCTGACTCAAATAATCCAGATTTAAGATGGGCAACCCCAAATCAAATTATCCAGTTAAAAATAGTCCCTACAGATGTATCCAGTGGCTTAGATTTCAATTTATTCTAGATTTAGTCAAGTTGACAACCAAGATTATTTTAACAGTCACTTTTCTATGCCAACATGATTTCTAACTATATACTGAATTTTATTCTTATATTCACAGCGAAGTATACTCCTCACCCTTAATCAAAGATGCTTCTTTTTATAGCAAATTGAAAGTACCAGAGAAAAATCACATCTGGACACAATGAAAAGATAAACAGAATGTGGGGAGTTCAGCACCAATGAAAACATCTATGTCACAGCTCCTGCATCTATGGCTCAGGAAATATTGCAGAAGGAGGCAGAAAGATTGCAAGAACCAGAATCCCAGGAAGATTGCAGTGAAAGTCTCACTTAGAAATGCCTCTTTCCTTTCAAATGAATTGAGTTTCCCTAGTTGAAGCCATTAATAGACTAAGATTATATATTAAAAGTTATATGTTTGGGTCTCAAGTTGGCAAGGGATGGAATTATGATAGCTGTTTGACTGATAAGTTAACAAGATCGAGAAGTACCTAGTAGACAAACTTCAGCATGTCGGTGACATTTTTATATTGGGCTAAGAATAAAGATCCACTTTAAGAGTTGGTAGTAGCATGCCAGGAGGTAGAGCCCCATACTGAATACAAAAATGAAAGTGCTCTGAGAACCAGTATTCATCTCTGACTGCAGACACGATGCAACCAGTTGCCTCATGTGCTCTCTGCCCTGTCCAAGATGAATTATACCCTCAAACTATGTGCCAAAATACATCCTTCCTGAAGACATTATTCTAGAAACCGGAAAGAAAGCTAACTCAAATTCAGACTCAAGCAGCTGATAAGTAGATAAACAAACAATTCCTATATAATTTGATAACTAATATATGAAAAACAAAGCACTGACAAAATACAAATACACTGTAAATGAATCTTGAACTTAAGTGAAACAATTTAACTAATAAAGATTGGTATACACTGTGTTGCCCCTTTTATAGTAGCAATACTGAAAAAGCAAATAAACAAAAAGATAAATAGCAAATAGAGTTTGCTTGGTGATCAATGGCTAATTTTAGTAATGAAAATATTCTAAAGTTAGATTTTATTTATGATATTGCTGATCTACAAATGTGCTAAAAATCATTCATTTGGAGCTAGAGAATTGTCTCAGGGATTAGGGAAACTTGCTGGTTTTATAGAGATATGGGCTCAGTTCCCAGAACACATACCACATATCAGGTGGATCACAACCACTTGCCAGCGTGCTCGAAGTGAGCTATCAACTTCTTTTGGACTCTGGTGGCACCCGACAATTTCATATAATAGTACGAGCAAGGCCACATATTCAAATTTTCACTTCCATTTGCTAATTTTGTACGACTGGCCTTTCACATTCCATCTATTTTATAGTATATTATTTAATAGGTGCAGTTATACTATTGTTTGTTCAAACATGAAAGGGTGGAATCAGATCCAGAAGACACAAGTAATATTTGCAGGCAAGATTACTAATTTTCCATTCAGTTAGTCTACACTAATCTCAAAATCTTTGTGACAGCTTAAGTAAGATCTTTTTTCTATATTGAACATATGTAAAACTCAACGGGACTGAACTCATGAGAAGTGAACTACTGCATTATAAAGAATGAAAGTGACCAAACTTCACTGAAAGTGAGTAATTGTGTTATAAAGACAGAAATTTAAAACTCATGAATGTGTCATCAAAAGGAAATAATTCAGAAATTACTCTAATAAAATACCAATTCAAATCTGCTTAATTCAATATCCTACACGATAGCAGAAACTTGGGTCACAGTAAAGTGAATACTGCACACTTTACTGAGTCTGTGAATGAAATAAGATCAGAACTGTTGGTTCTGGCTGAAGAATTTGTATGTATTTCCATTTGGTTTGTTTTTAGTGGGGAGAATGATTTGTGACATCAAACCTACTGTAAGGTGATGGAATTTTCAAATGTCATATGCAAGAAATTATTCATGATATTTTCTTAAAGCTAAATTTTATGTGTAATATATATTTAATGCCACATGATATAAACTTTACATGATTACACAGTATGAATAACAGCATGCAAGAGTTCGCATTTTGCTAAGTTTGAACAAAATTGTTTACTTGGAAAGTTAAAGCAGTCATAAGTGTAAATGTCACACACTTCTAGGGTATACATTTTTTAGAATAAGCCTTGCTATTCAATTTTGATTTTTATACAATAGTGTATTCCTTGCACGCACATTTTTCTCTCATTTTCTTGAACATTCTTTAAGAATGCATCACCCCAGCTAAGAATATAAGTAATAGTGGAGAGGGTACCTTAACTCCCCTTCCCCTGTAATTAGACTGATGACTACCTTAATTGTTATCATAGAACCTGCATCCAGCAGCTGATGGAAGCAGATGCAGAGATCCACAGCTAAGCACTGGGCCAAACTCTTAGAGTCCAGTTGTAGAGAGGGAGGAGGGATAATATGAGCAAAGGGTTCAAGACTATGGTGGGGAAACCCACAGAAACATCTGACCCAAGCAAGCAGGAGCACACTAACTCTGGACTGACACCTGGGGAACCTGCATAAGACGAACTAAGCCCTCTGAAGGTGGGTGACAGTTGGGTGGCTTGGACAGTTTGTGGGGACACTAGCAGTAGAACCAGGATTTATCCCTAGTGCAAGAACAGGCTTTTTGGAGTCCATTCCCTACGGAGGGATACCTTGCTCAGCCTAGTTACATGGGGGAGGGTTTGTTCCTTCATCAGATGGTGTGACAGAGTTTGTTCATTCCCCATAGAAGACCTTAACCTCTCACAGGAGTGGATGGGGTGAATTGGGGGAGAATGTGGAGCAGGGAGAGGGAGTGCAGGAGGGAGAGGAACTGGCATTGGTATATGTAAAATAAGATTGTCTTTAAAATTGAAAAAAGAAGACCTGTTGATGAAAGTGTTTCTGTGCCTGTAAATTCTGTACTTCCACTAATTAAGTGGTCAGACCAGGATACAGTTGAAAGGTTCAGGCATTATGCTGGCCTGCCCCTGTTACCTGGCAGAATGCCCTCAGGCAGCACTCTGGTGAGCCCAGGGTTCCATGACAGCTATCCTGAAAGCAATACAAAGGACACCTGTAAGAGACAGACTCCTGCCCACCGATGCTCTCTTGCTCTTTGTTCTCCCACCTTACTTCCTCTCTACTCCTTCGTCCCCTCTCGCCCTCCCACCCTGTAATAAACTATGACTAATGTATCTCTCATATCGCGCCAGTTCCAGTTCCATCTTGAGCCTTCTAATTTTAACTTAAACAAAAGAACGACAGCAGTGACACCATTTTTTTAAATTTAAGTATTATGTGTGTGTGTGTGTGAGAAAGGGCTGTCATACACACATAATGGAGGTCAGAGTTCATCTTGTTGGCATTGGTCCTTTCCTTCCACATCCATGAAAAGTCCCAGAGACAAGAAAATACTAGTAATACACATTTTATTGTGGTTAAGTGGCTTAATACATTTCAAATTAATATTTAACTGAGATAACAGAAAATCTTGGTCAGTGGAGCTGTGCTGTGTGTGTGAATGCACAGAAGTGTGAGAGAAAAAGACCCAATAAGTGATTGTTAGTGAGGAGTGTGGGGGGGAGGCTCTCTCTCTCTCTCTCCCTCTCTCTCTCTCTCTGTGCTCTGTGTGTGTGTGTGTGTGAGTGTGTGTATGTGTGTGCGCGCGCGCGTGTGTGTGTATGTCTGTGGTCTCTCTCTCTCTCTCTTTCTCTGTGTGTGTGTGTGTGTGTGTGTGTGTGTGTGTGTCTGTGGTATAGATTACTATAGAAGCAAATCACATAGATGCAAAATTGGGCCTCAGCTATCAGGAAAAGTAAGTTTTTTTGACTAAGAGGATAAAATATAGATATTATAAAATTATTAAACAATACTCAATGAAATAATAAATAAATGTTTCTATGTTTCTTAGTACAGTGCATGGTGAACAGTAAATTTTGAATATAATTTAGCTATTACTCAGTTTAAGTTATTATATTAATAAATGTTAGACAAAGGAAAGTTACCTTGTTTTTAAATCACTATTGTTATTCCCACAGTAGTTAAGACTCTATTTTTTAATGCTATGAATTAGTAATTACCAAATTTACCTAACACATTACAAAACAAAACAAACCCAAGGATACCCCCTACCCCATAAAAGTGAATTGGAAATATGTTCAAGTGGGTTCCACTTTACCTGATGGTCCTAATACTTAGATTTGTTGTCTTTCTCTACATTTCTTGGTTCATAAACTTGTGTGTTTGTTTTTTGTTTTTTGAGACAGGGTTTCTCTCTGAAGTTTTGCAACCTATCCTGGAACTCATTCTGAAGACCGGTCTGTCCTCCAACTCACATAGATCCACCTGCCTCTGCATTCCTAGTGTTGGGATTAAAGGTGGGCTACACCACTGCCTGGCAATTTGAGGCATATGCTTAATTCTGAAGTATAATGTTTTGTTTTTTATTTTGTCTTTAATAAATAGGATCATAATGTGCATATGGAAGTTGCTCTTTTATGATAAATTAAATACTTTAGTCTTATTTTGAAATTTACTGTTAGTTCATATACTTTTACAGTTTACAGTAGAATATAACTCACCACATAAACATATGAAAGAAAATATAACAAAAACCTTAAAAAGCATACATATTTTTTCATATTTATTTATTTAACTTTTTACACATGTCACTTCATTTCCCTCTACCCCCTCCTCCCCCACTCCCCAGTTCTCCCAGCCCCTCACCCCCACTCCATCCCCCCTCCTCTCCCCAGGGAGGGCAAGGGTATCCATGAGGGAATTTCATAGTCTGTCACATCATCCCGGGAAGGGCCTAGGTTCTTCCCTGTGTGTCCAGACTGAGAGAGCATCCCTCCATGTGGTATGGGTTCCCAGAGTCCATCTGTATGCTAGGAATAAATACTGCTCTACTCTCCAAGGTCCCACAGATTGCCAAGCATACATAATTTTTAAAATGATTAAAAAGAAACCTTAACTTTCTCAATAGAAGATATCTCTGAAATGTTGCTATCTAATTGTGTGAAACACTGAAAGCCTTTCTCAAACATCAGTTTGATAACATGATGCTGTCCACAAACAACTTTACATAGTGTTACTGCAGAAAACCACTTCCTGAACATAACACCAGTAGCACAGACACTGAGATCCACAACTAATAAATGGGACCTCCTAAAACTGAGAAACTTCTGTAAGGCAAAGGACACAGTTAACAAGACAAAATTGCAGCCCATAGAATAGAAAAAGATATTCACCAACCTGATATCTGACAGAGGACTTATTTCCAAAATATACAAATAACTCGAGGAGTTAGTCACGAAAACACCAAATAATCCAATCAAAAAGTAGAGTACATAACTAAATAGAGAAATCTCAATAGAGGAATCTAAAATGTCTGAAAGACACTTAATATGATTCTCAACATCCTTAGCTATCAGGGAAATGCAAATCTAAACAACTCTGAAATACCATCTTACTCTTGTCAGAATGACTAAAATCAAAAACAACAATTTCATGCTAGAGAGAATGTGGAGAAAGGAGAACACTCCTTACGAAAATTGAAATCAGTTTACCACAAGATCCAGCAATTCCACTCTTAGGCATATACCCAAAAGATGCACATTCATACAAGGACATCTGTTCAACTATGTTCATAGCAGCATTATTTATAATTGCCAGAATATGGAAGTAAACTTGATGTCGCTCACCAAAGAATGGATAAAGAAAATGTGGTACATTTACACAATGGAGTACTACTCAGCAGAATAACACAATGGAATCTTGAAATTCCCAGGCAAATGGATGGAACTAGAAGAAACATTGGTGAATGAGGTAACCCAGTCACAAAAAGACAAACATAATTTTCTATATAATAAAAAAGTGGCAAAATGATAAGCAAGGTATGTACTCACTCATATATCGGTTTTAGAGATAGAGCAAAGGATTGCCAGCCTACTATCCAGATCACCAGGGAAGATAGGAAACAAGGAGAACACTAGGAGAGATATACAAGGGGAAAGGGACAAGATATCCTGAGCTAATTGGGAACATGGAGGGAGGTGAGAGGGAGTTATGAGAAAGAGAAGGGGAGAGGAGTAGGGGAGAGGGTGCAGGAAGATTAAGTCAGAGGAAGAATAGAGGAGATGAAGAAAGATGTATTACAGGGAGTCATTGTAAGTTTAAAGAGAAATCTGGCTTCAGGTAAATATCCAGAGATCTACAAGGATGACACCCAACTGACAATCTCAGCAATAGTGGAGAGGCTACCTTAAATGTCCTTCCTTTTATTGAGATTGATGATATCCTTATATGCCATTCTAGAGCTTTCATCCAGGAGCTAATGGAAGCAGAGGCAGACACACACAGCTAACCACTGAGCTGAACTCCTGGAATCCAGTTGCAGAGAAGGAGGAGTGATGAGCAAAGGGGTCAAGACCAGGCTGGAGAAACAGCTGACGTGAAAAAGGGAAGCTCATGGACCCAAGACTGGGAAATGAACATAGGACTCATCCAGACCTCCTGAATATGTTTCAGTTAGGAGGCCTGGGCAGTCTATGGGGCCACTGGTAGTGGATCAATTATTTATCCCTAGTCTATGAATGGACTTTGGGACCCCATTCCAAATATAGGGATACTCTCAGCCTAGACACATGGTGGAGGGCCTAGGCCCTGCTCCAAATGCTATGACAGACTTTGAAGATCCCCTATGGAAGGTCTCACCTTCCCTGGGGAGCAGGAAGTGGATGGGATAAGGGGTTAGTGGGTGGCAGAGAAGGACAGGAGGGTGAGAGAACTGGAATTGACATGCAAAACAAGCTTGTTTCTAATTTAAATAAAAAATGAAAAAATAGGAAGAGACAAAAGATTGTCATTATTAGTATTTTCATTTAAAATTGTAGTTCGTAAACAGTTTTATTGCAATTTCTAGGTACCTGTTGGTTTTCATTGTTTAAAAGATAAGAGTCCCTTTCAATATGTTTTCTAATCCCAGCTTTCCCTTACATTGGATTGGAAATTGCCCAGTCCATCATCGTATTAGTTGATATTTATTATTGGACCTCAAGCATTCAACTTGATTTAATATTTGAAGTCAAATAATTATCCATGTATAAAATGGTTTATTATATTATTTAAATTTACCTAAAAATACATGAGTCAATGATCATGATTGAACTCTGTATATTGATTTTTATGTTTTGTAGACTTCCTTATGTCTTCTATGTTTTTATATCATATAATCCCTTTTTGGATATAATCTTATGTTTAGTTGCTTAAATAATATTCATATTTCCTTTTGTAACTAGGAACCTCTTTATCAAACAATTTTTGTAACTTCTGAAGTACAACTAGGATTCAATTACAGCCCACTTCTTTTGTCACTAAACTTACAAAAATATAGCTTGCCTGAAATTATGATAAAAACTAAATTTCAAAGGGTGTCTTTTGACATGTACACACGTTTGAACAAAAAGTTAAAGTTCACACAATGATTCTATTATTCTACTGTTTTTGATTTTAGAAACTCTCTTAGCCTAACTGTCATTTTATATGCTATCTGTCCTTTATAGTTAAAGGTATTGACAGATTTTCCTTGAATTATCTAAAATTTTAATTCTCACTATGTTACTGAGCATCTTATCAGACTTACCACATTGAAGTCTGGGTGTCTCTCAGCAATTCTAAGCATTTTCAGATATTTTTATTAAAGTAATTTCTTTTATATCCCATTTACTGTCCATTCTTGGATATTTATCCATTCTTATTTTATGTCTTGTTAGCCTGCATGTCTATGTACCAGTACATGCAATGCCCACAGAGGCCAGAAGAGGGCATCTGATCTCTCACAACTGGAGTCCCAGATGCTTGTTAGCAGCCAAGTAGGTGCTGGAAACCCAACTGAGGTCCTTAGAAGATCAATCAGTGCTCTAAACTATGAAGCCATTTCTCTAGCACCATTGTAACTCACACCCTAACTCTCTGAGATTTGGTCTCTCTTAGGCTATTTCTGGATAATTTCTTCAAATTTGTCCACTGGTTTAAGAACTCTTGCTACAGTTCTATGCATTTCTCATTCATTTAATCTCTAAATCAATTAACTTCTAAAATATCTCCTAATTATTTTTCCCTCAAATTGTGTGTGCTTGTTGTTGTTGTTTTTATATATTTTTCATTCATTAAGTACTTCAAATATTCCTTGTAGCACCATGAAAGTCATACTATATGATATATTTTTCTAGCTTCCTTATCTATGATACAACAAATAATCAGTGAGGAAAGGGTCTAGTTTTCTTACATGTTGCAGTCCAATATTAAGGGATGATTAAATAAAAACTGAAGTCTAGAGATTGAAGGAGAAACCATAGATGGATGCTACTCCTGGTTTGATTTCTCTTACTGCTCAATTACCATCCTTAAACATCCCTGGATCACCTGCCCAAAGGTAGAACTGATCACTTAAGCAATGTTCCACAGACACGGCCATAGACCAATCTGGTGGAAGCAATCTGTTAATTGAGGTATCCTCTTCCCAGGTTTATCACCTAGAGAACTGAAGTTAACTCTGGCATCTATCACTAGGTATCTGCAACTTCCTAAATGGAAATCTAATCTTTGATTTCTCTAATCTTTGAATTACATTGCTTCATATATTTAGTAGTTTTAAAAATTTAACTAATGTTTTATTTGCAATAAGCTGACATTTCTGTTTATTAATTAAAGATGTTCTTTGACAATTTCATACTTGTATATAATAGGTTCACATTATATTTACCCAAACATCTTTTATCTCTCTTTTCCCTTTTAATTCTCTTTATCTATATAACTGTCTCCCCACATTCTTGCCTTTTTGTTTTGTGACCAACTAACTATAACTTGAGTCATCTGTGTGACTATGTGGTTCGAATTATCAACTGGGTGCTTGTCGGTTCACCAGTGGTTATGAAACTGAAGAAATTGATGACCCTCATTTTTCAAGAATATATCAGCAGCCAATAGTTCAACAAATAAGGGTTGGGTCCTATGGTCTCCTCTTTCATCCACAAATGACTGGTAACAGTGCCAATATTGTGTCATACCAGTGAAGGTAATCACAACTCTTGAGAGTTCATGATTGTCATAGCCAGAAGATAACTCTTAATTTCCCCCTCTCTTCCCCATCTTAGTTTCTTCCTACTTCTTTCACTGTGTTCCCTGAGCCTTGGAGAGGATGGTATGTATGTCTTATTCATACCTGAGAAATTTTATGTACTTATTCACAGAGCTATGAGGAACCCTGCATCTTGGTATCACTGTTTTTAACTGCAAAGAAACTTCTCTGATTGAGGCATTTGTCTATGAACATAAAAATTTAGAAGGCAGTTTTGTGGTTTTTTCAGTTTAGCTAAACATGGGAAGTAAGCCCTTCCCTGTCCACCATAATGCCTGACTATGAATTCTACAGTCATATATTTTTGTCCAGGTTTACAGTACCAGGCTTGGATTGCTTTTGTGGAGTAGGCTTCACATCCAATATGAGAACAGTTGGTTAAGACTGTAATAGCTGTGCCACTATTATTTAAGATAGCCCATATTGTCTGCAATTTGTTTTTGTTTTTACTCATTTTACAGTTGTGTAGGATGTTTAATGCTTTTATTTTCTCCTAGAAGTTTGTTAAATAACTATGATATGAAAGTTAGCAGGCTATGGGGAAACTTTCAGCCCAGTTGCAGTTTGATTTTTCAGTGTCTTACAATAAAGGTATGTTTTTTAGTAATAGTGTAATTTAGTAATTTGGTTCTGATGGGCAGCAAAGAAGAGTGGCAAAAGGGAACATTGTTATGGGGACTTGTGGGGTCTCCCTGAAGAACAACTTATTAGGGAGTATCTTGAAACTTGGATGATTGTTTAATAATCCACAGCTTCTAGCAACAGCAATGCCCAACTACAAGGAGTATCTCCCTTATAATTCTGCTTTGTAAAATTGTGCATTTTAATTGGGTTGCAGGTGGTTGCTGTATGGCATTTTTCATACAGTCTTCATTTAGGTTTATATGTTCTCCCATGATCCCTTGACTCTCTTACCTTCTTAGGAATTAGAGTGAAGGGAAGAATTACACATTTAATATATTAAAGTTGGTTCACATTAACATCACTGTAATTAAGGTAGTAAATATATCTAAATACTCTCAAACTTTATATCTGTGAATGTGGCTGTTTTGTCTTTTGGAGCACTAGGACATTTCACATGAATTCTAGACTATGAGTAAACTTTGAAGTGTGCAATTATGTATTGTTAATATGGGAACTACTTTGAACAGATCTCTGGAAAATAGTTTTGTAATATGGGTGTAGTTTTATACACCCATATGTATGTAGCTATGTATTTTCTGAATCCCAACTCATAGAATTCATTATTCTAATTTGTGCATGAATAATTCTATTTTTAATATCTCATATGAATAGAGTCATGAAAATGTTTCCTACCATGGTTTGTTTGTCTTATTTAACATGCTATTTACTAGAATCACATATATTGTTTAAAATAAAAGAATTTAGCCATTCTTTTATTATTCCGGAGCTCAGGATATTTAAAACAGAGGATCACTAAGAAAAAATGTGATTAATTTTCTTCTTTTTTTTAACACAATATACAAACACACACCCACACACACGTGCACTCACACACACACACACACACACACACACAGGCACACACAACCAACACCTCCACCAGTTTCTTTATTCATTCCTCTGGTGAGACATAGCAATTTTGTTTCCATACCTTGACTATATTCTATGAGAGGGCTGCTATGAATATAAGCTTACAGTGCAACCATTAAGTTCTTCAGTTCTTCTGAACATAAACACAGCAGTGGGATTTTGGATCATTTGGTAATTTTGTTCGTGTTTGGCAGAGCTTCCCTGCTTTTTTCTATGGCTTCCTTCCCAGTTCATTTCTCACCAACAGAGTAAACAAGTCCAACTTTCTCCACAACTTCCCTGACTGTAGATTATGTAAGATCCATTCTAAGAAATATAAAGTAAAATTTCATGACAGTTTAGATTTGAAATTATCTGTTAGCATCTTTTCTTGTATCTCTTGACTGTTGACATCTTTTATTTAAAATGTCTGTTTAAACCCTTTGCATTTTTTCCTTTCAGCTTATGCACAGTTTTTATTTTTTGTCATTGTTGTTCTACAAATGTGCTAAATTCCCCATACATTAAAGAAAGTACCTTCTTATAAAAATGAGGTCTGTAAGCATTTTCTCTCAGTCTTTTAGCTAGCTTTTCATCCTGTTGAGTAAGCCCATGATTGCTATTTTTATAATTTGCATTTCTTTTTTATACGGGTTTTCTCATTGCAGGACTAGCACTGAACATTCTGTGCAGACTAGAATCATTGTAAATTTCTGAAACTTCTATCTTTGCCTTCCAAAGTTCTGGGGTATCAGGCATCACCTTTGTACAATTTATGTGACATTAAGGAATCAACCTAATGCTTCCTACATGCTAGAGAAATACTCTGATGAAGTTTTTTTCCCTGTGGTTTGGATATTTGGTGTCACCACAAAGATCAATACCTACAAGAGTTTCTTGGTGGGAACCATGTGTCTTCTTCAAGACACAAGGCCTGAGAATAACATGAATGACTTTCTGGTGGCAAAGTCCTGGAGATCCTGATACACTTAGCAAAGCAATGTACAGTTTGCTGAATAATTCTGTCATCTAATAGCTGTGCCAATATACCAAGAAGTTAAGGGAGAAACACATGAAAACAAGAAATAAACAGTGCCAATTATTAAGAGCAAATTTCCAAGTTACGTTGCTTATGGGATAAAAAGGAAAAACCTGGTATATCCACAAAGGAGATGGTGTAGTACATAATGTAGAATGAATTGATCTGTCTTCGAATGCTGAATTGATTTTGAGAACCCAGACCCCACCAGCCATAAATATTACCCACTAGAGACAAATCTGTCTCTCACCATGCATGATGTTGTAACCACAAATGTAGCCAACTGGTGTGCCTCGTTAGAAAACTTCCTTTGTGGTTTGCAACACAGCTATTGCATCTAACATAGACATACAGATCAAATAGGCAATGATTACCAGTGGGAAAGATGGAGGATGGAAGGGGAAAGAGGCAAAGGAACAAACTGGTGATGTTATAACCATCTTTAGAGACTTAGGAAATAATCACTGATTGTAAAACTGTTCATAAAAACCATTGAAACTGTATAAATAAGACAGACTAGGCTATCTGGGACCACTTGTTTGAACAACAGGTGGTGTCAGTCTCTCCTTCAGCTGACATCACACATCCATTCCAGGTCATCGAGCCCATGTGGAGCAAGGCTTCCAGCAGTTTCTCATATGTTTCATTCTAAAAAGACTTGTATTTCAAATAGTGTGTACAAGTCTTCCTGTAAGTGATCTCCTTATATGATGTAAACCACTAGGGAAATTTCTACTTTGTACCCACAGATACTTACTTTTCCTACTATCACTGCTGAAGAATTCACTCCTCGCTGTGAACGTGTTCATTTAAGCCATGTCAAAGACCAACTGACTGAATAGTTTCAAGCTCATGTACCTTGAAATTCAGCATATTGGACTGATGCTTTAACATTCCTTCCTGCGTCTATATCATCCATGCCATTAGTGAATGACAATGTGACTGGAGATAGTACTTTAGATTTGTGATCAATGCCACTGTTGCAAACCGATGACTTTCTCCTAAACACATGCTGCCTCTCCAGTGATTATAACCCCTCAATTCTAAGGTAAGCTTTGTAATGGAATCTACCACAAATTAATGCCAGCTCCAAACTTGTAAGGAAAACTGATTGTTTTTTCATTATGATGCAAAAGATACATTAGGCTCTATGTTGAATTTTGCTACAGAGAAACATTTATCTATTAGAATTAGTATTCTACTCAATAAACTGAACCCTTGACCAGCCTTGGACTTCATTTATTTTTCCAAGAACCTTATGGTGTCCTTATTATTGTACCTGACTAAGTGACTCTTTAATATAGCAGTTTTTCAGTTCATGAGATAGGTTTATTTTAAGCTCTCTTCACTGAAGGTATGAGGCTTATGAGTTTACTTTTCAGAACAAGAAGGCTTCAAGAGCAATGTTCGTTTCCCACTCAACTACACAACTCTCTGTGGTACACTGACTCCCCAAAACAAACAGATTCCACTTAATGTCTTCTAAAGACTTGGCATTAACTATCTGCATTGGGAAAAAGAATGCTGCACATACATACAATCTTGAAAAGAAAAAAATATACATTGTAATGCAACCTTTACTTACTACCTTGTTTATCAGGATATAGTTTCTCAGAATAGTGAGAATTGAACATTATTTTCTGTTTTGAATATGTATCCAAATATGCTGACTTAAATGGGTTTTATGATAATTCCTGTTGGCAGAGCTTATGCCCCAGTGTAAGTGTAAAATCCAGCAAAACTCATGAGTTGCCCCAAAATATGATATTCCAAAATAGGAAATGGGAAAAATATTTCCCTGGCAAATGTTAATAACAGCAGTACAGACACAATATTTTAAACATTATGAAATTTGTATATGCAAATTAGCATCTACCCATTATGGTTGGCATGATATTGCCTGGACCCTCTGTTGTCAGCCAGGACACTGGAAATCAGAATGTCCTATGTGGGCTCATCCTCTAGGCCACATCAGGGAGGCCTAGCCTCACCAACACAGGCAGCTGAGACTGTGCCAGCCTTCAAACTACTCTGTCTGCCAGAGAACTGATTTTGCCCAGACATGGTGACTTCCATTTCCCTCTCCTAGCCTAGGGTAACACTGCAGGTGAAGGGTAACTCCATTTCTTTTCTTTTGGGCACAGGAGCTATCTACTCTGTTTTAACCTCTAACTTGGGTCCCACAGTTCTTTCTCCAATTCCTGTCATGTGGATGGATGAGAACCCCATCCTTCCCATTTCAGTAAAACCTGGGACTGCTTTTGCTTAAAAAGCTGTCTCACTTCTGCTCATGTACTTATCCCTCAGATCTGATGGCATTTGATGACTGAGGTACTGATAGCTCATTAGTTCCTTAAGTTTCTTGCTAAAAATACAGACAGGTGTGTCTCTATTACAGGCTTCATAGTCAGGGATTAACAGGTTTCAGATGTAACTTCAGAGGTTCAGAGTTTTAAATTTCCTCTGGTTGTCTCCTGAAAATGCTCATGCCTTTTAACCCAAAGCCATAGCCTTTTGTTAGGACACCAAAATGTAAATGTGTTCCAGCTGTCTTTCAGATACCTGCAACTTCCTGGGAGAAGTTCTTCTATATCAAGAAATCTGGTCTGATAAAAACAGTTTCCAGAACCCATTTTTACCACAACCATTTTTCAGATATATATATCTTGCAGGTTCACTCCACCTGCCTGGGCCAAGGTCCTCCCATAGAGGGTCCTCCAGATAATGCCTACACCAGCTCCATTCACCATTGCTATCACCTCTCCAGCCTTACGTGGAAACCTACCCAACAACTGGAATCTGGTTTTCTAATGAAGGATACATCTGGTCTGAATGAAGGATACGCTCCTGTCTCACTCATTCACCCTTGCCACCAGGACACTTCTCCATTCCCTTCATTCTGGTAGTTATTACCCTTCCCATGGCTAGCTCCATTCATAGGGCTAATGATGACAATTTACTTTTTCTGCTAACAACCTGTCTTCTCCATCTCCTCAAGGAATGGGCCCCGAGGCCTACAGGATGGCAGCTAACCAAATGTTTCTTCACTCATACTACCCACGGAGAGTGATTCCACTGACTCCTGCCTACTACCCCCTGTAGTGCCCTGCCAGCAGGAAGAAGCCAGACATGAAAGACCATACATATTCCCAAAGAGTCTGGGATGTTATGGTGGAGGCTCCACCCATTCCCTCCTACCCTATTTCCCTCTAAGCCCTTCTTCATCTCAGAAAGCCCACTAAATGATGACCATTCCCTCAGAGATGCTCAAGACCACTCCCACGGGGTAGTTAAACTGCCCTCCCCAAAAGAGATTCGTGGTTTTTCCCGTCTCCCTGTCCTGTCTCCTCTCTCAGGGCCTAAAAGGCCAACCAGAAACATTGTATCCATTAAACATGGGCTTTTCTAATTCAGTTTGATTTGGTCTGATTTGGATTGCTGCATCAGTAGAGAGGCTTATCTATTGGGGTGTAGAAATTTTCACTACCTGTAACATATGTAGCCAACACTGAAGATTTGTAAAAGGCTTAGTTTTAAATAACAGTTTGAATATAGATTCTTATTCCTAATAGGATTCTGTAATCACTTGGGTTGTAGGAACACTCTGAATTAAATCATTCTATATTGAAAAAATTGATGAAGTCATAAAACAACCTGCTATTAAATCATGGAATGCCTCAATTTTCCAACAAAAGTGTGATGAAAGTAAGGAATTAGTATTGTTTTCTGAAGTTTAATTGCATTCAATACTTTTATAAGTTGTATTGAAAAACAAGAGCACGGTTACTTGGAATTCATTTCATTTTGATTTAATTAGACATCCCTTTCACAGAATTTCTTGTAAAAACAAAACTAAAACAAATAGAATTGTTTCTCTATATTTTAATTGTTATTGCAGACAAATGGATGGCACTAGAAGAAACAAACCTGAGTGAGGTAACCCAGTCACTAAAAGAGAAACATGGTATGTACTCACTCAGGTATTTTAGACATGAAGCCGGGGGATGCCAGCCTACAATCCCACTGCCAGAGAGTCTGGGAAACAGAACCTTCATCCAGAGACTGACAGAAGCAGAGGCAGACACCCACAGCTAAACACTGAACCGAACTCCTGGAATCCCGTGACAGAAAAGGAGAACTAATAAGCAAAGGAGTTAAGACTGGGCTGGTTTAACCCACAGAATCAGTTGACCTGAACAAGGGGGAGCTTTTGGACCTCTGATTGATGGCTGGGTGGACAGCATGGGATTGACCTTAGACCAACTGAATGTGAGTATCAGTGAGGAGGTCTAGGTAATCTATGGGGCCTTGGGTAGTATTTATCCCTGGCATACAAATAAACTTTCAGTGCTCATCTCACAATGAGGAATGCTCTCTCAGTCTGGACTCTTGTGGGAGGGCCTAGGCCCTACCCTGGATGAAATGACAGTTACTGGAGATCCACCATGGAGGGCCTCACCCTCCCTGAGAATCAGAGTGGAGACTGGGTGGGGAACTGGGGAGCCTGGTCGGGAGGGAAGGGGAGGGGGGGGGGGGAGGGAGAGGGAGCTGGGACTGACATGTGAAACAAGTTAAATAAAAAAAGAATTTGAAAATATATTAAGTGTGCAAAAGTGAAGATTAACAATGTACTATATAAAATCTTGATATTCACAATTTAGTATAAGGTTATAATATAAAGATATTTGCTATAATATACCACTAATGAAATTCAGGTACACAATTTTAGTAAAGTTTGTATTTATGAATAAAAATAAGATTAGTAGTATGATTCTAAATGACTTAATGATGATTGTCTTGAGAAACTGGTGATTGTGATGTGCAATTTATTTAACTTTTTTCTTTTAGGTATCTTATGCATAGTGTAAAAGAAATTGCAAATCTTTTGTCAAACAAACGCCATTTAGATGTAAAATACACAGAGGATCACTGCAGGCATATTGAGGCTAGAAAAAAGTTAGCAAAACAGAAGTCACACATAATGGACTTCTGCCAGCTGCAATCTTTGCACCAAACCTGTTAGGACAGAATGTTCATATTCATTCAAACTTTAATGAGTTTCAAGGATGTTTGACATAAGACTCATAAACCATGTACACAAAGCTACTTGTAGACTAAACTTTTAAATACTTATCTCATTTTGAATGGTCTCTACCATATAAACAAACCCCATTCTTCTAAATGGCTACTGTTGAAATGTACATTTTGTAACGTTTCTATGTGAACAATGTATTCAAGTAAAAATAAAAACAATGCTGTGACATCTTGGCTGAGTGTGATATGGGTGGAATTAACCAAAACTGGCTAAAAAGACAAATCCAGGATATGCTCATATGGCTATGTGCCATGGATATCTGGGGATACATGGGTTTTGTTAAAAACAAAATCAAAACTCTTTGTTTCTTGCTTATTGAGGGAAAAAGAGCCTTTAAAATCAACCATAAAGCCCGAGTGTCTGAGGACTCTATCTGCCAGCATTATGATTATGTTCAGAGTTATGTAGTGAATTTGTGTGAACAAAGTGATTTCCCTGCCTTGATATGGGTCCCTTCACTGGAAAGGATTTGAAAATATAATTTAAAGTACATGTTGACACATTTTATTAAATTTGTGGGGAATTTGAAATACAGTGTCTTGAGAGTTTTTAAGTGATTCTGGAGCATGTGTACAGAGATAAACAAGACAGCACAAAAGATTCACATGGAGAACATGATGCTATTTTAGAGAGAAACATAGTACAACAATTACAGAATGATTAAACATAAATTATGTTATGATTATGCCACCCTACCATAAGAGAATACATGTTCTTAAACACATTCGGAGAAAACTGTTAGTTCATGGGAGTCTTTCATTCTTTACAAACTGCACCTTCCAGCCTTCCAGGACCAGTCACTGTAAACCATCCCCAGAAGACCATAAAGACATTGATGGAGTCTTCTTTCAACATCAGGTAAATAACAAGTGGTGATCTGACAGACTAAGGAGCAGCCTCTCAACCACTCTCTCCTGTTATTTCTGAAAATGGTGGTGGAGATTATAATTCTGCCTCTGGGAAATGGGATCCTGATGCCTGAACCAAGATGCTTTAGCATGCTGCTGCCACTAACTGGTGAGGTAAATTAGCATATATGCTTAGCAGCTAAACACTGTCCTCTTCCTATCTGGTTTGGTGTTAGTGTTTCCTGTACTCCTCGGATGGACATAGATAGGAATGTCATGGTCTTCAGCTACCCAAGATGCATTGCTGGGATATCTGATGGACACTATCAAACTACTCTAGTCTAAACTGATCAGATGAAAGCATAAAGTGAAATGATGGAGATCTATGTATTTTTTTAATTTTTATTTTAAAAATTCAGTTTTCATTTTACATACCAATCTCAGTTCACCCCACCCCTTCTTCTGGTTCTCCCTGTTCCCAACCTCCATCCACTCCTCTCAGGGGGTAAGGCCTTCTGTAGGGAGTCAACAATGTCAGGCATAACAATCTGAGGCAGGACCAAGCTCCTCCTCTCTGTATCAAGACTGAGCAAAGTATTTCACAATACAGACTTGGCTCCAAAAGGCCATTCATGCACCTAGGATAGGTCCTGGTGCTACTGCCACCCTTGTCAACAAGGTCTGTGTTATTTTCATAGCTGTTAGAGGAATGCCAATTTTTCAGAAACATGCACATACACACATACACATGTTATGTGTGGGGGTGGGGTAAGGGGGTGGATTTTCTCACTTTTCTCTACACAGGTCATATACACTCTCATCTCATTATTTTGGCCATGTCATCTCATTTTATTATAAGACCTAGGCTAATCTCTTGCACATTTGAAACCATTATAGTTTCAGAAAGCCTTGTCATAAGTTACTCCACATTACCATGGTCTCTAGACAACCTTCCTAATTAAGTGAGCAGGTGCAATTTCTGCTTAAATGTGAAGTAAAATTGACTCTCTGCCAAACATTCATTTATTCAAACAGGTCAATGGCAACCTATTGTAACAGTCAAGGTGTGGCACACTAACTTCTCAATAGATCAAAGGATACTTCCCAAATATTCTTAATTATTCCTTTTCCAATATAACCATATTTATCCCCATGGAGTGCTGTGCCCTTGCTCCACAGGCTATGAATAGATTTTGAGATGTTGTTGCTGTCATCTTCCTAGAATTGAGTGTTTAAAATTGGAATTTCCTATATTCTTTATCTCAATATCTTTTACCTTGTGTGGAACAACTGAGGTGGAGATCATGAAAAAATAGACAATAGTTAAGGTTTCTTAATAAACAATCTAAATATGAAATTGAAATAAAATGTGCAATAAATCTTAGAAATTTGATAGAATCATTCACCTACATTGCTTTGTATGATTTAACATCTGTGTCTGTGAACACAGAGCATGTGGACTTTGTATCATGCACGCTGTTGTGACACTCAGTGTCAACTCTACTTGAAACACCTTAGCTCAGAATGGAGAACATTTGATTATTAAAATTGCTGTTTGCCGGGCGTTGGTGGCACACGTCTTTAATCCCAGCACTTGGGAGGCAGAGGCAGGCGGATCTTTGTGAGTTCGAGACCAGCCTGGTCTACAGAACGAGTTCCAGGACAGCCTCCAAAGCCACAGAGAAACCCTGTCTCGAAAAACCAAAAAAAAAAAAAAAAATGCTGTTTGACGAAGTAGATAACTAGACAGAATGGTTAGTGAGGGACCAGCATGCCTGTTTTCTAGACATGACAGGAATGACACGCCCATGATGTCTCAATAGTAATAACAAGATATGCACAATAGTCATACCAGTCAACATGACTATGCGGATGGAAGAAAACCTTACAAGGCTCCAATTCCAGATAATGAGCTGTGGGTAATTAATGGCTATTGAGAGACAGTGAATCAGTTTTCTCCAGGAACAAATATTTGATAGGTTATCCAATCGTGAGTGGACAGCTTTAAACACATGTATATAGGATTAACTCTAAATACTCAGTAGGTTATATACATATAATATATACATTATATGATTAATAATTAAGAGCTTGTGAATTTGAAAAAGAGTGGAAACAAGGCACACGAAGGGTTACAAAGGGGGGCAAGTAGTGTAAAATATGTGATTACAGACCTCATGTATGAAATTATGTACATTATATATATATGTGTGTGTGTGTGCACAGATATATGCACATGTATGTAAAAATTTTCATCAAAGGAAAGGAGACTACTCTCTAGAGAATGGGAGAATGGGATCATAAGAAGGATTCTAAGGAAAATAACTGGAAGGGACATGAAGTAGAAAAAGGAGGGGGAAAAGAAATATAATTCTACCTTAATTTTAAAATTTAAAAATAAATATTCAAATTGCTGTTTGGGCTTATTTGAATTTTATTTAAAGATATTGCCATTTTACTTTGGTCTTTAAAAAGTGGTAAAATAATATCTAGGCTAAAGAATTATTCCAATAATAAATTGCTTCCTTGATTAATATGAGTGAACATTTGCTAGGTATTCTTATTCCAAGTGTCTACACAGCTGGGTGTAGGTGTTCATTAGTGAAATGTTTAAGAAGTTCTTTCCCTCACCAACAGTATCAACAGGGGGTAAACACAATAGCTACATATTTGCTGGATACATACTTTCTGTTCAATTCCAGTCCTTCCCTATAAGGAATTCTCATACAGTTCACAACACTTCCATTTGCTTTATGGAATCCCAGGAAAGGTGTTGCCCTCAATGCCAGCCCTTCCAATATTCTTCATCTCATTGTAACCTGGGTGTTCTTAGCATATTAAATTTTAATATCCTTGCGAAAAGTTGCTTGGTCTCTTTCTTCATCTTTGTTCTGCATAATAATTTGTAAGTAATAGTAGGACTAAATTGCTTTGGTGACAATAAAGTCTGATGGTCAATTTATGACTCTGGAGTTTACTTCTATTGTTTTATATACTTTTCTTCTGCATGAGAAGAAAAAGTAAGTATACATCGCTCATCATTATCAGAATTTAAGATCCAAGATAGGTAAAAGTACATACGCTGCATAAATAATAAATAGGTTGCCTTGTTTTTAATAACAGAGAAAATAATTTATTTTTCTATGCTAATATTTGTTTCATTGCTTTTTTATTTCTCTCATTAGCACTAGACCTCACATTATTAAAAATTGCATATATATCCCACTTACACACACACACACACACACACAGACACACACACTATATTAGGGGTGGATGTTCACGTGAGTGCAGGTCTCACCCAACCCAGAGGGGATCAATCACTGATAGCCAGAGTTACCAGTGGTGTGAGCCACACAACATGGCAAACTGATATATATATTTCTTCCTAGAGAGAAGATTATGTGTCACACTTCAGCCCCTGCTTTACAGCGAGGTTTCCAGCCTGAATCTGAAGTCACAGTGAGACACCTTTGCTGTGTAATGGTTTATATACAATGAATACCAGTTCTTCATTTCTTTCATTTAACTTTGATTTCACTTGCTACATTTTAAACATAAACATAATCAATTTTTTGGCACAACAGCATTTTTCTTCTATTTTTTAAATAATTAAGTAATTCTTGGAAGAACAGACATAAACAAAGAACTGGAAGATGCATTCTACAAAAGAGAGACAATACTTTACAAAAAAACTATGACTGTCATACAGATAAAGTATTTACTTGTTTGATGTCACCCACTTTAATGACTATTGTGAATAAAAAATATAACAAATAAGAATTATTGGTATTGCCTTAGTTTCTCCTCTCAAGTAAAACTCCCTGGACTGGATAAAACGTTCAAAGAAATTTGACTGAGAAAAATAATTAAATGCTCATTTTTGTAAGCCACTTCTCTAATGATGTTTCTTCTTAAAAATGGAAATTCTTCACATGAATTATGTTTACAACAAAATGAATAGGAAATATAAAATCATATTTAGTTAAATATACTAAGGTTTTGAAATTATTTTTTAAAAACCTTTAGTCATTAATTTTTGATGTTGCACTGTTTGGTTCTGTCAGCTTGACACATTTTTCTGGTAAGAGGGATAATCCCTTTATAATATTGGAGTCTAGGTATTGTTTCCATCTCATGTAGTGAAAAGTAAATCCAATCTTAAAAAGTATTTGGTTATTATTTCTGTAGCATTTGTGCCACTATTTCAGACAGGCAGAGCATTGTTGAAGGTCATGAGATTCATAGATGCTATTATTTATGACTACTTTTCTCCTCTGATAGAGTTCAGAGTGCCTTTCAGAACCAGGAAAGCTAGTCGTAGGGTGAAGCTTCTAGCTGAGGATTAACTTGACTTCTCCATGTCTGGTAATATATGTAACTTTTGTCTTCAACAATAGAATTTTACCATCAGATGGTAGAGACCAATTAGACATCTTGACCATAGTCTGTGAGGTCTGATATGGTAGGGCCTCCATGGGAATCCTTTGGACTGACACTACAAAATGGCTTAGAACCTGAGACTAAATATGTCATGGGCCTGTGGGAAAACATCCTAGTATATTCTAAGGGAACACAGAAATAAAATGACTCCTAATGACATATTGTCATACTCACAGATCAGTGTGTCACTCAGTCCTCATCAGAGATGCTGCTTCTTGTGGTTAATAGAAAGTGACACTGATGTCTAGGGCTGGACAATGTGCAGTCAGGGTAGACTTTGGAGTACTCAGTTCTAAGTAAGGTGTCTTTATCAAACCCCTCCCTCATGAAGCTCAGGATTTTATTCAGAAGAGATAGTAAGATTGCAAGTGCCAAAGGTGGTAGATGACTCCACAGAAATATTATCTTCTATGTTACAAGACTGATGCACACATGAATTCACATAGACTGCCACAGAACTTACAGAGCTTGCAAAGGTTCAAGCTGGACAGGGCCCCAGGACTGAGAAGGGGAAGTAGATGCAGAGTCCCACATGTAACCAAGAAGCTCTTGGTAATTAACACCTGTTGACATAGAGTAAATAAGTTTTATCCAATGGAGTGATAATGGGTATACCATCCACATTCTTTTTTTTTTTTTTTTGGTTTTATGAGACAGGGTTTCTCTGTATTGTTTTCGAGGCTGTCGGTCCAGCCTGGCCTCGAACTCACAGAGATCCGCCTGCCTCTGCCTCCCAAGTGCTGGGATTAAAGGCGTGCGCCACCACCGCCCGGCACCATCCACATTCTAAGGAAGGCCCCATGCTTAGGAGTAGTCAGTCACCACACGATAATCTTCATGGGTTTTTTTGTTTGTTTATTTACTTTTGTTTTATTTTGGCTTATTTTTCTCATATTCACTTTTTTATTTGTTTTCATTTTCATTTAGGGTTTTCTTTTTCTTTTGTTTATTTTTCCAGAAAGAGACATAGAAAGAGAAAACATGAACTTGTGTGGAGACATGGGGAAGAGCTGGGAGAAGATGGATGAGGAGGAAAACAAGATTAAAATATATAAAAATTTGAATAGAAATTACCAAATGCTGAGAAATATTCCTTTTTACACTGTAAAGATATGTTGCTCTCATTAGTTTTATAAGTAGCCAACTGACCAATAGGTAGGCAGGAAAATGTTAAGCCGGAGAGCCAGACATAGAGAACTCTGGGATGAAGAAGGGCAGAGTCTCCAGCCATACTCAGAGGAAGCAGAAAATGAACATAATGTACTGAAAAAAATGTACCACCACATGACAGGGTGTAGATAAGAAATATCAGTTAATTTAAGATGTAAGAGCTAGTTAGTAACACGCCTAAGCTATCAGCCGAGCATTTATAATTAATGATAAGCCCCTGAATCATTATTGGGGAGCTGGTAATCCCAATGAAAAACCATTCATACAACTAAACATAATTTACAATGGCCTTTAGGGAAGTCTGTGAGTGTGTTGTCTCAATTAATGACTGATGTGGGAGAGGCAATATTGCTGTAAGTGTTGCCTTCCCTGGGCAGGTGGTTCAATAGTGTACAAGAAAACGGCCTGAGCAAGCTATGGGAAACAAGTCAAAAAGCAATGTTTCTCCATGGTTTGCTTCAGTTTCTGCCTCCAGGTTCCTACCTTGAGTTCTTTCCCTATCTTCCCTTAATGATGGAGTCTGACACAAGAATTGTGAAATGAAATAAACCCTTTCCTACCAAAGTTGCATTTGGTCATGCTGTTTTATTACAGTAATATAAATCCTAACTAAGACAGATGTCTTTGTCTTTTAATTGGCTGCCAGAGAACTAGCAGTCAATGAGAAAACATAAATAGACTGAAAAAAATTAAAACAAAACAATGTTATGTCTGTGAAATTCAGTTTAAACTGTGAAATCATTTTATCAACTTGTCTGCTCAGAAAGAAGCACAAAAGTAGAAACAAATTTGTTGAGAGGATAGTCTATATGAGATGATTTCAATGTTGTCTCCACCTCTCACATGTATTTCACAAAGAAGATTAGTGATCAACATCAATATTTAGGTTTGCTTTTGGATCACATAAGTCTTTAGTCTTCGTTGTCTTACATTGATTAAAATACAGCATCATTTCCAAACAGACACTGAATTGCATTCTCTATTATAATGCTGAGAAATCTGCAAAATGTATTCTTTTATCAATGATGTACCTTCCCTTGAATTGAAACTTTTGAATGTAAGAAGTTAGCTCAATCACTTCTGAAGGAATATGTGAAGTATTGCAATCGGTAAGCATGAAGCATCAACATACTTATTTCCTGTATTTACTTTGAAATAATAGCAAGACAAAGATACCATTCTTCAGTAATCTTTTTATGCCTTACTAACTGTATTACAGGCTTTGTGATAATATTTCAAAGAAATTAATATAGATAAATTCAAAATACATTTTTGTAAAACATATAGAATATGAAGAATAACAAGAAAATTTTCAAAAATTGTTACTGAAACAGAATTTAGCTTTGAACATCTAAACTTAGTGTGGTCACAGATGGACAGATTCATGTCAAATGTTGAGTTTGGACTCGTGACAGAGATGATATTAACCATGAGCTTCTCATTGATCAGTAGGCCTTTCTCCTGCTTTTCCTTTAATTGTTTGACTAAGGCTGAGGTCCAAGTGAAACTTAGGTTGGGTTTCTGTGGTCATGCCCAGTCCACATTTGAGGCCATGAAATAAGAGGAATAGAGAATGCCAGCCTGTTTCATAAGATGAAGGATGCAATAAATTCTTCAATTGAATGGTAAATTTCTTAAGGCTAAAAAATATTTAAAACTCTGTCTGTCAAGGCTATGTATAAAGTAGATTAAATGGAAAGGAGAATCTTCCAATCTCTAACTTCTCATGTGATTAGTATGAATTTTTCTTCCGACATATGCTTTTACCTACCTAGAAGAGTTCTATCCAAGAACTTGGGATCTCACACCTTTAATCCCAGCAGTAGGAAAGTGGAGACAGGAAGTGATATGGTAAGCTATTAAAGTGAGATTAGTGAATTCATACTAGGCTTCTAAGGGATGCTAAGAAGAGGAACATGCATAGGAATGGGAATAATAAAAGCAAAGGAAAAATGTTGTGAGGTGTGGCAGGAACTAGTTAAGTATATAATACAAAAAGGGGGGCTTATGTGTTTATCCCGGTATCTTCAAATGAGTCAACCTCTGGTCTTAGGAAGATCCAATAGAAAGATGAATGGACACAGGATAAGTAAAGGGAAGGGAAAGGAGTAAAAGTAAAAAGGGAGGAAAAAAGAGCAAGGTAGAGGGAGAGAGAAGTGGTTGAAGATATCAGAAAATGGGTCACAGGTTGATTGTTGTTTTTATCCCGCAGTGGATACATGAGTTTTCTCCCAGATACTGGTCTCCTCTCTTGATTTTGGCCGGTTCATTTCTAGTTTCCTTGTTTTCTATCTGCCCTTGTATACAGAATTCTCTTGTCTGTTCTGTGAGCTGTGGATGGCAGAGATAAACACTTAGCTGTGTTTGTTTCACTGTCACCACTGGTAATTAGTTCCCAAACTTTGGGTGCTGATGTGGTCTTAGGGACTGTGGCTGGGCACTTCTTCATTAAAAGCTCTACTAGTATAGATTTGGTATACTTCCAGATGGGGATTCTTTAGGGTAGCTTCTCAGAATATTCTAGGATCTGCATCCATGGAGGTGCTTGCATTACTTGAAGCCCCATCAGTAAACTTAGACCTATGGTAGAGAAAGTTTATGGGTCTGGAGGGAGAAAAGGTGTTTCAAGCATTGATCAAGTTAACTCCAAGACTTTAGAAGTAGCTGATAGAAAGATAACCTATTCCTGTTCTGCTTGTCCCTCAAACTGTATTCAGGCACTAGTTCCTATATGGCCTGTGATATGCTGTTTTATTCAGAAGTTCTTGCTGAACTTTACACATTTGATTTTTAAGATGGACATATATTTTGATATAAAGGTTTTTTTCAACTATATTATGTGTATACACAAACAGGAACAAAGTAGTTTTTGTACAAGTACATTCACATCTATATGCAAGTGAAACTAGAGGGGGAAATCTATAGTATAAGGATACATCATTAAGGTAAGAATCTCTCAAAGAATGGAAAGCTGTATGTGGATTACAAAAAGAGCGATGAGACCAAATAAACATATAGGTGTGTGTATCAATATTTGAGAATCACAGTCTTTCAACACCTCACACAAGCAATTTCTTTACCAACACTGCCAACATGATTTTGATGCCTTTAATGATTATATTTTACATTATTGTCTAAACACAGATTCTTAGACCAGTTAAGTCTAGAGGGATAGAGATAATTCTTCAAAAGTAGCAGAGAGAATATCTGTCCTACTGTCATCCTTCCTAAGACAGCATTCCCTGTACACTGTAGCCCTTAATAGCACCAAGTTTCTGCTTACATGCACTTTTAATTTTGGAATGTTCAATTTTGCCTTTTTGTGTTAAAAATCATGATAGATGTTCTTCTTGCTTCTTGCATTGAATGAAAAAATATTATAAAGATAAACTCTTATATCCAATTTTCTAATCACTATTACAGATAATTTTCAAGATAATATAATATGGTTGTACCCTTTAAGAGTGAAAGAGCTGTAATATGTTATCCTTGATTAGGACCTAGTAGGTGAGATTGTGCAAGATGGTACCATTTTGTGAATTCAGTCAAAGTGACCTGGGTCTATAAATGATAAGAATAAAGGGAATAAGAACTCGATGTGGAGTTATTTTGTTGTTGGAACATTCAGACTTGTGAGTAATCAATGGTTTAGAGGCAAAGAAATCAACTCCTTCAGGACTTCATTATTATTTTTCAAATATGTACCCTGGCCATCATATATTTGGGAGAAGATGTTATAATTCATACCATTCAGTTGTATGTAGTTAAGGACTTTCTCCACCTAGTTTCTTAACACCATATTCATTTCTTCAACTTCAGCATAATTTTGAAGGTGATGATTATGATTACAGTATGTAACTTTGAAAGATAGTACTTACACCCTTTATGTCATTCACTGTCTGAGCCAAGAATAAACTCCTTTCCTTTAGAAACACAACTGGAATATTAACAAGGATTACAGAAGCCATACAAGGTATTTTGGAGGGAGTGTATATGATGGTTCTTAGTTACATAACAAGATCCTATGTGAGGAACCTTCAAAACTTTCACATTAACTATATATTTGACACATAATATTGATGTCCATTTAGAGTGTTTAAAAATTCCATTTACAAATTTAGGGAAAGAAGCAATAATTAGGGATAGTCAATGTTAATTATGGGATGGATTATATTTTAGAAAAATATAAAAGCTTTGGATTAATAGTTTGCTCAATTTCTGAGCCATTCATATAAATAAGTTATTGTTAAGGCATTGGGTGATTTGAACACAGGGCTATTTTGACTATCTACAGACTGATGATGATGGGTGATGGCTTGGATCTTTTGATATACAGTTTTGTCAGATGTCAGCTCACTGTGGGAATGTTCTCACACAGTATTATTTAATCCTCCCTTCTCTCTTGCTATGCCTTAAGAGGGAAACATTTGCTTGGTCCTGTTCAAATTCCTATCATTGGTACTGACCAGAATTTGACACAGTTCTTAGCAGATCTAAGGTGATGGTGGCTATGTGATAGACCAAACCCATGAGCTAAATAAGCCTTTCTTCATTTTAAAACCAGCAGCAAGCCGGGCGTTGGTGGCGCATGCCTTTAATCCCAGCACTTGGGAGGCAGAGGCTAGCGGATCTCTGTGAGTTCGAGACCAGCCTGGACTACCAAGCGAGTTCCAGGACAGCCTCCAAAGCCACAGAGAAACCCTGTCTCGAAAAACCAAAAAAAAAATGAAAATTAAAAAAAAAAAACCAGCAGCAAGGGATCTTTAACTGCAGTAACTCAAGTTGATGTTTTATATTACCCTATTTTTTCCACATAACCAATGATTTAATTGTGGTCTTGTTGCCCTGCCCTTGGGGTTCTAACAGCATATGACCTCAGCTTCAGCAACTAAGAGCACCACCTGTGCACATATACTATTTTTTCTTTAAAAGGGGCACTCCTACCTCCTATCTTTTTCTCTTTCATTGTCTCTGCTTCTCTGCCCCTCTCTCCATCTCTCCTCTCCCTCCCTTTCCCTCCCTCCCTCCCCTCTTTTCCCTCCCCTCCAGTCTCTCCTCTCCTCTCTTCTACTCTCCTTTCCTCTCCTCTCCTCTCCTCCCCTCTCCTCTTCTGCTGCTCCTGTCCCCAGAGGCCAGTCTCCTGTTGGACCTCCCCTCTTTCCCATTCACTTTACCCCAATAAAAAAAAACCCTACTTACATGCCACTTTAAAACATTGACACTCACAAATAAATATTAAGTGGAATTACAAGATAATATATATATCTGTTTTGCTTTCATATACTATTGCCTGCCTGAATTGATTCACCTATACCTTAACCATAACAAAGAATATAAAAGACAAAAATGCAATGACATTTGTATGTATTATGACACCATGAGTATTTCTTCTTACAGGCTTTGTTTTCTTTTGTTAATTCAATACAGTTGCAAGAACATTGCACATGAATGACGTGAGAAGACAGCTACATTCACAGAATACCTGGTCTCAATAATCCTTGAATTTTAGATTTATTTAAATGTTTTAGAAATGATCATGCATATTATCCTTATATCTCAAAAATAATGTATAAGGAAAGGTAGTTTTGTTTTGTATGAGAAAATAAGCTCAATAAGAAAGGTGGAAAAAAAGGACTATACTGATACCTGAGGACATTTTGAATAAATATGACATGAACATTGAATTTTTTTATTTTTAAATTTAAATTAGAAACAAGGTTGCTTCACATGTCAATCCCAGGTCCCTCTCTCGTTCCCTCCTGTCCTCCCAAGCCCTCCCACCAACTCCCCCCAACCTCCCCACCCCAGTCCCCACTCCTTTCCCCAGGCTTCACCCTCCCTGGGGAGTATCCAGAGTCTGTCATCTCATCCAGGGCAGGGCCTAGGCCCTCCCCTAAGAATCGAGTCTTAGAGAGTGTCTCTCACTGTGGGATGGGCACCAAAAGTCCATCTGTATGCCAGGGATAAATACTGATCTACTACCCAAGGCCCCATAGATTGCCTAGGTCTCCTCACTGACACCCACATCCAGGGGGTCTTGGTCAGTCCCATGCTGGATTCCCAGCCATCAGTCTGGGGTTCAAGAACTCCACCTTGTTCAGGTCAGCTGTCTCTGTGGGTTAAACAAGCCCAGTCTTGATCCCTATGCTCATCAGTCCTCCCTCTCTGTCTCTGACTTCCTTGAGTTCAGCTCAGTGTTTAGTTGTGGCTATCTGCCTCTACTTCGCACATTGAATTTTTGATTCTCTTTTTTGTGTTTATTTGTTTATTGTTTGTTTTTATATCCCACCCAAAGTTTTTTTTCCATCCTCTTCTTCCAGTTACTCCACCAACCTCCTTCTTCCTGCCCACCACCATCCACTTCTCTTCATTCTTTTTTTTCAGAAAGGGGCAAGCCTCCCATGGATATCAACCAACCACGGTGTATAACGTTGCAGCTAGACTTGGCATCTCATTTCCTATTAAGACTGCACAAGGCAACCCAGCAGCATGAAAGGGTCCCAAAAGTAGGCAACATATTCAGAGACAGACCCTGCTCCCATAGGAAGGTTAAGCTACAGAGTTGTAACATATATGTAGAAGACTCAGGTCAGTCCCATGCAGGAGTCCTGGTTGTTGATACAACCTCTGTGAGCTTCTGTGAGCACAGGTTAGCTTGTTCTGTGAGTTTTCTTGTGGAGTCCTTGAATCCTCTGGCTGTTACAATCCTTCATCCCCCTTTTTGAGAGGGTTCCTCAAGCTCTGTCTAATGTTTTGTTGTGGGTCTCTACATCTGTTTCAATCAGTTGCTTGGTAAAACCTCTCTGATGACAACTGGGCTAGGCACCAATCTATGAGTGTAGCAGAATATCATTAGGAATAATCTTGTCGACTTTTTCACTTGTTCTTTTGAGAAATGGTTTCTCTGTGAAACAGTCCTAGCAGTCCTGGAACTGGATTTGTAGAACACGCTGGCATTGAACTCACAGAGGTCTATCTGACTCTGCCTCCTGAGTGCTGGGATTAAAGCCATGAGACGCCATCACCCAGACATTTTATTGACTTTTATTTAATTTATTTTCTTTTATTGACTTTATTTATTTATCTACTTATCTATTTATTTATTTTTCTAGTCATGTTTGGCTCTATAGTATGTCTCTGGGCTATTCATTCCCTGGGTCCTGGCCCTTCTGGCTATGTCAGGTGTATGCTACCTCTCACGGTATGGATCCATTCATTGGTTGGTCACTCCAACATTTTCTGTACCATCTTTAGTCCAGCATATTTTACAGACATGGCAAATTATAGGTCGAAGATTTTGTGGCTGGGCCGGTGTCCCAATACTTCCATTGGAAATCTTGCCTGGCCACAGAAGATAGCCAGTTGAGGCACCATATTCCCCACTTCTATGAATCTTAGCTAGGGCCACTCTTACAGAATGCTGGCAGTTTCCATTGAATTACATCTCCAGCTCTTCCCAGAGATGTCCCTGGTTTGTTGTCTCTCTTAATACTCTCTCCCTCCATCGACCTCAACCCAATCTATCCTGTTCCCATACCCACTCCACCCCCACTAAGACCCCCATCCACTAGTGATATTCCTTCTGTTTCCCCTTTACAGTGAGATTAATGCATCCCCCTGGGCCTTTGAGCCCTCTTTGTTACTTCTCTGGGTTTACAGATTGTAGCATAGTTATCATTTATGAATGATATCTAGTTATAAGTGAGTACATGTTTGTCTTTCTGGGCCTGGGTTACCTCCTTCAGGGTAATCTTTTCTATTTCCATCCATTTGCCAGCAAATTTCATGACATCATTGTAGCACATTTTCTTTATCTATTCTTTGGTTGAGGGGCATCTAGGTTGTTTCCATTTTCTGACTATTGTGACAAGAGTTGCTATGAACATAGTTGGTAAAGTGTCCCTGTGGTATAGAGGAGTGTCCCTTGGGTATGTACCTGAGAGTGGTATAGCTGGGTCTTGAGGTAGACTGATTTCAATTTCTGTGAAATTGCCAAATTGATTTCCGAAGTGCATATACTAGTTTGCACTCCAACCAGCACTGGAGGAGTGTACTACATGATACACATCCTCCCCAGCATGAGCTGTCACTTGCAATTTTTGATATTAGCCATTCTTACAGGAGTAAAATGGTGTCTCAAAATCATTGTGATTTGCATTATCCTGACAGTTAAGGATGTTGTACATTCCTTTAAGTGTTTCTTGGCCATTTGAGATTCTTCTGTTGAGAATTCTCTGTTTAGATCTATTCTCATTTTGAATTGGATTATTTGGTTTCATGATGTCTAGTTTCTTGAGTTCTTTATATAATTTGGATATTAGTTCTCTGTCAGATGTGGGGTTAGTGAAAATCTTTTTGGAGCTGCACTTAAATGCACAAAATAACTTTTCAAAGAAGATTATAGGATCCAAAAAATATAAAGTGGATATAAACAATTTAGTCACAACTTTTTAAGATGAATATCAGAAGTACACATGAATTAGCTAGATCAGAGGCAAGAGCCTCATCAATCATGTCCCAATAAGACTTGCATTATCCCTAAATCTAGAAGAATGAGTTAAGTTTTGGTAAAGTTGGAGAATTTGAAGCTTAGGTAACTTATTTTTTTAATTAACAGCACTCTGTTAATTGCTTCAATAGCACCAATATTAAAATTGATATTATTAATTGCATTTTAGACAATATACAAGTTCTAATCTGGTTCTTGTGGAGATTCTGTGTTACCTATGAGTGGGAGTCAAGTTTTCCTATCTACAAGATCTCATGAGCCCTGAAGCTAAAGCCAGAATTATTTCACCTTGGACTTTGAAGTTAAATAATTCTAATGCAATCCAAGTAAGTTTATCCCATTGTTACCTCTAAGAAATGTACCATAATTACTGTACTAGAAAGCAAGCAAACATACAATCTTATTCACACAGTAAACTTGACACTATCCTCTAAAGGTGTTCATTGCCAACTCCATGAATATACACTATGGTCAAAGCTGTTAGCATCTTTTCTTCCAGGATGTGTACAAATGTGACAGACATATAGAATGTTGACTTCCCATTGATTTGCAAAAATGTGAATATTTGAGTTACTATGTAGAATTCGTATTGAACATTTTTATTTCTAAAGTTACAAAATGGAAAATGTCTCTGAAGACAATTAGCATTATACTTGAATTCACATTTTAAAAACAATTAAGTAATTATGATAATTATTTCAATAGTGTGTGACTTGAAACTGTGAAAACAAATAAAATACGTTGGTGAACATAGCAACATTCAAAATAAGTAATTTCAGAGTTTTAAAATTACCCAAATTACTGAATAATTGTTTTTATAGATGTTTACTATTTAGAAAATATTTGTATCTTTTAGTTATTATTTTTTTTGTTGTATGTGTGTGGAACGGAGGTTGTACTGTTGGGTTTTGTGCCCATGTAGTCTGACAGAATATCCTGGCTCTGGAGTTTCAGGTGATTGTGAGCTGCCTAACTTGGTTGCTGGTACCTGAACTTGGGTCCCCTCAAGAGTAATACATACTCTTACCCTCAGAGCCATCTCTCCAGACCCAATGTTTTTTATTGTTACTTTTATAAAATGTTTAAGATTAATGTTGGTGGAGTGTTGTGAATGGATCAAATCTGGCCTACCACCTGTTTTTAAAGCAAAATGTGATTGGAATATAGGACTAGAAACCAAGCCAGTGTGCCTGTATACTGAAAAAGCATACCCCTCCAGTACAGTTCTTACTGTACTTACTTAGCACAGCCACCTTCAGAACTTTGTAACTCACTTTTGTGACTGGTTCTCGGCTAGAATCACAGGGTATATATGACCTACAAAGGGTTACATGTCATTATCTAGCAGTTTATTAAAGCTTTGTGACTCCACGTCTAGAGTACAAAGAGGTTCTATGATTTTTAATCAGAAATTTGGACAAGGTCTTGCTTTCATTAACACACCTTTGCACAAAAATATTTTTTCCTTAGGCAACCCTCATAGCTTCCCATTGCAGCTTCCTAAGTAATCTGTGTCACTGTATTCTAATCAGAACTGAGATTTCCATTTTTTATGTAATAAGTACATATTTTAAAACTATTGATACTTTAGTAAAATTTTCCAATCATTCTAAACTTTTTCTCAAGGTACGTTGTTTGATTAAGTTTAGCAAGTTCCTCTCCCATTCAGGCCCTCTCCCAATTTGATCATTCCATGACCCACTAGGAGATTAGGGAGAAACCTGGTGTTAGGGAAAATCCCAGGAATCTACAAGGATGACCCCAGCTAAGACTGCTAGCAATAGTGGAGAGGGTACTTCACCTGCCCTTCCCTTGTAATCAAACTGGTGACTATCCCAACCCAACTGTCATCACAGAGCCTTCATCGAGTAACTGATGGAACCAGATGGAGAGACCCACAACCAAGTACCAGGCTGAGCTCTTGGGATCCAGGTGAAGAGAAGGAGGAGGGAATACATAAGCAACAGAGGCCAAGGTCATGAAAGGGAAATCTACAGAGACAGCTGAACCAAACTCATGGGAACCGATGAACTCTAGACTGACAGCCCTGGAGCCTCCATGGGACCTAACTAGGCCCTCTGTATGTGGGACACAAATGTGTAGCTGGTTCTATCTGAGGGTTCCCTGATGGTAAGACCAAGATATTCCTGGTGCATGAGCTAGCTTGTTGGAGTTCATTCCCTAGGATAGAATGCCATATTCAGTCTTAATGCAAGGAGAGGATCTTGGTGCTGCCTCAACTTAAAGGGTCAGGCTTTGTCACCCTCCATGGGAACCCTTACCCTGTATCAGGAGTGCATGGTTTGGCAGAGAGGGAGACAAGGGGAGACGGGAGTGATTGAGGGAGAGCTGTGGTTGGAATACAAAATGAAAATTTAAAAAACAAACTAAAAAAAAGATAGTGAAAAAGCTTAGCAAATTCTGAAACAGAGAGAGATGCTTTCACCAATATGAAAACTCAGAATGTTAGTTTCCAAAACTTTATTTCAAAATCTCCATGCCTTGAGCGAGTAGGGGAAGTGAGAACATTCGAACCATCTGAAATCACCTGTAAAAATGGGCTACAGGTAGAATTCCAGGAATCCTTCAGGAAGAGTATCCACTTAGTGGGATGTATTTTCTAACTAAGAGTCAAGGTGACATTCCTGGAGTACTACAATGGAATTTTAAAATGTATCACTGTTCTTTATGTTTGAGAGACTGGAGAATTTTAGTAGTCTTTCTTCAGAGCCTACTAATGTATGATCCCGTGGGATGCTTTATGTCATTCCCCTACTCCAATCCAGTGTATGCCGTCCTAGTTCCTTTGACATCGAACACACCCATGGTCCAGTTTGTCTAACTTGCTTCTGGTTTGGCTCTTTTAATTTGACTAGTTCAGTGTTAAGCAGATGCAAGGATGATTTCAGTCAAGTCTGGTGTCTTGTCCCAACAGCTTAGAGAGAGCCTCCTGGCAGTTCTTTCAATGTGATGACCAAAGTCCTGGCACTCTGTTAATTGCTTCAATAGCACCAATAATAACATTGATATTATTAATTGCATTTTAGACAATATACAAGTTCTATTCTGGTTCTTGTGGAGATTCTGTGTTACCTATGAGTGGGAGTCAAGTTTTCCTATCAAGATCTAATGAGCCCTGAAGCTAAAGCCAGAATTATTTCACCTTGGACTTTGAAGTTAAATAATTCTAATGCAATCCAACACTAGGGAACAGTATATTTTTATATTTAAAAATCCAAGGAAGATTGGATTTTTATCCAATATTAATAGAACAAAAAACCCCAGGAATATAGGAGAAACAAGTTCTAAAGTGTATAATATGAAATGCTGATTCTCTGGAAACATAAATATGCATGAGTATAGTCTAATGAAAAGACCAAAGTCAGACAAGCATTGGCAAAGTTTTGAGCAAATGAGAGGGTCCAGACAGTTCTTCTGTTGTGAATTTTTAGGATACAATTTTGAAAATCATAGATTCACAGACTGGTTCTAGTCTACAATGGAAGTCTAGGATATTTATGGCAAAGTCTATTGCTAAAAAGAACTAGACAGACAAAGCATACAAAAATAATCATTTTGAAGCAACTGAAGAACTAGATATAGATAGGGAATAAGAAGCCAGATGACAAGAATGAGATAAATGGCTAGGAAAATGAATCCACAGACATTATTCTAGCATTCCGCACAGATTTTCCCCAAGAGCAGTTGGTTATTCAAAAGGTATAATTCAAAACTGTTACTTCCAGAAGCATATAGAGTGTTTAGTGAATATCATACATCTCAAGAGAAAAACATTTTGATTCAAGATGCATCTAAGTGAAAAATAATCTTAATGACCCTATATTTTGGTTGGGTTCTCCAATTTGCTACATTATTAAAAGAGACATCCTAAGTATTTGGGAAATGATAGCTTTTTAAAACTTTATTTTTATTTTTGAGATTATAAAGTATTTACAATTCTTTCTCTTTCCTTTCCTCACTCCAAACCCTTCCATAAGCCTTTGTCCACTCTCCAAATCTATGGTTTCTTTTTTAAATAATTGTTTTTTCATGTATGTGTATATATATATATATGTGCACATGCATATTATGTATGCATATGTATATAATGGACAAATATATATATAATATAACTTGTTCAGTGCATGTAATGTTCTTTGAATGTATGTTTTCACTGCTGACTATCAGGCAATAGAAAACCAGTTGGTGAAGCCCTTTCAGGCCCCAAACTCCAGCAAGCCCAACTTCAAGTGAGATTGGGTCTCCAGGGGGGACACCCTCCATCCCCTGCCCAACACCCATCCCCTCGATCTTCCAGGGCTACTCCTGGCATCCAGAAGACCCGCTCACACAGGAAAGACATCAGCCCTTCCAGGCCCCAACCTCTGGCAACCCCAGCTTCAGCTTGAGCTTCAGTGTCAGCATCCCCAGCTTCAGCTTCAGGAAGGAAGGAGACCAGTGGAGATGGAAAGACCCCACCAGCACCCACTGGAAGAAGAGATGGGAAGAAGACAGAATAAGAGCTCAGCAATAGAAAGACCAAGACGACTCCACCAGAATCTAGGGAAACAACACCAGGAAGACGTGAAAAGCACTACATAGACTAAGCAGAGGAGACAGACCTTAAAAATTATTTTATGAAGATGATAGAGACCCTCAAAGAAGAAACGAGGAAATCCCTTAAAGAAATAGAAGAAAAAACAAACAAAAAATCCATGAAATTGGGAAAAAATTCAAGAAATAAACAAATCTCTCAAAGAATCTAAAAAGTACCAAGAAAAAACAACCAAAAAATGAAGGAAACAACTCAAACAGTTGAAGGATTGAAAGCTGAAATAGAAATGATAAAGGAAACACAGAACGAGGGGATGCTGGAAATAGAAAAGCTGGGTAAACGATCAGGTACTAGAGATGCAAGTATCACCAATAGAATACAAGAGATAGAAGAGAACATCTCAGGTGTTGAAGCCTCATTAGGGGATATAGAGTCATCAACCAAAGAAAATCTCAAAACCAATAAGTCCCTAACACAAAATATCCAGGAAATATGGGACACTGTGAACAAGCCAAACCTGAGAATAATAGGTATAGAAGAAGGCGAAGAAATACAACTCAAAGGTACAGAAAACATATTCAACAAAATCATAGAAGAAAACTTCCCTAACCTAAAGAAAGATATGCCTATGAAAATACAAGAACCTTACAGAACACAAAATAGGCTGGACCAGAAAAAGAAGTCACCTCGCCATATAATAATCAAAACATCAAACCTACAGAATAAAGAGAAAATATCAAGAGCAGCTAAAGAAAAAGGCCAAGTAACATACAAAGGCAGACCTATCCGAATTACACCTGACTTCTCAATGAAAATGATGAAAGCCAGAAGATCCTGGATAGATGTCCTACAAACACTAAGGGAACAAGGATTCCAGCCCAGACTACTATATCCAGCAAAGCTTTTAATTACCATAGATGGAGAAAACAAAATATTCCATGACAAAGCCAGATTAAAACAATGCGTATCCATGAATCCAGTTCTACAGAAAGTTCTAGAAGGAAAACCTAGATCCAAGGAAGATAACTACACTCACAAAGACACAGGCAATATATAATCCCAATTTACAAAACACCAAAAGAAAAAGGGAGGAGAGACTAGACAAAATAACTTCACTACCAATAAATCAAGCACAAACAAGAATCATAAATCAATGGTCATTAATATCCCTCAATGTCAACGGCCTCAACTGGCCTACAAAAAGACACAGACTAGCAGAATGGATATGAAGACAGAACCCTTCCTTCTGCTGCATACAAGAAACACATCTCAACATAAAAGACAGACGTTATCCCAGAGTAAAGGGTTGGGAAAAGATCTTCCAATCAAACAGACCCAAGAAACAAGCAGGTGTAGCAATCCTAATAGCTAACAAACTAGACTTCAAATTAAAATCATTCAAAAGAGATGAAGAAGGACACTTCATATTCATCAAAGGAAAAGAACATCAAGATGAAGTCTCAATTTTAAACATCTACGTCCCAAATCCAAAGGCACCTACATTCGTGAAAGAAACATTACTAAAGCTCAAAATGCACATAAAATCTCACACACTAATAGTAGGAGACATCAACACTCTGCTCTCACTGCTAGACAGGACCTCCAGACAGAAACTTAACAAAGAAACAAAAGAACTAATAGAAGTTATGACCCAACTGGTTTTAACAGACATCTATAGAACATTCCACCCAAACATAAAAAGGAATATACCTTCTGCTCAGTGCCACGGGGAACCTTCTCTAAAATTGACCACATAATAGGAAACATGGCAAATCTCCACAGATACAAAAAAAGTGGAATAAACCCCTGTATTTTATCAGACCACCATGAATTAAAATTAGAATTCAACAATAACACAAATCGCAGAAATACTACAAACTCATGGAAATTGAACAATGCTCAATTACACCACCCTGGGTAAAGGAAGAAATAAAAAAAAGAAATTTAAGACTTCCTGGAATTCAATGAGAATGAAGACACAACATATACAAACTTATGGGACACTTTGAAAGCAGTGCTGAGAGGAAAGTTTATAGCACTAAGTGCCCACATGTAGAAACTGGAGAACAGTCATATTAGAGAATTAATAGCACAGCTGAATGCTCTAGAACAAAAAGAAGCAAACTCACCCAGGAGGAGCAGACGCCAGGAAATAATCAAATTGAGGGCTGAAATCAATCAAGTAGAAACCAGGAAAACACTGAGAAGAATCAATGAAACAAAGAGTTGGTTCTTTGAGAAAATCAACACAAACCTCTGTCCAAACTAACCAAAACACAGAGAAAGAGCATGCTAATTAACAAAATCAGAAATGAAAAATGGGACGTAACAACGGACTCTGAGGAAATCCAGAGAATCATCAGGGCATACTTTGAAAATCTGTACTCCACAAAATTCAAGAAGATAAAGGAAATGGACAATTTCCTGGATAGATATCACTTGCCAAAACTAAATCAAGAGCAGATAAACAATCTAAACAGACCTATAACCAACCCCTAATGAAATAGAAGCAGTCATCAAAAGCCTCCCACACAAAAAAAGCCCAGGCCCAGATGGCTTCAGTGCAGAAATCTAACAGAAATTCAAAGAAGAGCTAATTCCAATACTCCTCAAAGTATTCCACACAATAGAAGCAGGAGGCTCACTGCCAAACTCTTTTTATGAGGCTACAATTACCTTGATACCCAAGCCACACAAAGACACAACTAAGAAAGAGAACTATAGACCAATTTCCCTCATAAACATCGATGCAAAAATACTCAATAAAATACTCGCAAACCGGATTCAAGAACACATCAGAAAAATCATCCACCATGATCAAGTAGGCTTCATCCCAGGAATGCAGGGATGGTTCAACATTAGAAAATCTATCAATGTAATCCACCATGTAAACACACTGCGAAAGAAGAACCACATGATCATCTCACTAGATGCTGAAAAAGCCTTTCACAAAATCCAGCACCCCTTCATGATAAAGGTCCTAGAGAGATCAGGGATAACAGGAACATACCTGAATATAATAAATTTAATATACAGTAAACCAACAGCTAAAAATGGATCAAAGATCTCAACATAAATCCAGCCACACTGAAACTTTCAGAAGAGAAAGTGGCAGATACTCTTCAACAGGTTGGTGCAGGAGACCACTTCCTGAACATAACACCAGTGGCACAAACACTGAGATCGACAATTAACAAATGGGACCTCCTGAAACTAAAAAGTTTCTGTAAGGCAAAGGACACAGTCAACAAGACAAAATGGCAGTCCATAGAATGGGAAAAGATATTCACTAACCCCACATCTGACAGAGGGCTAATCTCCAAATTTACAAAGAGCTCAAGAAACAAGTCTCCAAAACACCAAAGGATCCAATTAAAAGGTGGGATACAGAACTAAATAGAGAATTCTCAATAGAGGATGCTAAAATGACCAAGAGACACTTAAGAAAGTGCTCAACATCCTTAGCCATCAGGAAAATGCAAATCAAAACAACTCTGAGATACCATCTTACTCCTGTCAGAATGGCTAAAATCAAAAACACCGAAGACAATTTATGCTGGAGAGGATGTGGAGAGAAGGGAACACTCCTCCACTGCTCGTGGGATTGCCAACTCGTACAGCCACTTTGGAAAGCAGTATGGAGATTCCTCATGAAAATGCGAATCAATCTACCACAAGACGCAGCAATTCCACTCTTAGGCATATATCCAAATGAGGCAAATTCATACAACAAGGACATCTCCTCCACTATGTTCATAGCAGCATTATTTGTAATAGCCAGAACCTGGAAGCAACCTAGGTGCCTCTCAACTGCCCGTTCCTGATAATGAACTTAATATCTATAACCATCCGGGAGCCTTCATCCAGTGACCGATGGAAGCAGAGGCAAACACCCACAGTTAAGCACTGAACTGAACCCAAGGAACCCAGTGACACAGAGAGAGGAGCGATGAGCAAATTGTCAAAGAATGTGCTGGCAAAACCAGCAGAGACAGCTGATCTGAATAGGGGAGAGCCCTTGGACCCCAGACCGACAGCGGGGAGGCCAGCATGGGACTGATCCGGACCCCAGAATGTGAGTGTCAGTGAGGAGGCCTGGGCAACCTATGGGGCCCTGAGCAGTGGATCAGTGTTTATCCCTGGAATACAAACAGACATACTGTGTGCCCATAGCACAAAGAGGGTAGCTCTCTTAGCCTGGACTCTTAGGGGAGTGCCTGGACCCTATCCTGAATGAAATGATAGACTCTAGATATACTCTATGTGGAAGGAATTGGCAATAGGGTGGGAGTCTGTGGGGGATGGGGGGTGTGGGAGGAGGGGAGGGAGAGGGAACTGGGATTGACATGTAAAACAAGGTATTTAAAATTAAAAAAAAAAGAAAACCAGTTGGTGGAATCTTCCACAGGGAAAGCTTCTCTAGCTCCCAGCTTTGCTCAGTTGCCTCTAGTTTTCCTTTTGTAGAGTTGAGTCATCATGTGCTTTTCCCCATCCCGTTTGTCATTTCCATTGGTGTCACTCTTATTTGGTTCATAATTGGACAGTCACACTGGTGATATATTATGTGTGTAGCTTTTGGTATAACTAGGAGATTAACTCTCATGGAAAACACTATGATCCTCTGGCTCTTAAAATAATTATATTTCCTTTTCTGCAATAACAGCAAGTCTTAGGTGAGAGAGTGGCAAAAGAGACTTTTAAAGATATTATTAGATTTGTGGATGAAGGAAAATACAATATATTCCTTCACACATAGTATATAAATATTCATTCCAATAAATAGCATAAAAATGTAAAAGACAAAACAATAAAACTTTCTGTAAGTAATATGGAGTAGCTTCCCTTTTAGAATTTCAAATGTCATTAAGTCTCAGCTTAATACGAATGTTTCATTTTCATTACAAAGAGTTTTAAACTATATTACTTAGTGCTACTTAGTCATTCTAGATGTCTAATTAAAGGTGGGCGTGAGTCATATCATCCATTTGGACCGTTCACCCTGTATTTTGTTGTTGCTAGGAACTGTGGTCTCCTGTTCCAGAGGAATAATGAGAAAGATGTCCTTTCTTATACTCCACGGATTTGAAGGTCATCTTTCTGTAGTTTGGGGTACATCTTTGCTGACATACACTAAGATACCCTCACATCAGGCAAATAGATGTCTGACCAGTGGCTTCCTTTTGGGTGCGTATATTGGTTCACTGGGGACTCTTTTGCCTCATGGTTTTCCTGACCACTATTCCCTGTGGAGATATCTGACCACTTTTGACACTCACATTTTCTCTTAGCTTATGTGTTTATGACAGTTTTTATCCTCATGCACTCTTTCCTTTAAAATCCTCTCAGTGAGAGAATCTCCTGGACAAATAGAAGGAACTATGGACCCAAGACCCATCAACTGGAAGTGTAACTCGGGTCTAGGGACCTTTGCATGCAATTGCCTGCTGCAGTCTGCTCTCGGACATTGTCCTGATCATTTTCACCATGATCAGTTCTCTACTCCTGTTAATGAAGAGTAGACTATTCTCAGACTGAGAAGTTACCAATTATGAATAAAATGCTAGTCTTTTTTGACAGATATAACCATTTTTAAGAATGATTTCGATGCAATTCTTTTTCTTCTCATCTCATAAAAAAGAGTGGGGGGTTACTATTGTCCATAAAAACACTCATTCCCAGGAATTTGACACTCTTGCCTTTCTACCAAATTCTGCAACTCAATGTTTGTGATGACACTGTAGGGAGCTGACTTTTCAAACAAACTTCTCCACTGTCAGATTATCAGCTTCCTGCTTTTGACTCTGCTTCCTAGAATCAAAATCTCTGATACTTAAGTTATTGTTATTATTGTTGTTAAATTGATATATGTAAAAATGATTGAGTTTACTTGATTTGTAATGTTCTAAAACAGCAATTCTGAATGTAGCATAGAAGAATATAGCCATTATTCTTCCAAACATTTATTACATGTTTTCCTGTTCATTTTTTTCCATTTGATAAAAGCAAATGTTAGCTTATATTTTCAGCTTGAACATAGTTAAATACAATTTGATATGAATGAGACATTTACATTTACTGAGATACAGAAAAACATCTACAAGTCAATTGTGGGTGGTAGGGCGATAAATGGTGTATATGATCACAGAGATGTGAAAAGGAATATGAGGCCAACAGCAAAATCTGGCAGCATGCGCCCTGACTAACATAAACTGTGAATATTCTCTAAGGCGTGGATGACACAGAATATTTCAACCTTATTCTCCATCCCAGAAACTGTGCACTATTTATAGGTCTAATTTTAAATATAGGCGTCAAGAATCACATTTGATAAAAATGTCTGAGTCAACTGAGGTCTTTCTTAGGAATGGGCATTAATTATTGTTCAGGGAAAAAAGGAACAAATACATTCCAGAGAAAAGTTTATGAAGGAAAGATTATTTGATTGAAAGGAAACATACATGATTCTAAGGTCTGTTAATTTCAAAATACTCAGGGTGAGACAGCAGCTGCCCAGGAATTCCTCCTTACTTGGGAACAGCAATTGTTTGTTCAGCAAATAGACTGAGAGCCACTCACACTATGGAAGACAATCTTCTTTACCAAAATTCCAGGAATTTATTTATCTTATTCAAATCACCTTAGCACTCATAATCATAATTTTTTCAAATATCTGGCCACCATGGGCTACCCGGATAGAAACAGAATTTTTCCATAACAGCAAACAAGAGATGGCTGTTATTTCAAGAACCTCTCCAGCCTGCTCAACATAGAGACTTTATTCTTCTGAACCCTGTCTATTGCCCACCGATTTTTAGAAATGACATAGGTAACTGGGTCATTTAAATCTCATGCTCCTACATTTGGCTTTTTACCAATGGGTATGTTCTTTGTGAAGAAGTTGTTCATCTAGGACAGAGTTACAGTTTCCTGATGGATAATTTTGATGATATAAATATGAGAACATTTTGTTCTTAATTTTTATATATAATTCTGCATATGATATCATAAGAGGTATTTCAAATAATACTTTCCAGGTGATACTAAGCAAAGAAAATCTATGTTAAAATTAATTAGAAATTTATAGAATATATTTGCCTATAGGACTTCATATGCAGAAACAAATTTTCTTAGATAATGTAATAGCTAGCACTGTATGTCTGTCTGTATTACCAGCTGTATTTAGGACATGGAATGAATATCTAACATTTGAAATGACTAGTAAAAGTTCAAATCTCTTGGTTACCAAGAAACTTCACGCTTCAAGAATTTTAAGGTCTGAAATAGTAAGCAGTGAAAATGCTTTATTTACAGAGGCATTTCATATTTAAGATCCACATGTGTTCAATAATGTCAGGTATAATGCTTTATAAAAATACCATGCAGCAAATAAAATTCATCATTTGCAAAATCAGAGAGTAAATAATGCTGAGAAAGGGTAAGACTGCAGCTTGAGCACTTCAGGTCATGGCAGAGACTATGTCTTGCTTTGTTGTCTTCAATTCAAGATTATATTTCCATGAACTATTTTGTGTTTTGGTTTTATGTATTTGTAATAATATGTGGAAGTGAACATACATCTGTAGCTACACTTATTTCCCTACTCCATCCCCCATCTCCCTCCCTTCCTCCCTCCCTCCCTCCCTCCCTCCCTCCCTCCCTCCCTCCCTCCCTCCTTTCCTCCCTTCCTCCCTCCCTCCCTCCCTCCCCCCCCTCTCTCTCTGTCTCTCTGTCTCTGTCTCTCTCTCTCTGTCTCTCTGTGTGTGTGTGTGTGTGCACACACACACAAGCACACACACCAGAAGTCAACTTTGGATGTTGTCCCTCAAGTATCATACACTTGTTTGTATATAAAAAATCTCTCTGAGATTTACTAATTAATCTGTTGGTTGGATAGTCCTGGAATTACCAGCGTATGATGACACTATGTCTAGCTTTCTATTTGTGTTCTTGTAATGGAATTTATGCTCTATGTTTTTAGGGAAAACAGTTAGTGACTGAGTTATCTTCCCAGTCCTACTGAAGTATCTTGATTAAATCTCCTTACTGACTAATTTAAAAAAACTGCAACTTCTGGCTCAGTTGGACAATGTTACTCAAAATAAGTGCATATGTTAGACTACTGTGTGCTTCACTGATTTTATTTAGTCATCTTGAAAGGTAGCATTGATTAAGCATTACAGATAAAATGGAAGACTAATTTGAATTTGAAATAAATGACTAGATTTGAAAATTTTATGAGACATTTATATTAAAAACAGTTTAATACTCTAGTATGCTGTATATTTTGTCATATTTCTCCACCACCAAATACTTCAAATTCTTTCCTTCAACACACCTTCATGTTTTTTTCTTTTCTCAAAGAAAGAACACCGAAACAAACCAGGCATAATGGATCAATCCTTTAGTCCTAGTACTTGGAAGAGAGGCAGGTGGATCTTTGTGAGTTTAAGGTCAGCCTGGTCTAAACAGTGTGTTCTAGGATTGCCTCAAAAATAAACAAACATACCAACACATAAAATGCAGAAACCAAAAGAAAAAAAAAGAAACATAGAAAACCTTGGAGTGCATTAGTTGGTTAATTAATCCTGAAGAGAGGACCTTCCCTGGATTGTGGTTGAGGTAAGCAGCATCTCTTCATTAAAGGATACTTATGTCCTCTTTCCCAGGCTATAAAAGTGTTTTTTGGCTAATAGTGGGACTTTGTGTAAGTGAGAATTTTTAATATGGTTACAAGGGCAGTAGAAAATCAACCTCCACAAGGTGTCAAACCTGGAAGATTAGAGCGTTAGATACGCCATTCTTCATAGAAGTCCCTAAGTTATTGGATTGCATGTCTTAGTTCACAATCATCAGGATGGCGTCAAGCAAGTCAGTTTGTGCCATGAATCGACATTGCTCTAAACTCAAGGTACATGTTCTGCTGTATTTCTAATGTTAGCTTTTTCAATGGTGAAAAACTTATGCTGCTCAGAATTTGTGTGTGTACTTAAAAACACTTTAATGCTAATTTTTTTGTTTTTTATTATTATTTATTTTAAGTTTAAATTTAGATTAGAAACAAGGTTGCTTCACAAGTCAGTTCCAGGTCCCTCTCTGTTTCCCTCCCCTCCTCCCATGCCCTCTCCCCAACCCCCCAATATCCCCTCATTTCCCCAGGGAGGGTGAGGCCCTCCATGGGGGTGTCCACAGTCTGTCATTTCATCCAGGGCAGGGCCCAGACCCTCCCCCCAAGAGTTCAGGGTGAGAGTGCGTCTCACATTGTTGGATGGGAGTCCAAAGTCCATGTGTATACTCGGGATGAATACTGATCTACTGCCCAAGGCTCAATAGATTACCTAGGCCTCCTCACTGACACCCCCAGTCAGGGGGTCTTGATCAGTCCCATGAGTAAACCCTTGTCAGGTTAGCTGTTTCTGGTGGTTAAACCAGCCCATTCTTAATCCCTTTGGTCATCAGTCCTCTCTCTCTGTTACTGGCTTTCTTGAGTTCAGCTCAGTGCTTAGCTGTGGGAGTCTGCCTCTTCTTCCATCAGCCACTGAATGAAGATTCTGTTTCCCAGACTCTCTAGCCATGAGATTGTTTTTTTTTATCATTTTTTATTTTAATTTTAAATAGCTTGTTTTACATGTCAATCCCAGTTCCCTCTCCCTCCCCTCTTCCCGCACTCCCCTTCCCCCCCTCCCTCCCACCCTATTGCCAAATCCTTCCACATAGGGGATATCTAGAGTCTGTCATTTTACTCTTGGTAGGGTCAAGGCACTCCCCTATGAGTCCAGGCTGAGAGAGCATCTCTCTTTGTGCTATAGGCACATGAAGACAGTTTGTATACCAGGGATAGACACTGATCCACAGCTCAAGGCCCCATAGGTTGCCCAGGCCTTCTCACTGACACTCACATTTGGGATTGTAGGCTGGCACTCCCCAGATCTATGTCTAAAATCCATATATGAGAGAGTACATGCCATGTTTCTCTTTTTGTGACTATGTTACCTCACTCAGAATGGTTTCTTCTAGTGTCATCCATTTGCCTGCAAATCTCAGGATTCCATTGTTATTTTCTGCTGAATAGTACTCCAATGTGTAAATGTACCACATTTTCTCTATCCACTCTTTGGTTGAGGGACATCTAGGTTGCTTCCAAGTTCTGGATATTATAAATTATGGAGCTATGTACATAGTGGAACAGACATCCTTGTATGAATGGGCATCTTTTGGATATATGCCTAAGAGTGGAGTTGCTGGGTCTTCTGGTAGGTTTATTCCCATTTTTCTGAGGAATCTCCACACTGATTTCCAAAGTGGCTGAACAAGTTGGCACTCCCACCAGCAATGGAGGAGTGTTCCCCTTTTACCACATCCTCTCCAGCATAAATTGTCATTGGTGTTTTTGATTTTAGCCATTCTGACAGGAGTGAGATGGTATCTAAGAGTTGTCTTGATTTGCATTTCCCAGATGGCTAAGGATGTTGAGCACTTTCTCAAGTGCCTCTCAGCAATTTTAGACTCCTCTATTGAAAATTTTCTATTTAGTTCTGCAGCCCACTTTTTAATTGGATCCTTTGGTGTTTTGGAGACTTGCTTCTTGAGTTCTTTGTAAATTTTGGAGATCAACCCTCTGTCAGATGTGGGGTTAGTGAATATTTTTTCCCATCCTGTGGGCTGCCTTTTTGTCTTTCTGACTGTGTTCTTTGCCTTACAGAAGCTTCTCAGTTTCAGAAGGTCCCATTTATTAATTGTTGATCTCACTGTCTGTGCTACTGGTGTTATGTTCAGGAAGCTGTCTCTGTACCAGTTCTTTCAAGGCTACCTCCCACTTTCTCTTCTAATAGGTTCAGTGTGGTTGGATTTATGTTAAGGTCTTTGATCCATAAGGTTGTCCAGAATTGGTATTTATGCGGGAATATTTTCTATAACTTGAAAACAATTACTACTGAAATACATTCTTCTTCTTAACTCTGTCTCCCAAACACAGGAATGAAAGGTATTTTTCTTTAGAGTAAGACTATTTGCTCTCTAACATCACACATACTTAGACTATAGATCTTAAATCCTAGATCCTTACATCTTGTTCCCTTTGTGACAGAGAAAACAACATATGCAACTACCAACTTTTCCCAATTTTTTCTGCGTAAAAACAAATAGGGAGATCATTGCTTTACATCATATTTGAGAGCAGTGTGATGTTGCTGGATTCCCAACTGTGTCCTGTAGCTGTCTCAAAGGCTAAAATAACACACAGAGCCTCTATAGTTACAATGTTGTCAGCCAATTATCTAGGGCTTTGTATCAGCTGGCTCTGTCTTAAATATAAACCCATAAGTACTAATACATATGTCTACAAGGTCTTATCTTACCAAGAATGCCAATCTCATGTGTCCTCTCCTCCTGGGATCACATAACGACTCCCTGATACGTTTCCCAGAATCCTCCTCCTCTTCTATTCCCTACTATCTTGCTTCCATATTGGCCAAGAGTGTTTTACTCATTAACCAATAAGAAAGACATATATATATATGAAGGACTTCCCCCATCACTGCCTTACCACATACCTGTGGCCCTGACCTTGCCTGTTGTTGCATGATTACAGGTACATATGTGCCTGTGGGATTTTGGTCTGGGGTCAAGGACAGGCTTGTGCTTTCTTGGTTCTGGTTGGGTCACGGAGGACAGTTGAGCCTGGATCTTCAGAGTATTGATCCTGGGTTATCAGTTTATCATGTAAGTGATTTCTCCCCCCAAAAATTAACCTACATCATCCCAATCCCATGTACTACCACAGTGCAATTTCACATTAGGCTTATTTAATGACAACAACAGAACCCTAAAAATCTCTAGTAATGTCTTCTGAAATGAATAATGCATAAGAACTTTGGATTAAAATAGAATAATGAACACACACACACACACACACACACACACACAATTCTGTTTTTAAAAATTAAAGTCAGGAGCTGGCCAGATAGCTGAGTGGGTAAAGGTAGAAAGTCCTGCAGTTGGTTTCTGGAACTCACATGTTGTAACGAAAGAACTGTCTCTAGGATTTGCCCTTTGCCCTCTACACCTACGCACTAGCATATGAATACATAAAATACGTGTATCTATAAGCAAACAAACAAATAAACATTAGTAAGTTAAAGTTTTTACTAAGTAACGTGAATAATGACTCAATAATTAGGAAGAAAAAGTCTTAAGAATTTGGTTAAATTTGTATGGAGTTAAAAGTTATTTTAAAATGCCTTCTGGTTCCAGTATCTTATGAATTTTTACTTTTTATATATTTAGACCAATTTTGGTGTTGATTGAAAGCTAACTTAGCAGTCTGTTAGAACCAATTTTGTAGAATAAAATTTTCTTCAGTTAAAAGGGAAGCAAAAAATATCTTCTCATTTGGTTATTTGACTCAAATATACCCCCACTCAAACTTAAATATGAATATAGTTATAAGGAAATTCTATACATATTTTTAATTTATAAAAATATTTTATTTTATTTTTGAGATTCATATAACTACATAATTCCCCCCTCCTTTTTATCCTTCCAAATCCTAACATAAACCCTCCTTGAAATCTTTCAAATGCATGGCTTCATCTTTTACATACCCGTCTATTCCTAAATACATAGATAAAAGATGCTCAGTCAGTATAACGTTACTGCTTGTGTGTTCTCAGGAATGACCGTTGATGATGACTTACCAGTATGTGTGCTTTTCCTCGTACCACTCCTTAGTTGCAAGCAGATTTTTGTAGGGTTGAGGGCTTTTGGCATTTCCCCAGTCAATTTGAATTATCTATTAGTGTTGTCCTAGTTGAGGTCATGTTTAGGCTGTCATGCTGTTGAACCTTTCTGGATGTAACTTTTGACACAACTGAGAGACACTAATTAATTGAAAATGTCATGATCCATTTGATAAACAAATGTACAGAAGCATGGAAATGGAATGCATTCGGCTTCATTTATTCAGAAAGTTTCTGTCATATTTAACACAAACTGAAACACTGCCACACAGTTCCAAGAGAAAAATATTGTAATTATTTATTGGGAACTCACCAGCAAAGGTGTCATTGAAATTAACCCTTCCACTACACTTCATACTCAGGAAACTGGAGGCATAGCTGCATGGAAAACAATGTTTAGGTGACCATCATATTCTGTATACATTCTGAATAAGGGTGAAAATAAAAAAGAACCCTCAAGACCTTTTTTTAAACATTCCCTAGAAACATTCTATTGGCTGGAACTGCAAAACCCAGGCAAATCTCCCAATGAGGGAGATGCCGTTTGCCCTTTGTTTGCTCAGGAAAACATAAGAGAACAAGGGAAAATGAGTTGTGGTGACTAGACAGGCACCCTTCCTCAGCCTTCCTAAGTTTGCTAATTTTACAGGTCTGAATCCATGAGTTTGTTGACATAGTCTCCCTGGAAAATATCTGTTGTATTCTATGCACTCAATTGCAGGGGACAGTCACTTCTCAACTTCACTACCTCAACTACAAAGGAAAGTGTCCTTGTGAAATCCCTACATGCAGACCCACAGATTATTGGTCTTTACCTTTCCCACGCACAACATTTGCCCCAGTCTGAGTATCTTATTCTTAGTTTTATTTTCTGTGCATAGGTATGTGTGACTCAGTATATGTACTATATACATAGAATCCCATCACATTCAAAATATTTTGCACTTCAAATTAACTTTCATATTAATTCAGAGTATGTTTTAAGTGTGCATATTGTTAAAAATCTTTCCAAATTTGATTATTAGAATATGTGTGAAAAAAACTAACCAAAGGAGTCAAATATCCCACGACGAAAAAGGTCAGTCTTAAAACATTCTGGCGGTGGTGGCACACGCCTGTAATCCCAGCACTCGGGAGGCAGAGGCAGGCGGATCTCTGTGAGTTCGAGGCTGGGCTGGACCGAGAGCCTCCAAAACAATACAGAGAAACCCTGTCTCGTAAAACAAACAAACAAAAAAAGCATTCATATATTTCAACAAATGACATCCAAATAATGTCATAATTTCTTTAACAAGTTCTGTATAAATACACAAGACTTTCAAAATCCAACATGGTTCTGGACAAAGAGACAATGCTAAGAATGAGATCTTGTGATATCCGTCCATTTAACTGAAGGTTAAACTTAATAGTCCTGCATAATTTAATATATTCAAAAATAACACCTCAAATCCCTCTGTCTGCCTCAAGTCATTATTATTCTTTGTCTACTAAATGATATCAAAATATAGTCAAGACTAATATTTTTCCATCATGTGATATTCAAGGGGTATGCTTTAGAATGAAAGAAATTTGGTTAAAAGCTTTCTGTAACATAAGCTCTTAGATGATCATAATTCTCATAAAAATTTCAATACTACAGAGTAGTTGATTTTCAGTCTTTGCTGCAAAATTGCAAAGGTTAAAATAACTACTGAATTATTGAATCTATGTGTGGCTACACAAATGGGAATATTTTAAGCTCTTCATGTTTAGCTGTGCAATTTGAATCCAAGTGCTATTTTCAAAATGTTCTAGGTTTTATTTTAAAAACACAAGCTGTCTTTTGAAGTATTTATATACATTTTAAACTAAAATTCATAAACTGACAAGCTGTTTGCTTTGGCCTGCATGGAATTTTAATTTTTCAAAAGTTTTTTTAAAAAGTATTTGACATCCTTTGAAATTATGAATGTATCTGGCAGCATTATAATACAGCCAGAACTCTCAACTCATGAAAGAACAGTATCCTTAGATAAAGAGAACTTTCATATTCTCCAATTGACTGCGGCCAAAATTACCACACTTTGTTATTTATTCACCTTACTGACTCCTATAGGCATCCCTTCCAATGGTCCATTTTCTACTTCTGTTTGTTTAAAAATGGCAGCTGCTACTCTTCATATATCTGCTATTTCCATATTTTGTTTTAAGGTTATATTACCAAAATAATATTCTATTCTGGAATAAGGTGTAATTTTAAAAAAGCAGAGATAATTTTAACTCATTGTTATGATATCCTCAGTCTGGTGATGAGTACCACTGAACACCAACAACTACTCTGAAGAGTTTTGGGTCTGTATTTAATTCATAATATACACACTTTTTATCTTACTCACAATGTCGTTTACTTGCCAAGATACTTTAGAAGAAAGTCTTTCTGAGTGTAGGAGGCAAGATTTCTTTGCCTTTCTTATCTCTTCACACAGTATTAACAGCTGTATATGGAATTAATTTCCAATTTGTAGATGACCTGTGCTGATTGACTATTGCCTTTTAGCAGCAATTTCAGAGAATGGTATAGCCTTGCACAGCTATTGGAGATGGATTGCTGAAAACCTTTGGTTAAATCATTTAGTGGTCTATAAATAAGACCATTATTGGCACTTGGCTTTATTTACAGCCTGTCCCCATTTTCCAGGAAAATGTCATTTAAAAAGAATGAATAAGCTAAAATATTGCCTAAATTCAAGATATCAATTTAAAAAATTGATGCCTAACTAAATAATATCGAGAGTAATCTGTAAGATCATGCCATAATGATAGAAACCCTTTGATTAGTGAGCTAAAATTTGGGCTCCCACATTCTCACAGGCAAATGAGTAAAGGAGGAATCTATGCACAGATGTGACACATTGTAGTTGATTTTCTTACCTTTAGGGGACATGCTACCCAGCTCCCAAATAAATACATGGGGTCTTTTTCTTACTTATGAATGCCTGGTCTCAGCTTAGATTGTTTCTAGCCAGCCTTTCTGATTTAAATTAACCGGTTTCTTTCTTCTACATTTTGCCTCTGGGATTTTTACCTTTCTTAATTCTACACATATCTCTTTCCTTCTTACTCTGTGGCCGGGAATGTGACTGACCCCTAGCACCTTCCTCTCCTTCTCCTCTTCTCACTTCCCCCCCCCCCCTTTGCTCTTTTTGAGCCTAGATTTCTCCTGTTTATTCTCTCTGCCTGCCAGCCCCACCTATTTCTCTCTCCTGCCTAGTTATTGTCCGTTCAACTCCATGTTAGACCAATCATGTGTCTAATAACAGCCAAGCTAGCACAGCTTCACAGAGTTAAACAAATACAAAATAAAAAATGCAACACATCTTGCATCATTAAACAAATATTTCACAGCATAAATGAATGTATCACTTCTTAAACTAATATTCTCATAAAAACCCATAATTCCTATTAGATAAAATTACATTTCTTCATAAATATACTTTCCTGGTCCAATAATCAAGGAAATTTATCCTATAATCTTTTGTAAGTAAAATGTGTTTAAACGAATCTTGGAACCTATCCATGTGACATCTTTAGGCACTAATTTCATGGGGATATTTCTTCTGATCTCTAGAAGACCTAGAAACACACTCAATATGAGTGTAGTAAAGGGATGCTTCAAGTGGCTGGGAATGTCAGCCTTGCCCTTGTGCTGAATAAACAAAGGGAAATATTTCAAGACTTCCACTCCCAATGTAGCTTCTCCCAATTGGGCCTCACACAAGAAGTGGTGACTGGATGTGGGGCAGCATGTCCTAAACAGCAGACACTCGCATATCTCAGATATGGCGTGGTCGGCATTGGGATGGGAGATCTTGTGTGAAACTGGAATCCAGCTGGGGCATTTGCTGAATCAAAGACCACATCTGTTTAATGATATTCGTACAGGGAGTTGTTTGGAATCCATAAGCACATGAACTGAGCATAAAAGACATGAAGCTCAAGAAGTGTATACAATATGGTATGCCCATGAGTATTTCCACTTGAAAAATCATTAGGATGGCTGTCCTCATACATATGCCTTAACTAAGCACACATGAGTCCTAAGAACTGTTATCATGTTGTATCTAGGAGATCTGTTATATTGTGAGATATACACTGTGATAAAATTACAAAAAAATGACCTTGAAATATTATACTTGGAAATGATTAATATTTTGAAATTGGTCTTCTGAATTCTATTTTATGAAATGATTATCTAAAAGGATTGTAAACTGAAGGAAATAATATCATATAGCCAGTTAGGAAATGAATATTTTCAGATTGTCTTTCTTGGTGATGACGTGTTGAAGGTAGGAGCCTTATGCCCATATGGTCTAAAGAAACCTGTTATTATAGAGAGACAAATGTAAAAAGAAGCCACAGCAAGGAAGTTTAGAAGAATTAAAGGCATTCAAAATTACCCTTAAAAAGTGACTTTTACCTCCCTTGCTCATATAGTGCTTCCTCCCTCTCTTCGACTGGATTCCTGGAGCTCAGAGTGGTGCTTGGTTGTGGATCTCTTCATCTGGTTCCATCAGTTACTCAATGAAGGTTCTATGATGACAGCAGTAGTAGTCACCAATCTAACTATAAGAAATGGCCAGTTCAGGCACTCTCTCCACTATTTCTAGGAATCTTAGCCAGGGTCATCCTTATGGATTCCTAGGAATTTCCCTGGTACCAGTTTCCTCCCTAACTCCAGAATGGCTCCCTCCATCAAGATATGTTTGTCATTGCTCTCCCCTCTACCACCTCCCACCTCCAAGTTATCCAGGAAATCTCATCTAATCCCTTGATTCTGACTCTTAATTCAAAATATTATTATTTTCTTAATTGTTGTTGTTTTCTTGTTACAGAGCCTCACTATGTAGACCCTGTTGACAGGGACCTCTCAATCTTCATACCTCAATTTCATGTACATTGAAATTATAAACATGCACCATCCCATCTGACTTCATATACAATTATTTATTGCTTATTTATGAAAATAGTGTATGTAAATGTATAGACAGGCTGGTTATTTCCCTAGGAATACCAAAACATAAAGCCTCTTAACTATACACAGCAGCTTAAAATACTCTACATATTTTCCTATGTTTGGAGCAATAGAAGGACACTTTAAATTTTATACTAAAAAGGTAAGATATGGAATTTTCATCGATAACAAATATTAGACATATTGATTTATTAGCATATTTTCAGCTTAAATGTATAGTTTTATAGGCTAGATTAGATGGCTTGTCTGTTATAATAAGTGTAGAATGGTAAATATCCTGAATAATTATCTCAGGTTGCCTAAAAGGAGGATACTGAACAATTTTCAAGTGGACAGAACATAACTTCCAAGAGCTGACACAGCAAAAAGCTTAAGATAATTATTATAATATAAATAAGAAACTGTCACATTACACATTGCTGCCACTTTTGGAAACATTAAATTATTTAATTTCCCCAACAACCCCATGACATATTAACCCAAGAATCTTATTTGTACATGAACAACTAAAGGTCAGAAACTAAATATGTTGGCCAGATTACACAACTTCTAGATTGTGGAATGTTGGATGTACATTGATAGTATCTAGTTGAAGATATGATGTACATCTCTGTACTATAAAGTCTTAATTAATAGAGATAAAATGAAGAGAAAATAAATGAGGTAAACCCCAAGAGAGGCACTGAGGCATTTTAATATATGTTATATAGAATAGACACATATAGCTGTGTGTGTGTGTGTGTGTGTGTGTGTCCAATTAGTGTTACTTGTATGTTTTTGTGTTTAAGGTATGACTTGGCATTGGATCACCAAAGAGGGTGCTAATTCCTAGGGAAGAGTAATTCTTCCTCTCACAACAGATTTAATTGCTTGTAGCTCTTCATCTAAGGCTGGGGTCCCAGGAGATTTCTCTCATCCATGTTGGCACGTCACTTGATCTATTTTAATCATACATATTGTGGAGATTTCATAAGTGTGGCTTCCCTGTAATATCTAGTTGTTATGATCCTGCAGCATATTTCCTGGTATTTTTGGTTCTGGCAATCTTTCTACCTCTCTTCCAGGATGTTCTGTGAGCCTTGGATGCAGGAGTTGTGTTATAGATGTGTCATTTGAGGATGGACCCTCTATTGTCAGAGGTTCTTTGCATTTGACTAGTTATGGCTTTCTCCAATGCTGTCCTTCTACTGAAAATATAATGAAAAAATTTCTTGGATGAGGGTGTCAAATGTATACTTAAGGATAACTATTTAGAATGCAGTTAGGACTCAACAGAGGAAAATGGAAAGAAAGCAATTCTAATCAGAAAGGGGAAGAGTGAACACAGAAAGAGAAGGAAACAAATGGAGGTGGGGGTCGTATTCTGCTTATTGATGTCAAACTCTCCTGATCTTCCTGTCTCCATTTCCAAAGTACTTTGATTATAATCATTTATTACCATAATAATTTGTTTATCATTATTACCATAATAATATGTCTTAATATTAAGAGACTTGTGGTTTGGAGAACATTCTTAAGACAGAAATTTTACAAAAATATTTTGTTTGAATTTTTGATAATTCTTTAAATAGGATATATAATCGATTAACATAATAAGAAATGATAGTTACTGGGTTCTTTAAAAAATGAGCTGGCACCTGATTCACTATTCAGAGGCCCTGCTATGCAGTCTTTTTCTGGTATTTGGGCCTGATGTCCCCTTGGAGTCTTGGTTATACTATTGTCTATATGTCTCTCTGCCCATAAAATTAATAATTCTTCTATCAATTCTTTATACCCAACCAAAACAGAAAAAGAAAAGACAAGAAAAAGCACCCAGCTAGTAAAAAATCATGAGAAAAATATAAGGGATGTAACAAAGTTATTCATGAACTAAAGTACCTTTCATAATTAAGGTGCACTTGAACTGATAGCAAGTCATTAGCTCAGGATAGATGTTAGAAATATCAGGCTGATGGATGAGCAATGGGAAGTCACATGCAGTTATGTTCACTCAGGAATGTGAGAATCTGTGTAACCAGAAAGCCGGCAAGATAGTGAGTATGCCTGGACTTGGAAAATCTTATTTGCCAGATCATAACAGCAAAACACATCATCTATCTTTCTGCTGATTGTCCAAGCACTTCCCTGCAGTTTATGTGTGTGGAGATGCAGTCAGCCTAGGGAAAGAGGCGTGCAAACACTCACATTAATGTGTCAGGTTCTAAGAGATGGATGTAAACTGTGTTCTTGAAGCAGAGATGGAGACTGCGATAAAGACAAATGGGTCCTCGGTGTCTTCACAGTCGAGTTAATATTTGAGTGTCCCTTTAGCTTGAAAACTAATTTGTCTTAAAGGCAAGAGGTAGGGACACTCGCCGTAATCTCAGTGTCATCGGGCCATGCTGCAGATAGAGCGTATTTCAGGTGCAATGATATAACAAATAAAAGGTATTTATTTAGGCTTTAATGAATGACAGAATCTCAGTAGTTACTCATAATGTTTGCTCTCAGTAATTCGTGAAACTCAGGTGCCCATTTCACAATGTGTTCATTAGCACAAATTTTTATATTCATTAAAATGCTGTTTTGAATTGTAGCTCTCTGAGTTTGAAAGAAGAAAAGTAAATTGTAAGTTTTAATCTCTTTATTATGAGTAAAATGTCTCACTGCTTTCTGAAATACTTAATTCTCCAATAAATGAAGGTTTTTGATTTTTCATTTTTATGATTAGTCATTCTAAAATTACAATTAACATCGATACTTTTATCTAACCCTTACATTTTCAATATGTTTTCTTTATTCATTAATCATATCTTTAAAATTGTATTTGCATAAAGGAAGAAAAGAATGTAAATTTACTTTCATTCAAGTTCATATCTGATACTTAATGTCATAGTTGTGTGAAGTCTTCATATTTGTTTTAATTTTTGAGATTATATTATAATATAATTATGTAATATAATTATATCATTCCCCATTTCCTTTCCTCACTCCAGATAATTTCATACACCCCCAAATTGTTCCCTGTCAAATTCAAGGCCTTTTTGTCATTAATGCATTTTTCTTTACTTCCTGATTCATTCTTTTATTTAGCATTCTGTCAATTAAGCTTGAGTATGCTAGGCAAGTGTGTAGAACCCTCACCTCTTATTAGTGTTCTCTAGAAGAGGACTGTAGGATCATATAAATTAAGTCTCACGGAATTACATTAATCTTTTATGAAATACAGAGATGCTTCATATTTCTATAGGCTTTTTGTTTGTTTGCTTGCTTTTTTCTTACTGTTATGTGCTTTAAGGAAAGACATCTGTTTTCTTGCACAAGCCACCTCCCTGTTCATGTAGCCAGAGTGTTTTTCTTCATAGTATCATTAACACATTTAAGTGGAATTTGTTTAACTTTAGAGAATCAGTTAGGAAAAATATGGCACATGTGAATATGTTATTCAGGTTTAAATACCACATTAGATTTTTTCACTTATGTGAGCACTTTCACATTAACCACAGGATTACAGATGGAGTGTATGCCTCAAACTCCAAGTGTTTGCTAGTACAGATAACACTAAAGTACAATTGTGCTGCCTAATAATGGTATTGCTTCCAAGGTTATTTCATATCTTTGATCATTTTAATACATACAACTGTATCTATGCTTACATTCCCAGCACTTGGGAGGCAGAGGCAAGCAGATCTCTGTGACTTTGAGGCCAGCCTAGTCTACAAGAGCTAGTTCCAGGACAGCCTCCAAAGCCACAGAGAAACCCTGTCTCGAAAAACTAAACAAAATATGTCAATATATATTAATACTTCAAAATTGATTATGGCTCTGTTGAGTAATATCATATTTATTTTAAGGTTATAATTTGCATTTTTATTAAAATCCCTTCTACATGTCACAGTATTTTTTTTTCTAAGTGCCTATCTGAATCCACTTGACTGAAGCTACAAGTTTCCACCAATGGCTTGATTCCTCACAGTTTCAGTGTATTTTTTTTCAAAGTAGGTATGCTTAAAAATGGATGTTTGTAGGGTGTTTTGTTTCTCTCACACCCTTCTGCTTCTCACATGGTATTACTCATTTATTATTTAGTGCTAGCCCTTTAAAGTGCCTTTGCAGTCTCATCTCCACCACTGTTCTGGAGAGGCATTCATTTCCTGCATTTTTCAGTAGGTCTGCAGCATCTGAACTCTCATTTTTATTTACTTTTGACCATTGCCTTGCTTTAGTTTTTCCTTACAAAGCTTCCTTTTCTAAATAATAGACACATATGTAAGCTATGACCCCAGAGGAATATATATATATATATGTGTGTGTGTGTGTGTGTGTGTGTGTGTGTGTGTGTGTGTAAGCTATAATCCCAGAGGAGTTGTAAGGTAACCTAGGCTTACGGGGCTTAAAGAGACAGCTCCTTGATCACTTTCCTTGGCTGATTGCTTTGAGGACTTCCTTAATAAGCTATAGAGTAGTAATATCCCTCCATATAAAACCTTCAAGCTTTTGTCATCTTCTTGTGATAATTGTGTTTTTAAAATGGTTACTATGGTTCCAAATGTCCCTCTTCAGATTTTAACAGAAGGCACATGAAATATATATGGTGTGATTATAAAATTATACATAAAACCGTGCCAGGGTTTTATATCATTAGAGAATAACAGTAGAAACAGAATGGCTATTATACTTGTGCTATAAAGCTCCAATTTCATCAATTGTAAGATGGTTGGAGACTGAGGATGCTGTTAATTCATATCATCCTTGGCTTTACTTTCTAATAGTTTTATCTGAGAGCATCCCAGTATTCTCTTGGCAGTCCATTTATTCTACACCCCTTTCCCCTCATCAGTCAATATATTCATGTGACCTTCACCTGCTGAGACACTTCCCTATATTGTTTTCAAAACCACTGTTTCTTGTCAGTCAGAGGATGTGATGTCAAGTCTGAGTGGCCGAGCTGGTTCATTTCAAGGCAATGTGACAGCCCCTGTATTTTAGTGATAGAGAATGCCATTCTGAAGAAATGGAAAGAAAAGCCAACAGGGTTAATTAATGACAGGTGTAACATGTGCAGATTCTAACTTGAGAAATGGTTCTCTTGGCATCTCTTCAGAAACTGGGGCATATTATATTCTCCAAGATCTGTGAAAACACCAAATTTACGTAGCATATATAAAGGCATTCTTTCTAAAGGGCTATTGCTTCAAAATTACCTCCCTGGTTGTGTTGTTCTTTGCTACTTCTCAAAATGCCTATTTCTAAAATATAACTTTTTGGCTAATCTATGATACATAATAAGACATGTAGCAGTATGGGATACACTAATTATCATTCATGCATTTACTCCTTAAGAACACTTCTATGATGTACAAAAAAGGTTATTAGAAGTCATTGATTCAGTTCTGGAAAGATAGTTACCTATATTTGCATGTTAATTTTAGATGAACGGTTTAATTTTCATACAATATATTCTGATTAAGGTTTCCTCTTAACCAAACCCTCCCAGTTCCTCCATAGCTTCCCTTCCATGTGATTTTGTGTATTCTCTGCCTCTGCTGAGGAAACAAACCAACATCTAAATGCTAATAAAATAAAATAAACCAAACAAAAGCAAGCCGTAATAAGACAAAACAAGCAAAAGAAAAAGAGAGAGAAAAAAATAAAAAGAAGCACAAGAAACACATAAAGACACAGAGACATACACAGGGATCTCATAAGTAAACATAACAGGAAGCCATAGTTTATATAAAAAGGACCTGTAAGGTTAAAAACATGAGACAAATATCTCCAGAGATGCCATTGAGTTTGTTTTGTCTTGAACATCTACTGCTGGGAATGGGGCCTGCTCTTAAGAGTGGTTTGTATTCCCAGTGAGACTCTGTTGAAGAGGGCTAATTTTTGTTTCCGAGTGGTTATTAGTTGGAGATAGATAGCCTCTGGGTTACAGATAGGGGCTTGTGTTCCTGAGATAGCATCTGGCACAGACCAGCACGCCTAACACACACTCCTGCAGTCTCTGTGGGTTCATATGTTCATCTATATTGCCTTATTTAGTGGACCTTGTGTCACTGATGTTCACCATCTCCTCTGTCTCTTACAATCTTTCTGCCTCCACTTCCTTAGGGTTCCATATGTCATGAAGGGAGGGATTTGATGAGGAACATACCATTTAGTAGTGAGTGTTTCAAAGTTTCTAGCTGTATGTCTTTGTATGTGTTCCCATTTACTGTAGGATATAGTTACACTGATGATGTATGAACAAGGCATTGATCTATGAGCATATCAGAATGGCAGTAGGGGTCATTTAACGGCTATGCTCCTTTAGCAGAATAGTAGTGTTTGGTTTTCCCCTAGATCTCTGTCTTATCTGTCTTATCCCAATAGTGCTGAGGGTGGATTCCATCTCATGGAATAGGCCTTAAATCCAATCCCAAATTGGTTCACTGCTTTTACAAGCTTTGACCACTATTTGTCTGAATGATCTTGTTCTTTGCCACATAGAGGCTATTCATGTTCGGGAGTTTTCATTTATTGTTGATCTTAGCACTTGTGCTATTGGTGTTCTGTTCAGATGCCATTTCCTGAGCTAGTGAGTTCAAGAGTAGTCCCTAGTTTTTCTATTATAAAGTATAGTGTATCTGGTTTTATGCTGAAGTCTCTGATTCATTTGGAATTGAGATTTTTTTTGCAAGGTGATAGCTGTGGATGTATTTGTATTCTTATACAGGCAGTAATTGGATTAAAATTTCAAAAGCACTGAGACATCAATTTATTAATCATGGAAGATAAACATGTGAACAAATCACACTCTTGTTTAGAAATTACTTCTTTTCACCCAGTTTCCATATATTAGGACTGGATGCACTTGGATAATATAGTGATAAGTGGTTGGCTTTCATATAGCTTAAGGACCACACAGCTAGAACAAACCTTTGTTGTTGTGATGAGAACTTACTAAAATAATATTACTTTGTATGGGGCCTTGGGGGCACTGCCTTAATGTTTCTATTGAAAAATAATAATAGGAAACACAAAAATTGACATTCAAAATTGATGAAATGTGGTATCCTGAATGTTCTGAAAGCCTCACCATAATATCACCCTTTAAGTAAAGAAAGTAATAGAAATGATAATGGGCCTTCCTTCCCTCACTAGTCAACTCATTAATTCCCTATATCAAGCCACACTTCTGTGTGCTGGTTATTTAATTAAAAATTCATACCAATGAATCACTCATAAGCATAGAATTAGAAAAATCATACAACTTAGTTCATGCTCATTGCTAGCCCAAGTGTTCTGTAGTTTACAAAGTAATTTCACTTACTCCATACAAGTAAAATACTAGATGATCATTTACTACATCTAATATGTACAGTGCTGTCTGCCTCATAACTCTGTTTTCTCTTACTTTGTGGGGTTATTTTTCTAATTCTTCTATCCACCATTCTCATTATTTCATATTACCAATGTTCTGTTCATGCAAATATTCCAAATTATAGTAATCTTATTTTATTAAAGGCCTCATGATTTATACCATAGAGAGGATGTGATTTTAGCTACAAATGTTATTATGCTATCATATATGCCTGTTATCAGGTGATTCACCATCTTACGACAATATAATATGCAAGACACCATAATCTATTTATAGCTTCCATATTATGGACTTCGGATTGTTTGAAAATTTTTTTCTAATGAGAACAATCTTCTTTGACATTATTTACATGTAGTCTTTTGCACATGAGTGGGAATTTGCCTGGCATATAAATTTAGGATTATTACTCCCTTGTAAAATATCAACTGTATGACATTTGATCACAATGCATAACTAATTCTATTTATTTACATTCTTATGTACAAAAGTTTATATGAAGCCATATGTTCTCTAACAATTGGTGTTATCCTGTAGTTTGTTGACAAAAACGATTGTAAAATGGTCCTGTAATTTAATTCTTAGATTTATCATTAATATGGTACTTCATGAGTACCTAGTCATTGTCATTACTTTAAAATCTTCTGATGCTATTTGATGCTGGGATTGTGAATATCTCCTCATGCTTGTAATTTTTAAAAACATTTTTGTGGAAACAGTAGTTTTGATTTTAACATAGTTACAATTTTTTCTACAGCACTAAATGAATCTGATTAAGAGAAGACGTCCTGTATCATGAAAAATAAATGAACCCAGAGACTGATATTGGAGTTCAAGCTTCAAGCAGAATATCAGAAAAGCAAAGCAGCACATTTTCTTTCAAATAAAGGTGAATTGAGGAGTGGGTTCATCAATAAAGCCCTTACTGGGCAACCGTGAGGACCTACATCTAAATCCCTAGCATGAGAAGAAAGCTGATAACAGTAGCAAACTTCTGCAAACCCAGAACTTCTACAGAAAAAAAGGAAGATAGATACAAATGTTACCCTATATGCACTTGTCCTGCTAGGCTGACACATACCATGATGAACAAAAAACATGTCTCAAACAAGAGTTCCCCTACATGCACTTGTCCTGCTAGCCTGACGCATACCATGATGAACAAAAAACATGTCTCAAACAAGGAGCAAGTTGAGAATCTCCACATTTATTCCTTGACACATGTACTTAGAGGCATACATACACCATGCACAAACACACACACCCACCACACACACACACACACACACCACACACACACACCACACACACACACACACACACACACACACACACACACACACACATGCTCATCTAAGATAAGCATTTCCAGAAATAGCCTATTGATTTCTCATACACTGCATCACTAAGCTGGGGTGAACTTCCTGTGATCAGTCCTTTAACAGGACCACGTAGCTGGGTCACTGAGGAAAGTAATAGAACACTTGAACCCAGAGCACTGGGAGATGGGGACAGAGGCTGGTACAAGGGCTGGGGTTAGTGCAAACCAGTTCAGACCAGAGTGCAGACCAGAGTGAACACAGGTCAATCGGTACTGCCACACAGAATGTGAAAGACAGAGGGTAATTACAACTTTTGTTTTTCTAAAGCAGAAAAGAAAAGATCTAAAGGAAGAAAGAGTGGGGACAGGCTCCTACAGGACTATTTTTTTCTAAAACCTGCTGAAGCAGGAACATAAATGGGTCACTTAATTTTCAAGTAAGATAAACATTGAATCAGATTAGATATTTTATTCATTTCTTTTAAGAATATTGTTATATATTAACTGTACAAAACAAATAATTTTGATTACAAACTTTCCTTCATGTTACTTAAAGTATTCACTCCCCATCATGTCAGACATTTTGTTAATTTCTTCTTCTCCTGAATGAAATGTGAAGTTTGGGAAAAGTCAGATTGAATGTAAAAAGAAAATATTTTCCTTTTCTATCCTTTAAAAAATAAATAACCCAGGGTGTTGGCAAGATAAAAAGATTCTTTCCACATATTGACAGCAAGGCCTCATTGCTGAAAATATCACTACACAACTCTGAACACAGAGAAGTTAAGCTTGTGTCTACATAGAGCTTTCACCCCTAAATGCTAGTGTCTTTGTTACAGGAAGGTACTCTGCATGATGCCAAAGAATTGTAAATGCCAACCCAGCCACAAACCCTTTGATCTACAATGGTGTCCCACCTGCAAGACATGGTAGGGCAATTGTGGCAAAACATGTGTAGGTGTAACCAACCAGTGTCAGATTTGATTTAAGGCCCACTCTATAATATGGATCCCATATCCAACACTGCTTGGGTGAACAAAAATCAAGGGACTAGATAGCCCAGGAACCTAAAGTACAACCCAATACTACTGGCATTAATAAAAGAATATAAAAGAAAGAAATGTAGTGATACACTGAATCCTAATGACATTCTGCTATACTCATAGGTCAGGGTCTTCTTATTCAGTCATCATCAGAGAATCTTCCTCCTTCAGAGAAGCAGATGGGAATAAATACAGAGATCCACAGCCAGACATTATTCAGATAGGAGAGACCTTGAAATACTCAGCCTAAATCGGGTGCCTGTGAAGGGACTCTAGCCCACTCCCCCATTTCCTCTGCCTTGCTTTAGATTCCATCCCTAAAGCTAGTTACCAAGTGCTAGCCCCTTTTGGGAACACTTCCTCCTGAGGCTGACTGCTGTAGTCCAGCAATCAGAAGCCCACTTTGGTTCACCTAATTACTGTGACCAATTAAAATTAAACACCTCATCCTAACACAGGGTTTTTGCTTTTACCTTCTTTCAACCATTTGCCTGTGAGCCTTGTCTGTTTCCTCTTTATTCAGAGGTAGTCCTTTGTCCGTCCAGGATGAAAAACCCTGCCCCTTTCCCTTGTCCCCTTCTCCTCCCTTCTCTCCCATCATCTGTTTTCTTTACCACAATACCCTAGCCCATTCTAACACAGACCTCCCCTTTTCCTCTTAAGAATGACACCTGCAAAGTCATTTGTTGCTGTTTTTCTGCCTGAGTCAGAAAGCAGCCACTTTAACTTTTCTTCCTTTCCTAATAAAAAAATATCTCTGTGAAAACAGGTGTTTTGGTGTGGTATATGCCTAATTCAGGGTCTGGAAGGGAGCCTCCCATGTGCATAAGTTCCCTTCAGGTTCCCCTCATGGCTTAGAAAACCAGGTAAAAGAGGAAGTTGAAAGAGCCAGAGGGTTCCTAGGCATGTGGATTAGTATCAGGGTTTTCAATTCAATTCCATTGGTCTACTAGTCTATCTGTGTGCCAATACCAAGCTGTTTTCAGCACTACAGCTCTATAATAGAGCTTGAAGTCAGGAATGGTGATGCCTCCAGAATTTCCTTTATTGTACAGGGTTGTTTTGGCTATTCTGGGTCTTTTATTTGTACGTGAATTTTTAATATAAATGCAAGATGTAAAGCATTAATGCAAGGAAAATGCTTCAGTGAACACATTTCAGCAGTTCAACTTTATAACAATTATAAATAAACCTGTTAAATGTTTCTGCAAAAAAAAAGAGCCAGAGGGGATGGAAACTACCAAGAAAACAAGGCCCCAGAAGATCAAAGCTCATATGAACTCACAGAGACTGAATGAGTAAGCACAGGGCTTGTATGGGTCTGCACTGGGTCCTCTGAATATATACTATGAGTTCCAGTTTAATGCTTCTATGGTACTCCTGAGTATGCAAACAAGTGGCTGTCTTATTATTGTGCCTTCTCCTGGGCTCCTTCATTCTGTATTGTCCAACTCTAATGTGATAGTATTTGTTATATCCTATAATTTAGTGGGTTATATATTCCTGTTATCCCTTACAAGTCTTTTCTTTTTCTTCTCTTTTTTATTATTATTAATTGCAATTTTTAAAAATTAGAAACAAGCTTGCTTCACATGTCGATCCCAAAGACAGAATTGGATCGAATACATATGAGAGGGGATTGAGAAGAAACTGGGAGGAGAAGGGGAGAGGGGAACCAAAATCAGGATATATTGTGAGAGAAGTGAATCTGTTTCCAATACAAGAAAAATAGACTTAAAATAATCTCTGTGCCTCTGCCTGTGTCTGTGTCTGTGCCTGTGCCTGTGTCTGGGTCTGTGTCTTTGTGTGTGTCTGTGCCTGTGTCTGTGTCTGTGCCTGAGCTTGTGCCTGTGTCTGTGCCTGTGCCTGTATCTGTGTCTGTGTCTGTGTCTGTGTCTGTGTCTGTGTCTGTGTGTCTGTGTGTGTGTCTGTGCCTGTGCCTGTGCCTGTGTCTGTGTCTGTGCCTGTATCTGTGTCTGTGTCTGTGTCTGTGCCTGTGCCTGTGTCTGTGTCTGTGTCTGTGTCTGTGTGTCTGTGTGTGTGTCTGTGCCTGTGCCTGTGCCTGTGTCTGTGTCTGTGCCTGTGTCTGTGTCTGTGTCTGTGTCTGTGTGTCTGTGTGTGTGTCTGTGCCTGTGCCTGTGCCTGTGTCTGTGTCTGTGCCTGTGTCTGTGTCTGTGTCTGCACCTGTACCTGTGTCTGTGTCTGTGTCTGTGTCTGTGTCTGTGTCTGTGTCTGTGTCTGTGTCTGTGTCTGTGTGTGTGTCTGTGTCTGTGCCTGTGCCTGCACCTGTACCTGTGTCTGTGTCTGTGTGTGTGTCTGTGTATGTGTCTGTGCCTGTGACTGTGCCTGTGTCTGTGTGTGTGTGTGTGTCTGTGTCTGTGTCAATGTCTGTGTCTGTGTCTGTGTGTGTCCGTGTCTGTGTCTGTGTCTGTGTTTGTGTCTATGTCTGTGCCTGTGTCTGTGTCTGTGTCTGCCTGTGTCTGTGTCTGTGTGTGTGTCTGTGTCTGTGCCTGTGTCTGTGTCTGTGTGTGTGTCTGTGTCTGTGCCTGTGTCTGTGTTTGTGTCTGTGTCTGTGCCTGTGTCTGTGTGTGTGTGTCTATGTGTGTGTCTGTGTCTGTGTCTGTTTGTGTGTCTGTATCTGTGCCTGTGCCTGTGCCTATATGTGTATGCATCCATACCCTAAAGTTTTTCCTTTCCACAGTGGCTGCTCCTTACACAAAATAACATGGCCTAACTTTGTATGCTAAAGTTTAGAGCGTGCCTTCTCATTGCAATCTTAGTAACCACAAGCCTCTTTCTGTTTATTGTCTTTAAGGCCAAATTCCTCCCTTTTCATGTCAGGTAATCTGCTCCAAGTCTACTGTAGTTAAATTCATATTCCTACCTTTAAAAACGATGAAATAGATAAAACACATAATCATTTTCAAAAGAATTGGCAGGGAACCAAGAGATAAATATGGATATGGGCTAGAAAGTCTTGAGGACTTCAGGTGTGCTACTAGCTATGTTCTTTATTTAACTTTCTCTTCAAAGCTCCATGAGACTTTGACTAAAGGCATTGTCTCACAATAATAGTACTTGGAAATACTGAGACATATAAGCAGTGAGGTAACATTGTTTATCATTTATTTGGAGACAAGGTTTCTCTGTAAATCAGATTCTGGCCTTAGATATCTGACTTCCTTTGTCTCCCAAGTACTGGGATTGAAGATTTGCACCACCATTACCCAGCTTGTTTTTATCTTATACATCAACTATTTCATTAGTTTAAACTGGGAACATATTTAAAGTTTTATACTTGATTAGTTTTCTAATCAGCATTGCAGACACATCTGATCATATTACAATATACAACATAAATTATGATAAACATTGAAACTAAAATACAGAGAAACAACAAAAGTTTGGTATATTTTATTGTCATTGTCCCTGTTAATATTTCTGTTGTGCTTTTCAGTCAGATGTTTCATGGCCAAATGTCAAACATGCATTCGTTATTAAATCAAGGCACATGATCCAAGCATACTGCCAAATGAACTTTGGATGTTGGCAGGGGATCAATACTCCCAACTCCATAAGAAATTGTGGAATGAGCCCTTTCCACTGAGTAAAGAGATAAGAAAATTAATTCATCTGTTACCTAGGTGTCTGCTCCTATACCACTTCAAACTGAATGAAATGGGTGGAGCACTTTGGCTCCAAACATTAGAAAATGCAGCAAGCACATCTGACAGTGTTCTGAAACGCTCACCTGCCAAGTGTGAGGTGTTCTGCGGAAACATAAAATATATGCTTCACTGTAAAAGAAATAGAAAGCCAGACTTGAACCCTCTTGTTTACCTTTAATCTTGTCCTATAAATCACCTGCTTTTGAACATGAATTTCATTGTGAGGTCTTCTGATAGTAAAGCCTTAAAGCAGAAGAGGGAAAAAAAGCACACACATTGTTTTCATAAAAACGGTGCTGCTTTTATTCAGAATTCCAAATGATTTTGAAAAGAAAATACGTTTATAAAAGCACTGTCTTTACATACTATCATAGAATACTAAACAGAAGGTCTAGCTAGATAGCCTGCCAAGTTGTTCCAATGAATGTCTTTTGAAATCAGGCTGTGTGTGTGTGTGTGTGTGTGTGTATGTGTGTGTGTGTGTGTGTGTGTGTGTGTGTGGATGTGTGTTCTAGACACTGTATTATTGAGATGTGTTCTCAAGAGTATCTCAAAGCTGACAAATTAATACAACATAGAAACTGATTTTTCAAAACAATTAATAAAAATTAAGAGGGGACACAATCTCACAGCAAACTCCTCACTTCTTTGTTTATCACACACTTTGTGCCCCTCTTCTGCAAGGATCCCTGAACCTTAGATGTACAAGTTGTATTGCAAATGCGTCTGTTGGGAGACTATGAATTAGAAAGAGAACAGGGAGATATAAATACATTGTTTCACCCTCTCTTCCAAATTCTCCCATTCACATTAATGATATCAAAGCACAACTCACAGGAACACAAATTTAAAGAAAAATAAGACATGTTTTCTTAATATATTTGAAGAACACCAATAAATGCTAGTACAGCCCAGAATTCCATTCTTAGGAGGGGCAGATTAGAACCAATAGGATGTGGACTCACTGCTGCTATGGTCATCTTAAGTATGCTATTATTTTTTTTTACTGAATACAATTTTGTGATTAAAACTTCAAACACATGAAGTGATGGCTGATGAAATTTATATTATCTATATGATCCACAGTGATGAGACTCTTTCCTTCCATGTCAATTTAAAAAATCGAGAAGCACTGTGTGATAGTTTGATTGAAAATAGCCCCCATAGTCTCTAATAGAAGTATGGCCTGAACAACTACCGTGTTCTCGCCCTTTCCTTTGGAATACAGCCATCTTTGGGCTTCCTTGTTCACATCCTGTAGGTCAGTCTAATAAATCCTCTTTATGGCAAGCACACAGATGCTCACACACATACGTAAGTATACATGTACATGTGTATGTTCATTCTATCAGTTATGTTTCTTTCGCGAACTTTGAAACTGGAGTAATCCTCTACTCCATTATTTTTGTTGCATATTCTAACCACATTATCCATTTTTACACCTGTGCCCCACAGGGATTCTTTCTCTGATTTTCTTCCCTTCCCAACCTTTCAAGCTTCAGTGAAGCCCATGAAAATGAGTTTCCAGGAGGGTTCAGATTTCCTTTGTTTATGTGACATTCAGGAGCATTTTAACACCCAAGGGAGTTCACATTTAGTTGTTTCCAATACATGGAAACATCATCTCTTGTCATATTGTCTGCACTGTGGTGGCCTTCTCCCTTCACTGCCCCAACAAAGAGGAAAGCAGCTGTTTGCATTACAGCCAGAAGGGATGTGTCCCGCCAACACTTACTTCACTGCTTTGCAATCTCTGCTCTCCAATGCATGTTAGATAATCCGGATTTTGAGAACTTGAAATTAATTTCATTGCTTAATTAAGGGTGTTTTCACGGGTAACACTGTTTTCTTTATAAACTTCCACTAAAAACTGAAGAGTTAATAGAGCAATTCTAGATTTAAATTTGTTTGAATTTTAGTGCATTCAATTTTAGTGTGTTTCTTGAACGTCTATGCAATGAGGTTGCATTGCTCTTCTTTAGTATGTAACTGGTCATATGTATGTTTTTTACCTTACATTTTTAGTGTTATTCTTATTGTCTTCCTGCTTGCATATTGTGGAAGACAATCACTTGAGCACATACTGTGTTTGAGCACCTTGGACCCACAAGGTGTGCTCCTCTGCTGTGGCTTGCTTGAAGCATGCAACCTTTACACTCAGCATGCAGTCTGTCTTCCAATGTGTAGCTTTCCTTTTTTATGTCAGATCTTCCTGGTATATAGACAAGTTCCCCACATACCCCCCAAAGCATAGGAGATGAGCTTGCTTGGTTTTTCTTGGGCTCTCTCTTTCCTAGAATCCCATTACATTTATGAACAGCAATCTACTTTCTGAAACTGAAAAGGCAACTGAATGGCAGAGTTGCATATTTTCCTCATTTCTTTATTAAAGGAGCTTGCTGATCAATGACATTGTCATGGTCTTTGCCCCAAACCCAGATTAATTATACTACTTCTGGAAGCTTAGGTGATTATTTCATTTGAATATATGATGTTACCAATATAGAAGATGTTTGTTGGCTGACTTCTAACATTATAAATCGGTTCTCCCTGCTTTTGAGTTCTACAAAACTAGAAATTCAAAGGACAATATTTTATTTTTGAATTTATTTATATTTTACATATTTAATTACCATATTTTACATATTTCATTACCCTAGTGTTTATTCTTGCTTTATAGTATCTTACCGTATGAAAATGCCTCATTTCTTTTTTTGTTTTGTTTTGTTTGGTTTGGTTTGGTTTTCCGAGACAGGGTTTCTCTGTATTGTTATGGAGGCTGTCCTGGAACTCACACTGTAGACCAGGTTGACCTCGAACTCACAGAGATCCGCCTGCCTCTGCCTCCTGAGTGCTGGGATTAAAGGCGTGTGCTACCACCGCCTGGCCAAAAATTCCTCATTTCTACCTGCTTTTCTTGTAGGAAAGATTGCATTTGTTATTGTGTTGCTATGGCTGTGTGCCTGTATTTCATTGATAGTTTTCTTTCACTGTTTCTAGTTCTGTTCACATATTCCATAGGGAGAGCTGTTTGGTCACATCTTTAGAAGATGATGCCAAATAGTTTTCCAAAATATTCTTACCACTACACACTCACTTTTCAGCATATTGAGTTCAACATGTTTCACTATTACCTATGGCTATTCTTCCCCGAGTAGCCATGTTGGTATATCTATAGAGACACCATTATGCTTCAGTTTTTATTTCTCAGATGACACAAAATTTGCTGCTTTCTATGGACATTTAGAACCCCAATTCCTTTCCACAGACATTTAGATATTTCTTATTATAATTGATTTTTTCTTTCTTTTGTTCCTTAATAATTAAAAAAGTATTTTCACATGTAAGAGTTTTGCCTACATAGATTAATGTGCACCACATGTGTTAATGGTGCCCACAGAAGTCAGAAGAGGGAATCAAATTTTCTGGAACTGAAGTTCCAGACAGTTGTGACACAACATGTGTATCTGGAAATCAAATCCAGGTCCATTTTTCTATGAGAATATGTTCTATACCTAATTTTTAGACTTTTAAAATTCTGTAATTAATTTTTAAATCTAATTTCATTTATTTTTATGATCATAATATATTTATACCATTTCCTCTTTTTCTTTCCTTCTCCCAAACACTCCCATAAAGCTCTCTTTCAAATTCATGGCCAAGTTTTCATCAATTACTAGTATGTGTGTGGGGGGGCGTGCATGCGTGCATGTGCGTGCATGTGTTTGTGTGTATTCCTAAATATATGCTTATATAATGCATATATTACTAAATATATATAAAATATATATATATATATATTTCTAAATAGCATGCCATATGTACCTAAATATGACCTGCTCACTCCTTATAATGTTATTTTATGTATGTTTATATGGCTAACATTTGGCACCAGAAAGCCAATACATGTGCTCTTCCATGAGGAAGATTTTTTCTCTTGCTCTCAGCATTCCTTACTTGCTTGTAGTTGTTTGTGTAGGGTTGAGTCTTTGTATCTTTCCCCACACATTTTGGCCTGTCTGTTCTTGTTGCCCTTGTTCAGCTCCTATTTGTCTGTTAATGCCAACACTCTTAACCAGAGTATCTTCTGAAATTACCAGAAGACACAGTCTGAAAGCAAACTCCCTGAACCTCTGACTTTTACAATCTTTCTACCCTCTCTTCCATAATGTTCCCTGAGCCTTAAGTACAGGGTTAATTTTGTAGATATATCCATTAAGAAGCAATGTGGTGTGGGGGGAGGTAGAAGGGCGGAGAACAGGGAACTAGGATTGGTATACAAAATGAAAAATAAATCTTTGAAATGAATACTGTTTAAAGAAAAGAGTAAGTTTACTACTCTGTAATTTTAATGTAATTTTGTGTATTTGTCTTTGTCTGATGAAAAGAGAAGTTTCTTGACAAGGAGTGAGGACTAAACATAATTGTGAGTATAAAGACATATATTTAGAATATAGTTAGGGATTATGCTAATTTAGTATAGTGACAATTGTAGATTCTCCCTTCAAGATCCAAGAAAAATGCGTAAGCCCAGGAATGTTGGCTGTGTTTCCAGTACCAGGCATGGTTTCTCTCTTGTTGAGCAGGTCTTCAGTCCATTTAGAGAGCTGTTGGCTCCCATGTGATGATTGCATCTTAGGGTTATTGTGCCACACTGCCCTTTGTTGTTCTTCATAGGCATCCTATCTGGGAGAGACCATTGGTTGCTTCCCTGTCTTAGATGTTTGCATGGACAGTTCTGGTACTGGAAAGCTATTTCTCACCTCACAAAGGATGTATTCAGGTCAGTTCTAGCTCAGGGGTCTCTGGGCTCTGTGTCTGAAATGCATGCTGTCTTCAGCAATAGAGACTGACCTGCTATCTGGTTTGGCTGAGGGGCTGTAGCCAAGGGCAACAGCAATAGGCTGCATGTTTTGGGAGTTTCATAGATAGCCTTAATAAAAAACTCAAAAGAAAAAAATCATTTAAACAGTATATGTGTGTTTATACACAAACCTATGTGATAGTCTGTCTTCCTGTAATTTTACAGAAATTCTTACTGTTATTATTACCAAAAGTGATACTCCAAAAAATGGAAATGGGGAGAAGTCACTCTAGGATCTGTACCCTCATGATGGATGGAATAGGCCTCAAGTGGCAGAGGGTTAGCTATGACACAGTCACAGCGATGGCTCTGCAGACTCTTCAGTCCCTCTGATCCTTGAATGGCTCTAAATATATTAATCAATTAATGAATACATCCCATCATCTATCTAGTCTCTAGATGCATCCTATGTATAAGAAGAGGCATGATCTGGCTGCTGTCTTTAGCTGAAGGCTGTAGCCACAATGGGGACCTGACATGCCTAGTGTCTACCATTCATGACCCCAGCATCTGAAGAAAAGAACACTACTATGACGCTCATTAAAAGAAATACTATCTTGAAACATTTCTAAATAAATTTTATTTAAATTAGAAACAATTTTATTTTACATATCAATCCCAGTTCCCTTTCCCTCCCATCCTCCCATGCTCCCCAACAACCTCCCAGCCACTCCCCAGGGAGGGTAAGTCTTTCCACGAGGGATCATCAAATTCTTTCAAGTCATTTGGGACAGGGTCTAGGCCCTCCCCTGTGTATCTAGGCTAAGAAAGTATCCCTCTGTTGGAAATGGGCTCCTGAAATCCGTTCTTGCACTAGAGATACATCCTGGTTCCACTGCCAGAGGCCCCATAGAACTGCCCAGTGCTCCTATCTGACACCCATGTTCAGGGGGCCTAGTTTGGTCCTGTGTTGGTTCCCCAGCTGTCAGACTGGGATCCACGAGTTCCCACTTGCTCAGGTCAGCTGTTTCTGTGGGTTTTCCCAGCGTGGGTCTTGACCTCTTTGATTGTCACTCACACCTCTGAAACTGGATTCGAGGAGTTTGGCTAAGTGCTTAGCTGTGGATCTCTGCTTCTGCTTCCATCAGCTACTGGATGAAGGCTCTAGGATGGCATTTGATGTAGTCATCACTCTCATTATAGGGGAAGAGCATTTAAGTTAGCCTCTCCACTATTTCTTAGGGTCCTAGATGGGGTCATCCTTGTGAATCTCTGCACAAATCCCTAGCACCAGATTTCTCTTTAAACCTAAGGTAACTCCCTTTATTGATGCATCTCTTTTCTTGCTCTCCTCTATTCCTCTCTGGCATTCAATCTTCCGGTTCCCTCATGTTCTTCTCCTACCTCCTCTTCTGCCCTACTCTTTCTCCTACCCCCCCCACGCTCCCAATTTGTTCAGGGGCTCTTGCCCCTTTCCCCTTCTCTTGGGGACCATGAATGTCTCTCTTAGGGTCCTCCTTGTTTCCTAGCTTCTCTGGATGTGTGGATTTTCTCTGTCTAATATTCATATATGACTGAGTTCATACCATATTTGTCTTTCTGTGACTGGGTTACCACATTTAGGATGGTTTCTTCTAGTTCCATTCATTTGCTTGCAAATGTCAAGATTCCTTTGTTTTTTCCATTGGGTAGTACTCCATTGTGTAAATGTACCACATTTTCTATGTCCAATTTTTTGGTGAAGGGCATCTGGTTGCTTCCAGGTTCTGGCTAATACAAATAATACTGCTATGAACATAGTTGAACAGATGTACTTGTTGTGTGAATGTGCATCTTTTAGGTATATGCCTAAGAGTGGAACTGCTGAATTTTGAGATGGACAAGTTCCCATTTTCATGAGAAACTGATATACTGATTTTCAAAATGACTGTACAAGTTTGTACTCCCACCAGCAGTGGAGGAGTGCTTCCCTTTCTCCACATCCTCTCCAGTATATACTGTTATTGATGTTTTTTGTTTTAGCCATTCTGATGGGTGTAAGATGGTATCTCAGAGTTGTTTTGATTCGCATTTCCCTGATGGCTAAGGATATTGAGCAATTACTTAAGTGTCTTTCAGCCATTTTAGATTCCTCTATTGAGAATTCTCTGTTTAGTTCTGTACCCCACTTTTTAATTGAATTATTTGGTGTTTTTGTGACTAGCTTCTTGAGTTTTTTGTATATTTTGGAAATCAAGCCTCTGTCTGATGTAGGGTTGGTGAAGATATTTTCCCATTCTATGGGAAATGTTGTTGACTGTGTCTTTTACCTTACAAAATCTTCTCAATTTCCGGAAGTTCCATTTATTAATTGTCAATCAGTGTCTGTGCTACTGTTCAGGAAGTGGTCTCCTGTGCCATGTTGTTAAAGGGTACTTCCCACTTTCTCTTCTAAGATGTTCAATGTGACTGAATTTATGTTGAGGTTTTTGATCCATTTGGACTTACGTTTTGTGCACGGTGATAGATATAGATCTATCAGCAATCTTCTACATGTCTGCATCCAGTTATGCCAGCACCATTTGTTGAAGATGCTTATTTCCCATTTTACAGTTTTAGCTTCTTTTTCAAAGATAAGGTATTCATAGGTGTGTGGATTAATATCAGGGTCTTCAATTTGATTCCATTGGTCTACTTGTCTATTTTGTGCCAATACCAAGCTATTTTTATTACTTTAGTTCTATAGTAGAGCTTGAAGTCAGGAATGGTGATGGTTCCTGAAGTTCCTTTGTTATACAAGGTTGTTTTGGCTATCCTTGGTCTTTGGTTTTTCCATATAAAGTTGAGTATTATCCTTTCAAGGTCTGTGCTGGGATTTTGATGGGGATTGCATTGAATCTTTAAATTTCTTTCGACAAGATTGTCATTTTTACTATGTTGATCTTACCTATCCAGAGCATGTCAGATCTTTCCATTTTCTGGTATCGTCTTTAATTTCTTCCTTTTAAAGACTCAAAGTTCTTGTCATACAGGTCTTTGACCTGTTTGGTAAGTGTTACCCCCAAGATATTTTATGTTGTTTGTGGCTACTATAAAGGGTGATATTTCTTTGATTTCATTCTCAGTCTCTTTATTGTCTATTGGCTACTGATTTTTTGAGTTAATCTTGTATTCTGCCACTTTGCTTAAGGTGTTTATCAGCTGTAGGAGTTCCCTAATAAAATTCTTCGGGTCACTTATGTAAACTATCATATCATCTCCAAAAGTGAAAGTTTGACTTCTACCTTTCCCCTTGTATCCCCTTGATCTCTTTTTGTTGTCTTATTACTCTAGAAAGAACTTCGAGAATGAAATTGAAGAGATATGCAGAGAGTGGACAGCCTTGTCTTGTTCCTGATTTTAGAGGAAATGGATTGAATATCTCTTCATTTAGTTTGATGTTGGCTGTCAGTTTGCTATATATTGTCTTTATTTTGTTTAGGTATGTTCCAGTTATTCCTGATCTCTCCAAGACCTTTATCATTAAGGGGTATTAAATTTTATCAAAGGCTTTTTCAGCATGTTGTGAGATGATTATGTGTTTTTTTCCTTTTCAGTTTATTTATATGGTGGCTGACAATCCACATTTATATGTTGAACCATCCCTGCCTCCCTGGGAGGAAGCCTACTTGATGATAGTGGATGATTTTTCTGATGTACTCTTGGATTGTGCTAGAGAACATACTCTGTTTTCAGTAGACTCTTGTTAAAAGGTTTCAGGGAAATGTAGCAATTTTTTTTTAATTTTAAGGAAAAAGAGAATATATATAGGTCAGAGATAAGGACAACAGAGCTACCTGACACTGGCCATTATATTCAGACGGCAGGCAGATATGTCCACGTTGCTAGTTGTAGTGTCTGGGTATTTTTTTTTTTGGTTTTATGAGACAGGGCTTCTCTGTATTGTTTTGGAGGCTGTCGGTCCAGCCCGGCCTTGAACTCACAGAGATCCATCTGCCTCTGCCTCCCGAGTGCTGGGATTAAAGGCATGTGCCACCGCCCGGCTGTGTCTGGATATTTTATAGTACATTAGAAAGGCAGTTGAAAATGTGGTCAATATTCTTGTAAAAAATGAAGGTGACATTATTGTCAATGCTATAGAATACCATGTAGTCATTATTCATAAAATACAGTATTGTTTTTAAAGACAATAATTTAGTAACACCATATGCTTCTTTTCACATTTTTTATTGAAGTTGTTCTGAAATGATTCATCACCCAAATGAAAAGTATACAATGTTTTTTGAAAAATTAATGGGATCAAAATATTAGAAAAGAAACAATTAATGATGAGTATGAAAACTGTATTGACATAAAAAATTATATAGTGTTCAGAAATGTGATCCCAAATTTTCCATATGTATAAAAGTAGAATAACGCAGGCAGTCTCATTACACTATATCAACTTCAACTTAACTATAATTTACATATAGAATAAATCCATTCATTATTTCATGTGTTAAAAATATATGATAATTATATTTATAGTAAAAGATTTTCATTAAGTACTTTGCATTGTAGATGACATAAATAATCTAACAAATCACAAGGGACTGTGAATTACATTTTTAAATGGTACAATTGAAATGAAATCAATAATATTACAAAGAATGTCATATGACATTATAATTGAAAAATTAATAATTTTGCCTTTATTTTTTTTCTGAAAAAAATACTGTAATATATTTGACTCTGAACAAAATAGTCTAATAATTTGTAATGAATTTTAATAAGTGGGTGTATTTGGAAGAGATTCTTTAACACAGTCAATGTATGTAGTTTATAATGTTGGGACCAACCAATAAAGACAACTTCTCAAAAATCAAAATACATCATTAGTATCTGATGAACTCGCCAACACTGTTACCTTGTTCATGTAAATGAAGATGATAAAATATAAGCCCAGACATAAAACAAGCTTCACAAAAAGCATCATATTTCCAGCTGTTACATATGATTGTTGATTACATTTGAACTTCTTTTTTTGAGACAGGGTGTCACTATATATTTTTGGCTACCCTAAAACTCAATAAGTAGACCAGGCTGGCCTCAAACTCACAGAGACCTTCCTTATTCTGTCTGCCAAGTGCTGAGATTAAAGTCTTCACATTTTATGTTCTGTTTTATTGAACATAATTATACTCAATTTAAAGATAATTAAAATATAATTATTTTATATTTCATTTTGCATAAATTTATTTCTCTCAAGTGATTATTTCTAAGAAATTGCAATGACTAATCTTGGTAGTCAGCTTGACAAACCAGGGAACAGAGTACCTTAATTGAGGAATTATCTCCATCAGATTTGCCTGTGAATATATCTGTGCACTACTTCACTCATGTAGTATTCTTGATTGCCAATGGAAGTAGGAGGTCCCACTGTGCTGTGAGTGGTATCATCCCAAGTGCACCTTTCCTGTGTAACGGATGTGAATTTGAGCATGGGTACCAGTAAACATTGTTCTTTCATGATTTCTGCATTCATTTCTGCATGTAGTTTCTGCTTGTGTTCCTGCCTTGGTTTCACCTGATGATAGTAACCTGTAAGCCAATATAAACCCCTTTCCTCCCCAGGCTGCTTTCGAAATCAGTAATGTTTCATTCATAAACAATTATTGAAAAAACCATATTCTGATGGGAGTTCTCATGTAAAAGGAACGCTTTCTCATCTAGTTTATCAAGGAATGTCAGGGTGCTCTTCCCCGGGTAACTGTTTGGGAAATAAACACAGTATGATTAAGGCTCTTAATATTTTTGATGGTCACTTCACAAATTTTGTCTGATTTGTTTTTTGTCTAATCTATATAAGGTAGGACAGTGTGTCTGGTCAATTCTCAGCTGTGTCTCATCTCCTATTTACAATGATGGTGTAAGGAAAGATAGACATGTGCCAGGAAAGCTTCAAAAAATGCAGAAATTGTACCGCCATCCTGAAATTAAAAAAGAAGAATATAGCAAACAGGTATAGTATTTTCTGGGCTTCTATTGACAGACATTTCATTTTAGAGTTGATTACATGTGTATTTACTTTCAAACACATCAATTATACTACACTCTAAAGATTGACATATATACATTTAAATAATACTAATGAAGCACAGTAAATAATATAAAAGAAACAAATAATTCCTTTCCAAATCTTTAAAATTGCAAGTTATAACTCTATCATTTTAATACAGATAATTTTTATGAAAGAAATATAATTAAGATTTATTTGACAAAAAGAAGTAAGCATGAATATGAAATACATATCACTGAAGTGAAAGACCATAATTGAGGTAATAATTTTGAGCCTCTAAGCTGACTTCAGGGAGGAGACAGAAATGGCTAGGCAAACTAGAAACCCCGACAGTCGTAAGGTTTTGGATTTCATGTTTAGGACCGACCTTGGGGGTAGTGACATTTAAAGTTGACTGACCACTTGTGTGTCTTAAGTATACAAAGACTGATGAGATAAGAATAAGTAAGACAGTAGCCTGAGCTTGATTATTGACCAAAGTAAACAAAATTTAAAATTTCACAGCAGATGGAAACATAAGGACAGTGTTTATAATTATTTACAGTCATTAATTTTCAAATATCATTTTGAGAAACTATAAATATGAACAGATTTTGAAAAGCAGGAGTGAATACTTGACAATATCAAGTACAAACAAATATGGTCAAAAAGACCTGTTACAAGATAATCATTGACATAGGAGAAAGGTCGCCTATTTGAGATCAGTAAGTAGTTTCAATTTGTAGAACTCAAGAATGAATCCAAATAAAAGTCAACGTACAACTAAAGGGAAAGATGAGCTGAACTAGTATTTTTAAAAATAATCAGTGGTTGTGAAGTTGATTCAGCAAGCCAAAAGTTTCCCATAAGGACTTCAGTTCAATCTCTGGGACCTACAGACATGGTAGCAAATTTCTGTAACTTCAGCACTAGGGTTTGTTGATCAGTTATTCTAGTAGAATCAATTTGGTGTAGAGACTCAATCAAAACACAAGGTGTAGAATGATGAAGATACCTGATGTTGACCTCTGGCTTCTACATGTACTCAAATACATATATGTACTCACTCATGGGCATATAAACATTATATATATATATATATAGAGAGAGAGAGAGAGAGAGAGAGAGAGAGAGAGACATTAAATCAATGAAATATATTGTTATTTTTCTATGACATGTCCCCTAAAAATTAACATTCTGGGGACTTATTTGAAAACTGGCTAGCTTTGGGGAACTAACTGAATCATGAGAGCTCTAACCTTATTAATACGTTAATGAATCCATAATGTTGGTACTAGTAGTAGGTGGGGAAAACTAGTAGATTGGACCTGCTTGGAGCCTATCTATATTGAGAGTTTATTTTAAAATTATGATACACAATTGTTTTATTTGGATAATTTTACCAAACATGGGGTCTACCTATCATCAATTAAAACAATCAATTAATACACAAATGTAAGGTAAAATAATGTGGCCACATTGGAAATGGAGAAAGAAATTCAGTGAACTTTCAAGTCTAGCTTCAGGGGTCTTAAAGTGAGATCTAAGTTTAAACACATAGCCAGGAATATATGCACATCTAGGCAGTTCTGGTCTAGGTGTGGTCCTGCCCACACTGACCTGTCAATGACTCTGTAAGTATTAAATCGATGTCCTGGGGAGGAGAGCAGTGAGAGGATTCAGACTCTGCTATCCTATATTTTCTTCTCCCAACATGAGATTTCTGGGGAAATCCCAATGTCTTGAGGTCTTACAGTAAAATTCTTTCTATTTTTGAATTCTAGCTACTTATGTGTGAGTAGAAACAATGAATATATTTGTATTTCTTCTTAAAATGCACCAATACATAATTCACATAATTGTATTTATATATGTAGCTACCATCAAAGTTACCAATAGCCTCTGAATATACATAATGTCTGTACAGTACACATAGGGTTCATTATGTCTTTATATTTAATACCTTCATGCTGTCTATTATCCTTCAGACTAAAAATTTCATATTGGGCCTTATGAGTCTTAGGAGAAGAGCAAAGAAATATATTAAATGTGTCAGATCTGAAAGAAACTAAGGACAAAAGAATACCTGTGGTACCTATTAACATGCCAAAACGCCTGTTGGTCTCAGGATCACTCAGAACATGTCACTCTTCTCCTGCTACCCTGAACTACCCTGAACTTCTCGAGTTCATGGGCTTCCCTTGCCCCAGCTTCTCATTTGGGCCATGAGCTTCCTCCTCCTCCTCTTCCTCCTCCTCCTCCTCCTGCTTCTACTCCTCCATCTTATTCTTTTTCTTGCCCCCCCCACACACATACATACACACCCTCTCATGACCTTTCCATTCTGCTGGCCATGTTCAGTGTGTTATTTTGTCTCCCTGCTCTGGACTACTTCAGATTTTCTGCTTGTACTCTCCCTCATATATACAACGAAAACTTTCTCCTCAACCACACCTTGGATCAATCACAATCTCACTTTATACATCTGGCACCAAAATATTTAGTCTTCAAAGCTACAATTAAATTAGTTATAAATTGCTAAACTTAGAAAGGACTTAAATTACTAAAAGCAACATTAAACTTTATTGCAATTGTTATTTACTGCATTAGCAACAATGTAATGAAAGCATGAGATCATTCAGAACTTTTCTGCCACCAGAAAGATTGAATACAGTTGAAAGACACATGAAAAACATCATTCATGTATTTTGTGCTCCCTTATTCCAAATCCTATTTCTTAAAAGTGTTATTTTCATTCTTTTCACTGTCACCACTAAAACCATTCTTTCTCTCATCATTTCTGCTACTGCACTCATTCCCTTCCACGGGGTTTATGACAGCTGCCTAGCCGATCTTTCTGAACACAATTTCACCTCTGCTAATACACACTCTGATACCAGATTAATCCTTCTAAAATACTATTTTTGCTGCACTAATCTTTCTCATAAGCCCGCAAAATCCCCTAATGGCCTGTCACATTGAGTTCATGTTCTTACGCTTGTCTTATCAAAAATTCAGACACATGAATTACTTTTTACTTTTGCTTTAGCTCCTCTGAAAATCTTCAGAAGTCTTCCTTGATTCATCTTGAAACAGATGAGGATGCTGGGCGATGAACAAAACAATTAAAGGCAGCAGGTTTTGGGGGGAGGGATGGGGAAGGAAAGAAAAACCAAATCAACATGGATCTGAGAATTTGACTGACAAAGCAGGAGCCTTGGAACTAGGAAGCTCTGTTATGGTGATTTTGAGGCAGAAGGCAACAGTAGAAGGGACTCCCCCTGACCGTGCAGGGATAAGTGGGTCAGCCATCAATGAAGCAGAAATGCAGAGACAAAAGCATCAGTGAGTTGCTACTGAGCTATTAAGTGTTTATGAAAGACTCCATAAGGGGTTTTAGTTAGCTTTGTTAGACAAAATTTACACCACAGCTGTCACCTTGTGCAGAAAATTAGTAAGACTCAAGTTTGCATTTCCGTGAACTTTTAAAGTGACATTGTTGCTGGAAGTTTGGAGGAGTCCTGTCAGAGCTTCCATGTTACCAAGGAAATCAAGGGACCCCCCCCAAGCAAGTTCTCTGCCACATTAATAATTTTAGAATGGACCCAAAGGGAAACTGGAGGACAATTTAACTCCAGTTTAAAAAGAGAAGCTGGCAGGGCATGCAAGCTGTGAGCCTTGGAAGCTTTTTAGAAGAGGAGAACGGGGAAGAGGAGCATCCAAAGCCATATTGCTAGAATGAAGCAGGCAAGCAGATCAGGCCTGTGGTGGCAGACAGAGGTGCTGGGGGGGGGGGTACCGTATAGGAAAAGCTTCAAGACGCGATAGAAAGAAGACAAGGGAAAGTCAGGCTTTCCTGAAAATTCTCTCATGTAGTTGTGAGTAATTCAGAACAGCTGTCAATCTTGGGAAGCTGTACGACCAGAGCTCTGTGAACCACTGCTCTCAGGGACAGGACCACTGGGAATGAAGCATGCACTACACCATGAAAGTGCTAGGCATTCTTCCTATGTGCTCAGTGGCTTAAGGAGAACCTGATTTCCCAAGTGGAGTCCCTGGCCAGGTTCAGACCTGCCCAACTGAAATATTAGGTTAGAGATTTCATAGTTTGACCTCTGTTCAGAATGCAATAGTTTTCTCCCTTAATGCTCTCCAGTGCTACTCCCACATAAACATTAACTTCTTTTCAGCTGTATCAACTCCAAGAATTCCTTCACATGTCTGTTGCACTTTGATATTTGATCTAGCACTTTTTTTCATGGAATCCTATTTCTCTGGGTGGTTACTAGGGTATAGCAATGTGCAGGGCAGGGAGAGAAATGAGGAAGGTGTGATCGATAGTTGCTGAATTCCAGAAGGCTGTAAGTAAGAATTTTATATGTTCTCACTGCAAAACAGAAAATCATCAGTGTTTGAAGGTACAGTTATGTTCCAACTGATTTATACCTTATAAAGTGCATACATATGAAGCATTCTCATGACACCAGATTAACTGATATAATTTTTATGTTCTTATAAATCAGCTATTGCCAACTTATCAGTTATAAACTAATGTGGAGTAGCTACATTACTTTCATTGGGAAAAAATCATTAGAGCAAGGGGCTTTTAGAGGTAAGCAGAACATGACATACAAAAGGATTTTTAAAATCATCTGATGTGTATGTACTTGACAGCAGAAGCAGTACTGACAAGAAGCAATTTCAGGGAGGAAGGAGAGTATATTCTAACTTGAGCAAGAGGATGCACACTACCATAGCGAGGAAGACATTGATGGAGTCAGAAAGGCATGGCAACAAGGGTAGGAGGCTGGTTGGTCATATGGTGTCTATAGCGAAGAAGCAGGAGTGATCCAAGGCCCACCCACCTGCTTCTTTTCCTCCAACAAGACTCCACCTCCTTAAGGTTCCATACCTTTCGTAAATGCCTAGAGACCAAGTATGACATAGATAAGTCTATGGGAGCATCTCACATTCACATCACAACATGCATTACAGAAGAAATAGAGAAATTCAAAACTGTTCTGTGTCTTTGAACATACCTCTCTCAAGAATTGCTAGAGTAAGTGGTTAGTAAACAAGCAGAGATACAAGTGAATGGAGCAACACTACCAACTCTATTGACTTAATCAATGTGCTTAAGTCCTACAAAAAACCAGTGAAGTATTTGAAGTTATTTCCATGGAGACACAAATAATATTTGAACCTATGACGCTGAAATACTTGGCCATTCATATACTCATACATTAACTGTGCTATATTATACTTATTTCAAATTACTGTAGACTGTCATACAAAAAGTAAAAATGTAATGTGTCTAGGGACAGATATTTTGTGACCTTTAATTTTATGAAGACTTGGTTTTTTTAGCTATGATACAATAATTTGGTCATTTTGATGCTACCTATTGTCAACTTTTGATATTTGATAGATATTCTTACAGAGAGAAAATATTTTCAACACTTTCAAGTGAGGATGAGTTTGATCCAGAATATAATGAAAATTTGCTTCAGTATTAAAGATAAAATCAGACCAAAATTTTAATAATGTATAAAAGTCCTCAACAGATACTTCTGTAAATAACACACAAAAGTAGTCAATAAGTCCACAAAACTTTGTTTAATATCATTTGTCATTACATCCACAAGGACACACCACTGTATGCCTGCTAGAGTGACTAAAACAAGGTAACAATTAGAAGCACATAAACCCAGTTCACAAAAAGTGTTAGAATACTAGAAAGTTTTGTCAGTTGATGAAAATTCAAAATGTTTCAGTCATTATTAGACATGTTTGTCAGGGTTTTGTTTTTTGGTAAATGAATAGGGACTCATAATGCAAGAATGGGCATCTAAGTATCTGCCTCAGGAAATTGTGAACATGGGATTGTTTTCACAGAAATCTGGTGTCAGTTTCATGCTTGTGCCTCAAAACTAGTAACTATTTATGAGTTCACCAGTAGCAAAATTAATAAACACTGTGGAACATGGATTTAGTGAATGAGTTTTAATTAAAAATAAATGTGTACATAGTATTGAGCTTCATTTGGTATTTTGAAAAAATAAAAACATTGTATTGATTCTCATCGCCATCTTCTTCAACAGTCTCCCTCCTGAGCCTCCTTGTACCATTCCATCCCCAGATAGCCTCCCTTGTGCTTTTAAGTCATAAATATCTAATCAATTGAAATGAATTATTGATTTGTCAATAGCATTGATGAAACTTTAATGCATTTTACTAAGTGAACCAAACCTAATGCAAAGAATATGTAGCACAAATGTTTACTTTTACTTCTATGACACTGGGGAAATTCAAGACTATAACTATGCACCCAGACAAATGGTTGCCGGGGATGTGTCAAGATGAGACACTGACTTCAAAAGTATTTATACGTGGAATAATGATGGCATCAAACCTGGGGAAAAGTTAACCACAAAGACACACTTTCAATGTACATTCGCTTCAAAGCATAACAACAAGAATATAGATAAAATTCAGGAGTACACATATATTATAAAGAAAGAACTTATTTGTAGCACAAAAACACAATGAGAGATAATTTCATCAAAGAAATGAGGAAGAAAGGAATATGTGAGTAAATTACTGGAAAAGAACATGTCAATGAAGTAAATGGCTAAATACAAAACAAGAACTGTGTCTGTACACTGTGCTCCCTTGGTAAGTCTGTTTCCCACAGTGTATTATTAGCAAGGTACAAACTGCATGCATTCTATGACTTACCTAGTAAGTACATACACCACAGATAAGGGAACCAAGTTTCTAATAACGGAGAAGTAAGTTACAGGCCACCAAGGAGAGGCTGTTGGGAACTCTGTGGTGTTGGAATAGAGCCAAAGGTATTTTTAATGCACAAGTGAGGATACAGACATATATTATCTTTGAGAGGGACCAGAAGTAATGACTATATTGATATAACGAGCTCACCAAGCTCAGGGTTTCTAAATATCAAGCTTCTCAGAAAGCCATCAAGGCCACTGGGGAAATGTCTGATTTGAATGCTTGGGCTAAGAAGATGAAATAAAGCTAGAACATTTTGTAATGTTATGAAGTAAGAACAGACAATAAAACAGCACAAAGTACTTTGAAATACTCTGAGAAATTTTACCAGTCTAGAAACATTTCCAGTGTCTAAGTAGAAAACTAGTAAAGAAATGCCAGTGTACCAAGAAGAAAGAAACCAAGTATCCCTGGCTGAAGAATAACAAAAAGTGCTATGAATATATGTGAATATATGTAACTCAGGTGGTAGTTAGAAGGTCAAGTGATAGTACTATGATGTTTGTGGTGGTGGGAGATACTTTAGGGCAAAAGAGAATACTGGTAGCTTAAAAGTGACTCCCAAGTGTTACTGTAAATATCTGGGTTTAGTTGATGCCTGGAATTTCCTATTATGCCCACTTTTTCAGGAATGGATCTTACCTCCTTGTCCTTGAATGTAGAGAGTCTTTCCCAATTTACCTATAATCTAGAATCAGAGGCAGAAAAAGAGTATCTTTACAGAGGGTCAATTACACAAGTGAACAAAGTTCACATCAACAGATACGAATCATATTTTATTATACACTTTATGACATGATGCAAAGAGGACAGCAGTCATGTCTCAATCTAATTGGGAGGGAAAAGACCAAACGAAAGATGAATGAATATTTTTAAACACAAACTGGGTGTGGTGGTTCATGTCCATAATCCCAGCACTTCAAGGCTGACACCGGAGGATAGCCACAAGTTCATGGCCAATCTGGACTATCTAGTACTTTTCAGGCCAACCTTGGCTAGAGGACAAGACTGTGTCAACAAACAAAACTACACAGAAATAGATCTAGGAAGTTAAAAACATACCTGAATGAAGCTTTATAGATCAAAGGGGGTAAAGATAACAGTGAGTATCAATTTATTTTGATATCCTACACTGAATTATCCAACAGAAGAAATGAATAGAAAATTGTTGGAAATCCAGAAAATCAATACCGTTGTCTGGTTTAGCTAATAATGTTAAATTAGTGTTGTATTGCTGGTTTTGACAAATCAATATTGTTATGTAAGATGTTATAAAATAAATTCCACTGGATAGTTTTATAGCTCATCTGCAGATCTAAAATCACTTCAAAATCAAACCAATGAAATGAAAGCATCTTGCCTTTAACTACAAAAAGTTTTCATTTAATTGATTTAGATTTATGCTTAAGAGTGTTTTAGTTTAATAATTTGTTAAAAAGGTTGGTCTTAAATGAGTTTTTAAAGTAAATATGAAACCAGTTTTAATTAAATCGTAATTGTCATTCTAAATAAAACAATTATCATGAAGCATTTTGACAAGGAGAAAGATTATTTTCCATTTATAATTCAGTACTCTATCTTTTATGAATATTGTGACTCTTCTTGCAAATATATATTCAACTCTAGCTAGAATGACAAATATTTTAATTTAGTTTCTTTTGTTTTTTGCTAGTGTCTTGCCTGAGTGTATGGCTGTGTATCACCTGTGTGCAATTCCTTCAGGGACCAGTAGAGAGCACTGATGCTCAGGAACGGGCGTTGAGGATGGTTGTCCACCATATAGGTGCTGGGAGGTTCTTTGTAAGAGGAGCAAGGACATGTTCTTAGTGAATGTGCTCCTGCACTTAACTCTGAAACATCAACTTAAGTCAGGACTAACCTACATTAAAGCAAATGCAATCACTTCAAGTGAATTCTCGAGGGGAATCTGATGAAGGTATTCTTTAGTTTAATCACCTTCTCACAGAGAAAGCAGAACACTTCTGAAATATTCTCGGCACTCCTTGTGCTAAAAAGTCCTCAAGCCAGCATTCACTCTCACCAGTTTGAGGACATGCTTCTAGAGTGTGCATTACCTTTGCCTGATCACTTTCACATGATATGAGTTAAGATGCAAGCAGACATAGTCTCTGAGAGGAATTTACATGAATGAAACAGTAAATTAATTTTTTGTTATTTGCATCTGGGATTGGTTACTTAGCCTAAGTATATTGTCTAGAATTGCATCTGTTTATGAATTATTATGTATCCAACTTCAAGCATATGAGCAAGGCTGTTACAAATATACAGTAGCAGTCATTGTATAAGCATATATTTTATTAGTATTGTGTATACAGTTAGAAATTAAATTGCTTGATTATTTGAAAAGTGCATGTTAAACTTCAGGAAATGGCTGAATACTCTGAATGCACTCACATACTTTTTTGAATATTTCTAACAATAAGGAATGGGAGTTGAGTTTGTCAACTCTTAGTATTGCCACACTTTTGATATTCAACCTTCATGGACTGTGTAGTAGTATCCAATTTCAGTTGTAGTCCCTGAACAGGTGTGCAAACAGGTATCATCCACTGTATACACAAGGAAAGAAGGTAGGTCAATAGAGAAAAACTCAAAAATAGTTCCTGAATTTTGCTTTTTATAATATATCCTAGAAGATAAAAAGGTAAGCTAAATTTATTTTGATCCTATAGAGACAAGAGATGTATAAGAGAAGCCGTGACATTCAAGTGTGCTAAAAATCCTAGTCTCAATAACAAGAGTCTATGACAATGGGTTTGTTTGCCTAAGTATCAATTAGCTACTTACAGAAGGGAGCAGACAGAGGGAGAGAGTGAATGGGTGGTATCTTAATGTATCAGATTTAAATCCTGTGACTAATAGTGAGAGGAGAGATGCAGAGAGGATAGAGGGATGGTTGGAGGTAGGTAGAATGGAAGGCCGGGAAAAGAAAAGCATATAAATCCATCATCTTTAAACGCTGTGTCATTAATTTCTCCTTTCAAGCATACAGATGTACTTAAAACCCCCAGTCATAACCAAATGTATTGAAGTGTTTCACATACAAAAATATGTATTTGTTTATAATGAGATGGCTAAAAATTAAAATTGCCTACACCAAGGTTGTCAGACCTTTTTTTCACCTGAACATCATTGGGAAAGACATAATTGAACAATGTCAATAATACAGCATTGGCTGGTTAACTCTGTGTCAACTAGAGTGAGTGAATCAGAAAGTGTAAAGATTACCATTGTTTTTGTGTGAAACTGGGAAGATTCTCTTTTTTATATATAATATTAGAATTTGAATGAGTGGATTGATTATTTCTGCCAAGTGGTTGGGCATTGTTCAATACCTATAGGGCCTGAAAAAATATAAATCAGATGGAAAGGTCATGCATTTTTTCTTTCCCCACAACTTGTTCAAAGTCATCAAGCCTTATCTGCCCTTGGGCTGGGATTTGCATCATTGCCTCCTCTGACAGTCTGGTGTTCAGGGTCAGACAGAAAATATAGCAGTGACCTCCTGGATCTCAAGCTTCAGACAGTGGGCTCCAGACAATCTGTCTCAACAATCACTTGAGAAAACTCCTACAAATAAATCTTTTTATATCTAAGTAGTACATACACAAATGAGGATCTTTCTCTTTTTCTCTCTCTTCTATGACACATTCATTTGGAGAAAACTGATTAATTTAGCACACTTGAAATGTATACTTTCTGGTATGCAAATGTGTAAAGGTTCTGAGGTTTATTAATGTTAGTATTCCTGTATTATTAGAGTTGCCCATGGTTTTGTTTATTTATTATTTACTACAACATTAACTCACATGTTATAACTTGTTGACACATTTTAGCTAATAAATATTTGTGTTATTAAAAATTCTAAAGGAAAATGTAAAATGGATAGATTCTTTAGTTTGTTTTTTCGCTTTGTTATTTATCCTGTTGATTGAACAGGCACATGCTATGCAGGTACTTTATCACATAGCCCTACCAGAGCCCTCTACAATTTTTATTTGAAACACAGTGTTAATAAGTTACAGAAGCTGGCCTCCAACTTGCTTTGTAGCCAAGTCTCACATCTCCAAGGGGGTTATATTTATAGGCTGTCACTAACAAACCTGGCTTAAAATGAAAGATACTTTTTTGAATGTGATGATCAGGTCCATTGCTTACTGCCGACTACTCTGAAATCAACTGGATGATAAGATATCACTGGAGAAAACGCTTTGTGAATAATCAGTGTATGTATTTATTTTGATAAGAAATACTTGATCTACAGAGGGTGTTATGTATCTTGAAACTTTGAAAGGAGTTATTTGACTTAAATGTCCTTTAAATATCCAGATCATAAATGACACTCAAGAGAAGGATTGTATTTTTTTAAGTTTTTCAACTATCTTGAGACCTGGATACACTTTCTGTGTAGCTGAGTGAAAGATTTGTGGGGTTTTATGGATGAGTTCAGCACACTTTCATTAAATTTAGGTTACAGATTATTAACTATTACATGTAAAGCAGCTCTAGCTGTATGTGTGCTAGGTGAGTTCTCACTGGAAAATAGACCCATATTAATTAAGACAAAGAATTCAGAGAGTTTCCTTGGTAAGCCCAATGTCAGTACACGATCAAATTAAATAAATTTTAACTATCTTAATTGTAAATGCACAAGCTCTGTTTGAATGCTAAAGTCGTAACATAAATCTGCCAAGAATATGGGGGGAAAGAACAAAAGGATTGATACATAAACTCTAAGCCAGGAACCTGTGACCCAAGGAAACTGTCATGATGCTCAGTATCCATAATTTAAAGATTTTATTAGAATTCAGGAAGACTTTCAGATATGACAAGTTTCAAATGAAAGCTTATGTAACGGCAGAATCTAAAGCCCAAATATTGCATTTATATTTTAAATATTCAGGGGATATTTAGAGTGAGTTTTCTCTTATAGTTTTCCATCTATTAGCTATGTCTGTGACAAAAGTGGATAACTGATGTATGCTACAGTGTCCCCAACAGTCACTTGGTTTGTAGAGGAGCAGTGGTTCCAGTTCTCGTAATGATATTGTTATCAAAAAGATAAGCGATGATTATCAACATAAAGGTAGGAAAGGGAAAGTCTTACCTATTGTAAGAGGTAAATTTGCTTGTTCCTTATGAACAAAGTATCAGTAATCTCTTTATATCTCAATAACAAGCATACCAAAAAAAGGCAGGGAATCCATAACCACCCTTACAAATAAATAAAATACTTGGGATTTAATGTGGGGATCCAATGGAGTCATGAGTGAATTTATATTATCTACATGTGCTCATGTCAGGGTCCAAGGTGGTTCCTGGGTTGGGATTATAGGAATGTCAAAGCCTTCTCTGGTCCAAGTATAGATCTTTACAAATGGCTGCCCTTTAGCTAAAACCAGTGTGCTTATAAACTATCAGCCACAGCTTGTCTTCCTGCATGGCTTCAACCCAAGAATACTGATGAGCAAATACCCCAACTAAGATTAGGAAACCAGCAGACTCTTCCTCATTAGTGTTTTATCGGAGAGAGATGCTGACTTTGGAGACTGTTTTGTGGATATCCACCAGAGCACCTGGCTCAGCTTTTCTGTCCACCATTTTCTTATTCCCCATCACCACAGCTAGCTCAATCGCTGAGCTGTGCAGGTCACAACAATTACATGCAACCCGGGATTTGAAAGCACCCTATAATAACAATTTTAGGACACTAAGGATTGTTTGAAATATGTTAAGATAGTTTCAATGTTTGGTGCTTTGAATAATAAATTGGGGGGGTTGAGGTTAAAATTAATTATAGTTACAAATAAACTGTGCCACTCACTGTCCAGTGTGTAACAGATCACCCTCATTTGATGTTAAGGTTGCAGGCCTTAATTCAAATTGTGCGAGTTCAAGGTCTACACTTATGATAGACAAAATATATGACAAAATTCACTTTGACATTTTGTCTTATTATAATTATTGTCGGTAGGCATAATAGAAACAGGTCTTTCGCGTTAAAAAGGAAATAATATCTCTGCTCATGGTTACACATTAGCTTATCATTTTTTTACGAAGTATATATTGAGGATGATCATTTAAATTTGTCATGACTGATAATTTGTTCTACTGATGTTGTACACGTATTATTTTGAAAACTATTTTAATTTTCCCTGAACCAAAGGATTTGTGAAACGAAGCTGGAACATGACTCACTCTTCATAAAGCCTCTTGTCTTAGTGCCAAAGGCTTAGTAAACTGCTGGAGGGGGGTGGAGGAGGAAGAGTGCTGCTAGGGACTTGTGATGCCTAAAGGATTGCACTCTCTGTGGAAGTTAGGGAACATACACTTTTGTGATGCTAGTTCCAACAACTGAGTGATTTTCCCTAAGTGCTCAACAATCCAAGTTGAATAGCTTCAGTGTGCTAACAAGGCATAAGGTAATCAAGAGTTAATTGTACTCATGAATAAGATGGTGTCTTCAATCTTACTTTAGTTACTCCCTATGTGAGGGCCACTTTGCTCTCCACTGCTTCTCCAGTAAAATCTCTACTCCTTATCTTTATTTGCAATATGCACACCTGTCTCACCAAGAAATCAAGTTTCCTTGATCACATCCTACTCTGTTTCCCTTGATCCAGCCTGGCATGAATGGAGACACCCATGTCTCAGTGTTTCCAAGCTTCTTTGGCTTTTCTCATGTTATTTTTTTCTCTTCTAATTTCCACATCTCATATCCTATCCTGACATCATAATTTATTTCACAAAATAAAAGGAAACACAACCTCCTCTAAAACACCAGAGATCAAGGACATCACTCAAGTATTTTACTTACCCAAGCTGATGATATCCATAAAGCTGATAAAAGGGGGGAAAGTCTCACTACTAGGCTATTTTTTTAAACCTTATTTTACATCTATTAGACAAAAGCTTAAACTGATTCCAGTATTTGTCTACTACATTACTACTATCATCTATTTCAAATTAGTATAGCTGGCACTATATTTTTTTCTGATGACACTTATTTAACTGTTAAAAATTGAGAGTGAGTTCAAGATAAATTATGACAGTAGGAGCCAAGTCACACCAAGCTAACAAATCATGTAAAATAGATAAAAAAAACATTGTGTATTGGGAGATTTGAGAGAGAGAGAGTAAGCAACTAACAGAAAGAGAGTCAGAGACAGAGATGGACAGAGGCAGGAAGACAGAAACAGAGAAAGATGAAAAGAGACAGAGAGACAAAGAGAGAAAAGATGAAGTCCCTAATTGTCCATAATGATCTCCCAAGAAGAGTTTGTACCTACTCTAATACTGTTTCATAATATTCTTTTTGGGAAGTGAGCAGTGCTTTTGATTGAAGTAGGATCATGTACATGATGGCAATCTTTCTACCACTGAGCTGTTTTCCACACCCTAGATGATTTCTCAAGTTTGTAACAAAGTGAAAATCAAGATGTTTAAGGAACCTACAACTTGCAATACTAGAAGAACACACAGAGGAGGGAGGAAGGGAAAGGGACGGGGAGGCAGGGAAGAGACCATCTAAAGACACGCAAAATTTTTCATTAGTGTATTCCATGAAGTCATGATGAGCCCATTTGTGTAAATTAATTACCTGAGACAGAAAAATGTCTTTAGAAAGAGTTAGAGGCATAGCAAGATACCTCAAGATGTAAAGGGGCTGGCTGGCAAATCTAGAAAACATAGTTTGATTCCTGGAATCCATGTAGTAGAAATGATGAACTCCCTCAAGCTGTACTCTGACCTCCACCTACATGTCATAGCATCACACAGAAACACACACACACACACACACACACACACACACAATAATTTTTAAGAAGGCAGAGTTGATAGAATAATCAATAGAGATCATATGTATCAATTATCACTTATATTTGCTGTTATCTAGAGTGAATAGAAAAAGTCTTCCTAATGTGTGAAGCAGCATGCTCAGAAGGGCATTGCCTCAGGAATCCAGAAAAATAGCTCTACATGAAATAATGCTTTAAAACTTTTATAATAAGATTATGATAGAATATCCTTTCAAATAACAATTTTATTCTAGATAGACGCTATCTGATATTTCAAGGGATATAATGTGCTCTTCCAATAAGGTAAATGCTATAGAATCTACCCATGAAACCCACATGCTCATAGATAGTGTCAAATGTGGTAGTATCCAAGATACAGATGGTTGGGAAGATGATGGGATGAGTACACTTTTTTTGTTTTGTTGTTTTTATTATTATTTGTTTTTAAATTTAAATTTAAATTAGAAACAAGGCTGCTTCACAAGTCAGTTCTAGGTCCCTCTCCATTTCCCTCCCCTCTTCCCGTGCCCTACCCCCAACCCCCCAATATCCCCTCATTTCCCCAGGGAGGGTGAGGCCCTCCTTGGAGGTGTCCATAGTCTGTCATTTCATCCAGGGCATGGCCTAGACCCTCCCACAACAGTTCAGGGTGAGAGTGCATCTCACATTGTTGGATGGGAATCCCAAGTCCACTTATATACTCGGGATAAATACTGATCTACTGCCCAAGGCTCAATAGATTACCTAGGCCTCCTCACTGACACCCACATTCAGGGGGTCTTGATCAGTCCCATGCTGGATTCCCAGGCATCAGCCTGGGATTCAAGAGCTAACCCTTGTCAGGTCAGCTGTTTCTGGGGGTTAAACCACCCCAGTCTTAATCACTTTGTTCATCAGTCCTCCCTCTCTGTTACTGGCTTTCTTGAGTTCAGCTCAGTGCTTAGCCATGGGAGTCTGCCTCTGCTTCCATCAGCCACTGAATGAAGGTTCTGTTTCCCAGACTCTCTGGCCATGAGATTGTAGGCTGGCACTCCCCAGATCTATGTCTAAATTCCATATATGAGAGAGTACATGCCATGTTTCTCTTTTTGTGACTGTGTTACCTCACTCAGGACGGTTTCTTGTAGTGTCATCCATTTGCCTGCAAATCTCAGGATTCCACTCTTTTTTTCAGCTGAATAGTACTCCATTGTGTAAATGTACCACATTTTCTCTATCCACTCTTCGGTTGTGGGGCATCTAGGTTGCTTCCAAGTTCTGGCTATTACAAATAATGCTGCTATGAACATAGTGGAACAGACATCCTTGTTGTGTGAATGGGCATCTTTTGAATATATGCCTAAGAGTGGAGTTGCTGGGTCTTGTGGTAGGTTTATTCCCTTTTTTTCCGAGGAATCTCCATACTGATTTCCAAAGTGGTTGAACAAGTTGGCACTCCCACCAGCAATCCTCTCCAGCATAAATTGTCCTTGGTGTTTTTAATTTTAGCCATTCTGACAGGAGTGAGATGGTATCTCAGAGTTGTTTTGATTTGCATTTCCCGGATGGCTAAGGATGTTGATCACTTTCTCAAGTGCCTCTCAGCCATTTTAGACTAATCTATTGAAAATTCTCTATTTAGTTCTGCAGCCCACTTTTAATTGGATCCTTTGGTGTTTTGGAGACTTGCTTCTTGAGTGCTTTGTAAATTTTGGAGATCAACCCTCTGTCAGATGTGGGGTTAGTGAATATTTTTCCCATTCTGTGGGCTGCCTTTTTAATCTTGTTAACTGTGTCCTTTGCCTTACAGAAGCTTCTCAGTTTCAGGAGGTCCCATTTATTAATTGTTGATCTCACTGTCTGTGCTAGTGGTGTTATGTTCAGGAAGCTGTCTCCTGTACTAATTCGTTCAAGGGTACCACCCACTTTCTCTTCTAAGAGGTTCAGTGTGGCTGGATTTATGTTGAGGTCTTTGATCCATTTGGACTTAAGTTTTGTGCATGGCGATAAACATGGATTGATCCTCATTCTTCTACATGCCAGCCTCCAGGTATGCCAGCACCATTTGTTGAAGATGCTTTCTTTTTTCCATTGTATATTTTTAGCTTCTTTGTCAAAGATCAGATGTTCATATGTGTGTGGGTTAATATTCGGGTTTTCAATTTGATTCCATTGGACCTGTCTATTTTTGTGCCAATACCAAGCTGTTTTCAGGACTATAGCTCTATAACAGAGCTTGAATTCAGGGATGGTGATGCCTCTGGACGTTGCCTTGTTGAACAGGGTTGTTTTGAGTATCCTGGGTCTTTTGTTTTTCCATACAAAATTGATTATTGTTTTTTCAAGGTCTGTGAAGAATTGTGCTGGGATGAGTACTCTTTAAAGAAGTCGATATTCCCCTTGACCTTCTGTTTATGTGGAGACACAGAGGACTCATTGAATCAGAAAGAAGATCCACAGAAGACACTGAATCTATTGACATATTGACCTTAGTGCTGAACATGGTTACACATAGGAATCATAACTAGGAAGAAAATGTAAGTATATATAACTATTTAATCTTAAATCCATCAAATACCACCAAAGGATGAAATGTTACCTAATGACAGGGACATCAGGCTGCCTGAACAATCACCCAAAGTTTCTGTGCAAAGTTGGGGCATCAAGGTCTGGCCTTCCCTTCATTATGAAGAACAAAAGTGGAACTTAATCTGACCCAAGGTGCAAAGTTTCACATTTGAGTTCTATTAGCTCAATGCCCCTGTAGCAAAGTCAAAGCCTTCAGGAAGACAAAGGTAGACCGTCTTCATTACAGCAATCAATTTGTATTGAAATCATCCTAATAGTATTATCTATATACCTCTGGATGCTATTTGGCTTAGCTGAGTAATCAGTATATGGTCAACGATAGCTTATTTATACATTAATGACAAGGTAAGATAGTAAGGTTTTATCTCAAATAAATTGTTTTATTTTTTAAACAGGGCAGTTTTGGAGACAAAATCAGGAGGAATAATTTAGGAATTACCTGTGGTTTCCCATTTGAATACACAAAATGGAGGAGGAAATAGTTATCATTTGCTATAGATATGTTTGGTCTTTGTTGTGTGATATAGGAATCCCAGCACTTAGAATGGAAGCAGGAGGATCAGTAAATCAAAGTGAGACTGTGTCATAGGAGAAACTGCCTCACATACAAAACAAAGATATGGAAAATCCAAACCAAACCAAAAAAGAAAAAAGAAAAAAGGAAAGTTATAAAAACATTTAACTTGGATATCTTAGGCTAAGCACCTGAGATAAAGTTTTGTTATATAGATCACATAGTTTGTTCTATTATATTTTTGTGGTAGCCTCAAAAGTTTAAGACAACTTCATAGAATCTGTTTCATATTACTAAAACAATTATATATAAAAGAAAGAAAAATAGAACAATAATAGGTGGAATTCGATGAATAAAACTGTGCTGGCTAGTTTTTATGTCAACTTTTCATAAGCTAGAGTCGTTTTGAAAGAGGGGAATCTCAATTGGGAAAATCCCTCCACCAAAGTGGCCTGTGGGACGGTCGGTATTTTCTTGATTGATGGTTGATGTGGGAAGTCCCAGCTCACTGTGGATTATACTACCTTGACTGATGTTTTAAGCACTATAGAAATGCTAGCTGAGGAAGCCATGGAGAGCAAAGCATAAAAGTAGGACTCATCCATGACCTCTCCATCAGCTCCTGCCTCCATGTTCCTGATTCAGGTTCCTGCCCTGACTTCCCTGCATGATGGACTTAAAAGCTGTAAAGTGAAATAATTCCTTTCTTCCCCAAGTTTCTTTAGTCATGGTGTTTTGTCACAGCAATAGAAATACTAAGTACCAGAAATAACACGAACATTATAATTACAAAAGGGCTGTTTAACAGTTTTAAAATTAGGAAAGGACTGCAGACACTATAATAACTTTTTATACCACATTATCTAAAGGCAGAGGAAGTCCTATGCACATTAAAGAGATGTGGAGAATGTGAGAACAATTCAACTTGAAATTCCAGACATGGAAATATTTACTAGGAAGAATAAAACAATGGATGAGTTTAATAGCATATAAGATGCTTAAGAGAGGATTTAAAACTCTTCAAGACACTGCAACATAAAACAGCCAAAGTCCAATAAAGATAAAAGACTGAGCAATGTTCAGAGTATTGGTTCAAGATTATGAGGATAATTTATTTGCTTAAATCACCTCCCCTTGAATACGGACAGTACTTATAACTTGTTCTAAATGAAGAGCATGAAACCAGAAGTTATGGTCTATGACTTCTAAGATTAGACCCACAAAACATTATATATTCGCCCATGCCACAAACACTGAATCACTATATCTTGATTATCTGAGCCATGATAAAGTACACCAGGACTAAGTTAGGTCTTCTTCTAAAGGGGAACACATAAAATGCTGAAGCACCTCAGCTAGTAGAGTGTCTAGCATGCTATAGATCTGGATTCAAATAGTAAAACCTAAAGCAACATTCATCAAGTCTGTAAAGGAGCCCATCCTTGTGTGCTGATCCTTATTCTGATATCCTGGCCTATGAACAGCATAGGTCTTGACTTCCTAACTCTGAGTTATGAAATCTGCATTTCACTCTGTCTCCTCTACTGTAGATGATAATCTCAGGCCATCCCGGAGACCGACTCATTTGTTTTCTGTCTCTCAGATATGTCTCTTTATAGCCTGAACACTATTCTTTCGATGAATGTATGTGCCATACTATGTAGCCATTTAATTTCAGTTGCTTTATGCATCCTTTTAAATTACATCTCAGAAGTGAACGTCCTATCTCAAACCAGAGAGTCCACAGAGGCAAAAACAAGCAAACAAAAACTAACAAACTGAATGGGAAAGGAAGAGAAAGAAAATTAGAACAATAACCTCTTGTTACAAAAATATAGTATCTCCAAGCCAGTTTTGCAACACTGACAAATATTTATTTTATTTTAATTACAGAAAGAAAAAAACATACATTTGCAGCTTTTTCCACAATGTTTCCTGAGAATTATATGGAGAAACCATGTTGTAGATGTAGCTATTTTGGCTGGGCATCTCACTATTGCTTGATATCTTCATTTTCATCAGTGCGATTTTCTGTAATGATCTCCATCTGTTGTAAAAAGTAGCTTCTTCGATGATGGTGAGAGTTCCATATATCTTTGGGTATAGCTTAGCATGCATTTAGGGTTATACTGGTTTAGGAAAGAAGCAGTAATCCATTCTCCTCTAAGACTTGTGACGTCACTAGCCGCAGGCGGTTTTCCAAATCGGGCATGATTTTCTTCTCGTTGAGTGGGCTTTAAGATCAATAGACTGCTGATGGTTACCTGCACGATATGTAGTAATTACCATTACTACATCTCCAGGAGTAGGTTGTCTTGCTGGTCACTGTTGGGTTCATTTGCACCAGAGCCAGGCTAGACTACTTTTGCATAGCACCAGTGCTACAGGGGAAGTTGATCTTAGAAGACAAGTCGTTCTGTATTTTTTTGTCTGTTTTTTTAACACTGATTCTATTTAAAAATGTTTAAATAAACGGAAATTGTTCAGAGTTTACCTAAATTCTTCTACATAGACTTGTATTAAATTATATTTACATGGAATGCTAATTTATTACTTTTCAGAGAAAATAATCTAAATTACAAGACTTATTATTTAGTACATCCTTAGGGGATATACAATATACTCTGTTATCAGTTGAGAATCTAAAAGCATGACATCCAAGTAAATTGTAGAAATTGCCTCTCTGCAGCATTGACATAAAAAGAGTAGCATAATGCAGAAGTTAGGTGGTGAAAGTCTTGTTTTATATGTTAATAATTAGATGTGAAATATTAATTTTAATCAGGCACATAGAATTAAGACAGGCATGGCCTCCATATTTAAAATTATCTTATGTTTTATACTTAATAATTGAAATTATAATATCCTTGCTTCTATATATCAGCCTAGAAATTAATATTTAAATCTTGCTAATTTGTTCTCTGCTCTAGTTTTTACTATCATATTATAAAATGATTGTGATTACTTTATATTATTAAAATTATGTTACACACTGGCTTGCTTCTCCTCTAAATAATATTATTTCTTCAAGGACTGGTTCTGTGTGTTCATTTCTTACAAGTCACAAACCTTGTGTCTTCATATATACTTTTAATATGTAAAGAACATACGAATATAACTCTGCAGAATATATATTGAATTCAAAGGACGGCATTAGACAAAATAAACCCCAATGAAATCTGATTTTAAAATAAGAAGTATACAGAAATAGACACTTACCTAAATAATACATACAAATGTTTAATGAGTACGTGAAATAACTGGTCAAAATCACTAATCAGTAGAAAAATGCAAATGGAAACCAAAATGAAATGTCACCTCAGCCAAATATAAATGGTGGTTATTGTAAGCCGTAGACGTCTATGACTGGAACACAGGGAATCCTGGCACACCACAGGTAGGAATGCACATTCATATAGAAAATGGTATGATCACCAAAACATTAAGACAATAGGACTACCACTTATATGTTCCACCAATCCATCGAAACTGAGGTCAGAAACATTTACACTCCACAAAGTAATGTCATCATGAAACTTCATCATCTCATTTGAAAATAATTTGGGACTTACTTAATTCTATATTTCATGTGTCAAATATTTAACAATACAGGAAGGAAACACAGCAGGAAGCAGGGTATACAATCTATCTTGATTTGCCTGGTGAAGGCTGATATGTATCTACAGAGTCTACAGATCCTATATATCCTTAGTAATTTTTATAGTAAAATATATCAAGTTTTGATCGTTCCTACATAAATTACAAGTTGGATAATCAGTTTATTAAACACTAGACATCCCACAGAAAATAATTTTTTCGTGAAGTAAAAGATCTTTTCCACGTATATATTTGCTTTATATTCTTCTCTCATATGCTACATCTTGATCACAGTTTCCTCTCCCTCCACTTCTCCCCATCTCTCCTCTGCCTTCCTTCTCTTCCTGATTCCCCTGATTTTTTTTCTCAGTCCCTTTGTCATTTTTGTATAGGACGGCTACCAATTTTTTTGAGTGAATATTGTATCCAGCCACTTCATTAAAGGTATCCAACAGCTGTAGGAGTTCAGTGGTACAATTTTTTTGGTTGCTTATGTATAGTATCTTCTCATCTGCAAATAATGATGATTTAACAACTTCCTTTCCAATTTGTATCTCTTCATCTCCTTTTGTTGTCTTCTTGCTTCAGATAGAACTCTAATTACTATATTGTATACATATGGAGAGAGTGGACAGCCTTTCCTTGTTCCTGATTTTAGGGGAATTGCTTTGAGTTTCTCTTTCCATTTAATTTGATGTTGGCTATAGTCTTGTTGTAAATTGCCTTTATTATGCGTAGGTATGTTTCTTGTATCCCTAATCTATCTAGCAATTTTATGAAGAAGGGGTGTTGAATTTTATCATAGGATTTTTCAACATATATTGAGATGATCATGTATTGTTTCTCTTTTCTTTCAGTTGGTTTGCATGGTAGATTACCGTGACATTTACATATTGAACTATTGCTGCATTTCTGAGACAAAGTCTACTTGATCATGGATGATCCTTTTGGTAGGTTCTTGAATCCAGGCTGTGAATATTCTATTGAATATTTTTGCATCTATGTTCATGAAGGAGATTGTTCTGCAGTTCTCTGTTGAACATTTGTGTGGTTTGGGTGTCAGGGTTACTGTGGCCTCAAAAATGTGTACTGTGTATTTTAAAGTAACTTATTTGGCCCTTAGGGTTCCAATTCTGCAAAATTTAATGAAAGATTATAACTTCTCTTTGGAGTGCTCAATGAGAGTACCAACTAGATAATATTACCATAATTTTATAATAATTGCATGTATAAAAACCTATTTTTTAAAGTATAAATAACAATGGAAAGGCTACGTACTGACTTAATGCTGATAACTTGACTTTAGTTTGACTGTTCTATAAACTACTATGAAATATATAAATCATGGATGTTATTACTAAATTGAAGAAAATGTTATAGATTTTTAGCAATGAGAGCAAACATTAATAAGAAATTCATAATTAGGTACTAACTACAGTAAACCTAAAATCCTGTTCCTTGTATACAATCTGAAAAGAGATTTGAGACTGGTGAATAGTACACGCATGCTGATTCCTGCATCTTACAGGGTAGGTTGGCAATAGAAAGCATTGGTTTCCTTCATGTTTTCATATAAATTAATAGTATTTAGTCATATCAAATTGTATATCCCACATCTTTAGGAAGTAACAAAAGGTTGTGTTCACATTAAATACTAAAAGGAAAAAAATAAAACAGCCTTGTGAGAGCCAAAATATGACAAAAGAGAAGAAATCTATGCTAGCAGATGACAATCATCCTATCTTAATATTAGAATATAAAGTCAAATGTAAAATTGCTCAACACTTTAAAACTGTTGATAAACAATTGCTTATGAGACACACAATGGAATTACATTGGTTGTATTGTTTAATAAATGAGCCAAAGAAATACGTAATTGAAACACAAAATTACTGGGTTTTCTACATTATAGAAAAACTTTGCAAAGAAAAATAATTATACAAAATCTAATATAACATTATCACTTCATGAAAAATATGTAAGTTGCAGCATAGTATTAATCCTTCAGTTACCATACTATGTGAAACCGCTGAAGTGAAAGTCATATTTGTTTTGCAAATTTAGTTATCTTTCTTCCTTTCATATGGATATTATTTAAATTATATTTTACATATAGATTCAAATCTTATAAATATTAATTGGAATTAGTTTTCAATTGTAGTTTTGTAAGGACCAAGGATTTAATTCTGTTCCTTTTCAAAATCCAATCTACTAGATATAAAAATGAGAAGTATGTTTAGCCACATTTAAATAACAAAAATGTAAATTAATTTTTTTCATGGTATGTTATGCCTATAGTACTGTGTTTTAGATTTGAAAAACAACCCAAAGGATTTAACAACTATATAAAATATTAAACTTTCAATTAGAAGGAAATGAGGGAGGTGATATATAATTATATACTTATATAATTATATACTAGATATTCTAGATTTATATTTAGCATCTGAAGTGATAGCTCCACATTTAAGAACATGAGCAGCTCTTGCAAAGGATTTGGGTTCAATTTTCAATACCCACATGGTGGCTAATAATTGTGCATGTACTCCAATTCCAGGGAATTTGGCATCTCTCTTGCTTCCTCAAGAAGTTTCATACATGAGAATAACACACACACACACACACACACACACACACAAACACCTTTAAAATTAAAAATGTCTTTATTAAAGTATAAATTAGTGATAAGAAACAAGAATAAACCACACTTATGGAATGACAGCCTGTTAAACAATTAAACCTATTGGTTTATATGAGAAGGAATTCATGTTGTTAACATGAGATATTAACAGCAGCACAGTACAATGTTATCAAAAGTCCCACCTGAGCCTTGAGAAGTAGAAGCTCTGGTAGTGCATCAGGCACCCATAATTAGAGTTTTTCTTTGTGAGTTTTTTTTTCAGGAAAAAAATTTGACAGTGACTCTAGAGTTAACACTACTAATATATAGTAGTATAATTAGAATACTAGTACAGACAAAATGGGCACTATGTTAAGAAAAGTAAATAATGCAATCTCAAACTTATTAGTAAAGAAAAAATGTAATTGAAAAATCGTAATAAGCTATTTAATGAGTAGAGCAATAAAGACAACTTTACAGGTATCTACTTGATAAAAACTCATATATAAAATTAATGCATGGGTCAGCAAGATGGTTCATAGGACAGGAGTATTGCCCTATGCCTGAGGACCTAGTCCATTCCTCAAACCTACTTGGTAGAAAGAGAGAACTGACTCTTATGAGTTGTTCTCTGACAGCTATTTGTGCCTTCAGACTGGCACATTCATGGTCACACACAAACACTGTACACACATCATGAATAAATGTTAAAAATATTACAACAAAATAATTAGTTGAATGGGAGATTGAGTGGTTATGTTAGCATATTTTATATGTCATTAATAAAATTAACCACGGCTTGTGATTTTAAGATGAATATATCAGTTTTAGCACTTTGAAAAATTATTGCACAGAAAAGGCTAATATTAATATTAATCAGACAGTATTCTTTAAGATTGCATTTTAAAGCATAAACGACCAAGAACTGATATCAGAAGACATATCCAAGAGTTATATAAGTAAAATATTGAAGTCACTATATAAAATGAAAGAAACCTGATAGGAACAAAAACTTAATTTGCTCCCAAATAGGAACACTTGATTTTCAGTTGCAATCATGAGAATGCACGTTGTGAGCCTGAACTATCATATATCATTCCAAAGAGGCTGTTGCTAAAGCTTGAGTGAAATATATGTTTTATCTGAAAGAGCGTCCATATATAAGAAAACCATGGAACTTTCTAACTTTTGGCAAAAGGATATGATGGGAAGCTGGAGTATTATGCTTGCTTCTTTCATTCTGCCTTCTTTTCTTCTACTTTACTTTCTTTTTGTGGTACTGCATATAGGTCTTGGAGGGAAAGGGGACCTGTGAGAGGAGATGGGTACCATAGAAGATCAAGATTAATAAGCTATAGATATTACCACAGCACCTTATGTACATGTATATAAAATGATACGATGTGACCTATTATTTTTGCACAATTACCAAATGCTAACAAAAGATGTAAATATATGAACTCTTACACATTAAATACATTATCAAGTTATAGATATAATGCCACTATGGTACTATGGGGAGAGCAAATGTTCATCGGTCCAAATAGAATATCTAGACTGGATTCTCCTTTCTTTGAGTGATAAAGTTGGCATCTGTGATGGATAATCTTGACTGTAAACTTGACTAAATTTGGAACTAACTAAAACCTAAGTTGCTGGATCCTCCTGTGTATATTTTTCTTAACTGGATTATTTGAAAAGCTACTGTAAATATGGCCCATATATTCTGGTGGCAGCCCACAATAAATATGGCAGAAAGATGCTTCATTTTTGCCTTCTTGTCCTCATTCTCACTCGCAAATTCATCTATCCTGTTGCTCCAGCTGGTATCAAACCCACCTTCTTCAATAGACGAAAGAGTAACTACTCTCCAAGAACCCTTCAAAATTCCAAAACAAGTTTGGGACTGCTTAGTCATCCAGCCTTGTGGGCTGAACAACTACCAGACTTCCAGCCTTTGTGTCGTTTCTGTCTAGAGAGAGTGATTGTTAGACTACTCAGACTACACTTTGTAATTTGGTTTACAAAGCCCCATTTATATGAAAAAAGTGTGTGTGTATGTGTGAGTGTGTGTGTGTGTATGTGTGTGTGTGCATTCATTCTATCAGTTCAGTTCCTTTCAGAAACATGTCTAGTACAGACTCTCAGTTCAATGCGGAAATTTCATTTGTCTTCTCTTATCCCTGACATTCAATTCCAGGTAAAGTATACATAAAATTCGAAAAGCATTTAATACACACACACACACACACACACACACACACACACACACACACACACACACACAATTTGCCTGACTATCTTGAGGAAATTAATCTGGTCTTAAAATTTAAAAAGTTAGATTCTTTTAAGAACATAGAAAATGAATTGGCAAAAATTCTGCAGTTCTAATACAGAATGTTTACAGAATAGTAATACAGAATAGTAATACAAAATGTTTAAATGTATGACTTTTAAAAGCCCCATAGAGGACTAAGTATTAAGGTGGTCAGGTGAATTCATAAGAATTCTAGCAAAGAGAACATGAAACATAATGCTTTTCCTCTGAGTTGAACCACAGTAAGACATGGTGATCATAAAGATTTTGCTGTAGGAAATAGGCATGGAAACAGTAATTAATAAATGTTTCTAATGTGACAGATATCATAAGGAAAGAGCTGAAAGGCTATGGCATTTTTAAAGGTCAGGATTCAGCTGTAGGTAACAGAATCCTTTGTGATGTGTTTAAATAAGAAGAGGCTTTGATTTCTATTTATTTAAATCACTTGCTAAATCTTCAGATGGCCTGAAGAAAGATATGGTAGTTTTAGGAATGCCCATCAAATCCACACTATACATCTAAGTAACCAAGAAGTAATATTGACAAGAAACATTTCTGATCTGGAGATGTAGCCATGTGTGAAGACATGTGCTTGATTCCTGGCATCCATGGCAAAATCTGCTGTGTGGTCAGCATCTGTAATCCACAATCTGGGAAGTCAGAAAAGTCCTATCTCTGAGGTTACCTGGCTAGCCATCTTAGCCTAATAAGTGGGCCCCAGACCAGTGGGATAGGAAAGTTTGTTTCAAACATGATAAGGCCAATGACACCCAAGGAATAACATTCTTGGTTGACATTTTGCCTCCACTGCAACCACAAAGATGCATTCATGTACACTCTCCCAACACACACACACATACACACACACCTCCACACACAGCTCCCCCTCACACACAAGCACGCGCGCACACACATACATACTACAGAAGTAAGAAATCTTCCTGGCTAGTTGGGGAGTTTCGGTAGCAGCTGTGCCAGAGAGAGTGCTACCTCTATCATCAGGGTATAAACAGAAATTGCCCACTGCCTCACCCTACAACAGAAACTGGAAATATCCCTTTCTTGTAGATATGAGCTAAACTCCTTTTCCTCTGCAACCCTGAAAGACAATATCTTCATGATAACCTTTTGTAAGATTTTCCTTAGAAAAGTAACACGTCCCTGAATTTTGAACAAGAAGAAGTCATAGAAGCAAAATTTCTATACTATGGCATTGAAATTTGGAATATTTCTGATATATTCTAAAATCCTCTAGTAAGATACTCAGGCTACAAACAACTAAGAAAATTATATTTTAGCTTTTGAGTCTCTGTAAAGGAAGCTTCATCAGTTGAAGAATCTGTGATTATATTTGTGGGAGATGTGAGGTGGGAAGGATATCATAACAGAAGAAACAATACTTAAAACTACCTCCTCAAAATCCAGAAAACAAATAATAATCTGCGGGTCTCGGTTTTTTTAAAACATGATAAGTTTGGGTAGCTAGCAGTGGTGAATGCATAATGAACATTTTTGAGTACCATTTTACAGTAACTTGGTTTACTGTAAGAGATGCTGGGAAGCCAATGAAAGTCTTTTAACAGTAGATAAATAAAGAATTCATCTTTAAAGAGTAAATTAAAAATCAAACAAACATTACTAGAGGTTAACAGGCTTCCTATTGGATCTGAATGTATTCAGGAATGCTTTAGACTCCTATCATGACATCAGAGCTCCTCTAGTATAGAATGACAGAATAGTACTCTCTTTTGTGTTGCGAGATCATGTCTTCTTTTTAAAAAGTTATTTAATTTAGAAACAATCTTATTCTACATATCAATCCCTGTTCTCTCCCCCTCCTATCTTCCTATGCCCCCCTGATACCCCATCCCACCACCTACCTACTCCTCAAGGAAGGTGAGGCCTACCATGGGTATCATTAAAGTCTGTCACATCATTATGCCTGACCAAAATAAGTCAAATGGAGAAGGACAAATATGTCATGATTTTCCTCCTATGCGGAATCTGGGAAGGAAATGTGATAATAGAAAGTCAACATTTATTTGAAAAGAGTAAAGGGACCAATGAGAGAGGAGAAAATTCCAAGAGGAAGAGAGAACAATAGGATGACATGAAAAAAGGACATCTTTTGCAAGAACAAGGCACCAAGAAGCATACCATAATGCACATTGACATTTCAGAAAGTTTATAGTGTCTTGATTTACTTGACAGTGTGTGAGTAAACATCTTATTGTCTGCATCACATAAACTGTAGAAAGAAAAATCACAAGCCACCTAGAAAAATTAGCTGGGAATTACTTTCTCAAGGACATTCTCATGGACTTTACAAAATGCTTAGAATCTTCATGCTGATAATATAACATGCAGTATTTTAAAAAATTACAAGATGAGAGAAGTATGTTTTCCTGGACAATTGATGGTACTGGAATTTTCTAGTGCAGATTTGTGGAATGACAATCTAAATCACTGAATTTCTAAATGAATTCAGAATCTTCAGGAAATAAAGTGTGTAACAATGTGAGTTAAGTCATCATTTAGTTTATCTTTAGTTATTTTCATTCACTTTTAATGGACTTTCCTTTAGCCCATGTGAAGCTATATTGAGCTTAATTTAACTCGGCAGCTGGAAGGGAGAGATAGCATGAACAATTCAATTTATAGATTATTTTTTGAAACATCTTTTATCCATTTACTTAACATTTTTCCCATACCAAAAGAAAGTCACCCTTCTAAGTAATTGCAACATTTGTAAAACTGGCAATATCTACTCCTTCTTTGTATGATTATCTACTTGAAGTTGGTGGTAAGGAATAAAGAGCAGAGTGTTCTAATCATAAATAGCTAAAGGCTTAATATTTGGAACTATAAAACAAACATTTTGAAAGCACCAAGGCAGAATGTCATCCTGAAATTTAAAACATTATGGATACTGATTTAAACAAACACATATATAAGGATGTAGAAAATTTATTTTAATAAAGGTCCAAAGGGAAGGAACACTTCAGTGGACAGATTTCAATTTTATACTGATAAAGACATTTCTATTTAAGGTTTGGGATAGATTAAGAGAGTCTTTCCATAATCATAATTAACGTTTAGTAGAAAAATCCTCAGAGACTTTTTAAAAAGCAGTGAGGACACAGGTTCTCTCCCCTTCTCGGCTATCCATTCTCACTACTATATGAACTGATGACTTTGGGCACATAGACAAACATTCAAACACTGACCTATATCAGCTCCAAGTCAATTTGTTTTGCTACTTGGTTTTAACCAAGGGAAATTATAAAATTTTGTTTCCATTTTTTATGGCTAGTGGATATTTTCAGCTTATAGAAAGGCATTCAGCTTGGTATTGGCACAAAAATAGACAGGTAGACCAATGGAATCGAATTGAAAACCAGGATATTAACCCACACACATACGAACATCTGATCTTGACAAAGAAGCTAAAAATATACAATGGAATAAACAAAGCATCTTCAACAAATGGTGCTGGCATAACTGGAGGCTGGCATGTAGAAGAATGCGGATCAATCCATGTTTATCGCCATGCACAAAACTTAAGTCCAAATGGATCAAAGACCTCAACATAAATCCAGCCACACTGAACCTCTTAGAAGAGAAAGTGGGTGGTACCCTTGAACGAATTGGTACAGGAGATAGCTTCCTGAACATAACACCACTAGCACAGACAGTGAGATCAACAATTAATAAATGGGACCTCCTGAAACTGAGAAGCTTCTGTAAGGCAAAGTACACAGTCAGCAAGACAAAAAGGCAGCCCACAGAACAGGAAAAAATGTTCACTAATCCCACATCTGACAGAGGGTTGATCTCCAAAATTTACAAAGAACTCAAGAAGCAAGTCTCCAAAACATCAAAGGACCCAATTAAAAAGTGGGCTGCAGAACTAAATAGAGAGTTTTCAATAGAGGAGTCTAAAATGGCTGAGAGGCACTTGACAAAGTGCTCAACTTCCTTAGCCATCTGGGAAATGCAAATCAAAACAATTCTGACATACCATCTCACTCCTGTCAGAATGGCTAAAATCAAAAACACCAAGGAAAATTTATGTTGGAGAGGATGTGGTGAAAGGGGAACACTCCACCATTGCTGGGGGGAGTGCCAACTGGTTCAGCCACTTTGGAAATCAGTATGGAGATTCCTCAGAAAAATGGGAATAAACCTACCACAAGACCCAGCAACTCCACTCTTAGGCATATATACAAAAGATGTCCATTCATACAACAAAGATGTCTATTCCACTATGTTCATAGCAGCATTATTTGTAATAGCCAGAACTTGGAAGCAACCTAGATGTCCCTCAACCGAAGAGTGGATAGAGAAAATGTGGTACATTTACACAATGGAGTACTATTCAGCAGAAAAAAAGCAATGGAATCCTGAGATTCGCAGGCAAATGGATGACACTAGAAGAAACCATCCTGAGTGAGGTAACCCAGTCACAAAAAGAGAAACATGGCATGTACTCTCTCATATATGGATTTTAGACATAGATCTGGGGAATGCCAGCCTACAATCCCATGGCCAGAGAGTCTGGGAAACAGAAACTTCATTTAGTGGCTGATGGAAGAAGAGGCAGACTCCCTCGGTTAAGTACTGAGCTGAACTCAAGAAAGCCAGTAACAGAGAAGGAGGACTGATGACCAAAGGGATTAAGACTGGGCTGGTTTAACCCCCAGAAACAGCTGACCTGACAAAGGTTAACTCTTGAATCCCAGGCTGATGCCTGGGAATCCAGCGTGGGACTGATCAAGACCCCCTGAATGTGAGTGTCAGTGAGGAGGCCTAGGTAATCTAATGAGCCTTGGGCAGCAGATCAGTACCCATCCCGAGTATACACACGGACTTTGGACTCCCATACAACAATGTGAGGTGCACTCTCACCCTGAACTCTTGGGGAAGGGTCTAGGCCCTGCCCTATATGAAATGACAGACTATGGACACCCCCATGGAGGGCCTCAACCTCCCTGGGGAAATGAGGTGATAATTGGGGGGGTTGGGGAGAGGGCAAGGGAGGAGGGGAGGGAAAGGGAGAGGAACCTGGAACTGCTTGTGAAGCAACCTTGTTTCTTATCTAAATTTAAACTGAAAAATAAAAAAAAGAAAGGCATTCACAACTGAGAAGCTAACAAACAGATTTATACCACATTAAGAAGTTCCGTTCAGCAAAGGAAGTAGATACAGTATACAAATAGACTACAAGATGGAAGACAGCCAAAATTCTTAACAAAGAAAGATATATTGGCATATAACCTAAACAGGTATTTCTCAAATCAGTGACTAGAGCAAATATCAAAAGTGCTCACCCTCGCTGGGGGGTGGTGGCACATGCCTTTAATCCCAGGATTCAGGAGACAGAGGAGGATGATCTCTGTGAGTTCGAGGCCAGCTTGGTCTACAAAGCTGCCCAGGGGAAGCCCTGTGTCGAAAAACAAACAAACAAAAGAAAAGTGCTCACCCTTTTAACCCATCATAAAAATGCAAATAAAACATCCAGACTCCGACTCAGAATGGCGATGTAAAATTTACTGGTAAGGACACGGAAAGACAAAACTCTCGTGCTGTGTTGGTAGAAATGAAATTGGTCCAAGTAGTATAGAAAATATGAAGGAAGCAGCCCTCACCCTAAAACATGATCATGAACTCCACATGATTGAGCTCTGCAGTATACAGAAAGAAATAAAATGAATACAGAATAGAGATTTCTCCAGCTGTGATTATTGAAACAATTAAATTATACAAATACAGACTATTTGTAAATGAATTGATGTATATTTATATATATGCACATTTTTCTCAGTCAAAAAGAACAAAATCATATTACCCACAGGGAAATGAATGGAATTGACAATGATCCTATTAAATGAATTTACCAGGTACAAGCATTAAAAGATAATATACTTACATTTAATTTTCCTGTGTAACCAAACAAAATACTAAAGAGGAAAAAATATAGGAGAATGATTACAAAGAGAAGGAAGAGTACTCCATGGGAGGCAGAGACAGGAGGTTATAGAATGTGTAAGCACACATGGTATTTTCACTTTAAAATTCATTAACATGTACAATAAATATGACTGAATAATCTGAATAATCATAAGGGAAAATTGAAGAAGGAGATGGAGAAGAAGTGAAAGAAGGAGCAGCAGAAGCAGGAGAAGAAGAAGAAGAAGAAGAAGAAGAAGAAGAAGAAGAAGAAGAAGAAGAAGAAGAAGAAGAAGAAAAGAAAGGAATAAGATGAATAAACAGGTTTTAGGGTTACCACCCATCCCAGGATACAGAATACAAGGCAATAGGACCACCATATTTCTGGTAATTATGTCTCAAAGACTTGGCTCCTCAGGTTATGAGAAAGGAATCCTAGATCCTAGAATCCAAGTGTGTCAAAAGCTATCTGGTGGATGCATACATGTTTAAGATTTAAAGATAACGTTCTGCTTTACTTTTCTTTTTTTGTAGCTTTGTTTTTCTGGTTTTTCAAGACAAGGGTTCTCTGTGTAGCTCTGGCTGTCCTGGAACTCATTCTGTAGACCAGGGTGGCCGCGAATCCACAGATATCTGCCTGCCTCAGCCTCTGAGTGCAGGAACTAAAAGTAGGGGTCACTACCATTCAGCAGTGAAAGTGTTTGTAATCAAAACTTTCTAAAGAAAATATTAACAAAAGGCAGGCCAGGTACCTAAGGTAAAGGATAAAACTGTGCCAAGTTCAGTCAGTTGAAGAGAAGGCCATTTTGGAAAGAAAACACAACCAGAGAGGTTTGGGATTAATTTTCTGCATGTTTTCACAATATTACACTCGAAAAACATTCACGAACAGGAGAATATGCCTTCTCATGAACTGTACTATAACAGTTGTTTCAATATCATCTACTGACTGAAAAACAATTCAAAATGTATACGTTAACATGCTCCTCTTCTGAAATCATCCTTGTTTTTATTGGTTTTGTTGTTGTTTGGTTGGTTGGTTTTTACAGGGTTATTTTGGGACTTCAGGGTTGCAGCCATGAATGAGCTTGGATGGACATCTCATGGTGTATGTTTACTCATGTTTTGCTACTGTACTCTTTGTCACTTTGGCTGGACTTCACAGCACACTTACAGCTGCCGAGCATCAGTTACATGCTCTTAATATTGTCCCATGTGATTCTAATCTAGAGCAGGGCTCTTTGTAATGAACAATTAAGAATAATGTTGTCTCTGAAGTTATAATTTTTCACAAAAGAAACTCTGAGGGTCTATATTTTTGTGCAACGATATTTTAGAAGGCTAAGAAGTTCCTGCTGCATGTGTTCTTTCATGTGATAAAAGCAGTAGCAAAACAGCTTTTCTTCATAGTTTCTAGTGCTTCTCACTAAGACCCAATGAGAAACAAATGAGTAGATAGAATTCTGACAGCACTGTTAAGCATTGCTCTCCTCTCTTCATTCTTGAGGATTTATCAGTGTTTTGGGATTGACACATCTGGCCTTGTTGTCTCTTAGGATATCTTTTACTCATACTAGATTCTCTGCACACAGACATTTGACTGAACACAACATTCATTTTCTTGAACGTTCTTAGATATTTCTGGTTATCAATTTAAGGTTTAAGGTAGAATCTATAATCGTCAACTTTTGAGACCAGGCTGGCCTTGAACTCACAGGGATCCACCTGCCTCTGCCTCCCGAGTACTGGGATAAAAGGCGTGCACTCCCATTGCCCGGTGGAATAAGAGCTTCTTTCACTTTTCTTCTTCTTTTTTCTACTTTTCCCTTAAATTCTATTAATTTGGGTGTGACAAATAATACTTGCTAAAATATTCACATTTTATGCAACAATGAATGTTCTGTTTTACACAAATAAAATTTTGTATACCATTTTAATGTTGAAACAACTGAAGCTACATAGTGATTTAATTGGCTCTTTCCTCACTTTACATGCAGCAACTCTTTAAAAGAACCTGTTGCCAAATCTCTATAAGAAGCCTAAGTTTGATAGATTTTTCCTAAATAGAGGTTTTTGCTTGTTTTTGACACAAATGTAAGATAGAGAGGGAAGATTTGAAATATCAAAACTCCACTTTTGGTTTTGGATGGCCTTTCTTAGTGATGGTGGGTCTTTTCTTGGCTTACCAAGAGCCTGTTTCTTCATCTACAAAATATAGTGCTTAATGTCTTGTTAGAAGGGTTGCTATAAGAATAAAATCACATATTAATTAAATACCAAGTTGATAGCTTGTGCACGAACGACATTGTGACAACTTAAAAAGTGGATTTCATTTGCCTATTATTTTCTTATGCAACAGCACGCTATCTGCAAGTTAGACTCATGCCAAATAAACTTAAGCTAAGTCATGAAATTCAGATTCTTCTTCTTCTTCTTCTTTCTTATACAGCCCCTGTCATACTCAAATTTTGAATGAATGCTCATTGCAGCCTGTCTTCTTATTAGAGTTTCATTGTCTTGCTTCGTGTCTCCTGTATGATGTTTTGGCTTTTACTTTTAAATGTAATTTTCTAAATTTGCATAGTTTTCTTTCCATTATATATTTTAAGACAACAGCAATGTGCTGCTTTTATCAACCCATCTTATACATAATAAATTTTATATGTACCTTGAAAACATTTTGCTTTCTTCATTCTAGCTCTTAATTGTCAATATTTCTGAATCCATATACACATAAATCTAATTCCTTGTTGTATCCTCAGGTGTCTTCTTGAATATATTGCTGTGTTACAAGGGACAACAAGATAAATGGTATCCTATTATTATGCATGGCATAACTGCACAGCACCATTGGGCCCAATTCATCTGATTTCTAACATGACTTTTGTGATTTCCACACAAAGAGGAAGGGGATTTACACATCCAGGATAAGCCATTTATCCCAACCACCTTAGTTCTCTGTTTTTTATGTAGATAACAAGCTTTTCCGCAATAGCATCATCAACTGCTTGTCTCAGGGGCAAAGAAAGCACCAAGGAGATTATGCTGGCAAGATTTTCACTTCAGTAAGTAATAATACTCTTAGGGGGAAAACTCTAAAATGTTTTCAAATATGCCAGATGCATATTAGAACAGTTAGGAGAGCTCATAAACACCAACACTCTGAAGCTCCATTACAGTTCAGTTCAGTCAAACTAGCAATCTCTCCTTGAAAGCAAGGGCTCAGATTGAGAATATGTAGATACCAAGAATCCTGGATTCCACTCTTGATCTTCCTTAGGATGTGGGAATGGAAAAATTCATTTCAGTGAGTAGTAATGACTGTGGACTTTATAAAGACCCTTTATATAAAGATGTGAGAATTTGATGTCTTTCATTAACAGAACATAAAAACAACAGAAAAATAGAAAGATTGTTTTATTTTTTCTCAGAAAAATCCACCAATACAAAAGCCAGAGACAAGAGATGAGCTTAGCTATCAGAGAGCAACTCCTAGAGCAGTGGCTCTCAACCTTTAGCCAGTTCCTCATGCTGTGAAAGCTGCCAACCATAAAATTATTGTCACTTCATAACTGTAACTGCACTACTGTTATGAATCATAATGTAAATATCTGTGTTTTCTGATGGTCTTAGGCGACCCCTGTGAATGGGTTGTTTGACTCCCAAAGGTATCATGAACCACATGTTAAGAAACCTTCCTCAAAAGGATTAAGGTATGTGACCTTTTAGCTAGTGAGAATGTTGGTGCCTGAAAATGCTTTAGCAAAAGAATGAGTTCTGTAATGGGGACAAATGACAGCCTTGGTTTTCCTTTCTTTTAAATAATAAAATAAAATATAATGCTGGGCGGCAGCGGTGCATACCTGTAATCCCAGCACTTGGGAGTCAGAGACAGGCAAATAATTTCCATTTTCACATCCTATTGTTTCAGATCCCTGGAAACACTTAGTTTTATAATACTCTATTGTTTTAATGCTCATTTCAAATCCTGTGCCTTTAAAATTTTCCCTTCAATTTGAAGGTTTTGATCTTGAAGGAAACTGTTGTAAGATAGAAACCCCATCTCATCATGAATGGATATCTCATGGAAACTGCTTTAAGGAGTCCCTCTTCCAATTAAAAGAAAACATTTACTCTTCAGTATTTAATATCCTAAAAGCACTTGCAACTGGGAAAGAGAATAAGAGCAGGAATCCAGGTGAAGGACTACTGAGTTCACCTAGGAAATACTCATATCCCCACGATCATTACCACAGACTTGACTAACACTCTATTATTGCCTGTAGTTGCTATGACTACTGAGGTATCATATGATGACCAAAGGGAAAAAGGCATGAAATATTAATGGACTGATTTTTAGATGCAGTTGCTTGTATCATTTTAATGCATTGAATATTAAAAATAACACTTATTATAATATGGCACTGAAATGCTTATTGCACTATATTCTAAATACGAATTTTATACCTCTAGATTTTAATCTCAACATATTTTTTCACTTTTGCATAATGATTTACTAGTATTTTTTTAATATATTAAGAAGACCTTCCCCAGGATCATGCAGTCCAATCTAGTCCTTGGCCCTGCTGCTGCTAGGTACTGTCCCCAATCCCAGTGGACTTCCACCACTGAGGTGGGGGCCACATCAGCCAGAATAGGTGAGTGATAGCCTGCCTGCCATCTGAACTGCATTACTCCCCAGATTCTGTCCCCCAAGACCCTTCCCCAGACCTATAGTATCCCAGTTCTTCCCTGGCCATGATGCTGCTGGGCACTGCCCTCACCCCCAGAAACAAATAAAAGAAACAACACCCTTCACAAAAGCATTGAATAATATAAAATATCTTGGTGTTATTCTAACCGATTCAATGAAGGACCTGTATGACAAGAAATTAAAGTGTTTGAAGAAAGAATTGGAGAAGATATCAGAAGACAGAAAGATTTCCCATGCACATGAATCACTTGGGGTAACACAGTGAAGATGACCACCCTAACACAAACAATCTAGAGATTCAACACATTCCCTTTAAAATTCCAACACAATTATTTATATAGCTTCAAAGAGCAATCCTCAACTTCATGTGGAAAAACAAAAAACCCAGGATACATACCACAATCCTGTATAATAAAAGAACATCTGGGGGTATCACCATGCATGATTTCAAAGCACTACTACATAGCTATAGTAATAAAAACTGCATGCTATTGACATAAAAAATACAGGTGGTTCGATGGAGTTAAATCAAAGACCCAGACATAAGTCCACACACTTATGAACCCCTGATTTTTGACAAAGAAGCTAACATTTTATAATTGAGAAAAGAAAGCAACCTCAGCAAATGGTGCTGGTCTAACTGGACACTGGCATCCAACTCAAATCCAAATGGATCAAACACCTCAGTATAGATCCAGGTACACTGAACCTGATAGAAGAGAAATTGGGAAATACCCTTAAATGGATTGATACAGGAGACAACTTCCTGAATAGGACACTAATAGCACATATGCTAAGACTGACAATTCATTAATGGGACTCCAAGAAATTGAAAAGTTTCTGTAAGGCAAAGGACAAAATGGCAACCTAGAGAATGGGGAATGATCTTCATCAACCCCTCATCCAAGAGAGGGTTGATCTCCAAAATATATAAAGAACTCAGAAAACTAGACCTCTAAAAACCAATTGATCCAATTAAAAAATCTAGTACAGACCTAGACAAAAAATTCTCAACATAAGAATCTCAAGAATCGAATACAGATCAGGCACCAGAGTGACCTCGAGTGATCTAAAGGTATAACATCAATTGGCAACCTAAGCAATAGTGGAAGGACCACCTCGAATGCCCATTCCTGATAATGAACTTGATGTCTATAACCATCCGGGAGCCTTCATCCTGTGACTGATGGAAGCAGAGGCAAACACACAATTAATCACTGAACTGAACCCAAGGAACCCAGTGACAGAGAGAGAGGAGTGATGAGCAAATTGGCAAAGAATGGGCTGGCAAAACCAGCAGAGACAGCTGAACTGAACAGAGGAGAGCTCTTGGATCCCAGACTGACAGTGGGGAGGCCAGCATGGGACTGATCTGGACCCCCAAATGTGAGTGTCAGCGAGAAGGCTTGGGCAACCTATGGGGCCCTGAGCTGTGGATCAGTGTTTATCCCTGATATACAAACAGTCTTCGTGTGCCTATAGCACAAAGAGGGATGCTCTCTCAGCCTGGACTCTTAGGGGAGTGCCTGGACCCTACCCAGAGTAAAATGACAGACTCTGATATCCCCTATGTGGAAGGATTTGGCAATAGGGTGGGAGGGTGGGGGAAAGGGGAGTGCGGGAGGAGGGGAGGGAGAGCGAACTGGGATTGACATGTAAAACAAGCTATTTAAAATTTAAAAAATTGAAAAAAAAAGAATCTCAAGCAGCAGAGAAACACTTAAATGTTCAACATCCTTACCCATCAGGGAAATGCAAATCAAAATGACCTGAGATTCCATCTTACATCTGTCAGAATAGCTATAATAAAAAAAAGAATGACATATCATTCTGGAGATGATGTGGAGCAAGGGGACCACTCCTCCATTGCTAGTGGGAGTGCAAATTGTGCAGCCCCCTTTGAAAACCAATATGATGGTTTCTCAGAAAATTTGGACTTGAAATACCTGATAGGATGCTTAATCATACCGCAAGGACACTTGCTCAACTATGTGTGCAGCAGCTTTATTCCTAATAACCAGAAGCTGGAAACAACCTAGATGCTCAAGTGAAGAATGGATAAACAAAATGTAATACATTCAAATAATGGAACTTTACTCATCTGTTAAAACCAGTAACATCAGGAAAATTGAAGGCAAACAGATGGAACTAGAAAAATCAAAGAGCTAAGTGAGGTAAGCCAGACCCAGAAAGGCAACCATGGTATGTATTATGAACTCACTCATAAGTGGACATTAGTTGTAAAGTAAAGTAAAACTATGCTACAATTCCTATACCCAGTGTTGATGGTAATAAGCAGGGTAGTGAATGGGAGTAGATGAGGGAAGGGAACCTTCTGTCAGCATGGAAAATATATCAATAATTTTAATTTTAAAAGCTGCTTAAAAACTAAAGTTCAATTATAGGATTCATATTATTAATATTGATAGCCATTGTCTGTCACTAAACATTTTGCTTTTCATTTTCATGTAGCAGTAAATTCATGTATTTATTTTTATCTTTTAAATATTTTCCAAAAGTTATTAGGTATTTCATATGCTTTTTAGTAATCTGTTTTTTTTTTGTTACGGGGTGTCTTGGTAATTTTTATTGCATTCTAGAATGTTGCAGAACAATGTGAAATGAGTGGTGTATTCCCTTTTGTGTTCACACACATCAGGGAGCAAAACTTGAGCAGATGAAAATAAAGAGTCTTAGGTTGTCGCCTGTACCACTCATCAGTCATTGTGTTAGGAACATCCTCTAAGTCATGTGCTGTAAACCAGAGATAGGCCTCAGGTGGTGTAGAAAGGAGCTGAAACAAAGTCACCCTTCAGAAATGAGCTTTGATAGGAGAGGGTGCTTCAGAACCACCAAAGCAATTATCAGGTCGTGAAGTGGGAGAGTGTTAAAAATTAACAGTAAGTACATCACCTCACAGGCAATATGATTGAACCTGAATAGAGAAAATAATCTTCCCTTAAAATCCTTAAAAGTAGCTTCATTAAGAGAAATAGATTAAAATGAAAGAAAATAAATGACACAGAAAGGGTGAGACCAGGGATCAAAAAGGAACCATTTAGAGAAATCTCAGGAGGAAAATAACTGACTTTTATATTTTCCGGGGGGGGGGGGCGTCTTGCAAGAAATTTCACACATCTTGATTTAATCTCAGATAGCCTATGTGACAAGGACCTTAGAAGAACCAATCTGGGAAGGATCATAAATCTGGGGCTGTATAATGCAAGCAGAACATGGCTTATAAACAGGGTGACTGCAGCAGTTCATGGCTTGCTTTCTTCAAGACATGAGATCTGACAGATCCAAACAAGCAATGTCTTAAACAAGCAGGTCCATGATGCAACTAATGGAGAAGAAGTAAATCCTTCACACACAAAGGAAAGTGCATATGATACTACACAGAACACTTAAGAACACAAGTAATTACTAAAAATTTTGATATTAGGTTTACCATGAAAATAAGCCTCCATGATGATAGTTCTTGGGCGGAAGAGACACCTGTCTAATCACAGATTCAACAGAACTTGAATGCTGATTGGGAGGCTGAAATGTAGACACAGGGCTTCATTGCAAATTATCTTGAACTGTTTTGCCCACTTTTAGATGTAGAATAGATATGACTAAAATCTGAAGCATGCTTTGTCCTAAGACAAAAAAATCCTTCCTTTATTATTGAACCTATAGAAATCAAACAATGGGGCTGGAGAGGTATCTCAGTGGTTAAGAGCACTCGCTGTTCTTCTAGAGGTTCTGAGTTCGATTCCCAGCAGCCACATGGTGGTTCACAACCATCTATAATGAGATCTGGTGCCCTCTTCTGACCTGCAGGAATACATGCAAGCAGAACACTATATACATAATAAATAAATAAATATTTTTTAAAAGTAAAAATCAAACAGTGTGCATCAAGAATTCAGTGGAGACATGGCCTTAGTGCAGACATCTTAATTTCCAAAAGAATAAACTAGAAAGATGAAAAGGTAAGTAGGTCTCACATGAATAGGACATAAACTGAATTATATCATAACATCATAGAATATTTCTTTTTGAATCAGTGCTTCACTCTGTTGACTAATTAGAGTAAAATTAGCACCTCTGTGGCTTTCATGGGAGGGAACATCACTCCAAATCTCTGTGTGGCCTCACTCTCAAGGCCTTAGCTAGAAGCAAAATTACTTCAGAAAATTGAGTCAGATTCTAATTGTCTCTAATCATCTTTCGATTCTTTTCTTTTTTCTTGAATAATAACCACTAAAACTGTAACTTTGGCAAAATAATAATGTTCCTCAGGATTTGAGATGTTGAGTGGTAGAGTGTATCTGAACATGAGCAAGGCCTAGGATTGGCCCTCAGTACCAGTAATAATGATGAAAATGGGCAATTGAATAGCCCTGATAAAATCTTATTGATCTATATGCTTAACTTCATTTCACCTCATTTTTATTTTGTGCTTCTAGCCATTATTGGCAGTTGTTGATGCTATGATTCCATCTTTATGCCTAGCTTTGCTCAAAATGGCTAATCACGTCTATATCTCAGATCTATCTCTTTGTATAAAGGGTTCCAAGTCACATCTTAGTGTTCTCTTATAGATAAAGTTAGTGGCTTTTGAATATGCATAGCTACGAACCTTGCACAGATCTAACTGCTGTTTCTCCTTTTTTGCTTAACTGCTCTTTCTTGAATTCACCTCTCTCATCCTACTTTACTATAAGCATTCAGGTGGAACAAAACTGCCTTTTTAACATTATGTTGAGAAATCTTTTCATCTAAATATCCAATTATATCACTCAGTGGTTCTACTTTCATAAAGATTAGAAAATTTCTCATCTAGATTCTGTCTCACTTTATAACAATGATCACCTCGTCTCTAGTTTTCATTGTTCCTCATTTCTCTCTGACACTTTTCCAGAATGGCCTTCCTTTTTGAATAAAGTATTTTATTACTTCTTTAAGAATTTCATAAAAGTTGAATCTTGTTCCTTTTTGTCCATGTTATGTCATATGCCCTCAAGATTCTTCATATTTTAACTCATTACCCAGTTCCAGAGCACCATATTTTTAGGTCTTTGTTATAGCAGCACTCTATATCTTAGCTACTAATAAGAAAATCTAATTTTCTTAGTTAGGGTTTCTATTGTTATGATACAACACCATGAAAAAAGTAACTCGGGGAGAGCATTATTTCATTTTACAATTCCATATCATAGTTCATTACTAAAGGAAGTCAGATCAGGAACTCATGCAAAGCAGAAAACTGGAGGGAAAAATCTAAAGTAGAAACCATGGAGGATGCCTGCTTACAGGCTTGCTACTCAACGCTTGCTCAGTCTGCTTTCTTACAGATCCCAGGTCTACAATCCCATGGGTTCTAGGACCTACAGTGGTCTGAGCCCTTCAACATCAGTCATCAATCAAGAAAATTAATCAAATGCTTGCCCACAGGCCAATCTGATGGGGACATTTTTTTCCAGTGGGAATCCCTCTTTAATAACTGCAGCTTGTGTCAAGTTGACATAAAAATATTCATCATTATGATACCCTTGATTCATTCTGGATCCTAGCAAAAATATCATAAATAGGATACTTAAGTAATAGATTAATTCTTCATGATTTTATCAGATGAAAATCCAGGGTCAAAGTGTCGCATAAAGAAAACCCTAAGGGCTTTCTTCCTGGTACATAGATAGCCTCCCCATTGAATCCTCTAGTGATAGTTTACTCTGGTTAGATAACTTCCTCATTTATTAGTGCACTAACACCATGTGACAACAAGAAGGGTTCATGGGGGGATGCCCAGAACTCCCTGGGAAACAGAAATAGAAGAAATTTCTTGAGCAGGCTGAGGGTTAGTGGGATTGGGAACATGAGCAATTAGGTTGCGGGGGCTGAGTAGGGAAAGATTACTGAAAGAATCTGCTGGAAAGTGGGGGGCATTTCAGAATCACGTAAAAACCTAGCACAAGGTAATCTCCTAGGAATCTACAAGGATGACCTCACCTAAGACTCCTAGCAACAGCATATATGTCTCCTGAACTGACCATCTTCTGTGACTAGATTGATGCACTGTTGTCATCAGAGAATCTTCATCCACCAACTGATAGAAACAGATGCAGATCCAAAACCAAATATTAGGTCAAGTTTGGAGAATCCTATAGAAGGATGGGGTAAGAATTGTAAGAGCCAGAGGGACACCACAAGAAAACTCAGCATCAATTAACCTGAACTCAAAGAGTTTAAACTGACAACCAGGAGCCTGAAAGGGACTGACCCAGGTACTCTGCTTATGTCTGATAGTTGTGTAGCTTGGTCTTCTTGTAGGATTCCTAACAGAGGGAGCAAGGGCTGTCTCTCACTCTTTGACTAGTGTTTGGGGCCCTATTCCTCTTATTGTATCTTCTTGCCCAGCCTCAATAAAAGTGGAGGTACTTAGTCTTACTCAAACTTGATAGGCCATGTTTTTATATTCATGGGAAGTTAGCCATTTACTGAATAGAAATAAAAGAGGAGTGGAAGTTTGGGGGGATGGCAGAGGGGAGGTAGTAGAGGAGGGGGGAGAGGAGAGGAGGAAGAGGAAACTGTGGCTAGGATGTAACATATATACATTTATTTAAAAATAAGTGTACTAACCCCATGTGACAGTCTTATTTTAAAAAAAATCTTTGAAAGGTATTCTGCATCATATACCAGGAAGGAAATATGAAATAATGCTTACAATAGCTAAATTTGAACCACTGTACCAAACTATGGCCATGTATTTTTTTTTCATTTGTGTGGAAGGAATACACAATAGTATAGCCAATGTGGACCTCTGTTTAACAGATTCTAAAAAAAGACCTTTAATATTTGTTCCAGAATTAATACTCCTTGGCATTTACCAAAAGTGGAGAAAATGTGTATCCAGAGAAAAGCCTTCAAAGAAGGAGTTAAATTGGGTTTGTTCATAACTTGGTAGCCTGCCAAGCTTATGTTCATCAGGCAAATAAACATAACCAGAAAGTGGACTATCACTCAGTGATAATGAAACATGGTTGAGCTGGCAATTCATGAAAAGACATGGAAGAATATAAAATGAAATATTAAGTGAATCAGATAACTTAAAGGTCACATATTGTCCCATTTCAAAAATCGCTGTTTTAGAACAGGTAAAACTATTCCTATCATAAAAGATCAAATGTTTGCATAGATTTCCTGGAATTTTCAGAGGGTAGAACATCATTTAAGGTCAAAAAGGTTGTGTATGATAATATAATGATGCTCACACATACCCCTATGAATGCGTCTAGATCATAAAATGCACATGAAGTGTGGAGCCTGGTATAAATATGCAGAGGACTGTGGGTTCATTATGGGTTCACTGTCTCTGGTGCATGCATTGTAAGGATGTGCTGATGATGAGAAGGACCAGGCACATGTAGATACAGAGAGCTTATGGGCACACTGTAACTTCTCAGTTCTTCTGTGAGCCTAAAACTGATCCCAAAAGCCACATCTTTTTATAAAGAAAATATTAAATCTAATATCATATTGAAGTTTTTTTTCAATATCAGCTTGGTAAAATTAGAAGAGTGGCAGGCTCAGAAATCTGGGTTTAAACCCTTCCTGTGTCACTACTGAACTGATTCTCCTATGCTGGGTCACATTTCACTCAAATGTTTTATAGTTTAAAATATAAAGAAGAAAGCTTCAAACCTTTTCTCTGTGAATCAGAATTCTAAAAACAATATCGCTGAGCAATTACAGGTCAGTGTTTGTTGTAAGAATACAGTCTATTCATTGACTCCGACTGTAGTTACTTTTCATTTTGGGAAAGATAGTGGGAAGGACAAGTTGCATTTTCATTCTCTGGTACATGGCCATGTCCACAGATTATTGCCCCTGTGGGCTGAGTTTCTCAAGGGCAAATGATCTAAAGAGAGAAGGAGAAAAGTTTGCAAAATAAAGACTGTACTCTGGCTATAATGTGGGCTAAAACGGAACATTTAGAAATGGATGCCATACTTTGTTGCTGTTCTTATACTGTCAAAAGAAAGTCAATAAACCCACTCTAGCTTCAAAGGGAGGATTACACAGAGTTAATTCCAGGGAGAGATCATTGAAGGTCATTTAGAAGACCCCTAAAATACCTACCTTGTGTCTGTTTCTTTTCTGGACAAACAGTGCTAGTCTCCCAGGAAAGGAGTTGACCTTTGTAATACAATAACACTCAATACTCTCAATAGCTCCAATCTTGACAACTCTAGTAGAATATTTTGGTCACATTTTATACAGTACTATTATCTCCAGACCTCTTCTGTTCTTGTCCTTTCTTGCTCTCTGAAAATTTTCCTATTTAGATATGTATATCTGGCATCCTTTTGTTATAGTGTTCTGGTAGAAAATATTTTCTTTCTCTTTTTTTCCTTTTTTAAAATTTAAATTAGAAACAAGCTTGCTTTACATGTCAATCCCAGTTCCCTTTCCCTCATCTCCTCCCCAGGCTGTCCATGGGGGATCTTCAAAGTCTGTCAGATCATTTGGAGCAGGGTCAAGGCCCTCCTCCATGTGTCTAGGCTGAGAGAGTATCCCTCTATGTAGAGTGGGCTCCCAAAGTCCATTCCTATACTAGGGATAAATATTGATCCATTACCAGAGGAACCATAGATTTTCCAGGAATCTTACTATGTATAAAATCTACCTTCCAACTGTCTTTGTGAAGTAGTCAAATGTGTCCCCTATTTTAAAATAAACTTTTAGGATTTTTTTAGGGAAAACCCTGAACTTTTCTTACACAGTCTTTAACTTTTTCGTAATTTTATTTTCTGTATAAAGCAAAACTCCTAGGATAACAGTGTGGATCAAGCTGATCCCTGTCCTCAAGGGATAAGTGATATATCGAGGAAACTGAAAAAGAAGGGAGTGTGTTTAAGCTGTGATCAAGTATAAGAACAAGTTGATATGGAAAAGAAACCCACAGACCAGGAAGTAAATCAGCAAACAAACAAACAAAAAATACTTACCTTGGTTGAAGATCAAAGAAGAAAATGTGAAAGATGGTGTAGTCAAGGTAAGACCAGAAAGAGAAGAAAATTCCATAATAAAATCTAGAAACTGAATCAAGGAATGTACAAATGCTATTTTCTGAATTCTTTTTTTAAGACATAATTTATTTTAATAAAATTAAAAATCACTGTAAAAAATTAACATTTTATTTTATCTGTTTACATTTACTGAGGTTGACTTTAGGTGTCATCAATTTTCACTTTTTGTTTTTTTGAGGGCAAATTCTTCATTGAAACATTTGGCTAGTGAGCTCTCTTTTGGCTAGACTGGCCAGGGAATTCTGGGTATCCCCTTGCCCCTCTTTATTTGGTGCTAGGCTTATAGGTGTGTGCTGCCATACCTGGCTTTTTCTTTTCTTTTTTTACACAGATTGTGGGAATCCAAACTCAGGCCCTCGTGGCCGCATGGAAAGCACTGTCCTCATCCAGCCATTTCTCTAACCAGAGTTAAGGTTTCCAATTATTTGAATTTGCTTATTCCAAAGCATCAACAGCTAAACAACTCATGTTCAAAACCCGGGCAACCGTTCCTTTGTTGTCAGGAAAATTTTCTTTCTACCTCATGTCAAAACAGTTTCTTTTGTCTGTCAGTGGGATCCTCCAACCCACACCCTCCAACGTATCTCCTAACAGACAGCTATAATCTGAGTCCCTGCTTCTGGACCCCTGATTCCAGTCCAGGCCACTCTTCCTGGAAAGCAGAGCTCATCAGGTCATTTCCAGCCTGATGGAACAACATTCATCTGCTCTCCATTGGGAGGAGAAAGTACACAAAATAACTTCACTAACAATAAATCAAGCACAAACAAGGAACATCAGTCAATGGTCATTAATATCCCTCAATGTCAACGGCCTCAACTTGCCTATAAAAAGACACAGACTAGCAGAATGGATACGAAGACAGAACCCTTCCTTCTGCTGCATACAGGAAACACATCTCAACATCAAAGACAGACGTTATCTCAGAGTAAAGGGTTGGGAAAAGATCTTCCAATCAAACGGTCCCAAGAAACAAGCGGGTGTAGCAATCCTAATATCTAACAAATTAGACTTCAAATTAAAATCAGTCAAAAGAGATGAAGAAGGACACTTCATATTCATCAAAGGAAAAGTACATCAAGACGAAGTCTCAATTTTAAACATCTACGCCCCAAATTCAAAGGCACCTACATTCGTGAAAGAAACATTACTAAAGCTCAAAATGCACATAAAATCTCACACACTAATAGTAGGAGACTTCAACACTCCGCTCTCACCGCTAGACAGGACCTCCAGACAGAAACTTAACAAAGAAACAAAAGAACTAATTGAAGTTATGACCCAACTGGGTTTAACAGACATCTATAGAACATTCCACCCAAATACAAAGGGATATACCTTCTTCTCGGCACCACATGGAACCTTCTCTAAAATTGACCACATAATAGGAAACATAGCAAATCTCCACAGATACAAAAAAATTGGAATAACCCCCTGCATCTTATCAGACCACCATGCACTAACATTAGAATTCAACAAAAACACAAATCGCAGAAACCCTACAACCTCATGGAGATTGAACAATGCACAATTGCACCATCCCTGGGTAAAGGAACAAATAAAAAAAGAAATTAAAGACTTCCTTGATTTCAATGAGAATGAAGACACAACATACACAAACTTATGGGACACTTTGAAAGCAGTGCTGAGAGGAACGTTTATAGCACTAAGTGTCCACATGAAAAAACCGGAGAACAGTCATACTAGAGAATTAATAGCACAGCTGAATGTTCTAGAACAAAAAGAAGCAAACTCACCCAGGAGGAGCAGATGCCAGGAAGTAATGAAATTGAGGGTGGAAATCAATCAAGTAGAAACCAGGAAAACACTGAGAAGAATCAATGAAACCAAGAGTTGGTTCTTTGAGAAAATCAACAAAATAGACAAACCTCTGTCCAAACTAACCAAAAGACAGAGAGAGAGCATGCTAATTAACAAAATCAGGAATGAAAAAGGGGACATAACACTCTGAGGATCATCAGGGCATACTTTGAAAATCTGAATTCTTGCACTTACTATTAACTAATGAGATTAAAGTTTACCAATAATGTTAATATCATCAATCCTTCCTCATATCACCTACCTGCAGGTCCAGGTACCACACATAATGTGTACTTTAAAATTAATAAATTCAATCGATTAACTTGATTTTACTGGAAGACTCTACAGACTGCTTTTATATTCCATGATATTTGAAGACTTGTAATTGCTTACTAAAATGTGATTAGTTTATCAACATTGCAACTTTCAGTGGGTAATTATTTGATAGCAACATTTACAAAGTTAGGGTAAGAAAATGTAAATATTGGTGGTGTTCATTTTATCCGTGAGACTTTGCAGACAGCTGTTTTTAAGTACTTGCAAGGTGGTTTAGCATATACAAGATGTTAAAACCCATGTGCTGCTTCATATGACAACCTGACTTCAATACTCCACAGGAGAAGGAGAGAATTCACTCCTGCGAGTTGTCTTCTGTCCCCATGAGCAACAAGGTGCTCCTACACACACACACACACACACACACACACACACACACACACATGCACACAAAAGCATACATACATGCATATCCATGTACACAAATGAGCACGAATATAAACAAATGTAATTAGAATAAAGCCACCCCTTTGTAAGAAACCAAAACCAGAAACATTTAAAGAGATAGTTTGGGTGTTTTTCACTTATGCTAGTTTTCCATTTTCATGCAGTAGCTTTTGAGACAGACTTCCTGAGCTCAGTTTAGAGATACAGCTAAGTTGTAAATGGAGGACATATTCAAACATGCATATAATTAAATGTTATTAAGGACCTCAATTTCAATAACTTTGTATGAGATATATAAATTTAAGTAATACCTATCTTATGCTATTTTGATTGATAGTGACAACACATAGGTCTGAACAAGGAATAAATTCAAGCTAATGGTGATGATGATGATAGTAAAGAAAACTGCAGCTTGAAAAACATGATCTAATAATAGTTATTAATGATGCTCATGAAGTTTTGACATCTATAGAATCTCACATTAAAATTCAGCTTAACTTTCTGTTTAAAACAATTACTGATTCATTCAGTATCAACAAGATGAAATATCTAGCAAATCTGTGGTCCAGTCCAGTTTTCCTGAGAAAAAAATAACAATAACCATTACCTATCCTGTTAGAGTTATAAAGCAGAGAAGGATTTGTTACTAAGTCAAATAGAGTTTGACAAACATCACTTTGGTATGATGGTAAAATTTTAAAAAATGGCACAGCAAAGTCATTCCTGCGGTGAAATAGATTTATTCAGGGACTCAAACAATTCATAAAAGATTTACTGCTTTCCATACCATGAGTTTCTCCACCATTTTTTCTAGCATTTATTCCAGGCACTATGTTTTTACTGTTTACTTTGGTATCTTTGTTTTCATCAAGTTTCCATACTAGCAGGTTAGTTATTCTAATGGGGCAAAGAATTTTCTGTAAACATTATCTCATAGTAATTCCATTCTTACTTACACTATTCAACATAAGCTGGTGTTAACATTCATATATTCCAACCATAAATCCTAAATCCCTAATACTAGGGCCTTGGAGTCATCATAACTGTGTTGTTACCCTGGGAAAGGCTCCAGACGTTTGTTATAGGAGGATGCAGCTAGAAGGAAGCTGTGTGCAAAGAAAGAAGCACCTCCATGTTAGACACCCAAGCAGTTCATACCTCCATCTTGAACTTTCTAACTTAACAAAATAATGAGACATAAATTTCATGTTTTTTAGTAAATTTTTATTTAAATTAAATCAATCTTATTTTACATACCAATCCCAGTTCCCTCTCCCTCCCACCCTTCCATGCCCTCTACCAACATCCCATCCCACCAAATTTCATGGTTTTTTTTATGTTGCTGTTGGATGGTATTTTTGTTAGAGAAATAAGAAAAGGCTATGATACATTGCAAGAGGGGCTTCTGGTCCAGATTTTCCCCCTTTTCATTCTATTAGACTGTTTAAAAAGTTTAAACACAACTTTAATATATAACAGAAATTATATTTGATTATCATCTTTATTGTTTCCTCCACTATGAACTATTCTGGGGATCAGTTTGGGTCTTCCTTTCTTCCCATCACTGTGCCCAGAAAACAGTGCATGGATGACAGCTATATGTCATTGAGTAAGTGAAGAATACCCCTAATTCATTTTTTTATTTGTCGTCTGGTCTCTACATTCCTTGCAGATTCATATTGCAGAGACACAAGCCAGATACTTCTCATTATCTCTAGATAGCTGCAATGCTCTCCAATTGCCTACTAAATTGAGTGCAGTTTGTCTGGTTGCTCTCTTGCTGTTTCTTGTTTCACTGTACATCCTGAGCTGTCCTCAAAGTTGGTTTGCAGCCCATTCTGGCCTCAAACCTGCAATCTTTCTCCTCAGACTCCCTAGGCTGAGATTGTGGGTGTGTAACACTGTTCTGTTCAGATAGAGGTTAATCTGGCACATAGGCTGCTGCAATTTATCACAGTTTCACTACATTTCAAATTTTAACCTATTGTGTTTTTCCAGTTCAGGTTTTGATATACCAATCCTCCATATGTGAAAAAAGTCCTTTCCAGATTCACCTGTTCCTTCTGACTTTTCCCAAAACAGCTAAATCACACTGCTCAGTGATGCTATCTGTAGGAATTCTACCAGAAAGGTATTGTTAACTGCTACACCACCAAAATTCTGATTTGGGGGGGGGTAATGCAAAGTTATTTGTAATCATAAAACTGCTTCACTTTTATGCTAATGTAAACAGTTTCCAAAAAGAGGAGAGTGCTGCAATCACCCCTCTGCTGTTTCCATCTAGAAGCAGACATACATTTGCCTACAGTAATTGTCATTATCACACAGGAAGCTGTATGCTCACATGATAGTGGGGACAGCAGAAAACACAGATAACCTTTAATACTGATAGCAGTGATTCACTTGAAAATCTGTCAGAGAGCAGTGTGATACACAGTATTATATGCAGGTCAAACTTCAAGAATTCTCATGTAAAAATTGCATCTCGGGTATTTGCTGTGTCTCTATTCAGAAATACCAGTCTCAACACCTTGCCAATTAGTATTATCAAGTCAGTTTTTAATTCAGTTTTTCTTTTTATGTAGGATAATAATTGCTCACCAACATGAACCAGAAAACTAGTTCTAATTTGCAAAATTAAAAGGAGAGGAGCTATGTGGATTCATGAGTCTTTCAATCTGCATGAACTGTCCGTGTGAATCCATGGAGCAGGACACATCAACATGTTGCTCTTTGGAATTATATCTCAGTCTTCATAGGTCATCATGGATTTGGATTTTACTCTGTAATGATGGCACACATTCAGTAAACCAGAAAAAGTCTCCACCCAAGACCAAGAATTTTTTTTTGGTTTTCAAGACAGGGTTTCTCTGTATTGTTTTGGAGGGTGTCCTGGAACTCATTCTGTAGACCAGGCTGGCCTCAAACTCACAGGGATCCACCTGCCTCTGCCTTCCAAATGCTGGGATTAAAGGTGTGCACCACAAATGCCTGGCTACGCCAAGAGTTTTTTTCCTCTAATTTTCATTTCTTCACTGTAGATACATTACCTTTTGGAGACATTTTGGAAAATAGCTGATATTCCTATGGAGACTAAAAATTTCTTTCTTTATAGATACACTTGTGCAACGTTTTTAAAAAAGTTTTATTAAGCTTCCTTTGCCAGACATTTATAAAATTTATTAGGAATTGTAAAACAATGGGAAATTTCTATTGAAAGAGAAGATTATATACTTAATGAGACAAAGAGCCATAAAAGCTTGATTTTAAATGAAATTCAATGTTTATTACCAGACCAAATTAAACGAATTCTTCTTTAGTTTTTTGAATATTAAAAAAATATTTTCAGTGTCTAAATTACAGCTGTCAGTATTTCATTCCTTTCTGCTCCATGCATGCATGTTGCCTTTCATTACAATGTCTCATTGATATTAATACCACAGACACTGAGTAACCATTCTTCCCCTTTGTCCTCTCTTTTAAATTACTCTTTTTGTGTGTGAAGCAACCACCTCTGAATGGAAGCATTCCATGTTGCAAGAAGGCTCCTAAGGACTAAGGAAATTCCTGAAACTTACAAGAGTTTAAAAGCTACTCTCTTCGGTTATATTAGCAGTAACAATTATGGTGAAGGTGGCACATTCCAAGTGAAAGACTGCTCGAAAGTTATGTAGAAAGTTCCCAGAATGCAGTTTTCACGCGTTGTCACCTATGCAGAGGTAGGGCTTTCTGGTGATGCAGCTTTTTGTTAGTAAGCCCTCGTGTCCCGAAAATAATCACAATAAACTCATTGGTTCACCACATTGAACACTAGTATAATCAGTAACTTGAAGGTGTCATTGCTGCCCTATCTGGGGTAAACAGACTTTCATTCATGCCTCCCAGGAAAGCTCACACAATGCTCTTCTTCTGTGAAGTTCTTAAAATCACAGATTGTCTTCGACTCCACCTCTTATTCTACTTCCTTTTAAAGATCTCAGTTCAAAGCAATTTTTTGTTACCAGACTCCAACATAGCTCATTTGTTTTTCATTTGTTAAAATTTTTGACTCTTCTTATGCATGTACCAGTGAATAAGCATCTATAGACACACAGCATTTAGTGTATTTCAAGCTGCTACTGTAGTGTCAAAAGTATTTAAAATTCATTTCTTATTTCAATAACTTTAAAAATAAGAAAAAAGAAATCATGCAAGATGAACTATGCCCTTTTATGAGTATGAAGTTATTGAAACAGGTTCTTGTAGCTTTGTGTGATTTAGAAATAACTGTGTGACAATTTGTCCTTGATATTACAGCATTCCTCCTGCTTCTGCCTCTTGATTGCTGAATTTCAAGTGTGTGTGTCAGGTCATGCCTGGCTGACTGTGATTTTACAGAGCTGGTGATTCAATGAGTTTAAAAAGTACTTCAAATGTTATTATATTGAAAAAGCAACGAAGCAGAAATGAATCCATTGTCACACATTAAGAGACGGATTAGCTTGATCATGTTAAGTAGTGACCATTTCCCTCTTGGTACCCTCATAATGTAAATATTCATCACATTTTATCTGTACTGACTTCAATGGCTATCCAAATTTTATTTTCCCATTTGGGCTTTGTAATATCTACCTGAAATATTATATATGCTGGTTTTGTTCACTTGTTATCCTAAGTTTTGCTGCATCCCCAAAGTACCTCCAGGAGTTGTCATTCTTTCTTTTAAGTTTATTTACAAAATTGACACTAATTGTAACAAACATTAATGATCTATATTTAAATATGACTTTTAGTTATCATCCAATGTGTTGTAAGTTTAACATCAAAGAATAACTTTTTTCCAGAATAATCTAGCAAAAATAAACAGTTATTAGAGAATTTATTTTTGCTTAAATGAACTTGGCATTTTCAGTATGTCATTACTTATGCTCAGTTATGTCATTTAGCAGTGATTGTGCCAGATAGAACTGAGAGAACAGCAACTCTGACACCATTAAAGGTGATCTCCGTTTGTGTGGGGACACCAGACCTTGAGCAGAGACCCACTTCCCCATGGCCTGGGAGTAGACAGCTATGAGACAATGTTTACTAAAAACATGTTTACTAAAAACAATACAATGCCCGGGGCAATAAGTTCCTGAAAAGGGCTTGCCCCGGGAACCGCCCTGTCCTCGACCTTTTCCAAAGACTAACCGCACCTTCAGACCCACCCACATCCACCTCTGGTGTCAGGGTATATAATAACCAGCCAGAGTAGGAATAAGGAAGAGCCTTTTTGAGGAGCCTTCGGGTCTATGTGTCATCAATCCCAACACCCTCGCCACATTCTCTGGATACAGGCTGCTCAGCGGACGCGGCAATTGGAGGTTCCACTGAGATGTGAAAGCGAGGTAAATGGACCGTGTTGTCCCTTTTGCCAGTCAAGGACAGATGGGGGAAAATAGGAAAAAGCGATGGCAAATAGTCCCTGGAAGTTTAAATTACAGTATCACGTAAAAAAGTTACTTGAAGAACAGGGGACTACAACCATGGAAGGCTTTTTAAAATGGATTGAATGTGCAAGTCCATGGTTTATTACTGGGGGAGGCTTAAATGTCCCTGATTGGGAGGATGTTTGGTATGATATTCAGAGAGCTGTGTGTTGGTGGCACACGCCTTTAATCCCAACACTCAGGAGACAGAGGTAAGTAGGATGGAGGCCATCCTGGTCTATAGAGCCAGTTTCAGGACAGCCTCCAAAAGAATAGAGAGAAACCCAGTCTCAAAAAAGAAAGAAAGAAAGAAAGAAAGAAAGAAAGAAAGAAAGAAAGAAAGAAAAAGAAATGAAAAAAAAAGGTAAAATAAGAAATAAAATAAAAAATCTCCAGTCTTTCGCCTGATCCACTGAGGTCAGGAAAGTAAAGGGGAACTGAGAGATCTAAAAGGCTGGCCAGTAAGGCTATGCGGATGTGTTAAAAAGGGGTACCAAGCTAGGGGTACCGGATTAAATCTCGAGGCCTTCGCCTGACAAAGGTCAGGAAAGTAAGGGGGCCTTTGTCAGGCGAAGTCCTGGAGATTTAATCCGATCCACCCTCCAACTGAGGGCCATCTCTCAGGGTCAGGAAAGTAAGGGGACCCTGAGAAATGGCCCTCAGTTGGAGGGTGGATCGGATTAAATCTCCAGTAAGAAAGAAAAATTGAGAGGTTGCCCTCAGTTGGAGGGGGGATTGGATTAAATCTCTAGGCCTTAGCCTGACATTAAGGTCAGGAAAGAGGGGAACCCAGAGATTGCCCTCAGTTGGAGAGTAGATTGTGTAAATCTTAAGGCTTTTTTGCCTGAGGGAACATCCTAGGTTGAAGGATGAATTGAAAATGGGTGAATAGCTGGGCATTGGTGGCATATGCCTTTAATACCAGCATATGCCATTAATCCCAACACGCCTTTATGAGGGAACATCCTGGGTTGAAGGATGGATTGAAAATGGGTGAATAACTGGGTGTTGGCGGCACACGCCTTTAATCCCAGTACTCGGGAGACACAGGCAGGCAGATCTCTTGAGTTCAAGGCCAGCCTGGTCTACAGGGCGAGTTCCAGGACAGCCTCCAAATAATACAGAGAAACCCTGTCTCAGAAAAAAAATGGGTGAATCAAAAACAAAAATTTGGTAACAGTAAAGTGGTACTGGTATTAAGTAAAGAAAAAGAAAAAGTCAAAGGTATATGGAATGGAAAAATTTGTTTGCATTTAAGGTCAATTTTGTGAGTCATCTCTAAAAACTTTGGGCCAAAAGCCTGGCCTCTCCACCTTGCATCTACAGAGTTACAAGGAGTAGGTACGGCTGTACCCCATGACTGTAGCTTAAATGGAGGAATGATGAAGAGCATACAGGACTTTTTAACCTTTTTAGTTCAAGGATTGGCTGGAGTTGTTCTTTTACATAGATTTCAATTAAGGAAGCTTCATTTCAACAGACTCATCATGACCTAGGGAAAAAGGATGACTGAAAGATGCATGTATGTTCTGAATGTATGGTGTGGCCACACTGGTATGTATGAAATGTGATTGTGAATGCGTGAGTGTGAACTGCTTATATGATTAAAAGGATACTTAAATCCCTTAAAAAATGGTTAAAAAGCTACCTAGATTGCTTTAAATATAGCCAAAAGGAACATCCAGCCAGTCTGTTAATGTTTTAACAGAAAAGTTAGGATACAAATGAGGCCTTGTCAGCTAGTGAGAGCTCTACAGGTTAGATTGGGAAAGAGTGCTCACAGACTTCAAATAATTTTCAAAGTTATTCGGGACACAGTATAGTTTACAATCTTTGAGTGATTTTCAGAAGTTTTTTTGGGAAATATTTAATGGATACGTCCTTTATAAAGGGCATCTACAAATAATCTAAGTAGTGATCCCAATTCACCTAGATAGTTAACCAAGGTGGGTAGACAAATCGTTCTAGTGTTATGGTCCAGCTTCAACAGTTCAAAAAAAAATTTTTAGAAAATAAAAAAAGGAGAATAATGTCCCCATTTCCCACATGATTCATCAAATAGTTCACTCCTCATTTAAAAATTTTAAAATGTGAATGCCAGTGAGCAATCTGCTTCAGACAGATTCTGGCATGATGGAACTTGAACATCTATTGCTCAGGTCAAATGGAGACATCCATGCACTAGACAGTGGAGAAGACCCTAATTTGGGGTCGAGGGCATGTTTGTGTTTTCTTGCAGGAAAAGAATAAAGCTTAGGCAGCTGTCAGACCATTTGGTGAGATGCATGGAGCAGAGAAAAACTGGACCTGAGACCATGGGAGCCTAGCTAAGCCAGTTTGAGTGAGATCTCCTAAATCAGTGTTCCTGACCCTTGATGTCATCGAATCTGCAGCCCAAGAAATAAAGAAAACAGTCAGTTTGAGATTTCTAGTTTCTCAACAGACCTGCTGCATCAACCTTCCGGACCCGTGAGTTTTCATCCCGAAGCCAACAGAGAAGTGGAAAGACTAACTGTCTGCCCTTGACACACCTTGAAACAACAGAATTCATTTTGCCAGTTTTTTTTCCCTTTTGGGGGAAAAAAGGACCCATTTAAAACATTTGGACATTGGTATGGACTGTGATTGAGTGGCAAAAGCCTCTTTTCAGTATTTGAACAGGACATGGTCACTTGAAATATCAGAGTTGGTTGTTCCTGTTTCTGGAATCGTGCCTAGGCCAGTGTATTTTTATGGAGAAATGCAACTTGTCCTAATGCGACAAAATGGAGACTTTGACTCAAGTTGCATAATCAGCTGAGGCTACTGATGTTAAATCAACAAACTGCATCACCACAGGAACAAATTGGTGCTCTGTGGATAGTGCAACAAGCCTATTGTTCATATTTTTATAATGCTACATGTGTAACATCAATGATTGTACCTAATGTATCTGTGCAAGTGCACTTTCTAAATGCTTTCCTGAGCAGATCTTGGAACAATTGTAAACTTTATCAAATTGTAAATGTAAATCACATGTGGGTTACCCTTGTAACAGAATGTAAATCATGTGCGGGTTACCCTTGTAACAGACGAAGGCTGGTAGAATGTTATGGCCCAGATCTGGTGATGGGTATGGTGATGGAGAGTTGCTATGTCAATGGGGGTCCTGGAAATGGTGGCAGTGGCGGTAGGCATTCTGGCTGTATGCCGAGCTCAAACGTGCCTTGTTCCAGAGGCAAGAGATCTGTAACCAAGTATTGCTTAGCTTAGCCATGGCAATCCTGATAGCCATGAAGGTTGGTTACAGATGATTTAAGGATGAGGTTCTTCCATTGACGGACAACCTGTGGGGAAGACCCCTCCCACCTAAGACAGGGGTTCAAGGTCCCCCAAAGATGGGCAAGGGAGGGTGACCCTACTTGACCTAAGCCAGGAGTGCCTCATTAGAAAATTTAAAAAGGGGGAATTGTGGGGACACCAGACCTTGAGCAGAGACCTACTTCCCCATGGCCTGGGAGTAGGCAGCTATAAGACAATGTTTACTAAAAAACATGTTTACTAAAAACAATACAATGCCCGGGGCAATAAGTTCCTGAAAAGGGCTTGCCCCGGGAACCGCCCTGTCCTTGACCTTTTCCAAAGACTAACCGCACCTTCAGACCCACCCACATCCACCTCTGGTGTCAGGGTATATAATAACCAGCCAGAGTAGGAATAAAGGAGAGCCTTCTTGAGGAGCCTTCGGGTCTATGTGTCATCAATCCCAACACCCTCGCCACATTCTCGGATACAGGCTGCTCAGCGGACGTAGCACATTTGTTGGGTTTTTCCCTATAACATTTGATGTTTGTTTTTATTTTTTGAAACAGGGTTTCTCTATGTAAACTTGGCTGTTTTAGAATTCATTATGTAGCCCTGGCTGGCCTGATACAGAGATCTGCCTGTATCTACCTCCTGAGTGCTGGGATTAAAAGCATGTGCCACAATCAGGCAGCTGAATCATTCTTTAAATAGCAGTTGAAAGACACAAAAAATAATCTAAGTATGTCAAATTGGAAGACTAATATTCTAGTTCACTTAACTAAAATTTCACCTATTTATGAAAAAAAAATCTATATAAAACTTTGTGAGAAATAAAGAAGACCTGAAAGGTAAATCTAGATAATCGTATCAGTAAAATCTTGGGTCAGATATTGGGGTAAAAACATAGAATATCGGGGAGCTGGGAGAAGCTGCCAGTTCTCTCTAACCTCTCTAGATTCTCCGACCAAAAGGGAAAGATCCTCTCTCTGGCCTGCCTTATCACTTCCTGTCTCTCTGTCTATAGTACTCCAAACCTCTATGGTTAACTAGTGGTTAGCTGCAACCATTGACTCCAAGCAAGCTTTATTAGTTAGAACACAAACAAAATATCACACAGCAAGACCAAACATATCTATGGCCAATGATAACTATTTACTCCTCCATGTTGTGTAATCAAATGGGAAGCCAGAGCTAACTCTAAATGAGTCCTCCTGATTTTGTCTCCCAATCTTCCCTATTTAAAAAATAAAACTATTTATTTGAGATAAAATTTTACTAGCTTACCTTGCCATTAATGTATAAATATACTATCATTGACCATGTACTGATTAGTCAACTAAGCTAAATAGCATCCAGAGGTACATAGATAATAATTGTATGAAGATTTCAATACAAGTAGATTGCTGTAAATGAAGACAGTCTACCTCTGTCTTTCTGAAGGCTTTCACATATTACAGGGGCATTGAGCTTATTGGACTCAAATGTGAAACTCTCCAATTTTGGTCAGCTTAAGTTGCAATTTTGTTCTTCATGATGAAGGGTAATGCTTATATTGAATGTCACCAACTTTCTCCAATACTTTAGAAAAGTTTATACACTGAATATGGAAATTCCTTTCTGTATTTTAATTTTCCAGGATCCTTCCTATCTCTACAAATTTATTTCCCTCAAGTTGTTTATAGTTCCTTAAACTAGTTTGAGTATTAGTCACATGGATACAGGCACCATTCTGTAATGATGGACAAAGAACTCAGATTATAAAAAATCATTTAATTTAAAGTACTACATAGCAATTGACATGTGAAGCAACCTTGTTTCTAATTTAAAATTTAAAATAAAAATTAAAAAAAATAAAGTACTAAATACCAATAATATGAGTTTATTAACTCACTTTTAATGCTTGTATATCTCTATCTAGAATATGTTCCCCATTCTAGTAGTAAAACTGTAAATGACTCCATGTTTATTACTTGTTGTTTTAACCCACTATATTTCATATTGGGCTTTTATATACTTACAGTTTAATATATACTTGATTTTTTGTCTTACAAACAATAATTTAACTTATTCTACTAAAGTATATAGATGGAAGTTTTTGTCTCAAAGCTGGTATGAAATAACCTGTCAGAGTGTTAATATTAATTGTAAATGCTTGGTAAATAGCTCAGACTTATCACTGACTAACTCCTGCAATTTAAGTTAATTCATATTCCTCATTTACACTTTGCTATGTGGCTGTACTTAGCATGACACATTCATCCCCTGCTTCATCTGTGTCTAGGGAGTGACTCCCGACTGGCTCCACCCTTCTTTCTCTTGGAATTTTCTCTGTGACAAGCTGTTTTGTCCAGTTGCTTCCTGATCAGCTATCAGCCAATCGGCTTTTTCTTAACAGTGAAAGCAATGAACACTTACAGTGTACAAAGATTGTTCCACAACATATTCCCTTTTTTGTCTAATTAAAAGGGAATGTTTTAATTTTAGCATAGTAAGACTATATATATCAAAATCAGTTATTAAGTAAGAATTACAGTCACAATATCTAATTGTATTTGGCAAAAATCAGAGAAAATACTCTATTATCTATCTATCCATCCTATCTTTGTGAGTCCAAAGTTTTATACCTAATATGTTTTCTATCATAACTAGGAAAAACTATAAGTTTAACTATTTAATCTTTAACTCCATCAAATACCACAGAAGAATGAAATGTTACCTAATAATAAGGACATCAGACTGCCTGGACAATCATCAAAAGTTTCTCTGCAAAGTTGGGGTGTTAAACTCTGGCCTACAGGCCTAGACTGTCTGACAAACATTCCTGGGAAGCAGGAGATTTTTGAAGGACTGTCCTATCTTGTCTTGGCAAAGTTCAGCAGTTGCATTTATTGTGTCCTCCTGGTCCAGCTTGGACAATGACTGTTAGCAATTGAAGCAAAGGCAGTTTCTTTGCTTACATGGCTAGCTTTTTCCACAAAGAAAGCAAACTCCATAGGGAGTTTCATTGATGCCCACCACCATCTTCTCTGAAGTAGATTGGTGCTGCCAGGAGCAGATGTGTCTCACTGTAATGAAAAGCCTTAGGTTATTAAACATATTAAATGCCATATTCTGTATGTCTTTGAAGTGTTTGAAGACCATCTATATATCTAAGTATACCTGTGTATGACCTTGAAAACATACCTAATGTGACTATAAGTTTATTTGTTGTAGATGACTATTAATCTGTATTGAGCTGCATAAAGCCAATATCCTTAAAATGAGTAGAAACATATATACAGTATAGCAAAATTAACTTACATTTGTATCAATAAATCAAAGTCTATACTAATGTAAAATATTTAAGATTCATAGCTGTTTTGTGGATTAAAGTAGATTCAATACTTTATCTTTTTATCCTATCATTTCTTTTCAGAAATGTCATTCTTGAATCCAATTTCATTTTTTGTGTGTATTTATTTAATTTTATTTTTATGTTTTTATTTAAATTAAAAACAATCTTGTTTTATATGTCAATCCAAGTTCCCTCTACCTCCACTCCTCCACTGCCCCCCACCACCCCCTGTCCTATCCCCTTCCTGCTTCCCAGGGAGGGTGAGGCCTTCCATGGGGGATCTTCAATGTCTGTCACCAATAACGACACATAATCAACCATCCCCCTTAAATGATAACAAAGATACATAACTAATTTTGGGGAATTTGGGCATAGGTTTCTAGATTACTTCCTATTGATTGGGGGCACTGGTAATCTTTGGTTAACACTGAGAAAAGTTAGAATTATGGTCAATTCCTGACTGGAATATTCCGTGAAGCTAGATCATCTTAGCCTGTAGCCTTGAAGTAGCTCTGGATGCAGAATTCTGAGCATACTGTAACAGAGGCATTTTGAGATGTTGGAGCACCTAGACCATCCATTTTCTTTAATGTCTGGTTTCCTTGTTCTGAAAATACATAAACTTTTAAAGGTAACATACATTATTTGCATTAAAACAAGTATTGACTGTGTATTTTACACAGGACAGCCAAAGATGACCTTTTTTAATGTGGTTGAACAGGTAAAATATACATCACATGTCTTATAGTTCCTCTGTTTCTTTCTTTCTATATACAGCCAGTATTTTAGCACTCTTCCTTAATAAAACCTGATTTTCTTTAATTTTCAATGAATCTACAGTCTTTCATTTTGTATGGAAATAAAAATAGAGCCTCCTTTGCAAAGTAACATATCTTTTGACTTCCATTTTGAAGTCAATGCATTTTTAAATATATAGGTTGGATTAATCAAGCAGCATTTATAATCAAATGTGTCTTAGCAGCTGCTACTCCTTCCTCAGTAGTCAAACAAATCAAAGACAACACAACTGCATACAGTATCCAGATTCTCTGTGTATTTTCCACATTTACATGGCTTTTTTTCTTTAATATTACTTTATTTCCCCTTTAAGGGCTTTATTTTCTTTTCTCTCTTGCAAGCCTGCATAGGTTTTTAAACACACTGTAAACCATTAAACCTTTTTTTTTCTTTTTTTGTTTGAATCTGTCCTGACTAGGTATCTCTATCTTTCTGACAGTGTGAGTCTTTAAACTGCTAACTGACTAGCTGGGAGCAAAGTGGTGGCTAGAACCAATGCAGGAGCATTAGCTACAGGCTCTGCCCCACCTTTTTGTTTCCTGAGAGCCAAGCCTCATGGTAGAGGTATTTACTGCCAGCTCGGGAAGTCGTGTTAATGCCCTGACTCTGGGAATTTTCCAGTCTATGCCCACTGCTCATAAACATCATTTAAGTTTTCAATACAAGGGTCTTTCAAAAGAACAGCTTGTGTTTTTCCACAGGCACCAAGCCAGAAAGCCATCTCTTATTTATTTATTTTTATTTTAAAACAATCTTATTTTACATACCTTTCCCAGTTCCCTCTCCTTACTGTCCTCCCCCCACCTTCTCCACACCCCACCGCCATCCACTCCTCAGAGAGGGTGAGACCTCCCATTGGGAATAAACAAGAATCAAGGCAGATCCTAAGAGCAACTTACATGGATTCCCTGGGAAGGGGAAATTGATGAGAAGCTGTCTTTCAATGGAGCCATGCTTCTCTCACCGCCGGTGGATAACAGTGTGTTTATTTTCTTCTTATAATTTAAGAACTGGGCAAAGGACCAATTGATGTGGATGTTTCTGGGTCTGATAAACTAACTGATGGAAAATTGCCTTCACACATAAGAAGACACAGTTTTGTGGAAAAGGTAAGACAGCATTTAGCAACTTACCTCTGGTAGCCTTAATGTTTACGACAGAGTTTTCATGTATGAAATTCTCTGGAAGAACAAGTCCCTGAGAGTCACATGGGCATTAGCAAATGATAATTAGTAGTGTAATTGTATCATCTTGATATTGTATAGGAACAGAATGTACAGGTTAATCACAGATATAAAAATTCATAACATAATTTAATGAGAGAAAAGTTGAAAGCTGCCTATACTATTTTTTATTATTCTAGAAAAGAAAGCCTGACTTTTCAAGTAAAAATTTCCCCTTATCTACAAAAAAGGAGAATACACTATGTATGATTGCCTATTAGTTTACTAATACCTGAAAGTATATTTTGTCGACACAGCCATGGGTATGACGAGCTGCAATGTATAATACTTATTGTTCTGTATCTCACATTCCAACCTATTGAAACTAGATATGCACCATCACTAAAACATAATTGGATTGAATATAGGAGCACTTAATTAGGAAATAGTCACTTTCTTCCTTTCCACTCACTTTGAGATAAGTTTTTTTAATTACTACTTCAATGAGCCGAATAAGGTAGAGATTATTGCCAGTAGCATAGCTGGACTCCATTATCTGTTAAAGAAATGTGATATTATTATAATCATATCTGAAGTAAAAAAATGATCAATTAAGATCTATGGAAAATGTGAACCTTTTATATAATCAAGCTGAGCCTCTGTGATAAAACAGAGAGAGAATTTACACAGAGAAAAGTATTGGATGAGATGTTTTCCAAATATTTTTCACAAATACCAAAAGAAAAAACACATAAAGTCGCAGTAGGAAAAAGGAATTGCAAATGAAAAGCAGTGTCTTGAAAAAAAACCCTGTGATCTACAGCAGTGACCTGCTACAAGACGTACTAGTACAATGGTAGAATAAACGTTGTGGGAATAGTCAACCTTTTTTGGTTGATTTTATTGCCTTCTCCATGACACTTCTAAAAGTCCAAGATCATAAGGCTAGATAGGTAATCGGCCTAGGAGAAAACCTACAGATTTTATTCTGTTAAGCATATATGGCAATAAAATGACTCCTAATGACATATTGCTAAACTCACAGGTAAGGGCCTCACTGAACCCTCATCAGAGAAACTTCTTCCTGCACTAGATGGGAACTAACAGAGAGATCTACAAATGGACAATGTCCACAGAGTAAGACACTTTGAAGTATTCAGTCCTAACTGAGATGTCTTCATCCCAACCCTCTCTTCAAAACTCAGAAATCCATAATGAACATGTATGAAAAGTATTTACAGATTCAAAGGTCCTTTAACATTGATATAGCTAAGGACATCCCCCATGCTCTGTATCAGAAAAGAAAAAGATATCCAGAGCTTATTTTACAGAAATATAGAACCATGTTTTTAAATCTTATTTCATTAATACCTAAAATCAGGTAAAGGGATGAAGAATAGTGTGATACTCCTGGCATTCTTATTAATGTGACTTTCAAGCAAAGAATATTGAGATCATCTTGGTTTATCCTTTTCAATGGGACTAAATTCAGAACAAATTAAATCAAATCAGACTAAAATGAATTTAAATACCAAGGACAGTTATAACAAAAATGTCATTCGTGGTAGATTTCTAAAAATCCTGTTTTAAAATTGCTCATTCCAAAAAGCAATATTCTATTTAATACAGTTTAATGCTAAGCTCAAAATTTGAAGTTATTTATGCAAATCCAGCTTATTCCACATAAATAAGACATGTGACTTACCAGTTATTGACCTGTGAACTTTCGTTGGATTACTCTGGTTTTATTCAAGATGATATGAATATTGCATTAAAGAATTTTGGAACTTATCATTTTACGTGGAGGATTACTAAGAGTTCATACGGTTTAATGGATTTTAATTTGTCTAAGGTGTTGACGCCATGGGGCTAAGACATAAAAACACAGCACGTTTGTGTAAATGTTGTTCTATGATTGTATTCATGGTCTAAAAGCATGCGTAGAAGACTAAGAGGTTAAGCAATTAGAGTGTGCCAAAGATGATGTGCAGACTGCAATGGCAGAAAACACAGGGAATTAAGCTTTTGTGATCATCAAAAGTTGAACAAAAGGAACAGACTTACAAAAGATGAGTTATCTGTGAGCCTGTGTGTGCTCACACACATGTGTGTGTGTGTGTGTGTGTGTGTGTGTGTGTGTGTGTGTGTGTGCAGGTCTTCTTCAAGCTAAGTCCTTAAATAAACTATTTCCAAACCAAGCATAATCTACTTATTCATCTACTTATTCATAGACTTGCACCCTTCTTTCAGTCTTGCTTACCTCCATACTTCTGATTCTCTGCCTTAATACTATCTTTTAGGCAGAATACTACAAACTAAGCCAGCCACAGCAGGCGTATCTCCAGGACTACAGACTCCATTATCACCATTGCTGCCAGCAGCTAATCCAAATCTAGCCCCAGAGGCACTGCGTTTCTTTGCATAAGCAAGGCTATTCGGCTTTTCCAGTAATTTGAATTTTCTCAGAAGCTTGCACCTATGTATGGTCTTACCTACTAGCTTGTGAATTCAATACTGACAGGATTTTCTTAGTTCTTGGAGGTAGTTGTAGATACTAAGAAGGAATGAAAATGATCATTTATCAGCTACCCAATAAATAGTTATAGCAATGTCAAATAAATGGTGTATTTTTTCTCCTCATAGAGTGTCAGCTTTTAAATACTAACTGCAGAGAACCATGGAATTGGATTGACCTAGCTTCCTTGAGAGGCATGCGTCACAGGTTGTTCAGGTTAGAGTTCATGGCTCCTGGCTTCCAGTTCCTAAGAGACTGATGTACTCCCTCAGGCAGTGAAGCATTCAGTCCACTTTGTGCTTCTCTGTGTGTTCCATTAGTAGTCAAGGATGCATGAAGGCTTGACAGAACAATTGTTCTTAGCCATTAATCTTGTGTACACTGTATGACTTGAAGACTTCACTGTATCCTGGCAACTACAGCTGCATTGATCCTGGCAATTGCCATTATATTTGGTTTATGATAAAGTTATAAGATGTCTGATTTCTCTCTATGAAATTGTCACAGCCTTAGTTGTGCTGTAGCACATCCAACTGACCTGATTTAATTCCTTACACCCATATCAGGTGACCTTGTTCCAGTAGTTGAGTGCAGGCACTTACAACTAACCTTTATAAAGTATTTGTGGCCTAATTATGATAATATATTTTAATATGAATCTGTCTAATATTCTACCTTTCCTCCCTCTGTTTCCATGTGTCTCTTTCCCTCCTCTCTCCATTCTCTCACTGTGGATCTCAAGATAGTACTTTTTATTCCTGACTCACCTTTAATTCATAATTCTCCAGCATCTTGGATACTGAAATTACAGGCATAGGCCAGAAACTCCTATACCTAACACTCTCTTAATTGCATTATTTTCATATTTACTCTGAATACTTGTAAATTTTGCTTGCTGAAATTGATAATTATATCTTAACAATTTGTACAGAAATCTCTTTTTACTATATTTTCAAAGGTACCTGAAATACTCTGCCTTCATTTTGTATCAGTGACAATTTTTGTTTCCTATATCAAATTATATGATACTAATATAACATTATATGATACTATTTTTATGAGAAACTATGGAAGCAAAAAATTGATAAGGTTTCCAAATTCTGGGCAGTGGTACAAATTAGAAACTATTATTTAAGGGTACAAATTTAAATTAAATAAGATACATGAAAGTGAGAGACATGTGTTACTTAGTAGCATACTGCCTATATTAACATTATTATATTAGATATTTAAAAGAAAAATATTTACTTTCAATTTGATGTTCTAAATTTTATTACATTCATCATCAACATATGTGTGTGTGTGTGTGTGTGTGTGTGTGTGTGTGTGTGTGTGTGTGTATTTGTGGAGTTAAGAGAACTTGTGAGGGTCAGGGAAGTAGATGTCTTCCTGACCTACATGTTGTAAATTCCTAAAACCTTGGCATGAGTTAATTATCTCTCCTTAAGTAAATAGTGTTATCTCCTTGTTTCCCACTAATCTTGTTTGCCCATCTCTGACGCCCTGGTCAGTTCTTCACAGATGATTGGCAGCCCATAATTGGCCTTTTGTGGATTTACAGCCCTTCTGCAATTAAGGTTGCTAAACCATACATTCCCTTCTGTGGTATGGCTGGTTCCTGGGATGGGGTCCTTTGTTCACTTCCCAAGTTCTCTAGTGGGGTGCCCTCCCTGTTTAAGCTTATATTTTATTTCTATAAATTTGGGGTCTTTCATTAGGAGATGCTTCAGCAAAGTAGGCACTTTCATTTCCAATACTTTTCAATCTTGTCCCCTCCCAATGTTCTGTATCCAGTGTACATAGGTTTCCCAAATTTCTGCATAGGTTGATGATGCTGTTTCTCCCATTATTAGTTCAGTTGATGATTTGTTTTTTGAGACTGTGTAATCTGAATTTTCTTTGCATATGATTACTGACAAATTTCAGGTTAAATCTTCCTACTTATTTTATAATTTCTATTTTCACTACCTTTCCTCCACTCCTATCCTTTTTATAATCCAACTATTTTTGTTGTCTTTTAAGTATTATCTTGTTGGTAAATTATCTGTTTATCTTATTCCAGTAAAATGTTTAAAATTCTTTTGTTAATTAGATTTATCTTTAATTATGTGTGACAATTATTTAGGAAACTCAAAGATATTAAAACGCTACAACTCCACTAACTTATTTCAATTTATACATTCAAGCCTCAATATTTTACTAACTCAAAAAACATAATTCACTTTAAGCCTTTTATTCTTTCTGAAAACCCATATCACTGTTAAAACTCTTCCTCGTTTTGCATCACAAGTAAAATGAAAATGGGAAAGTTTGGTAACTATGTAAATTTAAATCCATTAGTTTATCAGCAAGGAGTCAGTCTGCAAGTAATTTTATGGCAACCTGACACAAGCTAGAGTGATTTCGAAACAGGTGATAACAACTTAGAAGATGCTCCCAAGTATTTGCCTGAGGGCAAGTCTGTGGTCAATTACCATAGCTGTTGATTGATTTGACAAGATGGAGCTCACTGAGGCAGCGTCAACCTTGGTTCCCTGGTGCTATGAGAAAGCAAAGTGGACTGAGGAAGCCATGAGGAGCAAACCAGTAAGAAGCACGCCTCCATTGTCTTCTTTTTAGTTCTTCTCTCCAAGTTTCTGCCTTGAGTTCCTGACCTGACTTTTTTCATTGATCGATTCTGACTTAGGCATATAAGCTGAAATAAGTCCTTTTCTCTCTGCTTTTGGTCATGGTGTTTTATCACAGAAGTGGAAAACTATCTGACAAACATTTGGAGATATTATAAAGGTAAAATAGACTACATTCTCTTAAACATATAAATAAATCAGATCATTGACAAATATTATATTCCTTTAAGGGAAATTACTATGAAATTTGAAAAGATTTTGAGTTTCATTTGTATATTGTTTCTGTATTCCCATGACACTGGTATCTAGGTCCTGCCCAAATAAATATGCTGGATGCTTTTAAAACTAGTCTGAATGAATCCATAATGAGGAAATAATGAGTGACCAAGAAACAGCATCAAGTTGAACAAATAAAAAGCAATGAATTTCGTTAGAGTTGAAAATATGCAGTAAAAGTAATTCAATCAATTTGAGCTAAAATAGCAAAAACATGATGAATGTAGTTAAAATAAAGTCTAACTTTTAAAATCAGCACAATAAAAACAGAGCCTGAACATTTGGCTTCATTAAGAGGGAATTCAATTTTACATCAAAGTAAAAAGTAGAGTCATTAGAATACTGAAATGGTAGCATTGACTATGTAAGAAACTGGATGGTGTCTTTAAAGGAACTCATTATTTTAAAACTACAAAAATATTTGTCTTCAGATCAAAATTATAAAGATATCGAATTCAAAGGAGGAAACCAAATACCTTTGAGAGATCAGGAACTTTGTGAATTAGAAATTCCCAGTTTCATTTTCTCATAAGAAATGAAATGCATTATTTGTTTTCTTTTCATCTAAGACAGCAGTTGCACAACCTCTGTCAAGTAAGGAACAGAAACATTGAGCTTGCTTCATGTCATGATTTTTTTATTTTCATCTTTTCCAGAATGGCTTACCATTTTTTATTCTTTAAATAAGAAACTGCTTGTTGTATTTCTGTTATTTTCAACCCTCAATTCTGCTTTGTTAAATTTTATGTATTTTTTGTGTCTCTTTATTGATGGATATTCTTAGAGAAATTATTTAAACATATTTCTTCTATAGATTCCAAATGACATCTTCAATATTCGCTGATTCTGATTATTGAATCTTATTTAAAATTTCAATTTGTGGAGAAGTGGAGGTCAATGCGAAAGGAAGACAAAAGAGAAGCCGGTGAAAAAGATCAAACAATATCGATGAAAACGTCATTGTGAAGCCCCAAATTTTCTACAAATAAGATATACTAGTAAAATTTAAAGTTTTAAAATCTTTTGGTCTTTGGATTGTTTGCTGTGATATAGAATAAAATGTGTTCTTTCTATTGTTTGTTATGTTTATATACTTCTTGTTCAATTAGACTTGCAATATCAGAATAAATATATTTTTGAAAACATGTGCCAATGACGATGATAGTGGTGGTAAACTTCTCAGCAGAGGATTTTTCTAACTACCTAACAGAGAACACCTTACATTCATCCCAAATCTATTTCTGTGCTTCTCCACTGACCATTCGAAGCTCATATATATTAATTTCATTTCTGCTTTATATACATTGCTGACATAAGACATAAATTTGATGGTAAATATTTGTGAAATGTGACTTAGTCACAGAAAACTACTTTTAAAGTCTTTGTTGACTGCCTTGAGAATACATTGTAGTTAATACTAAATTGTCATTTCATTTATGTTTAGGAATAGCAATAATCAGGATGATAGGAAGGGCAATGCAAATCTCTGAATAACTGAAAAATTTCTCAATAATTAAAATTACTTAAAACAAATTCCTTCAAAGACTACTTGAAATATTTATTGAATCATCTGTGTACATAATAGGTCAGTTAAAGAGACATTTTTAAATTTCAAAACAATAAATAATTATGTTTCCACCTAAATTAATAAAATATACCAGAAGCTGCTTGTAGTACTTAATTAAACTATAACCCAAAGACACCAATTACAATAGAAACGCTTCTCAAGCAAATTCACTGTCTTGTCTTTTTAAAAAATCACAAAACTGTGACTGTGAAGAAAGCAGCAGGAGAAGGCAGGGGCAAAATTTGTTATTGTCATTCCTCTCAGGACCAGGTACTCCATACGATCACTGCTCAGCTCCAAACTCAATCTTCGCACATATGATATGGAAAGTATGAGTCCCAGGTGAGAGACTTAACATGCTCAGTAATTCTTAAACTAGTTTAGAAGTTTTTGTTGAAAGTGTTTAGCTAATGAAAAAGAAAGAGCAAACAAAGATCTCCAGTATTGGAGATTGGGTGGGTGGGGGGCTGCATGCGTTGAGGGGAAGGGGAAGGAGAGGAGCTACCATTGACATGTGAAGCAAGGCTGTTTCTAATTTAAGTAAAAATGAAATGTTATTAAAGCAAAGGAAATTACTCCTTAAAATAAAAGATCCCCACTATTGTGTTAAGTGAAACAAATGAGACACTGTGAATGTTCTTCCTCCAAAGCTCTTTGTTAGTGTAAGAGACTGGTAGCTTATTCACATTTTGTTCTAATTCCATAAATCCAAGTGTGTTTGCAAGAAGGCTAAAACGCAAAATAATATGTTGTTGCAAAACAATGTATTTAATTTGCTCTTTTTCTAATTAAATATAAATTGAGTCACATTATTAAATTTAAATTAATAGCAACCATTTTAATTTTGAAATGAGGGCACAAGTTACAGTCATCAGGTCTAAAGAAAATTATTCATATAAATACGTGTGTTTTACAAATATAATTTCCAAAATGAAAAGATTATACAACTTTTCAACTATTTCAGTTCACTTAATAAATTGAATATTATGCAATTTTAATTTTAAAAATAAAAGTAGTCCCAATAAAATATAGTAATATTAGTGTGTTACTATTTAAACATTAAACTTTAGCATCAAAATACATCCCAAAATTTAATGAAAATGAAAATATAACATATCCAAATCTATGGAAAGCAATGAAGATAGTCCTTAGAGGGAAGTTTGTCGCACTAAGTCCCCATGTCAAAAATTTTGAGGCATCTCAAATAAATCACTTAATGATGCAACATATGCATTGGAAAAACAAGCAAACAAATAACAACAACACAAGTAAATAACTTAATAATGCACTCTATGCTTTGGGAAAACAAACAAACAACAGTAACAAAAAGCCAAAAAACAGTAGACAGATAAGAATAATCAAAATCATGGTATAAGCTAATAACAATTATTTCTTTCTTTTCCTGTCTTAGAATTGAAATAGTTTCAGATGGCTATGGTATACATAACCCTCTTGTTGGTTCTACTCTATCAGTCTGCACACTTAAGGAAAGTTTCCAGGTTAATATCTTAGTCTGGTGACAATTTTAGTTCAACACGGACCCCATCCAAGACACCATTTTTTAGAATATGTTTTTATTTTATTTCTTTTTTATTTACTCATATATAAACCACATATCATTCAACAATGTGCTTAGTCAATGAGAGTTTGTGTGCTTACTATGGTTTCTATTTTTTATATCTATTGTGGTTAGACAAAATGTAGGCTATTGTTTCAATTATTCTATGTTTGTTGAAACTTGCTTTGTATCTTTTTTTTTCCCCAGCTTCCAAGGATTCTTTTTTATTGTTATTATTTTTTATTTTAATTTTAAATAGCTTGTTTTACATGTCAATCCCAGTTCCCTCTCCCTCCCCTCCTCCCGCACTCCCCTTTCCCCCCACCCTCCCACCCTATTGCCAAATCCTTCCACATAGGGGATATCTCCAGTCTGTCATTTCACTCTGGGTAGGGGCCAGGCACTCCCATAAGAGTGCAGGCTGAGAGAGCATCCCTCTTTGTGCTATAGGCACACGAAGACTGTTTGTATACCAGGGATAGACACTAATCCACAGCTCAGGGCCCCATAGGTTGCCCAGGCCTTCTCACTGACACTCACATTTGGGGAGTCCAGATCAGTCCCATGCTGGCCTCCCCACTGTCAGTCTGGGGTCCAAGAGCTCTCCCCTGTTCAGATCAGCTGTCTCTCTGGTTTTGCCAGCCCATTCTTTGCCAATTTGCTCATCACTCCTCTCTCTGTGTCACTGGGTTCCTTGGGTTCAGATCAGTGATTAATTGTGTGTTTGCCTCTGCTTCCTTCAGTCACAGGATGAAGGCTCGTGGATGGTTATAGACATCAAGTTCATTATCAGGAATGGGCATTCGAAGTGGTCTCTCCACTATTGCTTAGCTTGCCAATTGGTGTTATCCCTTTAGATCACTCGAGGTCACTCTGGTGCCTGATCTGTATTCGATCCTATGATTACCTCTTCCCCCTATTCTACCCCCACCCCCTCAACTTCCTGTTCCCCCATGACCAACTCTATTCCTCTTCACCCCCTCTCTTCTTCCCAGGTCCCACTCCCCCCCACCCCTCACCGTGTTCCCCATCCATTCAGAGGATCTTGTCTCAATCCCCTTCTCTTAGGTACTATGCATATATGCATATCTTTTAGGTTCTTTCCTGTTTCCCAGACTCTCTATCAGTGGAAGTGCAGACTGTTTATCATTTGGGTTAAATGTTTTATTGATGTCTGTTAAGTCCTATAACATGTAAGTCATATTGTGATGTATATACTCTGTATTTATATGTTGTATTATGATAAAATGTTTCACTTTACTTTTTCTGGATGCCATATTTATTGATAGGAATGGGGTATACCAGTCATATACTGTAACTGTGCTGGTGTTAAACTGTGATTTTGATATCATTGTATTTTTTATTCTTTATATATATATATATATATGCACACACACATATATATATATATATTTTTAAATTTAAATTAGAAATAAGGTTGCTTCACATGTCAATTCCGGGTCCCTCTCCATTTCCCTCCCTTCCTCCCATGCCCTCCCACCAAGCCCCCCAATAGCCACTCATTTCCCCAGGGAGGGTGAGGCTCTCCAAGGGGGTATCCATAGTCTGTTATTTCATCCAGGGCAGGGCCTAGACCCTCCCCCAAGAGTTCAGGGTGAGAGTGCTTCTCTCATTGTTGGATGGGAGTCCAAAGTCCATTTGTATACCCAGGATAAATACAGATCTACTACCCAAGGCTCAATAGATTACCTTGGCCTCCTCACTGACACCCACATTCAGGGGGTCTTGATCAGTCCCATGCTGGATTCTCAGCCATCAGTCTGGGATTCAAGAGCTAACCCTTGTCAGGTGAGCTGTTTCTGGGGATTATATCAGCCCAGTCTTAACCCCTTTGCTCATTAGTCCTCCCTCTCTGTCACTAGATTTCTTGAGTTCAGCTCAATGCTTAGCCGTGGGAGTCTGCCTCTGCTTCCATCAGCCATTGAATGAAGGTTTTGTTTCCCAGACTCTCTGGCCATAGGATTGTAGGCTAGAACTCCCCAGATCTATGTCTAAAATCTATATATGAGAGAGTACATGCCATGTTTCTCTTTTTGTGACTGGGTTACCTTGCTCAGGATGGTTTCTTCTAGTGCCATCCATTTGCAGCAAATTTCAGGATTCCATTGTTTTTTTCTGCTGAATAGTACTCCATTGTGTAAATGTGCCACATTTTCTCTATTCACTCTTCGGTTGAGGGACATCTAGGTTGCTTCCAAGTTCTGGCTATTACAAATAATGCTGCTAAGAACATAGTGGAACAGACATCTTTGTTGTATGAATGGGCATCTTTTGGATATATGCCTAAGAGTGGAGTTGCTGGGTCTTGTGGTAGGTTTATTCCCATTTTTCTGAGGAACCTCCATACTGATTTCCAAAGTGGCTGTATGAGTTTGCACTCCCACCAGCAGTGGAGCAGTGTTTCCCTTTCACCACATCCTCTCCAGCATAAATTGTCATTGGTGTTTTTGATTTTAGCCATTCTGACAGGAGTGAGATGGTGATGGCTAAGGATGTTGAGCAGTTTCTCAAGTGCCTCTCAGCCATTTTAGATTCCTCTATTGAATATTCTCTATTTAGTTCTGTATCCCACTTTTAATTGGATCATTTGGTGTTTTGGAAACTTGCTTGTTGAGTTCTTTGTAAATTTTGGAGATCAGCCCTCTGTCAGATGTGGGGTTTGTTAATATTTTTTCCCATTCTGTGGGCTGCCTTTTTGTCTTGCTGACTGTGTCCTTTGCCTTAAAGAAGCTTCTCAGTTTCAAGGGGTCCCATTTATTAATTGTTGATCTCAGTGCCTGTGCTACTGGTGTTATGTTCAGGAAGCTGTCTCCTGTACAAATTCATTCAAGGGTATCTCCCACTTCTTCTTCTAAATGTGTCATTGTGGCTGGATTTATGTTGAGGTCTTTGATCCATTTGGACTTAAGTTTTGTGCATGGCGATCCACATTCTTCTACATGCCTATATCCAGTTATGCCAGCACCATTTGTTGAAGATGCTTTCTTTTTTCCATTGTATATTTTTAGCTTCTTTGTCAAAGATAAGATGTTCATACATGTGCGGGTTATTATCAGGGTTTTCAATTTGATTCCATTGGTCTACCTGTCTATTTTTGTGCCTATATCAAGCTGTTTTCAGGATTATAGCTCTATAATAGAGCTTGAAGTCAGGGATGGTGATACCTGGGGACATTGCCTTGTTGAACAGGGTTGTTTTGGCTACCCTGGGTCTTTTGTTTTTCCAAAGAAAATTGATTATTGTTCTTTCACGGTCTGTGAACAATTGTGCTGGTATTTTAATGGGGATTGCATTGAATCTGCAGAATGCTTTTGGCAGGATTGCCATTTTTACTACATTGATCCTACCTAGCCAAGAGCATAGGAGATCGTTCCATTTTCTGAGGGCTTCTTTAATTTCTTTTTTAAAAGACTCAAAGTTCTTTTGATACAGGTCCTTCACTTGTTTGGTTAGCATTACCCCAAGGTATTTTATGTTGTTTGTGGCAATTGTAAAGGGTGATGTTTCTCTGATTTCTTTCTTAGCCCTTTTATCATCTGTATATAGTAGGGCAACTGAATTTCTTGAGTTGATCTTGTGTCCTGCCACTTTGCTGAAGGTGTTAATCAGCTGTAAGAGTTCCCTGGTAGAGTTCTTTGGGTCATTTATGTAAACTATCATATCATCTGTAAATAGTGAAAGTTTGACCTCTTCCTTTCCAATTTGTATCACCTTGATCTACTTTTGTTGTCGTATGACTCTGGTTAGAACTTCAAGTACAATATTGAAAAGTTATGGAGAGAGTGGACAGCCTTTTCTTGTTCGTGATTTTAGCGGAACTGTGTTGAGTTTCTGTCCATTTAGTTTGATGTTGGCTGTTGGTTTGTCGTATATAGCTTTTATCATGTTTAGGTATGTTCCTGTTATCCCAGATCTCTCCAAGACCTTTATCATGAAGGGGTGCTGGATTTTGTCACAGGCTTTTTCAGCATCTAGTGAGATGATCATGTGATTTTTTGTTGATATGGGGAATTAAATTGATGGATTTTCCTATGTTGAACCATCTCTGCTCATTATATTGTTTTAAAAAGCTTGGTATGCCTGTGTTTGTTATACATGTTTACAATTATAATGCCCTCCTGATGGATTCTTCTGTTATTATTTATGAAATGACCATCATTATTTCTTCTAGCTAGTTTGAGTTTAAATTATATTTTTAGATATTAGAATATCCATATATTCTAGCAATCATTGCACTATATTATAATAATTCATTTTATTGTGTGATTGATAATGAAATATAAATGTCAAAGGAAGTGTATATTCAGCAACTATAAATTTAGTGCAAGAAGTTCTGTTCATGATACCATAACAGAACTTTGAAAGAATGTTTATTTTGTATGTTTTCATAAAAAAATCTGTTCTAAATGTTTGCCAAACTGATAGAAAGCAAACATATTTATTTTAGAGAAAACTGTGCATGTACATTAATAATAAATGTTACTTTGTACAAATTGGTTGTATTTTGCAATATTTATAAAAAAGCATGTAAATTTTGATAATAAATCATTAATATATTTTATAGAAGATGCTTTATTATTTCACAATACCATTTTACAGGCTGGTATTTGGGGATTTTCTTTTCACACGTGCTTTCTATGAATGTAATTAACATGAGATTACAGCATTAAAATGATTGTCACTATTGCAATTTAATTTTTTGTTTGTAACAAATATAAATCAACAGGTTAAGCTTATGCTTAAAACAAGAACTAATTACAGTATTACCTACTTTTAGGCCTTCAGTAAGAAATAATTAACTTAGTGATGAATGGGAGATATTCACAATTATATGGTGCTTATTTGTTTTTGTTTTTTGCTATATTTTAACTCATTATCTTCCTTTTCTACCTATTTGCCTTTCCAAAGAAGTTTTCTAAGTCAGTATGGTAGTTCTTCCAGAAAATGGGAACCAGTCTACCTCAACATGCAGCAGTTCTACTTTTAGGCATATACCCAAATGATGACATTCATACAACAAGGACTTCTTTTCCACTTTGTTCATAAGAGCACTATTTGTAATAGCCAGAACCTGGAAGCAACCTAGATGTCCCTCAGTAAAAGAATGGATACAGAAAATGTGGTACATTTACACAATGGAGTATTACTCACCTGAAAAAAAAAACAATGGAATCTTGAAATTTTCAGGCAAATGGATGGAACTAGAAGAAACCATCCTATGTGAGGTAACTCAGTCACAGAGAAACACCATTGTAAGTACACACTCATACCATTATTCTAGACATAAAGAAAAGGACTACCAGCCTACAATCCACACCTCCATAGAAGCTAGGAAACAAGGAGGAAGAGAGACATACAAGATCCCCCAGTGAAGCAGAAAGGGACCAGAGGCCATGACCAAAGGGGAGCATGGGAGCAGGGTCAGGGAGGCAAGAAAAAAGGAGGGGAGAAGAGGAGGGGGGAGTAGAACATGAGGGATCAGGAAGATTGAGTGAGGAGAAGAATAGAGGAGAGCAAGAAAAGAGACACATCAATACAGGGAGCCACTATAATCCTAAAGAGAAATCCAGCACTAGGGAATTGTACAGAGATCCACAAGGATGATACTAACTAGGAGCCTAAACAATAGTGGAGAGGTTACCTTTAATGCCTTCCCCTATAATGAGAATGATGACTACCTTTAATCCCATCCTAGAGGCTTCATCCAGCAGCTGACAGAAACAGAAGCAAAGATCCACAGCCAAGCACTGAGCCAAATTCCTTGTATCCAGTTTCAGAGTGGGAGGAGTGACAAACAAAGGGGTCAAGACCATTTTGGGAAAACACACAGAAACAGCTGACCCGAGAAAGTGAGAACTCATGCACCCCAATCTGACAGATGGAGAGCCAACATACAACCAAACCAGGCCCCTTGAATGTGGATGTCAGTTCGGAACCCTGGGCAGTCTATAGGGCCTCTGGCAGTGGAACCAGGATGTATCCCTAGTGCAAAAATGGACTTCAGGAATCCATTTCCCATGAAGGGATACTCTCTTAACCTAGATACATAGGGGATGGCCTAGACCCTGCCCCAAAGGTCTTGACAGATTTTGATGATTCTTCATGGATGGCTCCATCCTCCCCAGAGATTGGATGGGGGAATGGGATGGGGGAATCGGTGAAGAGCAGGGTAAGAAAGGAGGGAGAAGGAACTGGGATTGATATGTAAAATAAGATTTTTTTAAATTGAAATAAAATTTAAATTAAAGAAGGAAAATAGTTTTAGGTTTCAACAGGAGAAGAAGGAATGAGGGAATAAAACAGGTATTTACAATTCTCCCAAATCAGCATATACATGTATGAAATTGTTAAAGACCAAAAAATAGATTTTTTCTAAGACACAAACAAATAAATCTAACTGATTATTTCAAATTTCTAAGGAAAAAAATAAAAGGTTAATTTGCTCTTATACAGCATCATCAGACAAGTTATATTGTTAAAAATAATTAAGCCATAATGATTATTCAATACTACCCTCCAACTAGACATTTTTCTGTAAATGATAAGAAATTTTCAGACGTAACCTATATCCAGAGTTCTGTAACTTCATGAAAGAAGCCTAAATAGCATCAAGAATTTTATACCAGAAAAATAAAAAAAAGAATAAGTACAGGCAAGCAAGAGATACAGGGTATTGTAGGTAGAGATACATATTTATGATAAAAGCAAAGGCTTCCTTATAAGAAAATAGTTTGTATAGTAAATAGTTGTGTCCTAAATTAAAGGATTGTATTAACAATAGAGAGAAACCAGGTCAAACCGAAAGGTTAAAGTTTGTCACATCCAGGCTTTTGAAAGTTAAACTACAGAAGAACTGGGTGCAATAATGTAAGTGAGATATTTAATGTAAGCTTCCACAGCTTTAAAATGGCTGTTCTGTCTAGAAATAATTGAGATATATAGACTTTAGGTTGATTTATTTCAGTGTGTTATTATTTTGCAGGTTTTTTATAATAAAAGCATGTTCTCTTTTTTATTGAAATACATTCTTCTCTGATATAATACATTCACACCAGTTTCCTTCCCTCCACTCCTTCCAGCTCCCCTACAACTCCCTTCTCCTCTAGATTCACTCACCATACATTTCCCTTTAGAAAGGTGCCAGTCTCCAAGAGACAACCAAAAGCAACAAAACAAGATACAATAGGACAAGGCAAAAGCTCTCACATCATAGCTGGACAATCAAATAGCAGGAAAAGATTGTCCAGAGAGCAGGCAATAGTCAGCGACACACCTACTTCCACAGGTCTGTTCTCTTGATCAGAAGTCATAGAGGCCACAGAGGGTGATCCCTAACTAAGAGTGGAGTCACAAGGGAGGAAAATGTCTCTGGTGTTTCCAAAGAAAGTCACATAGTCATCAATACCCTAATCCACTTGACCTAATGGCACAAGTGATAGAAAAACTAAGGGAATCAAGAATATCCTACAAAATTCCTGAAAGCAATCCATAAGGAGATTCATCTGTACATAAAAATGGGTTGGTTTCTAGACCACACTAATAATTTTGAATAACTAGAAGTAAAAAGTAATAGTACAACAAATTAAACATCAAAAGTCATTTCCGTGATTTTTATCCTGATAGGTTCTAAATTGGGGTCACTAATGATTTTAACTTCTACAAAAATCATTCAAACCACTAGCCATTTAAAGCATTTCCAGGTTCTTATAATTGTTAACACAAAGCCCTTCCACTGGATCTCAGATAATAGAAACAAGACAAGACTAGTTTCTGACAAACATCAGTGGTTACTGTGAAATTTGTCAAACTTTAAACCCATTCCTCTAGTGATAGATCCAAAACTTCTTCACAGTTGAACACAGCTTTATGGTAGTAGAGTATGGTGCTTGTGTACATAGTAGAGACCCTCATAGAGATTTTAAAATCTAGATTCTTAGGTAATTCTACATCAGCCCAAAATGTTGAACAAATTGCCTTAAGGAATTTTCAACTTTGCAAAAGAGTGATAACTAATATTTACATTGCCTCTTTTCATGTTCTGCATGCAACCCACACCCATGCGACCCTCTTGGGAAAAGGAGCCTCCCCACTGCCCATAATACCCCTAGTAAACATCACCCTGAGATTTTTCATAATTACCTGCATCTGGGGGAAGAAACCTTAGAAATTGTAAATGAGCTTCTTTCAGAACCACCGGATTCTTTAGACCTTGTGGTAATTTCTAAAGTTGAACCACCTATTGTTGGTGAGTCATAAAGAAGGCATACTCTCTCCCTTTTTGTGCAACCTATCCCGCATGTAAGAATTACAAAAGTGGAAGACAAACAGATAATGTTCACTGACACCTCCTGTGCAAAGGACTCAAATATCAAGTAGTTCTAGTGGGATATCTTTGCCAGTTGGGAAGGTTCTAAGGGTTAGTCATTGTCCTCATAGACTATAATATTACTCTGGTCCTCATAATATCTTACAATTTCTCTTCTGTTTCTCACAGATAGACAACTAAGTTGCTTTCATTTCTAATATCACTCAAAATAATTAAAATTCTCAAAATTAATATTATCTTCATACACCATGGCAGGTTTAACGTTCTACAAAGGTCAAAGTGTCTAATCTAAATCTTAAAAAATCCCTTCCTTAAGCCTGCAATAGAGACTGGACACTGGGCACATTTTCCGCGGCTACCATTTATGAGATAGTATTACTCCTATGTCTACAACCACCTTGGCCCCTTTGAAATTCTATACTGTTGAACCATTCCAAAGACCTCTTATGGAATTCAGAGACTCAATACTTGTCTGGGTCATTTTTATCACCAAAACAGGCAACCAAGGAAGTCCTGAGTACATGGTAATGTATTTACATTCATAAGTCTGACTATACCTACTCAGGATCACTTCCTTTTTAACTGGAAGATTTAGTTTATCTTACAATCATCTCAGAAGTGCCCCCATGCTGTCTAAACTGGGCCCTGTGTAATCTTCCTCAAGTCTCTTGTAGTCAAGCTATAAAGACTGTCACTGTAGATTCCTCTGACCACCACTAGGAATTTTTCTATCCCCTAGAAATGCAAACAGACCTCCATTTCTTCTTCTGGTAAAACCTAGGTCATCATTTCAATCCAGTTGTAACCTTCAACTGCATTACTGTGTTCTTTATTGGAAACAAGGTTTCTTCATATCTTCATTATCAGACTTAGATGTCTTCCTGTAGTAACTCTATGGCATAACTAATTTTTGTTTGTTTTTGTTTTTTTCTAAACAGTGTTTCTTTGTGGCTTTGGAGGCTGTTCTGGAACTAGCTCTTGTAGATCAGGCTGGTCTCGGACTCAAAAAGATCCATCTGCCTCTGTCTCCTGAGTGCTGGAATTAAAGTCATGCACTGCAACCACCCGGCCTATGGTATAACTTTTAATCACTATGATTTTTATTATTTTGTGCTCTTGAACACAACCTCACCCCTCATTTTTGTTTTAATTCTGCATCATATCTTGAAGATCCATGTTAATTTGTCTTTGCTGTGTCTGTATATCTAGTACCATATGGATAATGTTACCAAATCATATTACTATTTTAAGATGAAATCTGACCTATGGGACCAGATAAATTGTGACCTCTATGTGTTCAGGTGCTTGGTTTTGAACCTGGGACCCCTTTAGTGCCATTCTTAGTTAATATTCTCTCCTTTCAAATGAATTTATATTTTCACAGTGTAGGTCCTTGGTAACAGAGTACTTACAAAGTGAAGATAAGATGATGGTCATTGTTTGTGGCAACATGATTTTAAACATAAAATCATACAGAAGCTATGCAAAGTTACTATAACAAAAAACACCCAACAGATACAGAGCATAAAGAATCTGTAAATAAGCATCAGTATTGTGACTATATGCCTATATGCAAGCTACCTAAATTAGATTACAGGAAAGTCTCAATTTTAATAGTTGATACTGTTTATAATATTCAGATTCTCCAAAGAAATCAGCAGATTCATTTTAAATACCAGCGCAATCCAAGTGACATTCTTCATATAACGAGAAGAAAAACAATCTTATATCTATGTGGAAAATAAATGCAATATTCACTGTGTGTGTGTGTGTACACGTGTGGTGTGTGTTTGTGTGTGTGTGTGTGTGTGTGTGTGTTTGTGTGATTTTAATGGATAAAGGGACAAGGGAACTCAAAGATCAAGGAACAGATGATTCAACTTTGCTTTAAAGATAAGAGTACTATGTAATTTTCAAGCCTAATTAATCAATATGTGTAGGATATTTTATTTTTCAAAAATATCAAAATAAAATGCTATATTTTATATATATTTCATTAGTAAAGTCTTTCTCAAATCTTACAGAAAATACATGATCATATTAGTAGAGAATTTTCCAATGAATCTTCATTAAATTATTTTTGTACATCCACAAGTAGACATTTTATGTAATTTTATAATACATACCCTTAATTATTTCTGAAGAAAACAGAGTTGAACTTGAAATTTGGTTTTCATAAAGGGCAAAAACAGCTGAATCCTGGACCACTGTAAATTTAGTAAGAACTTGTATTTTTAGCAGTGGTATATTTAAATTAATTTATTTTATATATTTCTATCATATATAATATTAAATTAAGTATATTAAATACATTTAATTGAATATGTTAAACTGAAAATATATGTGTACTACAAATAATATATAGTATATACTGTTTAGTATATTACATGCATACAATATATATTATATATTTTAAACATATTAAATATACATTAAATTGATATTTATATATTAAATTGATTAAACTGATATTCTTAAATAGTGTTTATAAATGGTATATCTAAATTGGTATATATATTTAAATGCATGTTTATATTGGAATTATGATACAGCAACGGTAGAGTAAAAAAACAGCTAACAGAAAAAAAAGGCAGAAATAAGCAAATACACGGACGATTCAAAATTTTATGTTGTGGTGAGCTGTGGTAATCATTTATAATTTTACAAAGTCTTAACTCAATGTCTTTACTTTGGCAATAAAATATTGAAAGATATTTTAGAACTTGAGCAAAAGTTACTAGTAAGGTCACTAACATTAGCAAGATAATACTTTGCAAAGAATATTGATGTATTGCATCCCTTAATAATGCAAAAACATGCTATTGTAAGTTGAATTTGTTCCTAATGATTCTGTGTGTGTTATAGTTCTTGGCTGGCTATAACAATCATAGGTATTTTCACTAATTAATAAGGTTGCCTTCTGTTTCTAGATTTAAATCAATTATTTATGTTCCTATCAAATTTAGGTTTTTAAAAACTGATGTTCCAAACACAATTAAACCATCTAATTAAAATGCAGTCAAATATAATCCTGTTTACGATTATATAGAAATGTTTATAAACATGTTGATCTTTAGTATTCTTCAAATAGGAAACAAGAACACAGTGTGTTATTTGAATCATGCTGTAGGTTTTTAGTTTTGTGCAATTATTTACTGTTCATAAAATGGAATAAGAATCATATGGTTGCTTTGAGTTGTGACTCAAACTTTGTAATTTTGTATGGAATATTCTAGAAAACAATGAAATTGTTACCCTATAAACTCTTATTCAGAATCTTTTTAAAATGGCAATAGATTGACAGATAAATCAAATGGGTAACAAGTCCATTGTGTGAGTAATAACTGAAATTATGTTCCATATTTGGTTAGTAGAATTGATAAAATTACTTAGATAATTGAAGATGGTGGGTCACAGAATGGTAAGAACCTAAAACTTAAATTTAATTAGCATGCCTTAAAACTCTCAGCACTGAATATAATATTACATTATAGTGTTTGACATTTGTTGGGAGATGTCATTCTGTAAATATGTCTGATTGGTTTGAGTAAAGCACTGTTGGCCAAAAGGGAAGCAAGATAGGTGGGACTAGGAGTCAAGGAGATTTCAGGGAAAGAGACACAGGTAGACACCTTGTAGGCCACCAGAGTAAGAGGTCTGGACCCTTCTCTCCAGTAAGAGAAATACTTAGATTAACAATCATGGGTTAAAACTTAAATCAGAGCTAGCCAGTAAGAAACCTAGGAAATGGCCAACAGCTTCATAATTAATATAGTGTCTGTGTGTTATTTGGGGGTTCAGACAGCAGGACAGGGCCTAAGCAGCTGGCGGGGGAAGGCAACACGTTACAGACATTGATTAAAACTTCCATTTCTTTTGACTTTTCTAGCTTCTGGAATCTCTTACAGCTATCCATTTGGAAACTTTCCCCCATCCATGTTTTCAGAGAGAGCAACAGTTTTCTCCAAGTTTCCTATGAAATTACTTATTCCATCTTTCTCACCATATCTTTCCTGGATAATAAATCTCAATGTACTTAAAATAATTTACTATATAAGATATCAACCTCCGTGGACTTGGGCATGAAACTATATAAAGGAGAGAGAAGATGTGATTTTTATTGGCCTATTCAAATTGTAATCGGGACCAAGTTAAATCTTGGTTCTGGGTTGCACATGGACTGTTCCCTGCCATCTCTTCTGCATTTCCTATTCAAGGACAGCACAGAAGATGGTTTTATATAGACTATGGTCAACTATTGTTAAGATGGTAGAGCTGATCCTGTAAGAGTTTAATCCTAGAGCTTTGGAAAGTGATGAATTTAAAATAACACTGAGCCAAACAAATAGTCTTGCCCAGGGATGAACACATCAATTAATTATTCAATACCAAATGGTCATCTAAAAAACATGTATATAAGTAACGTTTTAAAACTCGAGCAGGTTAAATTTATGTATTTAGAAATTTGTATGTGTGTGTGTGTCTTACGTATGTATATATGGGTATGTATGTATGATTTCATATAATAACAATGAAAAAAGATGTATAAAAGAAGCATTACAGGCATAGACAGGAGGTTTGGGGAAAATGATGCAATTGTATCATAATCTCAAAAAATAAGAGCCCAAATTCCCAGAACATTAAAATGGAAATCATCAAAAGACAGTATGAATCTTGGCTGGTCAAACAAGATCATGGAGAAAATATCCATTGTTCTGTGGGTAGTGAGGACTACTTTGGCTTCTCTAATCTTCTCTGTTTTATAAATCTGAAGACATGTCTGGTCTTGTATGGCAATGCATCATACATTTTATCAATGAATTAAATACATAAATCTCATGACCTTAGGACTGCTTAATTTTTACAGTTTTCAACTAACTTGCTATAGATTGCAATAAAGGATTGTTTATCTATCCAAAAGTACAAGTTCTTTGAAAGGTGTCAAAGTTATTGTCTCCAGAGAAATCTAGTACTTCCAAAACAGGTAAAGAGCCAATGATTTTTTTTTAAGGACAGCATTATTAGTCAGAAACTTTTCAATGTTAATAGAAGGTAAATAATAAAAACACTGACTAGAAAACAATGTAGCTACCTCTAGGAACTCATCTCAAAAGGCAAGCAATGCTCACTTGTATACAGCTCTCCAGTGGATATAGATCCCTAATCATACAACGGAAATTTATTATAATGTTTGACTCTGTTAGGTTACTAATTAATTCAACTTCATTTTGTTAATGGATTCTATAGTACTCTAGGCTCTCTTCTCTTGAATTCATAATTGAAAGGCTTTAAAAATAATTATGAAGTTGAATCTTATCTATAATAAGCAAGGAAAAACAAGATTCTATAATGTTTACTTTTACAAGCACAATATTGTGATGCACTTTTGAGAATATTAGAAAAAACAAAAAGTTTTATCTCATTTCTGTTTGTCTTCTAGATTGTCTTGAACACACCACATGATTGCTTTTAAACTTTTGTATTATATACCTTTAATCCTGACTCATAAATGCTGAATTTGCTGGATACAAATGCAATGTGCAGGCTTAGAAAATAATTTGAATAATTGTAGATGAGTTGTCTTTGAGATTGAATCTTAGGGAAGAATCAGGAAATATGTTAATGAGACCCACTGAAATAATTAGATACATGGCCAAAGCTAATGTAAACTATGCAAAGAACACAAAAGAAAACAATTGTTTATATAGATAGTAAACTATTCGTCCTTGAGTTATTCAGGAAATAACATGAATCAAATGAATATGGAATAGTGGAAGTAGTGGTGATTTTTAAATGATCTGAAAAAATGGCCCTCCTGCTGACTTCAGGATAACACTAAGCAAAAAGGACGCACCTAGAGTCACTCAACAACCAGCAAGGGGACTGACTCTGTTGTGAGTTCCAACAAGATGAAAGCTGCTATGAAGAAAGGGTTTCCAGTACCTGTGTGTACTCTTTAAATACAAGGACAATCAAGAAGTGGATAAAGTAGTGGCTAATTATTTCCAATTGTCTTAATAATATAATTGCAACAAATATTACACTAATGTATGAAATGTTGCTATATCCCAATATTTGCAAATCTCCCATATATGATACCCTAATTTAGAAGTATTTCCTTTTGGACTATACATTGAACCTGAATATAGATGATTAGAAGAGATGGATTCTTTCTCCCTGATAAAACATTTTAAAGCTAATGACTGAGTAATTAGGACTAACATCATCCACAAGTGCAACACATAAAAGTAAACATAATACAACTCAAGCAAAATAAAACTCCAAGAAGAACATTGATAATTACACAGAGGAACAGATAGTGATTTAAAAATAGGTGCTTGCAGACAAGAGGTGAGGCTTTCTGAAGTTTGTGAAAACTTTCTATAAATTTGGCTATTATGCCAACACCCCATCTCTAGCACTAGGGCACCATCTTTGCTTGGGCCTAACTTATATTGATAGTCTTCTGTAGAGAAATGCAGACATCACCACAAGCACTGTAAATCTCCCTAAAGGCCATGCCTGGAAACATGTCAGGCTCAAACATCTTTGAAAGAATTTGTTATGGTCAATGTCAAGAATTTAATTTCCCCTTAAGTTGTTTGTCAGTTCTGTCCTACTATTTGTCAGCTGAATTCCTGATATTTTAATGATGGTGGAAAATTTCTTGCCTTTTGAGATAAGTTCCTAGAGTGTAGCTACATTGTTTTCTCATCAGTTTTTATTTCATCATTTACCATCTATTAGCATTAAAAAGTTTCTGATTAACATGACACTGTTAATCTTTAATGAATACCTTGCCATTCCTTTATACACTATATGTGTCTATTTTGAAAACTTAGAAGAAATAATTACAGTGTTAATATATTTATCCTCTCTAGAAGCTAAGACAATCCTTCTTAAAAGAATGAAACAAGAGAAAAATAATTAGACACCTGAGATTGCTGATACCATAATTAGGAACTGAACCTATGTTAACACTTATTGAAATATAAGAATAGAGAACTTCAGATAATTGCATTACAGATGAAGGAATGTTTCTCCATGTGGAAAAAAGAAAAGTTATTCTTGATGCTAACTACAAAAATAATAAGTAAAGTGTCATAGAGTATGACCATCCTTTTACAAAAATAAAAATGAAAGTGCCTCAGGTAGACATTCTATATATTTCTGAAGACCTTAATTTAATTTCTAATTTAAGTTATTTTTCATTAGGATGAGGAATAAATGATTGGGTTGTTTCATTTTCTTTTCTTTTAAACATAGACATTGACAATTGTCAGATATGTTCCCATAGGTAAAATGTCCCCAAATCTACATCTTCCTAAGTTTTCAGTGAAGATTTGAAATGTATTTTTCTCTTCTGAAGATTTAGACACTATGTGTCTAGTATAGTCTATTAATATATTATGATGTCCTCTCATTAATTTTGTGCCATTTTTAGAAACACTATGTTGTCTTTCTTCTCCTTCACACCTTTTTTTGTTCACTGTGTGTCAATAGTTTCAGGGAAACATTCAGAAATGCTATATCCTAGGCAATTGATAGCCAAATTACTTCTTTCTGACATTTATTGTGCTCTGTATTGTTTATTAAAGATTGTTCCTTAATGCTAGGTGCCAGATATAAGGAAGGATTGCTCCTCAATTTGTTTTGACAAATTAAGATCTGTTCCTGAATTCATGCCCAGATGGGATCATTAAACTACTCTTTTTAGACAGGTCACATGCCTCTATAAATGATCAAGGTCACCATTATTTTCCTTAGAGAAAGGGTTTAAACCCATAATTTTAGGGAGCTTTATTAAAAAGCCTATAAGGTACAGCTAAAAATAAATAACACAAATGTATTTAATTTTGTCCATTAAAAATGTTTTATAGAAAAATTTTCTTCTCATTTATATGCCAACCACAAACATCAAAAAATAATTTGGTTTAGGTAGTAATATAGATAATATAGAATATGAAAATTCGAGTAATAACTGAAAACACATAATAATAAAGTTAATGCTATCTACTATTTAATAAAAAATTAATGCTATTGTGCTACAGTTAACTATAGATTGACTTGCTAGTTATCTATTGAATTGCAGTCAACATTAAGCTAACAAAACCGAATGATAGCATCATCTGTTGAGATTACATTGGTAAATATTTATTTTTCACTATATATCCTTGATGTATGGTATTAAACTATGAAGTAGATGAGGGCTTTAAAACATATGCTAAATGAAGTTTTCTTGCTGAAGATTTATATATAAGAATAGATGTGACAGAAAGATGACTCAATGCATAAATGCTCTTTTTCTGGAAACCAGTGACCTGAGTTTAACATGAAGAACCCATGTTTAAGGGAGGAAGGAAAGGGAAGGAAAGAGCTACTCCACAAGGCTGTTCTCTGGCCTTTGCATATATCTCTAACATGTGAGCCCACACCTATCATACACACACACATACACACACAAACACACACAGTAAGAATGAATAAATGAAATATATACAAAAGAGTGAAATTGCTGTCCCTTATTTGATAAATAGTACTTTTCAGGAACATAACTTAGTATAACATCATACTACAAGCATATAAAAACAATTATATTAAAGGTATTCTGGAATTCTAAAGTTACACAGTAAATTACGATATCTCATAATGATATAATTAGTATTTACATTTCTATAACCTACAAGTGAACCATATTTGACTTTCCTGTCAAAAATAATATCTAACTGATTCTGAGTTAATGTTCACAAGTTTCTAAGGTATATCTGAATAGCTATGGTTAAAATCACATGGTTAAAGAATCCCGGTAATCAATTGGAGACATATTAACAAAGTATGAAAATTCTTTGAAGGCAATTGTTTAACAACTGGTCTTCTCAAGAAGGCCATTTCCCTTGTGAGTGGCATAGATGTTTCTAGTATGGTGAAGTGACTTAGTAAAACTAAGTCATCAAATGTGTACCTTTACAAACACTGAACTAGCACTTGTGAGTAGCTTTAAGCTGCCTCCAGCACACCACTGGTAGTGAATTAAACTTTCTAGATTTCAAAAAAGAGTAATTATTCCTTTACATCTCTTTTAAAGCAAATCATGCTGTGAGATGTGACTTCTTAAAAACAAACACACCAGGATGATGTACTCTGAAATGAAACATATAACTCTTGCCTCCTTAGATTTCCAATGATGTTGAGTTTGATTTGAAAAAGATCCTCAGTTGAGTAATTTTCCATATCAGGTTGGTCTGTGTGTACGTCTATAGGAGCTGTCTTCACTGAAGTGGAAGGACCCAATCCATTGTGGGCAGAATCATTCCCTAGTCAGGGAGTCCTAAGCAGTAAAGGACAGGGGATATTTATATCACAACAGACAAAACAGATCCATTTGATTCTCTCTGCTTTTACTGTGGGTGTAATGTGACTAACTACCTGAGTTACTGTCCTGACCTTCCCTCAATGATGGGCTATGACACTGAATTGTAAGGCAAACAGAACCTTTCCTCCTCTAAAGTGCTTTGGTTGGGGCGCGAAGCTAAAACAACTTTGAGTATGATTTTTCTACTGAGTGTAGCCAGAGCCTGTGGTTGCTTTAAACCAACAGAATGCAGTAAAAGTGATCAGATGGTTTTCTATATTACGTTACATCATGGTACCATAATCTTTTTGTTGGACTTCTCCCCTGATGGTATACTGATGCAATCTTTCACACTGTAGAGTCCCACATAGCAACAAACAAAGGGTAACTGTGGGCTTTTACAGTCTTTTGTACTTATTGACCTGAAGCTGAGTTAGCTTGAGAGAAGGCCATTTCCCTGTCACTCTGGCAGATGAAAGTGCAACCTGGACAAATAGTGCCTTGGTGAGAAGCCCAGTAAGCTCTCCAGATTTCTGTCCCAAAGAACATGTAAAGTTATAAATGTACATCGTTTGAAGTCCTCCTGCTTGCTTGCCTTAGAATTGTTAAACAAAACAAAATGGGAAATAGCTACAATTTTCATATTGTGTACTATATGGCAACACTAAGCATCCTCAAATAGTTTATGCTTTAAATGTCCATAACAGATCGTAATAGCATGAAGCCCATTTTATAGACAACAAACCAAGGAACACTGAGGTTAAATAACATTTTCAAGTTCATTGAGCAAGCAAGTGGGAGCTGAACCTGATCAGCAGTGCTTTTCCCCTTACCAGTTAATGTTCAAACTCTCTGTCCCATAGTCTTTCTCTGTCAGCCTTAAAGAAACTGTTAGGGTGGTATAACTATCCAACCAGGTTATACAAGATGTATTTCTTTGGAAACTTAATACTTTGTCTGCTAATGGGATGGAGTGTAATAGCTTTCCATGGTGTGCCGCCTGAATTTTACTGACGCATTTTCGCAAAACCATTTCCAGGAATTCTTGTGCTTCCTGGCAAGCATAGCCAAACCAAGAAACAGGATGCCTTAATTGGTTAGACTAGAGAAAATTAAGACTGGTTTCAGCCTGTCTACAATCTGTTGGTAATGTATTCAGAGAAAAAAATAAACCTGTGCCAGAACACAGACAGGGAGTTATACAACTTTTCTTCTTTGGCCAACTTTATGCAATTGTCTGTCTGCCTTAACTATCAGAACCCATAATTGCAATTGCACAGTTACTCTAGGAACACTGATGTTCCAGACGCTGGAAAGAAAAACACAGAAAGGAGACGTTGACTTCTTCTAAAATGTTTTTCTCAGTTGAGCTAATGAAACGATTATTGATTAGAAAATGCAGCTCATGTGGCTACAGTACTATTGCATATGAGACAAAGTTACAAATACAATGATTACTTTTGTAGCTGCTCTATTCTAAGCTACAAATTTGGAGGGATGGGAACCTGCTGTCAGGATGTATTGTATGAGAGAATAATCAATTGAAGCCTTTTTCATATTATTTTTTGGTTAGCTTTTTAAATTAGCAAACAAAGGAATGGATTTCATGGTGGCATTTTCAATAATACATGCCATTGTACTTTCCTCTTTTCCATCTTCCTTCGAGAGTGCCCTCCCTAACCCTTTTGTCTTCACCCTCTAATAGTTCCTCATTTTTGTTCATGTCACGTGGACTCCATTGCATCCTTACATTCTCCAATCACCGCCCATTTAGAGCAGTGGTTCTCAACTTGCCTAATGCTATGACCCTTTAATATTGTTCCTCATGTTGAGGCACTCCCCAAACATAATAATACTTTGTTGCGACTTCACAAACATAATTTTTCTACAATTATCATTCATTATGTAAAACTGTCTTTGAAACACAAAGGGGTCACAACCCACAGGTTAAGTACCACTCACTTAAAGTTCAGCATCTGTTTTTAGGCTTCTTTCTACCTTCATCTCTCTCTCTCTCTCTCTCTCTCTCTCTCTCTCTCTCTCTCTCACACACACACACACACACACACACAGGCACACTTAAAAAGTATTTTTTTGGTTTTTCTTAACCATAGTTATCACTACTTCCATTCATTTGCCTGATGTTTTCACTAAGCCATTTATGTTTATGGCTGAATGGAATTCCATTGTGAATGTGCTACAGTAGTGAGGCATATTTCTTGACAATCACAGATACTCAGTTTTCTTTTTCATTTTTAATATAATTTTGATGTGTATGATTTAAAGATATCATATAAAAGTGTACAACAACACAAATTGCAGAAACCCTACAAACTCATGGAAATTGAACAATGTACAACTGCACAATTCCCGGGTCAAGGAAGAAATAAGAAAGAAATTAAACTTCCTAGAATTTAATGAAAATGAAGACACAAAATACCCAAACATATGGGACACTTTGAAAGCAGCACTAAGAGGAAAGTTCATAGCACTAAATGCTCATATGAAGAAACTGGAGAATAGTCACCCTAGAGACTTTCAGCACAACTGAAAGCTCTAGAACAAAAGGAAGCAAAGTCACCACAGAGGAGTACATGCCAGAAAATAATCAAATTAAGGGTTGAAATCAATAAAGTCGAAACAAAGAAAACAATAAAAGAATCAATGTAACAAAGAGTTGGTTCTTCCAGGAAATTAACAAGATAGACAAACCTTTATCCAAAGTAACCAAAACGCAGAGAGAGAACACACAAATTAAAGTAATTGGTAGTGAAAAGAGGTACATAACAAGGGAAACTGAGGAAATCCAGAGAATCTTTGGGTCATTCTTTAAAAACCCGCACTCCACAAAATTCGAAAATTTAAAGACAATGGACAATTTTCTGGATAAATATCACTTACCAAAATTAAATCAAGAACAGATAAACAATTTAAACAGACCAATAACCCCCCTAGTGAAATAGAAGCAATCATAAAAAGTCTCCCAGCCAAAAACACAAACAAAAACACAAACACAAACAAAAAAACCCCAGGGCCAGATAGTTTCAGTGCAGAATTCTATCAGAAACTCAATGAAGAGTTAATACCAATACTCCTCAAAATTTTCCACACAGTAGAATCAGAAGGCTCATTGCGAAACTCTTTTTACAAGGCTACAATAATCTTGGTAGCCAAGCCACATAAAGACACAACTAAGAAAGAGAACTATAGACCAATTTCCCTCATGAACATTGATGCAAAAATACTCAATAAAATACTAGCAAATCAAATCCAATAACACATCAGAAAAATTTCCACCATGATCAGGTAGGTTTCATCCCAGTGATGCAGGGATGTTTCAACATATGAAAATCTATCAGTGTAACACACCATATAAACAAACTGCAAAAGAAAATCACATTATCATCTCATTGGATGCTGAAAAAGCTTTGACAAAATCCAACACCCCTTCATGTTAAAGGTCCTGGAGAGATCAAGGATAACAGGAACATACATGAACATAATAAAAACAAGGTACAGTAAACCAACAGCCAACCTCAAACTAAATGAAGAGTAACTCAATGCAATTTCTCTAAAATCAGGAACAAGACAAGGCTATCCACTCTTTCCATATCTCTTCAATATTATACTTGGAGTTCTAGCTAGAGCAACGAGACAACAAAAGATCAAGGCAATACAAATTGGAAAGGAAGAAGTCAAGCTTTAACTATTTGTAGATGATATGATAGTTTACATTAGTGAAAAACTCTACTTGGGAACTGCTAGAGATGATAAACACCTTAAGCAAACTGACATAGTACAAGGTTAATTCAAAAAAATAAGTAGCTCTTATATATATAGAAGATAAATGGACTGAGAAAGAAATCAAAGAAACATCATCCTTTACAAAATAAACAACATAATATAACTTGGGGTAACTCTAAATAAGTGAAAGACAAGTATATCAAGAACTTAGAGTCTTAAGAAAGAAATTAAATGGAAAGATCTCCCATGCTCTTGGATAGGTAGAATCAACATAGTAAAAATGGCAATCTTACCAAAAGCAATAGACAGATTCAATGCAATCCCCATCAATATACTCTCACAATTCTTCACAGACCTTGAAAAAACAATTATCAAGTTTATACGGAAAAACAAAAGATCCAGGGAATCCAAAATAACCCTGTACAATATAGGAAATTCTGGAGGCATCACCATCCCTGACTTCAAGTTCTACTATAAAGCTTTAATCCTGAAAACAGCTTGGTACTGGCACAAAAGTATACAGGTAGACCAATGGAGTCAAATTGAAAACCCTGATATTAACCTACACACCCACGAACACTTGATTTTCAACATAGAAGCTAAAATTATACAATGGAAAAAAGAAAGCATATTCAACAAACGGTGGTGGCATAAGTGGATGCTGGCGTGTAGAAGTGTGCAGATAGATCCATGTCTATCACCTTGTACAAAACTTAAGTCCAAATGGATTAAAGACATCAACATAAATCCAGCCACAAGGAACCTCTTAGAAGAGAAAGTTGGAGGTACCCTTGAATTAATTGATAGAAGAGACTGCTTCCTGAACATAACACCAGTAGCACAGACAGTGAAATTGACAATTAATAAATGTGATCTCCTGAAACTGCGAAGCTTCTGTAAAGGCAAAGGACACAGTCAACAAGACAAAAAGGCAGCCCACAAAATCAAATAGTCCAATTAAAAGTGTGTTCCAGAACTAAATAGAAAATTCTCAATAGAGAAGTCTAAAATGGCTGAGAGACAGTTAAGGAAGTGCTCAACACATTTAGCCATTAGGGAAATGCAAATCAAAATAACTCTGAGATACCATCTGACTCCTGTCAGAATGGCTAAAATTAAAAACGTCAATGACAGTTTATGCTGGAAAGGATGTGGAGAATGGGGAACACTCCTTCACTGCTGGTGAGAGTGCCAACTCGTACAGCCACTTTGGAAATCAGTATGGAGATTCCTCAGTAAAATATGAATCAGTCTACTACAAGATCCAGCAATTATACTCTTAGGCATATACGCAAAAGATGCACATTCATACAGCAAGTACATCTGTTCCACTATATTCATAGCAGCATTATTTGTAATAGCTAGAACCAGGAAGCAACCTAAGTGCCACTCAACTGAAGACTGGATAGAGAAAATGTGGTACATTTACAAAATGGAGTACTACTCAGCAGAAAAAAACAATGGAATCTTGAAATTTGCAGGTAAATGGGATGATACTAGAAGAAACCATCCTGAGTGAGGTAACCCAGCCTCAAAAAGACAAATATGGTATGTACTCACTCATATATAGATTTTAGGCATGAATCAGGTGAGTGCCAGCCTACAGTACCACCACAAGAGAATCTTGGAAACAGGGAGGACCCTAAGAGAGATATGCATGGTACCCCAGAGAAGGGGAATGGTACAGGATCTCCTGAGTGGACTGGGAGAATGGGTTGAGGGGAGAAGGAGCTGAGTAAAAGTGAGGGAGAGAGGAGAAGAGGAGAGGATGACATGGGGGAATAGGAAGTTTGAGTAGAGGGAAGAATAGAGGAGAGCAGGGTTAGAGATACCATAATAGAGGGAGTCATTATAGGTTTGAGGAGAGATCTGGAACTAATGATATTTCCAGAGATCTACAAGGATAACATGAACTGGTAATCTAAGCAGTATTGGAGAGGCTACCTTAAATGCTCTTCCCAGATGATGAGATTGACCACTACCTTGTATGCTATCCGAGAGCCTTCATACAGTGGCTGATGGAAGCAGAGGCAGACACCCACAGCTAGACACTGAACTGAACTCCTGGAAACTAGTTGCAGAGAGGGAGGAGTGATGAGCAAAAGGGTCAAGACCAGGCAGGTGAAACCCACTGAACAGCTGACCTGAACAAGGGGTTGCTCAGGGATCCCAGACTGATGGCTAAGAGGCCAGCAAGGGGCTTATTCAGATCCCTTGAATGTGGGTGTCAGTAAGGAGGCCTTAGCAGTCTTTGGGACCTCTGGTATTAGATCAGTATTTATCCATGGCATCCAAATGGATTTTGGGAGACCATTACAAATGGAGGGATGCTCATCAGCCTGGACACATGGGGGAAGACCTAGGCTCTGCCCTTGATGATATGAAAGACTTTGGTGATCCCCCAGGAAGGGCCTCAGCCTCACTGGAGAGTGGAGTGGGGATTGAGTGTGAGTTTGGTGGGTTTAGGAAGGCAGGGGTAGGAGTGGAGGCAGAAGACACTGGGATTGACATGTGAAGCAAGCTTTCTTCTAATAAAATAAAAATAAATAAACAAAAAATACAATGTGTATTGTACTCTTATAGGTATTGCTTAAATTACAATATCTTAAGTTGAAAAATTCGCTTAAAAATAATAATTCTGTATACCAATATGCCAGCATCCTTAAAATAATACTCTTGAGAGAACAAAGAAAATCTCCATCATGAAAGTCCAGGAAAAAAAGTCCATGTGAAGAATTGGAACAATGAAAACAAGAACTATGGAGGAAATCCATCAAGACAACTACAGTAAACTACTAATATGGGATGTGGTAGAATATTATTTTAAGATACGTGACTTTTGTGTATTCTGCATTTGTTTAACTCTGAGGAGCTGTGATTGTTTGCCTGTCTAAAATACTTGATGGTCAGATAAAGACCTGAATGACCAATAGTGAGTCAGGAGTAGATAGGTGGGACTAGGAGTCAGAAACTATAAGTATGAATAACAAGGAAAGAGAGAAATAAGGGGAAAAGGAGAAGAGGATGTCAAAGGCCAGCCTCCCAGTCACCAGGCCATTCAAGGAGTAAGAAGGAAAGTAAGATATATAAAAGGCAAAAGGTCAGAGAAAAGCCTACAGGGCAATATCCCCAGCAATTCCACTGGAGCATCTCAGAAAAATCCCCTGAACAAAGTGATTTTTTATTACCTTCTATGGGTGGTAGAATGTTTCACATCACAAATTTATGCCAGTATAGCAAGAGTGGCAGAGGTCATGGAGAGTCCATGTACTCATTAGGGCTACACACCGGGAGCTGCTGTTAGGCCACATCACAGACTGTTTCTTAACCCTTTGGCCCACAGAAAGCTACAAAGGAGGGTTGCCTGACTCTGTCAATCTGATATCCAGTCTAAAGTTACAGGCTTTTTTTTAAGCGGTTGTGAATAAAATCTTTTGTAAACTTGCAATTGACAGCTAACACCCACAATTTGAGCTTCCACTTTCTTAATTTCAATGAAGTCAGGATTTCCTTTTTCTTCATTAGTGATCTGTACTTTGAATCCTCATTAAAATATTATGGTTTATCTTAAAATCCACTATGGATTTCCTTCTCTGTTATCTTAGTATTAGAAATTCTCATAGTGTGAGCTTGGTTTGCATTTGTCTATATATATTTTTTTTCCTGAGTAAATGTAAATTAATTACTCATGTATGTACCAATTATGTCATTCTTTGCTATTCAGTTCCCATGGTTGTCTTGTGACTTCAGCTCTTTTATGGAGCCAATAAAAAATATGACAAAGAACTTCAGGCAATTAATAACTGAGAGAGCAAATTATTTTTCTCCAGGGATGGGTTTATATGTGTTTATTCAATGATAGGTAGCTGACCCTGAAATAAACACATAAGCAACATTGAGCAGACTCAACAGGTTATAACCACATGTTTATAGATTTAGATATACAATAATCAAAGAAAAATAGTTCATCTAATTGAGAGGGGGTGCCTAGAAAATATGGAAGGGATCAATGGAAAGAACATGGCAGGGGTAGGAGTGGTGAAAAGGAAGAGAGAAAGCATGTAATTATATCTTATTTTAAACTTAATTTTTTTTAGAAAAGGAAAAGGAAACATATCTGTATGTATATATGGGTGCCCTAAAATATATTATCGAAACCAATCTGGACTGAGTGCCATGCAGGCAAAAAAATTTTATAGCCATTCAGGTTTCTGCTTTTGAAATATTTCTGCATATATATTAGATATGTTGAATTCCATGTGAGAATGATGGTTATGTTACATATCAGTCTATTGCATGACATAAATTGCTGAAATTTTCAGCATGCTTATGAAGCTCTTTTCTCAAATGTACTTAGCCCTCTGAAATGGTGAAAAACAATTTTATTAATTTTTCCACATTTTCTATAGTCTTCTAACATTTCAGTACTAGTTCAGAACTCAGAACTGGTAGTCCCAGTGTACCTACCTGTTCCCTAAATCTTACTTGAATGCTCATTTGATGTTGGGTGTTAAGTGTTAGTTGAATTTATGTAATTTTTTTAACAAATGTTAGATTCCACAGTTAATAATTTAACTTCCTAGTTATTTCATCCCATGCTTTGATCCCCTGTAAGTTCCAAAGTATGTTAAAACCAAAAATCATGGTAATATCCAGGCACTTTTCTAAGATAACAGAATTTTTAGAGTGGACATAATAAAATGGTTAACTAACTAATAAAGAGGTGTCTATAAGGATGGGACTTCTTTTTCAAGGTTTGTAAATGACTATAAATTTTAAAGTTGCTATTTTGTTTCACACAGCAATTTGCCAAGCTTGACAGTTATGACGCATGTGTCTGTAATGTCTTTGAGCATGAAATGTTCTGCTTCAGAACTCATCCCAGTGTAGACAAGATGATTGTCTCTATAATTGATAGCAGTTTTCCCTGACTAATTATCAAACATTGCTGACTTCCCTCGCCGCTTTGGATAATTGCAACTTGATTATCATCGGAGTCTTCATAAGGCATCAAGTGAGTGGGTAGGACTGCTGTCAAAGTGAGTCAATTAAAATTACCAACACTCTATTTTAAGGTCACTTCAAATGTGTTCTAAGGCATGATATGGAGGGTGCTTAGTAAATTATGAATAATAATAGAGTTAAAATTTACATAGAGATGGGTTTTGGACCCTGGCATGAAACAAGTCAGTGAAAGGGAGCGAAACACAGATCATATTCTTTAAGATGGTTTGATTTGAAAGTGCTGTGGTGAAGAGTTTTAGATGAAGCAAGAAGTCTTTGTGATGTCTTGAGAGGTTTTGACCCATCCTGGAAAAAAGAATTTCTCCAAGAGAACACAAGTGACTATAAATAGGTATGTGAAGAACCCTCCTGCGTAAAAACCACAGTTATTACAAACCCATATATGATTTATAAAATAAAATATTCCAAGTATCTCTAATGCTCTAAATCCAAGATTTTGTGACTTCAAGCTCCTCCACACCCCTGTGTTTATGCAGTTTTCACATTTATAATAGAAACTCATTTCTCCCAAAGACCCTGTTTATGCAACAGTAGTTTTCACAAAAATGTCCTTGACAGAGAGGTTGTGATCATTGGATAGAAGCTCCATTTCCTAGTGCAGAACTAACGCTATGGTTTTCTTTTTCCAAGCTCATGGATAAGTCTGTGTAAAAACAGCATATTTGCTAAATATTTTATACAAATGTTCTCTGAACACTGGGGACTGGTACTTATTATGATTATTAATCTATCACAAATCCTGTATACATAATTGAATCTGAGTATAACTGATTGTCATAGTAAAATGATTTTGTGGCATACATGTGAACACAATCTTATCCATAGAATTTTTTTCCTTACTTGTATCTTGTCATGCATTTGGGTGAAACATTTTTTATAAATCAAATCATTTTGGTTGGATATATTTGCGTATAGTCAATTATGCCTTTGCATAGTCAGTGTTATATCAGTCAGAATCTTGTTTATATTTAAATTGCTTCTACACACTCTGTTCTTTCAACCAAGTCTTTGGTACTACACTGTGAGCATTTACTTTTTTCTCTTTCTTATGGCTGGGCCTGTATCTTTCTTAGCTTTGCTTTCCCAACATTCATCAGCTTCAAGTTACAACCTTACAATGTACTAATCTACAATTACAAAACATGGCCAGAAGAGCTGGCTCAACAGTGGAGAGCACTTGCCTCTTCAACAGAGGGGTAGGTTCTGATTTCCAGCATACTGGGCAGTCTCAAAATCACAGGAAATTGCAGGTCCAAAAAATCTGATGCTCTCTTCTGTTCCTTTTTCTCCTAGAACCTGAACTCATTTACAGTAACTATATTAGTTGAGTGATAATAGCAGACCCTACTCCAGAGAATCTCTCACAATTTAAAAGCCCTCTAGTACAATTTAAACTCTATAGACTATTGAAAATGTCGTACAAAATCATCATGCCTGTATGATTCAGCCATTTTCTTTATCTGTCTTTTTCCCTTTACTCCCTTATACATTTATTTCCAAATAGAATTTTCTTAATAAGTTATATTTAACTGTAACAAAGTACAGTATTTTGTGATTTTTATCACTGCAATCGTCTCATAAAACTATTAATTCTGTGACTGTTGCCCAGTTCTGATAACAAGAAGTTGTCCCCTAAGCCAACGGTTTTTGAATCCCTTGGTAAGCATTTTGAGAGCCCATTCTCTGTAATATATTTGAATTGGACCTTATTTTTATTCTACAACCAACCTATAGAGATGAGGCAAATCACAGTCTCAGGTCCAGAAGGGCCCAAGTTGGTGGTGCTATGGTGAGAACAATAGTCTTTAATAACTTATTCCTTTTCTATTAATCTCTATGCTCAAATGGGACATTCAAAATTCTTCCTGGGGTGTTTCTTTCTCTGAATTCACTTTGAGTATGGTCAAAATGAAGAGCGATTAAAGGGGGCACGCCATAGCTTTTCCAAGACTTTTGCCCAGATAATACATATTGGAAAATATCCTAAGCCAAAAACTTTTAGGAAGATATCTCACACATAGATTCTTAGTTTTTAGCTTTAATTTAGCAGGATTTTTAAAGTTGAGGGAAACAATAATAAAGTATCATTTTTAAGAAAATATATTTTATCATAATTATTTTCAGAGTTGTAGAAGCAAAAGTATAAGGACAAAATTTATGACATGCTTCAAACTCATTAATTTAATTCCAGTTTATAGAGGCTCTGAGTGCTATATTTACATGAAAATATATTTCATAGTATTCCACAATAGCTTTAATAGCTATGTTTCCAAATACTTATTAAGGAATGATGTGTGCCTTGTAATTTCAAAATGCACATGGAATTACACAATGAATATGTTTAAGAATGGATCCTAAATCACTTAAATGAAACTGTCTTCACAAAATTTGAATTTTTATTAATCTCTCTTCAAACATGATTTCAGGTACAACATTGGAAAGTGATTTCTGCTTTTCTTTCCCAGTTAACTATATTTTGATGGTGAATTGTCATTTGTCTTAAATGCTATTTTGACTAATTTACAGCACCTTTCTTTTTCAGACAGCATTGAAAAGCAAAACAGTGCAGAAATTTTAAGAGCAAGAGTGGTATGTGATCCATATTTAGCCTATTCACTATAAACACTACTGTTACCAGTAAATCCGATTTAAAAGCTTTGTAATATTTTAATTATATTCCTAAAAAGGAGATTTAAAGAAGAGCCCTGTAAATACTCTATTTCCTTGCACAAAGCACCTGTTAAGTCTGTAGTGCCTAGAATCTTTATTCTGATTGTTTTCTGAGATGCTTCTTTTTTGTTTTGTTTTAATTGAAAACAGACTCTTCTCTCACACAAGACATTCCAACCACAGTTCCCCTCACTCTACTCCTCCTAGCTCTCTGCCACCTCCACCTCCCCTATCTTCATTTTCTCTTCAGAAAAGAGCAGGCCTACAAGAGATGACAGCCAAAAAGGACAAAATAAGATATATAATATTAGACAAGGCAAAAGTCCTCACATCAAGCTGGACAGGGCTACCCAATAGGAGGAAAAGAGTTCCAAGAACAGAAAAAAAGAGTCAGATACATACTGGCTCCCACTCCTAGGAGTGCCACAAAAACAACAAGCTAACTACCAGCTATTACATATGTAGAGGACCTGTTGCAGACCCATGCAGGCCTCATGCTTGCTGCTTCAGTCTCTGTAAGCCCGTATGAGCACTACTTAGATTATTCGCTGGTTCTTATGGTGTCCTCCATTCCCTCCGACTGCTACAACCTTCCTTTGCCTTCTTCTGCATGTTCCCAGGTCTCTCCTGGTGGACCCATTTAATTTGATTTCTGTCTTCATAATATCTCACTGTGGGTCTCTACACCAGATCCTGTCTATTGAAGGAGGAAGCCTCTCTGATGATGACTGGAATAGGCACCATGAATAGCTCTTAGTTGCTCAATCTGATTCTTTCTTGCAGTATCTTAGACCATTGTTGAGGAAATGGACACGTTCAACATTCCAGGTCTTTTCTTCTATAGATGAAAACAGCATGTTAAGTGTATTTTCAAACTTCCAACATTTTTCAAGTTATATTTTTATGAATCTTCCTGGCTAAAACTAGATCAGTTCCCACTTTTGGAGATGTCAACAACCCTGTCTTTTCAGCTTTTTGGCCATTTGTTCAAACTTGTCTTTCTCTCTACCTTATGCAGCATTTTCTGATCCAAAATTCAGTGCCATATAGTTTAGGTCTTGCTATATTGTAGGTATCAGTTTCTGTGCCATTAACCAATTGTTGTGCAGCAGACTGTCTTAAAACATAGTTACATCTTAAAACAATCATTTTACTTATTACTGAGCTAACGAGTCAACTGTTCAGACCTATTTATGTCATCATCTTTCTTTCAAATGCATCTGTTTTGTTCCAAAATGGCTCTTCCCTGGGACCTAGAACCTGCTTCTTCAATCTTGCTTTTCTTTCTGTTTGTGAAACGTCTGAGTATATAAAAATACTTCCTGGGGTGGCTTGAAAAGTAAAGGTTCTATTAAGACCTAGACTGTATTTAATGTGTCTTCCCATCTAACAAATCCAGTCTAGGTTTAGGGCTGTATATTGGAGGCTAGTCTTAGAGATATAAAAATGTACATAAATAAAAAAGTTAAAAAGAGTAGCATTTACAACTGAGAAGAATCATTCCAGCTTTCTTTGAGGGTTCTGTGGCCCAGTTGAAGAAGATAATTAATAGATTAACCTGTAACAAATGCATGAGTCTCTGATGCCAATTGACAAAAAACATGGTTGCTTTATAATGGTGGAACATCATGTTTGTGAAAATCTCATGTTCATCAAATATATGGATAAAGCCATAGTAACACAAGCAGTTTCACAGAATTGTGGGGAAAGAATAAGTAAGTAATATGCCAGAAAACTAATTTAAAAATTCATCTTTTAAATGTTTGCTTCTATTCATTGTGAATAGTTTTAATTTCTCAGGTTTAAGTTCCTGTTTTTCTTTTCCTAAGTTCACCTACTCATGCATTCAGTCTTCAACTATTTTGTCCTTTTTATTCTCAAGTATGCTGTATCATATGTGCTTTAAACAATATTTGCCAATTTTATACCATAAAAAATACAAAATAACTGAATACCGTTTTAAGAGTTCATTACTTAGCCATGTGTTGGTGGCACACGCCTTTAATCTCAGCACTTGGGGAGGTAGATGCAAGTGAGTCTCTGTGAGTTTGAGGCCAGCCTTGTCTACAGAATGAGTTCCAGAACAGCCTCCAAAACAATACAGAGAAACCTTGTCTCCAAAAACAAAAAAAAAGTTCATTATTTAATTAAAATAGTCCCTGATAACATAACACATAATTGAGTCTATTAAAGTATTTATTAACACGTAAATGTATGCAAATTAACAATATTTACAATTTTAATGCCTCAGTATTCGAAAGTAGCTGGCATTTTTTATGATTATTTTAAACACAGTACTCCTATAGCTCTGACTTTTAAAATGCAAATATCTATTGTGACACTAAAAACTATGCTACAAGCTATGTATTTTGTACATGTTGTTTCTTATTTTTACTTTCAGTAACTATTGTCATAATTATGTATTTTACATTTCACAGGATCCAAACAGAGGTTAGATTACCATCCATATGAGTGTTTGTAACATGATTTGCTGTTTTGATGTTCCCTCTGAGTTTTGTTACTAGCTTTTGTAGGAAACATTTTATTTTCTTAATAAGTCACTTCACATAGGTTCTGATGTGCTATAGTATAGTCATATGATTTTCTTCTCCTGGTGTGCTTTTGAATTTTTTATGGTTTTTGTTGTGATTTTAATTATGGTAAATGTATTAATCTTGCTGCCCTATTTTGATTATTTTCTACAAAATTTAAGGGCATAAAATTAAAATAACTAAAATCTAGCCAAAGTAATGCATATATTAACTAAAAAAGGAAAGAAATCAAAACCATAAAAGTGATTATGTCTCCATAAATTATGCCTTGCCTGAATCCCCATGGATTATTTCTCTTGTTCAAATTTGTATTTTGAAGACATAACCATTGTGTTAATTTTGGGAGATAGTGCTTAGCATGCAATTAAGGTTATTTGATATAAAGATAGTATTCCAATTCACTAAGTTTGTGGCTCATATAGTAAAATTACAATAACTCCAGTATTTGGCACACTGAGGAAAAGTGATGTGATAGTCCAGGAGACAGACAGACTTTCTGCAAGTTTAGAGATGGATTTTGCCAAAACCAAACCATGCTGGCACCCTGACCTAAGATGTACAGTCTCTAGACTCTTGAGAACTAGATTTCTATTGATGAAGCCACAGGTTTATGGTAACTGTTATGACAGTCGTGATAATTAATAAAGTGCTCTAAACTTTCTTTTGTTGAAACTTTAATTAGTGTAAGATATGCTGTCATTCTTCCCTAGTTTTATTCTTCAGAAAAACCTTTCCCAGATTTTTTCTCCAGAAAGATCTTGTAATAGAATAGAGACAGGCTGTATAATAAATAACCTCCCTTTATGGAAACTCACAATTTACGCTCATCTGTTATAGGCTTGTAGAATTTTGCTGTTTACATCACATAACCAAAATGGAACTGGTAATTCCTGAGATTAATTTGTTTTCATCTAATAACGAAAGAAAAAGCAAAGCTCTTATTCAAAGTGTAGAGAACTGTGATCCCCCTTGATAAATATACATAAACCATCACAAAGCAGCACTTGGGATTGAGAAACTACCCTTTTCAGTCTAGCACTCTGAATCCTACAGTGCATGAACCAAACATTTCTCCTCTAATACCTTCTAAAAGCCTATGAAAATTTGAAATTCAATATTGGTAGGTTTAAAAAAATCCATTCAATTTGTTTTTCTACTCTCTCCACTCACTAAACTCATAGATTAATAAATGTAGTAAGCTTCTTGCTCAAAACATTGCTTGATGATTTTGTTGTTTTTTGTTTCTATGCCCCATATATGTTTGTTACCAAGCATCTCTCAGTATCACAGTAAAGAGTATTTTATAGAATGCAAATGATGCCTAAGTAATGGCGACCATGGCTTGGTGTTCACATAGTTTCAGTCTCCAAGAATTCCTACCAGTAGACTTTCGGTCTAGCAGATGCAAAATAAATCCTTGTTTTTTCATGATGGTTTTAGAAGAAGCATGCTATGCTTAATTATTCTTTACCACTGTAAAATAGAATGAAATGAAATTTTAATGGTTGATACAAATACATCACTACTGTGAAAATGATCACAATAACAAGTAGTGAGAAATAATTCGCCACTTCCACTGCTGTAGATGGTTTGTGTTTTTTCTGTTTCTCTTTGTCCATACATATGTATACATACATATTACAACATATGTACATGTTCCTATAACAAAGTGTTATAAATATTCTAATGAAATATATTTCTAAATCCTGAAAAGCTTCTTGTTCCTTTCTATAACAAGCACTGAATGGTTGATAGCTATAAAAACTCAATGGCCAACAACAAAGCAGAAAAAACTGAAAACATTGTTTTAGGCATTGGTAACAGGTTCCATTAAATTGCGATTCCCCAGGTAATGGATGGCAGTAGTTTGTTGCCAGGAAACAGTTTCAAGGCCATACATCTAGGAGATAAAACTGAAAAGTCTCAGTGAGTTTAGGAGATGAACTTGGAAGACAGAGGTTCAAGAAATGAGGAATTTTGTAAGGACAAATACTAGTGAGTTACAAAGAAGATAAGTTCTGGAGATTTGGACTGGCTGTGACAGAGTATTGATCTGTGATTTAGCAAGCAGAAGGTCACACTGGGTTGCTGGATGTGCAGAATCACCAGAAATCAATCAACTGAAAAATTTTCATGATTCACAAAGGGTAGACACAGGTTATTCTCTTGAGCATGGGAGAAATGTCTTACAGTACATTAGATATTGGATCGATTCCTCAGAAGGGGCTAATCTTTGCAGCAAGGATAAAATAGTTCTATGTTAGAGGTTGTTCTGAACCTGCCAGAGCAAATTCATAAAAGTAAGATTTTAACAGGGCAAATGCATCACAGTTCATTTGATTTCATATTAGAACAGTATCCAATTTTATTTAAAAAAATATAAACTAGCATCCATAGCACACTCACAAGGCAGATTTAATTATCATGAAAATAGAAGAAAATATCAGGCATAAGTAAGAGAAAAATGAACCAGTAGAATAATAATTACCATAGATTATAGAGAAACTTAGCTAAGAGTGAGGGAACACCCTAGCAGATTTTACAAATGTGTAAGTACATAAAGAAAATATAAGTCTGTTTAAGAGATATAAGGAATTTATTTTTAAATGTAAATGAGAATGTAGAAAAAAAACAGAACTAATACATTGACAAGAATTGGCATGCGTTAGAGCACATAAGAAAATGTGGGCAGAAATAACATTGGAATACAAACTAAAAATTAATCACTAGGAGAAAAGAATGTCAAAGAAAAAAGAAAGAAGGAATGAATGAATGAAAATACTCCAGCGATTTGAAGAACCAGTCTAGAAGTTTAAAGTCTGAGCACTATGTTATACTGAAGAACACCATAATAAGAAACAGATAAAACAATTTCCCGTGGAAATGACCAAAAAATTTCTAGGTTTGATGAATATCTGTAGATCTAAAAATCTAAAGCAAAATATATATGCATAAAATCATAAGCTGCAACTCTATAAGAGTGAACACAATGGGTTTTCTCTGGGTGAGTGTATTCAGAATGCACAACTAGAAGACAGAATGAAGAAAGTTTTGTTACCTACAGAACACAAGGAAAATGCTATGATTCATTTGAAAGTAGTATCCTCCCCCCAAAATGAATTCTGAGGGATTTTATTAGGAGTGGCCATACTTCCATAAGAAAGCACTTGGAATCGGGTCTACTCTGAGCCCCTTGGGTTAAGAATTGAATTGGTTAGCATGTTCTTGTAGCTCAAGATGAAAAGACAGAAGACATTTTTGGGCATGGGTAGATGAAGGTCACGGAGCATGCATTTGAAAGCTTAAAATGGCAGATAAGAACATATATGAGCACATTTACCTTGTGTCAAGAAGAGAGAGAACAGACTTCAGCTTGTCATGATCAGCTTCATTTTTTAAAAGAAATCTAAACTGAAGTCAAAGGAAAGACTGTTTGAAAGAGTACAAACATAGAACACTGCTCCTAAGGGTGTGTGCCCCATCTATATAGCCACTGAACCATTATCACAGAATGTAACACAAACATCAAATGAGGATCAAAAACTTAAAAACAAGTGAAACAAAAAAATGTGTATAGAGCATGAAATCAGACTTTCTACCAGGAACTACACAAATAATGGATTTCTTTCTTTGAATGGAGGAAAGAAAAACTGTCAACCAAGATATATGAACCTAATGAAAACACAGTTTACAAGGCAAACAATTAGCATCTTCAGAATAATGTCAGATAAAGTCACTCACCATTAATCACCAGAAAGAAATGATGAAAAAACAGGCAGTAGCCAATGTTATCTACATAAGACCAAAAAAATTTCTAGAAATTATAACTAATTGCAAACATAAATGATACTTTTACTAAACATACATATTAATGTCAAAGCTTTATGTAGGTACTATGTACATATCATATAGTATATAGGAATAAAGTCAACAACAGTGGCACAAACATCAGGAGGCAGAAAATAGGTCATTACCAGCATCCTACAAGTAATATTAATTATAGACTATCATCCATTAAAATATATACTTTAGAGTAACCCATGCTGGCAGATTAGAGTCACATAGTACTTACCTGTTTTCTAAAAGAATGAAGAAAAAAAGAAAAGATTTGTAGCTATATGCTGAGGAATGAGGTTCTAGAATGCAGAAGAAGAGGAACTAAAATCTAGAATATTGAGTGTTGGAACTCTAGGAAGAAAAACACCTCACCACATTTCACGTTCCTTCACAGGGGATGTACACTTCCAACCCTTAAACAAGGATGCAGTGAAAAAGAAAGAAGCCCAGTTTTCTTTACAAGTTCATTTTTTGGCCCTTTGAACAAATCCCTTAATCTGGCCCCAGTTAAGTAAGGTTTAAGGAAGCATGAATTTCAGCTACTGGATATTCATGTTCATAGAATTAGCAAAGAGAAAGGAAACAAAGGTTCTGGCTACTACAACTACAAGGGAGCTCACAAAAGGTTTAAAGATTAGAAGTCTACAAGAGTAACTATGTCTCTATCATACCTGCTTGAACTACCAGATAGACAAAATTTTGCAGGAATTACTGAGAAAGTGGGCCCTGCAGATTCCAGCATATTATTTTACACATAGTGTGAAAATCTACAAGTCACAACCAAATAAGCCATATGTACGTTACATTATGAAATCCAGTTATAACTAATCCCAAACACACACACACACACACACACACACACACACACACACATACACACACAAGACAAACTTTAAGAATTCCTTCAGAGTTGAAGTAGAAGTAAAGACCTTTCAAGATAAGGATGAACTGGTGGAGTGAGAAGAGCACAAAACCACAATACAGAAAATAATTAAATGAATCATATAAGCATGACATGAAACTTATCAAACATAAACTTGGAAACATATGGGAAATGAAAGAACATCACTAAAAGGGTAAATGAAAAATAATTAAGAACCATTTATTAATTCAAGAAACTATCAAAATTCTACAATAAAAAAGCCTTCAGCATAAGAGAGCTCATAAAAGAAGTCTCAGTCAGTAAAATGCTTGCCATGCCAGCATGAGGACCTGAATTTGAATCTCTAGTTCTCATATTTGAAGCCAAGTACTGTGACATAAACTTAAATCCTAACACTGTAAAGGCAAAAACAATGAATCGATGATGTTCTAAAGCCAGGCATTCTGGCTAAATCTTTGAGCTCTGGGTTTAGGTAGAGACTATTTTAGGAAATGAGGTAGACATAGACTGAAGAAGATATCTCACATTGACCTCTGGTCTCTACATGTGTCACCACCAACATCCACTCACCAGTACACACTCACACACACAGAGAAACTCACTGACTCCATACACATCTACACATCTACACATCACCTCTCTCTCTCTCTCTCTCTCTCTCTCTCTCTCTCTCTCACACACACACACACACACCAATAATAAAACCTGAACATAGATTATTTAAAATAGCAAGAAACAGAATGAGAGGAATGAAGAAACACTTTTCACTAAGCCCAAAATTTATCAGTCCCATTTATCTATTTAAAAGTTGCAGCTTGGCATAGGAAATTAGGAAGCAACATCCAATTACTCAATGTCTGTAAAACATTCATCTTTCTATCAATGACATACAAAGACTCAAAGTGAATGCATATAAAAATATATATTCAACTAAATGGTGAAATAGACTTAGACATCTATTGACAATAATGAAAATGTTGTGTACATATTCAGTAGAATCTTATGAGATGTAAAGAAAATGAATTAATGACATTAATGGGAAATGTATATAACTGGTATTCATTATAAAACTGAAATAAATATGTGAGAAATAGAAAAGTAAAGATAATTTTCCTCTCACATATGAAACATGGACTTAGAATTCTGGGTTTATGTGTATTGTTTGTAGTTATATATGTGTATGTGTGGGTAACAAAATAAGAAAGGTGGTGATGAGGGAAAAGGAAAGTGGAAATGGAGATAGTAAAGGAATATATGAAGTAAGAAGAAACTGTGATTAACTGGATGAATAAAGAACATTTCCTGGAGGGGAATGTGGGTATTAAGAAGGCAGTGGGTGAGGTAAATGAATGAGAAAGATCTCATGATAAAACACATTAGCTTGTATGCTGACCTTAAAAATTAGTGAGAAAGAACAAAAGATATGAAAGTAAAGAATATGAAGCAAATTTAATAAAAGATGATTAATTTCTCAAGCTATTTTGCTCATTGTACTTTTGAAATTATAGAAAATACTGAGCCGAACTCCTGGAACCCAATTGCAGAGAGGGAGGAGTGATGAGCAAAGGGGTCATGACTAGGCTGGAGAAACTCACAGAAACAGCTGACCTGAACAAAGGGGAGCTCATGGACCCCAGATTGAGAGCTAGGAAACCAGCATGGGACTGATCCAGACCCCCTGAATGTGGGTGTCAGTTTGGAGGCCTGGGCACTCTATGGGACCTCTGGTAGTGGATCAATATTTATCCCTAGTATAGGAATGAACTTTGGGAGCCCATTCCACATAAAAGTCTAGACATAAAGGGCAGGACCTAGGCCCTTCTCCAAATGATATGACAGATTTTGAGGATCCCCAAGAAAGTTCTCACCCTCCCTGGGGAGCAGAAAGGGGATGGGATAGGGGATCAATGGGGGTCAGGGGAGGAGGAGAGGGAATGGGAACTGGGATTGATATGTAAAACAAGCATGTTTCTAATTTAAAGAAAGAAAATACATTTTGTATTAGAAAGACTATTTCTATAAATTTTGGCTCATATATTAATGTATATAATCATTGGTACCATGCCTAAAATGAGGAATGTTCCATGATTGTAAAATTGTACTTCACCTTATCATTTCTCCAAGTCCCATCATCTCTTCTACCAATCTTGGACAATCTATTTTCTCCATTCTATAGATTTGTGTTTTCAAAAGCACCATGTATATAACTTAACAAATGAAATTTTCATTATGTTATTGCCTCTTTTAGCTTAATACCTTCAAGGTTAATCCAATTAATGCATGTGCATTGTACTCATTGCTTAACATTATAGAGTATTCCACTATGCTGTGCTCATCATTCACCTTTTCACTGATGAAGAACTTCGCATGTCTTTTCTACTTGTAGGTACAAGGAAGAGATCTACCATAAATATTCATGCATACATTTTGGGGTTAGGATAAATTCTCCCTCATTTAGGGTTAATACCAAGTATATTTGGCTTATGAACAGCTACCTGAAATGGCTAAAGATTTTCCAGAGAACTTTAGCATAATGCATCCAATCAGAAGTTGTGAAGAAATTCCATGTTCTGAGCATAAGAGGCATTATCATCTTAATTAGAAGCTGTAATTACCTGCCAAACCCTTTAGATCGCACCTATGGACATTCTGTCAATGAGTGGTTGGTAAAGATTATTAGAACCACACCTGAAATTTCAGCTTCTCACCTCTGTACCTACTTACAGCTTTGCATAGATTTATCCCACTTGCTGTTGTCTCTGAAGATGACAGAGTGAATAAACCTATTCAATGTAGAAAATAACTGAAGGAGGAATGCCATCTATGGAGCCTTTGGAAGTCATTAATCATCAATGGGTGGGTGAGCATTTCCAGTGATGTGATTGATTGCTAATTAAGTATGGTCTATGCTCCTTTAAGTAAGCTCAGTAAACTCACTAATTCACCAATCTATACTGGGGAAGTTATATTTATCAGTCATGGTGCCTTATCTGGCGTGAGGAAACATTTGCTCACATTCACAAAAACACTTGTCCATGTCCTTTGCGCGAGGATGTACATAAGCAAATAGGAGCTAGGGACAAGCAACTGCATTGTTCCTGCTTTGATTATTGAGACCCATAACCATAGACCAGCTACAGAAAGATGAGTGTCCATGGGAATAATCTATAGCATTGTCCTTCCCTTGTGGTGTGTGGAGTGTGTGGAATTCTTCCCTTGTGTGTGGAGTGACACACATCGTTGGCAGGCATCATAAGTTAAGAGAGCACAGAGACATCTTACAAATGACTAATGAACCAAGGAACATGTTGTTGATGTCTCTGAAAATAATCTATCAGAATAAGATTTTAAGAAAGGTTCAGTTGTAGTTGCATTACCCCTACCATTGATGACAAGACATGCAGCTTAGGCTCAGCTGTTAGCTCAGAAAGATTTGCCCACATAAGACAGGAATGATCAAAAACGACAAATCTCCCCCTTGTCAGTTGCTGATCTGCTAGATAAGTTGAATTAAGGAGGAGTAGATGGGAAGACACATGCAGAAAGGGAGTTGTGCTGCAGTGGCCAAAAGCAAATGTGGCAAGATTTATTTTTCCTTAAGGTTTCCAAGTTAAATATTGACAGAAAACAAATGCACTGCTTTGAAAGCTGAATGAACAGTCGTCAATGAGGTGAAATACAAGGAGATACCAATGAGCCCCACTATAGCAGCTTCTATGGCAGATGTATATTTTGTATGGTGGGAACCCCAGTAGCTGCTTCCCTAACAGAGGAGAGGTGCTAATCCTGCTTGTAAGAAAACTATGCATGGTTGACCACATGTTTCATATTGAATTGAAAAATTTTTGATCTCTCACTCATGTAGAAATATTTGAGTTTGGGGTAATTCTTGGGATAATTACACTTTGGTGCCTGATGGCACCAAGGCACATTAGTAGATAAATATGGATAGAGTGGAGTGCAAGTAAAACTAACTGAACTTGTCCTAGAGGTAGGGAATTACACACCAGAGTGTGTACTTTTCTTCCTGAGAGTAGAGCACGGTTGCCAAGCCAGGTGACTCTTCAGGTGTGATCAATCCATGAGGAAGGATCACCCATAACACTTGCCTGGAGCCTGTCTCACCCAGGGAACAGGTTAAGTCCATTACATGCTGCCTAGCAATAACAAAATGATAAGAAAAACCATAATAAAATATTTAGGTAACAAAAGAATGGGTATTTTAAATAATTAATTTTCCCTTGTAAGAATCTCAAATCAACTAAAAACAGTCAAAGAATTTAAAGTTTTTAATATACAAAACAAAATATTATCCAGGATATACAAAAAAGGTAAATATCTATTTATGTGTAACACAAATGCAAGCTAGTATAACTGTTTGGAAAGAACATGTATATTCTTTCTAGTATATATATAATGGAATATACATATGACACATATGTATATTATATATATTAAGGTATACTTTCTTAAATTTTGCTTATATTTACTGCTTTGTGGTTATATGTATATCCCAAATTTAAATTATATAAATATATATATACATATATATATATGTGTGTGTGTGTGTGTGTATGTTTCTGTGTTTGTTTATATGTGTGTGTGCATTCTTAAATTTAAAAATAGAACATGTTCAGGCCATATGATTTCAGGAGAGCCCACAAAATGGTTATCTAGTATCAAGTATTATATTTTAAGGTAAATTACTATTTTTCTATGCGACCACCAGGGAAAACTCCTTAAGCACAGGAATTAAAACAAAGAAATATGATTTGGAACTATTATTCATGGAGAAATATATTTGCCATAGCAATATGTTGGTTGTACTTGAATTTCACTGTCAGCAACACTCCTGTGGGTTAATAGGTGTTTTCAGTATGATCCAAACAAATGGAAATAGATTTACTTTCAAGACAAAAGTAGTACATTATCATGTAAGACTAGATTTTTCTCAAGTAAACACACACACCAAATGTTGAAGTACTCTATAATAGAAATTTTTAAGCATGGTGCAAAGAAAGGGTAGTACATAAAATTTGAATCATATGTATGAAAGATTACATTTGAAAATTGTCTCTACCTTCTCTGACCTTATTCCCTAAAAGGATTCAATCTTTCTGTATTCTCACTAATGTTTATTTTTCCTCTCTTTTATTTTTTTAAGGATAGGCATTCCAGTGAGGATAATGTGGTATCTTATTTTGCTCTTGCTTTGAATTGCCTTGTGTCTTTGCATCATTTTACTTAGAATTATATTTATTTGATGTTTTTCTAGAAGTGCAGCAAAATACATTTGAGGCAGTATTTCAAAAAAGTTTCTGATTCCAGAAAATATTTCAAGCTTTTTAGCTTTAAGCATTTTCATGACTAATAAATATAATCAAAATTGAAAAGTAGAGATATTCAATTTTTAAATCAAAATGAGAATTTGAAGTGCACTTTGTGTTAGGGTGACAAGTGTACCTATATGAAGGTATAAATATACATTTATATTAACATTGTATAAGGAAAATTTAAGTGTAACTTATTATATATCTATAGGATTCTTGTCTTTGGCCCACCCACATAAAGCAATCACTAGCTTGTAAAAGTGTCATCATAAAACATCAGATATTATTTTGTTTTCTGCAACATTTATTCAGACATATTTAAGACAAGTTAAAATATATCCATTTAGTGTGCTAACATGTGAACAACTTATCTGTTCATTTACTTAAGTGTCATTTGTATATTTAGCTAAAAACAACTTCATGTCTGTACTGTGTCTAAAAAAGAAAAAAGAAAAAAAAAAACCTTGAGGAGATCCTATCAAGGTACAAAGCAAAACTCCTTTCCAAGTTTATGTTATAAAATAGACTTTTCATGTCATCAACTTGCCAATTCTCTACAATAAAAATGTGTCATTGTACAGTTTTACAATTGGAAAAGCAAAGACTTAAAAAGAGTTGATTTTAGTGCCTATTAAGTGATGCTGGTCACTCAGAGTATTTCAAAGAAACACCCAAAAGTAAAACAGTACAGTAGGAAATGGAACCTGGGACAGAAAGGCAAAAGGTCGGTTTCGTGGAAGAAATGTCCAAAGTAATGTAGGTGGAGTGTGGGCACTAGGGAACAGGTATTGAAAAATAAAGCCCATGTGTAATATGTGGATGACGCAGAAGGTCTGGAGAAAATTCTGGAATCAGAGCATTTGGAACTGGAAAGTTGAAACAAGCTAAGCCTGGCAAGTGACTGTGAGTTGTTGGGCATGCATTCCTCTAGGTCCTAGAGTCTAGGAGATATTTCAGATGCTAATAACAAAGAATGTGTCACTTGGCCTTTCTAGGTGCTTGACTAGAGCTGAAGGAAACCTGACCTCTATGTGTGTTGCAGGAAGAGAACAGAAGCCAGGCAGGATGTGGCCACTCACTCAAACAAAACTGCTAATGGTAAAAAGGCTTACTGTTACACTGATCATTTGTGTTAGGTGACAGCCCCTTGTTCATCTTTGTATTCTTAAAAATGCACAGTGTCACATTCAGAGTATATTCTATAAGACATTAATGAATATACAGTAAATTCAGACATTTGGAAACTGAAGATTACTGCTGTTCAGTCATGAATGCAATGTAAATCCAATGCAGTAGAAGATACTACAAGTGTCATGTGCTGTGTAGGCTCTTTAAGTACTTGTGCTAAAGTGTCACTCTACAAAGTATCAGTTTTTGAATTTTGTAAAATAAATGAGCAAAAGAACAAAACACACTCATTCTGGGAATGCGTACCACCATCAAAAGATTAAATTTCCATCTCTAGATCTGGTTCTAGGATTTTGAATCCTCTCACTTATTTACCACCTAGTAAAAATTACAAGGTTAATGAGCCCACTCATGTCTCTGTTAGTAAACATAATTACAAAGTGTAAGAACAAGAGAAATAGTCATCAATGCCTGAGATTAAAATAATTGTGAAAGAGCTCAAACATATTAGGTCAGAGTTGAGCAGAACTGATTGCCATATAGTTTGATTAATACGGGTGTTTTTAATTTATATGTAAGAAGAACACTTTCTTGGGAAACAAGATCAACTTAGAGGTAAAGCTGAAGCCAAACCACTTGAAGGGGAGCTATGGGTACCCTTGAAAATCCTTGTACACGAGGTACAGCAAGCATGAGGGTTCAACAGAGCTTAGTGTGTTAGCCTCTTCAGTGAGCTGGCACCAGCAAATTCTTTCCCAAAGAACTGCTTCTCACTGAAATAGCTGAGAGCTGAATACATGAGGCAAATGCAAGTACACAAGACACAAAGCAGGAGACCAGATGAAGGCAGAGCACAGGATTCTGCAGTTTAAAGATAAAGGAGTTTAAGCTTCGAGAATGAGTAATCTGCTCGTCTCTTAAAGTCTCTTTGGCCACTGTAATTGAACAAAAGAATTAATGCTCAGCAATAATGAGGACAGACTGCACATGTTTTCCTTTTCTTTAATTTTCATCACACTCTTGATGCCTTGCCAGAGTTTTATTTAATGTTAATGGGAGAACTCTGCTGAATTCTTCATCTCCTTTTCATGTGGGAATGACTAATGTTAAAAGGAATAGATAATTAATAGCATTGTATTTACTTTCTCTTGCTGGCTAACCTGCAGTGTGTATCATGCCTCGGGCATTTACTTAAATGTTTTCCATCTCTTTATAACTGTTACATTCAAAACTGAGGGCTGAATATTCATTCTGCTCAGAAACAATATTCCAGTCCAGTACTATCTATGGGACTTCTGATTTTTTTCTCCCCTCTGACTACTCAACTTGTAGATTCTCACAGAGCTGACTCAGTCAATGCCAGGTTGTTTATTTTAATACTGTCTTCTCAAACACTTCCATTTCAAAAATAAAGAGAAAATGAACAAGACCCACAATCCCATTGCTCAATACAAACTCCATTTGCTTATTTCTATGCTGGGGTGTGTTGCTTCTTCTCTTCTAGCAATATGTGGGTTTGGTCTGCTTTTATACTCCCAGGAGTAACACGAGTAAATAAAAGACCCAGAGACTGAAATTGAGGTTCAAGCTGATTATCAGAAAAGCAAAGAAGCTGGCCACTAGCTTCATACCACTACCTCAAACTGACTGGGCTGGACCTGTCTCCATGAGCTCTCACCAAGCCTCAGACTGTAACCTCTCCTTAGCATGGCCGGAGAATGAATTCCTCTCTGAGACATTGCTTCTGTCTTGTACATTTCCCTAATGTTGAGATTAATAGTGTGAGCTATAATTCTCTTTTAGATTGAATCACTCTTATGTAATCTGAGTGGCCTTGGACTCAAAAGAGAAACATTTATCTCTTAATCCTGAGTCCCAGGATTAAAGGTATGTATTGCCACTGCCTGATCCCTATAGCTTGAGGCTGTCTTTGCTTTTTCTGAGTTCTCAGTCAAGATTTAATAAATCATAAATATATCACTACACTCAGTTCCTTGCCAGGAAGTGTTGTTTGATCTGTTTATTTAGAATCTGTTTTCCTGGATAGGCCTACACAGGCTCCATTCATTATGACTCAATCTCTCAAACTGCTTGGAATACAGGCATGAATCATGGACAACATTTGAGACTTTTAGATATATTATTGCTGTTAAAGTTTTGCTTCTTAAATCATTACAAGAATGTATTTTCGATGGTTTTTCAGGTCTTTCTCATCTGACCAGACAAAAACGAAATTGTTTAAGATCAGCGGGAACAGAGGGACTTTTGCAATGGGCTACAGGTCAGAGCTGAGAACAGGAGGAAAGCAGGCCTGTCCATTCCTCTACACCTCTCTGGTTCCAGTGAAGAGACCTGGGCATTGATTGATTCTTAACTCAAAATGAAACATTTCGGTACAAAGGAAAATAAAATATTTAGCAATGCCAACACACTAGTTTTCAATCCATTTTGCTATCCAACCATGAGTGAATGAGGGTCCCCTTTCCCCACATATTCACCAGCATTAGCTGTCAGTTGTTTTGTTAATGATATCTATTCTGATCAGTACGGGCAATGTGGAAATCAATGTGGACAGCCTCAAAAAACTAAAAGTGCATTTACTATAAAGCCTAGCTATACCACTCCTAAGAAAAATTCCCAAAGGAATTGATATCCTATTCTACAAACAATTGCTCAGCTTTATTCGTTGTCACTCTGTTCACAAGAGCTAGGAAATAAAAATAACTTAAATGGATGGATATTGAAATACAACTTGATGGATGGATGTTGAAATGCGGTACAAGTACACAACGGAATAATGTTCAGATTTAAAAATGAAATGAATTTTAAGGGTAAATGAATGGAAATAGAAAATACTATGTTGAGTGAGGTAACCCAGCCCCAGAAAGACAAATGCCAAATGTCCTTTCCAAATTGTGAATACCAGTTTCAAATACTTAAATGTGAGTATATAACACAGGGTAAGAAAATAAACCTGGAAAGTTAACAGAGTCCATAAGTTAGTGGGAAGCAATAGAGAGAAATGTTGTTAGACACATGCTCTAAGATGGGGAGATGGTAAAACTGGGGCACTGTAGCTGAGAAGGAGCAAATGAAAGTAGTACCAAGGTAGATAGAGGAGGAGGGATAAATTACACCAAACTTTATATTTGCTTAAGAATACATACATAGTTCCATTGCCCGGTTCAGAGCCTCCTGACACCTGGGGATTGTGCAAGGGGGAACCTGTCCCTGCAAATGACACTATCCAGTGTCTGCCAGAATCCTAGTCCTGCCTCCACCCACGGGAGGAAGCAAGCCTGGGTCTGTTTCCATCCTGCCTCCCAGTGCCCTACTCAGAGCCTCCAGAAGCCTGGGGAATACACCCTAGGGAATGCATCACATCAGAGCAGCCCATCCAGAGTCTGCCAGCTTCTAGGTGCTAGTCACACCTCCACCCAAGAGAAGAGGAGAGCCATGCGGATATTGAACTTGATTGGACCCACCAGAAGAGAACCTTGAACCCGTTCCCACTGGGAGAGGAAGAGATCCCACCTGTACCTACTGGAAGAAGGGATGGGAAGATGACAATATAAAAACATATGCAAAAACAGAAAAACCAATATGATTCCACTAGAGTCTAGGGAATCTACACCAGCAAGACCTCTCCCAACCCCCACCCTCTGCTTGAGTGAGGAGAATGCCAGGAGAGGCCAGACCATACAGAGTTGCAGACACTGAAGTCATGGCCCATCTACACCACCGGAACATTAGAGGAGAGGGAGAGACCCCCCATCTGCAATAACTCGAAGAAGAGATGTGAAGACACTCAGTAACAGAAAGATCAATATGACTCTACAACAGCAAAAACTGAAAAGCCCAACAGATGAAGCAGAAGAGACAGACCTTAAAAGCTACTTTATGAAGATGATAGAGACCCTTAAAGAGGAAATGAGAAAAATCCCTTAAAGAAATGGAAGAAAACACAAACAAAAATACATGAAATTGAGGAAAAGACAAAAAAATTCAAGAAATAAGCAAATCTCTTGAAGAATCTAAAGAAAGTCAATTAAAATCTACCATTCAAGTGAAGGAAACACATCAAACAGTTCAAGGCATGAACGTTGAAGTAGAAACAATAAAGAAAACAAAGAATGAGAAAATTCTGGAAATAGAAAAGCTGGGTAAATGATCAGGAACTACAGATGTAAGTATAACCAATAGAATACAAGACAAGAAAGAGAGAGTCTCAGGTGATGAGACTCACTAGAGGATATTCAGTAATTGACCAAAGAAAATCTCGAGTCCAACAAATCGCTAAGACAAAATATCCAGGAAATATGGGAGACTTTGAAAAAGCCAAATCTAAAAATGACAGGTATTGAAGAAAGTGAAGAAATACAGCTCAAAGTAGAAAAAAACATATTCAACAACCATAGAAGAAAACTTCCCCAACCTGAAGAAGGATATGCCTATGGAAGTTTAAGAAGCATACAGAACATCAAATAGACTGAACCACAAAAAGAAGTCCCCTCACCACATAATAAGCAAAACACCAAACATACAGAATAAAGAAAAATATTAAGAACAGCAATAGAAAAAGGCCAAATAACATATAAAGGCAGACCTATCTGAATTATACCATATTCTCTATGGAAACTATGAAAGCCAGAAGGTTATGGATAGATGATCTACAAATGCTAAGGGAACATGGATGCCAACTCAGACTATTGTACCCAGAAAAGCTGCTTTCAATCACTATCGATAGAGAAAACAAGATATTCCATCACAAAGCCAGATGTAAACAATACATATCCACAAATCCAGCCATACAGAAAGTACTGAAGGAAAACTACAACCCAAGGAAGTTATCTAAATCCACAAAATATAGGTACTAGATAATCCCACTTTACCAACAACCCAAACGGGAGGAAATCCACACACAACATAACTAACACCAACAAATCAAAAACAAACAAGAATAAACAATCAATGGTCATTAATATCCCTCAATATTAATGGTCTTAACTCACCTATAAAAGGCCAGAGACTAACAGAATGGATATGAAGACAGAATACATCCTTCTGCTGCATACAAGAAACACACCTCAACTTCAAAGACAAATGGTATCTCAGATTTAGGGTTGGAAAAGATTTTCCAATCAAATGGACCCAAGAAACAAGCAGGTGTAGCAATCCTATTATCTAACAAATAACAAATTAAAGTAAAATCAAGTGAAAGAGACCAAGTATGTAATTTCATATTCATCACAGGAAAAATCAATCAAGAAGTTGATCAATTCTGAACATCTATACCCCAAACACAAAGGCATCCACATTCGTAAAAGAAACATTACTAAAACAAAAATCACACATAAAACCTCTCACACTTATAGTGGGAGACTTCAACACCCCACTGTCTCCACTAGACAGGACCACCACAAACAACATAAAAAAACATTGGCTAACTTTAACCAAACAAGTGAAAGACCTGTATAGCAAGAACATTGAGTCTTTAAAGAAAGAAATTAAAGAAGATGAAGAAAATGAAACAATCTCTCAAGCTCTTGGATAGGTAGGATCAATATAGTAAAACTGGCAATCTTTCAAAAAGCAATCTACAGTTTAAGGCAATCCTCATTAAAATCCTAGCACAATTCTTGACTGATCTTGAATGAACAATTCTTAACTTTATATGGAAAAACAAAAGATCCAGGATAGCCAATACAACCCTTTACAATAAAGGAAATCAGGAGCCATCACCACCCCTGACTTCAAGTTCTATTTTAGAGCTATAGTCCTGAAAACAGTTTGTTATTGGGACAAAAATAGACAGGTAGACCAATGGGACCGAATTGAAAACCCTGATTTTAACCCACACACCCATGAACACTTGATTTTTTACAAAGAACTTAAAGTTATACATTTTTTAAAAAAATCTTCAACAAATGGTGTTGGCATAACTGGATGATAGAGGACTGCAGATAGAACCATATCTATCTCCATGCACAAAACTTAAGTCCAAATGGATCAAAGACCTCAACATGAATCCAGCCACACTAAACCTCTTAGAAGAGGGAGCAGGTGGCACCCTTGAAGACAGAAAACAGCTTGCTGAACATAACACCAGTAGCACAGACAGTGAGATTGACAATTAACAAATGGGACATCCTGAAACTGAGAAGCTTCTGTAAGGCAAAGGACACAGTCAACAAGACAAAACAGCAGCCTCAGAATCGGAAAATATATTCACCAACCCCACATCTGACAGAGGGATGATTTCCAAAATATAGAAAGGACTCAAGAAGCTAGTCACCAAAAGACCAAAAAATCCAGTTAGAAAGTGCGGTACAGAAATAAGTAGAAAATGACTGAAAGACACTTAAGAAAGTGCTCAACATCGTTAACCATCAGGTAAATGTAAATCAAAATAACTCTGAGTTACCATTTTACTCCTGTCATAATGGTTAAAATCAAAAACACCAATGACAGTTTATGCAGGAGTGGATGTTTAAAAAGGTCATCACTCCTCAACAGCCACTTTTGAAATCAGTATGGTGGTTCTTCAGGAAAATGGGAATGAGACTACCACAAGATCCATCAATTCTACCTTAGGCATATACCCAAAAGATGCACATTCATACAACAAGGACATCTGTTGAACTATGTTCATAGCAGCATTATTTGTAATAACCATAACTTGGAAGCAACTTAGATGCCCCTCAACTGAAGAATGGATAAAGAAAACATGGTACATTTATACAATGGAGTACTACTCGGTGGTAAAAAGAAATGGAAGCTTGAAATTCATGGGCAAATGGCTGGAACTAGAAGAAACCATCCTCAGTGAGGTAACCCAACCACAAAAAGACAAACACAGTATGTTCTCACTCACATATGCATTTTCGACATAGAGCAAAGGATTACCAGCCTACTGTCAAGATCGCCAGAAAACCTAGGAAGCAATGAGGACCCTAAAAGGGACATACATGGTCCCTCTGAGAAGGAAAAAGGGACAAGATCTCCTGACCTAATTTGGAGGGGAGAGAGAGTTAGGAGAAAGAGAAGGGGGCAAGAAGAGGGGAGATGAGGACATGAGGAAGCAGGAGATCCAGCCAGGGAAAGAATAGAGGAGAAAAAGAAAAGGGATTCCATAATAGACAGAGCCATTATAGATTTAAAGAGAAATCTAGCACTAGGGAAATGTTCAAAGATTTATAAGGATAACCCCTACTAACAATCTAAGCAATAGTGGAGAGGCTACCTTAAATGCCCTTCCCCTATAACTAGATTGATGACTCCCTTATAGGCCATCCCAGAGCCTTCATTCAGTAGCTGATGGAAGCAGAAGCAGACACACACAATTAAACACTAAGCTGAACTCCAGGAATCAAGTTGCAGAAACAGAAGAGTGATGAGCAAAGGGGTCAAGACCAGGCTGAGAAACACACAGAAACAGATGACCTGAATATGGGGAAGCTCATGGTCCCTAGATTGATATCTGGGAAACCAGAATAAGACTGATCCAGATCCCCTGAATATGGGTATCAGTTAGGAGACCTGGGCACCCTATGGGGCCTCTGGCAGTGGATCAGTATTTATCCTTAGTATATGAATGGACTTTGTGAGCCCATTCCACATAGAGGGATACTCTATCAGCCTAGTCACATGAGGGAGGTCATAGGCCCTGCTCCAAATGATATGACAGAGTTTGAAGATTTCCCCCATGGAAGGCCTCACCTTCCCCAGGGAGCAGAAATGGGATGGGATAGGAGTTTGGTGGGGGTTAGGTGGGAGAGTGAACTGAGATTGACATGTAAAACAAGCTTGTTTCTAATTTAAATAAAAAAGAGAAGAAATACATACACATACAATATATAATAGTATCTGAATATGAATGTGTGTATGTGTGAGTATGTGAGAGAATAAATATGCAAGTGTGCACAATGACCATCAGGGTGGTCATCTTCTTCAAAGAACTGACAAAACTTCTACTGTTAGTTATCAGAAATACCCTTTTGAATAGTTGATTGCTTATTTTCCTTGCACTAAGTTGCCTCTCATAACTTGAAGGTAAGACTCTATTGTTGACAAGACCACACAAGTTTGACACTGTACTTCAAGTAATTGAATTGGTACTAATCTGGTAATGTCCTCACTGAGGATCAGTGTATCTGAAGTTGCTATGCACCTACCAAAAGAGGAAATTAATCAATAATCCTACCCAGCAGAAGACACAGGAACCATAAAAGTAACCAGCATAGGAAGATATCCTCAAATGTCTTTTATAATTTCAGGGTTACCAACAACCAACTACTTAGTTGTGAGGTCTTCTCAGTATGAAGCTATTTGGAATTCATGCATCACACTGCAAACCTATTCAACAACATGTCACTGGAGGGATCATTGTTTTTCTCATAAAAAGTAAAGAAAAACATCTAAATATTAATTTTGAAACATCTTCAATTTTTCCCTCTTGTATATTTTAATTTGATATACAATAAGAAAAATGTTTTACATGTTGTAATATAAATTATAACTTTGTTACTCAGGTTCTTTTACACATTGAAAGGCTTCATTAATTTTTCATATATATGATAATTATAGATATATTTGACAGAAATATATATTCCCAAAAATTTGCTAATTTGTTTGTAATGCAATCTGTTGTACAAAACCATTATTTCTATAAACCAAGGGTATCACATAGATATTGTGCTAATCTGACTTGTCAATAGATATGATGCCATACCACAAAACTTCGATCTATACTGACAATGTATCAAACTAAAAGAATGATGGTTTTATGAACTATTTTCTTTAATTCTCCTTGTCTTGGAAGGGTTTTTAAAGAACTGGTCAAATTACATGGAAATTATCTAGATATATACCACACTAGTCCAGTCTTTTCTAAGACAGAGAATGTGGGGATTCAATACTATTCAGATTTGTGTAAAAAGAGTAACTTTGTTTCACATACAGAAAGCACAACATTATATACTACAGAAATTCAGAATTTATGGGCAATAAAACAGTACTTGTATTAATTAATTAACAAGTAAAAATGTCTAGACTACTATCCCTATTCTATTCAGCTGATTCATGTAAGTTTACTTCAACGAGCTAAGATCCATTTAATTATTCACATCTGCCCTTCTTTCTCATTATCTTTGGTGTAGGATCCGTAGCTGCAGCCTATAAGGTTAGTCCAAATTTAACTTCATATTAGCCGAGTGTAGGATATTTCACATACGTGCCTTCATAATTGTTCAAAGAGGAAACTGAACATAGTGCACAAACAAACATGCCCAAAGCCACAGGAATATCTAATTTATTGAATACAATAGGACCCTGAGGATTTCTCTTCAAAGAAAGCTTTTGGCCTATCTGTGCCAGAAGGAGTAAGATGGTTCTGAGCTACTAACATGGAGGACCTAGATCGCGCATAAGAAAAAGATGTGAAGACCAAGTTATGGATGACAAGCAAGTTCATCCCAATTGCATTGCAGATCCTTTCTGTGATGTATTCTTCCTAATGAAAAGTTTGGGTTGGATGACAGACAGCTCATAAGCATAGACATCTAGGTGCTGGTGACATATGCAAGTAAGCTAACTCAGCCAGAAGAGCAGGACACACATCAGAATGTCTTTCCTCAAAGACAACTTGCCTGTCAGTTTGCATAAACATCATTGATGTATCCATGTCAATCTAACTGGAACTTCTGGAAGCTATTCAAGTACTTAATTTTTATTATCCAATTTACAAAATAAATGCTCTTTCACAATATTTTTTATAATGATCTGCTAAATTTCCCTTACTTCCTGTCATGTAATAAAGGTTTTAAGGAAGGCTAGTTATGATGATTCATACTAAAGTGTTTATGGAGGGCTCTGAGAAAAACATTAAAAAAGGAAATTTATGGACCTGTCAATAAAATTTTAATTCAGAAAACTGCACATAAAAAGAATCAACATGGTGAAGGTTTATTAAGGAACATGGAGAAATGGCTAAGTTCTAGAAATTGTCTCCTAAGGACTTAATACACCAAAAGGCCTTGCAGATGTTAATGCTAGGTTAATAGATAAATAAAACAATATGTTAAAGGAGAAATAGTAATATAAGCAAATGCTCTGGATAAGAATATGGAAAAACGTTGTTTAGTTTCATCTTTGACAAACTTGTCATTCACTAGTCCCTCACAGCTGTTGCCTTTCTGTTCCTGGCATTATGAACTGAGGGGTGGCTTACTCATTCAAGTTTGTTGTTACTTTATATCTCTAATACCCCCTTTATGTTTTTATCTTCATCTGATTCCTTGTTGTATCTTAACTCCTTGAGACTTAGATGCTCTTCACCTTCATCTGGTTATCTGTGACTACTGCAATTGCTATTATAACCCTAATTGCTGTATAATGCTGAAAACAGCCATGACTACTGCAATTGCTATTATAACCCTAATTGCTGTATAATGCTTATAATGCAGTCTTTGAATATATGCATCATCAGTTCTACAACTGAAGCAGGCTGATCAGAGACGTTATGCTCAGGTGAAATTTTTGTAAGAACTTGGAGAGTACATTGAATTCTACTAGTAAATAGCAGTGATGGTACTGCTACATGTTGAGAGAGGTGACAAAAATCCACGTGAATGTGACAAGAACATGTGCGAGAAGAGAAATCTATCTAAAACCATAAGTTGGCAAATGCTCAGGTTGTTCACTCAAAATAGTGCCCGTTAGGAAAAAAGTAGAAATGGACAAATTGCAAATTAATAATGAATTATGTAGATATGCATTATTATTCTGAATAAAGAGTTTCCATTTTGCAGTTTCTCAACTGCTCACAAGAAATAAATTAGACAATTGTAGGCAATTAAGAAGAAGTGTGATTATACATCATTTATTATTCAGTGAAAAATGATAACACATTAAACATCAAAATGAGAATGATTCATAATATATGTCATGCATGAAAAGCTAGATAGATAAATTGTTATATTGTAGCCATGAATTAATAGACTCAATTCATCTAGCTGCAACCTTTCCATCAACGAGTTATTACCGTTTAGAATAAGAGTTCACACACAAAGTATAAAATTATTATAAACTAATAAATTAAATTTAAGCAATGAGTATTGTTAGTTGACAAATGATAATAGGAGAAAATAGAATTAAGCCTTTATAGGACATCTTCTTTTTTAAATTAATTAATCCAAACAAAGTATCAAAGATCAAATTTACATTTAATAAATGAAAAACCAGTCACATCTCCAAGAACATGATTCTAACAAGAGTTAAAGCAGGAAACATTCCTGAAGATGCACAGAGCATAGGGCATAGGTCATACCCAAGTATACAAGACAAAATACCCAAGTTGTCTCGTAGAGCAGCTGTCCCAGAAGACCGTCTGTGTAGCATATTTGTATGAAGAAGACAAATGTCAGTGGGATAACTATCCTAGTGTCAGCAATATTAGTTGACAGCTTTACACTTCTAACAAAAGAAATTTAAACATGCATGAGTGAACCTAAGCAGGCATATGATTAAGGCAATTGCAATGTTTTTGTTTTTATTTCAGACATCACCCCTACACTCCAGAAGAACAGAGTGTCATGGGACTCAGAATGACATCATTCTGCAAGAGAAATGACCAAAAACAAAATGGAAGAGTTGTGATGAAGAAGTATGGGATCCCAACGTGCTTAAAGTTCTCTGATCCTGGCATTTATAATATGACCATTAAAATACATAACATAAATAAAAGGATGAAAATAGTCACCTGCATTATGTAAAATGATCTGAAAATTTAAAATACAAAAAGGGAAAAGAAATAACAAAGAAAAACTGCAGTAAATAGTTTTTAAAAGCTAATAAAAACAGACTGCATATTGACACATGTAAGCAGTTTTATTAGATACAGAAAAATTATTAAGAAAGATATTAAGAAAGAGAAAATTTACATAGATTTTTTTCTACATTAAAGAGAATAATTTGATCAACATCTCTGGTAGGCAAAAACTTGTTAAAATACAAAAATCTTCAGAATATTAGTCAGGTAATGCCCTAAAACTCCCTTATAGTCTAATAAAATTATGTTCTATTTTTCCATAAAGGAAAACATCAAGACTATATTACTACATGTAAGGTCCCATTCTAAGTGCTCAAAAAATAGTTTTTGTCCTTATGTAACTTAAAATCAAATGACAGTGACACATAACACAGAGAAAGGTAAATTACAGCAGACAGGAAAATGCATATGAAAAATGAAAATAAAATATGTAGGGATGAAGAACGTTGGTGATAACTGAGCACAAGAAAGTCACATTATTTAAAAAGTAAATAATAATAATTATTTATCCCCAAATAGCCCTTTCTGTAATGTGTGAACAAATACTAAACAAGCTAAGCTGTTCTCCCCACCACACATTTTCTAGGTGATGGATTCAAGCTGTGAGCCAAAGAGGCCTCTTCCTTTATACATCAATTTTGTAACATGCTTTGTTAAAGAAAAGTAGCTAATGCAATAGAAAATGAGCTAGGAAGTAGAATAATCACTGAGATTCATCTCAGCTACACAAGATGTACTAATATATCACATCAATAAGCAAAAAATAAATAAAATAACATGATCATAGCCAAAGATGTAATAAAAACATATACACTCTTCCAGGCCAAAAAAATGGTAAACTATGAATGCAGGAGAAGTTCTCAAACACTGTAAAGAATATTTGTGAATCACTTTTAGCTAATTGCACACTTCATAGTAAGAAACTCCAAGCTTGGATGGATGTTAGCAGGGAGGAAGTAGAATGCAGCTATACAATATAGAACCACTTACATTACAAAAAAGAAAAACTGAAATTTAGCAAAACATAAACAACTAGAGGAAACCCCAAACCCGAGGAAAGAAATCAAAGATCACTTAAATAAGGGGAATGAATCTTGCTCTATATCTGTCAGCACAATCCAACATTGTCAGGTTCTACCCAATTTTTAACTATCGATTAAAACAATTGCAATAAAATGCAAGGAAACTATTTTGTAGTTATCAAACATGTTTCCAAGAATACAGAAAGAAATGAAAGCCCCACAATAGACCAACAAAATTGAAGAATAATAGCACAGTCAACAAGTGACCACTAATTGTTTCTAAGACAATGCCAAGGAATAATAGTGACAGTGAAATACGAGACAGATCAATGTAGGAAAAAAAGAGAACTATAAAATAGTTCCTTGTAGATAATATCACATATTCTTTTGTAAAATGTTCAGGAATAATGAAGAAAAATATTTATGCTAGAATCCTACTAAGGCTCAACACATATATTACATACAAAGTGTATGACAGATCTAATGTCAGGTATAAAAGTCAAATACAAGCACTTCTTTTAGATAACATAATGCATAATGAAAATGTAGTTGAGCTCATGTTTGCAGTGGCTTTTAGATACACCTACGGCATAATTGGCTCAGGAAAGTGTGGAAAACCAGACTTATAAATAAATTTCTAAATTTTTATTCTTTGAAAACTCATGTCCAGATAACAAAGGGCAACCAAAAATGGAGAGAAAATATTTTAAAAGAGATATTTAATAAAATAATGTTATTCAAATATACAAATACCCTTTTTATTACATATTTTTAGAAAAGATCATGCTTTACATGTCAATCCCAGCTCCCTCTCCCTTCCCTCCTTCCACACCCTCCCACCATCCCCCCCCCAGCCTCTCACACTATCCCCACTCCCTTCCACATAGGGGATATCCAGAGTTTGTCATTTCGTGGTGGGCAGGGTCCAGGCCCTCGTCCAACAGTCCAGGCTGAGAAAACATCTGTTGTGCTATTGACACACAATGTACGTTTGTATGCCAGAGATAAATACTGATCTACTGCTCAGGGCCCCTTAGGTTGCCCAGGCCTCTTCACTGACTCTCACACTCAGGGGGTTTGGATCAGCTCCATGCTGGCCTCCCAGCGGTAGGTCTAGGGTCCAAGAGTACCCCCTTCTTCAGGTTGGCTCTTTCTGCTTGTTTCGCCAGCCCATTCTTTACCCATTTGCTCATCACTCCTCTCTCTATGTCACTAGGTTCCAGGGGTTCAGTTTAATGTTTAGCTGTGGGTGTTTGCCTCTGCTTCCATCAGTCACTGGATGAAGGTTCTAGAATGGCATATAAGGCAGTTGTCCAGTTCATTATCAGGAATGGGCATTTATGGTAGTCCCTCCACTATTGCTTAGCTTGCCAGCTGGTGTCATCCTTGTAGATTGCTAGAGGTCTCACTGGTGCCAGATCTTTCTTCAAACCTATAATGACTCCCCCATTATGGTATTTCTCATCTTGTTTATTCTTCCCCCAACTCAACCTTCTTGCTCCCCCATGACCTACTCTCTCCTCCTCTTCTCCCCCTCTCTGTTTCCCAGGTCCCATTCCCTCCCCCACTCCTTGCCATGTTCCCAATCTGTTCAGGAGATCTTGCCTCATTCCTCTTCTCTGGGGTACCATGCATATCTCTCTTAGGTCCTTTCCTGTTTCCCAGAATCTCTGTCAGTGGAGTGCCAGTCTACAAATACCCTTTAACAAAAGAAATAAATAAGTCAGTTTAAATTTTAAACCCTGACAATATTTAAATAAAACATACAAATACAACCAAATATAATAGAAGACAAAGCAGGCCATATCAAATTAATATATGTAACAAAATTATGATTTTTCTATTCTTCTGGAGTGATATAATTCTTTAAAATGTAAAAAAGACAAAAATTAAAAATACTGTAATTATAGGAGATGGCCAATAAACAAACAAAATGAAGTTAAAAACGTTCATTCATCCATTTGTCACATCCTAATTTGTGCTCATAACCTTGATGGCATTAATCATTCTAAATACTATATACAGTGATGAGCAAATCTAACTCCTAATATCTCAGAATAGTTTTAATCCAGGAAGCACTCTTGCAGTTATAAGATTTCCCAAGCAAGGAAAAAGGAAGGCTACACTCTCAAAGCTATACTCTAATAACAACTCAAAATATTTTAAAAATACTTGAAATACTACATTGGTCAATATATTTCAGACTGAAATGTTATACAAAATATACTTTGTAAATAAAGTCCAATATGTTTGCAATGTTTAAGTACAAATTATAACTTTAATTATACTCATGATGAATTAGGTAAAACTTTGATAATTGTCTAATTCTTTTATTTGTTATTTAATATTTTGATTAGTTATTTTTTTCTTTCATTTTAAATCACTACAGCAAATGCTTTAAAAAAATGCAGCTGTGTGGTGGTGGCGCATGCCTTTAATTCCAGCACTTGGGAGGCAGAGGCAGGTGGATCTCTGTGAGTTTGAGACTAGCCTGGTTTATAGGATAGCCTCCAAAGCCACTGAGAAACCCTGTCTCAGAAAAAAACAAAAATAAATAAATTAAAAATGCAAGTGATGCTGAGATATAGCAGAAGTCAGGCTGAGCAAATGTGGGAAAGCCAGCTAGTAAGCTGCATCCCTCCATGTCTTCTACTTCAGCCCCTGCTTACAGGTTTCTGCCTTGACTTCCTCTACCTGGAAATAATGTGAAAAAAAACCATTTCCTTCACAAGTTGCTTTTTATCACAGTATTCATCACAGCATTAGAAATCTTTGACAGTGACCACAAACCAAAAACAAACAACAATAAAAACCCACCAACAAGCAATCACCAAAGGATGAACTATTTGTAGGCCTTTCAAGGGATCCAGAGTCAAACAATTTAGGGGGAAGCAGGACTGACTTCCATGTACAAGATGTTTCTCTTTAAAAGAGATCACAAATGGAAAAATCATTAGAAATGTGGCACTTCTTGATGTCACTGGGTCTGTGTGGTGCCTAAAGCTAAAGAGTAAGCCACAGCATTCAGGAGAGCTTCCCATACATCGTGTCACCTTGGATATGAATTGAAGAACATAACTATGTGGGGAAGGAGATATAAAAGAGAATGTCAAGGGGGCCACACATTACATGTGATTCCCATTGATCTTATTTGTTTGTTTTTCTCTTAAAGAAAGCCACTGACATCCACCAACCCAAAAGCTAAGAATGTCACCAAATAGCATCTGAGGCCTGTAGCAGCTCTCTCTCCTTTGTGATAACTTGCCTACCTGATGTTTTCAGCACTGTATTTTAAAAGTGTCTAGACTTATAAATTTCCATGAGTCAACTCAGGGCAGGGGTATTCAAGCTAGGATCAAATCATGGGGCTACTACACAGACTATGATGTAGTTCCAGGAGGTAGGAACAGAGTTACCTTTGTACCTTCTTTTCTCAAGTGACCCAGTTGTTTTTCCTTACTATTTTTGTCTTAAAGTTTTTGTCTAATAAAAGGATACCTATTCCTGTTGGCACTTAGATTCCATTTCTGTCAGTGTTGTATATTTTCATGTCAGTATTTGTGTCTTTGTAGTTAAAGTGAGTGTCTTGCAGGCAGAGTATTTCCAGGACTTGTATTTAATTCATTAAGCAAGCCTGTGTCTTATAACTGAAGATTGAAGAGGAATCATAGTCAAGGCCATTGTTGAAAACAATAGACTTTTCATGGCATATTTGTTTATTTTTCTTCTGGCTGTTGCAAATATTATTTGCTTATTACTTCTCTCATCGCTGAGATTCGAGAGAGTTTACTGTATTTTAATGCTGGGTTCATTCCTATTTCTTATTTACGCTTAGATTTTCTAATTAAAGATTATTTTATAGTTTCTCATGACTAATTTTCTTTCCTTATTTTCTGAGTGTAGAGTCATATTAAGCATTTTTGTGATATTTCTCTTGGTCCATAATTATTCTAAGTGTCTTAATTTCTGTTTCAATTTTGAAGAATAAACTTACTAGGTGTAAAAATCTTTGTGACAATTATTTATCTTCAGATTTTGAAATGCGAAATCCAGTTACCTCAATTGGGTTTGGGATTTCTGCTAATAATTTTGCCCCTAGCAGGGGATTTACTTATGTGTTTCTTGGCACCTATTATTAACACGTTTTGCTATTCTTTCCTTATCCAATAGCTTTGACAATTTAACATAGTATAAATCCAAATGTTTCATTAGGACAAGCAGTGGTCAGGATCACAGTCCTCTCTTCCTTGTATTTTTACCCAAACTTCTCAGCAATGAACAATCTGACAAGATACAAGTGAGACCAACATAGAGGGTCCTCATGGAAACAAAGTTCGATAATGCTGTGTGACTTTTCCCTGATACTTTTGCTACAGGAAAAATCTAATTGTGCACATTTCTAGTTAGCTAGCTGTGTCTTAGATTAGAGGTTACAATTTGCATGTATAATTTACTAGATCTGAATATTTAAAATATTTCACAACATATACACACTAACTCCAGATAATTCCCTACTGCTCATTATTTTGTAGATCTTTTTTGTGTTTTTTCTTTGTTTGTATCTTTATTTTTAGACAGAGATTCACTGTATAGGCTAGTCTGGCCTTGAACTCATTATATGACCAGAATTCATTACATTCATGTTGAACCTTCTTATCCAGCCTCCTAAATTCTGAGATCATAATCCTGTAACCTATACTCAGCTCCATGTGTTAAATAATGTGTATTACAAATGAAGTAAATGTTGCCATTACGTTTGTTGAACCTCTTTTGGTTTTCTTTCCTTTCTTTCTTGTTATTTTTTGTATACTGAGGTAGGCTATATGGGATCATTTTCATTCTGATTAAAGACTGTGTTGTACATTTAGACTTCTGACATATGGATTGTCTGGGTGAATTATATAATTTTTTTCCTGAAACTCTCCATATTTCTAGTGCCTAAAACTTGGAATAATTTTGGTAGGACTGATAGATAGATGAAGTGACTAACTATCCTTCAAGCAGGGGATTTGTTAATAGATTTTTCACATCATACCACAGACAAGAAGACAGGGCTCTAAATGTAGAGACTTCAGATCCACAGGACAAAATTAATTCCTTTCTATTAAGGTTTCTGGGGTATCAGGAAAGTTCCACATCACAAGACTTATCCTTTTGCTAGTAGTCAATGAGGCTCTGGGTAAGGGTAAGGGTGAGTCAGGAAGATATTAGATGAGAGAGTAGAACTATATAGTTGGAAGTTGCCTTAACCTGGGCAGCAGAAGAGCTTGGCATAGCTGAAGCTTCAGTAGGCAAGAGGGCATACAAAGCCAAAACAAGTGTTAGCTCTGTCTGAAAAAATAAATGTTGCAGGGGTGGCATGGATAGATCTCTTCAAAGCTGCAACATCTTGTCCCCTTAAAACAAAAGTGTCTGGAAGTGTAACCATCATTTTTTTCTTTCTTTTTTTTTGATGTTATGTATTGAATTCTGCATTGAAATGAATGATTTCTGTTGAGTTCCACTATATGTTTAATTGTACTACAATTATTTGATTCTGTATAATTACATATGAGTTTATCCTGTCCCATTACCTGTATTACTCCATGTTGGTGTTCCAGGTACACACGTTAAGCCCTGGAGTCTCTCATTTGTTCTTCAATTCCACTTAGCATGATTTTATTCCATCAGTGGGACCCAAAAATATTTTACTAGGTGGACTTCCTGTAATTGCTTGGTTTCAGAAGAGCTTAACCTGTATTCTTAATTTTTATTTAGGAGGCTCTAACTTTCAACCTTCATTTAGTCTGCTGCACAGGTTAAAACATTCTTTGGAATGATTATTTTTTCCTCTTATTGTTTACAAACATATTTACAGACATTTCTGAAGCTTGTAATTACTATATCTTGTATAGCTCAAATTCAGTTCTCTGTTTTTCTCTCTGTTATTTGCTTTGAACTTTTGAATATTTCTGATATTCAATTTCTTGTTATTCAAATTGCAGAGACACTTTAAACTTCAAAGTAATATTATTTATATGATATATTGATGATCACTCTATGCATATGGAATGAAAGCAGTCATTTGCTCCAGTCCAGTGCTGAGCTTAAAAGAATCACATTTGTTGCACAAGTCTGTTTCTGGCTGTTGCCTCTCCCACACTGGTGATCACCCACCATAGGTCTCCATTCGCAGGCTGGAAAGTTGTCTGTTACTTTTCCCCCTGGATGCCCTTTATTAGGGCTCCAGGAGGCTGTGTACACCTCTACTCAGATTTTCAGTGTCTTAGTCATCTGGTTTACCTTTGCTTCTCTGCTTTTTTACTACTTTCCTCTAGACTAGTTTAGCACTTGGTTTTTAGCAACCTGAGTTCTAGGCTAGGATGCTATAGCTTAGAAACTCTTTCTCCCCCCAAGTAAAAGTTATCTAACCAACGTGGGAAATTCTGAAATTTCTTCCTTATATATTACCCACCCCATATCTTCAGTCATTTTTTTGCTTGTTTACTTTTATTTTTCAATTGGGTCTGTCTCATAAACATAGAGGTTTATGTTGTACATTTAATTTTAGCTAGATCTCCCAGCTAGATACTTTGGTAAAACTATATATATGTCTGGAAATTGAAAGCCTACATTTTGGATGTTTTACAACAAACAAATGTTGAAGACTTAGTTAGCATTTACCCTGTTTAGGATATGTTTATTAAGTACATATTGTGAGGCCTTTTCTTTTTCAAAGTATTAGAGTAGCAGTAAAAAATAGAATTCAGAAATTTTTAAACATATATTCAAAGGAGAAATAAGAAAATTCAAAATACATGGACATACAATGTAATTTAGAATGAGAATATAACATTATACATTGAAATTTTTAAAGGCTACAAAAATAAAGAACAGAAGTATACATTTTTATGTTGGTTAGGGTATTTTTTTCTGAAAAGTAGTAGGTGGTATGACTTATACTAAGGTTAGTAATGAGCCCATTGAAGGATGAAAATATTAGATGCAAAGAAGGGAAAGTGGGAACATCTTAAAAATAAGAGCTTTCATGTTCGTCTGAAGGTCAGTAAAAAGGCCAGTTTTGTGAGGTATAGCTACAAGTCTGATAGCAATGGGAATTGAAGTACAGGTGTGGATTGTAGTGGTCCATGATCCAAGGAATATCAAGACAACCATCAGAGTGCTACTACAGGAATGAAACTTATGTGAAACTTTCCAAAATGAAAGGCAACAGTGCTGATATGACAAGAAACCAAGTGTATGTATCAATTAATTTCTTTCTAACATGATATTCAAGCTAACAATCAAAGAACAAATGTGAGTTAATAGTAGATGAAATACAAAGCTGGGGGAGAAACAACAGGAGGAATATGTATGGTAAAAATACTTATGCCAAGAAATGATATTGAACACCAAATGAGAGTGTAGCTGAAAACTGAGTGGGCAAAGGAAGAAGTATTAAAGGGTTGATGGAGAACAACGTACGTGTAGTTGACTAATTTATTTTCAATACAAAGCTTGTCATCATTGAAGACAATATGCAGTTGTATCAGGGCTCAAAGAACAGAACAAAACAGGGCTCAGGTACCTATTTTAACTGAACCACTTGACTGAAATACATACTATCATGAAAACCTACAAAGCAAGGGCACCTGAATTGCCACGAGGCTGACACTGAGCTAGGACGGTAGCTGTGGTGATGAAGAAAAGAGTGGGCATATTCAAAACTAATTATTTCACATCTGAATATGTTTCTGTTTGGCTCCCGGCATGAATTTAAACAGGGCCTTATTATATTTTAATGGGTATGCCGTGATAGAAAGTATGGATGGCGATAAATTCTTTCAGAGATGCATATGATTTTTATACCAACTTCTTTTCAATAATTTCTGCTTGGGAAAAGCAATTGTACAAAAAATAAAAATAATACTTGATAGTAATGTGCTGTCATGTTTTTATTCATAAGTATAAAAGTTTTGAGATCCAGTATTATATTTCAATAACACAAGAGTGCATAGGAAAATTTTAGTACTCTTCTTGAATATTGTAATATTCAAGGCTTCAATTACTATGGTCAGAGATTATCTCTTTCTCTTTGATCATTCAGTGTGGTGTGTGCTATTATTGTACCATTTCTTGTCAAAGAGGCTGAGATTAGAGAGTTCGAGTACATTCTCAAAGTCTTACAGTTACTAAATGAGACAGGTATACATTTTAGGAATACATGATGCTTTGAATAACTAACTGTATGCCACCATTTTCCAGTATATCATAATGAAAATAACATAAAATTTCCTCAATAAAACCTTAACACTTCCATACTTCCCAGATAATATACTTTAACTTGTTCCCTTGACTTTTGTAACAACACTCAAATATGAAACTTAAGCCCATTGCCTAGGTAGTTCCTTCAGAATCATAGGACTATATCTAGGTTTCTAGAATACATTTCTTGCATGAAAGCATCAATGTAAAGAGCTAAATATACATTTGAGAAACTTCTGAAAAGATTTTCCTTGTCCACATTTCATTTTTGAGAAAAATCTTATCCCATACAATTTGTAACCTGCCTCTGAAGAAAACAAACATTGGCTTGTTAGGCTAAAGTCATCCATATTGTAGAGGTAGTGTCTGAGATAGGTTAGATTAGCAAAGGTTATGTCTTTCTTAGCTGGGTTTGCTGTTCTAGCATATCCAATGGGCAGGTCATGCTAAATCCATCCACAGCAGCACTGATCAAAGACAGCCACATCTAATGAACTGCAGGATTTGTGAACTGGAGAATCCTCTACAGGCTAATGTCTATACTGTGTGCCACCAAAATCCAACTAATTTGTGAACTTACCCCTGTAAGTATTAAAAGTGTACTTCCAAAAGCTACCCACAGAACAAGAACCAATTACCAGACCAAATGGGCCTTCACATCCTTACCTTAAAGAAGGTTTTACTTTACACTCAGGTAATTACATAAAAGTAAAATAAATAATCATGTAAAGAAGTAAACATTGAAAGCACACTTTGGGACTGGAATTCCAAGTGGATTGAATATAAACATTCTATATCTACAAACTATATAGTTCATTTAAGGATGACTATGGAGAAGTACACCAGAACAATCTCAACAAGGGTTTTCAGTATGAAGATTCAGCACCGCCTGTGAGGGATTAACCAGAAAAAACAGGAAGAATCCTGTGGCTAGCCCTTGTTACGTCAAAAGCCATGCTATGAAAGAAAAGAAAAGCTAGAGTCTATGAAAACATAGAAAAGAGAGCAGAAATTTCAGAGAGGAAATTTTCCTTATAAAACCTAAGAGCTAAAAGAATCAAGAATTAAGGAAGGAAAAACAAAGTAAAAAAAACTATACATCATTCAGAAAATAAAAAATGTAATTTAAGGACCTTTTTATTTTTATTTTATATTGTCTTCCTTTGTTGCCATGAAAAAAAATCTGGCTTCTGGCCATGATAAGATTGTTCTGAACATCAGGAAAATCAAAATGAGTAAAATAATTTGAAAAGTACTGTCTTTAATAGTTTCACTTATAATAACCAATTTTCATATGAGATGGATGTTACATTTTAATTAGAAATAATATGAAGTCCCAGAGGCTTTTGGAAAAGTTTTATGATAAAAAGACCAAGAGCAGTTGTCACACTGAATGTTGTGTTCCTGATGGATTATATATCCTTTAAAAATATGTGTAACAGAGTATCAAAGAAATAATTCAGAGAGGCTGAAAGCAACTTAAATAAATGGATGTGAAGGCAGATGTTGCCATATCAACCAAATTTTATTGGAACAACACAATGCTGTTGGGCACAATATTATAGCAAGTCTCTAGAACACACTTATCTTCTTGGCCATTACTTTGCCAGCACTCAAGAGCAATGATCATTTTCCCCTTCTTTTGGTCCTCTGAAGACATGGTTTATCTTCATGAGTTTTTAATCTGTCAATAGCTGTTTTTTCTGGGTCTTGATTTACATAAGGCAGTGAATATAAACAAACAATTGTCATAAAAAAGTATGTTCATTGTTAGGGAAGATAAATTGAAATTATGGTAACATTCCACCTCACCTGTGTCAAGGTAGTTAAGCAACAGTTTTTAAGCAACTGTTAGCAAAGATGTGGAGACCAGAATCTTTGTGTATTATTTGTGGTAATGTAAAATGAGGAAGCTGTTTGAAAAACAGTAGGAAGTTTCTTTTAAAATATCAAAAATGAAATCACCTCATGATCTAGCAATCTCAATTCTGTTTGTCTATACTTAAGTAATAAAATCAAATTTTAAATAGATGTTGGACTTCCATGTTAAGTACAGCAATATTCCCAATAGTTGTGCTTTGGAAACAACATTGTTCATGACAGTGGCTATGATGGTGAAACAAACTTCTGTTGATGGGCAAATGAAAAAAAAAAGTCCCACCTTTGTGCAATGAGGTATCATTCACCCTCATCAAATAAATTGTGTGGTTATCTTTCCTTCCATTTCTTCCCTGGTTGGTCTGATAAGCTAGCTTAGCAGGTAAATTACCTTGGTGAACAATCCTGGCAATATGAGTTTGGTCCCTAGAAACAGTAAAAATAAACAAACAAACAAATTAATTACTTAGCATTAATTAACAGCAAGAGATAACTGACACCATTCGTAGGATTAAAAACTAGTAAAGAGTGTATGTTTTAGTCAATGTTTTATTGCTGTGAAGAGATACCATGGCCATGGCGATTCTTATAAAAGAAAATATTTAATTGGGGTTTTCATACAGTTTCAGAGTTTTAGTTCACTATCCCCATGGCAGGAAACATGGAGGCAGGCATCATGCTGGGGAGTAGCTGAACATTCTACTTCCAGATACACAGGCATCAGAAAAAACTATAGCCTCTGGGACTGGTTTGGGCTTCTGAAATTTCAAAGCCCACCCCCAGCGAAATACTTCCTCCAACAAGGCTGAACATCCTAACCCTTTGAAATAGTGGTCACCAGTCACTCCCTGGTGACCAGGCACTCAAATCTATGGGCCTATGAGGGCCATTATTATTCAGCAACCCCATAGTGTGCTTAATTGCTTAAACATAAATAAGAACACATATTATCTAACTTCTCTCTCAATAATAGTAAGCAATAAACAAAAAATAGGTCCACTTATGATGATGATAATATGGACGAGAACATTTCTGTTTCAAAAATGCTTGCTACACTGATAGCTGGGAGGCCAGCATAGGACTAATCCAAACCCCCTGAGTATGGGTGTCAGTTAGGAGGCCTGGACAATCTGTCGGGCCTCTGATAGTGGATCAGTATTTATCCCTATTATAGGACTGACTTTAGGAGCCCATTCCACATATAGGGATACTCTCTCAGCCTAGACACATGGGCACATGCTCCAAATGATATGACAGACTTTGAAGATCCCCCATGGAAGACCTCACCCTCCCTAGAAAGCAGAAAGGGGATGGGATAGGGCTTGGTGGGGGACAGGGTAGGAGGGGAGGGAGAGGGAACTGGAATTGACATACAAAACAAGCTTGTTTCTAATTTAAATAATAAAAGAGTAAAAAACAAAACAAGATTGCTACAAGATAACATGGAAGTCCCCAATGCATTGTTCAGGTCTTATGGGTGTAGATTCTCTAGTTTCTGGTGGTGTCATATTGGGTTTTCTGTTGGTGGGTGTGTTTTTATATTGTCTCCTTCCCGTCATTTCTTCCTGGGTGCAGAAGGAGTCTCTTCCTCTCCTGGTGAGTATGTGACCACATTTCCTTTCCAGTGGGTGTACCATACTAGATGAAAGTGGATCATCTAAACTCACAGTTTCTGAAAGCACAAACCTCAGTGGGAGGAAGAAGTCTGTGTCAAATCTGATACAGTTTTAAGACTCTTAAAAAATGTCAAGTGGGCAGAGAGAAGAAGAAATGGGGAGGTGGGCTATTCGTTTCACTTCCTCCTTTAAATGGGCTCTATCAAAATTTGAAGAAGCATCATTAGGATTCCCAATTAAAATGTTTCATTTCAAACAGAATTCTTATGTTTTGTCTATGAATTAAATGTGAAGATGAAGAAGACCAGCCAGGCTAACTTTTTTAAAAGAGTGCTGTAATAGGAAAAAAAATACAAAAAAAACCCCAGAGACTGATATTGAGGTTCAAGCTTCAAGCTGAAGATCAGAAAAGCAAAGCAGCCAGGCCCTAGCTCTTACCTCTACCTCAGACTGAAACTGCAATCCTGTATCCATGAATCCTCAGGGACAACGCTGTCCATCAAAATTCCGACGGCAATCCTGTCTCCACCAAACCTCAGATTGCAATCCCAGACTGCTGACTTTTCTCAATGTGGCTGGAGACAAATTTTCTAATGAGACCCTTTGCTTCTTCCTTGTATACCTCTCAAATCCTGGGTTTAAAGGTGTGGGATCTCAAACGCAGAGATCTCCTTTGTGTGAGCTGTTTCTCCTTTAGACTGGGTTAACTTTGTGTAGCTCATTATGACCTTGAACTAATAGAGATCCATCTACCTCTGTCTCCTGAGTACCTTCATTAAAGGTGTGTACCAACATCACCTAGCTTCTATAGCTAACTAGTGAGGCTGGCTTTTCATTCTGATACTTCAGGAAATCTTCATTAAATCATAGATAATATATCACCACAGAGCACCCATAGTCATTCTACCGTGACTTACCAGGAAAGTTTGGGGAAATAAAGAGATGCCTAGAGAAAAACAATTTGTTAGTTTCATGTCCATGTAAGAAAAATGATTAAGTCTCTAATAGAAAGGCAAAATTTTGATATGCACAGCAATATAAGCACCTTGGTACAAAGTAAAAATAAAATAACGTATCACAAAGTTTGAGGATTAGTTGATTTTACTACTCAGAAATACATCTGGGCTAAAAGTGTCTCCAAATGTTTCCTTCTCAAAACTTCCATTTTGAGGAACCCTGAAAATGCCGAAAATCATTCCATAAGAGAGTGGAAGAATACAGTGGAGAAATAATTTTATTTGTGAGTCAAAAGGTTATATCAATATTTCAACAACTCATCTATTTTTAATCATCTAAAGGCATGGATCGGGAGGTTTTAAAAATGGTGTTCACTTTTAGTGACTTTAGTTTTATAATTTCCAAACAAATTGTCATAACAAAAAACAGTCTACCATTTAAGAATTTCAGTATTTCTATATTTGAAAAGATAACTCAGAAAGTTCATTAAGTTTTTTTTTTCATTTTAAATACATTTTGGTACACTACAGTTAGGTCACATTCTTTCCTCTTTCCCAGCTCCACCCCTCCCCCCCAACTTCATGTTCCATTTCTCTCTTAATAAAACAAAACCACTTACAGGTGGGTGGTCCAGAGTCTTACACTGACTACATGTTGTACAATTGTGAGTCTCTCTGTTAGTTATCATGTACTCCGAAAAGAAACTTCTCTAATCAGGATTCAGTAATACAGCAATGTGTCATTAGGAATCATTTTATTGCTATGTTGATTTAGGATAGTAATTTTAATAGATTTTTCTCCTAGGGCCCATGACCTATTTAGTTTCAGGTCCTTGACTTCACTATAATGTCAGATACAGGTTCCATCTCCTTGACTTGGCCTTAAATCTAATCAACAGGTAGCTGATAACTCTCACAACAGTTGTCCCACTCTGCTTCAGCTTGACTATCTTGAGATTGTAGATGGCAGAGTAGTTCATGACTATGTGAAATTAGCTATTATTTTTTTTGTGGTAACATATACACTATTTTCTATCACTACCAATGCTAATCAATAAGGAGAAGCTTGTAGTCATGAAACAGCTTGGGTTTTTCATATTTTATAGAAATAGAATCTTATCATCAAGTTGTAGATGGTAACCAACAGCATATCTATAGCTTAAAAGCTAATATCCACATATAAGAGAAAACATACAATGTTTGTTTTCTTGAGTCTGGGTTCCCTCCTTAGAATTACTGTCACTAGCGTCATAAAACCTACAAATTCCATAATCTCATTTTCTTTAATGTCTGAATAAAATTCCATATGAAAATATATAATATTTTTGGTATCCACTTATCAGTTGGCAGACATCTAAGCTGTTTCTAATTACTGGCTATTATGAATACAGCAGCAATTAACGTGGATGATCAAGTAAAACTGTAGTAAGACAGTTTGAAAAGCATCATTTGTTGCTTCAGAGACAATCAAGGAAGAATTAATTTCATTATTGTTTTCCAGAAAATGCCTCAAGACTGTAGGAAATCCATAGTAGTGATACCTTTCTCCATGTGTTATTCTGAAGGGATAAAAGTCTTCAATCTACACATTCTGGAAACAAACAAAAGAACAATTTAAAATCCCAAGACAAGGTCAGCAAAATCATACAGTAAGCAAGAGAACTTGCTATAAAGGCTTTGCTACCTGGAACCCTCACTGGGGAAGAGGAGAACTGACTCCTCTGTGCTGACTTCTTACCCATATTGTAGGAAGAGCACTGCTACAACCATAGTGTTGTAGCTGAGATTAGGCGAAAGAACACTGGATATTCCAGTTAAAAGTAGAAGGGAAACTATGGATGGTAGAGAACTTCCCTCCCTTGGTACTCAGAATATCCTAGTTAAGGTGCTGCTGTAGTGATGAAACACCATGGCTAAAAGCAAGTTGGGAAGGAAAGGGTTTATTTGGCTTACTCTTCCATATTGTAATCAATCACCAAAGGAAGTCAGGGCAGGAATTCCATAGAGCTGGAATCTTGAGGCAAGAGCTGATAAGGAGGTCATGGAAGGGTGCTGCTTACTTACTAGCTCATTATGGTTTGCTCAGGACCACCAACCAGCTCATGGGTGGCACCACTCACAATGTCCTAGGATCCCTCCCATCAATCACTAAATAAGAAAATGCTCTCTAGGCTTGTTTACACACTGATTTTATGAAGGCATTCTCTCAATTGAGGTTCCCTCCTTTTAGATGACACTAACTTGTGTCAAAGTGACATAAAACAATCTAGCAAGAGGTACTGAGAAATCAGGAAAATTTGTTAGTTTTTACAAGGTAAAAGATTATTATTTAATGTGAATAATTTCTTCACTGTTCAAACATCATTTCAAAATAAAATTGTTCCAAAAGAATTAGCTGATAGTTAATAACGCTATTTTGTGTTCTATTCTGGAATGATAATCAAGAATACTTTTATTTTTGATGGAACTCAAAGAAAAATGCCCTGCACCTGAAAATGAGAGGAAAAAAATCACAAACAAATGTCAGAGTATCACAAACACTTAGATCTTAACTTCTAAAAATTTAAAAAGCTTTAAGGTAGTCATCATTCTCATTATAGGGAACGGACATTTAAGGTAGCCTCTCCACTATTGCTTAGGATCCTAGTTGGGGGTCATCCATCCTAGTTGAATCTCTGTACAATTCCCTGGTGTCAGACTTCTCTTTAAACCTATAGTGGCTCTCTCTATTGATGTGTCTCTTTTCTTGCTCTCCTCTATTCCTTTCCCCACTCAATCTTCCTGATCACTCATGTTCTCCTCACCCCTACTCTTCTTCCTACCTCTTTTTCCTACCTCCCTCCCCATGCCCCCCATGCTTTCCATTTGTTCAGGGGCTTTTGTTCCTTTCCACTTCACTGGAGAACTGTGTATGTCTCTCTTATGGTCTTCCTTGTTTCCCAGATTCTCTGGAAGTGTGGATTGTAGGCTGGTAATCCTTTGCTCTATGTCATGAATCCATATATGAGTGACTACATTCCATGTTTGTCTTTCTGTGACTGAGTTATCTTACTTAGAATGGTTTCTTCTAGTTTCATCCATTTGCCTGCAAATTTCAAGATTCCATTGTTTTTTTTTTCCATTGAGTATTACTCCCTTGTGTAAATGTACCACATTTTCTGTATCCATTCTTCGGTTGAGGGGCATCTAGGTTTCTTCCAGGTTATATCTATTACAAATAATGCTGCTATGAACATAGTTGAACAAATGTCCTTGTTGTATGAATGTTCATACTTTTAGCATATGCTTAAGAGTGGAATTGCTGGATCTTGAAGTAGACCGGTTCCCATTTTCCGGAGAAACCGCCATACTGATTTCCGAAGTGATTGTACACTCACCAGCAATGGAGAAGCATTCCCCTTTATCCACATCTTCTCCAGCATGCCTCTCATTAAACGCCATCCTAGAGTGTTCATCCAGTAGAAAATGGAAGCAGCAGCAGAGATCCACAGCCAAGCACTGAGCTAAACTCCTCACATCCAGTTTCAGAGAGGGAGGAGTGACAAACAAAGTGGTCAAGACCACATTGGGAAAACCCACAGAAACAGCTGAACTAAGCAAGCAGGAACTCATGGTTACCAGACTGACAGCTGGGGAACCAACATAGGACCAAACCAGGCCCCCTGAACATGGGTGTCAGTTAGGAGCACTGGACAGTCTATGGGGCCGCTGGCAGTGGTGCCAGGATTTATCCCTAGTGCATAAATGGACTTCAGGAGCCCATTTCCCATGGAGGGATACTCTCTTAGCCTAGATATTCAAAGGAGGGCCTAGGCCCTGCCCCAAATGATTTGACAGATTTTAATGATTCCTCATGGAAGGCCTCACCTTCCCTGGGGAGTGGATGAGGGTTGAGATTGGGGTAGGGATCATTGGGGGACATGAGAGGATGGGAGGGAGAGAGAACTGGGAATGATAAATAAAATATGATTGTTTCTCATGTACATAAAATTTATATAAAAAAGAAAAACAAAACAAGCAAAAAAGACACAAAGTGTCAACTCTATAAATAAATGTTTGGCTTTAACAAAAGTAAAGTCTTCAGCACCTTAGTAGACATTGGTAAGAAAGTGAAAATGTGACATAAGACAGATTATATTTGTATTAATGAGTAAAGAACTTGTACCCAGACTATAAAAAATAGAAAAAAGAAATCCCTTCACTTGTGATAAAAAAATTTAAAAATCTGTATTTTGGGGCTTGGGAGATAGTTCAGTGATTAAGAGCAATAGGTATTCTCACAGAGGATCCTGGTTCTATTTCCAACACCCACACGGCAGCTCACAACCTTTTGGAACTTCAGTTTTTTTCTTTAATTAAATTAGAAACAAGTTTGCTTCACATGTCCCTCTCCCTCCCTTCCTCTCCTGCCCCCCTTTCAAACTCCCCCAACCCCTCCTGCAATCCCCAATCCACTCCCCAAGGAGGGTGACTTAAGGGATCCCATGCCTACCTCTGCTTCCACATATACCAGGCATACATGTAGTGATTGAAATGTTTTCAGACAAAGCACAAATACATATTCAATGAATAGGTAAATATTTGGAAAAGCTTTGTGTATAAGGAGAACAAATACAATAGCTCTATGACTTTAAGGAGACAGAAAAACACATTTTCTAAATTCGGGGGGAAAATAACAGTGAGAGAAAATCATTAGCTGCTTGAAGAATGTTTAGAAAATTTTCTAATATTTGTTAGGTTGAAAAAGTTAAGTAATATTACAACATAATACTTTTCATTACATAGAAGCTATGCATAATTTCTATAATATTCATGTAAATTAGATTTCTTCATCTTAAAGCACTGCAATTAGCTGACCTTTCTCCCTGTGTTTCTACCAATCTGTTTCCTCATTATTGATATTATTCATTTTACATGTCTCTTATTTCTTGTCTTTGATACAGGGCAATTCATTCTTTCAAACAATCAGCATAGCATCAATATTGATATGAGAGTCATCTGGCAGCTCAATAGACATCATTAGAGTTGGAGCCATGAAAGGGATTTGATTACAGTGATTTCAGAGTTTTGATCTGTAAGTTGTTGATAACAAGAAAATCGAGGGTGAGCCCTTTGTTAAGAATTTGAATATAGGCTTCATAATTGTGGGTCTGAGTCAATGGATTAAAAAAATAGAAAATGTACGAACTTAATCTACTGTTAAACAGACAATATGAAAGTGATAATTATAAATTATTGATAAATGACTCATCTAATACAGGACCTAAACAAATTATAGAAGCAATAACCACACTGCTTAGTTTGATATTTTTAAAACTACTTTATGTGATATTATGTTTTCAATAGCAGATTAATATATGTTACAACTAGGAATTAGAAGACATAAAGTGTTCCTTGAGGAATCCTTCATTCTTTTAACTGATTTGCATGTTACTTTTTACATGGAGTTTTAATTAGGGCTTGTATGCTGTAGTAAAACAACATGACCATAGGCAACTTGAGAAGGAAAGTGTTTATTTCATCTTAAAACTAGTGGGTCACACCCCATCACTGAGGCAATTAAAAGCAGGAACACAAGTAAGCTATGAAGGCAGAAATGAATGCAGAAGCCATGGAGAAGTGCTGCTTACTGTCTTATACATAGAAGTGACCTGCCCAAGGTTGGCACTGTCCAGAGTGAACAAACTTCATATGAAAGAAAGTACGTAGTATTTGTCTTATTTGGTCTGCTTTACTTCACTTAATATAATGACTTCCAGTTTCATCCATTTTCCTGAAGATGTCATTTGAGTCAGGCAGTGGTAGTGTAAAAGTGACTTTAATCCTAACACTCAGGAGGCAGAGGCAGGTGAATCTCTGAGTCAAAGACCAGACTTGTCTACACAGGATGGCCAAAGCTACACAGAGGAACCCTGAAACAACCCTGTCTTAGAAAGAGAGAAAGAGAAAGGGAGAGAGAGAGAGAGAGAGAGAGAGAGAGAGAGAGAGAGAGAGAGAGAGAGAGAGAGAGAGAGAGAGAGAGGAGAATTTTTAAAGTATACATGCAATTCCATATTATATATTAGGCACATTTTCTTTATGTATTTTTAAAAATTACATGCAATGCATTTTTATCATATTTTTCCCATTCCTCAAGTCCTCCCATATCTTCCCCTCCTCCCTATCCTTTCAATGTCATGTTTTCTTTCTCAAAGTCCATCTCTGTCGCTCTCCATCTCTTTTTCAAAAACAAAGACTAAAACAAATTTAAAAGGAAGAAAATGGAACATTTCTTTGTTTCTCAGATATTTGAGATACAGCTATTGAAAATTCTCTGTTTATATCAGTACCCCATTTTTAATTAGAATATTTGTTTTTGCATCTAGCTTATTGAGTTCTTTATATATTTGTTCTCTGTTAAATGTGGAGTTGATAAAATCTTTTCATATTCTATAGGTTGCTGTTCTGTACTATTGACAATGTCCTTTATCTTACAGAAGCCTTTTGGTTTTATGAGGTCCCACTTACTAATTGTTGCCTGCACTTTTGGTGTTCTGTTCAGAAAGTTATCTCCTGTTCAACTACATTCAGGGATATTGCCCTCTTTCTCTTATATCAGATTCAATGTATCTGGATTTATGTGAGGTCTTTTATTCACTACTACTTGAGTTTCGTGCAGGGTGATAAATATTTGGTTTCTTCTACGTGCAAATATCCAGCTAGACCAGCACCATTAATTAAAGATAATTTTTTTCTCCATTCTGTATTTCTGGCTTCTTTATCAAAAATCAAGTGTCCATAGGGGTGTGGATTTATATCTGGGTCTTCAATTCCACTTATCATTGTTTCTGTTTATATGCTGATACCAAGCAGTTTTTTATTGTTATACAACTTGTAAATTGGAGGTGAAGATATCTTCAGCAATTCTCTTATTGTTTACGATGGTGTTAGCTATTCTGGGTTTTTTGTTTTTTCATATGAAGTTGAGAACGGTCCTTTCAAGGTCTTCAAAAAATTATGTTGGAATTTTAATGGGAAGTGCATTGAATCTGTAGATTACTTTTGGTAAGATGACCATTTTTACTATGTTAATCCTACTGATCCATGAGCATTGGATATCTTTCTATTTTCTGATACCTTCTCCAATTTCTTTCTTCAAAGACTTGGCAGTTTTATCATATAAAACTTTTATTTCCTTGGTTAGAGTTACCCCAAGTTATTTTATATTGCTTGGGGCTATTGTGAAGGGTGTTGTTTCCCTGATTGCTTTCTCAGCCCATTCCTCATTTGTATATAGGAGGGCTAATGATTTTTTAATTAGTCATGTATCAAGCTACTTTACTAAAAGTGTTTATCAGCTGTAAGAGTTCCCTGGTAAAAATATTTGCAGCTATGTATACTACCATATCATCTGCAAACAGTGATATTTTGATTTCTTCCTTTACAGTTTGCATTCCTCTCAAAATCAAGAGATATTTCTAATGTCTCTCATGACAAATTGGTTAACTCTTCCATGTCTAGCTAAGTTACTAAAACAAAAGTAATGTATTTTGAAGTGTGCTACAAGAAAGCAAATTTATCTCAGTAGAATACTGGTTTTGACAAGTTCTTTATATTGCCCTAAAATATTGTGTCCTGCCTCCTTGACAGTAACAACCCTACCAGAATAACCAGACCTTGCTGTTAAAGGTTCAGTTTTATCTGAATTCACTAGTCTCAATTCTAAACTGTCATTATTCCATTATATTGTACATTAACCTCAAGAATTTGATATACCACATGTCAGTTGAATATTCCACATATAAAGTACCTTTTGTCATAATTTTTCATTGATTCTATAATCCATACAGCTGCAACCTACATTAAGAACCATGGATCCTCAAGAGACTAAGAGAGGTTCAAACACATAGAATACAAAAAACAAAACAAAAAAGCAAATAGATATAAATTGAGTAAATAAAATTCTGTCTGATTTTTAGTGTATATATTATCCAATCCATTTATATAAAACTCCATGCCCAGAATATTATAGTTGTCATATAAATACAAACCAACAAAAAAGCAAAGTGCTATGACAAAGGATAGACAGCATGTACCAGGAACTTTTCAGAAAAAGCAAGCAAACTAAGACTTGAATCATGGCCGCGAGTCAGCACCTCCCTATGGTATGTCATACAAAGGTCTGGTGACAAACACCAGAGTTACCACCGGGTAGTGATGAAACATGTCAGGAAGGCCTCCTGAAGTCTAGTCCCTTTGAAACATTCAGATGAGCAGTTACACAGGGGTAGAGTACCATGGATTAGGTTTCATAAGAGGCCTCTAGCTTCTCCTAGGCCTTTACCATATCATGACATTAACATGAGAATGGTTCACAACTAAAGGAAGGCCAGACTCCCTGGAGGTTACACAGAGCAGTGTGATGGAGTGCTGGGAAATGCTCTCTTTCTCAGCACCTTGGGCTTATATTGTCAAGAGCAGCACAAGCACAGCAAATGTCTCTTTCCAAAGTAACATCTTCCCACAAAACCTCAATTATTAAACAATTCAGATGTTCTTGGGGTATAGGCAGAAGAATAGAAATAGTTATAGACAGGGGAAGAGAAAAATGGCTACTGTAACCAGCATTCTTCCTGCCAGCCTGGTCCCAGGAGAGCTTCAACCCCAAATAACACACAGAGATGAGATTCTATTAGTTACAATGCTGTCAGTCAATGTCCAGGGCTTCTCATTGGCTAGTTCTGTCTTAAGTATTAACCCATGACTACTAATATATATTTCTATAAGGACTTATCTTTCTGAGGACGGCATCCTGATGTGTCCTCTCTTCCCCAGGATTATATGGCAACCCCTACTCTTGAATACATTTCCCAGAATCCCCTTTGCCTCCTAGTCCCACCTATCTTACTTCCCTACCTGCCAACAGTTCTGTATTAATTGTCCAGTAGGACAACATATACACAGAAGGACTTCCCCCATTATTTCTCTTTTCTGCCTAAACAAAAAGGCTTTAACTTTAACATAGAAAATGTATAACAAGGCCGTTATTAAGTAAGAACTATAAATACAATATTTAGACCATTAATATATAATAAGATTTAAATAAAATATCATCTATCCTATCTTTGTGAGTCTATGTAACTTTATCTTCTATCATAACTAAAGCATACTATAATTACCTGTCTTTAACTCCATCAAAGACCACAGAAGGATAATATATAAACACTAGAAATGACAGAGACATATTGCTATCTGGACAGTCACCCAAAGTTCATCTGTATCATTGGGGCATCTATCTTCAGTCCATAGGCCACAATGTGTCTGTCAGACTTCTTAGCAAAGCAGGAAATTAACTGTCCATCTGTATTGGCAGTTTGTCAGTCATTTTTCTGTGTCCTGCAGAACGTCTGGCAGACACTTCCATGATGTAGGAACCCTGTAGCAATGTCCATCTTGAATCAGCAGTCACTTTCCTGTGGGTCCTGTATGCCCAGTTTATACAGCAACAGGCAAACAGTCCAGGCAAGAGCAGTTTTTACCCAAATGGTTAATCTTGCCATGTTGAAAGCCAACTCTATAACAAGTTTCTTTGATGCCCATGTTCCTCTCAGATGTAATTGGTGTGCCAGAAGTAGTTGTGTCATACATTAATGAAAAACCCTAAACCATTTAAATGCCATATGTTGTGTAGGTCTTTGAAAGATTTGAAGAAAATCTATCCATCTCAAATATATCTCTATATATCTAGAAAACCTAACTAAACTAACTGTAAGTTATGACTATTATAGGTAACTATCTATAATCTGTACTTAATTATACATTATATCTTTAAAAGAGCTATATAAACACAATATCTAAACAAGAAGATATATATATATATATATACATATACCTATATATCACAAAATTGACCTTAAATTTGTATCAATAAATGAAAATCCATATCAATACAAAGTATTCATTTCTATGTCATATTATCTTTTTTCCCTTTAGAAAGAGATTGACTATGATCATTGCCATTTATTAGCAACTCCATTTAAATGAAAACAAAAATGTATAAACAATATTTGGGAATTTGGTCGTCATTCATTCCAAACTGCCTCCTGCTGGTTGGGGACACTGTCCATACCCTGGGGATCATGACAAAACACAGATACTTGGCTAAGTCCTTGTTTTTTGTAGTCTGTAAGGCTGCATCATCTCAGCTGTTTTAGATGCTGGACCCCTGGGACACTGCTTCTGTAAGTCTTGCTTTGTCAAACCATAGAAGCCTGGAAGGAATCCACATCCCTTCATTGTCTATAGAAACACAAATAAAATCCCTTTTCCAAAGTAACACATCTTTATATTTAAATTTTTAAGTCAAGGCATTTTCAAAAGGTATAAATTGGATTAATTCAGCAGCATTTATACTCAAGTGTATTTCAGCAATTGTTCCTTCTTTAGCAATTGAACAACCGAAGGATAACACAACAGCATGCAGTATCCAGACTCTCTGTGTATTTCCCATCTTTACGTGGTTTTTTATTACTCTGTATCTTGTACTTTTATTTATTTATTTATTTATTCATATTTTCTCTGAAACAGGGTTTCTCTGTGGAAATCTGCCTGCCTCTGCCTCTGGAGTGCTGGGATTAAAGGCATGTGTCACCACAATACAGCTTCTCTATTTCCTTTAGCACTATCCTGTTTCTTTTTCTCTGTCAAGCCTACATATATGTTTAAACTCACTGTAAACCTTTTAGAGGCTTTATTTTTATCTGAATCTGACTTTATTGTAAATCCTTATGTTTTCCTGGCCACGTTGCTTTTATCTGTTAAATAACATTGCTAAAATCAAAGTCGCAGCTGTTTTAACTATTGCCTTTCCAAGATGACGGGCATAAGCTTACTGCCAGCAATGGCCGAACAAGCCTCTGCCCAAATAATCCTACGACCAAGAAGTCCTGCTTCTCTCTGTTCTTTTGATTTTAAAATTCCCTTTTTAAGCTCTTGTTATGCGAAAATTAGTGCCCCAAGTCTGTTCAGTCATGATGTAGGATGCCAGAGGGATAAGAGGTCTGGACTCTTTCTCCTGAAAGAGAAGACCACATGCAAATACTCAGATTAGCAGTTATGGATTAAAAATTAAGTAAGAGCTAGCCAATAAGAAACCAAGCAAATGGCCAAAAACTTCATAATTAATATAGTGTTTCCTGTGTTATTTGGGGGCTGAGACAGCTGCGGGACCCAGGCTATATTCATGGAATAAGGCCAATCCATCTGAAATCATCCTTGAGGAATTAGACCTAATTATATGTTAGTGACATGTTCAGTTTTAAACATAGTTTATTTGTAGGATCATAATAAGATTCTTATGCACTTCAGCATAAGATGTTTGAAAAACAAAGTATTTTATTCAAATACTTAGCCATTCTAACTTTACTAAGCATATCATTAGTATTCAGTACTCCATGTAGTTCACCATACAGAAACAACACAAATACAATAAAAAACAAAACCTAGTCCCACAGAGACAGTGATTAAAGACTCACAAAGTTCATTCCTGCCAGGTCCTGGGAACTTACTGGCACTCTAAGCTCTAACTGTCTGAATTGATTTTTTTGGAAAGCAATCTCCATATTCTTGGAAATAGGTTTTAGTTAATTAGCTAATAGTTAGTTAGCTAGGTAGTTGTTTGTTTGTTAGTTGTCAAACAGCCTTTTATTTATACCACATGGAGTTTACTCATTTAATTTTCCAAAACCTTACAGAATATAATTATAGATGTGATATCTATTCAAATATGTCTTGTTAATAAAAGTCAACATTATGTGACTTCACAGCCAAATACTGCTTTTTAATAGTCTTCCCTGAAGAGATTAATTTCTTCAATCTTCTTCAGAAAGCGTCATAAAACCATGGGTCTTAAATTGAGCGCAAATGTGTTTCTTCAGTTACATTATACCAGAAAATGCCAGAAAGAATCAGCATGCAACCTAACATAGAAGTGACTTATTTTCCAGGAATTCCCTGGATAATCTAAAAGCAATTTGTTTACATCTACTTTGCTGTGAATTCAATTCAAAAAATTGGAAACAATATGAAGGACTGAGAATTGAAAGACCAGTATTCCCAATCTTGGCTTTGTGCCTTAACAATCATTGTAACTTGCAAATCTATAAAGTAAGGGTTATCTATAAAACAGGGATCACTTTACCATATGGTCTACTTACCTTGCATATGCTAAATTATGGTACAAACTATTGATCGCCTACTATAGAATGTTTTTCTCCTTCAACTATACATTCTTCCTTTTATCATCACGTAGGTATGATCAGTATCCTACATATCAGGTCCCAGTAAGTAAAGTGTTTTAACTCTGTCTTCTATGATTCCATGATCAGATGTAAGAAAGATTCATGGAATCAATACAATGTTTCATTATTGTAATGAGGGAAAAAGCCCAAGTTGTATATGAACACAGAGCTCTTTAGTGGTAAGAAAAAATTACATAAAGATGGACGTATGTTTGGTGACTTCAAATATGAGTCTCTCTCTCTCTCTTTCTTGCTCTCTCTTCAGATTACATCTAACTGCCTACTTTAATGAATACTTGTCTTCCTTAATGATTCGTTACTTCAGACAATACAAGCATGCCCTTAAACAATATTTCCCTCTGATTACATGGCAGTAACCCAGTTGTCTAAATGAAAACACTTCATCTCTTATAGTGTGAGATGGAATCACAGGATTACATTGGAATATGGGAATGGCCTAAAGATATACAGACAATAATGTCCTCCAACGGGGCTACAGCTCTACAGCTCCTACCTCTCAAAAGAAGGTCTATTTTTAAAAGGGGACTATTTGAGAGTAGGAGAGGGATCATGTGGTGTGGGGGGGGGATAAAAACAGAGAGTGATGAGGAGTGAGTACAATTTATAACTCATGGAGCATTTTAAAAAACTATTTGATAATGTCTGTAGATGTCATAGGACTTTATCACAGCCCTCTTTTAAAATGGGCTTACGTGTTTCTTTCAGTATATTTTCAAACTAGATGACAATATTTTTGCATATATTATGACACACTGGCTCAAATGTCTACATCAGCAAACTTTCAACAGTGCATTTTGACCAGGCTCTGATGACACAACCAGAACTGTACACTCAACCAGATCCTTAGATTTAGATTTTAATATAGAATAATGCATATGTCATCTTTTCAGAATGGTCATGTGACTTAGTCCACACAAACAAACAACAAATTGCAAAATCATTACAGGAAGCATTTCACAAAGTTAGCAGATTTGACAGCTAACTTCAAGGCAATGGTTATGAAACACATACGCTACAAGGCACATGCTAATGAATAGTGAGCTAATTTCAAATAATCTCTAACATATACTTTATACAAAGAAAACCCATGAATTAGAACTAGAGGTCACACTATAAGTTTTACTTTCATAGATTCAATAAGGCAGGCATTTTAGATCCTTTGTATTCAGTATATTTAATTTTTCTGATTGAATCAATGATGGCAGTCTGATGTGGCTTATTTCAAATACCCACCACAACATAAAGAAAACAGTTCTAAAGCATATCCAATTGTAGTTTTTCTATTGCTTCTAATGATAGTAGGATCTCCCCTGTGACCTTAACACTAGCTAGGTGCTTCTCTCCATACTGGAACATTTCTGAGCAATTTTTAACTGTAGTTTTTTTGTTTTGGTTTTTTTTTTTGGCTGGAATTTGAATACTCCTTTTCTGGAGCCACTCATCTTGCTCCTAGCTGACTGTGGCATACAATTAGAGATGACAAATACATCTCACTTTCAGTTCTGACCTTTGAAGATTAGTAAGCACTCCCTGAAGTGCTGTGTCATTGTGTCCTTTTTCTGTAGTAAGGTAATAATTATGGTCTGAGCAAAATGTACTGTATTCTTTATGACGTCAACCATACACACTGAACAGAGCCATGATAATTTGTCTTTGCTAAGTGTAGGGGATGTTGTGTTGAAAGAGTGATTCATGGGAAAACATACATATTTTATAAAGATATCTAAAAACAAATTACACATGAAATAATGCATAAGTAAATCATGAACTATCAAAGTAGTGGACAGATCTTTGGGAAGGAGAAAACTCAGAGGGATGAATTAAAGTGATATGCAGTAGTGATGTACAGTAGGATTAGCTGATGATCAAGAGACAGCAACACATTAAACAACCTCTCAGACACCATTTGGAGCCCCTGGCAACCCAAGCAGGAGAGCTAGCTTGTGTGGGTAGATAAACACAAACTTGCAGTTTTATGCAATTCAAGTTTTAACAAAAATATTATAATACTGGAAGTCAGAGACCACAGGCAAAGCAAGAATTGCAGATATCCCCACTCCTGACATGTCTGCAGCTTTCTTTGGCCCATTAGTATGCTCACTGAACTTGATTAATTCATTTTTTTACCTCCAGTGAACATATGCAATCACTAATTCACACAAAAAGGAGCTGTCTCAATGTATCTTTTGTCCTCAGTTAGTATAAGCCACTTGGCATTCTTCATGAACTATAAGACACACAATTTCAAGTCTGATTACCATAAGTTTTTCGACATATTATATACTTTTGAGAGCATAGTTTGGGACTGTATCATACCCATTACTAATACATATGTTAGCAGGTCAGCCATAAGCATGTTTTTAAGATTTCTCTGGTTACTTTGCGTCTTTTAAACCTGTGGCCAACCTCTGGTAAAGACACATTGATTTCTGAGTCAGATGCTAATCATGTCTGTCTTAGTTAGGATTTACAGAGCTGTGGTGAAACATCATGACAATGGCAACTCAGTTACAAAGGAAAATGCTTAATCGGGGCTGTCTTGCAGCTCAGAGATTAAGTCCATTATTGCTATGGTGGGAAGCATGGCTACATGTAGGCAGTCATGGTGCTGGAGAGGTTGGGAGGGTTGTTGGGAGGTGCGGGAGGAGGGGCGGGAGAGGAGCTGGGATTGACATGTGAAGCAAGCTTGATTCTAGTTTTAAAAATGTAATTTAAAAAAAGAAGAGAGAAAAGACTTCTCCATCTGAATGTGTGCAGACAGCAGAAAGGGACAGTGGCACTAGGACTGCCTTGAGCATCTGAAATCTCAAAATCCACCCCCAGTAACATATTTCCTCCAACAAGGCCACACCTGTTGATAGTGCCACTCCCTATGGACCTTTGGTGGACATTTTCATTTAAACCAGCACACACACTATATGCTTACTTTTCTACTTTTTCCTTTTCAAGAATTATTAGTTTTTATTCATGTGCATATGCCTGCATGCTTTTCTTGAGCACCAAGTGCATAGGGATGCCTCAGAGGAGCAGACGGTGTTGGATCCTCTACAACTGAAGTTATAAGCAGCAGCAGCAAACCAACCAACATAGGTATTGGGACCTGAAAGCATAAAGCTCTGAACTGCTGAGCCATATCTCTGGCCCAGCTCTTTTATTTCTTGTAGGTTACATGATGTGATTGTAAAGATGTTACCACTCCAATATAGTAATTAAATGTTATATTTTTGCATTTAAAATTTTGCCTCATCTGGAAATTAATTTTCATTTTGGCTGTTCTAAATGCATGTTAATTTTTCAATGATAATGATTACCCATGTTTAATGGGTACAGGGCAATATTTCAAAACATATATAAGATATATAATAATAAGGTAAATGGCATATCTGTTGTTACCTTAAACACTTGCCGTATTTGTGTATTTGAACATTTAAATATTTTTTCTCGTAACTATTTTGAAATAGTCTATTAATGATACTAAACCACAGCAACCCTACTGCGCTAGCCAGAACTTTAGAAGGAATTCTTTCCTTTGGCCACTGCATCCATTACTTAAGTTTCCTCCATACCTCTCTCCACTCTTTCCAAACTATGACAGTTGTATTCTCTTCTTCTGCAACAGCAACATTTGTGTTTCCTGGTATAGAACCTGAGGCATGTGCATCTTTGCCTCTGATTTAATTCATTTATATATCTCAGAGCTCCCTTTTTAAATTATTCTTTTTAGGCTAGAAACAATCTTGTTTCACATGTCCATCGCAGCTCCCTCTCCCTCCTCACTTCTCCTCCCCCCTCCCCACCAGGTCCCCCAGTCTCCACCCCGATCCCCAAGGAGGGTGAGGCACTCCATGGTGGATCTCCAGTAACTGTCATTTTATCCAGGGCAGGACCTAGGCCCTCCCTTAAGAGCCTCCCATATTGTGGCATGGGCACTCAAAGTCTATTTGTACACCAGGGATAAATACTACCCTAGGCCTCCTCACTGACACCCACATTCAGGAGGTCTGGGTCAGTCCCATGCTTTCCACACAGCCATCAATCTGGAGTCCAAGAGCTCCACCTTGTTCAGTTCAACTGTTTCTGTGGGTTAAACCAGCCCAGTCTTAGCTCGTTTGTCCATCAGTTCTCCCTTTCTGACACTGGATTCCAGGAGTTCAGTTCAGTGTTTGTCTGTGGGCATCTGCCTCTTTCTTTCATCAGTCGCTGGATGAAGGTTTTGTTTTCTAGACTCTCTGGCAATCGGATTGTATGCTGGCACTCCCCTGATTCATGTCTCAAATCCATAAATGAGTGAGTACATACCATGCTTGTCTTTTTGTGACTGGGTTCCCTCACAGAGTATGGTTTCTTTTAGTGTCATCCATTTGCCTGCAAATTTCAAGATTCCATTGTATTTTCTGCTCAGAGCCCCTTTTATGTTGTACCAACTTACAAAATATAATGGTTTAAAAGACTGACTCTAGCCTGGCATTGGTGGCACAAGCCTTTAATCCCAGCACTCGGGAGGCAGAGGCAGACGGATCTCTGTGAGTTCAAGGTCAGCCTGGTCTACAGAGCCAGTTCCAGGACAGCCTCCAAAACAATACAGAGAAACCCTGTCTTGAAAAACAAAAACAAACAAACAAACAAACAAAAAACACTGAATCTATTCAACTGTGTATTTAAGCAACATTGTCTTTGCTCATTCTTGTATCAGTAGAAACCTAGGTTGATTCTATATCTTGTTTAGATCGAAGGTGTCTTTATATGATGTCTTTTCCCTAAAGCATGCATTCCCAGTGTGAATTCGGGTCGTTGTCTTATTTTTAAACTCTTATTTGTTTTGTGTGGTTAAATTTTTTGAGTTCCTTGTATTTTCTGGGTGTGAATATCTTTTAACTTTAAGATTTAGCAAATGTTTCCTCTCGCTTTTCAGGTATTCTCTTCACTGATATCTCCTCACAGTATGGGGTCTTCTTGCTTTAATACAACAACATTTATCAGTTTTTGCCTTGTAAAATGATCTTCTGTAGTCATGGCTGGTGTTAAATACATAAAACAGGAAATTTATATCTCAGTTTTGCTTTTACATGATTCATATTAGCCCAATATTCTTAGCCGTGTGTTAAATTGTTAAAAATTATTAATATAATTTAGTTTATGAAAATATGTATCATTTAGTGGAAATAGAAGGTTACATTTTCACTTGGTCCAAAATACATTCTGAGTTTGTCAATTTTTATTTGCCTTAGTAAATGACATATTCTTTTTATTTTGATAAAATACTGTGCATTTTACAATTTCTACTGTTTCTTTAACAAAATCTTGATCTTTTGTTGGTATTAAATTTGAGTTGTTAATTTTTATTTTTCTAACAAAATCCTTTCTAATAATAGAGAGACTATAAATGTAAAATGATTGACTTTTCTTTTCTATGATGTCTGGTTTTCTGTCATTTTATTAATTTCTGTTTTTGGGTTGTTTTCAAGTCCATATCACTTTTGATCCAATTTTAGGTAATGTTTTACATGTATTCTTTTACAATGTCTTTGAATTGCTCCTGTCACTCTACAATTGTTCTTGTATGTGCTCCTCTCTTGGGCACAAACGTCAGATGCTTAAGAAGCTTGAATTGGTGCCATGACCATGGTATTTCATCTACTCTCTTGAATTCCAAATTCAGCTCCAAAGTTGAACTTGGATTCTTCATGGCATAAGAGTAAACAAATGGCAACCACAGTTGCATCTGGATTGACGTAAGCAATTTTATTTAACTTGATATAAGTAAGGCTCATTATCTAGTTTTTTTTCTGAATTATCAACTAACTACATACAACATATTCAGATTACCTACACAATTGCTCTAATGATTCTTTCTCTGTCTACTAAAATAAGAATAAAGAGATGAAAGAGAAGGGAGAACAGGAGAAGGTAAATTTTTGCTGAGAGTGTGTTAGTGTTGTTAAATGCAGGGAAAAAAATCTGGGCAACAACGTAGAAACATTCAAAAAGAAATGTATGAAGATATTGGACAAGTTTTTCACAACAGGAAGAGTATTTCTTACACAGTTAATAAAAGTCCTGAACTGCAACAATTCTCAGCTGCTGACATATTTGCTGTATTCTACGGTAGCTATTGAATCTCACGTTTTTCTACTGTTTGTTTGGGATGGCCTCTAACTCACTCTTTATCCAAGGACATTCATGAATTCCAGAGTCTCCAGTCTCTGGCTCCAATGATAGCATTCCAGCCATGGGCCAATATGTGTGACTCATTTATGTATACATACTAGACTTGATGATTTAAGGGGGAGTCGTGATTTTGCGGTAGGCAGGAGGTTTGATGGAAGATCTTGGAGGAATTCAGAGAGAACGGTGAATGTAATGAAAATAATTTGTATGAAATTTTTAAAGAATGATATTTTAAAAGTGGAAATGATGCAGTTAAAATACATGATCACGAATACAGGGTAATTTTGTTTGTCAGTTGCCAAGGTGTATTTTGCCTTTCATGCTAACATCAAGTTCATAGTTTCCTGTTACAGCTCCTTTGTGATGGATTATCTGTGAGCGTCTGTGAGCGCTACCTCATACCTGCCTCTCTCTCTGTCTCTGTCTCTCTGTCTCTCTGTGTCTCTCTGTGTCTCTGTCTCTGTCTCTCTCTCTCTCTGTCTCTCTCTCTCTCTCCAACTGTGTGATGAGTGTCTGTGCACGTACCTGTGTGTGTGTGTGTGTGTGTGTGTGTGTGTGTATTTGTGTGTATGTATATGCCTGTGTTGGGATACAGGGTGTCACTGGGTAGACCAGGCTGGCCTCACACTTCCATGATCCTTCTCCCTCTGTCTCTCAAGTGCTGGGAGTGCTACCATGTGTCACGTTGCCTTTCTATCATTATCCTAGAGTAAGTGAGAATTGCACTAAACCGTGGAATTGATTATGAAACAAGCAATTATAAAACTTTCTTGTTTTCCCAATAGACTTCTGAATCCTGAAGTTGGAGTAATTTTCTTCCTGAAGAGACATTTAATTGTGCATATCCAGAGATTACACAGAAGGGAGAAAGGACGTAAATGAAGCTATGACAACACGCACACCGATTCTATTTTTTTCCTGTTGAAAAAACGTTAAAGAAGAATGGAGAGACCAGCAAAATGAAAAATACATGCATGTTACCTAGATTTGAGAATTGTTAAAAATGTTTGTTTTAACTATACTGTTTTAAAATGTGACTTAAATTATAGGTCTCATTACATTTTCACAGTCAATATCGTCATCATGAATATCTAAAAACTGAAATCTGCTTGTAAGCATACTATGGTTATCACACATAACAAAAGGACTGTGATTCTTTTTTTCTAAGACTAACCTCACACTCACACCTCTTATTTTCCTAGCATCATTCAATGCTGGCTAAATGGATAATTAGCCATTCAAGAAATAATGGATTGCTTTTTGTTGTCACAGCTTCTGAGATTCTAGTCATCTTACAGTTTTCCATTTCACGAGGCTGAACATGAATGCTTTCCTTTCCCTACAGATTTATCTACCTAACTTCTGCATCAACACAATTGCTTTTTAGTAGTGACATTGGCTCTTCAATTACTTCGTGCTACCTGAAAAGATAGATTTTACATCTGTAAGATCAGTTGAACTCAATCTTCAATGATTTTGGTAAGTTTTACTAAAATTTTAGGCTATGTATCTTGGACCTTTGACCATGTCACATTAGGAAGACCTACAGGTTCTACTTTCCCACCATTGTAGTGATAGGACTTACCTCTAACTTTATTGAGTCACAGTGCTCAATGCTAATGCCACTTTCCCCTTCCAACAGCAAATGATCCTAGAAAGGTATCTAACCAGAAGTTTTAGAATGCAGTGAAGACCCCTCATAATAAAGTATATTTTAAATATTAAAAACTGAACATTAGGAAAAAACATAACTCAAAATAAATTTATTGACTATTATTTTTCATTAAAGATATATTTATCTTTATATTTATATGTCTACAGTGTTCTGTCTAAAGCATGCCTACACAACAGAAAAGGGCATCAGATCCTATTACAGATAGTTGTGAGCTACCATGTCGTTACTGGGAATTGAACTGAGGACCTCTGGAAGAACAGCCAGTACTCTTAAACTCTAAGCCATCTCTCCAGCCCCAACTGTCATACTTTAAGTAGAGAATAGATGTATTTTCCTTACCAACAAGATAGTTTCAACCCTGAAACCTCTTCTGTATTAAAGATCAATATTAATGCTCAATTTTCCTTTACCAGTCATCAGAGAGGAAAGGTGATTGCAACAGTGACAAATATGTTTTGTTATATGTTTTTTCAGTCTTTCTTTCAAAATAATGTTATATACACATGGGTTTTCATATTCTGAAGCAATCCACAGTACTGCTACGGTCCTTCTCTACTTGATGCCTATGTAGTTGTAAAATCAAGAGCCTGAACAGGCCATCTTCTGTAAACAGGCAAGACCTCAAGAGAAGGGGTTGGGACAAGAATCCAGCCACAAGCTTTCAACCTACAATTTTTCCTGCTTTTAGAATGTTCTAGGACAGAGACTAGCAGAATAGTCACCAAAAAACAAAACAAAACAAAACAAAAAACAGAGACTTCATTCAGCAACTGATGGGAACCGATGAGCTATCCCCCGGACAAACATTAAGTGGAGCTCTGCAGAGGAGCAGGGGGAATTATAGAAGGAACCAGGAAGGTCAGGGACACCATGAGAACACAACCCACAGAATCAACTAACCTGGACTCATGGGGGCTCTAGGAGATTAGGGACCCTGTAGGGATCTGACCTAGATCTTCCACATGTGTGTTATGACCGAGTAGTTTGGTGTTCTTGTGGGACTTCTAACAGTGAGAATGGGAAATGTCTCTGACTCTTTCACCTGCTTGTGGGACCCCTTTCCTCCTACCATGTGGCCTTTTCCAGCCTTGATATGATGGTATTATTGTATTATATGGTATTATTGTAACATATTATGCCATGCTTGGTTCATGTCCATGGGAGGCCTGCCCTTTTCTGAGGGGAGACTGAGGGTATGTGGATCTGGGGGAGAAGAGAGGTGAGGGAGAGATTGGGTGGGAGGGGGGTAGAGGAACCTGCAATCAGGATGTAATATCTGTGCCAATATTAATAAGAGTAACAATAAAGCTGACTTTGATGGCTTTGCATCAGTTCTCTTCTCTTCTGCTTTTGTCAAAATAAGCTATTTTATGGTTTTCCTAGGCTATCTGTGTCCAAACTGAAGTCTGCAAGTTCTCCAAGAAACCCTGGTCCCCATAAGTAGTGGGGTTTCATGCTAGTTATAGGCCACCATGTTCCTTGTCAGCGGACGTCATTACTTCCAGGCTTTCTCAGTAGTCTGAGTACAAAACGCATAGTTTATTTTCAATTCAAACAACAATGCACACCTTTTATAATAATTATTATTATTACTGTATGCAGTCCTCATTTATTTCACATGAAACTGTATTTGCTAAAGTATCAATTACTTTCCATGAAACATAAATGATATAGCTTCAAAATGACCAAAAATACTGCTCTTAAACAGAGATTACTGAAAGAGTCAAGATTTTCAGGCTTATTATTAGCATGCTGTTTACTGTATTAATTTGTAAATTGTAAGAAATGTTTAGACTAGATGCATATGTTAAAACATGCATCATTCAGATGTCTGTTTATACAAAGTAGAAATTACACAAGAAAACTTTTAGTTAGGTACTAAACTTTCAAATTGGTAGCCCTGTTCTAGTTACTTACCAATTCACAGTTATCATAAGAAAGAAATAATTATTAATGTTTGTTACAGTTTGAAGATGAAATGTCCCTCAGAGGTTTATTGTTAGGCGTCTTGTCCCTCAATAATTAAGTTATTTTTGTAGGTTCTGGAAAGTTAAGTAGAAAGGACCTGTCTGGAAGAAGCGGGTCAATGAGGCCATGTTCTTGGTAGCTATATTTTACCTTATGTCTCTCTGGCTTTATCTCTGAATCATGCTTACCATGAAGGGAGACACTTTGTTCTGACACAAGCTTCCCACATTGCTATTCTGCCTGACTGCAAGCCCCAAAATAGTATAGCAAAGTGAATACACACTGAGACCTTGTGACTGAACCATGAGCCCAAGCAAATCTTTCCTCCATTGCTTTTTTTTTCAGGAATTCACAGTAACAGGAAACCAAAACAATGTTCTCTCCTGTACCAATCATAGAAAACTGTATGTTCTATACTAGGTTATACTATTTGTTACAAGGAGAAAGGAGTGCTGTTAAAGCCACTTGTCTCTAAACAGTCCATCTTGGGTTTTAAGATGCTCACACCCATTCAAGTGTGTGATGAGTCAATTGAATACAACATTTCTCTACCAGGAAGTGTTAGACAAATTGCTGCTGTGTCAAAAATCACACATAGAATCACATCACATCATAGACTTAAAAATGATTCTGATAAATAGGTAAATCAGACACACACACACACACACATACACACACACAGCCACTGGTGTGAATTTGACACTTCTTTTTGCCTTCATTTCCATTATTTTATGCACCTAGCAAGCATATCATCAACCATGCAATACATTAGAGAATGTAAATAAAAACCATTCATAACTGAACATGTATACACAATGATATTTGGAACACGGCAAACCCCTTACATAAACAAAGAGATGTTCTCATATGGAAAATGCAAGCTGAGCTTAGAAATTTGAACAAAAGATGCTTTCTTTGAAAACCAGAAATAAGATCTTATACAAGCTATTCTTCATAGTAACAGGAAACAGTCTTCTTTCCCATGAATTTCCATGAGAGTTTTTGTATTCAGCACTGTTTTATTTTGATCTTTTTCATATCAAATCTAAGCCTGAGCTTTTTTCTACTCGTGGGAGGGTTATTGACACTTCTTAACACACGCTTTTGTATGTCATCTACTCTATGTCTGAATCTTGGGCTTCTTTCAGGTTTATGTGAAGGAGGTTCAGTAAATATATGAGATATATCATATTAAACATTATAGTCCGGGGATTTTACTCAAATGTTGAGTTGGCTGTTTTTCACTATAAATAGCTTTTAATTTTAAAATCATGATCATTACCTGTATTGATTAGTAAGAAGAATAAATAACAAATTAAAAAACTTTTTCTATGCCAAAACAATAAAGAATTCAAAAAAATTGTTACAAGGCTCAAATTTGTGTATTTAATCTATAACCCATGAGGAAATTATATTGAATTATGCTGAGAAATAACATTTGACAAGTGCATGTTCAGTTCCCCCAACATCAGGAGTTGAAGGTACACTAGTTCTTACACATTTGAAGTGCCATGCCTCTTGGTTATTCAGTTTTTAGATATACTGACATCCAAATATGTTTTTTATATAATCTATTTCATTCATGTGTTCATGTATGTGTGTCAGTTATTTAATTTTTGAGGCTTCATCCTGTGTTTCAAGAATTTTCAGTAGGTATTATCTAGCTCTTACAGAATTCTTCATTCCTATATTTGTACCTTAGTTTTTTTCTACCATTACTCATATAACTTTATACATCTTTTTATTTTATAATTCCTGTTTTTTTCTAAAATGAATTCCCTTTCATTACTTTCTAACTTATATCATTTGTCTTGTTTGAGTATAAATGGATAAGTTTTAATATTAAATACAATTGATAGATTACATATTAATTTTAATTCTTTCTCATTTAATGGATTTTTTCATGATTATGCTGAGTTTTTTAAACTTTTCAATATTCCACCATATATTTTTACTTCTTTATTTATACTCATTAGAACTTTTAACTGCTTTCTGTGATCTAGTGCCATTGACTAATGTTTCCAGGACATGCTTAAAACTTTGTATTTTAAACACCATACATGTTCATAAATCCATGTCATACAAAGATACAAAGAAGTGTTTATAAAATGCAAAGTTTTTGACTATCATCATCATTTATAGAGAATGTAGTCAGTAACCCACGCACTCTCTACATTTACTCCATACTCTCCATAATTACCATGAATTCACCGGTGATGGTAATTGCATCTCTACTTTTCTCTATAGTTTTGTTACCTAACATAGATAATTAAAAATGAGAGCAAATTTTTCCCATTAGTAAGTTTCTGAAATGTCTCACTGTTTTGATTACTTACGTATAAAGAAACAAAATTTTCGTGATTACATTCGTGAATCCAGTACTTGCATCTGTCTTTTAAATTCCTATATATAAACTAGTAAAGGGTTGTTTAGATTTCATTTGGCTTTGTAAAAACGATTACTCACTCCATAGGTCTGACGTAACCAATGACAACCATCAAAATAATTTGAAAGAGCAGTAATGAAATGGCCTCTCACCCTTTAAGAAGCACTATCTATCTAGAGAGAGATGTATATATAATTGAATATATATGTCCCTTTTTCTTAAATTTTATTAATTTGTGTATTTTCTTTCTTTCTTTGATAATTTGTCAGTTTCCTTTTTTTTTAAAGATACTTTTTGCTTCATTAATTCTTTGTATTTTTCTTAGTTTTTTGATGTTAGCCCTGATTTTATTATTTATTCCAAGATACTGTTCTTTGATTTGGCTCATTCTTCTTTTCCAAGGCCTTAATAAAATAAGTGAGTGGTAATTTACCTATTTCAGAGTTTCAATTTTATGTACTCCCTTTGCACAATAAGCTTTACTGTTGGGACTCTCTTTCTTGTGTCCCATAGATTTTTGAAATATTGTATCTTTGTTTTCACTCAATTCTTTATATATATTTAAATTAGATATGATCTTATTTTACATTTCAATCCCAGTTTCCTCTCCCTTCCTTCCTCCCACGCCCCCCACATCCACATCCCATCCCCCATCCAGTTTCCAGGGAGGGATGATCCATGAAGGATCATCAAAATCTGTCAAGTCATTTGGGGAAGGGCCTAGGTTCTCCCCCATGTATCTAGGCTTAGAGAGGATCCCTCCATGAGAAATGGGCTTCCAAAGTCCGTTCTTGCACTAGGCATACATCCTGGTTCCACTACCAGAGGCCCCATAGACTACCCAGTCCTCCTAACTGACAACCACGATCAGAGGGCCTCGTTTGTTAATATGCTAGTTCCCCAATTCCAGGATATGTTTTTAGTTACTGAAAAAATTATAAAATTATATTCTGATCATGATTTCACTCTTCCCCAATCCTCCCTTTACTTTCCCAGCCCGCTACCTATTCAATTTTATGTTTTCTCTCCCTCTCCCTCTTCCCTTCCTCCCTTTGTCTCTCCCTCCCTCCCTCCCTCCTTTCCTCTATTAGTTGTAGAGAGCTTCTTGGTTAGTATGGGACCATGTGTCCACTTTGCCCTCTGAGTGCTGGAATTCCATCTGGCTTAAGCCTGTGAAGGTCTAGAGCATGAGCCCGTGGGCTCTGTGAGTTCATATGTATATCAGCCTTGCTGTGTCTTGGTGACATTGTTTGCTTGGATTCATCTGCAAAATTATCTTTCCATAGTGTTTGCTTAATATTAATGAGTTAGTTACTTTCTATAGAGATTTATATTCTTGTCTGAATCATCAATTATGGTGTAAGCAGTTTTTACTGGAATAACTCAGACTTTTATATAAATATGTGTTATATGAGGTAATTTTGTTTCTACCTGGATAATTTTCTTTAATATCTTGCAAATTGCAGCTCTACTGGAAACAGATTCTCTTGGTTTGACAGTGTGGTCTGAAAAATCTGTTTCTCGTTGTCATTGAATGATACTTTTTCCTAGTATATAATAATGTTTGGTTCTTTTATTCTGCACCTAAGACATGAAATTTTGTTTGCTTCTGAACCTCATAATTTTAATTAAGGAACTTGTATTCCTTCATTTTGTTTCAAATGTGTTGTCCTACAAAAATAATGATAGCATAATAGTCTTAATAAATAATTATATGTCACATATCTACAATCCTGTTGAAATAATGAGTGCAGGTAGCTCTTATTGATGTCTCTCAGAAAGGAAACTGCTAGTAATTGTATAAATATATGCATATCACATATAAAATATTCCTACTGAGAAGGTAGATCCAAGCTTATATTAGGCTCTTATAATTAATTAGTAGGTTACCAGAAATATTAGAGCAAGAAACTGCCAAATGACATCATCATGATGAATCTAAAACATGGGCAATTTATGGAATAGGGAACCTGGTTTCTTCAATAAATAAATTTCAATATAAAACTCGCATGAGGTTCATCTACAGATTAAAATGCAATTTAAATAATCTCAAACAATGATTATCTATAGATTCAAATAAATTTAGAAGATATACCAATATAATCTTTCAGATTCATATTTAAACTTCATTTTGAATGAGACAATGGAAAATTTATGTTGTTGAGTAATTAGCAAATTTGAGATTTGATTATAGATTTTAAATAGTATCTTTCATAACTGTTATCCTTTAGAAATATGTATTAAAATTTTTATGAATGAAGACATAAATAAATGTAACATTCTAAGAAAAGAAGAATGGATAGAAGCAAGTTGGAGGTGAATTCATTGATGAAGCTAAACAAGGGTTTGTTACACTAGCCAGGTTATCTCTGAAAATGTTTGAAACTGTCCATATGGAAATTTTTAAATCTCTCATGAATTTTTTACTTCTCCCTGTTTCCCCAGGTCTCCTTTCATCTCTGATATTTTAACCTTCCTTTCAGCATCATGGTATTATGTGGTCAAGATTCTTCCATTCTTCCCCACATTTACAAAATGAAATTTTTTATTTTTAAAAATGTGTATAAGATAGTTTAACTTGTGCTTTAAAATAAAAGTGTTCATTCTATTTTGATCCACCAAAAATGTATAATTGAAAATTAATATGCATAATATATACACTAATGTAGTTTTATTAATCTTATGCCATTTGACTTTCATTGAGAATTTTTGATTTCTGAGGTTATAGTTTTCAGTTAGTGTTTCTTCAAATATAATTTATTTCCTCCTGCTCTCATTTTTATTTTGAGTTTCCCATTCCACATAAACAGAATAGCTGGTTATTTTCTTTCCATTTCTTTGTGTGTGCATGTGTGTGTGTGTGTGTGTGCATGTGTGTGTGTGCATGCATGTGTCTGTGTGTGTGTAAACATCTTTTTTAAACTTTTTGAAAAGTCTTATTTAAACATTTATCACATTAATGATTAGATACACAAAACAAATGATGAAAAAAGTCATTCAAAAGTCCATGCTTCAGGATGATTGAGGGAAGGGATGATGGGAGAGAGTTGGGGTCCAAGGAGGACCCAAGATCACCTGAAGTGGAGCATGGTAGATGTGGGGGGGTGCCAAAGGTAGGGTGTGGCAGGACTCACATCCTTCCTGTTTGGGTGTGTCCACTCAATTCAAGGAGCAGGCCCAGGAAGATCAAGGGAGGAGGTGATATCCAGACCCTGGAAGCAACATAGATGCCCCTCAACTGAAGAGTGGATAGAGAAAATGTGGTACTTTACACAATGGAGTACTACTCAGCAGAAAAAAAAAACAATGGAATCTTGAAATTCACAGGCAAATGGATGGCACTAGAAGAAACCATCCTGAGTGAGGTAACCCAGTCACAAGAAGACAAACATGGCATTACACTCACTCATATACGGATTTTAGACATGGAACAGGGGTTTGCCAGACTGCAATCCCACCACCAGAGGGGCTGGGAACAGGGAGGACACTAAGAGAGTTGTGCATGGTAACCCAGAGAATGGGAATGAGGCAAGATCTCCTAAGGGGATTGAGAGGCAGCTGACGTGAACAAGGGGGAACTCATGGACCCCAGACTGGTGACTGAGAGGCCAGCATGAGACTGATGCAGACCCCCTGAACCTAGGTGTCAATGAGGAGGCCTGGACAATCTATGGGACCTCAGATAATTGATCAGTATTTATCCCAGGCATACAAATGGACTTTGGGAGCCCATTCCACATGGAGGGATGCTCACTCAGTCTGGACACAAACCCAGGATGACATGACAGACTGAAAATCCCCCATGGAAGGCCTTACCCATCCTGGAGAGTAGAGGGAGGATGGGGTATGGGGTTGGGAGGTTGGTAGGAGGGGGAGGGAGAGGGAGCTGGGAGTAACATGTAAGAATTTTTATATTTTTTTAAAATTTCAAAACATTAAAAAGAATAAAAACAAAATAAAATAAATAGTTCCTTACAAAATAAAAAGCTCCTTACAAAAAAATGAAACAAACAAAAATCCATGTTTGTTTGTTACTTTTGATTATTTCAATTTTCCCCACAGGAATTCAATTTTGACTGTTCTTATTTTATTTTAACTCATTCATGTCTTAAGCAACATACACTAATTGTGTATAATAAGTTTCACAGTGGCATTTTCAGATATAGTATTAATATAATTTGATTATATTCAAACACACCCATTATCCTCTCTTGTTCCCTTCCTTGTTGCCATTGGACACCTTTGCCTTCCCAACAGATCACTCTATTTTTGTATCATTATTAAGTAAGTTGAAGAATAACCCAATGAGTGCTTTTAGAGTTGCTCGTAGTAGTATATGTGATTGGTCATTTACAGGAACATGAACACCTTATCAGTGGCTACACCACTGAAAGAAAAATTATGTCTTCATCCCCCCAAAACCATTGGTTACTCATAGATCCTAAGATGGTTTCAGGACATTGTGAGCTCCCTTTATCCTCTATGACAAGATTTTGACAGGCTCCATCTTATGCGAATCTTCAACAGGTAACTATCGTAACTATTGATTTTTACTGTTGACTTAGCAGCTACACATGCATCTACTGATGTTTTAATTATTGTGTGCTGCCCCATGGCCCCACAGACAGTGCCCTGCTGGCCACTCAGTCAGCAGTCTAGTGGAGCTTCTGGCCCATGGCACCAGCACAGGCAGCACTATACAGGTTTAAATTCAGTCTCTATTGTTTTGTTTATCAATAAGACTCTGGAGACAAAGGCTGGCGTGAAAATATGCTGCTCACAGAGGTTGAGTAGCAACTAGCTGACCTTGCTTTTTGGCTGAAGACACTACAAGAGACAGGTCTCTTCCCTTGCTCAAGAAGCAAAAGGAAGTATCACACTCATGTCCCCACCTTTTCCTTCCTGTGTGTCTTCTCTATTCAAATTGCTGGATTCTCTCTGCTCATTTCTGGTTATCTAGTCACTAGAACAACCCCCTGATTCAAGGTTTAACTTTGTAGTCAGTCTCAGAAGAGTCAGAGTGCCATCAAAATATTCCTCAACAGACTATAGCAGCTGTGAGGTCAAGAAATCCATGACCATGCCATACCTAGAAGACAGCATTCTTTAACATCCCACCCCTTCCCTTCCATTAATAGTCTGCCCTACCACTCATTGAAGATGTCCCTTGAGCCTTGGAGAGGGTTGTATGCATAATCTATCTGTGACTGAAAATTTAAATGTCATGCATTCTTAGGGCTTTGACTAGTTATGAGTCTGAAGTTACCACTGTACATGGCAAAAAAAAACTTCTCTGACCAAATTGTCAGCAGAATTAATCTTTGAATATAAACATATATTGAGAAGGCAATTTGATGGATTCATGATATCCATTTCACAAAACAAGAGCAGTAACATCCCCATTAGAGCCTATAGACTCTCAGTCATGAGCTTTGACCAGCTTACCATGTCAGCCCACTGATCCTTTGGTCTTTTGTACTTTCTTGCTGTTAATGACATTTAGTAAACTCCTCATCCCAAATATTTCATATTTCTTATTTAGAATTTCATTCCTATTTTTCTTTATATTTTCTATTTCACTTTCACTATACTTACTTTTATTGGAACATATTGAGTGCTATTATTTAGATACATTTAATGTGTTGCCTGAGGGCTCCAGTGTTGAAGATTAAGGAATATTGTGAGATTTTATGAGACTGGAAATTTAATCTGGCTGTGACATTTGGAGGTGGGGCCCCTGAGAGGTTATGAAGATTAGATAAAGTCATCATAGTGGAGTCCCAGTGAATGAGTATTCATACCATTATTAGAAGATGGAGAAGGACCACATACATGTGTGTGTGTTTCCCATACATTGCCATATATGCCTTGAGTTGCTATGGGACTCTTTCTTATAATAAAGCTGCTACCAAATGATGCTCTTCAATATTGGGACTGAATACACCAAGTCAACAAAATCCCCTTTAATTTTAAAACATAGCTAGGCTAAAAGATTTCATTATAATACAAATGAAATTGGATGTAAAACACACATAGAATTATAGTTTAAAGTTCATGGCTTCAAGTCCCATTATGTCTGTCATTACTATTTGTATTTTCTCTGGTTGATTTCCTCTAATGGATTAGATCTGACTTGCACTTCATGTACTTTCATGTGGTTATTTTACCCTGGACTCATTTATTGTATGTTATCTTACTTTGTTTGACTGAAGTTATTTACAAATTCATGCAATGTTTTTGGAAATTGTTTTCCTACTGTTTTCCTTCCAGGAGTATCTTACTCACATTTCAGTTAACTACAGGGTTAATGTGACCTTTCTGCTGGGTGTCTGTTTTGTTCAATCAGATCTCTCATCCAGAATCAAAGTCAAACAGCCATTATCAAAGTGAGAACTTACTTGGCTTTGAGTTAAAAAGAATTTTCCTTCATCTGTAAATGATTCTTTGTCTTGCAAATTGTGGAAATGTGCCACATTAGTATGTACATTGTAGCTCTATAATTTTCTCTGGTCCCTGACCAATAATTTCTAGCCAAAACAATTTAACTCCATTTTATTTTATTTGGGTTCCTTCTCCTGCTTCTTGTCTAGCAGGAGAATTTCAGGCTGATGTCTGCTTGCCCCTTTCCATAGGTAAGGCATGTTGTAATTTAAGAAGAGCAGCATGCAAGAAAAAAGACAGGGTTCAAGTAGACTTTTTTAAAATTAGGGAAAGGGATCATAAAAAGGAGAAAGAGAAGGGGGGGAGAGACTGGCATTTGGAGACAGGAGCAGCAGGAGAGAGGAGACAGGAAAAGGGGATAGAAAGGGAAAGGATGGAGAGAGAAAGAAGGGAACAGACAGAGGGTAAGAGAGAAGGATGGGAGGTATGCATGGCCCTTTTAAAAGAGAACACAGTGAATATGCACAGGTGGTGTTCTTAGTGGCTACAGCTGAGGGTGTATCCTGTCAGAACACCAAGGACAGGCCAGTACAGATGCCTGAATACTAACACTTCAGACCTGTCCTGGCTCACTTCTAACAATACAAAAGGCTATTTTAATACTCTGTATTGTTTTCAAGTTATTTAAAATAGGACCACAATTCTTGAGGTGTTGTTCCAGAATTCCTAAATTGATTTTTGGCATACCTGCTTTAATCTCTTTGATGAATTTTAAATGTATTTTTGTGAAATACTCAATAGTAAGAAGGTCTTCAGTCCTAGGGTTTTTCAGGAATTTCCGTAACATTGTGAAGAACTCCATTTCTTCCTACAGTTACTGGACATTTCAATTAAGTTACCCTGTTTGTTGTTGTTGCTGGTCTCTATTTTATTGTAAAAAGATGCACAGCTTCATCTTTTTTTCTTTTTAATTTGCCCACTCTAATGGTTCTGAATTATGGCTTTTCAGTCTGGATCAACAGATGATGATAACAGTTTTCCAGATCACATATTCTTTGCAGTCCTACAAGATGTTATGATTGTTTACATCACAGCAAAGTTCAAATTGAATCCTAATCTCCTAGCGATGGCATTAGAAGGTAGAATCTTTTGGAAGTGATAAGATCATAAGGACAGAGGTTTCAGAATATGGATAATAGACACAAACGTGCGCGTGCACACACACACACACAGAGAGACAGAGAGAGACAGAGAGAGACAGAGAGAGAGACAGAGAGAGAGAGAGAGGAAAGAGAGTTTACCTTAGAGGTCATTCTTATTCAATTTATTTATTTACTTATTTATTTATTTGGTCTTATGAAGGTATTTAGGCATTTCCTCCTCAGACATGTGAGTGGCCATGTTCCAGTTATATAGATCAAAGTTACCTCATGTTCCTGTATGGTAAAAATTTCATGAAATATTTATAGTAATGTATCAAAGAAAATCAACTATCAAGGATCTTTTCAAATGGAAACATCAAATAGACAAATTATAGCAAAGCAGGAACACCTCTGATGTAGGCCTCAGATATTCTCTAAGTTAACACAACACAAATAATTTTACCTATTAGTCACAAGGATTTAGATTAACAGAGTGGAACAAAGAATTGCTATTATCCTACTTCTCATAAGTAGGATAATATGTGTGATAAAATATTCTGAAAAAAGGCAACTTCAATGATAAAGAGTTTATTCTGTCTGCAATTGTAGAATTAAAGAGTATCATTATATTGAAGTCAAGACAGGAACTTGAAGGAAATAGCCTTACCCATAGTCGAAAGCAGAAAGAAATAAATGTACTTAATTACTTCTCAATTTTCTTTCTCTACTCATAAACCATTGAGGATACAAACTCAGGGAATGGTATCATCTTGTAGGATGGGTCTTGCTACAGCAATTAAGTACACATACTCAAGATAATATCCCCAAAGGCATGCACACAGACCACTCTTTGATATAGATGGTTTCATGGAGACTCTTCCTAGGTGATTCTAGAATTGACAGTTATCACAACTATCAAGATAGTTCATGAACTTTTAATCCCAATCACTTGCAGGCAGAGGAAGGTGGATCTCTGTGATTTTGAGGCCAGCCTCATCTACAAAGTGAGTTCTAGGACAGCTAGGGTTGTTATACAAAGAATCCATGTCTATAAAAACAAACAAACACAACAACAAACAAACAAAAGATAGCTCATGAAAAAAAAATTCACTTCTCTGTTAGTTACCTCTCTCATTATTGTGACAAATAGTCTGAACAATAAAACCAAAAAGCCATAAGAACAAAACCTTTACTGTAAGAATTGGTTTATTTTGGCTTCCTGTCCTGAGGTATACGGTCTAACACAAGAGAAGTATGACATCATGAATAGGAAAGAACTTGTCATATTGTTATAAAAAATGGCTAATACAGCTCTTCAGTTAAAATCATTTTTTTAAGTTTAAATTTAGATAAGAAACAAGGTTTCTTCACAAGTCAGTTCCAGGTCCCTCTCCCTTTCCCTCCTTTCCTCCCGTGCCCTCCCCCCAACCCCCCCATTATCCCCTCATTTCCCCAGGGAGGGTGAGACCCTCCATGGGGGTGTCCATAGTCTGTCATTTCATATAGGGCAGGGCCTAGACCCTTCCCCAAGAGTTCAGGGTGAGAGTGCACCTCACATTGTTGATTCTTTTTTACACAGTCCAGAATTGCAGATTATGAAAGGCACTTCCCTCATTTAGGTTTGTTATTATTCAATCAAATGCCATAATCTAAACAATTTTGTTAATAACACATATATTTGTGCCCAGAGATTTATTTTAATGGTGATTCAAAATCCCAACACACCCAGAGTTTTCCTTCCAAGGTCATTATATACCCTATCAAGTTGACAGTCTAGATTAAACATCAGGCCTTCATTTAACATTGCACAGCACCTCCTTCCAATCCAGAAAGTAACAAAGAATGGCTAGCAAATGTGTAAAGGGAATTATACTAACCTAGCAACAGAGAGAGTTAAGTGGAGATAAAAAGACCAATGTGGAGGAAACCTGAATTGGATAATTGACCCGAAAATGTATTCAGATCTCAACATTCTATATTGACATGTCGTTATAATTTTATGGTTAGTAACTAAATAATTTATATCTTAAATAATTTATATCTTTTAACACACTAAAGAATTATCCACTTCCTTTTATCTTTTAGATGCTTCAGGTCATTTACTGGTACTCTGTGGCATTACAAACAATAGTCTCATAGTGATTTACATGTCTGTATTATAGTGAACTTTAGGAAGAAGAGAAGTTCATTTACCACACATTTATGAATATTCCATAGCAAGAGGTGAGCATCAGCTTGGCTCTCATAAGAGTCCATTATGTTAACTTTTCCTGGAGAGACAAAAGAATATCTAATCACCCCAGATGGAATAGACCAAAGTATGATTTCACCAAAGTTCTTCATGAAAAAAATAATTTTATTGGTCTTTCTTAGAACACAGAAAAGGGATTACTGTAACTGGACCCCTTTGTACAGCCAGCTTTCAAATAATAATTATTAATTATTGCTTATTAATTATGAAAGTTTGATCTTATTTTAGGCTTGTTCCCAATTAGGTCTTATAACTTAAATTAACTAATTTATATTAGTCTATGTTCTGCCACACAGCTCATTATTTTTTCTCAGTCCCGTGCATCCCATTTCCTCTGCGTCTGGCTGGAAAACCCCTCTTTTCTTCTTCCCAGAGTTCCTATCTCTTCCAAGAAGACCCACCTACCCTCTCCTGCCTACCTGTTGGCCATTCAACTCTTTATTGAACCAATGAGAAGGTGCCTTGGCACAGACATATCTTCACAGTGTCCAAAAAGATTATCCCACAACAGGTTAATTGTGGGTGAAGCTCAAACAGTAAATCACAGCAAAGTCGTATTCCATCATGAATAATGACCTCATGGAAGCTGCAGCCGTAGAGCCCCGCTTTCAGTCAACCTTTGACTTTCCATACAGTCTAGCAGCCCGCACAATCACTTGTACCTGGAGGAGGAGGAAGTTATAGGCAGAATTCTAGACAAAGGTATCCTGATTCCTCCTAGGGAGTGTCAATAGTTCCATTACCTTTATCTTTACCATAGACATATCTACCACTATGTTATTTGGATTCACTTGCCAGGACTATGGGGCAAAATCTAATGGTATCTTATTATGACCTGAGGAAAAAGGTGTCATGAAAAAGGATCTCTTGTAGATGAAGATGAGCAGGTGGCATTACTCTGATGGAAATGTGAGAAAGGAAAAAGATTACACCTCAAGTCAGAAAGCCTAGAAAGTCTCAGTCCCATGTCCTTTATGAAGCTATAGTCCCTATTAATACATGATCATTTCACAAAGTCTCATTACTTAAAGAGCCTGCTTATTAACACTGTCTCACTCAACTCTGATACACAAATTTGTATAGTGCATTGCAACCATGTTCAGAGCATAGTGATGATGATAAGGTACTGTTACTTCATAATGAAGACTGAATTATTTAATCTTGTTTGAAACATAGACATTGATAATTGATGCCATCTTGTTAAATTTTCACATCTTGGGTTTGAGCTACAATTCAGTGTTTGAGTTCTTGTCCAATATATTGGAGTCCCTGAGTTTGACGGCCAGCTCCAGAAACAAAATAGATGAATAGTAAATAAAATATAAAGTAAAATTAAACTTTCCAGTCATATTAAATTTGAGTTGAACCAAGACATGGAAGTTAAAGTAGTTACATTAAATTTAAGTATACAAAACACTGCTGTCCATTAAGATAGTTCAGCAGGTGAAGGTGCTTGCTATAATCTGAGTCTCATCCCTAGGTCCTACATAGTATGAGGAAAACTATCACCTCTCCTCTGATATCTACGTGTTTTATATGACATGTGTTCTTCAACCCCACTTCCTCACAATAAACAAATAGTAAATGATGAAAAGTATACAGAAATAATATATAGTGATATAAATTACTATTAATTAGGTAATGCAAATTTTTAATATTTATATCTATAATCTATATAGTAACTATATTTATTGCTTCACAAAAAACTGAGTACAACTTGTGACCAATGTGCTCTATAAAAACTAAAGAAACAGACTCATTGTAAATATTACAAAAATAAATACATTTGAGTAAGGCATTTTTATCTTTTCTGAATTGATAATCACAAACATCTATAGTATGGCATAAAAGATCACTTAGTTAATAGCAGTATAATGTGAGTTTAATGGATGTCATTTTTCAGACATTTGAATATTTAATTGCTTTCTTTTCAGCTACATTAGCACAATGGCAACTCTTCAGTCATTTTAATTTTAAACAAAAAAGAAAAAACTTGCAACTTTTTAGGGTTTCAATAAAATGTGCATTAATGACGCCATCACCAAATCCAAACGATTATAATTTGTAAAATGTGAAAGATTTATTTGTTGAGATTTATATGAGAAATCAGACTGACATGTACTGGAGTAGGTTTTATCTACCCCAGACTACAATGTTTGCGGTTCATCTTGTTAGTTTATCTTAAATATCTTTAACCAAGGTGTCCTGATGAACACATTTATTCATTCACTTAAAATATAGTAATTGCTTAATTAATAATCCCATAGCTCAGCCATGATCATATGAAAACTAATTCAGTAGGAGCTAAATAAATGTCTCAGCAACAGTTAAGAATATTTGAAAGCAGAGGCAGATACCCACAGACAAACACTGAACTGAACTCCTGGAATCTAGTGTCAGAAACAGAGAACTGATGGGCAAAGGAGTTAAGAATGGGCTGTTTTAACCCATAGAAACAGTAGACCTGAACAAGGGGGAGCTCTTGGACACCAGATTGATGGTTGTGTGGAAAGCATGGGACTGACTCAAATCCCCTGAATGTGGGTGTCAGTGAGGAGGCCTGGGTAATCTATGGGGCCATGGGTAGTGCTTATCCCTGGTGTACAAATAGACTTTGAGTGCCCATGCCACAATAAGGGAGGCTCTCTCAGCTGGGACTCTTGAGGGAGGGCCTAGGCCCTGCCCTGGATGAAATGACAGACTCTGGAGATCCTCCATGGTGAGGCCTCACCCTCCATGGAGATCACGAGTGGAGACTGGGTGGGGGACTAGGAGACCTGGTGAAGAGGGCAGGTCAGCAGGGGAAGGAGAGGGAGCTGGAATTGAAATGTGAAACAAGATTGTTTCTAACCGAAATAAAAAATAATTATTATTAAAAAACAGAATATTTGATCTTGCAAAGCATATGGATTCAGTTCCCAGCACCTATGTAGCAGCTCACAATTACTCATAACTCCAGTTTCAGGGAATCAATCCTCTGGCCTCCTCAGCCTCTTAAACACAGGTAGGCAAACCATTCACACATATAAAATAAAAATGAATAAATCTTTTTGAAAAGTCTAAATTTGTTAAATGCAGCATGGTTTAACTGGAGACCGAAATCTTGGGCATATTCAAGTAGTGCAATATATTTGAGTCTTGGAATGCGTGCGTGTGTGTGTGTGTGTGTGTGTGTGTGTGTGTGTGTGTGTGTGGTGTTAAGGTGTTTTGGACTGTACTGTCTATAAGAAGTATGGGGGAAACAAGTTTTTAGGATGGGTCTTTCTTCAGAAGACACTGAAGTCAAAGGAATGAGGAAAAGTGCTGAGACTGAGTGACAGAGATCCTGGTGTGCACAGAGACAGTGCTGTAAGGAACTCTGACCCTGAGAGGAACAGAGGGGCAGCCTACCTGTCACACCAAGGAAAGACAAGCAATTGCCCACTGCTGAGGAGGAAGCAGGCCAGGCAATGCCATGAATGACTTAAAATTTAATTTCTGGAGCAAACGATCTGCAAATTGCTCTTCTCTCCTGTTTTCAGTGAAATACTCTCGGTCAAAATATTACCATCTTTGGAAGTTTAAAAAAATCTTCAAATCCCCCTGTCAAGTTCTGTATGTTCCTTCTATGGCCTATTTACACAGTTTCCTCTGAATCTTGTACATGGCCTGTTTTAAGCTCAGTCTCTTTTTCTCTTAAATTATCATGGAGAGTCTATGTAATGAAGTCATAGTCAATGAAATGTCAACAATTAATAATCCCATAGGCTGTTCCATCAACTCTACACTTGCAGTTCTTGATTTTTTGAAAATGCTAACATGAAAGTAAAAAATAACCTTTCCCAGCAAATATACAGTTGAAATGAAGGTGATACTGTGGCTGAAAACACCCAGTTTCATCAAATTACATCTGTGGCCATCCTTCATTCCTGAGGCAAGTGTGTAACCAGTGACATTTCCAGCATTGAAGATTCTAAGCATAACACACTGCCTAAATAACACATTCTCCAGAGACACAAATGGGGTGTTTAGACCTAGACAATGAAAACGAAATCCTCTTAGTTTTATTTATTCTCCAAGGCAAATACTTGAAAATATGTAAAAGGAACAAAAGTGATGTAAATTGGTTGGGACACAGAGGCAGCTGAAAACCAGGCACATGAAGCAATAACAAACTCAAAAGAGAAATACCATCACTTTTGATTCCATGATGAGAACACTGAACATTGTAGAGGTCAAACTTGGCTCTCATGAGTCAAATCCCAAGTGCTGTCAGTTTTCCATCTTACAACTTGAAAAACAATTATATTTTTCCTAGTACATATATTATGATAGACAAATTTTAAATATTTTATACTGAGACTTTCAAGTTGGGTTGCTTTTCTTAAATACTCCCATATTTCTTCCAAGTTCTGAAGTGCTGATCCTAACCATGTTAACTTGAGTTTTTAATTCTTGTAGACAGGAATTTTGCCTTAAACCCCTGGTTTTCGAGTCAGTTATATTGACTGAGGTTAGCCATGTCTGAATCTGTGATTCTACTGCAACCAGGGTCTGTGTTGAATTTTGAAGCCCATGTTGCCGTCAAAGGTTACACAGAAACCCTGATTGGGGCTACAATCTGTGACCTTGTTGGAATCTGGGGTGGGGCATGCTGTAGCCAGGACCACACAGATCTGCGTGCCTGTGCTTCCTCACAGAGCCAGGATATCATCGGTCCCAAGCTGCTGCTGAGGGCCATGTCTGGCTCAGTGATACTGCTGCAGATGGGGTTTCTGTTGATATCTGTGGCCTGTGTCACCTTTGGGGACCATAGGAACCATGCATGGTGAAATCAGAGGGCTATGCTGAGCTAGACCCACCCATCGTTGACCCTGGTATAGCTACCCACTCTCTTGATGGACACTGAGGCAAAAGAACTGGCACTGATGCTCATGGGAGAGATGTCCCCTCCCTCACAAACATTCAGGAAAGATGATTCCAACCCTGATCAAGGGCAGTGGAGAACTAACCCTGATGTCAAGAGCATAGGTAAACTGATTCTGCCTTTCACCTGACCTGGGCAGCCCTAGCAGCCTAGACTGACCAGCTCAACTACAACTCAGGCCCACAGCCATGCATTGGGTTGGCCCATTCTAACATCTTCCCCATCTAGGACCTGCTGGAGTTCATTAAGGAACTAGCCCTGTAGAACAAGACCAGCAGGATCTCCATGATGGTGGCCTCAGGATACCTAATAGGAGTTCCTGTGAAGACCAAGTGGTGATGGTGTGACAGAAACCAAGGGACTTGAACCAGAGCAAAGACTCATTGGAAAAACATTTGCAAGTAAATCTGATTGGACAAAATGGTGTGTTATCCGGCTCCCAGTGCCACAAGGACAAATTAGGAGGTGTTAGAAAAATGGGAAAGATGGAGGAGTGAAGAGGTAAAGAGGTTTTTTGGCTGGCTGGTTGGTTGGTTGGTTGGTTGGTTGAGTTCTTTGGTTTCCCTTTTTACTTTTGTTTCTTGTTTGCTTTCTTGCTTTGTTTCATTTGGGTTTGGTTTGATTTTTTTCTTTTTTTTTTTTTTTTGGTGTGGGGGATTGAAGACAGGGTTTCTCTGAGTAACAGTTCTAGCTGTCCTGGAACTAGCTCTGTAAACCAGGCTAGGCTTGAACTCACAAAGATCCTCTGCCTCTGACTCCCAAGTGCAGGGATAAAAGGCGAGCACCACATTTCTTTTGGGTATGCAAGCTAGAGAGGTGGATAGAGGATATGGAGGGGCTGGGAGGAATGAAGAATTGGGGTGTATGATGTGACATTCCCAAAGATTCAATAAAGAAATTATGTTAAAAAGAAACCAGGAGAATGAGGTACTGTCTAAGGGAAATATGCATTCTATTAAAAATGACCTGGTGTTATCCTGTGGATGGCATCACACTAACCTATGGCCCGATAAGCTCATGTGGCTACAGCTGAGTTATAGAAACACAAAGAGAGACAATGTTTGTCATGTTTCATCACAGAGACTTTATATATTTGTTGATGATGATGCATAACAGCAACTTTACAAGGAAATCACCTCTTGTCTGAAACCTTAGTATCTATGAACCCACCTAACAGTTACAGAAGGAAACATGAAAAGTTAATTTCAACATCATGAGGTACTGGAATTCCATGATAACAACTTTGACATAGCAAGAATGTTGTATATCCATACACGTTCACTCTGTGCATTCCTTGTCCCCTTTGTTACATGGTATACAAATGCTTTCCATAGCATTATGTATGCAAATACTTTTTACATATTTTAAGAAGAAGCTATGTGCTACTGTGCCAGTCCTTTTTTTCCAGCATAGCACAAATTACAGACTCCTGGACAGAAGGAACTTCAAAGGAAGAAATGCCTCCATCACATTGACCCATGAATATAACTGTGGGCCATTTTTTGGTTGCTAACTGATGAGGAAGGACTTAACCACCTGTGAGCAGAGCCACACATAGGCAAGTGGACCAGGGATGTATAAGAGCAGACACTGAGCATGAGCCTGCTGGCAGCACTGTTCTTCTGCAGTTCCTGCTTTCAGGCTCCTGCCTTGAAATCCTCTGACTTCTTCAGTGATGATGAACTGTTACCTGTAGGGTGGAATAAGTATTCCCATCCCAGTTGCTTTTGACCATATTATTTATATTAACACTCAAAAATGCATTACAATTAATGACCCTAGATTTTTACTGTTGTTTGAGAATTTCATGCACGAGTATAATGTGCTTTGATCAAATTCATGCCCATTACTACCCTTTTGTTTCCTCTTCTACCTCCCTCATCACATTTCCTTCTCAGATTTCTTCATGTGCTCTTCTTTTAATTGTCTGAGAAGTCTGAAACTGTGTACAATATGTGTGAGAAATTCCATGCCACCCCCTGTCCCCATTCTCCACTGTCTCTCCTCTCCACACTTTTCACTCCCAACATAATGTGCTCTCTTTTGTACTTAAAAACGACTGTGTTCACTTAGTCCTCCCTGTATAAGCATAAGTGTGGGACCAAGTACTGCATCATGGGGAGTTTCTTAATGGCAGTATCCCTAAAGAAAGCAGGAACCCTTCTTGCAGCAGCCACAAGTTGCCAATTGCTCCTCAGCTAGTGGTGGGACTTCCTGACTCCTCCTCCATCCATGCTGGAATTTGACTGGATTGATCTTATGCAGGTCTTGTACATGGAGTCTGCACTGTTATGAGTTCATGCTTTTAACTGTTCTGTCTTGTCTGAAAACTCACTTTTCTGGTGTCATCAATACCCATGAGAAATACTGTCAATGTTGCTAACATTTATTTACTATATGCTACTATCAGTATTAAGATATTTTCTAAGTGTTATATTTTCTAAGTATTGTGGGCCATATATACATTGTACCATTTTAGTGAAAACTTGAAAGTCAGAGAATGCAAGTCATTTTCTAGCACGTAATAAAATTTAAAAGCTAGGTGTAATTTTTATACCATAATTCCTGAATTTGGAAAATTAAGAGAAAGATTGATGTGAGTTCAGGTCTGTACTGTGGGAAAGAGTGAATCACAAGTTAGCCTGGGCTATCAATAGATAGATAGATGATAGATAGACAGATACATAGATAGATGATAGACAGATAGGCAGACAGGCAGACAGGCAGATAGATAGATAAATATTTTCCCTCAAACAACAAACAATAACAACAATGAAAAGTAGAATTTAGAATTGAACAAGTAACAATTTGATTCTAATTTCCATGACCTTCTCAGTAATGGTTCTAAAAATTATAAAACATCTGGATATTACACAAGAATAAAACTTCATTTTTAACTCTTAAAAGATTCATAGAGTTATATTTGGGAAATTTTAACACAATATGTATGTTTGAAGGATTATAAACTTCAAAGAGTGACTTACCGTATTAGTTACAAAGCTTAAAAGAAGTGTCTTCATCAATATAAAACTAAATATGCTTGCCACTATGTATCAGTATTTGTGTGGTAGATGTTCCTCCATTTCCCCAGTAACAAAATCTATGTAATCTTGAGTACCTCACACACAATTGTATATTATTTGCCAATATCCTATATGGTGGTCAGATGGCTGAGAAAGCTTCACTTCTGAGACCAAGCTAGATGACTCTGGCTGTTTCCCACCTCATGACCCTCTCCCACAAAGCTAGGATGCACTGAGCTAATAAGAAAGACCACCGACAGAGAGCAAATGCACACAGTCTCTGATATGCAGCAGTACAGAAATCAGAAATGGAGCAGAAATATTGAGAACACCTTGCTAGAAAACCAGCCTTTTCAGGCAGGGCAGATTATAGGTCAAAGGTTTTGTGACTGGGTTGACTTCCCAGTCCAGCTGCTAGTCATCTCTCCTCTTTCTCTCTCGTCCCCTGGCAGTTGCCCCCTGTTCCCTACCCACCCTCAGTCTAACCTCAAAAATCTATTTCCCCTTCCCAGGGAGATTCACATGACCCCACTGTGATCACTCCTTATTATTTAGTTCTGGATCTATGGATTGTAACATGATTGACCTTCACTGAACAGTTAATGTCCACTGGAATTTTTCCCATTTTTTTATTTCATTTTACATTCCAACCACAGTTCTCCCTCCCACCCCTCCTCCTATCACCCCTAGCCTCCTCCCACCACCCCCACCTCTACCCTCCCTCACTTCCCCCCAGCCCACACCCAGTATACTTCTCCTCATGGATAAGAGCTCCCATGAGGAATCGTCATAGTCTGGCATAGTAGGTTGGGGCAGGGCAAGGCCCTCTCCTATGCACTAAGACTGAGCATGGCATCCCACTATCAGGAATGGGCTCTAACAAACTAGCTCATGTGTTGGGTTTGTATCATGGTTCTACTGCCAGGGGCTCCACTGATAGTCCAAACTTCACTACTGTCTCCCACAGACAGAGAGCCTAGTTCGATGACCGGGAGTATCAAAGGTTGTTCTTGCATGAATGTGGGAAGGATGGCATATGGGAACATTGAGTTTTACACCATGTGTAGGAGATTAGTCAGCCCTTGGAGATGTCTTCTCTAGACTCCAATAGAAGAGATATGATAAGACAAACAATATCTGCTCTGCTTCCAAGATATAGCCATGTGACAGTGATATCATCATAAAAGCATGTACAGGAATAGACATAGTGGTACCCACCTGCCATCCCAGGATGCAGTTGCCTGAGTTAGCAAAAAGCACAGATTCAACTACAGTCATAACCATAAAGCAAACTCCAGGCTAGTTGGGCTACATAATGAGACTTTATCTTAAAATGAATGAATGAATGAATGAATGAATTTTAATCAAGCAATTAAATGAAACAAAAATTTTAACACCTGACCAAGGCATTCTTCTTAGTCCTCATATTTTATAAATTGTTTATTCTACATTGACATTAAATATTTTAATCAATTAAACAGAATAAAGGGTATGATCTACCACGCTGATTTTATAAATTGTTTGCCAAGTATCTTTTTGAACGCATAGTATAGTCTCATATTGTTCTCTGAAGGATAATCTCTACTGGGTAACAATAATGCTAGGTTAATAAATTTGAAATAATATACAGGACCACAGGTTATCTAAAGAGAATAAGTTTGAATTTGGAGAGAATGACAGCAATAGCTCCATTAATTAGTAATTAGTACATGGTAGTCAATATTTAATCTTTCAGTACACCTAAAATATTACAGGAAAAACTAATGTTATACATATAAATATCAAGTAACACACATAATTTTAAAATGAAGCAATATTGAGATTTTGAGGAGAAAAACAACAAGCTTCAATAAAGAAGCATAAAATTCTTATTGATTTATTTATATCTTTAAAAAGCTTTCATTTAGTTTTATCATTCACCAATCACCTTGTTAGTTTCCAGTAATACAATGATTAATGTCTTGTCTTTGCCCTCAAAAAAGAATCTATTCATTTGAGAAAGAACTGACCTTAAAAATATTATTACAATTCAATTCCCAGACTGATATAGAAAGGCGGGTCACATAGAATGACTTTACTAAGTCTAAGGGAGTCAAGGAAATTTTTTAAAAATGGGTAAATTTGTGCTGAGAGGGTAAAGGGGTATTTAAAGGTCACGGGTTTAAAACAGCAGGAAAAGTAATTTAATACAAGCCTACAGAAGCTTGAAAGAGCAAGGCTTCAATAACAAAGCTCCAATAGTTCATATGATTACAGCAGAGGAAAGATGGGGGAACCTGAGAAAACCTCAGTCACAGGAATATCATTGAACTTACTTTATAACAACTCTAAGATTTATATACACATATATGCATTCATATATGCACACACATATTGATGTAGAGATACCGGTATTTATCACTTAGAGATAATGTGATTTTATGCTAAGCCTCAACTATCAGCACACTTAACAAATCAGCACTCTCTGCTTCCTGGTGAGTCAGACATAGGTGTCAATTTTAAATAAAAACCTCAAGGTTGGTACTAGAAAGGGAAATTCAATATGCTTAAAATTATTTTGTTATTATATTCTTTCAAACAACTATACTTACCACTAAACATTTTTTATGTTGTCATTATGGCAGAGAAACACTTTCTGGTCCAATTCTACCCACTATGAACACATATGAAACCTGCTCTAAGAATACAGTTTAAAGACATGAGTGCAAACCTGTGACTGATGTCAGCTGCCCCGGCTTCACTGGCCCTGCCCTATTACCTGTTGTCAATAGGAGAGACTATCTTAGGTACCATGTATTTTCCAATATGTTTTTAAAAGATTAATACCCACTGGATTACATGGTTGAATATTTATTGATGGGTATTAGATATTGCATACTAACAGCCAAAACAAAAAAAATGAATTAAAAAAGAATCAAGAAGCATAAGTTCCTAAAAATCAATCATGTATATAGAGCAAGAATGGAACTCCTTCATAACCAGCAAAGGTCTTTAACCTACACCTATGATGGACACCATTCTTCTGAAACTCAGAATTTGTGTGCACAGTGTGTCAGCGGCAGCAACAGAGAGAAGATGCACACAGCCTCATGAGTGTCACGCAAAGTCATGAGACTGATGATACAAGGTGACCCAGTTTGACTTTAAATAGGGGGAAGGCCCTGTCACCACCGATGGTGTATAAATCACAGTCAGCGATGGCCTGGAAGAAATGTCATCATGTAGACAATGGCTGGCATGCAAAAGTGATGCCATGAAGGGCACAAGGTCACCATGATGTGCTATGCATCGGCCTCGCAGTCTGTGTACTTAAGTTTTGTGCTTCCATTTAGAACTTTATACATGACTCACCTCAAGATGGATCTTTCAGAGTGATAAGTCATTAAAATGTATCTATATGAATGACATTTAGGTCACCTGTGTGGCTGGTGAGCACATAAAGAGGACCATGTGTAGACACAGAGAGATACCCATTTACAGTCCAAGAATGGAGGGCTCAAGAGACTCTGCCAACATCTTTATTTACTTCAGAAAATTTCTGGGTTCTAAAGAAGAGAGAGATAAATTTCTGTTATGTAACACACATAATCTGTATTAAGTACTTCATTATTCAGTCTTACCAAACTAATACAGCCGTTCAAATAGGGAAATTTATATCTGTTCAAATCATTCCACCTTCTTTTATGAAGAACTGACAATGAGAATCCCAAAAGGTCACCATTATAACATGACTTCCCAATGCACATTCAGAGTATGACTATGGAAGCTTTCTCTTGGGTCTTTGCATTATGGTGTATGGACCCTTAACATAAGTCATTCCAGATGCTACCTCACACATTTCCCTTTCTCTATTGTTGCCACCTCTGTAGGGTATTTGTGTTCTGTCCTATTATTTCTAACAAAATTCTTTGTGTTTAGTACAAATCAGAATAGTTCTGCTAAAAAAATCCTGCTGTATTCATTTGTCATAGTTTGTAATAGAGATAAGAAACCAGCCTGCAGTTAGTGTTCCTGTTGCCATTTTCATTTACTTTGCTCATATAAATACAACTATGATATTTAATGTCAGATATTCCTATTCTACAGAAAAATACAATAATTCTGTATTTATGAGTCACATACCAAGGGAAAACAAATATTTTTACATTTCTAAATTAAGAATCTTCTTAACTAGACATAGGGGAATATGCCAGCAATCTCTGCTGTTGGGAGATGAGTCCAGAGGATTGCTCGTTTGATATCAGCTAGGATACATACTGAACCTTGCCTAAAATAAATAAAGAGCACGACATACCATCATAATACAACACGATAAGGAGCAGCATGATAGCATCCTCTGAAATGTCAAGGCCAGAATATCATATTGTTAGTGTGGAAAACTTCTAAACAAAATTAAAATAGAAGCAAATTAGCAACATTCCTATTACCTGATGCTTTCAGAAAGACAGAAACTAATTTAAAGGCAAAAAATAAAACTGCAGATTAGTTTATATTTCTTTGATCTTTTACTTTGTTATTAGATTCATGTTAAAGGTGCCCTGCTCTGCCTATGGCTAGTGTACCCATATGCATAAAAGATACTTGGAAATTATATTTATTTCTATAGAACATGTAAATATTCTTGTCATTATTACTGTAAAAATATAACATTAAAGCTGTTTAGACTGCACTGTGTATGATATACCTGATCTTATAATTATATGAAGTATACAGAAGGCTATGTATTGTGTGAGAGATACCATCGCATACCATGCCATTCTTCATAAATACTTTAATAACTGAGAATTTTGGTATCCATGTAGATTTGTCAGACAAGCCCTAAGGATATTAGGAATTTATTGTGTTATCAGAGATCAATTTATACTGTGTTATCAGATATCAGTGTATCTGATGTGGCAGTTAAAACAAACAATTTTTCCTTCAAGATATGTTTAAGAATTTAAATAAAATTTATTGCTACTAAGTACAGTTCTCATAAACAATTTAATTATACAATATTTAACTTTTGTCTATTACTTTACAATATAAACTGGAAGAATCTGAATGAAATATGTCACTTATCAAAAAAAGCAAGGATTACCTTTTATCTGAGTAAGGTCTTCATATTTATCAATAAATTCTAAGATATTTTACTTCTTCATGTCCTAATGAACTCCTAGAAATAAATCTTGGTGTTTGAAACAGCCCTTCTGCTATAAAAAGCATGTATAAAATTATTTATCATATTTACTTAGCAATAACCAAATTTCAATTAACACATTTTCAGTTGAACCTAGTAATTTTAAATAATCATTTTCTTTTTAAAATAATAACAAACCTGGAGTCTTCAAAATATCCTGCTTGGGCTGGAGAGATGGCTCAGCTCTTAAAAGCTAGACTCACCGCCAAAATATCCTGCTTATCTACATATAGCATCCATCCTGTTGTCATTTAAATTACAAAGATTTTTTTCACTGTGCTTTGACTAGCTGATGGTACATTTAATGATAAATAAAAGTTAATTCTGATGGACAAAGCATCTTTTGAAATAAAGTTTTAACATTTCATTTGGCTAAAGATTTTTTCCTTTCTTTTTTTTTTCTTTTCCAAATGGAGCATCAAATACAGCAGGAAGCCAAGTTGATAGATTCTGTTTTGAAAGTCAGAACAAAGTAAAGGGAAATTATTGATCCTACCTTGGAGACAAAGTACAAAAGAGAAGCTTTGTATCATCCATTTTATAGGACATTGAGGATTAGAATTCACATCAGTCTGCCCCAGACATAGACGGCAGGACAAATTAAATCAGAATTTTAAGTTCCAAATTGATCTAATCTGTTTGTGTAGATAAAGCCTCAAACTTCCGTCATGTCAAATATATCATCTTGGGCAATTTGTTCTCTTATCATTTTTTTCTTTGGCATTTTATTCTGTGACAAACCAAGAAACAGTGCTGATTTCCCTTGGAGAATTTAATTCACATCTGGTATCTTGTGGAAAGCTTTTCTGACAGAAATAGCAACCAGACTATGAAATCACTCAGTTTAAAAAGCCTCTTTAAATATCAAATCGTTTACTTGCACACAAATTAGAGTTCCAGAAGAAGCACATCAAAACGACTTAAGTACTGATAAAGTCCAAATACTCAGAGTTGAATAAAATTTTATTCATCAACATATAATGGCCATATAACAAATACAGAAGATTTACAAAAGAGCTTACTTTCCAAGCAGCAAATATGTACAATTGATACTTTCCTGAGATCATTATAAAGTAATAGCATCAAATGCACATTTCACACACAGAAATCCAGGAAGAACTGGTCCTATTTTATGTATTTAAAGTACAACAGAGGACACAACACAATGAAGTTTTCCCTGAGTTGCAGTCCTAATACAAGGCAACACATCATTTAACACAATTAGATAAGTGTGAGTAATGGTGGACCTAAACTCCAATTAGGTTCTACAAGCTAGAATCAGGTCAGATGGCATGTTTGATATAAACAGTATAACAAATGTGCTCAGGAATCTAGAAAATGAAGACAAATTTTATTACTGCAACATGTGTATCATAAAAAGAATGCCTATTGTTTTGAAACCAAAATTCCCCACAGCAACAGAATTTCCCAAGAGGCTGAACTTTGAATTGAAATGGAGGGGAAGTGGATTTGGGAAGAAGGGAGGTATGGGGGAAACTAGGAGGATGGGGAAAGGAAGATCGTTGTTGAAATGTGCTGTATTAGAGAAAAATCCATTCTCAATAGCAAAGAAAAAGATGAAACTTAATGAAATAAGTAAAAGTCTCAGGACAATGTGTTCCTCAGTATAATTTCTTTAAGGAAGCAAAACTCTGCACTGTTTTACTCCAGCTTTTACACAGTAAACTGCCATCTTGCTATCTCCAAGCCAATCTGCTCAAACTGTCATTTTCACTGACTACAGTTTTTAGCAGAAAACCAAAGTAGCAATAATCAAATTGTTGGCTGTAAAGGGAGAAGTGATGGTCACTTTTGCTTAGTTATATTTGATTCACTATTACATTTCGATTAGGAGAGCAGAGGGACTTGTTGTGGGGGCTTTGCCCCAGCCCCTAGCATCCATGAGCACAGAGAGTCTGTGGAGGCTTCATCCGAGGCCCTGGCATCCGTACACTCACAGAGTCTGGGGTGCTATGGTGGAAGCTGCACTCCAGCCCCTAGCATCCACACACCCAAACAGTCTAGGATGCTATGATGGAAGCTCCACCTAAGCCCTGTCCTCTATGGCTCTCCAACCCCTGCTGCATCTCAGAAAGCCAGCCAAATGATGACCCCTCCCCCAGAGATGCTCAAGACCACTCCCACAGGGTATTTAAACTCTCTCCCAGAAAATAGCCTCATGGTTTTCCAGTCTCTCTTTTCTGTCTCCTTTCTGGGGGTTAGAAGGCCATCCGGGAGCATTGTAGCCATTAAACAAGGGCTTTTTCTAATTAGGTTTGATTTGGTCTGATTTGGATTGCTTTATCGGTGGAGAGGCTTATCCGGGTGCAGAAACATTTCAGAGAATATATTTTATTTCTTCAGATATATAATCTAGCATAACATATGGATATATAGAAACACTAAGATGATGCACACAAGTTTTTATTTATGTTATGAAAAGAATACATAGTCTAATTTATACTAACCACAGACACCCAACTTATGTCACTTAGTTGTTAGAGGGAATGTCTCAAATGGAAAGTTAGATTTTTAAATCTCTCATGTATGTATGCATTATTTTTTATTCCATTACTTTAATATATTTTCTAGATTCAAGGCACAAAATGTTATTGTTTCTGATTCTTCAAGTCAGCAATTTGAAACAAGCTGTTCTCACCTTGATTCACTAACATACCCTTTGTTAAAGGAAAAATGACAAATCATGCTAGCTCTCTTCAGATCGAGCTAGGCTCAGGGTGGCACATTATCTCTTCTCCAGCATTTTATAGGTAAAAGAAACTGACAAGGTAAATGTACGCCCCAACAGTGAAGAAACAGATTCCACACCTTAATAAGGTAGCCCATTCTTGAGGAAATTGAAAGCAGAGATGTATGAGTGAAGAAAAATTACCAGAAGGACTTTAAAACAGTATTTCATGAATAGTTTTTACACATAGAATTAACATGTGACTGCGACAGAAATTTTTAACAGTACAAAACAATAGCGAAGAATGACACTCCAGGGGTGGGAAAAAAACTGCTCAGTGCTTAAAGCACTAATACAAAGGTGTGGCTGGGAAGACAGTACCTACTGACTGGGGTAAACACAGGCAGGTGAGCCTTTCACACCATCTCTATACACACAGAGTGGGTTGAGGGAGAAATCCACAAAACACCAGCATCCTCAGATTCTTAACAGGCCAGGTAAAAGGTCTCAGACCAGGGAATTCTGCAAGAAATTGGCATTTTCATAAAGAAACTTCTTTCTAAATAAAATTGCGAGTACTTTTATTTCCCTTGGTTCCTGCATAGAGTGGTGCAAAAGATAGCGTCTATTACTAGAATTTCGCTAAATGGACAGAGTAATAAACTGTCCACTGAATAGAAACCATACCCAAAGGAAAGTTGGAATTCTTATGCTGGCATCAGAAATAGATATTTGGACAAAAATTGTTACTACAAACAGGACATGTATTTACTAGGATACTAAAAATCAAAAGACAAACACAAGTTGGCAAAGATACTGATAATTTAGATAATCTCAGATATTGCTGATGAGAAGGTAAAATGATGTAGATTTTGTAAGAAAGTTGTGTAATTTTGTGTAGGCTTGGAGAATGGTGTGCCGTGCACACTGTGTGCGTTGAATTAAGGGAGTATATTCTATCCTTCCTCCTTGAGGTTATGGGGACCTAACTCAGACTGTCCTGTCATGGCAAATTTGGCTGAAAGTAGCTTTATTCACTGAGCTATCTCACCAGCTCCTGACCAAATCTCAAAATTTACATATTGCCTACATCACAGAACGATCAGAGCACAGCTCTAGAAAGGCTTGCATATACTTTCTATATTACTTCTAGTTCTACTTACTTCACAGTTGTCTAACCATGTATTACACAGCTATAGAGGCTTATTTGTATTTGAAACAAACTTTATGTTAGTCTACACCCATAGTGCACACGAGATCTACTCCAAAGACTTCATTCTCAAGGAATCCTGAAAGAACGGTGACACATTGGCAAATCTGATGAAGTTCTCCCACAATGTTAGCCCTAAAGACTGAATCCATTTAGAGTCTAATTATTCAGTGAATTACAGCTCTCTGTGGTCGCAGGAACAATCGAGCATGGGAACTGAATTCTAACACCTTCATCTTTTTGACAGATGTAGCACACCAAGACCCTTGCAAGGGCAGAGCCTTACCTCCAATTTGCACAAATCAGAAAATAGAGAAATAACGAAAAAAACAAACAGTGACAATAAAAAACAAACACAAATGCAAGGCAGGAGCACGTGCCTAATATAGCTGCAGAGTTCCTACACTAGGTGGAGAGTATGTGAGCAGTATGTGAGAAACATAAAACTTAGAGAAGTCATAAGGTGCAAAGAGAATTTGGTCTTCCTCCTTTTGAATGATGGTTAATTAGGTAAGGGCATTCACAAAAGCTCATGTGCAAAAGAAGGAAGTTGGTGCCGCTCATGCTCATTAGAAACATGAGGAAAAATTGAGGAAGAAAGTGATTATGCCACAAGCCGAACCCCTAGCTAGCTCTGCTTTTGTGAACTTGATAGTTCACATGACAAAAATACCTTTTGACTTGCAAGCTATGAGTTTACATCACTTCTTATATCCTGGTTCATAAAGAGTTAAGCCCAGCAAAGCTCAGCTTAGACCATGTTATGGAGAAAATCAACTTGTGTAGCCATTGCCTGCACTTAGGGAAGCAAACTTGTTAAAGCCTAATTTGTTTTGCTATACCACTAATATAACAGAAGTTGTGGTATTTTAAACCCAGAATATGATGAGAATTCAAGACTCTTCATGTTCATTATTTTACTTTAAAAATAGCCTTGCTTTGCTATAACTCCAGAGCCTTTCTGTACTAAAATCTGTCAGAATAGTATTAAGATTCCTTTGGCAGGTTTACTATGACTTCTTATCCAATATTTCTAGTAATGAACACGTATGACTACAAGACATTACTATTGTTGTAAATGCAGCCTTTTGGCATAACAGGTTTATAGTCACTCATATTTATTTTCCCTACTAGAAGAAGCATTTGGGAGTAGAATAAAGTACAAACAAAAACATAGAAGTGAATTATGGATTCTTTTGTTGTTTTGTACATCTTTACTTAGAATTATTTTATGGATTATTTTTATAGTTTGGTAAAATATAAGAAAAGAAAGTTGAGGAAGGAAATTGCACTACAAGAGCCCCAGTGTACAAGAAGCTGCAGGCAGTCACTGAAGGGCTGTTATTGTCGAGTTGTGGATTTATGTGGTTGCTGTAGCAATTTGCCATCTGCCCATCATGTTTAGATTTTTCAGATTATGGGACTTTCTAACATGCATTATATCTCAGGATCTTTTTATCCTGATAGGTACACAATGGAGTCGTTTCTTAAGTTTACTTAAATCTATTATAAAAAATTATCACTAACAAGTTTGTAGGTCACTAGAAAATGAAAATCCATTAAAAGGTGTAAATTACTCTTTTATTGTTTTTGTTTTGTAATAAAATCTATGCACTTCAATTAAGATAATACCAATTGTATTAGATAATTTTCTACTGCTGTGATAGAATCTATGACCTCAGCAGCTTATAGAAGGAGGAAATGTTTGTTTTATGCTTCCAAAAAAATAGGAGCCCTTTCCCATCATGGTGTGGACAGGTGGCAGCAGGTTGACATGGCTACTGGAGTAGCAAGAGGAGAGTACACATTAAAAACCACAAACAGGAAGCAGAAACAACAGACTGGGAATGGCACAAGTCTTTGAACAATCAAAGCCTGTCCCAACAACACACTTGCTTCAGTAAAGCCACACCCCCTAAGCCTCCCTAAACAGCACCAATTGCATACAAGTACTCAAATGCCAGAACTCTGGGAGACATTTAACATTCAAACCACCACACAAATCTAAGACCCTGGAAGCAGAAATGCATGCAGGAACAGGAAATTCCTTAGAAATTGATAATAGAAACAGATATTCAAAAGAAAAAGATGATATTAGATAGCTTGAACAAATATTTTACAGCCAGAATGGAAATAGTTTACTTTGAATAATAAGTGCAGCATTACTTAAAGCACTATTGTACACACTATGTTTCTTTTCTGCAAAGGTGCAATATTAATTTGTCTTTAATAAAAGTGAAATATTTTTTCTTTCATGTCCCTGAAACAATGCAATATATTCATTTGAACATATTTGTGTCTGATGAAGGACAGTATATTATCCATTATAATTGTAGGCACGGAGAATTTTAAAAATGTAGAAACTGTGAATTGTATAAAACTTAAAATCCCTCAGCATAAATTTTGTGTAAAATTTTTAAAGATTTACTTTTTTATTTATGTCTTTTATTGCTTTGCCTACATGTTTGTAAGCTCATCGCTTGTATGTCTACTGCTTAGAGAAGCCAGAAGAAGACATTGGATACCCTGGAACTGGAGTTACAGATAGTTGTGAGCCAGTATGTGGATGCAGAGACCTGAACACACAACTGGCCAGCAAGTCCATTTCTTCACTGGCAATGGAGCCCACTTTGGGATTCCAGTTTTTATTGAAGACCAGCTGAGACATCTAGCCTCATAGACTGAGAAACTACTGTATTCTAAGTCCTTCCATTTAAAGAATACTGACTGATACTACAAACAAAAATAGTCATTATAAATGAGATAAGATTAGTCATTGTTTCTAGGAATAAAAGAACACAGAAGGATATTGTTACTCTCACTATGTTAATGCTCACCAAAATATATGTAAGTGGACAAATACTAAAACAATAAAGCTACCAATAGCTACAACACAGGAAATGGAAATCCAACAAACTAAGAAAGTTATTTGAAAATAATTGGTCCATAACTAAAACACTTCACACAGAGAAAAGCTGTTATCACAAATTCTACCAAACTCATGGAAATGATCATAAAATCTTATCAGAGTTGTTAAATAAATGAACATCTTTAATATGTATTATTTATCTTACTAAATTCAGTTCTACCTGGTTTTAGTTGTTGTTGTTGCTTTTAATCTGTCACATATTTGAACCCACACGTCTTACTGGCCATATGGAAGCAGTGGATTTTCCAATCAATGAAGAAAATGTGGGCAGTACAGCTCATGTAATTCTAAGGTGACTGAACCAGATCAGCCATGCTGAGCTATGGCATCTCGCTATGCACCCATTGTTTCCAACAGCATTATTATTGTCACCCCTACTCCCTGAAAGAGTTCAAGTGATCTTTTTACCTGGCAAAACATCTGACAACAAAAAGAAAAGTCACTGAAATTAAGTAGCTTCAGCCATTGATCTCCTCTTAAATACTGTATTGTTCAACAGTGTTGGAAGAAAATTGTGTCATTTGTTCAGAGAAACATTATGTTAGCAGGGAGCACTTCTGACTTTCCTGCAAGCAATGGTTTCACAGTTGGGTGAACCTAAATTTTTCTATGATGAGTTTTGTATAAAATATAAGAAAAGGCAATAATGTGTCTCTTAGCAATTCTAACAGGAAGAACAGTTGATATAGCATTTATCAGTTTATTAAGAGTTTCCAAGTACATTTTTTTGTTGTTTTTGGTTTGTAGAGACAGCTTTTCTCTCTGAATGTCCTAGAGCTCACTCTGTAAATTCAAGAAAGTTTTAATTTTTCTCAAACTTACTGAGTTACTGTTTTTCTTAAAATGTCAGAAAACAATCTGAACTCTTGTTGATGTGCTACTCACATTCATTCTGGACAGTTTTGGATGCAGGCTGCCTTGCTCTATCCTTCTTCAGGTGATATAATGCATGCATTTTCAATGTGAGTTTCCATAGTAAATGATGTATCTGTCCTTTGGTAGCATGCATAGAGAGAGGAGACTACAGTCAGCTTATATGTTTATGAACAGGAGCAAAATGAATTAGGAGTAAAGCTGGCAGTCAGTCAAGGTCAACAGAAGAAGCCTTGTGGGAGCAAAGTGGAGGGGTACATTGCTGATTACCCTTGATATAGACATCCTTCTTATGATAATAGCACATTGAAGAAGTAAGTCACACATAATTGGTAATACTAATTAAGGAAAGGATGATAAAGAATGGATGGAGGAGTTTTGACCATGGATGATAGATAGGATGGCAGTGGCTTAGCCAGAGGTTACACCTTAAAAAAAAGGTTATGCTGAGTCTTCAATGCAGTGAGTTTGCAATATTCTGCAGACTTAACGTCTCTCACTAACATCAACATGTTGAACACACACATGCACACACATATGCACACACCGCAGAAGACAAGGATATATCAGTGTAGATTCACTTGTTCTTCTAAAGCAATTGCTAGATGAGCAGCAGCTACAACAATTATAGGGAAGCATTTCCCCTAAGTGACTTCAATTAATTTCTTTGAGCTGCAGGTGCTTGCACCATAGACAATTTTTCTTCTCTCCCCTGCCACTGAGAAAGACTAAGCACTCTCAAAGGTATTGAGATTTGTAAAGGCCTAATCATGGTGATGGCAGTAATATGATGATGGTGATAGTGATGAGGCAGCAATTCCTACAACAACCTGAACTAAAGAATGGTATTTGACATTCCATACAGACTGTTTCATGTCATCCTCAAAAGATACACTGTCCAAACTATTTTATTCCCTTCAGATGGTGGATGAAATGAGGCTAAGTATGATTCAGATGTTGAAAACTCTAGACCTTTAAAAGTAATTTAATCAAAGTGTATGAATTTTAGACATTTAACTCTAAGAATCATAAAGCTGTATATTATAGAATAGAGGACACAGAGACACCTTGTTTATAATCCTAAAACCTCAAGTCTACAGATATCTGTTATTTCTGTCTAAAAACCTTGTTAATTCTGATCAAACCTTCCCTGATGCTACAGAAGCATGCAACAAAAAGAAAATACAATGAATTTTCTCCACAGTTTTCTTGCAAGTAACCCAATATGCCTGAATCTAAAGCTTGGAGTTGTCTTGCATTTGTATATATCAAACCATGTCTGTAACTTACAGATTTGGCCTCAGGTGTTTGTGACCTGTCTGCTCTTACAAAACCTTTGGTCTATATCAAAGCAAGTGTGTTTTTGTTTTGGGAGCATATCAACAAGTCGAGACCATTTTTTTGGTTTATCATTTCTTTTTCTCAGAAATGTACAGTTTTGAAGTCTGATCCACAGAAGCTTATATTCATGCAGAACATATAAGCCCCAATTGAGATCTACTCTTAGAATCAAATCAGCAAGAAAGAAAACAAGATTGGGTTTATAAACTAGTATCTGCAGGCTTTGATCAGTGTGTAAGAAAAAAATTGATCAATAAAATTCAACATTTTAAAAGTCATGTTTCATAGCATTTTCAAATTCAATAACACTCATATTTATTACCCCCATAGTTTGCATTTATCTTCTCAGGCATATTTCTGTCAGTATTCTGGTATGTCTCTAAAGGAATTCAGTTATATATATTTTGCTTGTTCTTATACCATATTTATTGTTTGCTACCTAGTTTCCAGTTGAGACACCCAGTAGATAGCCTTGTTAAAGGTTAAAACATGGGGGAAATTGTACAAGGCCTTTTCTTTGCTTTTCTTTTTTTCTTTCAAGGCAGGGTTTGTTTGTGTAGCCCTGGCTGTCCTGGAACTCACTCTGTAGACCAGGCTGACCTTGAACTCACTAAGGTCCACCTACCTTTACCTGCCAAGTGCTGGGATTAAAGGCATAGACCACCACTGTCCAGCCAGGCTTTTTCTTTTAAGCCACCAACCAGCTCCCAAATCATCACTCAGAGACTTATTACTAGTTTTGAATGCTCAAACTAGCTTAGGCACATTTCTGGTTAGCTCTTTGAACTTAATCTGTTTCTCTTTATGTGCCTTTTGCCTCCGGGCTTACTATTTTTTTCTGTATGCCTTACTTTCACTGCTTCTCTATTGGCTGCTGGCTGCCTGGCTGCTTAACTCAGGTGTCTCCCTTGTTCTCTCCTCCTTCTCTACCTCTTTTGTTTTCTTCCTAGCCTAGATTTCAACCTCCTATTTATTCTCTCTGTATGCCACCCCTAACTATCCCTTTCCTGCCTGGCTACTGGCTGTTCAAGTTTTTATTAGACCAATGGCACGCCTCAGGCAGGCAGGGTGAAACATGCAACAAACACATCTTTACATAATTATTCACACATCTTTACACCTTTAAACAAATACAGCATAAACAAAAGTAACACACCTTTACCCAATTAAAATTATATTCCACAGCATAAACAAATGCAACACATCTTTGCCTAGTTAAGACAATATATTGTAATAGGAAATTACCTCAAATTTGAAAATCTAGTCTCTTCCTGCTCTGTTGATTTCTTCCTTTAGAATAATAGCCCCTTCGAAATGAAAATAACAAATGTTAGTGAATGCTGTCCTGTTTTTATAATCACCAAGAGTGTTTTCACATTTGCCACAAAAAATAGAGACAAGAACAAGAAGAAAGTAATTTTGTAGGGAAAGAAGAGGAACAGCAGCGGCTGCGTGTGGACTAGAAAGCCAGTCCGATGCACATGTGTGTACTTCTCCACAGGAAGAGGGACAAAGAGCTACTCTGACGGGCTTCGTACTTCCTGTCAGCAAAACAGCAGCACGCTCTAGCAGGACCAAGCCTGCAGCAACACGGGTGGAATAAACAAGTTAAACGTGGACATGCTGCAGCCTTAATGTGCTCCTCTAGGTCCCCGTGCTAAAAACTCAACTCCTCAAGACCTAATGGTAAAGATGAGACCCAGCTGAAGATGTTGGGGTCAGAAGAACTTGGTAACTAAAAGTTTTATTACTGCTGCTATCAAGGGCATTTGATACATCATAGGTAATTGGCTCATTCTCAGATCCTTCCCCCATCTAACCCACTCTTTGTCTTTTTGTTATATAAAACATCAAAAAAGCATGAGCTAGAAGTTTGTCCCCTCTGTGCCTCTAGAATCATTAGACCATCAATTCCTGTTGGTTATAAATTGCCCCATACTTGAATGAGTTACTGTTAGTTGCAGATGCATTTTTGTCAACCCTAAGATGCATAGTAAGCTATCATTATATTTGTCCTTCTCAGATCTTCATTTCAAAACTGTAAGTTAAGAAAATTCATACTAATATTACTTAGAAAAATATATCTCACATAATATCATCAGGTATAAAATTCCTTTAAATATATTTCCAGGAATTGTTACTGGTTTGGGTTCATTCGCAGACTGCATGGGTGAGAAATGGTTAACTCTCACAGAATCAGAGAGATCTTACCTGTGTGGAGTGGGGAGGACATGTAAACAAAGCCAAAATTAAATTCTTTTTTATACTTAAATAGGTCTGGTATCAAATTAAACAAAAATGACGGTACTGATTTTTAACACTCATTTTACTCTTCACTCTAAAATGTACTTAAGTAATCCTCCCAAAATATACCAATAAAATAAAAGTAGAACTGTTGATTCTAATTGTAGGACACTGTGTTAGGTGCAATAAGTTAGACAAGTGCACACAAACAAATTCTTTACATTCCCTCTCGTATATGAGTATTTTAGAATAAGGCAGTTGAAATATTTAGAAGTGGTTATTAGAAGAAGCAAGGGTGGGATATGAGGAACCCTCCTTATAATTGCAATAGCAATCACACAGAAAGTTAGTATTCTACAGTGTGTGTGTGTGTGTGTTTATATATAGAGAGAGATAGGTAAAAGTCACATATATTTTCAATAGATTTCTTCAGCTTGTCTGCCTACAGAAGTAAAACTTATTTTTATTATATATTTTCTCACCAAGAGCTCCCTGAAGTTAAAGTTTCATGCTCGTCTCTGGCTATTATATAATCACTGAATTATCTCAATAATTTAAGGCTGATGTGTGACTATGTGGTAGTAAACATTTTAGTATAATAACTGGCAGATGCCAGGGGGCATTCGTTTCTGTGGTGGATAATTTAGATGTTTTAGGAAGATGTTCTAGTTTGCTTTTCCATTGCGATGACATACACTGACCAAAGAAACCTTGGAAATTGACATTTCATCATCAACGGGGGTGGGCAGAAGCTCAAGCAACAACTGAAGTGGAAACCAGAGTGATTTGATTACTGGCTCCTGTTCAGCTAATGTTCTTACTCAGCTCCAGCCCACCTGCCTAATGCTGGCACTGTTCACAGCGAGCCAGTGCTTCTCATATGAACGGGCAATCAAGATATTGTCCCAAAAATGTCTCCACAGGGGATGTGATTCAGGCAATATGTCAGCCAGAGTTCCCTCACCCTGGGTGACTGACTCTCAGTTTTATCATGTTGACAGTAAACACTAACCAGGACAGCAGGGGATTAGAAATTTATGTAAACTATTCTAAATATAACTAGCCTTATAGTTCAATAGAAAACCAGGTATTTTCTAATTGCCCAGTGTTCAGTAATTATTATCATGTCTCCCTAGTTTGTATTCCCTCATAGACCAAGACAACTGACAAAAGATTCTGAGACACAGGCTACTAAGTAAAAGTGAAGCTCTGCTTCCAAGGAAAGACTGTTTAATAATGTCACAATGACAGGCAGTGCGTTTGTAGTGCATGCCTTTAATCCCAGCGCTCGGGACACAGAGGCAGGCAGATCTCTGTGAGTTCCAGACCAGCCCGGTCTACAAGAGCTAGTTCCAGGACAGCCTCTAAAGCCACAGAGAAATCCTGTCTTGAAAAGCCAAAGGAAAAAAATAGTCACAATGAACCTTCATCAAATTCTAGGAACATCTTCCTTAAACTTTCTGCCCTCATTATTGTTGTCTAACACCACACCATGCCTCATTCACCTCTCATCTAAATAAAGTCCATTCTAGGTCTAGAGATCTCTCCACATAAAATTAGAAAGTAAAATATGGTCATGTGAACATTTTCTTAGTTGAGCTCACAGGAGGCGTAACCGTACCATAACCAACATTATGTAGTACAGAATGGAGCTCAACACAAGCAAATAATAAGACTTATTTAGAAGGTGAAAGTATGTCAGAAAATGAGTCATGTTGTGACAAACTGAATCTGACTGTATTATGAATATATCAACCAAATTTCCTGAAGGATTCATGGGAGAATGATGAGATAAATAAGTTTAAAATAGAAAGAGTGAATGGACGCCAGGTAAGCATTGTATTACAGTTTTTAAAATGCTCTCTCATGGGTGTAGACGTTAACAATTCTAATACCCCTCTTCATGGAAAATAGAACTGAATAATTAAATAAATGAATGGAAATTGGGAAAGCCAGGTTTCCCAATGTTTCAGTGGGGATCTACTGATAAGCCAAAGAAGATAATCAGATGGGAATAAAACTGGGAACATCAATGTGAACTCATGTTTAATTTTGTATAGATAATGATGGTTGAATAAAATGATATGCCCTGATATGTCTGTATACATGGATAATATTTCTATCTGTCTCAGACAAAGCTGACTTTAAACAATGATGACTACAACAAATGAGCACAATTATTCCCTAGATGCAATAAAACTCTCCAATTCAAATACTACTTCTGCAAAATATCATACTAAGATTTTCCACTAAATTAGCAAGTACACTATAAAATTATTTTTCCAGAAATTAAAATACTATTGAACCCAAGAACATACACTTACATATAAACATATATGTGTGCATGCACACAATCATAGATGATATCAGAGGGCAGCAGGAGAAAATCAAAATAAAAAATACTACTGGATAATAACTCAAAGTCAAAAGTAAATAATCATAAACCCATACTGGTAAAATTAAATTCCTTTGAGAGGGTATCCTTAATGTTCAAATTACAAGATCTAAAATCAGTTATGAGACACACCTGGGTATTTGTGGCCTGAGTTTTCAGAAAGGATTAACTGAGCTGGGGAAGAACAACAGGTGGTCCATATAACAAATCTAAGGAAAAGACTGAGTTTCTGCTTCTTAGTAAGTGCCTACTGTTGTTGAGGTTGCTACCAATACTATAAAAGATGGCATCCAACACTTCAGGGCATTGTTCCTCAGTAAAATTTCTAGGATTTCAATGATTTGGTGCATGCAGAGATATTTCTTCCAAGTTTAAGACCCCTCCTTAGATTTTGGAGGCAATATATTTAGCAACTTTATGTGTTATCCTAGTCCATAACTTCCAACTTGAAGTAGGGTCCCAAACAGGTAAAAGTGTGTAACAGATTCAATCCCATGTACAAGATGTTTTGGTACTTGGGCCATGTTTCCTGGCAGACTCAATGTAATTGATATATCAAAGGCAGATAGGAATACTGTGTAGAGATTTGAGAAGGCCCCATAATAAATTATTATGAAGCAACAGGAATTTTTGAGAAATTCTCTGTCATCTGTAGAGAACTGATCTCCATTTAAGACACAACTTTTGGCCTGTAAGTTTGGCTTATTATAAACTGGACATTTAAGAATGAGACACTGAGTTACCATGTAATCTGAGCTGCCCATAATGATCTGGATGTCATTTAGCAATATTAAGTGATAAACACAGAAGTAAGTTAAATGAAAAGGTATCCAAATATACATGGTTCCTGGCCCTGCTATAATGCCTTCTATCCCAAAGCATGGCCTTATGGGTCCCATATTTCCTATTAATATTTTATGAGGAAGAGAAAAAATGAAGCTATCGTTTATGGATTTTCCTGCATGCTACAAGACCACCACCCAGAAGTAGACAAATACAATATTAGAGTTCCTTCCTGCAATAACCCAGAAAGGAAACAGTGAGAATGAAATATCTACAGGGAGCAGAACTTCAGACAGTTTATGTGGTTGTACATTTTCTCTAGAAGTAAAAGTTGGCATGTGCACAATTACATACTGATTCATGGGCTATAACCAATGGTTTGGCTGCCTGTTTGGAGGCTTAGACGGAGTTTAATTATAAATTTGGAAGAGAAAAATGCATATACCTATCCAAACAGTCACAGAATGTGGAGATGCTTGTGCCATCCATGTACTTGAACCCATTCAATGAGGTCATGAATAACATGGCAAATGGAGCCAAGTATGGGATTAGGTATGATTCAAAACATGAATTTATGCTCATGAAGACTGAAATGGCTATGATTGCTACTAAGTGCCAAGCCTTCCAGCACTGGAGACCAATATTGAAACTCCAAAATGCCATCATTACCTGGGATGTCAAGTCAGTGAACTGATGTCAAAATAACAATATTTGATAACTTTCATTATGGAAGGGACATTATCCTTACTGAAACAGGTACTTATTCTGGCTATAAACTTGACTTTCAAACACTTAATGTTACTGCTAAAATTATCCTTGAATACTATCATGGTCTTACTAGACAGTGCATTGCATCTAATTAAGGGAACCATTTTTGCATCCATGTTTCCCTACATCCTGCAACAATTGGCCTGATAGAATGGTGAAACTACTGGTTTTTAAAATATAATTACAAGGCAGGCAAGATCGTTCAATGAGTAGGTAACCAATGCCAAGATTATAATATATTTAATATCTTGAGCCCACATGGTGGAAGGAGAGAATCAACTCTTGTAAAATTTCCTCTGACCTCCACATGCATTCCATGGTGCACACATGAGAACACACACACATGTACACACACACATACATACATACATACACACAAACACACAAATATAAGTAAATAAAATTTTAAGATATAAACAAATAGATAAATAAAGACACATTCGCAGTATCAACCAGGTGTCAAGAGCTTGAAGAATTGTCGCCATTCTAATCAGAATGTCATATATGCCCTGAAGTAGTGTCTAGTATCTGGTTTTATTTCCCTTATTCCCAAAATTCGTAGATTCAGGAATCTACTATCACTACTAATATGCCCATGACCTTATGATTTGATAGTTTGGAATCTTAGTTCTAGAGTAGGAAGAGTGCTTATGCTAAGTGATTCATCAACCTGAAAGTTGGGATTTCCATATCATCACTGTGCTGTTGATACTCTTGAATCAACAGGCTAATAAAGTAATTGGGGCTTTATAGGGGGTGGTGCATCTAGACTGCCAGGGAAAATTTGAATTGTTTCTCCATAGAAGTAAGGAAGAGTATATTTGGAGTGCAGGGAATTCTATGCTTACAGAATCTCTTAGTGTTACAAATCCTATAATAAAAGTCAACGAGAAATTATCCAATCCAGGCAGGATGATAAATGACCTGGACATTTCAGGAATGCAGGTATGAGTCATCCTTCCAGATAAAGAATCAAAACCTGTTGATGTGTCTGCTTAAAGTGGCAGAAACACAGAAATGATAGTAGAAGTAGGTGGTTGTAAATACCAGTTAAAGACACATGACCAGTTATAGAAATGAGGAATACCATACCATGGGTGTTTCTGTCTTAATTTTTTAAAGAATATGTTTGTTTTCTGTCATAGCTCCATTTTGCTTCTTTTGGTTTTTTAAAGTCATGGCCTAATTTACCTCAGAACTGTCTTCAGTTTGCTTTGGGCTGATGCTGGGCTTTAACTCCTGATCGTTCTACTTCAGCCTTCTAATTGTTGGGATACAAGCACGAGGCACACCACTGAGGAATATTACAAGGCCCCACATCTAGATAAAGAGCTTCAGAGAATCAATGGCTACTGACAGAAGGAGAAGCAGATGTCTTCAGGAAACTAGTCTACTGAAAGATTTTCCAATCCCAATGTCAGCCTTCAACATTTGGACATATGAGAAACACTAACTGGACACAGTAGCATATGTGTGTATGTGTGTGTGTCTGTGTGTGTATGCATAAAAACAATAATAAAAGAAGATATCATGAATTGGAGCTGAGAGAGTGACAGGTGGAAATGAAACAAATACTGTAAATTTTCAAATAAATATGTAAATTCTCAAAATTAAGAAATTTAAATTAGAAATTTCTTTGTATATATGTCCACATATATTGAACAGATATTTGTGCTTTCTTTCCTCTTCCATTCCTATACTATATAATTAAACATGATTCAGTAATTGCTAGAAATTATGTGCTATTCAATTCATGGACCCTTTTGACCTATTCTTTTTTTTTTTTTTACGAGACAGGGTTTCTCTGTTTTGGAGGCTGTCTGTCCAGCCTGGCCTCAAACTCACAGAGATCTGCCTGCCTCTGCCTCCCAAGTGCTGGGATTAAAGGCGTGCGCCACCACTGCCCGGCTCCTTTTGACCTATTCTTGGGGAAGAACTACTGCTCTTTCAGTTGCCTAAGGGAGAGTTATATCATATTAGGTGAAATTATCACATTATAATTAGCTTTACACTAAATTCAGTATGACATAAGGTTGACTCTCAGAATGACAAGTGACACCTTGTTACAATCTTGATTGGCAACTTGATGTGTTCTGGAGCCAACTAGGAGTCATAATTTGGTTTATGTGTGATGACATTTCCAGGAAGAAATAACTGAGTAGGAAAGACTCTCCCCCCAGAGTAGGTAGCACATTACAACAGGTAGCCTAGATAAAAGAGGTCCAAGGGGGCCGGGCCGTGGTGGCACACGCCTTTAATCCCAGGACTTGGGAGGCAGAGGCAGGCAGATCTCTGTGAGTTCAAGGCTGGGCTGGACCGATAGCCTCCAAAACAATACAGAGAAGCCCTGTCTTGTAAAAAAAAAAAAAAACAAAAAAAAACAAAAACAAAAAAAGAGGTCCAAGGGAAAATATTGTTGCCTTTCTGTCCCAGCTCCTTGCTTGGTGAGCTACTGTATCACTAGTGCCTCTGGGGCCATTCACCAATGACATCAAGCTCCAGGTTCCACAGCCTTCCAAATTAGACTGAAAACAAGTGCCTCTCCAAAGGTCTTCCAGAATTCAGAAAGGCAATTGAGCAGAAGAGCTATGATGTTTCAGTCTCTCCAGTGTGCAAATGTCCTGGTCTACTGAGACCTAGTGGTCTCCATTTATAATGCGTGTGGATCCCATAAGTTCTCTTCCACTAGAGGACCCTGCCTGATACATGACTTAAGGGGTTAATAAGTCAAAGCTATTTTGTCCCTTTAACATTAATATTATATTCTCATACTTGTTTTAGCTAATATTTGCTAGATTTCTTATCCTTCATATTATTTTTCATTTTCTATTACAGAAGTATCCTATGCCAAACACTCTGAAAAAAAGTCTCTGCTAAAATTTCCACCCGTTATTTTTTCCTCCCAAAGGTAATTATTACCTAAAAGTATTATTAATGTGCTAGTGGGTAAATGGTGATTAAGAATCACTCATCCTTCTTTAGTTTTGTATTTGAGATCCATGTAAGCCTTGTTAATTCATCTTACATGGTTAAATTTCTTTGGAATAATGGCAGACAACTAGTTCATACATAAAGACATCTTTTGGTCAGTAAAAATATTAAGCCATTTTTACATTTATTCAATCAATATCCATTGTTTTGTCACAAAATTATATTAAAGCATTAGTACAACTTACACAACTCAACTTGCACATCTATTTACATATAGCTCAAAGTGAACTGCAAATCTGTCTGTGTGGAATGAAATGAGATAAAATAAAATATAAATGAACACCCTCAAACTGACTTGAATAGTTCACTATAGTTAAAATGATTCCTTCTATGAGCTGATTAAAATCCATGTTCAGATAATAATTTTATTAGCATTTTAATGTTTCTATGAAATGGAAGCCAGTTCTAAAGAATATATTTACACTACCTCTTAGGTCTATAGAAACACTGTAGAAGAGAAGGCTGAAAGACTATAAGAGCCAGAAGATAGTGAGTAAGGCTGTGGAATACCTTTGAGGCACAATGCCAGGCGCAGCAAGTGTGGATGATAGCAGCTCTGGTTATCTGAAATGGGCCTGCAAAAGATTGGCTCTGTCAACATTCAGTCATGGATGAAGAAAGGCCTCATGGGGCAGCAACCCTTAATGTTGAGCTATTGGCAAACTGACAGCTTCTGGGCAAGGGAAGTTGCTGTCTCCAATAAGCACTCCAGACTCCAATGGATACATCAATCCCATGGCCCTAGTTAAATTTAGTCACAAAATCTACAAAGATGTAGACATGAAAAGAGTTCTCTAGGAAAAAAATGGGACTGCTAGGGGTAGGAGGGAGATAAGGAATTAGAACAAACAGAATATATTGTATACATTATTAAATTGTTGAAGAAGAAATTTAATCAATAAAAAATTCTAAGCAAAAAAGAATAGCTTTAAAACAACTGCAGGAAAACTGTATTTAATAAGAAAAATCTGACAGGATGTGGTGATTGTGCAAAGAACATCTTACGTTATTAAAGCCATCTGGATTGCAAGGACATTTCACATTGTCTAAGCAGTCAGATTATCAAATTAAAAACCCATTGAACTAATTTCTGAAATGGAGAGAAAATTTTGAACTATACCACTTATACTCCATTTAGAATGTCCTCAGATCATGATTCCCTGCCAGATTATCAAGTGCTCTCAGACATTTATTCCAACGCTTTCCTATACACGCAACCTCTCAACTCATTATCTTATCTGGGCATGTGTAAAGGAAATGATAATATGTGTGTGTTATTTATAGGAAAGACAGATGCAGAGAAGATCTATTATGTTTGTGTAATGATGTATGTGTTCACACATTTGGGTATGGATGCCAGAGGTTAATGTTTATGATAAAGTTACAACTCCAAATATGGAAACATATTGTAGATATATTGTAGGCATCTACAAAAAGCAATGAAAAAGTAAATTCTCCTAATATTTGTTTTGAAACATGAGGTTCATTTTGAAAATATTTGACCTGGGTGTTGACACTCATTGTGTGTACTTTTTAACTCTAAAACTATATTAATTTTTCTGTTAATTAAGCTACAACAATGGAATTTTCATTTAACAATAACATCTCTCCGAGGTGATAGAATTCACAGAGTTACAGAAAGTTTTATTTCTATCCTAAGCAACCATGCCACCGTTGCAAGTGAGAAGAGCAAGGGAATTTCATAAACTAAGAATGGCAATACAGGAGATAAAACAAAAAAAAACAAGAAAATGTGGTCCCACCTTTTCCATATCCTAGAACATGCAAGGAAAGATAATGTCTGTAAGATGCCCTGAAGTTAAGAGTTGATACAATGAGGGGGGGGTTCTATAAATACCTGAATCCTCAGATACTAATGAACCATGTTAGAAGCTATAAGCTTGGGGTTCTTAGATGGGTCCACTGCTCACTCATGTTATACACACCAGGTGCTCTGGCACTGCAAAGCTCTTTGTTAAAAGGATTTTATGTTCATGTAACAAGGAAAATTGATTGTATAAGAATACTGAGTTTATCACATCCAACATTTAGAATTAGTACATTTGTTTCCTAAAGTGTTTTTCAATATTGAAGATCCATATGGTGTTATTTCTTTCAATAGATCTCATCTTTATAAATATATTCCTAGAAATAGGTGAAAGCTATATGTGAAACATTAATATATAATTTTATATATTATGTATTTAAAATAACATTTGTTATCATATATACCTGCCAAGGATTTAATATTTTAGAAGACATGGAAAATACCTCTATTTTCAGTAGGTCCCATTTATTAATTGTTGATCTCACTGTCTGTGCTACTGGTGTTATGTTCAGGAAGCTGTCTCCTGTACCAATTCGTTCAAGGGTACCACCCACTTTCTCTTCTAAGAGGTTCAGTTTGGCTGGATTTATGTTGAGGTCTTTGATCCATTTGGACTTAAGTTTTCTGCTTGTTGATAAACATGGATCGATCCGCATTCTTCTACATGCCAGTATCCAGTTATGCCAGCACCATAACTGAAGATGCTTTTTTTATTCCATTGTATATTTTTAGCTTCTTTGTCTAAGATCAGATGTTCGCACGTGTGTGGGTTAATACCCGGGTTTTCAATTCGATTCCATTGGTCTACCTGTCTATCTTTATGCCAATACCAAGCTGTTTTCAGGACTATAGCTCTATAATAGAGCTTGAGGTCAGGGATGGTGATGCCTCCGGACGTTGCCTTGTTGAACAGGGTTGTTTTGGCTATCCTGGGTCGTTTGCTTTTCCATACAAAATTGATTATTGTTCTTTCAAGGTCTGTGAAGAATTGTGCTGGGATTTTAATGGGGATTGCATTGAATCTGTAGATTGCTTTTGGCAGGATTGCCATTTTTACTACATTGATCCTACCTGTCCAAGAGCATGGGAGATCTTTCCATTTTCTGAGGGCTTCTTTAATTCAGTCAGCAAGACAAAAAGGCAGCCCACAGAATGGGAAAAAATATTCACTAATCCCACATCTGACAGAGGGTTGATCTCCAAAATTTACAAAGAACTCAAGAAGCAAGTCTCCAAAACATCAAAGGACCCAATTAAAAAGTGGGCTGCAGAACTAAATAGAGAGTTTTCAATAGAGGAGTCTAAAATGGCTGAGAGGCACTTGAGAAAGTGCTCAACATCCTTAGCCATCCGGGAAATGCAAATCAAAACAACTCTGAGATACCATCTCACTCCTGTCAGAATGGCTAAAATCAAAAACACCAATGACAATTTATGCTGGAGAGGATGTGGTGAAAGGGGGACACTCCTCGTTGCTGGTGGGAGTGCCAACTGGTTCAGCCATTTTGGAAATCAATATGGAGATTCCTCAGAAAAATGGGAATAAACCTACCACAAGACCCAGCAACTCCACTCTTGGGCATATATCCAAAAGATGCCCATTCATACAACAAAGATGTCTGTCCCATTATGTTCATAGTAGCTTTATTTGTAATAGCCAGAACTTGGAAGCAACCTAGATGTCCCTCAACCGAAGTGTGGACAGAGAAAATGTGGTACATCTACACAATGGAGTACTATTCAGCAGAAAAAAATAATGGAATCATGAGTTTCGCAGGCAAATGGATGACACTAGAATAAACCATCCTGAGTGAGGTAACCCAGTCACAAAAAGAGAAACATGGCATGTACTCTCTCATATATGGATTTTAGACATAGATCTGGGGAGTGCCAGCCTACAATCCTATGGCCAGAGAGTCTGGGAAACAGAAACTTCATTTTGTGGCTGATCAAAGAAGAGGCAGACTCCCTTGGTTAAGTACTGAGCTGAACTCAAGAAAGCCAGTAACAGAGAGGGAGGACTGATGATCAAAGGGATTAAGACTGGGCTGGTTTAACCCCCAGAAACAGCTGACCAGACAAAGGTTAACTCTTGAATCCCAGGCATCAGCCTGGGAATCCAGCATAGGACTGATCAAGACCCCCTGAATCTGGGTGTCAGTGAGGAGGCCTAGGGAATCTATTGAGCCTTGGGCAGCAGATCAGTACCCATCCCAAGAATACACACGGACTTTGGACTCCCATAGAACAATGTGAGGTGCACTCTCACCCTGAACTCTTGGGGAACGGTCTAGGCCCTGCCCTATATGAAATGACAGACTATGGACACCCCCATGGAGGGCCTCACCCTCCCTGGGGGAATGAGGGGATAACAGGAGTGGGTTGCGGGTAGGGCACGGGAGGAGGGGAGGGAAAGTGAGAGGGACCTGGAACTGACTTGTGAAGCAACCTTGTTTCTTATCTAAATTTAAACTGGAAAATAAAATAAATAAAATAAAAAATAAAAAAGAGAAACAAAAAAAAGAAAAGACCTCTATTAATGTAGTATTGCAGTGAGAACATTTATTTATTTATATAAGGTACTTGCTATAGAAATATATTACTTAAATTTATTACAAATCAATTATACAGATGGCAGAAATAATATCATTAAATCCTATATAACAGGTATTTACCACAATGATTCTTGTTTTTAATATTTCAATTTTGATAAGCATTCTTCTTTGAAACAAAAAGGAATAATACAGACCAGATAAATTATGCCTAAACAACAAAAGGAAGGAAATATGTTTTGTGTATATATATTATATAAAATTATTTTGAGATATTAAGCAGGGCGTTGGTGGCACATGCCTTTAATCCCAGCACCCGGGAGGCAAATGCAGGCAGATCTCTGTGAGTTCGAGGCCATGCTGGTCTACAGAGTGAGTTCCAGGACAGCCTCCAAAACAATACAGAGAAACCCTGTCTCAAAAAACCAAAAAAAAAAAAAAAAAAAAAGATATAGGACATCAACAATTCCGGGAAGCCATAGCTCCTGATTACAGAGAACATGAATAGCCTAGAATTCTTCCTCAGTTGTGAAGACTGGAAATGGAATTCTAGAGAGGCAAGGTTGTTAGAATTCACTGGACACAATATCACAAAGAATACAGCCTAAGATATAAGGTACTGAAGCCAACTGCAAACCTAACAAGGAAGCTACCTACCACACAGGAACAAACGATATGGAAGTGTTGAGGAGAAAGCCCCTATTCAGTCTGAAAGGTAATTTAGAGAAGTACTCAGGAGATAACACAGATGTCTGCCTCAGAACTAAGTCAAGTTATCTCTAGATTAAAAAGAAAAAGTTCCTTGGCTCTGATGACAAAGTTTCAAAGCCAGGGCCTCAAATTACCCTCAGGGTTTTTTAAATGATTCAATAAAAAGGCCCAGATAGACTTAGAATGCAAAAATATTCCACATGTGCATGTAAGTGAGCCATACAATCCCTAGAAATCAATACACAATTATTTGTCATGCAAAGGAGCAAACTATTATCCATCATGAGATGAAAAAATAATCAATCAAGCAAAATAAGCCCAATTTAAAACTGAACTTCATCAAATCATTTGGATCATCAAAAATGCTGCTGCCAGGATGAGAAACAAATGCCAAGGAGGAAATAATTTGTAAAACAAATTTCTCTTTAGAATACATAGCAACAACTCTCAAAAGCTAATAAAATATAAAAACTTTAATATGATCAAGATATGTAACCATTCACCAAATAGTAGACTCCAAACATGACGAGGAAAATATTCTTAACATTACATCATTAGGGAAATATCATTTAAAGCTCTAATGATGTACCAGTATGGACTTATTAGAATGACAGTATTGAATATGGTAGTTATTTTATGAATCGTGCTAATATATGTTTTCTTCAAAGTTATTCTAAAGGATAAGATTTATTTGGGCCTCACCATTTTGAACGCTTCAATCCAAGACTAGCTTCATTATTTGTTGGTCTGTGAGGAATCCCAACACCACGGGGATGAGTGCTGTAGAGCAGACCAACTCACCTGTGGCTACTGAGAAGCAGTGAAAGAATCAGAAAGATCCAGAGAAAAGACTAGGAATTCAGAGACATAACTCCTGAGACTTACCACTTCTAACCATGTCACATTGTCCACCTCCAACCTGACAGTGCCCTCAAGTTATGAATCCACCAAAAAATAAATCCACTCATAGAGTCACAGCCTTCATGTTCTAGTGGTGTCAACAGCTGGAGACCAAGCTTTCAACAGGAGACCTTTGAAACACACTTCGCATCTAAGTAGTAACGCCATATGCATGAGCTTCATATATCCATTATCTACAGTTAGGATATATTAATGTTGTATATCTCACAAATGCATGAATACTTCCACTGCTTGCCAGAAATTGCAATTTACTGGAACAGACCTGTGCTGACTGTCAAAGCAGATGCTATCTTCCCGGTGGACTAGGGCCATCCATGTACCTTCTGCTAATACAAGTGTAACCCAGGAGCAAGTGGCTTGCTTTAGTGACTCCTTTTTATTTTAGTAAAGTCTAAAGCCCAAAAGCTTCCTGGATTCTAGAAACTATACTTACTTGCCATCATAGTGTTGTCATAAGAGTATCTACTCCAAGTCAACAAAAAATCAATTTTGAGATTGGAAGAAATCTTTATTGAATTTACTGCTTGCTCTCTCTAGATGGCTGCTTCTGCAGCCCACTCTCCTGCAGTGAGAGTTTTGTCCTTGTTTAGTGTTTAGCCACTACGTTGGTAATGTACAAGAACATTTCTTATTATTTCTAGAACTTATATGAATTCTGTACTTGAATAGTCTTTAAAGTCAGCTAATGTCTTTAGTAGATATATTTCTTGTATTCTTATTAAAGTAAATCATGAGTAAGATACTTTTACTTTATAATTTTTCTAATTATTTCGAATACTATTATAATCATTAAATGTCTCCATTTTCAGCCACACAAATACAAGCAGAAGAAAATATTAATAAAATGATGGTTACGTTGTCAAAACTGGTGTCTGATTCAGAAAGAATCAATGCTAAAATGCTTATTACTTATTACTCTCCAGCCAATGATTTCAGAGCGCTTGTCTTGGGAAGCTATAGTGTGCTGTCAATGGGGTGGTTTCAGTGTCTATTCCTTAAAGACTTTGGAGGCAGGAAACCTCACTGAGCACTAGACCATTGAGTGTTACCTCAAGGTTTTCCTCTGGTTTGTAGTCAACTTCAGGTTGAATTAAGGGACAGACCAAAAGTCTTTAAAAAACAGTTTTATTTATCTATTATGTATGTACTGTTCTATCTGCATGTATATCTTTACACCAGAAGAGGGTACCAGATCCCATTATAGATGGCGGTGAGCCACTATGTGGTTGCTGGGAATTGACTCGGGAACTCTGGAAGAGTAATCAGTGCTATCAATTTCTGAGTCATCTCTCTAGCCCTCAAATTTCTTTTTTAAATATTCATAAATAAATCTAAAATATTGATTCAAAGGAAGTAAGATTTAAGCAATGTGCAGTTAAATGCAGTTTTTCCAATTAAATGTTTCATTTTGATGTTTGTACAAACAAGACATTTTGAAAGCAGAATGGAAATCTCTGAACTATTGAAATATGCCTAGTCTGCACATGTAACTGAATGATGTTTCATGTGTGAAAAGATTCCCACAGAGAAGAAAATTTCCCAAGAGTTTGTACTCTGGCACCATCCAGTTTGGTAAAGTCGTCAGAGAATTTCCGGAGCTGAGTTGGTACTGAGCCTGCAAACACAGCATCAAAACCAACAGAACATCAAAATATAATAAAATAGATGTATCATCAACTACAGGAAGTTCACTTTAGTGTGGCAAACTGTGTCTCAAAAAGAAAAAATTGAAACCACAGTTTGAAAATTATCAAAAGTTTGAGAAATAAAATATGGGACACTCTTATTCTTTAACATTTATCTTTTCTAACTTGAAAACTGTTGTCAATCTAATAATTATCTTCTTACAATGTATCTTTCCATTTTGCTTTTAAAATTCACGCTTTTTATTTTTTTATTTTATTCTGTTTATCTGTTTGACTGATTGCTTTTTCAAGTTAGGGTCTCTCTATATAGCTCTAGCTGTCCTGAGACTCACTATGTAGATGGGGATAGCTTCAAGTTCACAGAAACCCACCTACCTCTGGCTCCCAAGTATTCATGTTAAAGGTATGTGCCACCATGCCCAGCTGATTTTATTACATTCATAGTTATTTTACTTTCATTTATGTGTATGCATGTGTGCCCTGTGTGTGTCTGACCACAGAAGTCAGGAGATGGGGTTGGATCCCATGGAGCTGTAATTACAGAAGGTTATGAGCTCCCTGACCTGGGTGCTGGGAACCAGATTTGGATCCTCTCGAAGAACAGAAAGACCTCTCAACCACTGAGACATGTCTTTATTTTAAAAATATTTAATTGACATACACAGACTATACATATTAATAAAATTGTATGTATTCAAGGTACTCAAACTGATGGTTGAATATATTCATGCACATTGATTATGATAATGCAATATTCATTGTCACTCATTACACACAATATTTAAAAAGAGTTCATGTAATATTTAAAGTTTGTACCATTTTGTCAGCATCTACTCTTTGCCCCCACCCACTTTGTATATTTGTATAATGTGTATATGTGTCTTTTGCAGTGTGGAATATTTCTCTTCTTTATTCCTTTAAGAATATTTAAATCCATCATATAATTTTTTCTTTATCTGGTCTAATATCTCATTGAATATAGCAAGTGTTTAATATTTATTTACTATATTTTAAGTCAAGAAGTTATAGTTTAGTTTTGCTACATACTTGTTTGTGGTCTCTTTAATTTGATTACTTTCCTTTATTTTGAGTAATTGTACACTTGTCATCTTTAATCACTGAAAATAATCATATTTGAGTCTCTTGTGTTCTATCCACAAAGCTTAAGGCATTTAATTCTTTCTCTGTAAATATTTAATTACATTCACAGTTGTACATGTTCTCATGTGATTTGTATTTTGAATTGACCTTCTTCTGAGAGGAGACTTTTATTTTCCTGGAGTTCAAGGTCTTCTGCCTTAGGAAAATATCCCATTGTTTTACAAAAGCTGCTCATGTACTAGGAATATCAGCTGTGTAGAATTTGTTTCAAATGGCTGGCAGATTGTACCACAACTTTAAAAGGATGATATATATTCACATCTCATATTAAAGCACCGTGTCAGTTTACATTTTTCAAATACTAAGAGTGGATTGAAATGGACACACACACAAATGATTTAATGTTCTTCTCTACAACAATAGCAGTTTATTTTCCACTTCTGTGATACTGACTTGATCTTATGAGGACTTCAAGCCATACACTATATGAGAAATAATTATGGCCATTCTATGTTTGGAAACCTCTTGACTTGATTTCAGCTGTACAAACTTCCCATGTGAGTTCAACTATTCTTGTGTAAATAATGGGAATAGACCGCCTGGAGGGATGGAGATCCTGATACTCTGTGCATAAGAGAGCTAGACAGCTAGAAATTGTTACAGAGGAACAGAACTGCTACAGATTGTGTAGTTTCACACAGCAGAAGGTAATTTATTTTCAAATCCTGGTGTCCTTATGTCCATAATCAAGACATAACCAGGACAATACTTGCATTTAACCTCTGGAAAAAAATCTTTCCTAATAGTGTCCCAGTTCAGATGGCTGTCATTCATGTCATTTTGCCAGTTTCCATATACATCATGCTATCCTTAGCTCCTACCATCCATTGACATATAAGTCTTTCTCTATTCTTATACAATTTCCAGTCAGGTAAGAAAAAGAATCCACTCTGTTATATCATGGCAAATATTTAATTTAATTTTTCCATTTATGGGTTTTTGCATGTATGTATGTCTGTGTACCATTATACATATCTAGTGCTTGCAGAGCTCAGTAGAAGGTGTCATATCTTTTGGAACAGGCATTACAGATGCTTTGAATGTCCATGTTGGAATAGAGTAGAGTAGAGTAGAATAGAACAGAATAGAATTTTAATCATCTGGTGGAGCAACAGGTGTTACTAACCACTGAGCAGCACCCCACCCTTCAGCATAACCTTAAACCATTACATCTACAAATATCTAGTTCCAAGTAACATCACATTCTGGGCCACTTGAAGGGCAACCTTTTTGGAGGACACAATTTAAGTCATAACAGGATCCTCTGGCTACCCCAATCCTTGTCCTATTCACATGCAGATCCTATATGTCATTCCAGCATTCTACCTAATCTTCTTTCATCAGAACATCAATATTAAATTGTAAACTTCAATTATCAACTTTTTGAAAATACCAGCATCCTGTACATAATCTAAGTCATTTATGTGTGAGACTTTAGTACATTTAGGGAGAGATTTCCTCTTCGTTCAAACATGTTAAAACAAGAAGCAATGTCACTGCTCCCAAAGTGAAATGGAGAAATAGCATAGGATAGCCACAACAATTTCAAGAGGTTGAAAATAGTGCAAAGAAAATTCTCAGCTGCAGCCAATATTCAGCAAAATAAACTCAAATTAGAATTCAAGACTTGAGAATGCTCTTATGTGGCTTGACCTTCTTTCTGTCTTGTAGCTCCCAGACAACAACTTCACTCCAATCTCTGTCCACCAGGATGGGTCACTATCCCCTTCTTCCCCAAGGAATTCATTACAGCTCAGTCTTCTGTGCCCCTGACTTTGTGGTCAGAGTCTGTGTTTCTTTAATGTGCTTCTGTCCTTTTGATTCATACAAACAGTGTCTCCCTGGTATAGAACAGCAGGTATTTTGAGATGAAATTTTCACTCCTCACTTGTTATTCATGAGATCCATATCTCTCCAGCTTTTCTGATTGATCTTGTCTTTTCCTGATTTCTCTTGAGATAGTTCCTTACATACTCAAGTCTTAGTCAACAGCCAACTGCTGGATCTATCAACAGCACACAGTAAGTATCCAGAGTTGCTGTAAAATGCTACTCCTTTATCACTTCAACTGTATTTTCTTAAACATTTCCTCACATTTTACTGCAAGCAACAATGAGAAACTAGGTTTTCCTACACATATATGTTTTCCAAGTTTCTCAATTAAGTATCTAGATTCATTGCTTCCAAGTTCTACCATCACCCTAGGAGAAAACAAAAATCATCCAGACATCTCCATTAATAGTTTAAAGCATTGATAACCTGATTTTGTGTGTGTTTGTTTGTTTGTGTGCTTGTTTTGTCATTTACTCTTTTGGCTCTTTGGGGGCCCACCACCCAACTGCCAAATTAATCACACTTACCCTCTTTTTTGAATGCCTGCCTTAGCCTGGCTTACTTCTAGCCAGCTTTTCTTAACTTAAATTATCCTGTCTTTCTTTTATTTCTGGGATGTTATCCTTCTCTGTTCTGTATACCTTTCTTTACTTCTTACTCCTTTGACTGTGTGTAGCTGGGTGGGTGGTTGCTGATGTCCTGTCCTCCTTCCCTTCTCTGTTTCTCACTCCTCCTACCACTTCCTGTCAGCCAGTTGCTAGCTCAGTCTCCTGACTCCAGGTTAATTTTATTTAATCAAACAAATGTAACACATCTTTGCATCATTAAATGTTCCACAGCAAAAACAAATGTGGCACATCTTCAACTAATATTCCACAACAATAACCTTTCCTCCAGTGTCTGCAAATGATTTTCGACTGAGATTTGCTTGAAGTTCCCTCCATGTTCACACGTTAGCAGCATTCTGCGTAAGATGATATTTGTATTCTCTAAGACTACACAGAGCTTTCCTCACCACTTTCCTCTGGAATCCTCATGGGAATCACTATTGATGTCTTTATTCCTAATATCTCTTTAGGTTGACTTATGTTTTTAATGTAAATGGATCTAAATACTTCTATAAATTCTACCCATTCTCCTGTTCACATCTATTTGCTAAAGTTCGTAATGCCTTGTTATATCAGTGGTCCTATTGTAAAAGCTTCATTAGTCTAGTAAGACTGTATAACCAAGTTACAGACTGAGTAATCAACAACAGAATGATATTCTCTCTCAACACTGATAACAAGCAATTAGAAGTCAGGTGCTAGCTGACCCATGCTCTCCCCCTACATTTGTAGAACAGGACTTTACATGTTCCTTTGCTACCTCCAGCGGTGCAGATGGCAAAAGTTTTCTTTCATTGCATGTCTCTTGATTTTCTTTGTTGTAAAGAAGCTATTTAATCTCATGAATCCCAACTGTCATTTCTTGGAATTGATCCCTATGCTATTGGAGTCCCTTTTAGAATATCCTTGCCTATGCCAGTGTCTTGAGTATTCCCTATGGTTTCCACTAGAAATTTCACCATTTTGAATCATATCTTCAGATCTTAGTTCCACTTTGAATTGACTTTTATATTGGGAGAACAAATGGATCATGTTTCATTTATCCAATTTTCTGAGCACCATTTTTTAATGAGGTTCTCTTTTCTACGACATATCTTTCTCATGGCTTTGTCACCAAAATGGTAGTTGGTTGCAAATGTGTGGGTTTGTTTCTGGGTCTTCTACTTTGTTCTGTATTCCATGTCTGTTTTGTGCATATGTTAAGCAATTTTGTTACTACATCTTTAGTTTTAATCTCAGTTTTGTTTTGTTTGAGACAGGGTCCCAGTGTGCAATCCTCTGTACCTGGAACTCACCATGTAGAGCAAAATGGTGAAATCATCAGGGCATTTTAAATATAGGATAATATCATCTACAAATAAGGATAATTTGACTTCTTCCTTCCCCATGTTTTCGTTTTTATTTCTTTCTCTTGTCTGATTGATCTAGATAAATCTTCCATCACTACATTAAAGAAGAACAAAGACGGGGTTCCTGCTTGTAAAGAGAAAATACTCCCATTTCCACCACTTATTATGATGTTGACCATAGGTTGGCTGCACGCAGCCTTTATAATGTTATCACATGTTTTTTCTACTGGAAGTTTATTCAGTACTCATAGCACAATGAGATCTTGAACTTTGTCACAGGCTTCCTGTGTATTAATGTTGATGATCATATGAATCATTAAGACTGCATTGCTTTCTACCTGGCTGGCCTTGAACTCACATACATTCACCTACCTCTGCTTCCCAAGTGCTAGGGTTAAAGGCATGCACCACTACCATCTGAACAAGCATGGTATGTACTCACTCATATATGGATATTAAATATAGAGCAAATGACTAGCATCCTACAATCCACACCACCAGAGGATCTAGTAAACAAGGAGGATCCCCAAGAGAAAAGCATGTGGTCCTCCAAAGAAGATGAAAGTAACAAGAACCCCTGAACAAATTGGGAGAATGGGGAGGGAGAGGAGGGAGGTCGGAAAAAGAGAAGGGGAGAAAAGAAGGGGGGATGAGAACAAGAGGGATCAGGAAGATTGAGACAGAGGAGGTATAGAGGAGAGCAAGAAAGGAGATGGCTTGATAGAGGGAGCCAGTACAGAGTTAGAAAGAGGTCTGTTCTAGGGAACTAGGGAAATGTTCAGGGAGCCATAGAGATGACCCCAATTAAGAATCTAGGCAGTAGTGGAGAGGCTGCCTTTGATGACCTTCTCCTATAATGAGATTGATGACTACCTTGGTTACTATTCCTAGAGCCTTCATCCAGTAGCTGATCGAAGTAGAAGCAGGCACCCACAGCTAAACACTGAATATTTACATATTCTGAACCATTTTCTCATCCCTGTAATTAAGACAAATAGTCCATCATGCATTATCATATTAACATCCTCTTGGATTGAGATTGCATTAGTTACAGATAGCATTTTGCATCTATACTTATCAAGGAGAATACTCTGGAGCTCTGTCTCTTTTTGGCATTCTTACATTGTTTAGGTCACAAGGTAATGAATGTTGCTTTTATACTGTGAGTTTGATAGTGTCCCTTTCCTTTCTGTGTCATGAGGCAGTTTGGGAAGCACTAGGGTTAGTTGTTTTTTAATGCTTTGGTAGAATTCAGAAGGAATTACATTGATCCTGAAGGTTTTGCTGTTGGGAAGCATTTTATTTCTCATTGTCGTAGACAATTAAGAGACTATATCTTCAACTTTGTAGTCAAAGGAATTCATCTACTTCTTACAGATATTTCAGGTTTGGGGAATATAAATTTTCAAAACACGCCCTAATGATTCTCTGTATTTAGGAAATAAATCTAACTTTTTCCATCTAATTCTCTTAAATTTTGATTCTTTCTTTTGCTTCCTTGATTTTAGTTCTTCACTGTAGCCCAACTTCCACTAGTAGATTATCTTTCAAGATGTCACCAGGCTGTTACTCTGGGTCATAAAGCACAACAGCATCAGACTGCTCCCCTCCCCTCTGCTGAACCTTCCACTGCATGAGTCACTACTCCACCCAGATGGGATCTGTTTAGAATGTTTGTGAGGACTGTGGTCTTGTCCTGAGGGTGGGACTGCCTGACTCTCCTCTGGCTTACCTTTTGGAAGTAATTTCTATGTTCTGTCTCTGACCATGGAGCAGCACAGTTTAGGGTGTACTGAGCTTGCTCTTCTGCATCGTTTCTTCCTTTTTATTTCCCATGTTTTTTTCTGATATACTTTTACGTCTGTAGTGGATTTCAGAAGCTTTTCTTCTATTTGTCTCTGTAGCAATAGATTATTATGAAAATGCATCTTGCAATCAAAGAGACTGGAGCTTTCATGGACCTCACAGCTGAGATAATGATATACCTAGGAGAGTCTTAAGATTTAAGGACTGATACCCTGCTCAGCCTGCTTGTTTAAAATGCCTTTAAGAGAACAATATAACAAGCAAACTTGCTGGCCATGGATTCCACCATGTAATCAACTTTCGAAACCCAAACTAATACATAGTTTTAATCTTGAATTTTATACTGTTTCCTGCCCTGACTCATGAGTAAGACATGTGTATACATGTATACCATGATAATAAATGCTGAAAAAATAGACTAAAATCAAATGTTATATAATAAATATGCACCATTACTAATACAGATATTATTTGCTATGTGAACGCTTGTTCTTTGTGCTTTGGAGTTAGTTGGAGTTAACCTTAGTACCTTGTGAAACTCTATTAATGGTTTCTGTGATGTGTCCCTCATCCCTTCCTCCTGTGATACTTTCTGTACTGTTCAATAAAACAGGGAGCAAAGCCTAGAGTGTTCAAGCAGAAAAAGGTTGGAAATAATACAACAAATAGAATAGAATTAAGTCCGAAGACAGAGCTACAGACAGACAGATGACAAAGAGAGATACGTGGAAAATTCAAACTTGGACTCATTTTTGGTAAAACTATTTCAAGAGAAAGTATATCCATTTCTTTCCTTAATGTTATTCTGCTGCATTTTGGTGCTTCTCAGGCTATTTTAAAAAGGTTCAATCAATGCATCTCTTTTGGAAAAAGTTATTTTTTTTCTTAGTCTGACTCTCCAACAGCATATACACAGGCAGACTCTGGTCTGCCTTCTAAAGTTTGGTATCCTAAATAATATTTCTGTAAAAATCATTCAAATATCCTTAATTTAAAAAATTGGGATTTTTCACCTGTTGTGGTTCATGGCTGGTTAGTAGGAAGAATGGGAAGTCCCTCCCAGGACCTTGCACAGTGCATTCAAGGGTTCTACCACTCAGCCTCATCCCAGAGTTCCTTATTCTGATACAGATTCAAACTCATTTTCACATGATTCTGCATCTACATTGCTAGAATAGTAGACATGTGCCACCATATCAGGTTATATTTTCTGATCAATGCATTATACTATAGTTATGCACAACTAATAACAGTTTAAGGAAGGATCTGTAAAATTATTCATTTATTGTTAAATGACCTCTGTTCACTCAAGAGATGGTGAATGAATGTGAATGTAGATATTGCCTTACTTAGGGAAATCCTCCTCTTTCAAAAGTAAAATTTTAAGAAAGAATTAATATCAAAGGTTATCATACCAAAGTAAATGGATATAGATTATTTTTAAGCTTTTTGCAAAACATAAACATATGAAATAGAATTGAAGTTAATATAACTCATTTTAGAGACCAAACATAATGGTACAATGCTAAGTCTTGAACAGCAGCTTATTTAATTGAAAAGGCATCTTTTAACTAAGTGGAATTGGAGGATGATTGCAAAGAATTAGATAATTTTAATGTAGATAAAAGCCACATATTCTTCAAAGTTTAAAAACCTACTTGTTTTATTGCAAGCACATCTTCAGTTTTCAGTATATACATATAATGATTTTTTTAATTTAATACACATTTCTTTGAAGTAGCATCTTATTTCTGGGAAATGCTGTGGTTATCACACACATTTGTCACAAAAGCAATTACTGGGAGTGCACTTTCGAGTAATAAATATAAAAAGCATATAGTCACAAACACTGTGAATGTTTATTCAGACAAAATTAGAACAGTAGTAGTAGCAGCAAGAACAAACAATCCTGTTGATTAAATGAAGTTAAGGCAATGAAGATGATTATTACCAAAGACAAGATGGGAGTAATGTTTGTAAATGTGTAAATCTTCTTCCTCTCCTCTAAAAAAATGAAATCTGGACTGGCAAGATGACTCAGTGGGCAAAGGGACTTCTTGCTAAGTATGAAGACCTGAATTTAATTTCAGAGACCAACATAGTGGAAGGAGAGACCTCACTCCTGCAAATTCACCTCAGATGTTCTAAACTTACTACAGCATCTACAGAGACAAACACACACACACACACACACACACACACACACACAGAGAGAGAGAGAGAGAGAGAGAGAGAGAGAGACATGAAAATAGAGCCAGTATCTTGAAAAGAATTGAGTTACACATTTAAAAGAGAATAGTGAATGATGAAAGACAGCTAGAGAAAGGGATTGCATGTAACTGTGTAACTAGGATTAGCATATGCACAGAACCAGGAACAAGGCTTGTTGTGACTTATTACTACAAGAATATTGCCAGTAAAAGCCCAAAATGAGTGTGGACAGTAGAATGAGGTCATATTAGTATACAATTAAGAGATAGAGATATTAAATACAACCTTGAAGAATGTAGACAACCCCAAGATTTATACAACCACAGATATCAGAAATCTGACCAAACGCATTGTATTAGCTACAAAAATGCTTTCCATTACTAATCTTCAGTTACTTTTCAGCCAGTATTTAAAATAAACAGTAAATACTGATATTGTAAAAGAACTAGGAAGCTACTAGAAATAAGAACGCTCACACTACACTAGTGAGGCTCAGCATGATAGTATCGGATTTATTTCCTTTGCTTAATAAATATACAACTCTGGAGGTTTGTATCACCAAATCATTCCATTCTTTTGTAGCTATAGTTCAATAAATTTGCATCTCAGATAGCTTAAGTGAGAGTCTGATATTTTGTAATTGCAAAAGTATGCTGTAAGCTCACACATGGCTAGAACGTGCATTTGCATTGTCTCTTTGACAATGTTGAAAGAAACTTACACTTAAGATAAAAATATTAACCTACTTCAGTTTCAGGGTTTCTAGGGAGAGGTACAGTATAAGAGAGAAGGGGAACCGGGACATAATATGAAGAACATGCTAGTAATTTCTAATGACTCAAGGTGCTTCATTTTCGAAGCCATTATATTTGTGCCCTCTATTTTTCTTTTTAAATGTTTAAAAGTCATTTTACTAAGTATTTTATGGCTTTCTGCAAACCTGGAAACACATGCATTCACACACTCACACACATGCACAGAGACACACCCACATCCACACATATACATACATGAAGTCAAGGGAGAGGGGCTCTAGCCTTGTCTGTGAGGGAGGTTCCAATGAGGTGAGGAGAGAAGACACACCTTTAATGTTCGTGGTGCCATTCCATAGACTGTAATTCCAAGCTGAACAAACATAAAATGTAGAAAGCCCACTATTGCCCAAATTCCCTTTTTCTGCTTCTTCATAGATGAGAGAAAGCAGCCTCTTCACCATGCCATGATACCCCTTTGTCCCTTAAACCATGGGTCCAAATAAACCCTTCCTGCCTTAAGTTCCATTTTCCCAGGGTTTGATCCAAAAATGAGGAAAAGTTGCTAATAGAGAAAATAAGAATGAAAGGGCGTAGTCACTCAACACAACATCATCTTTAATATTGTTTCTTTTGTCTTTGATATTGTGATATAATTACATCATATCTCCTTCCCTTTCCTCCATCCAAATCCTCCTGTATACCCCTTCTTCCTCTTACAAAATCCAGGCCTCTTTATTTCTTTACTAAACCTGCTCAGTCTGTATAAGGTTAATTCTATATATGTTTTCAGGAATATCTGTTTGGTATTGACCATTTTTAGTGAAACTGATTTACACCCTTGGCTTTTGTCACATATGTTTGAAAATGTAGAAAATATTCAACCTTTTGTTTTCCTGAACTCAATACTCCCATCTCAGCAATATGTGTGCATGCATTTTATGAGAGAGGCAGTTGTTGCCTTCTAATAAATTGGTGATTAAATGTAAATTTGTTGTTAAAAGTATACATGCAAAATATATTAGTCATAATTGTTGAAGGAGATAAAATATATCCAACGTATTTTCTAATGTTAAAAAATATAACACTACAGGTGAATCTCTGTGAGTTCGAGGGCCAGCCTGGTCTACAAGAGCTAGTTCCAGGACAGCCTCCAAAGCCAAAACCCTGTCTCGAAAAACCAAAATAAAATATATATAATACTACCTATTAGAAGTTTCTATAGTCAAAAGCCCTAATATGCATTATTGATACTAGAAAGAAAGCAGTTTTAAAAAAATTGGAATCTTGCTTAGTGGGTAGTCTGTGACTTGGAAAATAATACTCAAAATATCATCTTAGAAGTCAGACATAAAACAAATAATAGCTATGACTAAGAGAAGATTCTCACGGTAGGCAAGAGATCATATGTTTTTCCCTTCTTTCAAATTTGTGGGAATTTTTAGTCTCTTATTCCACCTGCCAACAAAGCAGTCTAGTTCTGTGACTTCGTTCCTCATTGTGCGGGGGTGTTTATGAGGGAGGATGGATGTCTGTCAAGTAGACAATGCCCACGGATTGTCTGAAAATACTAAATTTCATTTTTCAAAGTGATTGCTTGGGTTTATCTGCCATGCACAGACTGCCTGGTCAGGAGTCGCCCAAACATAGATGAGACAGCTCTTTTGAAAGACAAAATCAAAAGCAATATTCTGACACTTAACAGAAGTATTTTTTCCTTGAAGTACCCACCAAGTCATCAGTAGCTAATACAGCATACACTCAATATTGTTTATATGTTGAGCTAATTAAGCACTTGTTCACTGCTGCTGGTTTTACATGTTGATGTGCTGTGATTTATTTTGATATATTTAAAACCTATTATGTTAACACTTCATTTTACTTGTAATCTATACATGTTCAAGTTATTTAAACTCTTTTTAAAAGACACAAAAATTTCCACCAATGCATGTAGAAATAAAATCATATGTAGTCACAAAGATCCACAAAGATGGCTAATAAAATTAAAATTTCACACTTATATACAGAAGTAAATGAATGTGGCACATGTATTATCTGACTGAAATTCATGAAGGATTTATAGGATACCAGAATTTTCTTTATGATTGAAATGATCATAGAATAAAAAGTACAAAGTGGTTGTGAGTGAATGCTCTTCCTGATGTCTCTTTAAAATAGGTTCCATTAGAAGGCTTAATAAGGCAAGACTAGCAGAAAAGAATTCAATGTGCTGAGAGTGCTGAGTTGTCAAATTCTACACTAAATATTTTATTTCTTAGTTTTTGCACAAGTTTCACATTTAATAAAAGAATTCAACATATTAGAAAAAATTCTCATAGGAATTTTTTTCACTTTTTAGAAATGTGGGTTAAAAGCTAATTAAAACTAGCGTCTACAGAGATTATAGTCTTCCTAGGATGGATATTTAAATATACTTCTACCTTCAACTACTAGCTACTAAAATGATTAAGTATGAGAGTGAATAATGCTTTCAAGATTTGTATTAATTATACATTAACCACCTTAACTGTTCAACTGAAGAGAAGAGTTACAAGACAAAAATAGTTTATACTTGGGGAAGAGCTTCATTAAACTACAAGAAGAAAAGAATATGCAGCACAAGGTGTCCCAGATGACAGGTGCTGGTGTCTCTGCCACCCACAGCTAGGATTTGCAGTGCACACTTTGCCTTCATTGTAGAAGTGTAACCAATACTGCACCTTGACCTCAGGGGATCCAGTATCTGTGTTTTACAGAGACAAGGATATATCTCACATGATCATGTAGGAACACTCCAGCAATGGAATGATTTGCACAATTTTCAAACAATAGTCACCATTTTTTAAATGTTAACTAATGTCCAAGAATTCAATTATGTCACTAGGGTTACTCAAGATGCCCAGGCTTCAAAACTCAGTCCCACAATGCTGCCAGAAGTTTGACAGTATTAGATTATATGTTTCTGTCTTAGTTATTTTTCTATTACTATGGTGAGACTTTATTACCAAGGCAATTTATAAAAGAAAGCAATATTTGGGGGTTTCCAGTTTCAGAGGATTGTGGCTATCGCTGCTGGGAACATGGCATTATGCAAGCAGGCATGGAATTGGAACAATAGATGAACATTTACACCTTAACATACCCACATAAGCAGAGGATTGTGTTCCTTTGTAACTACAAAGCCTGACCTGAGTGGCGCATCTCCTCCTACAAGGCAACACCTCTTAATCCCTACCAAACAGTTCCATCAGATGGACACCCAGCATTAAAATATATGATCTTATGGAAGGTATTTTTATTCAAACCACCACAGTGATCAAATCCAGAAGCTCATCAACATTTAATGGATTCCACAGGTCTTTTGTTGTTGTTATCATTTTGGGGACAGGGTTTCTCTGTAGTTTTGGAGTCTATGCTGGAACTTTGTAGACCAGGCTGGCCTCTAACTCACAAAGATCTGCCTGCCTCGACCTCCCAAGTGCTGGGATTAAAGATATGGGCCACTATCACTGGGCTCCACCGTGTGTGTGTGTGTGTGTGTGTGTGTGTGTGTGTGTGTGTTTAGTTGGTTATAGTTTGATGTATTTTCCTTGGTACCTTTTTGCTTGGTTTTGGGTGAGTTTGTTATTATATTGTTTTTTTTAAGAAAGAATATAGAGTTGGGTAGTTATGGAGGAGGAAGTGATCTAGAAGGAGAAGAATATGATCAAAATATATTTAAAGATTGTCTTAATAAAAAGTAAAATAATTTTTAACTCCATACATATATAAAATGTATTTAGATCATATTTGCCCTACACTTCCCCCACCAGAACCTGTTCCTCTGAACCCCTCCTAACTCAGTGTCTTTGTTTTTCTAGTAACCTCAAAAAAATGAAAAAGAACTGCCATGTGATCTAGTTATACTACATTTGGACACATTTCCATAGGGGGAGAAAAATCAAAACCCATAATGACTAAGTCTGAATCTTTAAATTTGAGCCTTTGACTTGGAGAACCTAAAGAAGCCAGGAGAAAGAGGAATAATGTTGTATGGAGACAAGGAAGTCCTGAGTGAATGCACATTGTTTAACACAGGCATTGCCGTGTCATGGGCTATGGCCTTAAGACCATGGGAAATGGCATAACCTCCCCCACCAACTAGGTAAGGTTTAGATGGATGGAAAAGCCTTCCTGTAGTCCAAGTATGATGGTTTACAGTGAGTGCAACTATGAGTGTTTAGAAAAGATTGGCCAGTGTATAGGAAAATTACCAACCTTAGAGTTCTCTTCCCAAATGTTTACAGCCTAAAACTGTTTGCACCAAAACTTCCTATAGAGACAACTTAACTCATCCTCCCTGTGCGGTAAATAAATGCACTAAAGTTCCACATGGTTGAATAGTTGATACTACTCCATCAGAATTTAGGGCCCTGTGATTCATAGTGAGTTCCAGGCCAGGATTAGAATCAAAAAAGAAGAGGGAGATGAATAGGCAAAGGTATAATAGAAGCATACATATAGACAGATAGATAGATACAGGCATAAGTAGATATATATATTATATAAGTATATAGATATAGACCTAGAAAAAAGAGAGGAAGAGGGAAAGGAGGAGGAGAGAGGGAGGATAAAGTGTATGCATTGTGTTTCTTTCTCTCTCTCTCTCTCTCTCTCTCTCTCTCTCTCTCTCTCTCTCTCTGTCTCTGTGTGTGTGTGTGTGTGTGTGTGTGTGTGTGAATATAAGCTTGATCGAAAACAAGTACAAACAGTACAGATAAAGAATTGCCTTGTGCTAAAAATAAAGTACAAACAGTTTTGCCAGGTTTGTCATGCGGCCTTGAGGTACTAATTGTCTTCAGTACTCAGCAGTGCTTAGATATAAGGCTTAGTATGAGAGCAGAATAACATTTTTATCACACGGAAAATTTGTACCTTTAAAAAAATCACCACAAAGCATTGCAGTTAAGTGCATTACTATTAAATACAGCCTTGCTATAAATAAAGTAAGTGAAATAACTGATCCTATAAGTTATTTGAATTTTCCTACTAGAAGAAATCAAAGCAATGAGATTTTAACACTTGCATTCTATCAGAGCTGATTTTGAAGGTCTATTATAATAATAATTGTTACAGAGTTGGGAAAATTTCAAACTTTTTTGTTGGTTTTCTGATTTGTTATAACAGAAGTACATTTCTTCTTAAAGACTTTTTTATAGGTTTTGTATAAGTGTGTGAGGGCAAATTTCGTAGGTCCTGACATATCATCAAGAGCTACAATGCAGCACATAGCCCAAAGCTAGTACTATAATTTTATTATATTTTGCAATAACTTAACTGGTTATAAAGAAGCCAATGTAAATTATTTTTTCCAAGAGAGGGCAGACATAAAGAAATTAAGTTTAAGAGTCATTTATGGATAAAACAGTGAAACTAAAAGCCAAACAAAGATAAGGATATTTTGTAGTTATGAATAACTTTCAGCTATGATTCTACTGGTTCATGCATCAAAATATTTATCCTCCACATTTATAAATCAATAAATATGTCAATAGTTTTCCCAAGCTTCTATTCTACTACTTTTATTATACTACAATGTGTATAAAATAGTGCTATGCTTCTATTTCTACAGTCTAATGAGCCATATAGATGCGGAATCATGTTTAAGATCTATTGTTCAGATGCTTTAAAATGAAAGCAAAATGCTGTAACTCATCATGTAGAGACATGAATCACAATGCATTGGAAAGCTAAACTTCAAAGATCACAAATGAACATCAGCAATTTTGTGTTAAAGAGCCTCATGAAGATTGTCTCTTCTGTTCATCTGTTTTAGGTCCCTGTTCTATGTTTGGTGCTGAGCACGAATATGACCATTAACACTGGTGTGTGTGTGTGTGTGTGTGTGTGTGTGTGTGTGTGTGTGTGTGTGTAAAACCCTAATACAAGCCAACTTTCTGTTTTGTTTTACTGCAACCCATTTTATTTTAGGGATTTCTTGTTTTAATGTTTCCTTTACTTTAAAAAAAGAAATTTTGATTCCCATCAAAACTGATGTATATAATGAATTTGAACATTTGTATGGCAGAAAGATGAAAAATATGCCTAAAATATTAAATATTTCCTATCAATCCTATCATGTCTAGATAAAGGCCATATTGTTAATGCTCAGTTGGGGATTCCACAGCTTTACACAAAACTGTGTTATTTAAACCGGTTGCCATAAACTCTACTGGTTCCTCTAACCTATGTGACAGTCTTAATATTTGTCTTAATAAAAGAGATATGTATTTATTTATTTATTTTTATCTGTATGTGTGTGTAACTGCATGAGCTTATGTATTCCAGGAGTGCACAGAAACCTACAGAAGTTAGAAAAGGGTATTAGATCCATTGGAACTGGAGACATAGGCAGTTATGAGTTTTCATGTGGGTGCGGGGAAGTGAACTCATATTTGCTGCTAGAGCAGTAACTGCTCAAGAATCTTTCTAGCCACCATACTTGTCCTTTCTTTTTATTTCTATTTATTTATTTATTATTTCATTTTACATTCCAACCACAGTTCTCTCACCCACCATTCCTTCTACCTTTCCCCTACCCTTCCTCCCAGACCATTCCCCATCTACTCCTCCCAAAGGATAAGGTCTCCCAAGGGGAGTCAACAAATTCTGGCACATTAAGTTGAGACAAACCAAGTCCCTCTCCCCTGCATTAAGACTGAGTATGGCATTCCACCATAAGGCACAGACTCCAAAAATCCAGCTCATTCACCTAGGGATAGATCCTGGTCCCCCTGCCAGAAACCCCTCAAACAGACCAAGCTACACAACAGTCTTTCACATGAAAAGGGCTTAGTTCCATCCACATTTGTCCTTTCTAAACATAATTTTAACATCCTCCCTCTCCCTCTTCTTCCTTCTTTTTCTCCCTCTACATCTTGAAACTAAGTCCGTCCATCATTCAGACTGTGTTTAGGGAGTTTTGTTTTCACTTTTTGTGTGTGGATTAAGAGTGTTGGAAGTAGGCAGCCTATCTTAAAACAGATAGTCATAAGATAATAACTAAATGATGGTAAGTATAAAAATTTGTAAGAAAGTTTTGCTTCTCTTTATCACAGACATTTCAGGAAACAAGCTGATCTTCACACGGATCACACTCAAGCTCAGTTGGGTATAAGGAGTAGTTTGCCACGGTTCACCAAACACTTATCACATCATCTGATTGCACTTAAATTATGTTTAGGTAACTTGGGGAAATTATTATTTGCAGAAGTGTTTGGATTAACAACATATCCCATCAGCAAGAAGTCAAGCTCCCCTGGTCATTTGTTTTCAAAGTCTACTTCTTTTCATTCCCTGCATGAATTTTTTTTACCAAATTGTTGTTTCTGTTAAAGATTAGGCACAACACTCCATGATTCTCCCCAAATCTTATGCAGGATGGAGAGCTGAAAGCTGATTTCAACCTCATTACCCATAGCTGCTTCAGGCAGCATGTGGGTTGATTACATGTGCAAACTTCCTTCAAAGGGTTTATTCTTTAGTCTTCAATATTTTTTTTGGTTAGAGTTATACTTATTTATTATATTTACCATATGAGCTAGCTGCCTTTAATGAAGCAATTTGAAAAATATTTCAGGAGCACTCTGATTCGTTATGGAATAATTTGAGGTGCCTGTTACATCGTCATCAATAAAAACCTTCATTGTTGATATTTTTCATAATCTTTGGCTAGGTCACAGCATGTCTCTGTAATTTCTCCAGGCTCCCTTTGGCCTATCTTAACACCTTTTAGTGTGAGGCACCCTTACTTACTGCGTGCTTCAGAAGGTACAAAGTCGGCTGAAAGCAAGTTTTTTTTCTCTCAAAAGTCCTATACTGTGTGTCCAGCAATCTTAGGACACACTCAGAAATCTAAGTTAATCAAAGCTACTTCGCAAAGCTTTCGGTACATGAATTTGAAGTATGAAGCCCCAAGCCTGCGGAGGCACCTGTGCCATTTCTCAAAGCAGAGGAGCCAGCTTATGTGAGACACACTGGGGCACAGCTCAGGCTCATCTTGTAAGTCTTTATTTGAGGGGAGTAAAAGTCTCCCTGCGCCTCAGTTTCCTAGTCTACCATATGAGGCGCTGGGGAACAGGCGATCAATGGGGACAGACATGTGCACAGACTCTCAGGAACGAGACTGTTGCTTATGCACTACAAGGCCTTTAGGAGGAAAGGGCCTTGGAAATAAAGGTAGTAATTTTAACGTCCGATTTACATTTGTTGTAAATATTAAATGGCTCAATAGTTTCCAAGTTGCCTAAAACAACAAATGCTGTCTTGATGCAGCTTTTCCCTTTTCATTAGCTTTTACCTCACACTTGCCATATTCATGGACTCTGGGGTTTTTATGCCACACAATGGACATATTCATTTATATTTGTTTTATTCTGAGACTAGATCACAATGAAACAATTGAAGTTCATCATTCGTTTTACATGCTGTTTTCTGAGAGGTCCACTCTCTATTCCCAATAACTGTTGTTTCAATAAGCAAAACGCCATTAATAGGTTATGAACCCTGCATGTTGATATGCACAAATGTGCATGATATTAAGAAGACCCATAAATACAGAAGTGATATGCTGAAACTCAACCTCTATGCTAGCCAAGAGAAAATGGTGACTTAACCAAGCCCCTACTTTAGTGAGACTAACTTGCTTGGCTCTTTTCTTTCTTTTTTTCTGAGAGTGGGCAAATCACATACAGCAACAACCTGATACAAGATGAAAGCATAACGGAATGAAAGAAAATCATTTGGGTTCAGTTTTGGACCCAAACCTTCAGGGTCTCATTCTTTCTTCTGCCACAAAGAAAAGAGAAACTACTGTCTTTCTAAGCTGTCAAATATAGTGAGGACCCATGCATGCTCCCTAGAGTGTACTGTGAGAATCTATGCTTGAGTGGACTACAGGGACCCAAGCATGCTGCCTAGAGTGACCTACAATGACCCATGCATGCTGCCCAGAATGAACTGAGTACCATGCATGCTGCCCAGAGTGAGCTGTGAGGATCTATGCAGGCTGTCAAGAGTGAACATTGAGGTTGCTGTTATGGATGACACTATTCTTCAGAAAGTATTGAACATAGATGACGCACATAAACTATGGGACATAGATCTTAACTTTGCTGAAGTCAGGCTTTCCCAGCACTTCATCTTTTCACCCTGTTCATCAGTGTCCTCTGTGGAGAATCAAAAACAGGAGTTTTAGCCCCTGTCTTTATGACCCCTTCACGATTTATGAGAGTTAGCCGATGCTCGTCTGCCTCATGGTATTTTCTTCTCCTTCACTATGCCAGGTGCGTTTCTCTCTTATTTTACCCTCATCACTCACATCATTCTCAGTCTCGGCTACACCCTCTCATACTGACAGTGGGCTCTTTGACCTTGTATGTGTGGATGTCCCTATGCATGCCAGACACTCTCTTGTGCCTATTTCACCAACAGCCAGAAATTAAAAGTGGCTAGTATATAGATTCATTAATCAAATATTTCAGGGCCTACCTAGATCCAAAATCCTATATTACACACCAGAATCAATGCTAAAGGAAACTGCCATGTCCCCTTACATGAGAACACACATACACACGCACCATACTCACACACATAAATGTGAGTAACACTTATAAATCACAGTACATATCACGAAATAAAATGTATGTAGTGGGTCAGAAAACAAAGTGGAGAAAGGAGATGCACTGAAGTATTTCACAAGGGAAATGTTTAATTGTAAGTTTAAGTATTTGACACAATCTTTCACAAAGCAGAAAATGTCAAATTAGTACAGAATAGGAAAAAAATAATAAGGCAGAGAACACAGACATTCAATCAGAGAGTAAATGAGTTTGTTCTTTAAAGTCTTTCATAGACTTTGAAAGTTTAGCTAATAAGAAGCTTGGTACAGCTTAGCATAACATAGGTCTGTTGCCACACTCCTGTATGTTTTAGCATTCAGGAGGCAGAGCCAGGAGAATTATAGGTTCAAGGCCCAACTGAGCAACTTAGAAAGAATCTGACCCACGCCCCACCCCACACCCCCACAGGGCTGAGTGTGTGGCACAGTGGTTCAGCACTTGCCTAGTATGTGCAAAGTCCAGGGTTTGATAATGAGCACAAGGGAGAATGGGGAATGGAGGAGGAGAAGCTGGAGGGACAGGAGGAGCAAAGGAAGGAGGAGAAACAGTAGGAGGAGAGCAGGAGGAAGAGAAGGAGGAGAAACAAACAGTAGGAGTTGAGCAGGAGGAAGAGAAGGAGGAGCAGGTGTATGCAGCTGTGGATGCAGTAATAGTTGACCATGAAAAAGAGGAGTAAGGCAGGAACAAAAATAAAGTAGCAAATGAATGCTATCAGCACTATAAAGGTGACATGAACATAGAATCTACAGACACTGAAAGGATAGTAGGAGTATAAGAATATATTATAAACACATTAATATTAAAAAGTTTTAATTATAGGTGAAATAGAAAAAATTCAAAACTATTCAAAGGGGAAACAATAGCAAGAATGGATGCCTATTTAAAGAAATCAAAATCATAGGTAAGCCATTATTCATACATATATATATACACATACATAATGATAAAAATAGCATCTTGGTTTATATAAAATCGCTTCCAAAAGGCAAATAAATGTTCATAAAATTATGGACTAGAGTGGTGGCTCCATGATAAAAAGCACCACTTGCTCTTCCAGAGGACTGGGCTTGGATTCTCAGATCCCACATGGCAATTCACAACCATCTGTATCCCTTGTCTGGCCTCTGAGGGCACCAGGCACACATGTGGTGTACAGACATGCTTGCAAGAAAAGCACTCACACAGAGAAAATAATATATTGACTCAAAACGTTGAATGAAGCTAGACATCTACCTACCTAAACTTGACTAATACATCAGAGTGAAAGAAAATTACTGACAAAACCTACTATTGGGCACAGATATAAAAATTATTTAAATTATCAGCTACCCAGATTTCTATTCTAACTATGGTGAAATAGAACCTTGTATTGGTTTACTTGGCCTTTTTCTGGTAGCTAGTAAGTTTGAACACTTCATATGTTTGCTGACCATTTATTTAGTTGTTTTAAATCTTTTATATTCTACACCAGAGGTTCTAAACCTTCCTAATTCTGTGATCCTTCTATACAATTCTTCATGTTATGGTGAACCTAAACCATAAAATTAATTTTGTGACTAATTCGTAACTTTAATTTTGTTAGTTATGAATCATAATGTAAATATCTGATATATAGATGGTCTTTGGTGACCCCTGTGAAAGGGCCTTTCAGCTCCTCCCAGGAGTCTTGACACAGGTTGATAATAACTGTTCTAGATACTAATCTTCTGTTGTAGATTGCAAATCTTCTCCCAATAGGCAAGAAATTTGAAAAAGTGCTTTAATGAAAGAGGAAAGACAGTTGACTAGTAAGTACTGATTATGGGAGGCTGAATTGAAATTGGATAGATAAAATAAGATTGTAGCTTCAGGAGTTTGAGATGGAAAATCATACTTGGGACTATTCAAGGGAGAGGAGTCAGGAGAAGAAAGTAGAAACTGCTCAGAGAGGAGGAAAGGGAAGCCATCTGGGAACGACAAAAGTGTTGACAGGAAAACAAAAAAGATTGCAGAAGCAGAAAGGCAGCTCAAAGTCAGGTCGGAAGCTACCTCAACTGACAAACATCCCTCCCTGGAGGGGCCCGGGGAGTGTCAAGAGTCAGACTCCCCTGGCACAAAAGAAACTAGGAGAGGCCAGGAAGCCCCAGTGATAGTAACAAACCATCACTCTCGCCTCAGGACAAAAAGCCAATTTGTGATAGGCTGTAAATCTAGTGCGATAATTTGGTGTGAAAGTGACACCTCTGGACACACAGCTAGTTTTAGAGAAGAAATGCACTGCATCACATCACAGCTCAGAATTCTCTGACTGGAAGCCATCTTGAAAGCAGACCTATTCTTAAGCACTAAACTATGCTGGGGGTGTAAAAAAAAGTGTCCATAAGGAGATACTGAACATCAGTGAATGGATAGGAGATGACCATAAGAGACAACCATGGAGAATGGATGGGGAAGTTTAAGCAGTGAAAAGCAGGGGTTGCATAGATAGTACAGTAGCCAGGGTACCTGGCCCCAGCCTCTGAAGTTCCAGGGTGTTTCATAGTTGGTTGCCACCCCATTACTGTGTGCATAACACCTCACCCTCGCTTTCCTGACGGTGTGTATCCCTTCTTCATCCCCTTGCTGCCAAAGTCAGGATGCCAGGACCAAGCCATGTGATGACATGCCAAATGTAAAAGGAGTTTGAGTAAATATAATTTAAAAGCCAACAGTAGTAGCTAAACTCATGTCAAAATGAAAATAAGAAATATCAATCTTAAATGAATAAAGATTATAGAGGTTCATTCTTTATCAAACAGAAGGGGGAAATCTATCAAGAGGATACGAATGTGAATATAGACATGCCAAAATTCAGATCATCCAACTACATCCAACAAACAATACACAGAATGAAAGAGACAGGCCCCAACAATGCCAGAATGGGTTAGCTAAATACTCATCGCTCACAAATAGACAGATCATGTTAACACAAACATTCAACAAACAAACATGAAAGTTACATTATACTGTGGATTTAAATTAATTTAAACATCAACAGAATATTCCATCCAAAGGAATCAAAATACACATGCTTTTCCAAAGTAAATCAATCTCTGTCCATAAAACACATCCTTTTTTATACATTTGCATATAATTTTAATTTTAGACTCTGCATATGAAGGAAAATACATGGCATTTGCTTTTCCCAAATCAGGATCATTATGTTTAACATAGCGATTGCCAGTTGTATCTGTTTTCATGACAATGTCATTATTTCCTTTTGCTTTATGGATACATCAAATTCAATTCTGTATCTGCACCACATGTTCTTCATTCATTCATCTGCTGAAGGGCATCTGGAATGCTTGCACTTCCCAACATTTTGAGTAGAGCAGAAAGAAACTGGGTGGTATGTTAATATAGAGTCCAGGACTGATAGAGTTGGCTTATATAATACGTTTTTGTTTGTTTGTTTGTTTCTCTGTATTGTTTTGGAGACTGTCCTGGAACTCACTCTGTAGACCAGGGTGGCATCGAACTCACAGAGATCTGCCTGCCTCTGCCTCCCCAGTGCTGGGATTAAAGGCATGCGCCACCAATGCCCGGAGGTTTATATAATACTTTTATTTTAATGTTTTACTCTTCTTTTAATGTGTTTTAGAGCATTTACTGATTTTAATTTTATGTATATGAGTGAGTGTCTGGCCTTCATGTATGTCTGTGTACCATGTATGTTCAGTGCCAATGCAGACCAGAAAAGGGCATTGGAGGACATCAGATCAGGTGGAAGAGAAGTTGCACTTGTGAACTGCCTGCACTTGAGTACTGGAAATCGAGCTAAGGGTGTTCTACAAGAGCAGCAAGTGCACCTAACAACCGAGATATTTCTCCATCCCCTTTTCAAGTGTTTGTGTGTGTGTGTGTGTGTGTGTGTGTGTGTGTGTGTGTTCACCAGGGTGAGGACACAAACGTGCATGTATGTACACCAAGGTCGATGTTGGTAATCCACCTTGGTTGTTCTTCTGCCTTACTCTTTTGAGGCAGGTTCTCTTAATCAAACCCAGAGCCCACCAACCAGAGAGTTGAGTAGAGCAGATTGTTCTGGGGATGGCCTGCTCAGCTTTCCAAGGCTGCGATTTCTTGTAAGCTCTCTGCCTATCTGACATTGACTTGAGTTCTTTGAGTTCTAAAATCTGAACTCTGACCTTCATTCTTATATAGTAAACACTTTAGCTACAGAATAATCTCCCCAGCCTTATTTTTATGAATAATCTCCATATTAATTTCCATGGTGGATACACTTGCATACATGTAACTTACTGAGTCAATTTAGTGTTACTCTGATGTACATATGGCTAGAGTTTAATTGATTTTGTGCTGCTGAGAAATATGGATCTAGTTTCATTATTTTACCTGGAGATCCAATTTTCCAAGCACTGTTTGTGGAAGAGGTTGTCTTTTCAGTAATGCGTATTTTGATACCTTGATCAAAGATGGTATAGTAATTTGGGGTTTGTTTGTCAGTCACCTATCCTGTTTTCTGTTGGTCTGTGTGAATGCTTTTTTAATATCTACTTATTGTATGTGTGTGAAAAGGAATGCATGGGAGTGCGTATATGTGAACTAAAAGCATGCCAAATGCTCAAGGAGGCCAGAAGAGGGGGTTGGAGTCCCTGCAACTAGAGCTACAGACAGGTGTGAGCTATCTGATACTGATAACTCAAAACCACACCCAAGTTCTCTCCAAGAGCAACAAGTGCAGTTAACTCCAGAGACATCTCTGCAGCCCTCAGCTGAATTCTTGTAGGACACAAATCTGCAGTTGTATCTTTGTGACTCATTCCAATATTTAGTGAAAATATATTTTTCATTATATTTTCAATCATTTTCAAATACGAAAAGACAAACACATTAAGACTTCTTCCAAAGACAAAAAATATTTGATTTTGTACCTGCAATTCTGTAGCTGGTAAACCCAAAATATCTCTTTAAGAATGAATGATTACTTGTCTTTCTAATACATTTCTTGCTTCCAGTGGTATTGTCTAGAATTGTTTTAAATTTTATGCAGAAAAAGTTCCCACACGAAGATGTTGTGTATAAAGGCAACAAAGCTGCCAAGAATAAAAGACTCTCAAGAGTGGGGAGGCAGGAAATTGAACCTAAGGGCTAAAGACACAAGGAAATGCTGCTGAACGCACAGATGGAATTTGAACTTTTTACTGTGCATTGCTTTGCCTTCCTTCTTTGTGCAAGCTACTTGTCTTCCACACCACGCGTTTGGTAATATATTGAAATTCCTGAGATTTTTTCACAGTCAGGCTATACAAAAGTATTAACAGTTTCCTCATGCCTCCCCTCTGCTCTGCTCTGCTTTTTCTTCCTTGGTGACTGTTCTCAGGTCAGAGGACCTTTTCCAGTGTCTATGATGAGATAACTGGTTGACTTAGCAAAATCATGGCTTGTGTGTGTCCATGTGAATCTTACACATTTACTGAGGTTCAGGTCACCTAAAATTAAATGCAGAAATACCTAAACAAAAAATATTGTATCAAAATGCTGTTTTTTCATAATAAAGGAAACAGCATGGCTTAGCAATGTTACTGTTAACACTCAAGGGAAGATTGATCTCTCTCTTTGTCCCTCTGTGCCCCCCTCTCTCTGTCACTCTCTCTCCCCCTCCCTTCCTCCCTCCCTCTCTCTCTCTCTCTTTCTCTCTCTCTCTTTCCCTTTTGTCTACCTCTCACACACAATTAATTATTCTTTTGGTCTGAATGGAACATTCAGTTTTCTGTTATTTTACCATTAATCTTTGGGTTGAAACAAATTAGGGAAGATTCTCAAGCTCCAATTATAAAATCTTCATGTTTGATGTACACATACATAATAGTATATGTAATAAATATACATCATATAATAAAATTGGCTTCACTATCTTCCTAAATAAATAAATAAAAATTTCACTTTTCTAAAAAGGAATTAAATAGCAATGGCAAAACAACATTTCCTTACAATCTATGAGGCCTGCTTCTTTATTAGGTCCAGCTTAATTTAAAAGAATTACCCTTTAAATTAAGTCCAAACTTAATTTCTGTAGCATCGAGGAATTTTAGTAATTGAACAGAGACTTTCAATTACTTCTGTGAAATATTTATCCAATTATTTAAGACTGTATGAAAATGCTTACATTCCTCTAACTGTAGTAAAAACAAGTGAGAAAGAGTAATAAAAGTTGAAATTCAAGTAATTTTACCACTGTGACAAACATTCAGAGAATGAGGCTGTGTCTTAGAGAGTAGAAGGCTTGCCAGCATTGAAAAAATCCTAGGTTCAAGCCTTAGTCTCTCATATACCGAGTGTGGTGGCATATGTCTGAACAATCTGATAAGGAAACAAAGAAAGGGGAGAGAGAAATTGGTAGTAGATGTTAATAGCAATAGTTAATTTTTTCAGTAAATTAACTAAAAGTATTAGACAAAGACAGGATGATCCTTGGAGTTCAATGACCAGTAAGCCTAGGCCAAGCCAAACTGATAAGCTTGAGGTTTAGTCAGAGACACTGATGCAAAAAAATAAAAGGTGGAGAGCAATTGAAATTCTCATGTGCAAATTAGTGCACATAAACAAACACATACACACACAACATAACACACACGTGCAGAGAGAGAGAGAGAGAGAGAGAGAGAGAGAGAGAGAGTGGAGATGTAGAATGCAGTGAAAGACTAAAAAACAACTAACAAGATGGTATTTTAATAACCTCTGTTAGCTAGTTTATTAGAAAAATTGTCCAGATGAATACAAACATTATGATAAATTATCTCGCCTTGAGTCATTTAAGTTTTGAGTTTATATACAATCAACAATTCTTCATTCTTGCACCACTTTTAAATCCCATATCTAGCATTCTATCACATAGTATGATTTTCCTCTTACAAGTCAAATAATTTTGCAAACTTGTCTTTTCTACATATATGTGAGTGGTTTATTCATTGGTAATATGTAATCTCATTTTAGATGATAAGGAGTATTTTTACATATGTAGCTTCGCAGCTCATCTGATAGTGTGTGTAGAGAATATTCTACTATAACATAGCAACAGACACAGTTCACCTTAGAGTGCTTAAATAGTATAAGGCATGGTTCTTTACCATATTCCTTACTGTATATTTAAGTGTCTGGCAATCTTCTACCTGCATAGGGAGCAAACGGATAAAGAAATGTTGGGTGTAGAAATAGGTGAACCAACAGATGCTCCTCCTGCTTGCACTGTTTAAGCTTTTTCTCTAAGATAAAGGAAGTAAGTGTGTTTGTTTCTTTGTTTTTCTAGATGGGATTTCTTTGTGTAGTTTTGAAGCCTGTCCTATAACTACCTCTGTAGACTAGGTTGGTCTCAAACTCACAGAGATCCACCTGCTTCCGCCTCCAGAGTGCTGAGGTAAAAGGCATGTGCCACATCTGCCCAACTGACATTTCTACTCTTAAAGAAACAACTGTTGAGATCAATGTGAATAGTTATTTAGAGCAAGAGACCACACTTGCTGAAAGGGTTTCTAACATTTCAGATGCAGTGTTGACCAATCTTGCCTAGGATATTTTTCACATTTGCATTTGGTTTTTGTTAGACAATGTGCAACATAAACATTCATTTCACAGACTCTAGCATCAGAGAGAAGTTCTCCTGTGTATCATATATATATAGAGAGAGAGAGAGAGAGAGATGCTATTTCAGTCTCTAGGTGTGTGATGACTTTTAATTTGATATGATGTAGAATCATCCTTGGAGTCAGAGTCACATCTCTCAGCATGCCTGTGAAGAGTTACCTAGGTTACATTAATTGGGATAGAAGGAACTACTGTCACTTTGGAAAGTAACATACAATGGCCTGGGGTCTAAGACTGCATTCGGAGAAAGAAGTTAGCTGAGCAACAGCATTCATTCCTACTAGCTTCTCAACAATGGATACACTGTGACCAGCCACTTCCTGCTCCTGCTGGCATATCTTTCCTGTCAGACATTTTGTCATGGCCATAAGCCAAGTCACTAACATAGTGTCTAAGATTTCCCACCCATTAAATAAAAATGTCAAAAGTGTTCCAGAGGATGGTGATTAGGACAATTTTTAAAAACTTGTATAATTGTATCCACAAGTTATTGGCTTTAGGTCTTGAAATGACAGCTATCATAATTTTTAAAGGACAAAATTAATAAGCATGGCTGTAACTTAATATCAATTACCTTAGGACATGTTAATTATCCAGTTATATTTCCAGGCTTAATTCCTTGTGTTGACATCTACTCTTTATTAAAGGGCATTACCATGTCAGTGTTGTAATTTTAAAAAATATGTATTATCTTTATAAAATCTTCACATAAAAATTTGCATTCAGATCAGTATTTATCCCGGGTATGCAAATGGACTTTGGACTCCCATCCAACAATATGAGATGCACTCTCACCCTGAACTCTTGGGGGAGGGTCTAGGCCCTGCCCTGGATGAAATGACAGACTGTGGACACCCCCATGGAGGGCCTCACCCTCCCTGGGGAAATGAGGTGATATTGGTGGGGGGTTGGTGGGAGGGCACGGGAAGAGGGGAGAGAAATGGAGAGGGACCTGGAATTGACATGTGAAGCAACCTTGTTTCTAATTTAAATTTAAATTTAAAAATAAAAGTATATATATATATATTCACATTCAATAATGATTTGACACAACTTACATTGTACTTAGAATGTTTTCACCAAGTACATAGAAAAGCTTAAATATATAAAATGTGTATCTGAAAGCAAAAATTTCACCCCATCTTCATCACATTACTGCTGATAATAGGATATGTAAACAAATTGTAATATATCTTTGTGTGTTTGTGCATGTGTACACATGTGCATAATAGATGAGTAGACATGATGTATATAGGTATATATGTATGTATTAGAATATTCTTCAGTATTCAGAATGAAATACTATCATCTTCTAAAAGTTGAATGAATCTTATGCTAAGTGAAATAAGCCCAATGCAGACAGATAAATAGTTGGAATCTAAATCAGTCAAACTAACAGTTTCAGAAAATAGAACACTGTTTTCCAGGGTTGTAAGATAAGAAATGTGATATGCTGTTGGTCAAAGGAAACCAATTTCCATTATTCAATATATTATATGTTTTCATTACATTATATTTTAGACCAAAGTAAAATATTTAAAATAAATGTGATAGTTTACAATTACATTTAATTATGTTAGATTCTCCACAACTAATCAAATATATTTAATGTTGAGATATTGGTCATTTCCACTGGTTGGCTATAACATCTTCCATTGCACCATTTTTCTTGGCAGAGTTAATTTTTAACCTAAAAATTTCCATTGCCTCTTCTATTCGGTCCCCATGAAGTTTTTCTTTTTTTTTTATCTGCCTCTGCTTTAACCATACTCACCTCCTTATTTGCAATCTGTCCCTTATATGGTTCCACATGCCCCATATTTATAAATTTGATCAAAAACATAAAACCTTTTTCTTATGCCTTTTATTAGGTTGACATATTAACATGTGCTCTATAATTTCTACTTCCCGGGATCTGTGTGACTCTTTTTAATTTATTGCTATACTCCTATATTCCTTTATCCGCACAGCTCACCATAAGCATGGGTGACACACTCACCATCTACAATTACACACTAAGCGCTCCCAGAGACCACTGTCAACTGACTCTCCCACTCTGTGTCACTGGATGACATGGATAATATAAAGCACCACCTATTGTCAAAACCTTAGGTTGACCCTCAGCTCCTGTGATCATTTTGTTCAGCTGTTTTGCTCTCCCCTTAACAGCAATCTTTTCTTCTGTAGATCATAACAACTATACATCAGTTCCCTGGAAACAATACTTGCACCTGAAGAACAATTCTCCCCTCCTCACATGGTTGGAATAATCATCCATTTTAGAAAAGTATGAACTTCTTAGGAACAGAAACTCCTTCTCCCTAAATCCTCGGTGAGAAAAATACCTATGAAATTTTCCCGTGAAATCTCAGCAGATCCTGAGAAAAACTGATCACACCCCCCACACACATACAGATATACTCTACACATAATTTTATTGACCGTACATATTAAGCAGCTGAAATATTGACACATCTGTTGGGGGCTTTCACTTCACTGTGATCTCTTTGAAATAATATCAAGAGTTCCCAATTTCTAACCACATTAAGTTATAACAGCATTTCTTGGAAAATGCTCATCTAATGAATGATACTAATCTACAGCTTCAAGTATATCACCCCACACCATCTTCATTTCTTCTTTTGAAAAGTATCATTGTATACTTTTAGTGAACACAGTTCACTAAAACACACAAATAAGTAAAACAGCACAAACCCTACTCACTGTGGATGACATGTTTTATAAACTTGGGCAAATACCTGATCTCACCACTGTTGCTATTTTTCCTGGTCTGCAATTGAGGAAGGGCTCTTCAATCCTCCACATCCTAAAGGCTCCCTGGGGAACTTGCCCATGACACAATTACAAACCAAAGTTCTGCAGACTACATTAATTGGCTCTGTTTTAATGCCTCTCTAACAAAGTGTCACAATATATTTTGTTTAAAGATCATCTCAAGGGTGTCATGTACCCAGAATAATACTGTTCTTTCATTTCCCCAGTGAGTTCAGCTATACTTTGAATTTCCTATAAATTGTGAGCCTTTGTTTAGAAAATAATTCTAGAAACAACTTTCTAGCATAGCAGTGATAAATATCAACTTGAATATAGGATTATCAGACTTAATTACCATCTATATCACTTATTTGATGGGTATTCCTATGACCAATCAAATGCAGAGCGTTTGAACCTGAAACAGTGAAAATTTCTTGATGCATTTACAAACTTGTTCTCCAAAAGTAATCAATTATCTTGAAATTGTAAAAATCTGCCCAACTCCCAGGACCACCAGATGTGTCCAGACCCCAACCACCTAGCCTAGTGTCTCCCCTCTGTCCAGTTTCCTGTAGTTGGCCCAGTGGCCCCCTCTGCCCAGCTCCCTGAACCAAACAGGTAAAGAATTCCCAGACCCTGAGCATTGGATCCAAAATTCTACAAAAATTCATGGTTCAGTTAATGTGACGTATGCCTTTAATCTTAGCATGGAGGTAGAGACAGGTGAACCTTTGTGGATTTGAGACTAGCCTAATCTATGCAATTAATCCAAGGGCAGCTGGAGCTGCACAGTGAAGCTCTGTATCAAAAGTTTTAATTTTGCTTCTTGTCTTTTTACTGCTGTGTTTCTGTGAGGTAATGTCATGACCACAGCAACTCTTACAAGAAAAACATTTAATTTTGTGCTCGCTTACAGTTTCAGAGGCTTAGTCAATATCATCATGGCAGGGAGCATGATAGCAGGCATGACAGTCATGGTCCTGCAGAAGTAGTTGAGGGCCACATCCTGATCTACAAGCAGCAGTCATGGAGAGAGGGAGGGAAATAGGAAATAAATAGAGAAAGATACTGGGCCTGGCAAATGCTTTTGAAAATGTAAAAGTCCACCACCAGTGACATACTTTCTCCAACAAGGACATACCTCTTAATCATTTCTATTAGTTCCACTCATTGGTAACTAAACATTCAAATACATGAGCCTATGGGGAACATCCTTATTCAAACCACCAAACTTGCATAGGCAGTGTTGAGTGAACTATATTCTCCAGAAGTAAACCTAATTGATATAATAATTTTTTTCATTTTGAAAAATATCACAGAATATTTTTTTACATTTTTCAGTTTGTCTGACATTATTAAGATTTCCTCAAAACTTATTAATAAATTTAAGTAAGGAAACTAAAGCAGTATTTTAATAAAGTATCAATACAAAAAGGCTTAATTTGCCTGTGTTGATGCAGTATCATCTTAAATGTCCAATATAGGCAAGCTTTCTCTACAATAATTGAGTGATTACAGTGCCAACACTCTTTTGTATCTATTTTATCTCTTATCTCCAATGACAAGGAAGTGGCTAACATCCATAGTTAATTAACTAGGATAATTATCTACAGGACTTTATAGTACAACTAGAAACTAAGGTATCTCAAACAAAATCTGCTTCCTCTTTTGAACTGTGTGAACATGTTATATTCAGTAAGCTCCCATTATGCTTTAGGATGACTTAACTCCTTTGTCATTATCTTCTAAGGTCATGAGAGCAAGAAAAGAGTTTTTCTGAAGCAACAGTATTATCCACCAACTTTTGCCTTTTGCTTTTCTTTGGAAGATGATATGCACGTTTAAGAAATAGTGTAAAACTCTGGGTGTAAGCAAAGACAAGATGAGAAGAGGATGCAGAATCAGAATCCAGTTTCTCCTTTCTCATCTCTATAACAAGCTGTATGACATAGGCATGGCTGTAGCAATCCTGTTTCAGCACCCAGCATCGCAAATCTCTCTCCCCATCATGTCAAGGAGATCCCCAAATGTGACTACGGGACTTAAAATGAGAAATGTCTCCCACAGGCTCATCTCTTTGAACTCTTGGTCTTCAGTTGGTGGCACTGTATGAAGAGCTTTAGCAGGTGGAGCCTTGCTGGAAGTAGTATGTACTAGTGATGGCTTCTGCGAGTATATAGCTTTAGCCTACTTGCAGTTCTCTTTGCTTCATGCTTGCTGTAAAGATACGATCATTCAATTTCTTGTTTCTGCCCCTATGACATCTGCTAAGTGCTATGCCTCCCTGGCACATGGAACTTTTTTCACCACAGGAACCATAAGCACCAATAAATTCTTTAAACTGCTTTGGTCCTGGTGTTTTACTACAGCAACAGAAAAGTAACTAATAAATTGGTGTTTTCTAACTCCCTGCTGCTGGTTCATGAAATTTGAGTCACATAATCTGTAAGACTGGGGCTTCCACTATGAACCTGTCAATTACCATCAATGCACACGATTTGCTGAGCATTATACAAAAGAAAGAAATCTTCTATAGGGATTTCTATTTAAGGACACAGGAAATCTTAGGAAAGTGTTGTACTCTGGACAATGTGTGAATTCCAACAATAGATCAACAGAGGCATAAGAACAAACAGGAGTGAAAATAAAGATGAGAAATCTAGGAAAGGCTGCTGTTATTTAACTGAGTTTATCTTATCATATTGCCAATAGAAAACCCAAACCACTCAGCAGTTTACTGAACACAGGCAAAATGGAACAGGGACAATAACAAGACATTTGAATATTACTTAATGAAGACATAATTTTCAAGACGGACGGTCTTTTATAGATTTTTATTTCTTTTCACTTTAAGATAAATATTTACTAATGAAAGGGTTAGGCGGTAACTCAAAGATTTGTGCTTACCTAACTTGTGTGAGGTACTAATCTTGGTCCCCATCACTGAAAAGGAGAGAGAGAGGGAAATAGAATCATTGTTAAAGTTATAAAAATTCACATGATTAAACTGTTTACCAAATTTTATGAAAAATGTTTTCCCCGAAATTTTACTTTGAATAATTGTATCAAGTTAAAGTGATAGGAACAAGAGACATGAATGGTAAAAAAATGAACAAATAATTTGACATCATTAGGCATCAAGGAAATTCAAATCAAAACCACAATAATACGTCATTCTTATACACTGTAATGTCCATAATAAAAATGAAACTTAATAGTTAAGGTACAGGATTTGTACTATTCATTGCAGATGGAACTATAAATATTCAGCCACTATGGAAAGCTGATTTTTTCCTTCAAAAAGTTAAGCATGGAGTTTCCATATGTCTCAGTAAGTCTGTCCTACCTACCCATGTAGAATACAAGCAGGACTCGAATGTGAGCGCTTACTGCAGCAATGCTCATAATAACCCAGAAGGGGAAACACCTGAAATGTCCTTCTATGTAAATAGAATTCTGTCAGTCGACTGCAAAAAGGTAAACAAATTAGAGTATAGCCAGGCAATGGAATTCATTCATTCATGCAGACAGAAGTGCTGGGATATTCTACTACATGAATGGAACTTTAAAATATCACACTAGGCCCTAGGTTACATATATTGCATTGATATCATCCATACAAAACACATCAACAGTGATGAAAACAAATTAATTGCTAGGAGATGGGTGGAAGAAGAAAGAGCAGTGACTGCTAAACTGACCACATGGGTATGTTCTTGAATGAGTGTGCAAAAGCCTTGGAATCACATACTTTTAAAATCATTTATGTGATGTTTTAGGCATACTACAAGATGAATTTGGAATAGTATAGAAAAAAGTACTTGTGGTGGTTTGAACGAGAATCCTGCCCCTCACACACACACAAAAAGCACATATGTTTAAATTCTAGGTCCCTAGCAACTTTTCTGCCAGACATCAGAAACCAGAGGGAAAACGGGGTGACTACCAGTTTCCCTGCAGACCTTAGACATGTCTATCCTTGTGACTTTAGATACTCTCCTCACAACACTTACATGTGATTGACACTTTCAGCATGTGTATTTTAAGGGCCATTTAGTCCCTACTGAGGCAGAAGTATTAGAAATAGTAGGATTATGTTATTTAGCACAAGGTCTTGATATAGATGTGTAAGAAGAAATGGAAGGGTTTATCTTATGAAGTCATTTATATATTAGTCCCTTTCTGTCACTGTGCCTAAATGCCTGAGGAAATCAACTTGCAGGAAGAAGGCTTTATTTTGGCTGAGGATTATCTAGGTGTCATTCTGTGGACACGTGGTTCCATGGTTTCTTGGGTGTAGCTGGGTGGATTAGGTCTTCATGATAGGAAGCATATGCCACGGTAGAGCCTTCATAGTCTTCATAGCAACTGTAGCACAGACAGAAAGATGAACTAGGGAAGGAAGTTGGCCCCTAGAGGAATTCCTCCTAAACTGATCCACTTCAACACAACTCCACATCCTAGGTCTTCATAACCACCCAATATCTCGTCAAATGCAAATGTATGAATGAATTCATTCCTGATTAGGTCCCTGTCTTCATGAATTAGTAAGTTCACGAAACTCTATACTGGACATTGCTGCACAGGAAAGTAGCCTCATATTCAACCTCAGCAGTCAAGCGCCATAACCAAGATCCAGGGGATAGCATGATATGTGTATGAGAACAAAATTTAAAAGTTAAATCTGAATGAAGTTAAGAAAGAGACCAAGTAGATGAGAGAAAACACACAAAAGTAAGAGAACACCACTCCCTAGGGGGGGATGCCATGCTCAGCCTTAATGCAATGGAGAGGGTCCTTGCCCTGCCCCAACCTATTGTGTCATATTATGTTGACTCCTCACGGGAGCCCTTTCCTGTGAAGAGGAGCAGACTGGGGTGGGCTGGTGGGGGTAAGGGAGGGTGAGAGGAGTTGGGGGCAGGAGGAGGTGTGGGAGGGAGAACTGTGGTTGCAATGTAAAATGAATTCTTTTAAAAAGTGAGAAAACAATTGACTGAGCAAAAATGAAGTCCTATATGAGGGAGGGAGATGAACGTAAATGAGGTATAGAATCAACATGCTACCTCAAGCAAGCCAGGGGATATGCCAAGAGTAACTAGTTTGGAAGCCTATGACGGAAAAAGTGTGTGGGGAAAAAACTGGGTCTCATTTGTCATGGAGGCAATATTTGATCATTTAATTAGGTGTCCTATCAGGGAATAAATATTATTTTCCCTGCTGCCTTCAGTTGTACTGCATGGCTTAAGCAAAATAATATGCACATGAATGTTCTGAATGGGAGGAAAGCAGGGGGTTATTGAGAATGATACAGACTTTCTTCAGGAGGGCTGAGTAGGAATTAGGGTTCCAAAGGTCCAGGCCATACCAACCTTCCACTGAATCAATACCCCAGAGTCTTTATTTTGCAAATTTGAAGAATCCACTTTATGGATCATAAGGAGGATAAGATTTAAGAAGAGAATCTATTGTAAGTTCATGGGCACTAAGTAATGAGAAAGTAGGAAGGCAACGTTTTCTTCATAGTAAGAGCCGGTCCCCAGAGATGGGTACCACTATGCTGTTTTGTCTAGGGACATTTTATAGAAATGGGGTATAGATTGGGGGGGGCTCATCAGTTCAGTGAACCTATCCAAAGTGTATTTGTTTTTCAAACCCAGCTTGTATTGAGGGCACACAAGTTCTGCTGACCAGATCTCTCTGTCATTCCTGGCCAAAGACAAGAATCAGACAGCTTTGCTGTTAAAGTCCTTGTCTTTGTCAGCCTGACTAGTCTCTGTTCCCTGTTCTCATCAATATTTTCTAAGTTATGAAACATTACTTATGTATAAAAGATGACTTCATTGTTAACTTCATTAGTCATAATGGTAATACAACCTACTTCATACTTAAAGTGATTCCTGTCTAGGTAGACTGGTGGCTATTTTCTTTAGGCTAATGTTAAATAAAATCATGGGTGAGTCCACTTGAAACCATGGCTAAATAAAGAAGATCCAGACACAATGTTCAAAGTTTAAGAAAAAGTAAATGTCAACAGGGAATTTCAATTTATATACTAAGCAAAGATCATGTTTTCTTGGTCCTATAAATGTCAATCAAATTCAATATTTGGATATGATAGGCAACCTCATATACTTTTTTAAAGTTATTATTGCTATCATATCCAGAACCACACAAGCACATAGTCAAAGAAACAAAATATTAAATGTACAATAGTGTAAGTAGAAAAAAACAATGGTTTCATTTTCAATGACCTCATATAAACAAAAAGAATGATTTTTATTGTGTGATTTGTTATTTGATGTTTATTTAAGTCAGAGAGTTATGAAATATGTTTCTTTGTAATATAATAGTATCTGATTAGAGAAAATTGCTTGGTTGATTTTCCCAGTGAAAGGACAAAGGAAGCTGATTATCCTTTGCTTAGATTAGTAAATTAAAACAGCTAAGTGCTATAGAGACTGAGGTAATGTCTTGAGTGAATTAATGACTAAGAAAATCAATAGACTATAACTTTCCTGGTCGTAGCAAGATTTAATTTAAAGCTACAGAATAGCCAAGTTGCTTTGCATAGGCTTTCTCTAAGAACTAGAATGCTCCTGAAATATTCATTTCACACTTTCCTGCCTCATTATTTAATACTTGTAAGCCGATATAATGGTACTTCATCTAATTACAGCAGATTCTTCATACACTGTATTGCACAGAAATGAGTTCTCTGGAATATTGCCTAGAAAGTTTGTGCTAACAAACAAAAAAATTAAAGTATCTTTACAGTAAGTTCAGAAGTGGATATATATTAATTTTAGAGTGGAAATGCAAATAAATACCATTGTTGACTGGACAAGATGATTATATCTGATGAAAAAACTACAGCAACATTTATATTAATTAAGTATACCATAGTAAGCCAAAGAAATAAATGTTGACCTAAATATAGTGAGCCCATAAATCTTTGACAACATTTCAGATGCTAATTAGATTATTATAAAAGTAAATATAGTAGATTGTAAGATGTTTCCTTTTTACAACCTAACAATTCTTAGTTATATTGCTCCATTAGAAAGATTTTTCTCCCTTCTTATCTAAGATTGTGAAGTAAAGTGTGTCCTCGAGTATCTTACACAAATGCAATGCTTCTTTGCTCACCTACCTGAGCTTTTCTATTTAGTTTAGCAGCAATAGTTGAATCATGGCCTCCTGCATTACTGGATAAGCGAGCACTCTACTGCTGGCCCAGCTGCATCCCCAGCTCTGACTAACTCAGCACCATACTCACTTGGCAGCCTTTACGATGTGCAGAGTAAATCATAGCAGAAAGAACTGAGTTTCAGGACTGATAAGGCATACATCTTCAGTCAATTCCCTTCTGAAGAAACAAACATGAAGAGAAAGGCTAACACAGATGAAGGAAAAGGTGTTGTTTGTTCCAAATAGTTAATTCTCCCCACTGTTACACAGGTATCAATGACATCTCAAATATTCTAGGAGATGATGCTTATCTTTTCAGCCTATGATGTTATTCATGCCTAAGATAAGAAAAAACCTTGTATTTTTTGTATTATTCATTAATACATGGCTAGGGCAGTAGATACAACAGGTAAGCAGGTTGAAGAAAACAAGAAAAACATTCTGATGCCATTCTTAAGTCTGGGGTTGGTGGAAGCTAGCAGTCTGTGAGATTGATGCATCCTAAAAAGGTCACAATGCTAATAAATCAGATATGGAGGTGACTAAGGAACAGCCATTAAATTAAAACTGGGTCAATGATAACTCATGAAAAATTATGATTGGGCTTCAGATTTGCAACATTCTAACCCCTCCAAACCAAGTGAAATCCAGGTAGGTTTGTAGACAGTTCAATGTAGAGTACAACTTCCCTTAAGGGCCCTTTATTTCACATAAATAATCTTGCTTTTAAAAGAAAATTTTCCCTATGGAGGGCCTCACTATCATTGAGGAGTGGGTGGGATGGGGGTTTGTGGGGGCAGGAAAGGATGGGAGGGCAAGGGAAAGAGGGGATTGATATGCAAAATAAGATTGTTTCTAAAATAAAAAAAGAAAAAATTCACTGCTAGAATTTTTATTCCAGAGATGTGAAGGGACTCTCTCGGTCTCTCTCTCTCTCTCTCTCTCTGTCTCTCTCTCTCTCTCTCTCTCTCTCTCTCTCTCTCTCTCTCTCTCTCTCTGTCTCTCTCTCTCTGTCTCTCTCTCTCTGTCTCTCTCTCTCTCTGTCTCTCTCTCTCTGTCTCTCTCTCTCTGTCTCTCTCTCTGTCTCTCTCTCTGTCTCTCTCTCTCTCTAACACACACACACACACGGACACATGCATGCATGCACACATATATGTATATATGCATGTGTGTATGTATGTATATCTTAATATGTGTCATATGTATATATAATCTTAATTATGTGTCTGTGTCTGTGTTTGGGTAGGGGCACATGCATGCAGGTTCCCTGTATCTAAAGACACCAGAACTCCCAGAGCTGGAGTTAAATGAATGTTAACTGATGTGGTTGCTGGAAACTGAACTCAGGTCATCTGCATGAGTAGTGCACACTCATACCCCCTGAGACATCTCTTCAGTTGGGCTGAAGGAATAATTAAGAAAAAAAGAGCATACTGAAAATATGATTTTAAAAATGACAAGAAAGACTACTCAAGACATGTGTAATAAGACTCTGGACTACTACAATATAATTTGAACTTGTTTCTGCTGAAATAAAAGATAGGAAGTCTTTTAAAGCCACTGGCAGAAAAGTCCTGAAAGACACGGAGGTGGGAAGCTTGTCAGTATGATGAAACTGTGTGTGCTAATTGGCCCTCCTTCCCAAGGAGGCTAAGAGACAGGTGCTTTCTATCATTCTTGATGATTCCATTTAGAAGGGGAGACCCAGGGTTTTAGTAAGGGGCTGGGAGAAGATTCACACCTCAAAGAAGCAGAAAAGGAACTTAGTATCAAAGTCTTCTTAGGTCAAAGTTCTGTGGACAGGAAAACTGCAGGATAATATTCAAGAATTTTTCCAAAAATCCCTGGAGCTCAGGACAATGTTGTATTTGTCTTGGCCAACTCATTTTATAAGACTTTTTACTTAGAACTAAAATGTGAGCACACACAGGGAGGGAGAAAAGGAGAGAGGGAGGGAGGGAGAGAGACAGAGAGAGAGAGAGAGAGAGAGAGAGAGAGAGAGAGAGAGAGAGAGAGAGAGAGAGAGAGAGAGAGAGAGAGGGAGAGAGAGAGACAGAGAGAGAGCTCATCTCGAAAGGAAGAATAGCTTATTTATTCTGGAGTCAGATGTGAATAACCACAGTCCAGTAACACAGATTTAGGTTACCCCAAACACGATGTTACAGCAAGATAACTGGTTCTTGGAGTTTTTACAGTAATGAAATATGGGGAAGCCGGATTTCTGTGAGTGTGATACAGGCTTTGTTGCCTCAAGTGGACCTAACCTGGGGCGAGGGAGATCTGACGTTGGCATCCATTTCCTTTGTCTTGTGAACTTGAAGAAGGAATTTCACAGACAACACAGGGCTCAGCTTTAGAATGTGCTGTGATAGAACACAACTTAAGACATGCGCATCAAGCAGAGCTCCAATGCAGCTGGAATGGGACTCATGCAAGGACTCTACCAAACGACCTGTCTACTGGTTAATAAGGATCTTCTCATTGGGACATGACTGGGTGAGCTAGTCAGTTCAGTTCTCCCAGTTCTCCATGTGCCTCTCCATCCTAGGTACCTGGAGAGGGGGCTTCAGGTGCACCATCAGGGCAAATGAAACTGTGTCTAATCACACACAGGTTCTAGGCAGCTCATTAATTCTTATGTAAAATAAGAAAGATAACAAGAAATTTAGACATAATCATTGTCCCTAAACTCTTTGGGTATTTCTGGCCTTTAGCCAGGACAGAGCTGCAAACAAAACCACAAATATTTCTGGCTTCTGGTCAATACAGAACTGGTTGTCCAGGTCAACAAGTAAGGACTGTTTTTGAGATTCATGCCCTAAAGTATCTGACTAGTTTCTTTTTCCTGCTCTCATTAGAAACAGAGCAAAGAAAACTGTAAATCCAGAAACTGTGTTTCCACTGGTGGAAATATCAGGTAGGTGGGTTATCAGAAGTGTTTCTAGGTGTCTGTACCTTCTAAAATGGGTTAGCTAAGAGCCAAAAGAATGGTGGATCACCTGTATTAGTGGGTAATAATTAACTATCAGTCCAGACTGACAGCTAGGGAACCTGCATGAGACTGAACTAGGCCCTTTGAGTGTAGGTGACAGTTTGGTGGCTTGGGAAGTTTGTGGGTTCACTAGCAGTGGAACCAGTACATATCCTTAGTGAATGAAGTGACATTTTGGAGCTCATTCCCTATGTAGGGACACTCTGTCAGCCTAGATGCAGGGGGAAGGTGTTGTTCCTTACTCAAGTGATGTGACAGACTTTGATGATCCCTCATCTTCTCTGAGGAGTGGATGGGGGGCGGGGAAGAGTAGGTGGCAGGGAAGCAAGAGGACTGGAGAGAGAGGGAACTGGATTGGTATGTAACATAAAACTGTTTTAAAAGCAAAAATAACAATGACAATAAATGTAATTAAGTATCTAAGGGGTATGCTAACCTAAGATGGTTTGTCTCGAGACCTGAAGCATTCTACTCTGACCAGTACCACTGACCTTCTAATCAGCCAAAATGCCTTACAGAATGTTAATGTAAGTATGTCTTCTGCTTGGGACTTTAGTTAGCAGATAATGAAAAGCTATGGAACAAGTGCAATGGAAAGCCACACATAAATCTGGTGAAGGAAAGAAGAAAAACATAATATGCGCTCTGTGGTTAAAAATACTAGTAAGACTTTCACAAGTGTGTAACTAAATGGCATTGCAGAGTGTTTGTGTGTGTGTGTGTGTGTGTGTGTGTGTGTGTGTGTTCACAGGCACCAGGGTGTGAATGAGAATATCAGAAGATACCTTGTGGAGCCAGTGTTCTCCTACTATGAGAATCCCATAGATCAAACTCAAGTCATTGTGTTTGTCAGCAGGTACATTTAACCACTGAGAAATCTAGCTGGTCACCATTTATATTTTATTCTGCACAGAGCAAGGGATCTGTTTTTCCTTCTCTTAGCTTTATAGTTATCAGTTAACAGCAGCAATATCCAAGAACTGTTGGTTTGATTTCCTTTTGTTTTGTGTAAACTTATTTTGCTATGTAAGAAACACAAGGATGTTTTCATTTTGATTATTGATGCATTTTTGTTTAAAGCTGGTTTTGTCATTTTAAGAAGTGCAACTTGTTTTTAATTCAACTGTTTTATGGAAGATTCTTGTTTTACCTGAAAAACATTTAAATTTGTAGGTACAAATCAGCAACAGGTATAACTTTTGATATATTGAAAATGATTGTTCAGGGAAATGATGGTGATTATGAGAATAATCATAGTACCAAATGATTAGAGAGTGTTTTGTGATCATAAAGAATGCCTACTTCTTCACATACTCCAGCCCACAATAATTTGACTGATAACTATCTAATTTGGTTGAGAAAGTGCATGCACTTAATAAGGTTTATAATAATAGCAATTGATTCCAGGAAAAAATTAGAACCTGGAGTAAAAATAACATTAAAGTAAAATGTCTACTATAATATTTTTAAATGCTAAACATGTTTATGCTCCCAAAGGCTCAGATACAATGAAGACAATATTAAAGAATGGAGGAGAAGAAAAAGAGAAAACTGGATGGACCAGAAAGAAAATTAGCAGAGCAATCATGGATGCAGGATATTGGACATCTGATGGCCTGTGGCAACAAAGAGTCTTTATTATTAAATGCTAATGGAGAATCTCAATAGGTAAATCCTATCTAGTTTACATCTCTGAAAGGCTTCATGCTATGAAAAAGAAGGGAAGTAGAAAAGGATCAAGCAGCAAGGGAAGCAGAAACAGAATTTATATTCTCTTTAGCAGATATGAGTAGAATGTGAGAGAAAACCTGCCCTGAGCGTTAGTATCCAACGTAAGACTTATGCAAGAGTGCCACTTAAATCCTTATTGCCTGTCTGATTTAAAAAGCTGTAAAATAAATTAGCTAACTTAAGCCTAATATATAGCATTGAGTTAGCACCCAGACACCCAACACCTTTGTCCCAGTACTCACAGAGCTAGCACATGGACCACCGTAGAAAAACTGGCATAGTACTGAATATAAAAGGATGAACCAGAAACTGGAGAAGAGTTAAGAGAGTTTTCTGTACAACAATAAGAGCCAGATTTCAGATTTCATTAGCCATGTGACAAACTGTGAATCCTACAAATGCCCCCTCCAGCTCCGAGGGATCTGATGCCCTCTTCTGACTGTTTAGCAGTATTGGGCGCGCGCGCGCGCACACACACACACACACACACACACACACACACACACACACACACACACACTGACACTCACAAATAAATTAATTTCTAAAAACATGGAAGGGGGTGGACAGGTAGAGTAAATAGCCAATAACACAGACCTTACACCCTTCCACTATAATTATCAAACACTGGCAATAAAATCCAGCATGATTAATGTTTTTAAAGCTATAAATGAGAAAACCAAGAAAATAAGCAACCAAAAAGTAGCACATTTTTAAATTATACTTAATATTTTTCTACATGTACAAACAAAAAAGCTTTTCACAAACCAAAATTGCAGAAAATTTATCAATATAACAATAAAGCAAAAATCAGTGGCAGTACAAGTTAGCTGGCAAATAGCTTACAAGAAATCATAAGAGAAGCAGAAAAGAGGGAGGACATCAGGGCAATGAGAGAGAGTAATGGACAGAGGATAATGAGAAGTTTAAGTACATCTAGCAGGACAGGGGACAAGAGACAAGGGGCCCCAGACAGTGGCAACAATGTCCCCAGGGAAGCAGATAATGGCAACAATGTCCCCATATTAATAAATACTAGAAACCTACAGCACAATAAACTTTATTCAGGGTAAATAAGATAAAACAAAATAAAACCTCAGTATCTTCAATTCTTTTAAGTAAGCATGTAATGGCATACATAGTGAACAAATTTAAATTGAAAAACATTGCATGAATTCGACCAGTAATAGAACAACATCTAAAGCACATATTGGAGAGGGAGAAATATATGCCAGAAAGATATTGGACAAGGAAATCATGATAAGAATAGAAACTAGCAAATGTCATCATTAATCTCAACACATGTAGATCATATAAAATGAAAATAAAACCTCTTTTCTCAGATAGACTGGATAATCTGATATTCAAAACTGAAAAGTGTTGAAACTGTCAGGGGAACATATCTCACAGACTTTAAATATACCAGTGGGCTGTGGAGGAGCTGACAGCAAATGTGAGTGAAAGAAAACTCTAGATTATTGAGTAGTTTCCAGAATTAGCACTGGGCTTCTTATTGTTGTTATTGTTTAAAATAATTAGTTACAAGACAAGAATAAGACAAGCTTGCAACAGAAAGCATGTAATCTGGGTATCAGAAAATATGGGCACACTTTCTGCTTCTGTGTGAAAAAAGTGCCAAGCCGTGCCTCATAGAGTCCAGCTATAGAAGGAGCCCTAATTTTGGTGATTTCCTAAAGGAATAAACTCAATACCCTCACAGAGTGTTGAGAAAGATCCAGGCTATAATGTCTGTTAGGAGAAGTCTTAATATAAGATGGTGACTCTGGGGTAAGGGAATCTTCAAAACAAATTCATACCAAGTATATTTTCAGGAAAAGTCTGCCTTGAAAACCACCACTAACCCATGAGAGGAGGAAGAGACCTTTTTAAGAATCTGTGGCATGAATTTGGTTCTCAGGCAAATTTGTACCCTGAATCCACATCACCCAAGAGATCTGAACAGAGCCAAGTATATAATTAGTGCAACTGGTTCTGGGAAGGACTGTTTCCTAATTCCTACCAGAAGCTACATAGATTTGTGCTAAATAACCATGCTTCCCCATTTCCAATGTGCATCAGGGAGCTGCCACTAGTAAACCTGCAAGAAAAACTACTGCAAGTTTTTACTAAATCATAAAATACTGAGACTTAATGAAGAAGATAGATAGCACCCTCAAATGCACAGAGACAAAATAGTACTCTCCATATAGACTACAAATAACTGTACTACTGCATTTAAACAAATAAAGACCTGGGCAATACCGAGCTCAAGAAGCTGTAAAAGATGATCTGGGTCAGGTCTCTGCTAATAAAGTCTCCCTGGTTGCAGAGGCGATAGTTCCTAAACCTTGGAGACTCCTTCCCTTATATAATGACCTGTTACCATTTTCAAGACCTCAGTATTCTCCAATTTCTATGACCCACTGCTCAGCACTTGTAAATGGGAGGGGATTCTGTGTTCATTTCTTCCTGATAAATATGATGCTTTTTGTTCCCAGATAGTATTACCTGCAGAAGTCTAACTCCCTAGGAAAAACAAACCATGGGAAGAGTAAAATCTATGGACATTCTGATCTGGTCTTATGTACTCAAATACTCATATACTCAAGTATTCATATTCTCTGTGTATCCCTCCACATATGCCAGGCTGACAGTACTCTCTCATGTCACTCAGCTCCACATCTCTGAACAACCAAGAAATAAATGATATGGCCCTCAATGGCCTGTGGCAATGGGGATGATTTATAATTTACTCTGGGAACAGGAAATAATTATCAACGTTTAAAGGGTAACAATGTATTTATAACAATGAATTAAGACCCCAAAGAGCACTTAGTACCATGTTTACTCTCAGACACAAAACTGAATAGAGACTTTCCTAACATTTGAGGTCTCTGTGCTTAGATTTGGCAAATTAAGCTGTGTTTAGCAAGGACTGGCACCACTCATCCATGCCCTGAGATACATACACAATCTCAGTTTCTTCCCGGGCCCTTCCTTTGCCTTTCTCTATGGGACTCTACTAGCTGCAGGTTTTACAGTGCTAAACAAACTTAAGAAATAGTTTCACCTTCCCCATCCTTATACCAAACTCTTTCTATTAGCAATTTACTTTTCATGAGTTATAAATTAGGCATTGACTTCTATAAAAGGGAAAATACTTAGTTGATAGCTAATTGTATAGATTTCAAGCATAAAACACATCGTAATCATATTTTCAAAAACATTTGTCCTTTGAGAAAAATCTACAAATAATTTATACCTCAATTTTTTTCTTTTAAATTTCTAATTTGAAAATAGGAATGATAAACATATTGAGAAATTATGTCTCTATAGTTGGGGAAAGCATCTTTCAAATTGTAATAGCATATAGATGTGATAATCTTCAATAATTCAGGAATTATGGATGATAGTGTTTAGAAATCTAAATTATTCATGTTATTTTTTCTTAGATATTATTAGTAACAACTAATGTCACAATAGAAATCATTCATCAATACCTTAAATCTCATATTACAATCACATATATAGCATTGTTCTTTTGTTTCTGATTAACAGAAATCTTCAAATAAGTATCTATAGCAGAACAATCATTACAAAAGCAAACTGAACTCAGCAAAAAGAGAGCTTTTATGCTGAAAAACTGAGTAATGAAACACTTCAGTCTTCTTAGGTATTCAAGGACAGACCCTGTGTTAGTCATTTTAATAAGTGATGATGCTACAGAAAAGTCCAAGCTCCTTTCTTTGCCTCAAGGAAATAGTAATCTTGCTGAGTCATTGGAAGATACACAATTGAAATTTAAAATGAGATGATCTTCAACTGAACCACATACCAAATAGTTCTAAGTTAAGGTTTTAGCCTTAAAGAACAGGTGGAAAGTTGTACCCTGGGTGAGAGGGTTTAGTGTTTCCAGAATGATGGGTAACTTTGATGCTTTAGGATAACTTGAAAAGGCAATCTACTAAAAGACAGCCCAAAGAGCCTGTCTGCCTTAGTAAGCTTTCTGGAAGCACAATAGACAGTTTAATAATTTATAAAGGAAAGACATGTGAGCTCGCGGATTGAGGGGCTGCAGATTAAAGGTCTGGCTGCCACATTGACTGAGGACCTAGTGCTAGATCACAGTCCAGTGAAAACCCAGAAAACCAGTGGTATCATAGGGGAAGGAAAAACACAAGCACAGTCTCACTTGAGAGCACACTGATCTTGTAGTAACTAACTGAGACCCTTACTAATGGCACTAATCACTCCCAATAACTTAATCATCTGGCAAGGACCCAACAATTTCTCATTACTATTATACATTCAAGGAAAATTCAATGAGTGTTGAAGATGAACCAAATTCAAACTACAGCAGAGACACTCAGGACTTGGGTCTTTGACTCTCTCACCACAGTTAGAATTTGAAACAATGATACACTTGATCATAATTTCTTCGTGTAGACATGTAGTCATAGCAGAAGGCCCAATTCTACAAATAGCTCTCCTACATAATATTGCCTGTGTCCAATACTGAAAAAAACCTAGGAAAGTTGCATTGTCTTACTTTTATACATCTCTACAGAGACTATATTGTAAAACTCAGCTCCCCTCTTTAATCTTATTAATAGCACATTAAGCACCTAAGTTTTGAAATGACAGATGTTTAATTCTGGGGTCCTCAAGGAAGCAGATGGCAATACAGATGTGAATTCAATAGAGGTGATATCTGTAAAAAAGGAAGAAGGGAAAGAGTGGACATGAGAGTCTCAAACAATCATAACGATCTGACCTGAACCTATAAATCACCATTCAGAATGGAAACTACAAGGCAGGTGAGACATCCCATTCAATAAACTGATTGAAATGTCAGCATCGGAACCTGAGTTTGGGTTGTGAACATTAACATTAAAATTCAGCACATACCTGCTAGCAGTGGAAGATGGAGGCAGATAGATCCCTGGTACTTACTGGTAGTCCTCCTAGCACAATTTGTGAGCTTGGGGTTCAGTCACTGATCCTATCTTAAAATATGAAGTGGGAAGTGGTCATGAAGACACATAGCATTGCCTTTCCATTGCCTTACAGATACACTTTTAGGTTTATGGACACACACAGATGCATGCACAGGCACACACATGCACGCGCACGTGCACACACACACACACACACACAGAGACAGACAGACAGACAGACAGAGACAGAGAGAGAGAGAATGCAGCTTACACAAGATCAAAAATTGACCCTGATACAGAAATTTCAGAAAGAGAGGTACAGAAGTAAATTACCAAGACAGAAGTCAAAACCGGTGTTCACAGTGCCATCATGGATGATAAGCTGGTTGGAGTGAAATTTGTCAGTGGTCTTCATATGGAAACAAGGTTCCTCTGTGGGAAAGAAGAGATTTTTCTGAGACCCTAAGTTCTGTCTTGGTTTGGTGTAGTTGACAACCTTTCTTAAGTGTAGAGACACAGTACACTACTCAAGCAAGACATTTGAGTCTTAAGTCATTTTGCTATTGGAAATTAAAGGTGTATTTCGATCTTTTTAGGGAGTTAACAGTAAGCCCTGTGTGATGATTTGTTGAATCAACTGAATAAATAAATGATGGGATCATATCATACCCAGCCATGAGTAGTGGCTAGGTTTACAACATCCAGCAGGAATTCTTGACTATTGAGTGGGCCATCACTCCAGCGAGGCAGTTATCAGTTACCCCAAGATAAATGCCCCTGTTTCACCTTGGTCCTAGGTTTTGCAGTGAGGATAACTGATAGCCTTTCCCCTTTCGCAGATTGATAATATGAGTGACCGTCCTCAAGGAGGAGGCTTCCACGTCAGTTTTTCATTGATTCTTCCAAGTCCTATATCCTTATTGTGTGCTGACTCTTCAGCAATAGTGTTGTAAACTTTCAAGTTCTAGAAGACAACCAATATCAATATCAATAATCTATTTTTTTAGAACTCTCTTGGATTCCTGAGAATTTCTCTAGCACCAGGTTTCTCCCTAACTCAGAGTAGTTGTATGCACTTGTAAACCAAAGGGTACTGAGAAAGAAAGAGAGAAGGATCTTCAGGGCTTACAGTCAGTCTAGCTTAACTCATGAGCTCCAGATTCAGTAACACACCCTGAATGAGAGGGGTTAGCGTTTCAAGGAGGCACGCGTGTGCGCACGTGCACACAGACACACACACACACACACACACACACACACAGACACGAACACCTATACAAACTTTATCATCTTAAGTAACAACTATAGTAAAGCTCAAAATAAAACCTGTTTTCCACCTTTAAATTATTCTAAGCGATAAAGAAAATTATTAAATGTCCTAGAGGTTGAATTTCTAAAGTCTAAGGCTGCAAGTCTAGGTGATCTAAATTATTGCCACACTTCTACTTAAAATTAAGTGACTAGAACACACAAATAGCTAATGATAATTTCTTTTCCAATCATTTATTTGGAAATGATCGCAAAATCAGAGCCCTGTTGGTCATATCATAAAAACAGAAAGTGTTATTCACATTCCTTGTCCCTTCTTTCTTAAATCTTTCCCTAGAAAACTTAAGAATCCTAGTGTTTATTCAGTGTGGAGATAAATGGTTGTTGTTCTATGGAGAGTCAGGGTACTTACTCATAGCTATGCACTCACATCGAAAATGCATTATTACCATATATACCACTATACAGTGCTACTTCACCATCATTACAGGATTCTAAGACCACAGAGAAGGGAACTCTCATTCTCCTGAAGTAATAACATCTCCCAGAAATAAACCTGTCATCATAACTACTGCTGTAGTAATTTGTTACATGAAATATCACATGGGAGCCTATATTTCCTTAAAAAATAGCATTAAAAATGTCACTAGGATTGATTGCCAAGTAACTTATGTTAAATGTTACTGACTTAAATGTGGAAACTGTATGAAGAAGATAAAAGGAAGAGAACTCAAAATAAGATTGTCCTCTTTTTTAATCTTTCTCTCCTGGTCTTCCATACTGTAAAGTTTGAGATTAAGCAAAACTTTCTACTCTGGTCCTCATATGTCACAATCTCTTCCCAGTGTAGCTTGCCCTCCCAACCTCCAAACTACAACTGTATCACCTTTTGCTCACCTGAGATTTCAGATATATTTTAAACATGTCCTCCCCACCCCACCCGCTGATTTAAGATCACTTTGCTTAACAGCACAGACAACGCTATGACTGTATAGTTTTCTTTTCTGTGTTGCCACTGCATATTTAATTTTCATAAACAAACAGTATGTTTGTCCTATACACACTTCCAAAGAGAGAGATTTAGAAGTCAGTCTTCTTTCAATGATGATCACAGATACCCAATACAACCTTATTCCTGTGATTTCTTGTTACCTTGTCCAATATATCTACATCTTGCATCAACTGTAAATTATTAGAGATGGCTCTAAAGATATAGCTGACAGCTTGAGAGACAGGTTTCATTCTCAGACATTTTTAAAAATCTCATCTCCTTTGCATATCTAATATAAACACACACACACACACACACACATACACACACACACACACACACGGCTATGCTTCTGTTCCAAGTTACTAGTTCCTGCATCATTATCAATCAATCCAACTTTTCTCAGAGCATCAAACTAGGAAAGAGTGAAAGAACCTACAATTACTTCCCACTATTATTTTCTTAAAATGGTCGATGTAGATTCTTAAGAGAATTTTGATCACATGATAAGTCACACACCATGATCAAATTTTCTGTACAGAGTACTGTATGAGTGACATATAAATAAAAAACAGTCACTGTCTACTTGAGATTTGGATTCTTGCCCCTTATATGAAAAGATATATCCATAATTGTACTGCTCTCATATAATAAATACAGGAGAATAATTATAATAATTCATCATGTTGGACTTTAGTGTTGTTGGTATTGTGAGATTCTAGTAGCACTAGGTCAGAGATTTATTTCCCCTAGGGGATTCTCCAGTTATTAATCCCAAGCCCTAGCTCTAATTCATCTTTTTAAAGTACATGAGATACAGTCTATTTCTTTTCCTTATTATACTATGTCAGAAGTGTCTCTAAGGACTTTTCTTCTGTTGACTATTTACTCACATAGCACATGCTGATTACAGCTTCCCCTCCCTCTACTCCTCTCAATTCTTCCCCGCCTCACACAGATCCATCCTCTTTTTGTCTCTGATTAGAAAACAACAAGCTTATAAGGGATAATAATAAAAAAATTAAATTAAAAAGTAGATAAAACAAACTGACAAAACAGAAAAGTGCAAAATAAACAGAAGGAAAAGAGTCCAAGAAAATGTAAAGGAAGCAGATATGGGCCAGAGACCCACTAATTCACACACTCAGGAATCCCATAGAAAAGCTGTACTGGAAGCCATAATACATACACAAAGGACCTATAGGGTGAAAGAGAGAAGATATATATATATATATATATATATATATATATATATATACTAAAATATTTTAGTATATATATATATACTAAAATAAAACTAAGAAAATAAAATCAAATAAATAAATAGGATAGACAAACATAGTATGTACTCACTCATATATGGATTTTAGAACTGAATCATGGGAGTGCCTGTCTACAATCCCACTGCAAGAGAGGCAGAGAAACAGAAAGGACCCTAAGAGAGATATACGTGGTACCCCAGAGAAGGTGGAATGAGGCAAGATCTCCTGAGCAGATTGGGAGCACAGGGTTGGGGAGAGGAAAGGGAGCCAGGAAAAAGAGAGGAAGGGAGAGGAGGACACGGGGGAGCAGGAAAGTTGAGTTGGGGGAAGAATAGAGGAGAGCAGGATGAGAGATACCATAATAGAGGGAGCCATTCTAGGTTTGAGGGGAGATCTGGCACTAATGAAAATTCCAGAGATCTACAAGGATGACTAACTGGCAAACTAAGCAGTAGTGGAGAGACTACTTTAAATGCCCCTCCATAATAATGACTATCTTACAAACCATCCTAGAACCTCCATCTAGTGACAGACGGAAACAGAGACAGACACCCACAGCTAAACACTGAACTGAACTCCTGGAACTCAGTGACAGAGAGGGAGAAGTGATGAGCAAAGGGGTCAAGACTGGTGAATCCCAGAGAAACAGCTGACCTGAACAAGGGGGAGATCTTGGTCCCAGCCTGATGGTTGAGAGGCTAGTGTGGGACTGATCCAGACCCCCAGAATGTGAGTGTCAGTGAGGAGACTCAGGCAATCTATGGGTTTTTTGGGTAGTAGATCAATATTTGTCCCTGGCACGCAAATCGACTTTGGGGACCCATCCTACAATGAGGGATGCTTTCTCAATTTGGACACTTTGGGGGTAGGCCTGGGCCTTCCCCAGAATGAAATGGCAGACTCTAGAGATCCCCCATGGAGGGCCTTACCATCCCTGGGGAATGGAGTGGGCATATGTTTGGGAGCTGGGGGCACCGGGGGAGGGAGTAGGCGTGGAGGGGAGGGAGCTGGGACTGACATGGGAAGCAAGCTTGTTTCTAATTTAAATATATGATAAAAAAGTGTAAAAATAAATAAACAAATAAATAAATAAGAAAAGCCTCGACACAACATGATAAAACAAGGAGCTTCCAAACAAATTACTGAATTTGTTTTCTGTTTCCCCTATGAGACCCCCCCTCCCCCAGAGGAAACTGAATTTTCATTTTCCAGTGGTTATGAATTGCAGATAGTTTCTCCTTTCAGCTCTAGGACCAAATTTGACACAGCCTAGTGCAGGCCCTGGGAATTCTGAATGCTGCCTTTGATCATATCAATTTAGATGGCTTTCCTTTGTTTATGTCCTGTGACTGTTACACTCTCTCTGCATCCTCTTCCAGGAGTTCCCTAAACCATACAGGGAGAGGTTTAATAGAAACATCCTGTATCACACGTTTTCTTTTGGGCCACCAACCAGCTCCCAAATCATTACACAGAGACTTAGTTTTGGATGCACTGCCTAGCATAGGCACATTTTTTAATTTAGCCTGTTTCTCTTTACCTACCTTTTGCCTTGGGGCTTTTAACTTTTCTTTCCTTCTCTATGTCTTACTTTTACTGCTTCTTGTGCCTGCTGGCTGGTGGCTGCCTGGGTTCCTGCCCTGGGCTTCTCCCCCATTCTACCCTCCTCCTTTTCTTGTCTTTCTTCTCCTGAGCCTTGATTTCTCCTCCTAATTATTCTCTTTCTGTCAGCCCAACCTATCCTTTCTCCATCTAGCTTTTGGCCATTTATCTCTTTATTAAGGTGTCTTAGGGAGGCAAGGTGAAATGAATGAAACACATCTTTACATACTTAAACAAGTATAGCATATACAAATGTAACACATCTTTACACAGTTAAAGTGATATTCTGAAGCATAAACAAATGTAATACATTTTTGCCTCGTTAAACAGTATTCTGCAACAACATCCCATTTAGTGGTGGGTGTTCCCAGGTTTCTCACTTATCCGCGTAAGTCTGACTTTGGGTCTCCATATTTGTTCCCATATGGTATAGGAGGAAGCTTCTCTGATGATGGATGTGCAAGGCACTGATCTGTGAATATAGCAAAATATAACTAGGAGTCATATTATTGCTATTTATTAAACATTCATGTTTATTAAACATTGGTGTTTGTTTACTGTTTCCTAAACTACTATCATGTCCCTGGCCTATCTAGATTCAGGTTTTTGGTCACCCGTAGAAACAGATATACTGAAACTGATAGAGAAGAATGTTGGGAATAGCCTTGAACTCCTGGGCACAGGAAAAGACTTTCTGAAAAGAAAACTCTTAGACCTCTTGATATTGGGAAGTTTCTGCACAGCAAAGAACACCATCATTTAGACAAAATGTCAGCCTACAGAGTGGGACAAATTTTTTAACAACCACACATCCTAAAGGTATACTATCAAAAATATATAAAGAATACACAAAAATAAGGTGCCAAGAAAGCAACAATTAATTATCAGAAAAGGAAACTCAAATGGTTGAGAAACACTTTTAAAAATTTTTGACAACATCCTTAGTTATCATAGAACCGCAAATCAAAACTATTTTGAGATTTTATCTTATACCTGTCAGAATAGATAAGATCAATAAAGTAAGTGACAACTCAAAATGGCAAGGATGCAAAGTAGAGGGAATGCTCATCCAATACTGGTGGGAGTGAAAACTTGTACATGAAATCTGTGTGGTGATTCCTTAGGAAGCTGGGGATAGATTCAGCTGTCCCACACTTGGGCATATATTCAAAGATGCTTCATCCTACCATAGAAATACCTGCTCAACCATGTTCTATAGTGCTCTGTTCATAATACACGAAGTTGGAAAAAACCTTGATGTCAAGAGAAGAAAGGATAAAGAAAATGTGGTACATTTACAAAAGGGAACATAACTCAGCCATTAAAATTTGTAGGTAAATGGATACAACTAAGAAAACATGCTTGATGAGCTATCCCAGATGCAGAAATGTAAATGTTTACTTAAATGTGGTTATTAACTGGTCTTAACTGGTAAGTCAATCGTAACCAAGTTACAATCCATAAAACCACCGAGGTTAGATATAGAATAAGAGACAGAGGAAGGGAGATGGTAGATCACCCTAGGAAAGGGAAATTGAATAGATAGTTGTAGGTATGTGTGTGGTGGGAAGACTATAAATGTGGGGATCAAGTAAAGAGAGAGAGGAAGGTAGTGAGAGAAGCAACACGGAGAGACAGCTAAAATTAAGGGCCATGTGATGGGTAGTATGGAAGCCTAATACAATATAAATGAATTTGGCAAATAATGGGGGAGACAGATTCTAGCTGGACACATCTTGTCACCATATGAAGCTTCCAGTACCAGGATTGGGTTATGTGTAATTGAGATGCTGGTCAAAGTTGGATGGTGTTTGTTTATTGTTTCCTCAAAATATTCTCATGTCCCTAACTCTGTCACAGGTAGCCTCTTTTTTTTCAATGATCCTTGCCTCATACACATGTGTATATGCACATAATATATATATATATATAATTGCCAAGTCTGTCTTTGTTGTTTGTGAATATACAATTTCAGGGATGACCATTTTACATTTGATAATCATGAAGATGTTTATTCTCTATCTCTCTCAACAGTTATTAGTTACCTGTAGTCTACCAGAACAATCACAATGTCAATGGGCATACTAACCTCTTAAGTAGCTAGACTTACAGCTGCTAACCACTGCCTACACTGCTTGACATTTATAGCTCTTTTTTTCATACTATAAAGAAAGCTAATTATGTTTGAGGTGTGATTAGAGGAGGGAAAATGAAAAAAACAATAACTTGGGTTTTTTTCCTTTTTAGGATGAGATATATGCATAAGTCTGCAGCTTTTGGGGAAGTGTAGAGGTGGGGGAATGAAAAACTTAGGTAAAATAATTACTAGAAAAAATGTCTGAGGACTTGCAGAAACAATGTAACAGCATAAGAGCACATCTATAGAAATAGGAGTAAAGACAACATTATGAGTAACACAAACCAGCAGAGACAAACTGAAGAAGTAATGAAAACTCACTTGGTTTTATCTTTTTCCAAAACCTTTTGAGACATATGTAACAATGTATATATTTATGAGACATCTGTGATATGGCTGCACATTTATGAAGTATGCTAATAAAATTAGGGAAATTATCATTTCTATGTTTCCATTAAATTTTGTTAAAGTTTGCTTATTATTTCCTTGTGGAATGTGTAGCTAAGTGTATAAATGGAGGCCTGGTACCTGTGGGGTGGAGTGTGATCAGAGTTATTTGGCCATCTGTGTTTATAAATTGGCTCCTTGTCAAAGCTAGTGTCTTGCTGTGTCAGAGAGACTAGAATATAGGGATGTTATCTTTTTTTTGATGATTACATTTCAAAAGGCTAGCTCTCAAGTGCTTGGGGCATTCTCAAGGCTTGACACCAGCAAGAGTACAGGTTTGCATCTAAAAGAAACAGAGAAGAAATAATTTACAACTGAAAGTTTTCAAACTTAATAAATATTCCAAAACAAATCAGCAGTATACATTCAGGAAGAATCTTTTATAGAGTTTAGTCAAGCTGAAGGGAATATTGCAACCATTTTGGATGCTTTAAATCTAGAAGAGATTCATTATTGATAATCTTTACATTTTGTTTTGTTTTGTTTTTTGTTTGGTTTGTTGGCTTTTTTTATTTAAATTAGAAACAAGTTTGTTTTACATGTCAATCTCAGTTGTCTCTTCCTCCATTCCTCCCCTGCCCCCTTACCTTACCTGATCCCATTTCTGCTCCCCAGGGAGGGTGAGGCCTTCCATGGGGGATCTTCAAAGTCTGCCATATCATTTGGAGCAGGGTCTAGGCCCTCTCCCATGTGTCTAGGCTAAGATAGTATCCCTCTATATGGAATAGGCTCCCAGAGTCCATTCATGTACTAGGGATAAATACTGATCTACTACCAGAGGCCCCATAGATTACCCAGGCCTCCTAACTGACACCCACGTTCAGGGAGTCTATATCAGTCATATACTGGTTTCCCAGCTATCAGTCTGGGGTTCATGAGCTCCACGTTGTTCAGGTCAGCTGTCTCTGTGAGTTTCTCCAGCCTGGTCTTGACCTCTTTCCTCATCACTCCTCCCTCTGTGCAGCTGGATTCCAGAGTTCAGCTCAGTGTTTAGCTGTGGGTATCTGCCTCTGCTTCTACCAACTACTGGATGAAAGCTCTAGGATGGCATGTAAGGTAGTCATCAATCTCATTACAGAGGAACGGAATTTAAGGTAGCCTCTCCACTATTGCTTAGATTGTTTGTTGGGGGTGATCCTTGTAGATCTCTGGAAATTCCCTAGTGCCAGATTTCTCTTTAAACCTATAATGGCTCCCTCTATTATGGTATCTCTTTCCTTAGTCTTCTCTATTCTTCCCCTGACTCAATCTTCCTGATCCCTCATGTCCTCCATTCTTGGTTCTATCTCAACTCTCTAGGTTTTCATAGGATTTGATTTAACTGCAACTATTGCTTTGCTAAATGTTATAATGTAACAACTGAGGTGTAGTGGAGTTGAAATAGATACAAACAAGAGACAAAAGTCCATTACATTTAAGAAAGTACAATTTGAGGAAAGACAGCATGGAGATAAAATGCATATTAGGAAAATCATGGCTTCATTGGTTTGAACGAGCTTGTGGTGTGGGTGAGGAGATGAGAGTTAAGATAACAAGAGGTGGGGGTCAGAGGTGTGATGGACCACACTATGATTGGTGGTTGAAGAAGAGAGATGTTTATTGGTCGTCCAGTGAAAAAGGAGCAAGGTGAAGACCAATATATCACTAAGAACCTGAGCTTTGACAAGTCCAAACATGGGTTGATTTCATCACCAAGAATAGTGCATGTTAGTGAGTAGAGGAGAATTATACTACAGCAAAAAAAAATCGTTCCCTTGTTAGTTAGACCAGAGGCAAGACCTGTGACAAATCACATTTAAAACAGATGTAACTTCACTGTTGTTCAGTGGTCCGCCACAATTTGGTGCTCCTACAGAATAAATACAACCTTCATTCTCTTAAGCCATTTCATTCAATAAGTTATGAAAATGCATCAGAAAAATAATCACATCCTACTGAAGACCATTAGTGGTTGATGTTTTCTTCTTCATTCCTTAGTGTACTCTCTCCATTCATTACAAGCAAAAGCAAGGTAATTTTTGAATCAGTAAATAATTTATAAGAAAAGAAAATAATTTACAGCCTCTCACACATGAATGTGGCTTCCAAGATCATCACAGAAGATGACCCTTTGCTGCCTTGAAAAGGATATTCATCAGCAATTTCTTTTTTTTTCTTGGCAGTAGTTGCATGTCTATTTTATTCTCAAAATTTATTGCCCTTTCATCTGATTCTGAATCTAGAACTCACTTAAAAAGCTGAGTGTGCTGGCATACCTGCAACCTCACAGGGCAGGGGAGGCAGGTGGATTCCAAGGGTTCACTGGCCATGTATTTTAGCCAAAATGGCAAGCCCCTGCTTCAGTATGAAACCCCGTCTCAAAGCAATGGGGCAGAGAGCGGTAGAGAGGAAAGACATCCAGAATGGCCTGACTTCTCAGCAGCAATTTCAATTTCATAAATACTCCCGCTTCCCCCAAGATTCTCCAGGGGAAAATAAATACTTATACTTTCAGATTTGCAACTTCAGCATAGTGGTGTATTCCGTGAAAGCCTCACTTAAATGTTCCTGTTTGCATCAAACAGCAAATTTCTTCTGAGGGTCAATAAGCCAATGTTTTGTAAGATGTTTCATAACTGCATCCTATTTCAGTTTCTGGGAACTTTACTAACAATAAGTTGACTCGCGGTGAATCCGAGATGCGGAATTCCCCTCTTCCTGGATTGTATCTGGGGTCTGTGATGGAACCTGCAGCAGCTGACTAAATGATGCATGTGAGGACTTGGTTGTCTATTTCTAGAATTAGTCTCCTTTGTTATTCCTTTGTGTTAAGTAACCTTATTTGTCATTTGTCTTACAGCTGTGGCTCATAGCTATAAGGTGGAATACCGAACTGCTGGGTGGCTTTTTTAAAGACTTTACTTTTAATTTGATTTTAATCAGTGGCATCCTTTTAGAAAATAACATAACAATGGTTATCAGCTTCTCTTTCTGCTGTGTCATGACCTCCCCACCAAAATTAATTAGCTGATTACATGACCATTGAGTACCAAATTTTCTTCTAATGAGAAGTTATAGTACATAACCAGTGCACTGAACGTTTGAACTGGCCATGCAAAAATGAAAAACTTGTGTGTATAAGATTTCTAAACCAGCTGGCACCTTGACCTCGCCAGCCCAAAAAATGAGTTCATTTTGATGCTATTTCCTCTGGATTGGTAAAGTTCTGTAAGATTAGAAATGGAATAGTAATAATCTGACAATAAATATCACAATTTTAATATTTAATTTTAATATAAAATTATGTAGCCGGGCGGTGGCGGCACATGCCTTTAATCCCAGCACTCAGGAGGCAGAGGCAGGCGTATCTCCGTGAGTTCGAGGCCAGGCTGGACCGACAGCCTCCAAAACAATACAGAGAAACCCTGTCTTGTAAAACCAAAAAAAAAAAAAAAAGTATGAGTATGTGGGTATGTACATGTGAGTGCAGTTGCCTGCAGACACCAGAGACAACAAACTCCTTGGATCTGGAGTTTAGGTGGATGTGAGCCTGGGTATGGATACTGGGAACAGACGTTGGGTGTCCTGCGCACATGCAACTGCCAAGGCATCTCTCCAGCCTCTGATTTCAGACCGTACATTAAACATTAACTTAGTACAGTACTCATTTGCAAACCACCTCAAAATTACAATTTTCAGTGGGGATGTCTTACTTTAAGGTAGTTACTCCACAAAACATACTTGTTCTTACTCTGACAGTACACATTTTCCTTAGTAGTAATTCCCAAATTATCAAAGCTCTAAAATAAATCTAAAAAGATAAATTTTGTTAAACATATATGAAAATCTCCAGATACAAATACACACAGAGATACACATAGAGGGGGTAGTTATATTCCGATTTGATATGACTTTAAAAGTATTACAGTTTGCTTAACTTTCTCTTGTTAACTAAACCATGAAATCATCCATTTATAATGTCTCTAGAGTCTTCAGGGAAGAATGCTTCCTACTGACCATTTTTAAATCAAGAATATAAAGCATAAGTATGGTTAAATCACAAGAATTGCTTCTAAATCTTGTACTAAGTCAAAATTTTATGTAGTGGAGAAGCATTGGTAAAAACACAGAAAGTCATTCAATTTTAGAGTTTTAAGCTCCCTTATTTTCTTTGCAATAACTAAGAAAAATGTGTCTTTTTACCTGTGTATACATTTTAAAAATATCTTTGGCAGTGAAAGAATTTCCTGGCATGTGCTAAGAATTGGTTTTCAAATATTTGGATCATGTCCTAATGGCAAGAATGGTCATATATGCCTTTCCCACTGCGAGATACAGGCATTATTGTTTGTTTTCAGACATTCATCCATATGAACTCTTGGCCAGGAAGGAACAGAGACAGAAATGATCATAGGGAAGTCTGACTATTCTGCTTTTCTTCAGACAGTAATGCTCTGTCTTGGTGAGACCTCACGTAGTAGTGCTGTACTTGAGGGTGAATAACCAAGACATTAGTGGATGTTTACAACATCTGAGTTTCTAACCTGATGCTTCTCATCTAGAGGCATAAAGGAAAACCATACTCCTGAAGTAAGGAAACTGATTGTTTTTTACAATTTTCTTAATACTTCAGATTCTCCTACATGGGTATAATTAAATATGATCATACCCACCACATTTCCCCCAACATATCTCCTCCCAAACTCATGCCTTCTCTGTAACTCACTAATTCTAATTAGTGTTACCCACATATGAATGGGTGTGGAACTATCCACTGGAACATGGAAAACCTACCAATGAATGTTATTATTAATTATTCAATAACAGAAATAAAAATTATTCTAAATTTTTCATCAGATGTAACAAATATTATGATTTCTCTTAGATACTGTGACCACTACTGAATAGCAATGTTAAAGCAGTATGTTGTGCTTTTTGTACAAATGTAAACTTGCACTTTCAAGTTTCAAAACTGTGCTAAGAAGTATCCTGGGAAGGCACTTCAGATTGATTCTTGCTGGTGGCATACATAGTCAGTCACATTCATGAAATTCTGGGTTAATTTGTACCACACTTCTCTCTCTTTGTATTCAGTTTGTGTATTCTAGTGAGAAGTTGCAGTATTGTCACTAGTCTCTGTCAGCAGTATTGGAAAGTATGTGCAAGCCTTTGAGAGTAAAGATGAGACATGGAAAGGAGAGCAGCAGGTTGAGAGATGGAGCACATGAATCATATATTTGATTCTTAGTTAGCAAGTAACAGACAGTACGGGGAACAATGAATCGCATGAGCCACAAAGCATTGGGTCAATTCTCCTGGATGTGCCTGGTGATTACCTGTACAGAACTATGGGCATATGAAGAATTCTGGAGTATCACTGCAAGACTGGAAACCAACAGTCTTCTAAGACATCATGCATCAAAGAATGAATAAAGAATTGAATCACTGTGGCTTAGACATATGTTCAGTGCAACACTTGCTCTTAAGTAACTCTGTTAAAGTTTCCTTTATTTGATTTTGTTTTTATGATCACATTGTGATTCCAAAGTGGCTAATCGCAGAAAGGAAAGCCTAACAAGTTAGCCTTTCCTGGAACCATGAGATTACAGACACAAGAAAAGATGCTGATGCCCTAGTTAATAAAGATATGGAAAAATTATTATAAAATCTCTCCCTCCCTCTCCCTCCCTCTCTCTCCCTCCCTCCCTCCCTCTCTCTCTGCCTCCTTCCCTCTGTCTTTCTCCATCCCTCCCTCTCTCTCCCTCCTTCCCTCTCTCTCTCTCCCGCTCCCCCTCTCTTTCTTCCTCTCCCCCTCTCTCTCCTATCTCTCTCTGCTTCCTGCTTTTTGTTCAGATGTGAGTTCTCAACTACAGCTACAGCACCATGCCTTTCTGCTGCCATGTTCCCTACCTTGATGGTTATGAGTTCCTATCCTCTAAAACTATAAGCAAACCCCTGAGTAAATATTTTCTTTTATAAGTTGCTTTGGGCATGGTGTTTCTTCACAGCAACAGAAGAGTAACTAAGACATTTGACATTATTACCTGGGACCACACATTTATTAATTAGCACATGACTTCACTCAACAAGAATTATTGGTTCTTCCTTATATAACTGATTCTTTTATAAATACTGACTATAACTACTGATCAAGATAAAAATCCTAGCTAATAATAGTTATATTATAAGACTATTTAAAGAAATTATGCAATGTTTTATAGCAAGAATCATGAAAAAATAGAATATGGGACAATTGGTTAGCAAAAGAGGAGGGAAGTAGAAAAAATGTGTGACAATTAAAATCTGCAACTGTAAGTAAGAGCTGTCCTCAAATGCTTGGGAAACCTTGAACATGTATGAGAAAAGAAAAAGAATAGAATTGAGTAGAACATTTTATTAATTCAAGGAGGATATCCAGGGAACCTTTGCAATAGTGAGGATGAGTTTGGTATTCTGAGCAATTCACATGAAAGACCTGAAGAATGGAGACAGTAAATTATTAGGGTTAACAAGGTCTCACGTGTATCTAGAATCTCTTAATAAAGTAGAATAGTTAGATTGTATGATAAATCATAAAAATGTCCAAATTGTAATTGTGAAAGGTGATAACTGAGTACACAGAAGTGGCAGAAAGGATAGAGAGAGACGCTTGAACATATACATTTAGGTGTCACAGGAATAGAAGTAGCCATATGACAAGATGACCAGGTCAAAGCTGAAGTCCTCAGGAATGTTTACATTTATATTCAGTGTATAGAGAAAACAACAGAAGAAAGTCATAGAATAATTTGTGAAGTAGCAAAATAGAGAAACAGAAAATATTAGAAGGAGAGAAGAAGGCATTCAAAGGTTAGAATGTTCAGTAGTGCCAATTTCAACTAAAATTAACCCCCCAAATAATAAGTGTTGAAAGAAAAGTGATTAGAGGATATGGGCCAGCCACTATAGGTGTATATGAGGTACAGTCATAGAATCTACAAAAATACAGCTTTATGATGTTATGTATTCATTGTACAAAGTGGTTTCCTAAGAACATGTCAGGCACATGTGTAACGTATTTTGACCATGTTAGCAAGCCCTCCTTTCCCCATTTTGCTAGTCTTCTTTCCCTGGGGACAGCAAATACATGGCTACAGCTTGTTAATGCAACCCACTATTCTGTGTCTTTCAAGTGGAGAGCAGAGACCATTAGTTAGCATCAGAATGCATGCATTAGTTCCTATTGGTTGTTGGTTTAGTGTTTCTTTCATTCTCCTTCGTTTACTTACTGTCCCGCAGCTTATATTTTCCTATAATTTCATGGATGTTTTTCTTTCTCTCCAGTATTTAGAATTCCTTCAGTTATCTTCTGCACTGCTGACATGGCCATAAATTCCTATAGTTTGTGTTCATAATGAAAAATAATTCTCATTTAGTTATGAAGAACAATTTTTCTCGATATAATAATCTGGGTTGACAGTTGCTGTCTCTCAGAGTTTGAAATACATTGTTCCATGTCCTCACAACTTCTAGAATTTTTGCTGATAAATCTGCTGTCATTCTGACTGGTTTAACTTTCTATGAGACTTAGGCCTCTGTGTTGTAACTTTTCTTTCTACATTCTGTATTTTGGGGTTTTAAAACGAGTTGTGAGTTAAGCTTCTTTCTAGACTTATATTTTGGGGTCTTAAATTCTTCCTGTATTTTTACAAATGTTTTTGCTAAATTGGGGCATATTGTTGTGCTCTTAATACATTTTCTATGTCTTTAGCTTGTTATTCTAATTTTTCTTTGCCCATGATTTGTAACCTTGATATTCTAATATTGTCTCATAGATATTTTTTTCTGAAAGAATGTAAATCCTGGGGCTCTTCTAAACCACAGTACCCACCTTCTGCAATTGCAGTCACTACTGTCAGAGCTGAGCACTTCTGCGAGGCTGAGTGTACCATAACGGACTCTTACTTCTCGTGTTCCACTTTTTAAGATTTTTCTTTCTTTACTCACAAGATACTGATTTTCAGCCATCCATGTCACAGCACAGCACATCACCAGCTCTTCCTGGTTTATTCTCAGCTCAGAAACTTGTGTATGGATAATGGCTGCTACTTATCCAACTCCGACTGTAATGCAACATGAGCTTTCTATATATATCAGGTTCTTGAAGCACTGAACCTAGAAAAAGAAGCTAGGATGCCTCCAATCAGGGTATCTATATTAAATTACTAGCAAAGGACATTTTTGTTGGTTTTTTTGTTGTTGTTGTTTGTTTGTTTTTGTATAGCTTGCATGCATTTTGGGATATAATTTACATACTATGAATTTTACCAATTTATTTTTTGTTTATCAAGTTGATTTTTTAAGTTGATTTTTATTTTTTGGTATTTTTTTATTTATTTTTAAATTTAAATTTAGATTAGAAACAAGGTTGCTTCACAAGTCAGTTCCAGGTCCCTCTCCTTTTCCCTCCCCTCCTCCCATGCCCTCCTCCAACCCCCCCCATTATCCCCTCATTTCCCCAGGGAGGGAGAGGCCCTCCTTGGGTGTGTCCATAGTCTGTCATTTCATACAGGGCAGGCCCTAGACCCTCCCCCAAGAGTTCAGGGTGAGAGTGCATCTCACATTGTTGATGGGAGTCCAAATTCCATGTGTATACTCGGGATAAATACTGATCTACTGCCCAAGGCTCAATAGATTACCTAGGCCTCCTCACTGACACCCCCATTCAGGGGGTCTTGATCAGTCCCATGCTGGATTCCCAAGCATCAGCCTGGGATTCAAGAGTTAACCCTTGTCAGGTTTGTTTTTCTTCCATGTCTTGCATTTTTTGGTTTGTTTTTTCATCCATTTCTTTGAGGGACTTTCCTATATCCTCTTTTAGGGCCTCTATCATTTTCATGAAGGTGGTTTTAAGGTAGTTCTCTTCTGCTTCATTTGCATTGGAATGTTGGAATCTTGCTGGTGTAGAGTCTCTTGAATCTGGTGGTATCATATTTGTTTTTCTGTTGCTGAGTGTGTTTTTGTTTTGTCTCTTTCCCATCTCTTCTTCTAGTGGGTGCAGAAAGAGACCCTTACTTGTCTGGTGGTCCAATAATCTGGTAGTTCTTCTATTCCTCGTCCTCGTTCTGGTTCCGTGGGTGGAGAAGAACAGGAATCTGGGGCACTTAGCCTCCAACCTGGTCCCCGGGTCCCTTTGCTGGATCTGCTGGTTTCCTGGTCCCATTGGTGGGAGAGAAGACCTGGAATCTGGGGTGCGTGGCTCCTGCTGGGATTGGAAGCTCCATGCAGTTCCCAGGCAATCCCCAGGCACTGGGACACAGGACTGGATGCTGGGCCTGTTTCACCTGGTCCCACCGGAACAGCTGGTCCTCTGGTCTCCCTGGCTCCGCTGGATCCGCTGGTTTCCTCAAGTTGATTTTTTATTTCATTTTGCATTCCAACCACAGTTCTCCCTCCCACCCCTCCTTCCCCCACCATGGGAACCATTGCTTGTAAAGTTTAATCAATCAACTGATGATTCGGTGGTGGTTAATATTAGTTTAATTTTGTTTTCGTGTGTGTCTATAAAAATTTGCAAATGATGTGTGTAAACCCTGACATCAATTCCAATATACCACACACACACACAACTTGTATTTATAGTGTCACTTATATTGGAATCAATCTCAGAATCTTGAGCAAATTATTTGTAATTTTTATTACATTTTATTTATTATTTGTGTTTGTGCATGCATGTGTGTGCACACACATACGTGTCACTGTCAATATGTAGAGGTCAGAGGACAATTTATGGGAGTCATTTCTTACCTTCTACCATGTTGATCCTGAGGGATAGAACTTATGTTGTCAGATGAAGTAGCAAGTGCCTTGACCCACTAACCATCTCATTGGTCCTCCTTAGAGATTTTTTTAAAGAATGGAAGGACCCTGTTGAGGGAGAGGATTTGAAGTTTCAAAGATGAGAAAAAATAATCATGGAATCAATATGTGGAGATGGAGAATCAATCTATAATAGAGAGAGGACTGTACTTACTTTGAAGCAGCCATTATAGATTGCTTCTCAGTGTTCCAGAGTCAATATCAAAGTATGTATGTGTATATATATTATATTATAGCTTCAATATTCACTAAGGATACTAAAATCAAGTACAGCAGAAAAAATTCAGATGGAACAGATCTGGAAAGGACTAGAGGTGTTTGAAATTTGATGAGAAATCATCATCATTTCCTAAGCCAGGATATTCTGCTTTATGGTTTCTTCTACCTTGTCTGCACCAACTCTCCAACTTGTCCACCGAATGGAATACAAGAATCCATATACAATGTGGGGGAGCGGGACTTTTATGTTTACATGAAGGTGGTATTATTCTGAGAAGGGGATCTCCTTAGTCAGTCATACAAGTTGGGAAGTGGTGGCCATAGATTTAATTCCAGGAATCAGGAGACAGAGGCAGATGGATCTCTTTGAGTTAAAGGCTACAAGGGCTACATGAGAGTAAATCAGTCTAAAAGAGAAGCAGAGCTCATGCCTTTAATCCCAGCACTAGAGGTATATAAGATAGGAACAGGGCATTCAGTATTCAGTCTCAGGGCAATTAGTCCCCAGTCACATTGAGAACAGGATCTCTCCACCCATGGTAGAGGTAAGAGCTCCTGGTGGCTTGACTGTTTTACTTCTATGATCTTCGGTGGCTTTATTAGATCATAATATATCACCACAGGTATCTCGATAGACTAAGTTTACTTTTATTTATTATCAGAGTCCTATTAGAGGATTCTGATTCCTCCTCACACTGTCAACAAATGCAACAAAACTAACATTTGTAAGCATTGATCATATTTTTTCTGGATTTGTAGACTCCTATAAATAAATAAAACTTAGATGCTGATCAGAATGCTTAAAGAAATCATTAAACTCAATTTTCTATGAATAATTGAAATTTGTCTATATTCTATTAACAATAAAATGATGATGTATGTTGTCAGTTAAGCACCTAAACTGCTTATTTATAGCTGTATTTTATAGTGACCTAGTTGTATTTCTTATTACAATTATATCTACCATATTTACACTATAGAAAAAACTGCAATGATATAAGAGCTATGGAAAAGAGTAGCCACATGAAAATCTGGTAGCAAGAGACAGTCCCTGTGCTTTACTAATATGCAAAGTTTTACAAAGGTGAAACTCCAAGGGAATTATAAGAGCCCAGCAAACAAGAGGAAACTGAGTTCTAAAGAGTTATTTTTGAGAACAAGAAATATAAAATATATTTTATCTAGGGATGATGCCATAAGTGACATCTTTTGAATACTACCAATTAATGATTTCACAAAACCATTTTAGTGCCACCTGAGAACCACATCCATGTTTGTACATAATTCTGTACAAATAGTAAAAGCCACTCCTAGTCCCAGGCAAATGATTGGGAAAAACATAGCCCAATACAAATAATTTTCTAGTTGCCCTTATTTACCTTGGCCATAGCCAAAATAAGTCTAGGCTATCTCAGGCAAGATATCAAATGGTACATCAGTTTCTTGACACTTGTCAGCTTCAGTCATTTTGGAGTTATGGTTAAACTTTGCTTGGAAATCACATTTCTCCTAGGCAGCAATATGAGCTATTGTTCATTACTTATACATGTGTCTGGTATGCCCAATAATAATACATTGCCATCTAATTTAGAAGAAAGGGGGATTAAATAAAATTGATTAAATTTACAGGGATGCTATATAAAGAAGAGGAAGAAGGAGAGTTGACAGAGAAAAAGCTGAGTTTTCTTTAAGTACTCTCACCTAATTCCTATTCCTTAGTTTTGAAAGGAAAGACATATGAGGAATATTCTAAATGTAAAACAGTTAAGAAGTGGATAGTTGACAGTGCATAGAGACTAGCAAATTCCACCTACAGGTCTTCTGTTATCCTTCAGGATGATGACAATAAAATTGTTGTGAATAAAGTTAAAGGGATTCATCAGGGTAAGGAATGGAGACTGGGAATGGTGAGCTGTCATTCTGATATTTCTCAAGAACACGTTTTAGTGAATATTTAGGGAAACTTCATGTGTCAGTATAAGCTTCACGTGATAGTGTCATTGTCCTTGTAAATAATACTGACATGGGGTAATCCCTCTAACACACACACACCCTCACAAAGCATTCTTATTGAATATATTCTACAGCATTTTAAACAGACCTGGCTAGTTAAAAGAGAAAAAAATTAACACTGAAATAATAATAAAAGAATCTAAGGATCATTAAAGTTCTCTCCTCTCTCTCTCTCTCTCTCTCTGTGTGTGTGTGTGTGTGTGTGTGTGTGTGTGTGTGTGTGTGTATGCGTGTGTATCTTTCTCAACAGGGTTTCCTAATGAAGACAAGGCTAGGGTCTCCTCATGCAGATAAGGGTAGCCCTGACCTTGTAATCCTCCTGCTGCAGTCTCCTGAGCCTGAGAAGACATCACAGGCAACAATGCCCTCACTAAACACTGCTTTTAACTTGGTTGCTGTGTGTGAGACATCAAAATCAGCATCTAATTGCATATCCTGTCAACCATTATTAATAGAATCCAGATATCAACTCGGTACTTCTTAATATATTAAGACAGAATTAAAACATGTTTTAGCCAGCAGCATTTAAGTGGGAAAAATCAGGTGAAGAAACCTGCAGACAGTCCTGCTGTGTCCTGACCAGGACTAGCATTTACGGTTAGTTCATGGTATTTAACTTTGTTCTCAGTGCAACATTGCCTGGAAGCTTTCTCAACATATTTTGCATAACTTTTAGCCTAAATATGCTAACTTCGTTTTGCTTTTATGTTAGTGTAGGGGGAAAATTTGAATAGGAATACAATATTGTTTTCCTAAAATTATATGTGAAGTTTTAATTTTGCAGCATTATCAGTTTTTTCTTCTGCTGTTTTGTAAGTATATGAATATTTTTAATATTTCTTTAGTAAAAAGATATGTAATATGCCTTTATCACGTTTTTGCATCACACAACTCCTCTCAGATCTTCCCCACCTCCTTATGCATCCAACCTCATCTTGCTTTTCTTTCTCTCAAAACCAGAAAAAAAACACAAAAGAAGTGGAATTCATTTTGTGTTGGCCAACTACTCCTGGGTACAGGTCCTGCTCTGGAGAGTCAATTACAACCTCTAGATCTTACAGTATTTCCACCTGCACACAGATGGTAAGGTTTGATGAAGACATACCATTTAGGGCTGATTGCCCGCCCCCAAAGTTTCTCACTCTCCAAACATTTCCAGTTGTTAATTCCCATCTACTTCAATAATAAACTTCTTTAATTAGGGTCGTGTGAGTGAGGCACTGATTTATGTATAGAGCCATATGTCAATAGGAGTCATTTATTGCTTTGCTCCTCAAGTAGATAATAGTAGTGTGTTTTCCCCTAGATCCATGTCTTATCTAGTCTCAGATTCTGGGTCACTTTAGGAGTATCAGATGTGGGTCCATTCTCAGAGAGTTAGCTTTAAATCTACTCAAAAATGGTTGGTTATTGCCATATTTGCATCACTATTGCACCAGTATATCCTGTGGTCAGGTCATTGATGTTGGTTGCAAGGTTTGTAGCTGGGTGGTATTGATTACCTTTATCATTCAGTAGTGTGTAGAGTACTTTCTGGTACCACAAATACTAGTCAGTAGGGCTGTAGATGTAGAGGCTTCTAGTTGGGTACCAACTCAACTTCTGTACATTCAGTGACATGATAAATGTCTTCAGCAATGGGTCTCTACCATTAGGTTGTAGAGAGCACCTAATAGACTTGGCAATAGTTTGTGATGTTTGAAATCAGAATCCCTTTGGCCAATTACTCAACAAGATTTAACTTGTTCTTGGCACTAGAGACTGTAGTTGGTAGACTAAGATATCTAGTTGGGGCATTGTCTCCCCAAGTTTTTTCCCTGTTAAAGTAGAACATGTTCCCATCATTGCTGGCTGGTTTCCTATGGTTGTTCATATTTATGTATCTTTTTGAAATCATTGTTTCATGTTAATTAATGCTGCACCAGAAACTACTTCACAAGCTAATTATACCTTTTTAAATGAAAGACAATGAACCAATTGTCCATATTTTATTGTAAAGTCTCAGATAATTAATCTTCATTAGCTAATTTACATGTTGAAATCAATATTTAGTTTTCTAAACAATTGCAATTTATAGTTAAGGAAAATGCTGGAAGGATCCCATAGCAGTAGTAATGGGAGCTATCATCCTTTATAAACTAATTAAAATCATAATTACACATGAAAAGTAGGCTAAATAAATCTTGCCTGGCAGCTGCTGGTAAGACTCAAATTTTACTGTGGTTATTTAATTACGATCACTATAGGAAGCATGTTTAATGTCCCTATGCATTTTTTAACCATCTCAGATTGTCAATTGTATGAAGTATTCATTAAAGTCTCTGAAGTGGCAGAACTTGAAAATATATGCCAATTAGCTCACTATTTGTAAATAAGGTTACTCAAACACCCATCTGTGGCTTGTCTATAATGGGTAACTTATCAGATCTCATGGAGTCTTTTGTCAAGATGGAAATTCCCTTGACACTTAAGCATTTGAAATATCAGAACGTAAATTTGAAACAAATTGCAAGTTGATGCCAAAATAATTAACTAATCTTGACAAAGATTTCACAAAATAGGCATTGTAGAGTTAAATGAATTAAATCAAAATCTCACAAATAAAGGCATAACCAAATTAGATCCAGTGACTTCAAAGGGAGAGAAAAAATAAAAATCATGAAGGCAAAAGAGCTTTCAAAGGGAATAATTTGTATATGAAAGTGTTACAAGTAGCTTTAGGAAAATTTTTACAGAATGGGAGAAGTAGAACACCTGCAGAGATAATGTGTAGAAAAGCTTGGTTAGATGTGGGTGAAAGCAAATTACTTTAAATACCTAGAAATCTTGTAAGCATAAACCTATGGGCATAAGTATAGGAAAGAATGCAGGCATGACCTGGCAGCCAGCCTACTTAGCACACTGTGCTTCTAAATTTAAAGCATGGCTCACCATGCTCCTGAAGTAGCACAAGTAGCCAGCACAGCTGAACTGTGAATGAATCTGCATTCTCCACGTTGCCTTTAGTGAGCTTCTTCCACATAGAGACCCTGGTGGCCTGAACACTCATTATCCAATCCAAGGTAATGTGTTGACAAACCATGTCTATAGGCTTCTATGGTATAAGTGGTTGTTCATATGCAATAAAGCAGATGCTGTCCCTTGAAACCATCACTGGAGTAGTTTTTCTCTGTGCCCTATACCGACCCATGGGCATCGTTGTCTTGGCTAGATGTGCCCAGGTAATGACAGTATATAATTAGTAAAGAAATTTTGTTGTGTTATAAATTAATTGGTATCCAAACATAAGACTTTTTTATTGTTTGATCATTTTATGCATGCATATAATGTTTTGATCCTGTCTATTCCCCAGTAACTCCCCACCAATTTGCCCCCTATTCCTGGCTTCCCATGATATTTTTGTTTAGCTCACTGAGTTCACTTAGTGCTAACTGTATGTATGTGGGTGTAAAACAATCTTTTGGAACATGGGGAACACTCGGAGTCTGCATCCCGGAAGGAAACTGACTCCCCATCTCCCAGCAGCCATAGATGACAAACAGTACCGCAGTCACAGGACTTCATGAGTCCTTCCCCCATGCATACTGGCATTTTATTTGGTTTGATCTCGGGCAGGTCTTGTGGATGCTGTCACAGCTGCTGTGAGCTTGTGTGTGCAACAACACTATTGTGTCAGGGAAAGGCTGCTCTGCTGCAGTCACCTGCTACCTCCTGGCTCATGTAACCTCTCTTATTCTCGCCTGTTCCGCAGTTGTGAGTCTATCGTCAACTGCCGAAAGAAGCAAAGGCCTCCCAAAAGAAGGTACAAATTCAAAGATTTACTAATCTATGGGTACAGTGATAGGAAACTAGACAGCAGTTTATTATTGTGTCCGTTTAGAAAAATAGCATTAAATTTTTCATTACAGACTCTGACCTAGCATATACTGAGATTTTAGTCCATTTAACAGTACCAGGCATGATGAGTTTCCCCTTGTGGAGTAGGCCTCAAATCAAATCACAGAAAGTCAATCAGTCTCACAATAACCATGCCACTGTTATTTCAGCAGTTATATACTGTGTGCCGAATCAGTTGCAACTGTAGGACTCCTGGCTCTCATTTGGGTTGATTACCTTCCTGCCCGAACACAGACATTCTTCCTTCCATCACTATTAAAGCTAGCCAGTGTGATGATGCTTCCAGGTAGGTGTACACATAATTTCTCGAAAAAATAAGAATTTTTATACACTAAGAAATCCATTTATATTTCCTTTGTTGATCTTGGTGATTGCCAATTTTTCCAGATCAAAATGATTGCTTGATGAATTTGTAAAATAGTATTATCATCATGGCAAAACAGTTTCATATACTACTTATTTTACATTTGACCTACAACCCTCAAAACACATCTGAAAATGCTAATTCTTATGGCCTATAAATGTGTGATTTTGTCTATTTGTTTGCTGTTAATGCTCCCCACAAGAATTGGTATGTAAAGTACAAGTGCAAGGAGAAACCAATTTGTTTCAGTGAGTAGGCACTTTTCGAAAACTTTGTCTCTATCATTCAACTAAGAAAATGAAGGAATGGAAATTCTTGTCTATGAGACAAGAGGTTTTTATTATTATTTCCTGAAGCAAATTTCTGTTTTAGAAAGCATTTCACAGATATGCTTTTTCCCCTCTTAATTAGAAGGGATTCCTATCAAAAAGACAGGTTAACATGGGAAAATTATCAGAAATTCATGCTTTACATGAATTTCACATATATATGGAAGACAACCATGCATATCTCTCAGAGAACTTTGAACCAGGCTGATAGAGCAACTTCAAGAAAGAACAATGCATTTTAGAAAATTAATGAAAATAAGAAAGACGTAAATTTCTGGAAACAGAATAATCTGAGGAGTATGCATGTGTGCATGTGGCAAGTGTATGTGTGCGTGCATGTGTGTGTTAAACATAGTTTTTGTAATGTAGACGTCTCTAGGATTTCTTGCCATATATGCATCTATTCTTGCTTGTCTTGGTGCCCTGGGTTTGAACACCTTTTTTAAATCCATTTTTATGTTTGTGGGTGAATGTCCTGATTATTGCCAAAGTATGGGGGCTTCAGAGTGCTTTCCTACATCTATTTATTTTAATTCTCCTTACAACCTAGTTCTACTCTCTTCCAAAGGCAGTAGTAATGAAGGAAACATAAATGAACATGAAATTCCAATTTCTTCCAATTCAGGCAATAGATAAAATGTCTTAATGTCTATTTATTAAACCTGGGCATTTTCTGTGGCTGTAATAAAACAGCCTCCTAAAACTTTTGTTGGAAATATGATAAGAGTTCCCTTAGACATAAGGAATGCCAATATCCTGGAGGTAATGGGCATTGGTAGAAGCTAATTTGACTGTCCTGTGCAAATGTGAAAAGTCTAAATGGAGGGAATCTGAGGAAGATATGCTTTCATCACCCGACTAAATAGGTCAAGGAAAGGGATTGTAACAAGGAATGACTGACTCAGAAATTTTATTTGTACCTGAGTTTGAGGATTTATTTTACTTCAAACACTGGCCTAGTTTAAGACTGGCAGAATGTCGAATTGAAAGTACCTATCATAGAGCTACCTTGATGAAAGGCATTGGCAGTCAACCAAACTATGAAATTTCAAGGGCCAGGTGGTTATGTCAGATAAAAACATAGAATTTCTGACTCTTCATAGCAAAGGAAATTGGATTTCTGAAAATGGAAGACTTATATTTCATAAATAATATTTTGTTTGCAATGAAAGATGAGCCTATTGATGGTAAATGTAAATTTCATGGCGAAGAGTGAATTGATGAATTGAAATGAGTCTCTTAAAGAATAGACAGTGTTTGAAATATAATCCATTCTCCATAAGCTACTGTAACATCAGCATAGACTCTCTGAGGAAAGACTGCAGTGCAGTAATTGGTAAATATCGTGTTTTGAAACATTCAAAACTTCCTCTATAAGTCGTAATAGAGATATTTCAGAAAACAATTCCTTGGGCCTCTATATTCACAGAGACTAATACAAAGGAGAAACTCATGACTAAATGTATTCTAGGATTTTATCCTTTGAAGCAATGGGATATTTGAGAGAACTCTAGTTCTTATAATCAACTGAAAACTAATGATCACATTTACAATAAAATCTAAGATGAGGCTAGGCATTTACATGTTCCATTACTCATGCTTTCCATGTAGAGAAACATGTCTGCTGTGCACCAGGGTAGAATACAGTAAACCTCTGAGTGTCCTTTGTAGCACAATCTCTCCAGTTAAGGGGTATGTTATAAATGGATGTGTAATAGTCAACATGTTCTGTGTTCCCCTTGTAGAGTCAAAGCACATCTTTATCATCCTGATTGTGAGGTTAGGGTTCAGTCACTTTACAAAGTTGTTTTACAGAAAGAAAGACAGTATGAGCAGTGGATGGGGAACAGACCAGTGTGAGGAAAGCTAAGCTAACGCCCTCGCCTTTGAAAGCCTTGGCTTCCATAGCTACATTGCTTGATAAGAGGGAGAGATAATCAGTGGCCTTTGGAACTGTGATTTAGTTGCCTGTCTTAAGCTTGAACAAAAGGGTTACTAGAGCTAACTTGCTGGAAAGATTTGTGGTTGTTTTTTGGGGAAGAATAGAAGGCTGCAGTGCGCTGTGGAGAGAAGTCCCAGTTTTCATAACTACACATATTATTTATTTATTTCACCACCACCTTCTCTTTCTCCTTCTATGCCACACTCGCTCCTATCCTCCTCTTTTTCCTTCTCTCTTTTTCTTCTTTCTATAAATGTGAATGACCTAAAACTTGAATTGCATGTAAACAAAGATCAATTTAAAGATGGCGGTTCTCTCTCTCTCTCTCTCTCTCTCTCTCTCTCTCTCTCTCTCTCTCTCTCTCTCTCTCTCTCTCCTGTTGTGTGTGCTTATCTGTGAGTATATGCACATGTGTTTGAGTGAGGGTGTACAATTCTGTGTGCACACAGAGGGCGGAGAAGTTATTAGATGTCCTCTATCCTTCTCTACCTGGATGTCCAGCCTGTTACATAGATACTGGGTTCTGAACTCTGGTCTTCTCTCTAATTTTCGCACACCAAACACTCACAAACACTGCCTTCTCCTCTGTCCCTCTGATCTTTCTTCTGTGGAGCCTTTAGACAATATCTTTGTCTCAATTTCCAATAATAGCCTTGTTCCCCTCTGTAACCCCATGATCTAGATTTCATTATGAACACTACTATCTGTAATCTTGTCTTTATACTACCCAGTAGAATACCACACTAAAACCTGTTAGTATTATTCCAGGGCTTTCTCCAGCTTGGAGATCTAAACTCTCTCATATTTTTCCTGCAGACCAGTTCCAGAGGCCTCCAAACAACCAATTTAGTAACCCAGACTTCTGGCTCTCTATATATAACCATCCACACTGGAAAATATAAAAAGTTTTTCTCAAAAATATAGGTATGATCACAAAGTTTAATTTCTTGTCCCTTAGAGACATATGTTTTATTTCTCTTCTACTTTAGAATGCTTTTATATATTGTTTGATGCAGATTTTGTACTAATTTTTGTCATCATATACATGACTATAAATCTAACTACACATAATACTGAATTACATTCTTACTACTTTTATGATGGTAAGAAGATTGATTACTTTTTTTACAAATGTTCTTTCCTCTTCCCTTCCTCCCATCCCCTCCTTTTGTTGGAATGTGAAATATCTCTTACAGGTTTATATATCTGAACACTTTGTTCCTATATGGTGGCATCATATAAGTAGGCTGTGGGGTGTTTTGGACCTGGGACCTAGCTGACAGTTGTGGGTCAGGGGGGCAAAGGTAAAGAGGTTATGAGTTACAGCGAGGCTCTGGTTTTGGCCCAAGTCTCTCTGCTTTGTGATTGCTTCCATTAAGAAAGTACCTTCTGCATGTTCTTCCTATCCTGGAGCAGCTTGTTACTAAACATCCCCACTAGGATCATCTCCATCTCCTCCAATTGTGAGCTACTAAATCCTTCATACATTCTTGTTTCCTATCAGGTATATCTTCAGAGCAACAAGACAAACAACTCATACAGAAAAGAGGTGCTGGAGAGTGGAGTTGCTACTATAACAGATCTGATCTTACAGTTTGAAAGTATGTTGCTGTTTCATTTATGTGCAATAATGCTTGCCCGTGTGAGTTTATGTGCACCATGTGCTTTCAGGAGCCCACAGAGTTTAGAAGGTATTGGGTTAGAAGGCACTGGTGGTACAGGAAGTCATGAGTAATATTCTATGTATAAGAGAACAAACACTCTTTGCTGCTGAGCCATTTCTTAAACCTTTATTTGGAGGTCTTGGGAACAGGTTTGAAGGAAGAATGCAAAAGCATTTGGAGCAACAAGCCAAAGAGGCTCAGAGTGCATTCAGTAATTAGGTCTGAATGGAACACTCTGGTGGGAACTCTGAAGATCATTGTAATAATGCTAACCCACTTTAGAAACATCCATTTGTAAGAAGATGCCTAAAAATAAATTAAAACCCCAGAGTTCATTGCTAGAAAATTGTGACCTAGAGATTTTCCCATGTTCCTTATACAGGCACATGGGCCATCTCAGCTGTGATTCAAGGGCACAAGGCTTAATTTTGCCCTTGCATTTTGGCAAGTTGTCCATGTAGTCCCAATCTCAGGATTGCACAAAGCAAGAGTTACAGGATCATGTAAGTTTATACCACTGGGTCTAAGTGAAGTGTGCCAGTGTTGCACTCCGTGTAGGGAATTCTATTAGCAGAATGAGTGTGAAACTGTTAAGGTGAAGCCTTAGTTATAATGGAAACAACAAGGTACTGGAGATGCTGGGAACTTGAGACATACACCAAAGAAATCTGTATACACAAGTTGGTCTATCCAGCTGAAGAGAGACTGCTTGGATTTATGTAAGCACTAAGGCCATAGAATCAGGGCCACTCAAGCCCATTGGGATACAAAAGCAAATACCAAGAGCCCAGATGCTAGACATGGAGCTGTGGGGTTCTGTGTTTACACTCTTCAGGACTGGTCTTGCTTTAGCCCAGTCTTTACTATGTGTCTATGTCTCCATTTTCAAATCGGAAATTTTATGTCACTGTATATTGCATATAAGTTGGGTTTTGCAATTGTTTTTATTTTATAAAGACTCACAGTTAAGTTTGCCTTGTGTCTAGGAAGAGATTTCAGGTTTTTGAAAGTGTTAATTTCTTTTAAACTATGGTAATGATCAAAAGTGGGCTGAACGAATTTTGTATTATGAGTTCATCGCTCCCCTAGAATCTACCAATAGTCTGTGAGCCTTTTCCTGGCCCAGGGTTTATTAGTAACAAGTCCAGTCTTGTTCAGGTCCTGTGGAGGCAACCTCAGCTGCTGTGGGATCAGGATTGCAACAGCTGTGTGATTCAGGGTTATTTTTTAAATGATGTAATGGAAATGCAATTACATTTTCTCAGCGTATTGTAAAAAATAAAATATTCATTGCATTCTGGTCATGCATGAGGTTCATCAATTCACTTGAAACATACACAAAGCTCACAAATATACTCCAGTCTTTTATGAAGATGGTTCATGGTCTATTAACCATCAGTTTTCCTGGTTCTGCACATCTAGTCTCCTTTTTCTTAGATATTTACTTCATAAAATTTGTGCTACAGCTTATTTTCTTGTCAGTTTAAAATGTAAATCTTCAGTCAGGATCTGAGCAAGTTTTTCAGTTCGTATATGTAGCTCCCAAAGAGTTGAGAACAATCCTTTGAAATTTAGTCAGCAAGACAGATAGAACTCTGTCCCTACCTCCTGACCTTTGTAACATGGCAGGTGCCTAATTTCCATAGAACCAATTAACAAACATAGGCCTCTTCACATTGACCAGGCTTCCCCTTTTTCATTAGCCTACAGATGTTCTTAAATTTTTCTGCTACTGTTCCTTTTTTTTTCTCAGTGGAGTTTATTTAAAGTGAGACAACAGAATAATTAAATATATACATTACCCATTTCTATACCTATGTGCATATGTGTGTGTGAAAACAGAGATTACATTTAATTTATATTAATTTAATTTATATTAGAGTGAAATGTTTCAGTAAAAGCATAGGTAGATTGTTCATTTTTCTATTCCTGAGGTCCCAGGGTTTCTATTGCTGGGAAGAGACACCATGACCACGGCAACTCCTATAGAGAAAAACATCTAATTAGTGTTAGCTTACAGTTTAAGAAGTTGAATTCATGACCAGGGAAGTTTGGTGGCATGCAGGCAGACTTGGTGCTAAAGAAGAAGTTGAGGGTCCTACATCTTGATCCCCCGGCAATGGGAAGTAAACTGTATGCCACACAGAGTGTAGCTTGAGCAAAGGAGACTTCAAAACCTACCCCCACAGTGACACACTTCCTCCAACAAGGCCACACCTACACTAACAAGGACACACCTCCTAGTGGTGCCATTCCTTATTGGGGGAAGGGTATTTTCTTGCAAACCACCATATTAAATATACTCCAGTCTTTCGGCATGCGCACACATATATGGAGTGGTGCCATTTGCATAGAGCAGATCTAGTGTCTTTGCAGCAGTAGTAGGGCTACACCAGTCATTTTCCGTCATCTCCTGTAAAGAAATATGCTTTAATCTCAAACCAGAAAATGGTGTCTTATGTTGGCCAGCAATTCCCTTATCAGTTAAGTAGAGAAATAAGGTCAGCAATTCCATGATCTTAATGACCCTTTTGAAACAGGGTCTTTCTTAACCACTATCCTAAGGGATGGGATTGAAAGTGTGCACTACCTGCCTGGCGCCTAGCAGGTCATTTAGAGAGTAGATGTGCATTAGGAAAAATTATTTGCTGACATCTTTAAGGCAATTCTTGAAGATATATTACCCATTATTATATATGAAAAAAGGACTCAGGATATTAAACAAGGAGACTTCTGAAAAGAATAATACAATTTGCATGGGGCCTGACCAAAACAACTTTAGAGCTTTGGGCTTTCTCACCTTATTCATGTTGGAGACATAAAAACAGCAAATGTTACAGAAGATTTTGTTACGAAGCTTGCCTCACTCTCCCTCTGCCCACACATTTTGAGTGACTTACCTTGAATTTTTAGGAAATATCTTCCCAAGTCAACCTGATAGATATTTTAGGAGAAATATCTGTAAGTGGCAATATCCTGTTTGCAATTTACCCTTCATCTGCCTAGTCAATAGATTTCACATTGAAGGGAACCTGTGCCCACATTCCCTGGGGCCCTGAGAAAGCATTAAAGGTGACAATGGTCGATAGAAATGGAGGGTATGTATAGGATCAATGTAAGATTGGCAGGAAGGGCAAAGCCACTTCAGCTTACAAATGTTAGGAAATGTGTTTGTAGAGCTCATCATCTTCAGAGAGCAGAATATGAGAGAAAATTAGCCAGCGGTGGTAGGCAACTATACTCCAAATATTTCAACAGTAATGTTAGAGTTACTTCTGTACTCTGGTAAACAATACAGAAAGCTAGTAGAGTGCACAGGCTTTCATAGACTGAAGAACTGAGTAAAAGCAAACAAATTCATGTTTACTAATTAGTATCCAGAAATAAATTCCAAATACATGTCATAATTACTTCGACATTAATAAAATCAAATAGCTTATCACTTATCACAAAGAACAAAAATTTTCCTTCTCTTAGGAATTTAAATATAAACTTGTGAACTGGTAATTTTAATAATCCAAGCAAAAGGACTCCAAAAGAACTAGAAGAGGTCTCATAGCATCAAGGACAGTTCATCTATTTCAAATATATGTGTACATATGCAAGGGAAAGAGGCAGAGAGAGGCCACTGAAAATATACTCAGCAACATAGTAATTTAAATGTTTCACAGAAATATATTTTTATTCTGTTGCTAAGATGAATCTTTTGTGACACTAAGCCTCGGAAGATGGGAGCAAACATCTATTCACCTCAGATAAAGAACTGTACATCAAGCATCTCTGCCCATTGATCAATCCCAATGGCTCCGTTTGTAATTTCCCTTTTTGTTTCATTTTCTTTTTAAATAATTGTGTCCTGGGAGATGGATGTGGGTGCAGTAGCTTTGGAGGCCATAAAAGAGCGATCAATGCCCTAGAGCAGGGGTTATGTGTGCTTAGGAGCCACTGAGCAAGGTCACTAGGGACCTAAAGGGGTTCACTGGAAGAAAAGTACATGCTCTTAACCACTGAGCCATTTCTCTAGTGCTTCAGTTTTTAATTTTAATGAAATCCATTCTAAAAAATCTTATAAAGCCATTTTATAGTCACAACAGAAAAATATTACAGTAATTCAATATTAACAAATGGTATTATAGGAAACACATTATTCTTATATTTTAAAGTACAATACTTAAAAAAAAACTAAAAATGCCAGAATTTTTTCTATACACTAGAATAATACGAGCTCAAAATGATGACCTTTCTCCCTTGGCTTTGGCTTTGTCCCCAAAGGCTGTGGACTACACAGCAGGTGCCAAGTATCCATACACCGTGTAGTGAGATGTTAATTCATCTGAGAGAAAGCATGAAAAACAGTTCTTGGGTCCTACGAGGTCAACCCCTCGCCCAAATATTAAAAAGGAGAAGACTGAGTCGTCTCAGAAGAGTTTCCTTGACAAAGGTTGACAGTGAATTATTACCAGTCCCCAGAGGCAGAAAAAAATGATTTCTTCTATATTAACCCAAACAAAGGGGACTTCTTCTAAAGGGCTCATTAAGCATCCTACTTGACACAAAGGACTGGTATTTGAAAAATCACCAGAGCACTTTAAAAGTCAGAGCCTGTCCTATGGGGATCCATAGTATCATCTTTGGGGAGAAGATCAAGGAAGTATGTGGTGTGAGGGAAAATTTAATTTCAAAGATGTCAGCAACTCATTAAAATGCCAAAGTAGTAATACTCCAATAAAGGGCAAAACGCTACCAGACATAAAAATAAAATTTTAGAAAAATCAAAACTAAAATTATGGCATCAATTACACCATATAAATTATTATTTTAAAAATACAATGTAAGGGATTAGTTTATTTCATGTAAGCTGAAAATGACATATAAGCTTTAAAATCTACTTGTTGAATATAGCTCCAAAATATATAATACAATGATTGGATAAAAACTAGGAGAAGTTAAGTAAAAGTTTAAAGCTAAAGGGAGAGTTGTATAACTGGCAGTAACTGATTGGACAAAGAGACAGAGTAAACTTAAGTTCTCAGCTAGAGAACAGAGATTGATACTGGACTATCTTCCCTCCCTAGACAAGTATAGGTTCTTTATTGGTGATGGTGGTGTTGTGTTTGTTTTGTTTTATTTTAATGAGAAATGTGCCCCACAGTCTCAAGAATTTGACATTTGTCTACAGTAGGTGGCACTGCTTGGGGTAGATTCAGGAGGTAGGCCTAAAGGAAGTATTTCACTGGATGCCTGCTTTTGTTCTTGTGACTGACATGTGAGTTCTCAGCTTTCTGCTCCTCCTGACATGCCTGCTGCTTGCAGCTGTGCCTCCCCGTAATGGTGGACTTGTTCCTCTGGAACTATAAATCCAAATAAATTCTACCTATTGTAAGTTGCTTCTGATGATAGTATTTTATTATAGCTTCAGAAAAGTAACTAAGATAAGGAGGATATGATCTTAATATATTAAATGAATAGCAGAGCCCAGATCTATTTCCACATCAAGATTGAAAAGCTACCTACACATTATCATATTTCAAAATACTAAATCTAAAACCCTACCCATATCAATATTTTAAAATAAATATAAATTTAACTTTTTACAGTAAAAGTTAATTATTTACTATTAACATCAATGGAAATAATCTAATTTTACTTAAAAGAAACAATGTTCCTCCAGTAAACTATTTTGCCTGGGGCACAGAAATAATATCCAAAGTCAAAAGAAAAAAAACACAATAGATAAAACAATGTCCCACAGAGAATTTTGAAAGAAACCATTCTCCTAATTTGAATGTGTATTTATAGGAAGCCATGTATTATTGGAGAGGGTCTGTATCTGAATTGCTTTAGACACATTATTAAAATTTTCAAGTGAGTGTGTAGGACAACAGATACCTCCAAACAGTGTTAAAAATGAAACCTTTCCTGAAGGAACTGTGGCTACTCCAGACCACTTTGGGTACATGCACTAAAATTTGCCAATATATTAATTATCTCTCCAGTAGGAATTTGTGCTGGCTTATCCCTTGAAGCCAGTAATGTACTTGTGACTTGCTTTGTACATTGAGACTTGAAAAGAAATTATTGTTAAGATATATCACTTATAGTCAGTACTCATGCAATGGTTGTGTTCTCTCATGTCTCCATAAACAATGAAATAGCACATGCTAAATCACTGCCACTGGGAGAAACATAATCTTAGGTACCTATGAGACTCTAGTCACATATTTTCATCAATCAACCAGTGCCACCACTGACACTTGTTTTATATGTATTTAAAGATTATTAACTAGTGTCTTTACATAGGCATACATTAGAAACAATTATTTATATTTGGTTATTTAAATATTTCCTAATAAGACAAAGAAAGCCAACAGATATTTGACATGCCCTTGACCTAGAACAATTTGTCTCTAAATCTCCTTGGTCTTTATCCTGACAACAGTGCTAGCCTCTATTTTTTCCATATTGGCTACAAATTTCACATTTTTTCCCCACACTTTGCGTATATTTAGACTCCATTAACATTGTCAAATAGCCTCATCTTTTTTTTTCCTGGATCTTTTATTGACTCATTAAACTTTGAACTCATGGGCATCAACCTCATTTCCCGTGTGAACAAATTCACCTAACACATGCATTTTTCCCTAAAAGGCCCACGGCTGCCTCCTTGTGCTTAGCAACGGACATTTTAGCAAATCCCCAGTGAAACTCATGCACAAGTGGGAAACTGACATTAAATGAGACTGGAAAGGGAACACTTATTTACATGTGAGAGATGAAAACAAAAGGCAAGGCTTCATTTACCTCACGGACTCAGTTTCATCCCCTGTGTACATCTGTAAATGGTCTGGAAAGTAGAGTATTGAGTCGGTTCTTAGGAAATCTTCAGTGTGCAAGTCAATCCACACATATAAGGATTCTGGAATGAATAAGGATAAACTCAGAGTCTTAATCTTGAACATCAATGTTGCAGTTACTGGCTGTTTCCTTGACTGGGCAGTACAGAGACCTCAGCTAAGCCTAGATGAAAAGCAGCATGTGTCAAGAGTAAACATTAGGTGACTTGAGTCGCTCATATCTTAGAGTTTTGGTAATTACAACAGAAACTTATTTTTCCTTACTCAAAGACTCTTTAACCTAAAAGTTCAAATATGAAATCTAACAATTGCGATTACATATTCAAAGAAAGATATGGAGAAACATCTAGAATATATATCGAAGAAAGCACAAGAAACATAGAGGCTCACCATCAATAGTCAAAGTCAGAATAGAGATGACAGCTTCCCCTCGACATCTATTAAAATATTTTAAGGTATATAGAGTACTATTTTAACTTTCAAAGTCTAAAATAACCCAATTTAAAGAGTATTAGCGATTTAGTTTTCTGTTAAAATAGGGATACATTTTTTAATATTTCTACTACAGTGAAAATTTCACTGGCAATAGATCATTTAATTATTCATTTGTAGTAGGAGTTTGGGATATTTTTAAAAGTTTGATCACTAGTGAGTATGACCTCGTAGTGAACAGTAATTTCATTCTTTTTACATAAACTCACAAGAACTATAAGGGGAGCCCAACTGTGGGAGAATGGCTGACAGGACACCAAATCCATGCTGAGTCCAGCTTGCCCTCGGTGGGTTCCAACTCATACAGCCTGGCTTTCTAGATCACCGGGATACACCAAAAAGTTTCAGAGGCAAGATGACTGACTTTCAAAATCAGTTATCCAAGGCCTAGAACTCAACAGTTCAGACCACTGGCTGCTCTTCCAGAGGACCCAGATTCAATTCACAGCAATCACATGGTGGCTCACAACCATCTGTAACTCCCCAGTTCAAGAGGATCTGACGTCCTCTTCTGTTGGGGGAAGTCCTGTGCATTTGTCAATAAAGACTGTCTGGCCAATAGGAATCTAGATAGGTGGGGCTAGGAGTCCAGGAGGATTCTGGGAAGGAGAAATACAGAGGAGTTCGAGATGTAACCGCCATTGGGGTAGGAAGCCTGGAAACCTCTCCGGTAAGAGACATACTTAGATTAACAATTATGGGGTAATTACTTAAGTCAGAGCTAGCCAGTTAGAAACAAGCAAGGCCAACAGCTTCATAATGAATATAGCCTCCTGTGTGTTTATTTGGGACTGATGCGGCTCTAGAACCAGGCTGGAGTGGCAGAGCCCAGGCGACTGGCGGGGGATAAACCAAAGCGGCTAGCAAAAGAAAAAGCTTCACTTAACACTCTTCTGATCTCTGTGGGCACTAGACATACACCCGGTTTACAGACATACATAACAGCAAAACACTCATGATGCATAAACTATAAAAAATTATTTTTTCTATTTTTTTAATTAGAAGCAAGCTTGTTTTACATGTCAGTCCCAGTTCCTTCTACCTCCCACATCCCCTTTCTGCTTCCCAGGGAGGCTGAGGCATTCCATGGGGGATCTTCAAAGTCTGTCATATTTTTGACTGGCAAAATACGCATAACCTCATTTTTCTCCTCATAAAAATCTATGTGACTCATAAATATATTAATGAGTTTCTAAGTGAGCTGCTGCTTCTGCTTCTGCTTCTCCTTCTCCTCCTTCTCCTTTTTCTTTTGTTTTTTGAGACAGGGTCTTCCTATGAAGGTCTGGCTCTCCTGGAACTCACCATGTAGAGCAGGCTGGCTTAAAAACTCAGAGATTTTCATGCCTCTGCCTCCCAAGTGTAGGGACTAAAGGCATGTACCACCTCCCCTCCCCGATGAAATATTCTTAATATAAAACTTCTATTAACAAAAATATATCCAGGCATGGCAACATTTATACAGTATATCAGAATTGTATTGTTCATGAATCTCTCACTTGGAGCATTTCCCTTTTTTTACTGGTTATTACCTACTGGAAGCCATCACTGACTAGCGATTCTTTGGACAGTAAGTATGTACATAAGATAATTTTGTGCTACTTTAAGACAATAGAGTAATGGCAAGACTTTTATAAATCTGTGGCCCCTGTGCTACGAGCACATCTTAGGCTGGCTGGTATGTGTCTTTGTACCAACACACCTATAGTTAAGATGTATAACAAGAAATATAATAGTCTGTGTTTTTGGAAAATCCATTCATTCAAAAATTAGAGTAAAATATATATTATATACGAATATTTTCAAGGATATTATATGAATTCTATTTTAACTTTGAAGTTCCCTCTTAAGAGCCAGATGAAAATCATACAAAGACACATTTTGGTACCACATCATGTTTTGACAAATTCACACACTGTGCGCTTTTTAAACCATTTGTATTTAATCTCCATCATTTCTGTATGGTGAAAATTCCAAAATCCTCTCTTCCAAGTTTTTGAAATACATTACATAGTATGGTTATTTACAAACACTCTAATGGGCAATAGCATTATCAGAAAGTGTTACTCTTTTCTAACTAGAATTTACTACCACTGATCAATCTCTGCGCCTCCTGCCCCTACCCCTACTGTCCGCAGCCTCTAGAGCCAGCTCTCTACTTCTTCAAGACCAGATTTTTTAGATTCAAGAAATGAGTTACAGCAAGTAATGCTTATGTTTCTCTGCCTACCTTATATTGTTTGACACAGCTTCCGGTTAAGCCTGTGCTTTTTTATTGTTTTATGAGACAATTTGTTCTTTTATTGCTGAACGATATTTCACTGTGTTTATGGCCTGTGTTTTTCTTTGTCACTCATAATAAATACTTGAGTTGTTTCCATTCCTTAGGTACTATGAAGAGCAGTGGCATGAACAGGGGAGGGCAGGTGCAACTGTTGGAACTGAAAATTGAAGGAGAGACTAGGATTACAGAAAACGAAAGCATCTAAAAACCTCCCAGTACTTTTCTACCCTAGCACTCATTCATCTGAGAAATTTCCTGCCAAAAAATACATTATAAGCTTCCTGTCTTCTCTACAAGTATACAGAGTTATTGAGTGCAACTTGAGTACACAGATATAATTGTCATTTTATATTTTAGCTTGACACACACATAAAAACCCAAATGCTTTACTGATGTAAACATTTTTGTTATAGCTTGGTGCAATTCTTATATTTGAGGGTCTTTGCCTTGTTTTCAAGTTACATGTGTCAAAATTATATTCATTTAAATATGAGTTATAATTGAAGTTTCTATATAGATAGAAGTGGTGGCTAATCTTGGTTACAAGTGCAATGAGTCATACCTGTGATGTATTTTTCTTAGTTGGACTTGAGGTGGCAGACCTACCCTAAATCTGGGGCACACCCTTTGTTGACAACTGCATAGAAGGACAAAGAAGAAGGAAACTTTGGCTTTTTGCCTGCTTGCCCTCACTTTCACTGACAAGTCCACCCATCCAGTCTCTGCAGGCATTCATTTGCTGGTGCTGGAACAGAGTTCTTCAGCCTCCAGCCTGGATTGAAAAGCAGCAGGTCTCTAGGACTTTCTGGGGACTTTGGCACCTGAATGTGACTGCTGTGATATCTGGTCCCATGGACTGAACAGCTACCAAATCCCTGGCTTTCTGTCAGGAAGAATCCAGTAAGCAGCACCTCCTCCATGGCTTATGCAGCGGCTCCTGTCTCCAGGTTCCTGTAGTGTTTGGTTTCCTGGATTGGTTTCCCTCCGTGGACTGTGTGATTCAGGGTGTGTAAGCCAAATAAACCCTTTCCTCCTCAAGTTGCTTTTGGTCATGGTGTTTCACCATAACAGTATATAAGACAGTATATAAAACTACAGTTTAGAAAACAGTCTAAGTGTAAGTCTATATAACATTTATTCATGGTTTCTATATATGGTAACAATAGGCATGAAATATATAAATTATTTTTACATTGTACAAGGTAAAAAAATAAACTTAGCACTACAACTTGGAAAGCTGAAGGAAATGGCTCTTATCTCCACACTGAAAAGTTAAGTTGAACTTGATTGTTGGGAAAGTGCACATTATCATTCCTGTTTGTCATACATACAGAATTATATCTATGCACCACACAATCAAGAAAAAAAGCCATCTCATACCATATTCTCGCTAGAAAATCCATCTCTCGATTTTCCTCACAAAGTATTAGAACAAGGGTCAAATTCAGTCCCCACTTAGCTTGTACTGACTTAATTCAATAGAAAGCAAAATGTTTGGTACCACAGTACCTGTAAGTTAAAGCTTCAACTGCCTAGTCATATTCAAAAGTGGCCAGTTTTGTGATGTTCATTCACTCTGTGACACAACAAGGATTTTGCCTAAGCTGATTTATCCTTCTCACTAGCTACAATCCAAATTCTCCACTCAATTCTATATTTATAATATGGGGTGGGTGGGGGGCAGCGTGGGGCATTAATTGTCCCCTGATGGCCATATGAAATCAAAGATTGCTTTGGGGTAAAGCAAGATGTTTTCTTACTAGTTTCTCATTGCTCCACGCAATCTAATAAAGTTGATCCCTTGATTTGTTGCTGTTAACCTGCAGTCAAGTCTAGTCTCATCAGATCTGGGAAGAAAAAACCTCAAGTCTGTAGAGGAAAGGAAAACACTAAGAAGATTAAAGGAGGGTAAATAGTAATGCACCTTTAGAGTAAAAATTTCTGTGAGGCAAATATGACAGTGGTTAGCAGAGGCTTTCCCTTTTGAAATGACTGTTGTCTCCAAAGGGATTGTTTCTTAAATGGAGGAGATAATATAATTAAATTATATTAGTCATTACTCTTTGCATATATTTAAGATGGTGGAAAGAGAATGTATACATAATCCCCATTCAGTCATTAATGCACTCGTTCAATCATTTGTCATAGTTTTACATATGTACAGCCTTTGTACAGATCTGTCAGATCTCTGTAGCTGACAAGGCCGTTGGCATCCTCCACAACAAATGACTCAAGAAGAGCTCTATGGGTGCTGTGCTATCCATCAGCTCAACAATACTCTATTGGCTACAGGAGTCCGCACTATCCAGTGGAAGTAAACCATGTGAACGCATGACCACAGCAAGGTGCAGATGAACATATGAAATTAAAGCTTGGATGCTGGAACGGGTAAGAGCTAGGTTGCACTATTCAGAAGTAAGAGTTCTCACTGATATATAAAGCCAGTATTTTTTAAGCAGCAGCTGTTATGTCTTATTTAGTACTTTAGGAGACTGTTTACATAGCTATGTTGAAACGGAATGTTGAATTAATGACAGAAACCTGAGACGTCTGCTGTGTTTTAGTTGAAATTTGCAGTTGCTGCAATAATTGTGGGATGGAGAAATCTGTCTAGATTCGGGTCCTGGTGAGAAAGAGTAGCCATGGAATTTGGGTATATGAGGTACATTTGGAAGACAAATGTAAATATGGGACATGTTTACATAAGAAGAGAGGAGAGCAGGGTGTGTGTGGGGGGGGGGTTTAGGTTCCCTTTTAAACATATGGTTGATACTTTCCTGTGTTCTCAAGTAGAGATGCAGCATAGGAGCATAAACATGTAAGTGTAGATCCCAGAGCAGATAACTAAAGCCAGACTTACTAAAGTGGTTGGTTTTCAGGGAGTCGATGACATTTGAAGTCACTTCCACCATGAATATAGTGCGCTCCTCTTTATAGACCTCTATCCGGTACAGTACATGAGGGAACCTTTATACCTGCTGATATAAAGAAGTAATTCTCTACTTAGGAAAAGGAAAAGAAACAAGCAATGTTCTTTAAAAAGAGAGGAACATGATACAATATCCTCGGAAGACATTTGGTGTATTATTCAAGGAAACAATGTCAGAAACTTCAGGACCCTTAAACTGGAACATAGATTTTATTTAATTTTAAACATTTTAACTGAGAACTACTTTGGTAGTGGTGTTTAGAATAATATGTTTTTCAGCAGGGGCGGAAATCACTTCTCAGAATTATAAAGCATTTAATGGAAGGTAACTAAACAACAGGTTCCTTCTACCAGGATGCCTTTTTTTTTTTATTAAGCAATAGCTCTCTCTGTTTTCTCTGCCTCACTAGAGGAGATGAATAGGATTATGGCCTGTGTTGGATGACAAATAATAGTTAAGATGCATCCACAAACACTGTTGGTCCAAGCCGTGTATTTTTATTACACTCATTTATTTAGAAATGTGTACGGCAAGCCATATATATATATATTCACTGTTGAACGTGAGTCTAACGTCTTCCTGATAGGACTCTTGCTTTCCTATGGATCAGCTGTGTTGTCACTCTATGACGGTTATTAAAGTGGGTTAGTCTACTGCATAGCTTTAAATCATCAAATCTCATCAAATGTTAATATTGCCATCTTTGATATCCTCATTATGAAAAATAACTAAGTGTAAATAAATTTTGTGTCAAAGCAGAGCAACTGTCTACCAAAAATGCAAGGTCAGCTGCCACTTGAGAACAGTGAGACTTGTTTTGTCCTATCAGAATTTCTCATTTCAGTTTTAAAGCAGAGAATCTAGGGTGAGAAGCTTTCTTCAAAACTCTTTCTCCATGGCTGGGGATGTAGCTCAAACAGTAGAGTGCTTTTACAACACACATGAAGTCCTGAGCTTGATTCCCTAACACCGAATAAAGAGCAAACCTATTTTAAGGTCATCCTTAGATCCAAAGTGAGTTGGAAACCTCCCTGGGATACAAGAAGACCTGTCTCAAAACAAAACAAAAAATATCCTCCATTCCTTAAGGGCACATGCTGACATATTTCTATTTGATTCAGTATCTAATCATCATCTACCCTTTCTTCAGTTAACCCCCAAAATGTGTAAGAGCAAATTTCCATTGATCATCTTATCTTAGGGCTAGGTCTATTAGTGTCATTGTTAGTCTTTAATCTGCCAGTCTTGAAATGTTGATTTGCCTCTTCCTTGAAATCCTAACACTTAATCAATAGTCAACTTTTTACATCAGGGCTGAAGAAATGGCTTAGCAGTTAAAAGCATTTGCTTTTCTTGAAGAGACCCTGGTTCAGTTCCCAGTGCCCATATTGGATGATTCAAAATAGGTTGTAACTCTAGTTCAGGCGATATATCATTGTCTTCTGATCTATAAGAGTAAAATACTCATATACATATAATAAAGTAAATAAATCTTAACAATTGCATTTTATATTAACAAAGTATTATGCATTTATTACATGATGTATACTTGGGATATAAAGATGATTTGGATTCACACTTGGGCTGTAACACTCAGATAATGTGGGTAGGATCCATTCTAATCCCATTGCTGCTAAGCATGTCTAGCTTAACTGGCGTTCTTGCTTCCACTCGTTCACTTCCAATTTACCCTAAATTTCAATGCCAGATTGAATTCCATCAAAAAATGCTATTCATATGCTACACTCTAAAAAATTATAATGGCTATACTTTCTCTGTAGAATTATATTATGCATTTTTACTGAGTATTCAAGATGCTTGACAATATGTTATTCATCTACTTTGAAACCCTCTGTGCACTCCCCCAAGCCCTCTGTTCCTTCTAAGTAACCCACGTGCTATTCCTACATGAGTCATATGTATTCTGCTCTCTATCCTCAGTTCATCACTGGGAAGGAAGATTCATTACACTAAAGGTTTCTCAGTGAAATAATACACAACCTAATAATATACAGCATTTAAAGCATTATATATTTGTCAAATAAAGCATATTGGTTTACTTTTAAGTATGAATTCCATTTTTTAAAAAATTCAATCTAAAGAAATAGAATACATACTTAACGTTTAATAGTTTGTGTTTATCAGCAACCTTCCTCTGTGAATTATATGTGAAACTAGAACTTAAATACTTAATATAGAGTTTCTTTAAATTGTATGTTCTATACCATATTATAATAAATGAGATAGACTATATTGATCATTTTAGTTCTCTTGGTATAACAGAAGACTTTATACTTTTTAAATTTGGCTAAGTTAAATTGCTATTATTACTTGTATTCCTTATTAACATTCCATAACTGTATTCAGAATTGAAGAATTTGGGATTTCAAAGAGGCCTGAAAAATGCTCAGATAGTGAAATGGAAATGCAGAGAATTGTGTAAAGGTACACAGGTAAGAACCGAGAGTATGGCATCTAGTCTTGGGTCCTGACTACCCAGTAATAGTGTCACACCCTCATAAGGCATCAACTATACTAATGCGTGTTTATGGTAGGCAGAGAAATGATGTGACATTATTCCTCAGCTCTAACTGAGACATGTATAGCAACAATCCACCTCTTTAAATTATGTAAGGACAAAGGTGCTTGCAGCCACTGCAGATGACCCAAATTCACTTCCCAGAACACACATGGTAGCAGTAAGAACCCATTCCTAAAGTTGTCCTCTAAATGTATTTTATGACATGTGTGTACCCACAATCATATACATTCATGCATATGCATAAAAATAAAATGCACTGAAAACAAACTTTTAGAAAACTTCATACAATTCATACAAAGTAGATTCTGTTAGCAAGTCCAGTATAAAGATGATATATGAAGATCCAAAAGTAATGAACTTTATCAAGGACATGTATTTCCTTTTAAGTACAAGTTTTTTTCTGCCTGAAAACCTTATTTGTTTCTTCTCCAAAAGTGAACATCCAGTTTCTATGGGAGCTTCTTGTTCTTAGTTCTGATATGAAGAACAAATGAAAATGGTTTGCCCCAATTATTCCTTGAATAATCTACTTGTACATGCTAATATTTTGTTATGCTAACTATTCCAATGACTACCTTAAAAATGATGACACTAAATTATATGGATTGTTTCTAATGGCAAGAAACACAAAAAAGTAAGAAATTCACTGAAGAATACTGAAGACCTGAAGAACAGCTTGGGAAAAGTTGATGTAGAAAGAGGAGGTCAGAAGTTCTCAAGCTATGTGGAGGTTTTGGAGACCTAACTCTCTCTCTCTCTCTCTCTCTTCATTTCTCATTTACTCCCTCTCTCCCTTCATTCCTTCCTCCCTCCCTCCCTCTCTCCGTCTCTCCCTCTCTTCCTTCCTTCCTCCTTCCCTCCCTCTCCTCCCACTCATTCTCTTGAAAAAAATTTCAAACTGGCAACAGTTTCTTTGTCACATGAAATTATTGGGCAGAAAGACAGAGTATGCAAATGAATCAAACCAGGAATGACCACCTAGTACCTTTAATTAAAAGGGAATGACCATAATAAACCGGTCTATATAGGTAGCAACACAGATAACATCCTAACAATAGTCAAGGCAACCATAAGCTTTTAAAGCTTGTGCATTACGTATGTTTTCTCTCTGTCCCTGTATGTTTCTCTGTCTTCATCTCTGTCTCTGTCTGTCTGTCTTTATCTCTGTCTCTATCTCTATATCTACCTCTATCTCTATCTCTATCTCTATCTCTCTCTCCATCCTTCCCACAACAGTTCCTTAATTTTCTCCTTTGGTTCCTGGTTTCTGAGAAAGTAGGAACTTCACTAAAATTAGTCAAGTTCTATTGTTTCTGCATATCAGTTTCAATAACAAGAGCTTTGTAGAATCTATTTGTAAGGGCACACATGATTCTCCAAAGACTGTCTTGGGTTATCTTTGTCCACCCACAGCTTCCTGCCTACTCTTTACAAAATTCAGCCTTGTTCACAGCCTCATCTATATAAGAAGTTACTGTAAAGGAGAGCTAAAGATGTCATAGCAGTGATTGACACAGTCTTCCTTCTCAATAATAAAAATAACCAATGAATATCATATGTAATATACTGGCCAAACACCTCTTACTTAAAACATCATTCAATTTTTACAGTTTGCTCATAAGGCAATGGCTATTTAAACTGTATTTTCATAGAAAAATGTTAAATAGAAGTTAACACCCAGCTTTGGAGTATTGAGGCTCATATTCAAATTGTTATCTTATTCTGGTCTATGTTATATTAACCTAGCTGCAGCACCTATTCTTTTTTTTTAATTTTATTTTCCAGTTTAAATTTAGATAAGAATCAAGGTTGCTTCACAAGTCAGTTCCAGGTCCCTCTCCCATTCCCTCCCTTCCTCCCGTGCCCTCCCCCCCCCCCGTTATCCTCTCATTTCTCCAGGGAGGGTGAGGCCCTCCATGGGGGTGTCCATAGTCTGTCATTTCATATAGGGCAGGGCCTAGACCCTTTCCCAAGAGTTCTGGGTGAGAGTGCACCTCACATTGTTCTATTGGAGTCGAAAGTCCGTGTGTATACTTGGGATGGGTACTGATCTGCTGCCCAAGGCTCAATAGATTCCCTAGGCCTCTTCACTGACACCCAGATTCAGGGGGTCTTGATCAGTCCCATGCTGGCTTCCCAGGCTAATGCCTGGGATTCAAGAGTTAACCTTTGTCTGGTCAGCTGTTTCTGGGGGTTAAACCAGCCCAGTCTTAATCCCTTTGATCATCAGTCCTCCCTCTCTGTTACTGGCTTTCTTGAGTTCAGCTCAGTACTTAACCAAAGGAGTCTGCCTCTTCTTCGATCAGCCACTAAATAAAGTTTCTGTTTCCCAGACTCTCTGGCCATAGGATTGTAGGCTGGCACTCCCCAGATCTATGTCTAAAATCCATATATGAGAGAGTACATGCCATGTTTCTCTTTTTGTGACTGGGTTACCTCACTCAGGATGGTTTCTTCTAGTGTCATCCATTTGCCTGCGAATCTCATGATTCCATTATTTTTTTCTGCTGAATAGTACTCCATTGTGTAGATGTACCACATTTTCTCTATCCACTCTTCAGGTGAGGGACATCTAGGTTGCTTCCACGTTCTGGCAATTACAAATAAAGCTGCTATGAACATAGTGGAACAGACCTCTTTGTTGTATGAATGGGCATCTTTTGGATATATGCCTAAGAGTGGAGTTGCTGGGTCTTGTGGTAGGTTTATTCCCATTTTTCTGAGGAATCTCCATACTGATTTCCAAAGTGGCTGAACCAGTTGGCACTCCCACCAGCAATGGAGGAGTGTCCCCCTTTCACCACATCCTCTCCAGCATAAATTGTCATTGGTGTTTTTGATTTTAGCCATTCTGACAGGGGTGAGATGGTATCTGAGAGTTGTTTTGATTTGCATTTCCCGGATGGCTAAGGATGTTGATCACTTTCTCAAGTGCCTCTCAGCCATTTTAGACTCCTCTATTGAAAACTCTCTATTTAGTTCTGCAGCCCACTTTTTAATAGGGTCCTTTGGTGTTTTGGAGACTTGCTTCTTGAGTTCTTTGTAAATTTTGGAGATCAACCCTCTGTCAGATGTGGGATTAGTGAATATTTTTTCCCATTCTGTGGGCTGCCTTTTTGTCTTGCTGACTGTGTCCTTTGCCTTACAGAAGCTTCTCAGTTTCAGTAGGTCCCATTTATTAATTGTTGATCTTACTGCCTGTGCTACTGGTGTTATGTTCAAGAAGCTGTCTCCTGTACCAATTCGTTCAAGGGTACCACCCACTTTCTCTTCTAAGAGGTTCAGTGTGGCTGGATTTATGTTGAGGTCTTTGATCCATTTGGACTTAAGTTTTGTGCATGGCGATAGACATGGATCGATCTGCATTCTTCTACATGCCAGTCTCCAATTATGCCAGCACCATTTGTTGAAGATGCTTTCTTTATTCCATTGTATATTTTTAGCTTCTTTGTCAAAGATCAGATGTTCGTACGTGTGTGGGTTAATACCCGGGTTTTCAATTCGATTCCATTGGTCTACCTGTCTATTTTTGTGCCAATACCAAGCTGTTTTCAGGACTATAGCTCTATAATAGAGCTTGAGGTCAGGGATGGTGATGCCTCCGGACGTTGCCTTGTTGAACAGGGTTGTTTTGGCTATCCTGGGTCTTTTGTTTTTCCATACAAAATTGATTATTGTTCTTTCAAGGTCTGTGAAGAACTGTGCTGGGATTTTAATGGGGATTGCATTGAATCTGTAGATTGCTTTTGGCAGGATTGCCATTTTTACTACATTGATCCTACCTATCCAAGAGCATGGGAGATCTTTCCATTTTCTGAGGGCTTCTTTAATTTCTTTCTTTAAAGATTCAAAGTTCTTACGATACAGGTCTTTCACTTGTTTGGTTAGCGTTACCCCAAGGTATTTTATGTTGTTTGTGGCAATTGTAAAGGGTGATGTTTCTCTGATTTCTCTTTCAGCCCTTTTATCATCTGTATATAGTAGGGCTACTGATTTTCTTGAGTTGATCTTGTAGCCTGCCACTTTGCTGAAGGTGTTAATCAGCTGTAAGAGTTCCCTGGTAGAGTTCTTTGGGTCATTGATGTAAACTATCATATCGTCTGCAAACAGTGAAAGTTTGACCTCTTCCTTCCCAATTTGTATCCCCTTGATCCCCCTTTGTTGTCGTATGGCAATAGCTAGAACTTCAAGTACCATGTTGAAAAGGTATGGAGAGAGTGGACAGCCTTGTTTTGTTCCTGATTTTAGAGGAATTGCATTGAGTTTCTGTCCATTTAGTTTGATGTTGGCTGTTGGTTTACTGTATATAGCTTTTATTATGTTTAAGTATGTCCCTGTTATCCCAGATCTCTCCAAGACCTTTATCATGAAGGGGTGTTGGATTTTGTCAAAGGCTTTTTCAGCATCTAGTGAGATGATCATGTGATTTTTGTTTTTCAGCTTGTTTATATGGTGGATTACGTTGATGGATTTTCGTATGTTGAACCATCCCTGCATTCCTGGGATGAAACCTACTTGATCGTGGTGAATGATTGTTTTGATGTGTTCTTGGATCCGATTTGCCAGTATTTTATTGAGTATTTTTGCATCAATGTTCATGAGGGATATTGGTCTGAAGTTCTCTTTCTTAGTTGTATCTTTGTGTGGCTTGGGGATCAAGGTTATTGAAGCCTCATAGAAAGAGTTTGGCAAAGACCCTTCTGCTTCTATTGTGTGGAACACTTTGAGAAGAATTGGTATAAGCTGTTCTTTGAATTTCTGGTAGAATTCTGCACTGAGGCCATCTGGACCTGGGCTTTTTTTGGTTGGGAGACTTTTGATGACAGCTTCTATTTCCATAGGGGTTATAGGTCTATTTAAATTGCTTATCTGTTCTTGATTTAGTTTTGGCAATTGATAGCTGTCCAGGAAGTCATCCATTTCCTTTAAATTTTCGAATTTTGTGGAGTACAGGTTTTCAAAGTATGACCTAATGATTCTCTGGATTTCCTCAGAGTCTGTTGTTATGTCCCCCTTTTCATTTCTAATTTTGTTAATTTGCGTGTTCACTCTCTGCTGTTTGGTAAGTTTGGACAAAGGTTTGTCTATCTTGTTGATTTTCTCAAAGAACCAACTCTTCGTTGCGTTGATTCTTTGTATTGTTTTCCTGGTTTCTACTTTATTGATTTCAGCCCTCAATTTGATTATTTCCTGGCGTCTACTCCTCCTGGGGGAGTGTGCTTCTTTGTGTTCTAGAGCTTTCAGCTGTGATGTTAATTCTCTGGTATAACTGTTCTCCTGTTTCTTCATGTGAGCATTTAGCGCTATGAACTTCCCCGTAGCACTGCTTTCAAAGTGTCCCATAGGTTTGGGTATGTTGTGTCTTCATTCTCATTGAATTCGAGGAAGTCTTTAATTTCTTTTTTTATTTCCTCTTTGACCCAGGGATGGTGCAGTTGAGCATTATTCAATTTCCATGAGTTTGTAGGTTTTCTGCAATTTGTGTTGTTGTTGAATTCTAATTTTAAAGCATGGTGGTCTGATAAGATGCATGGAGTTATTCCAATTTTTTTGTAGCTGCTGAGGTTTGATATGTTGCCAAGTATGTGGTCGATTTTTGAGAAGGTTCCATGTGGTGGTGAGAAGAAGGTATATTCTTTTTTATGTGGATGAAATGTTCTATAGATATCTGTTAATCCCAGTTGGGTCATTACTTCTATTAGCCCTTTTGCTTCTTTGTTGAGTTTCTGTTTGGTATTCCTGTCTAGTGGTGAGAGTGGTGTGTTGAAATCTCCCACTATAACTGTGTGGGGCTTTAGATGAGATTTAAGTTCTAATAATGTTTTTTTAACGAATGTGGATGCCTTTGTATTTGGGGCATAGATGTTCAGAATAGACACTTCCTCTTGGTGGGTTTCACCTGTGATGAGTATGTAATGACCTCCTTCATCTCTTTTGATTGATTTTATTTTAAAGTCTAGTTTGTTAGATATTAGGATTGCTACCCCAGCTTGTTTCTTGGGTCCATTCGATTGAAAAATTTTTTCCCAACCTTTAATTCTCAGGTAATGTCTGTCTTTAAGGGTGAGGTGTGTTTCCTGTATGCAGCAGAAGGAAGGGTTCTGTCTTCGAATCCAATCTGCTAGTCTGTGTCTTTTTATGGGTGAGTTAAGGCCATTAATATTGAGGGATATTAATGACCAATGATTGCTCATCCTTCTTCGATTTGCGATGGTTGTTGTTGGTGGAATTATGTGTGGAATTTCACCCCTTTGTTCTTTTGGCTGTTGGTAGAGAGAGATTCTCTAATGCTTATGTTTTTCTGGTTGTAGTTAGCTTCCTTGGGTTGGAGTTTTCCTTCCAAAATTTTCTGTAGGGCTGGGTTAGTGGACACATATTGCTTGAATCTAGTTTTGTCATGGAATATCTTGTTTTCTCCGTCTATAGTGATTGAGAGCTTTGCCGGGTATAGTAGTCTGGGCTGGCATCCGTGGTCTCTTAGTGTAGGTAGAATATCTATCCAGGACCTTCTGGCTTTCAGCGTTTCCATGGAGAAATCAGGTGTAATTCTGATAGGTCTGCCTTTATATGTTACTTGACCTTTTTCCTTAGCTGCTCTTAATATTCTTTCTTTATTCTGTATGTTTGGGGTCTTGATTATTATGTGGCGAGGGGATTTTTTTTGTGGTCCACTCTATTTGGTGTTCTGTAGGCTTCTTGTACCTTCATTGGCATGTCTTTCTTAAGGTTGGGAAAGTTTTCTTCTATGATTTTGTTGAATATGCCTTCTGCCCCTTTGAGCTGGATTTCTTCTCCTTCTTCTATACCTATTATTCTTAGGTTTGGTCTTTTCATGGTGTCCCATATTTCCTGGATGTTTTGTGTTAAGGATTTGTTGGATTTAAGGTTTTCTTTGGTTGATAAATCCATTTCTCCTAGCGTATCTTCAACACTTGAGATTCTCTCTTCCATCTCTTCTATTCTGTTGGTAATGCTTGTATTGGTAGTGCCTGTCTGTTTGTCCAGCTTTTCTATTTTCTGCCTTTCTTCAGATTGTGTTTTTTTAATGACTCTATTTCAGTTTTCAACCCTTGCAGTGTTTGCATTGCTTCTTGCAATTTTCTGTTTATCTGTTCGTCCGTTTGTTGCCTTTTATGAATTTTTTGGTTTGTTCTTTCTTCCATTTCTTGCATTTTTTGGTTTGTTTTTTGTTCCATTTCTCGCATTTTGTGCTTTGTTTCTTCTTCCATTTCCTGCCTTTTTTGGTTTGTTTCTTCTTCCATTTTTTTCATTTTTTTGCTTTGTTTTTTCTACCATTTCTTGCATTTTTTGCATTGTTTCTTCTTCCATTTCCTGCCTTTTTTGGTATGATTCTTCTTCCAATTCTTGCATTTTTTGCTTTGTTTTTTCTTCCATTTCTTGCATTTTTTGCTTCATTTCTTCTTCCATTTTCTGCCTTTTTTGGTTTGTTTTTTCTTCCAATTCTTGCATTTTTTGGTTTGTTTTTTCTTCCATTTCTTTGAGGGATTTTCCTATATCCTCTTTTAGGGCCTCTATCATTTTCATGAAAGTGCTTTTAAGGTCATTCTCTTCTGCTTCGTCCGCATTGGAATGTTGGGGTCTTGCTGGTGTGGAGTCTCTAGAATCTGGTGGTGTCATATTTGTTTTTCTGTTGCTGACTGTGTTTTTGTATTGTCTCTTTCCCATCTCTTCTTCTAGTGGGTACAGAAAGAGCCACTTACTGGTCTGGGGACCAGCGTTCCCTTTTGGTGGGTGCTAGCAAGTCCAATAATCTGGTGGTTCTTCTATTCCTTGTCCGAATGCTGGTCCCGTGGGTGGAGAAGAAGAACAGGAATCTGGGGCGCTTATCCTCTTACCTGGTCCCCTGGACCCTATGCTGGGTCCTGTTGTACTTGATCCTGAACAGCTACTCCCCTGGTCTCCCTGGGTCCTCTGGTTTCCTGGTCTCGTTGGTGGGAGAGAAGACCTGGGGTCTGGGTGCTTGGCTCCCGCCGGGATTGGGATCTCTGTGCAGTTCCCAGGGGATCTGCAGGCACTGGAGCACAGGCCGGGAAGCTGGCCTGTTTACCTGATGCTGCTGGAAGAACCGCCGCTTCGCTGGTCTCCCAGCCTCCTCTCCTTTCCTGGTCTCGTTGGTGTGAGCTAAGATCCGGAGTCTGGGGTGCTTGGCTCCCGCCGGGATTGGGAGCTCTGTGCAGGTCCCAGGGGATCTGCCGGCACTGGAGCACAGGCCGGGAAGCTGGCCTGTTTACCTGAGCAGCACCTATTCTTGATCCTAGTCAACAGTTCTAGGAAGTGAGGTGAAACAATCTCTGGTCAGCCTTTAATTTGGCTACTGTATTGCACATGTCTGCATACTCTTTCTTGAATGTTATAGATAGATGTTTAAACTAGCAACCAGGAACCCAAGGAGAACATTAGGTAGGGACCAGGGAATGAGAGGCAGGTAAGGGAGGGAGGCAAGGAGACATGGAGGGAAGGAGGGGAGGGAGGGGGAATAAATGAAGAGAGGTCTCCAAAATCACCACATTAACTGGAGATCTTTTGACTTCCTCTTCCTAAACCTCTTCACAAGCTGTTCTTCAGGTCCTCAGTATTCTTCAGTAAATTTCCTACTTAATTGTGTACTTCAGGTCCTCAGTATTCTCCAGTGAATCGCCTACTTTGTTGTGTTTCTTGTAATTATAAACAGTCCACATATATTAGTGGCATCATTTCTAAATTAATCATTAGAATACTGAATATAACACAATACTAGCATGTACAGGTAGATTATAATAAAATAGTATCTTAAGAATTATATCTATAAGTAAGATTTAAATTAAACCATGTTACTAAAACCTGCAGTTGTTTGACTGTCTCTGGGTGAGCATGCACACAACCAAACTGTTAATTACCTATTTTAGAGAGTGATATAACAATTACAAGTGAACTCAGATGTCTGTAATTTGACAATGATGTTCAAGTGAAAGCAAACACAAGAGAGTTTCATTAGAAAGTTTGAGCTACAGTAGTTAAGGGCACTGGCTGCTCTTGTAGAGGACCTGGGTTCAATTCTTAGCACCCACATGGCAGATCACAACCAAGTACAACTCCAGTTCCAGAGGATCTGACACCCTCTTCTAGCACCAGGCACATGTGTGGTGCACATAAAAATGTACAAGCATAACACCCATATACAGAAAATAAAATAAATCAAAATTTCTGTAGCAAGTGGTCATATATGCAGTCTCATATAGAACATAAATTTAGGTTTTTATTGTGTGAAAGTGATCAATATTATAATACAGCATAATTACTTGACAAAATTCACAGCTTAAAATGACAAGTACAAATTATATTTTAGCATATTCTCAGACTGGAATAAATTGTAACTAGTTATCTGAAATGCATCAGTGTCTTAAAGACCCAACACACATGGCACTTAGCCCAGTGACACTGATGCCCCCAAACAAACAACATCTGCCTCTGGTCTAACAGTCAAGGGATTTTCTAACTCTGTTGCCACCTTCTATTTTCTCACTCTGATCTAGTCTCCATAAACCCCAACTGTTGCATCCGATGCACAATCTGTCACTCTTCTCTAACAATCTGGTTGATTTGTATGCTAAGTATTGATATCAGCTGTTGGCATGCCTCCAGGACTGCCTGATTCACGCAATCGCCTCTCTGACCAATCTATTTCCCCAACAAAGTTCCTGCTTTCTATTCCTAATCCCCACTCATTGGCTCAGAGGATTAGGGAAGTCAACAGTAACCACAAATATTCCCTGTCTTTAGAAGTTACAGTTACCCAATTCTCCTCGGGCATTTTAGAGAAAAAAAAATCAGAGAAATAACTAAGAATTCAATAAAGGGTTCAGAAACATGATTCTTATATTCAAATGTTTAGAAGAACATAAATCTATGACTTAAAATATATAAACTATCATAATAATTCACAAAATTAAGTCACAAATTTGTGTATTTGAATATGCTCATAAAAAAGTATCCTGCCTAAACCACATACTAATTATTATACACTGGCATGGATGAATTGTGCTGGCTTTAATCACTGTGCTTACTCTAAAGTTCTTTTACTGCATGTTTACTTCAAGAAATTAGGCATACAAAAGTGACTTTGAGCAAAGTGTTCTAAAATAGACATAAATCGCAAGCCACATAAGTAGCTTAAAATTTTCTAGTATGTTCATTTCATTTGTAATTATTTGGTAATATATTTTTATTAGACTGAGTATATCAAAAATTATTTCAATAAATAATAAATAGTTACAGAGATAACATAACTTTTGAAACTAAGTCTTTGAAGTTTTCCATGCATGTACAGTTACCATACCTCTCTTCCATGCATGTAAAATTACCATACATCTCAGTAGGTGCACGTCTGCCAGTCACACCTGCTATCTATTCAGTAGCCACATGAGATGAGTTACTTTACTGACAACACAACCTCAGAGTAGAGCATGATTCCATCAACATCCAAAGAGAAGAGTTATTTATAATAATGGCAGTACATTCTGATGCAGTAACGATAAACGGCACACTTGTTGAGAGTATAGGTAACTGTTTATTGTAGAAATTACTCACAAGAGAAAATGGGCAACCGAGATGAGTCAAGTAGTTTTCTGCTACCGAACTGGAAACCGAAAAGAGGGAGAGAGGCTCTGCTGCTTGGTCTTTTATTCCTTCCTCCTACACACCTCTAGTCATGCCCAAAAGTGGGTAGTTCATCGCCCTGTATCTAGTCATGCCCAAAGTGGGTGTGGTTAGCAGCATGGTTCCGCCCTTTCGTTACCACATCTGTATGCGTCTCTAGAGCACAGTGTGGCTAAAGGCGGAGTCCTAAGTCTCCCCCTACAATATTCTTCCTTTAATTTTTTAAAAAGTTATATATTAGTGAGCCTGTGGGTTTCTGCACTTGAATCGAGTGCCTGTAGAGTTCAGGAGATGCTGACAGATCCCTTGGATCTGGAGCTACAGGTGCTCATGGACTGCCTCACATGGGTGATGAGAACCAAACTGGAGCCTCTTCAAGAGCTCTGTATGGGCTCCTAACCCTTGAGACATCTCTTCAGCACCACCTTGCCTTAACTTAAAATATTTATTACTATTTTATTTTTGCCTGAGTGTCACGGTGATACATATGTGTGGGTACAGGGACAAGTGTGCCATGCCATACATGAAGAGGTCAGTAGAACGTTCAAGAGTCATTAGTCTCCTTCTATTTTGAGTTACAGGGATTGAGTTCAGGTCCTCAGACTTATGAGGACTTACACCTAAATGGCCAACAATATATTCTTCAAAGAAAATAAGATGCAATCTAAGGGACCACCTCAAGTGGTAAAGTGATTATAACCCAGGAGGAAATTGCATTCCAAACTCCAGGGTCCATGTAAAAGCTGGATGTGGGGGTTATGCAGAACTGTATTCCCAGGTCTACAGGTGGAGACAGGAAGACACAAGAGCATCCCCTCAGCTTATTTGTCAGGTGCCTTAGCAAAATCAATGCGTTCCAGGTTTAGTGAAAGGCCCTGTCTTAAAAATAAATCGATAAATAAATAAATAAATAAAATGGAGAGAAACCAAAGCAGACACCTGATATTCACCTATGACCTCCACAAGCATGTGCACCACATGCTTCCATTCACACACATATGTATACATACAAACATACACACACAATTAGCTCATGCTAATTAATATCCTCAAATAATTTAAATGATGTACTGAAACAGCTACTCATACAGTCTAGCTTAGCTAGTATCAATATGCAAACACAGCCTAAACTTTTGCATTATTATTGATGCTACATAAAAATCTGAGGGATTCTCATTCCATCTGGCTACATGTTTCACACAATGTTGTTCCAGCCTTCAATGTGGAAACACATCCCTGAGGTGAGAGATGACAGCTTAATGGAACAGTGTATATGCAATGATAAGAACATACAACAAACCATTAGAAAGCACATTTTCAATTCTGTTTGCAATTTCAGGGATGACAAAACATTTCCACAAATTCTTGTTTCCTTAATTAACTTTTTATGCTCTCCCTCCTTCCTTTATCTCTTGGCAACTACAAATTTAATGAGAATTGATCCTATCACAAGAGTTTTCTAGGTTGAAAACCCAGTTTTTGAAGGTCATTTTAGAAACAGATTTAAATCTATTTTTAAAAGTTCAAACATTTATTATTAAAAGCCAAAAGCATAGAACAATGTCATGTGATTTATGGAATAACAACAACAATTGTGTATATATTTATTCATCTGTTCATACAATTGACATTGAATAGGAAATACATGTCACATTGTTGGTTGTTTTTGCTTTTTACTCTTTTTTGGGGAGGATGCCACCCAGCACTCAAATAAATACTCACTGAGGATTATTCTTTCTTATGAATGCTGGCCTTAGCATGACTTCTTTCTTAACTTCTGTAATCTTACTTTTACTCTAATTCTGTGGCTGGCTATGGAGTTGGATGGCTGGCTCCTAGCATCCTATTCTGCTTGTTCTCTTGCTCCTTGATCTTCCTTTTATCTCTTTCTCTCTTATTTATTCTCTCTGTCTGCCAGCCCTGCCTATCCTTCCTCCTGCCTTACTATTGGCTATTCAAATCTTTATTAGACCAATCGGACATTTTAGAGAGGCAAAGTAATACAGCATCACAGAATTAAACAAATGTAACAAAAAAGAAAGCAGCATATCTTTGTATCATTAAACAGATGTTCCATGGCATAAACAAATGTAACACATCTTCAAATAATATTTCAGAACAGTTATATGGTGTACATGGAAGATAAAATTAAAAACATAAAAACTTTGTACTCTGTCAGAAGAGCTCAAATTGTGCACGCTATGGATTCCAAAGCCATCAAGGTACTGAATAAGAGGCTATATATCATTTGGAAGAGCACCAAGAAGACACCTAAACCTTGAGTTTTATGGTCAGCTCCAAAGATACAGAGCTGAACCTGAGAGGAATTTCATAGGAAGAAGAGGGGAGATGGGAAAACTAGCAATGGTATTTGAAAGAACTAAACTCCCAAACATTCCATTGGAGAGTGATAGAGAAAATGAGGCAAACAAACAAACAAAAAAGAAACAAAGCTGTAGGGTTGAGCAGGAGCAGATAGTGAAGAGTATGGCATACTCATTGGATGAGCAGCTACTGGTGGGTTTTAGGCATACAGGTGGTTTAATACGCTGTGTGTGGCATTTGTTTACAGTCTGTTGCTTGATCAAAATGCCTGAGACTGAGCACTGTGTAAGGAGAGGGATTTGCTTACCACACAGTTTGGAGGCTGAGAATTCTAATAGCATGGTGCTGACTATTATATGTGCCCTATGTGTGTATTATATTATAAAGGACGGCAACACAGCAACAATGCATACAAGCTAGGGAGATCTACATGGAAACAGCAACCGAGGAAATGTGAAAGAGAACAAGGGAGGGGAAGGATTCAGTTTTTGTGAAAAGCTCAGGAGAATTAGCCAGGGACCACTGGAACTGCATCAAGTCTGCCTGAGAGCAGTGACCCCCCCAGGGACCAAATTGTACTCCACTGCAGCCCACTTCTTACAGAATCTTTCACCCAATATACTGTCACACTAAGAGCCAAGCTTTCACTATAGGAACCTGTGAGAGACAAGATCCCCCCTTACCGTAATGTGTATTATCAAAATGATTGTACTTAGTTTGGGGCTACCATGAGCCAGAGCACTACTAGGGTAAAGAAAACTCATGGACAGCACAGCACACTTTAATAATTGGTGATGGACAGTTAGTGGTCACAGAGAAATAAGAGGGTAGTTTCATAATATAGTGTGTTTTCTTTTGATGGAGAAAAGAAAATAGATGTTAGTACGATGCATCAACATTGAGGGTTATAAGAATATATGCCAAATTTTAGAATTCTCTATACTCAGCATTGTGCTTATTTTCAGAATTAAGTAATTTAACCTTCAGGGGAACCATATGAAGTAACTTCTATGAAAATCCCAACTTGAGTTTTGAAGACACAGACAAGACAGAGGTTAGAGAATGAAGTATAAATGAAAATTTGCACTACCCAGACCCAAACAGGAATGCTATTGTTCATTTTTTCAGTTGTTTCTGGGATGACCAATGACAACAGCAGTGCACGGCTCATCAGTTGAGTAGATTGATGACAGGACTGTGCTAGATCCTTCCGCGTGCTCCTGATCTACCTCACTGCACACAGAGTGCCAGCCAAAGGCTGTAGACACTTGTAACTGAAGATGAACAACTTGGATTTTTAAAGAGTTGATGACTTTATGAAAGAAAGCCTCTCATGAATAGAATTAGAACTATTTGTGATAAAATATTCATCTTTTTTTTTTTTTTTGGTTTTACGAGACAGGGTTTCTCTGTATTGTTTTGGAGGCTGTCGGTCCAGCCTGGCCTCGAACTTACAGAGATCCACCTGCCTCTGCCTCCTGAGTGCTGGGATTAAAGGCGTGCGCTACCAATTCATCTTAATGCACAGTTATAGCAGTAGGTGAATAATAAGTCTCAGCAACCAATGACCTAGGCAACCGATCATCTTCAAACCATGGCCCCTTTTACACAGAACAGTACACTCAGTTTCATTCAGTATCAGAGATGCATGGCTAATAAATAATCTGTTCACTTCTCAAATATTTATTTAGCACAGTTTCATGCATCACTTTTGATATAGGGCACTTAGGATGATGGGTCAGTGAAGAGAATGGTGAGAAATCATGTTTTGTTTTCTGAATATTGCTGCCGTTAGGGGCACTAATTGTGGAATAAGAGATAGCAGGTGACTTTTGAAATTACTTTATTAAAGTGATATAGGTCTCTCATGTTAACTGGTCAAAAATTAATATTGTTTAAATAATAATATTTTTGAAACTTTTCAATGGGCTTAATAATTCTAATGAAAATCTCAGGAGCACTTATTTACTTTTTACTTAAATTAGAAACAAGCTTCTTTTACATGTCAATCCTAGTTCCTTCTCCCTCCCTCCCTCCTATACTCCCCACCAACCCCCTATCCCATCTCCTTTCTGCTCCCCATGGGGAACCATCAAAATCTGTCATTTCATTTGGAGGAGGGCCTAGGCCCACCCTTGTGTGTCTAGGCTGAGAGAATATCCCTTCTATGTGGAGTGGGCTCCCAAAGTCCATTCCTATACTAGGGATAAATACTGATCCACTACCAGAGGCCCCATAGATTGCCCGGGCCTCCAAACTGACATCCATTTTCAGGGACTCTGGATCAGTCCTGTGCTGGTTTCCCAGCTATCATCTGGGGTCCATGAGCTCCCCATTGTTCAGGTCAGCTGTTTCTGTGGGTTTCTCCAGCCTGGTCTTGACCCCTTTGCTCATCACTCCTCCCTCTCTGCAACTGGATTCCAGGAGTTCAGCTCAGTGTTTAGTTGTGGGTGCCTGCCTGTACTTCCATCAGCTATTGGATGAAGGCTCTAGGATGGCATATAAGGTAGTCATCAATCTCATTATAGGGGAACAGCATTTAAGGTAGCCTCTCCACTATTTCTTAGATTGTGAGTTGGGGGTCATCCTTGTAGATCTCTGGACATTTTCCTAGTACCAGATCTCTCTTAAACCTATAATGGCTCCCTCTATTATGCTACCTCTTTACTTGTTCTCCTCTATTCTTCCCTTGACTCAGTCTTCCAGCTCCCTCATATCCTCCTCTCCCCTTCTCTTGTTCCTTTCTCTTTTTCCTAACCCTCTCTCCCTCCCCCCTATGCTCCCAATTAGCTCTCCTCAGCAGCATTTTTGTGTAAATTGTGACATTTGAAAATTATATGGAAAGGCAAAGGAAGTTAAAGAGACAAAAATACAGAGAAGACAAACAAAAGAGGTTAGTTTTCCCCATTGGACAGTCACAGTAACCAATACACTGTGGCATGTGGGAAAAATGAATAGAAATAATGAATGCATGAGATGAACACAGACTCTAGAAACAGATGCCTTTATACATTGCCAACTGCTTTTTTTTTTACTAATTTGCAGTGCAAGAAAGGATAGGCTTTTCAATAAGTGAAATGGTACCATTGACATTTACAAAGAAAACAACGGAGGGGCTGGGGATGTAGATCAGCTATAGAGTGCTTTGCATGGCATGTACAAAGAAAACATAAAACACAGTAAAGGAGGGACTGAAAGGACTGAAGAAAAGGAGAGAGATAGGGAGGGGGTTGGAGGGAGAGAAGGGAAGGACAGAAAGAGAGCATAAGAAGCAATAAGGAAGGGAGAAGGAGGTGAGAGAATGGTGACAGGGAAGGGAAAATGGAGGGAAGGAGGGAGGACAAAAAGGAAGGGATCTTTTACCTCAAAAATTAGCACAAAATTGACATGGATCAGAGAGTTAGGTAAAGGGTCTAAAAATATATAGATATGTCATCTAGACTAACCTTAAATATTAGGAGAAAAGCTTTGGGACATCAGGTTTTGCAAACTGTCCTTAAACAACACAACACAAACAAAGCTATAAAGCTTAGAAAGAATAGAGCTGCTCTAGTGGCTACTGTGCATGTTTATTGCTTAAATGGTGACTAGCAATTTCTTAGCCTCTAGCTGGATTCCTCCATCTAGAAGATTGCTCTTTAGCAAAGTCTTTCTTCTATTTCTCTGTTATTAGCATTTAATATCCCCAGAACACCCTCAGGGCAAAGTGTCAGCACATTCAAATCCATCATTCAAGGACTTTTTCTTTTTTTCTTCTGTCTCATGTTACATGATTTGGGATTTTGTTCTGTGCATATTGGTGCATAGCTAGTGTTTCTGGAAAATACCATATACAGTGGCATTGAGCATAGTATGACCTGTCTGGAATACCAGAGTGTAGGCAGCCACTGAGTTATGTCTCTAGTGTTGGCAGCAAGGCTACACTAACACAGGATGATAGGTGTTCTTTGAAAGGAGTTAAGTGACTAATAGATGAGAACTTCATATCTTCTCATGGTAAGAAAATAGCCCACCAGTACCATGAGCAGAACCCAGACAAAATCTTTAGTCATATGAACAGCAACATGGATATGTGTGGACAATTTTCTTGACAAGTAGAGTGGACTATAACTTTAACAACAGGAATTCTGATAAATCCTCAATCTGCTGAAGAAAATGAGTATTATATAAATATAACAAATTTAGAAGTCTGGTGGTCTGCCAAACATGTCTAGAGGAAACAGTATTATAACTACTAAGAATTGTAATGCTAACAGTGGTATTGCAGCTTGAGGAGAATACTTCTGAACTTTAAAAGTCAGCTTAGCCTCACATTAGCTGTTGCATGCAGAAACAGGTGAAAACCTTAGGAGGGAGGGAGGGGGAGGGAGGGAGAGAGGGAAGGAGGAAGGGAGGGAGGGAGGGACAAAGACGGAGAGAGGGAAGTATAAATTTCTATTTATTCTTCCTCCACATAGTGAGGAAATACTAAACAAGACAATATAGCAATGTGTAAGAAACACATTATGACTATTTAGAGTACATCCCAAGATTATATATTTAATGGTCAAAATTGAAATATTATGTAAATTGAGGGAAAAGTCATTTCCATAGATAAAGCATTAACAAAATTCAACACCTTTCAAGAAAAAGAAACAAAAACTCCTGTAAACTAGAAACCGAAGATACTTTCCTGCCCTGACTTTAAAAAAAAGTGTTTATAGTTAACATCATACTTGAGTATGAAAGTATCTGTTCCTATTATGATTTCTGTGTAGGTGTATATATGTGTTTGTGCTAGTAGGTGCTCATGTGTTTGCATGCATGTGAAAACTAGAGTCATCCCTGTATATCCCACCCAGGAACCATTGCTTTTTGAAATAGGGTTTCTCATTTGCCTAGGCCTCACTGATTTGGCTAGCCTGGCTGTCAAATAAAGCCTGAGAGTTTCCCTATCTCGGCATCCACAGCAACGGGATTACAAGTCCATCATGCCCAGCTTTCATGTGTGAGTTCTGAGGACTGAACTCAGGTCATCAGGATTGTGCAGAAATCACATGACTGATGATTTATCCTCCAGCCTCCTAGTATCACTATTTTAAGTAAATGTCCTATTCAGTAAATTATGGCAAGAAAATAAAAGAATCAATGACACAAAGATTAGGTAGAAAAAAGTAAATGAACTCTTATTTGTTGATGACATGTCAATGTAATAATCCTAAATAATTTACAAAATAGTGTTCAAAAGCATATCCAGGTGAGTTCCAGAAGCAAGCCAAGTGTCATTTACAAAATTCAGTTGGAATTGATTCTGTAACAAAAACAACTGAACAATAAACATACACACACACACACACACACACAAATAACAAAAATAAATTGTTTAAGTTGCATATAAATATATCATAAACCATAAAATATACAGAAATAAATTCAACCATGGATATGATGTTCTGCCTACAAGGCTGGAAGAATTTTTAATTCACACAGTTGGGTAGACAAATATATCATGTACTTGAACTGGAAAACTCAATGTTGCTACAATGTAAGTCCCCTACATTTATCCAGGTATGCAACGCAATGTCAATCACTATGTATAGAACTTTTTCATACAGTTTGACAGCTTATCTTAAAATACATATAAAAATGAAGGACCAAATATACATAATCCTTAAAAATGAGAGGATTGAAGCACTTAATATATTAAGTATGTCAAACCTTACAATAGACCTATATAGTGTGGTACTTCCATGAAGAAATAAACTGGTTAATTAACAGCATAGAGAACCTAAAACTAAAATTTTAACTGACTTTTCATGATGTCAAACCAATCTTACAAGACGTAAATGTTTTTTTAATTAAAATATTTGGGAATAATAAAATATTCATATGGAAAAGATTAATCTTGAGTCCTGCATCATACCACATCCCTAATTAATTAAAAGCATGCTATAAATGTTAATGTAAGTTACAGCCATAAAGCTCTTAGAACACAGTGTGAGAAAATATCCACACTAATCATAAATGATGTTTAGAACTCTTTCTTAATCGTAAAATGCTATTATATGAAAAAAGAAAATAGATTAAACTAATTTTTACCAAAAATGAAAGCTCCTATTACTAATACAGAAGAGACCATTGAGAAAAGAAGTAGATAATCATAGTCTGAGAGAAGATGTGCCCAAAATATATCTGTCAAAATCAAGAATCCAGATAGTAATTTCTTGTACTCATTAATAAAAGGATCAAGAAGTTAATAAATGATGGGTAAAATACTCGAAGAGTTAGAAAGATTCAAATGTGCACATGCAGGCTTGTTTGACATTAGGCTACACTCTATTGTGGGACTAAGCAAAAAGCAGAAATCTAGCAACACTGACTATGGGGAGTGACGTTCAGAAATTGAAACTTCTACATACTGTTGATGGAGTGCACACAGCAATACAGATGGAACGTGTGACAATATTTATAACTAAAAAGATCTATGTATTATCTCTGTGAGTGTGGAGGAGTGTGTGGGGACTCGTCTATGCTAATGACAATGGCCTTATGGTCACAGAGGTCTGTACTCAGCAAGTGTATGCTTTCCCTAGTGTTCAAGAGAAGTGACACATAATCTCATATTTCCCTAGATATGAGCTAAAATCAGTAAGAGAAAATTAACATCTCAATGGTGTTCTTGATCTGTAGGATAGAATGTAACAAAGTCAAGTGTTTTGATGCTTGAAATTTACATGGAAATGTATAATAAAGGATTAATGTTCAGGACATAGAATGACTGGTAAATCATCAAGACCTTACAGAATTTGCTTAAAACTGAATAAATTTACAAAAAATTAGTTCAAATCCACAAGCATGCAACGCAAAGGGAACACAAACCTCAGTAAACATATAAAACCATCAACCTCACTATGTAGGAATATGAAAATTAAAACAACAGAATGACATATGAGTGAAACAATAATATAAAAGCATTACTGGAAACAAATTTGGAAATATCAGAGGGAAAAAATTCAAAGGTCATATGAGGTAGTGAAACCTGTGTGGAAAACAAGATCTAACAAATTCAAATATATGCATGTCCTTTATCTTACAAAGGCCTTGGAGAAACTCCTGGTTTTGTTCAGAGATGGCAATTAGAAGAGCTATATTAATACAACCATCAATAGGACAATGAATAACTATATACTATACAACAGAGAAATTAAGAACTTATACTGAGTCAAATGAGTAATTTTTTAAAATATGATATTGAAATAAGCTAAGTTGTAAAACAAAATACACAATGTGTTTCCATTAACAAAGAATGTTTAAATATATAATAATAATACATAATAATATTATGTATTTTATAGACTGACGTTTTTACACGATCACATAAAGTGATTGACAGTATCATGATACAAGTCCCTTCAATGAACCAAAAGAATTCACTTCTATAAAAATGAGTAAAAATCAGTAGGTTCTGTGATGTTCTTTCAGATTGAAGAGCAGATTCTCCATCCTTCAAGTCACTGTGAATTCTCTGATGTCAATAAAAACATCTGGATAGCATAAAAACACCATTAGATATGTAAGAAGTCTCATAATGACTCATCTGAGTTTCTATAAACTTTTGTCTCCTTATAGCCTTTACTAGAAAAATTCAGTAATGTCATACTGCCTAAGTGGCTAAAGTTAATAGCTCCCATTGAAATTCAAAGGTTACCTTGGGGTTACTGAAGAGTTAATTACACAGACATCTCATTCACTGGCTGCAGAGTACAGGTTCCTGGAGTACATTTGTGTACACACATTTAGTAAGAGCAAGAAAAATTGCAAACACAAAATTCATAAACATCAACCTCAGAGGAGTGTGGTTAGGACAAAGGAAAACTTGTGAGCTGTGGGTAGGATGCCATTTGATTCCTTTTCAAAGGGAAGGAGAAAAGAGATCACAGGTATACAGAGATCAGGCAAGGATGGTCCTTTAGTCTGTAGGTGCTCACAAATGAAAAATTAGAATAGCCGGGCGGTGGTGGTGCACACCTTTAATCCCAGCACTCGGGAGGCAGAGGCAGGCGGATCTCTGTGAGTTCGAGGCTGGGCTGGACCGATACCTCCAAAACAATACAGAGAAACCCTGTCTCGTAAAAACAAAAAAAATTAGAATAACAAGATATAAAACTTAAAAGTAGCAAAAAGAATATTATAATAAAAGCATTCTAGGAGATGGGCTATCCTCACACACCTTATATTCAAGAGGGACCATCCAAACTGCCAGCATCTCTGGGCACTTCAGGATATCAGAATCCATGGAGAAAAAAAAACTACAAAACCATGAGATGTCTCCCTTTATGGCTCACAGGTATTGACATGGAAGTGATGGGGGCATTTTGAGTGCTGCATCTAAGTGATGAGCATACCCACAGAACACCTCACAACTGACCATAAAAGTCCATTTCAAACAGTGCCAGGATGAAGGTAAACTACAGTCTGACTGCTCACGTAGAGCCTCATGTTATGGTAGGCAGGGGTTATGTGGGAACACCTCCACAGATCTGAAAAATAACTAAGCCAAGAGAATTCACAGATTTCAGTGTCCAAAAAGACTTCTATGAAGCTGTAGGAAACATTTTTACATAATTTCAGAATTGGTTTCCTCAAACATATTCACTAATATTCTCATGAAGTTCAGTCAAATACTGATGATAAAAGATCTTTATTTGTTTGTTCTTTGTCATCTCTCTTCTCTAACCGAAAATCTGAAGTTATAATAGTATAAACCACTTACTTGGTGTTAAAGTTGCAAAAAAAAAACCTCCTCTTAAACAGCTACTACAAAGAATTTGTGATGGCACCAGACTCTCTGCTAAATGCCTATGCTTACACCATAGATGAATGTTTCTCTAGGTCTTAGTTAAAGAATGTTGCCTTTGCAATGTCTAACGGTGAATACTGAGATCTTTTTCCCAAGCTACTGAAAATAAGTGACATGAGTGCTCAGCCCTGAACTAGACATATATACCTGTTGGGGAAGTCTTGTGTATATGTCAATAAAGCACTGTTGACCAACAGGGAAGCAAGATAGGTGGGACTAGGAGTTGAGGAGGATTCTGGGTAAGAGAGACACAGACAGTCATGATGTAGCCACCATAGGTATAAGAGGTCCGGACCCTTTTCTCCGGTAAGAGAAATACTTAGATTAACAATTATGAGTTAAATACTTTAGACAGAGCTAGCCAGTAAGAAACAAGCAAACAGCCAACAGCTTCATAATTAATACAGCGTCCTGTGTGTTACGTGGGGACTGCAACTGTGGCAGAGCCCAGGCAGATGGCGGGGAAGGCTGCACTCTACATATACCACATGCTCTAAGGGTCAGAGAACATTAAGGACGAGAGGGTAGGAAGAATGTAAGTGCCAGAAAAATGGGGAGAAAGGCTGTGAAATTCTATCTTCTGGGCATGATGCCACTACTGTAATCATGGCCTCACAGCAGGCCCAGTCACCTACACGGGGCCTGCATAATCCCAGGCCTACAAAGATCTATTACCACTGGAGAAAGAGAATGCAGGACCCTCTCCAACTATGAATTCTGGGGAAAGGGCAGACAATATCTTTATTTATATGCCAACAGTAGAGCCTACCAAACTCCAAGGGATAACTCCAAACCCATGGTCACACAATGGTCCTGGTTAAACTTAGTGAGGCATGAAATAAAAAAAAAAATACAAGAGAAGGAAAACCAGAAAGAGTGTAACCGGGATTGGTGTTCAGAGTGGTAGATGACTATAATAAGATTGTACTGTATACATGAGTGAAACAGTCAAAGAGCAGATATAACAAAATGTTACTTTTATTTTTTTTCAATGAATTCTGGTCATCAGCCTTTAGACCAGCTCTGTCTGAACTCCAGTTTCAGGGTATCTCATGACCTCTTCTGGCCCATGTGGGCACTGCATGCATGAAGAGCACAGGCAAACAGCCCAAACACATGAAATTAAAGGAGAAATGTGTTCCTGGGTTTGGTCTCCAAAACAAAACAAAATAATAACCAATATATAGATAGTGATGTGGGGGGAGAGAGGGAAAGGGAGACAGAAGGAAGTAGAGAGATAGAGGAAGAGAAGGCAAGAAAGAAGAACCAAATATGGAAACAAACCAAAAAAGCAAAATATTCTTCTCCTTCAAAATACTAAAGAATGTGCAATGGTCTTACACCCCACTCAAAGTAAAAACTGAGGATTTAATCATAACAACCTGTTTTCTGGAATATGCAAGTATTTGATTAAACTGAAAAAATGGTTAACATTTCTGAGTGAAAGCAACATACCGTTATGCTGAGTAATAATTGTTATTTTTGTGTATAAACATGACCAGGCTATGGGATGCCTGGATAGTTAAGTGCTACCACCAAGCCACTGAAGGACAGGTTAAGATGAGCAGTCAGAGGAAAGGCCAATTCACTTACTCTTATCCCCGACATCCGTAAGCTAATACATACATTTTCTGCCTCTGAACTTGGAAGGTGCTAGACCTCAGCTCAGACAGAATCATTTCATCTTACCATCTTGCACTGGATTTACTCACACAAGCCAACCCACTTCATAAAACTCTCATGTAGATATTATTTGTAATATAGATTTAGGATATACATAACATATATTTAAGATATATATCCTAAAAGTCCTATTTCACTGGAGAGTCCTGACTAATACACTCAAGAAAAGGAAATAAGATTTTTATTAGTCTATAAATTCAGGTTTCTCCGTGAGTATTTTCCAAGTTTCTTGCTTTTTGGTGCCCAAAGTATATGCTGGGTCACAGTATTCAGAGTTATGCTCAGTAGGAACTTATCTTGTAAAATATATCTGTTGGATCACATCAGTCATTACATCAAATCTTCCATCTAGCCAAACTGAGATTTGCATTAGTCAAAGTCTGGATATTCAAGTGTGCTAGACTAGGTGTTTCAGACAGTGGGCTTTGGGGACTATGTAGGGAGTAGGGAGAAGGTCCCAAGTGAGTGTGCTGTTGACCCGAACACGGCCATCAAGAAGGAAGAGCCTCAGGCCCATGGAAGCATAGCAAAGCCTTCTTTTCTCCCTAGGGTTAAGCTAAGGCGGGAATGGCAAAGCCTTCCACGGGGTACCCAGTGCAAGTATTAATAGTGTGTGCAGAAAATCGCTACCATAGCTTTTTCTCGTGACGTTTATGGCCTGGAGATTTTCCCCTACAGAGAATGGTACTGCAGAGATTAACTGTGCCCCATCAATCCAGCTACACATTAGAAACTCTACCTCTTTGGTTATCTGTATGTGACAGCCCTGCCTCTTTGTCCAGGTGTGTGCAATAACAAGCCTCTCTGCTCAATTGTATGCAATAAACACACAGCTTCCACTTGGTGCCATCTTAGCAAGAGCCTAGTCCACCCACTCCCAGATCAAATGTGTCGTGTGTGTGTGTGTGTGTGTGTGTGCGCACACACGCGTGCGCGCACGCACGCACCTGTCTTTCTGTCTGTCTGTCCATCTGTCTTTTCTTCATTCCATGGCCACCCTAGTAGGTCCAAGTCCCTGGAGTCTTACAAGGATGAGACAAAGCTGGATGTGAGCTCACTCGGGGACTTCCAGGGCCAGCAAATAGTTCCACATTTGCTGCTGGTGATGCACTCCTTGAGGATATAAGGCTGCTGCTCCTTTCAAAGTAAAGTGGACATAGCTTTCATGTTTATATCATCACTGTTTATTCTCACCCACAATGGGCACTAAATACAAAAGGATATACATTCAAAATAAAAGTCCATGTAATAATTTTTATACTACAAAAAGGTTTTAGCCATATTCATTATACAGCCCATATTTATTACAGAGATTTTAGGTCACACATTTTTATTGATCACATAGTATATAAACAAAACAAAAAAATGAGGTTTTTGTTGGTTTGGGGTTCTCCCCTCCAGGTATGTAAAAGCATTTTGGAGAACTGAATTCCATATTCTTCTACTTTAAAAATTGTCACTTTCATGACTTAACAGTTCATTAAGAAAACATTAAATGTAATTAATTATATTTCCTTTTATTGCCTTTTAAATAAATCTGTGTCATCTTCAGAATATAATCTCAGATATTTAAAATATATATGGTTGTAAAATCTTTTCTACAGCAGAGTATTCATCTTTGACATCTACTGTATAACACAAAGCAGCTAGAATTTAAGGCAAGTGAGCACTAGATCATATTGGCCTGTGTGCACTCAGCAAGACTTGTTCGTGTATTTTGTTTTGGAAAAATCTATTTCTCAGGTGGAAGCCCAGGAACATTTCTCTCTGCCTTCTTCAAACTGATGATAGGGAAATGGTAGATTATTTAGTCCAGGCTCTAGTTGCTAGCTGACCTAAATACACACAAACACTCACGTGTGCACGCGTGCATACTCGCACACACACACAGGTGTCACAGGTTGCCAGTGGTTTTGATTAAGAATTGTTGTAAACCCCTCTGAGTCTTTGAATTTACCAAATATGAAGTTTGGAGTTTCTCAACTTCTATTGCACTTCTTGAAAGAATCCTTCTAATGTCAGTTTACTTGTGGTGACAATTTTCCAGTTTATTTTGAATCTCTAGCTTCCCTACCATTGCAATTCTCTACTTGGGATTGTCTGCAGGTATATGGTCACCTCAGAGGGAAAATAAAAAGCCAGGCTCTTTTTGGTAGTAAAGACACATCAGCTTCAAAGTCCTTACACACTGACACGAAAATAAAATTATTATAGCTCATCCTTGCTCAAGTTTATCATAAATTACCCACAGTGGAAATGCGCTATTTGTATTTTAGTTTAGTCATTGCCAAATTCTTATGAGACAGATAATATTGCTAACTCATTTAAGAGAAGAGAAAATAGAGTTTTCTAGCTTATGAGTAGCTAACTCAGAGCCACATTTTGTGTAAATGTTAGGGCTGGAAAAAAAAAGATTAGTGTTTAATTCTGTTGGACTAAAGAATCAACAATGGAAAGGCAAGAATTAAATACCAGCTTTGCTCAAAGAAGATACGAAAAGTAACAGCTTTTCATTATATGAAAATAGACAAAGCAATGCATTCACTGACCATACTTCTGTGGAATACACTCTGCTTCTCGGTCCCCTCTAGGCCATGAGAGAGAGGAAGGCCTGCAGAGACACAGCATCCCTGGAAGAGGCCTTGGGAGCTTCCTTCCTCATTCAGAGCAACCACTGCCAAGAGCCAAGTAGAGCACACTGCACAGGTGAATTCTATTGTCATCCCTCAATGCAGATCCAGGAGCACTAAGATGCCACTTCAGAAAAGCATCTGCAGTCAGTAAGTCGCTGCATAGAGGGAAGAAAAGGCATCATCTGCCACATAGTTAAAGGAAGAAAGAAATACATGAACCCAAAGCAATTCCCAAGGAAGAGTCACATGACTGCAGCCAGACACTTGCATATAAACATGGCATTCATCAGTGAGCAAAACCAACAAAAGGTCTTCCAACACCACTGTCTTTGACAAGCCATATCATGAACAAAGACTAGTTTTCATCTTCATTCAGTAATTCATTCACTCATTCATTCATTCATATACTAATCCATCTTAAAATAATTAATTATCCACTATGTTTCTGGTACCTCTGCTATGTGTTTAAAAACTATAAATAATACAAACAGTGCCTCCAAAGAATATAAACTGTTAGCAAGAGAGACAATTGAACTAAATGGACAGAACGCTGAAGTACAAACAACAGATACTCTAAAGAACATGAACCTTTGAAAAGAATGAACCTTGACCTAAACCATAAATAGCTACTGTCTCAATTCACTTAAAAAACCCTAATGAACATGAGTACCATTTTTAAAGGCCGGTGTCATATTTTTATTAATATTTTATATAATATTGACTTCATTATATGCTTGCCTTTTAAAGTGAAAAAAAATCACTTGAGTTCACACTGCACATCACTAACCACTCATATTTAGTATATGTTTTGCACATGAATATATGCAAACTATATAGTAAATATGACTGGTAAGTGGATTGGTCTCTTATAGCTGTCTGCTGTCTGGGAAGGAACACAGTAATTCAGAGGAGGTGCCAGTAAGGCCTCTCAGGTTTAATTGAATTAGTACAGCTCTGACCTTTCATAGTATTAACATATAATCTCTTGTCCCTGTGGACTGGCCTGCTCATTATGCTTTCTGCCTGAAGCCTAGAGCACATTGATTTCCAATTACCAGTTTATAGAACTGCCAAGTCATTCCTGTCAAATTATTGCTTTCACCCATGTGGCTTAAAAATCATGCACGTCAAGTTTTAAAAAAACTGAATAATTATTTTAAATTTTTAGATATGAAGAGGCACCTAGAAGACATAAAATCATTGTGACAGATTGCAATGGAGGGCATTAGAATAAAGATACTAGAAAGTCACAGCTCTTTCCACACCTGTCACTCACTGGAATATTTTCCCCAGGGTCTGTAGACCAGGGCATTTTGAATAAACTGATAATATGTATACATGAGTTTATTCCATGAAGAATTTATTTTAGTGAGTACATGAGGCACTTTGGAAACTTTAAAGGCCAGGTATAAGAGTCAAAACATATATATATATGTGTGTGTGTGTGTGTGTGTGTGTGTATGCATGCATGCATGTATGTATATATTGGTTAAAGCAAACCAAACTGTTGTATCTTAATAGTCCAAGGGTAGATAATAGCTTCATTCTGACTGTTAAGCAGCAAAGATCCTTTCCAGTTTTCACCTTCACTGTTTGTAAAGTGTGCTCTTCCTTTTTATGGTTCAGACGAGTTAGAGGTCCAGGGGACAGATCTGTGTTCCATATAGGCAGGAGAGGAAGATCTGAAAATGAAACAAGAGTCAGCTATTACGTACTGAGATTCCCAGACATAGAGCTGGGGCTATGGCTTAGCCAGTAAAGATCATACTGAACAAGGTTGAGGATTGGAATTCCATCCCCAGCACCCATGTAAAAAGACAGGGACCTTGGCAGCTCCTGTCTTTATGTAATCCCAGTGTATGGAAGATCAAGTAGGGAATCATTGGAACAAGGTGGCTAAGTAGACTAGTTGAATCAATGAGCTCTGGTTTCAAGTGAGGAATACTGATTCAATATATGAAGCAGAAAATGAGCAAGGAAGACAGTGTTAACCTCTGGTCTACACACACACACATACATGTGCATATCCCTCCACACATGCATGGCCCAGACAAATGCAAGCATGCATATACACGATGCACATCACATATAGTATAAACCTCACAAAAAGAGAAAAATTCCCTAAAGTTACCACATTAAATTCATTTGGCCAGATATGGTCACATAGTCACCCCTGTCTGCAAACTGCTTCTATTGAAACATAGGCATTTCATGGCTGGAGAGCAAGGGGGAAATTGATATCAGGAGATATCCCACAAATTTCTGTGACATGGTCCAATTGAAACAAGATTTTAGAGTATTTAGTGCTGTAAAAGTAAATAACAATACATTAGCTACAGACAAACATCTGAGACAGCAGGGCACTGAGATCTCCTGGGTAAACTGTGGGCAGAGGGGGTTGTGAATGGGAATGAGAACATGAGGGAACAGGACAGTCATGTTGGAGGAGGGATGGAGAGGGAGAGCAATGAAAGAGATATCTTGATGAAAAGAGCCATTGAAGGCTTGGAGAGGAACCTCCTGCTAGGGAAACTCCCAGAAATCCACAAGGATGACCCAAGCTAGAACTAAGACTCATAGCAATAATAGAGAAAGTGCCTGAACTGACCTTCTCTTGTAATCAGATTGTCATCATAGAACCTTCATCCAGGGACTGATGGAACACAGCCAAGCACTGGGCCGAACCCAGAAGTCTAGTCAAAAAGAGGAAGGAGGGATTGTATGAGCAAGGGACAGGGGTGGTCAGAATCCTGACCAGGAAACCCACAGGGAAAGTTGACTCAAGCTCCATCCTGTGGGAGCTCATGGACTCTGGACCCACAGATGGAGAGGCTGCATGGGATTGAACTAGGCCCTCTGCATGTGACTGACAGTTGTGTGGCTTGGTCTGTTTGTGGGACCCTTGGCAGTGGGACCAGAATCTATCCCTGTCACATGAGCTGGCCTTTTAGAGTCCATTCCTGTGATGGGATGCCTTGCTCTGCCTTGATTGGGGGAGTGGCTTAGTCATGCCAGGCTTTGTTGACTCTCCATGAGAGGCCTAACCCTTTCTGAGGAGTAGATGGGAGAGTGGGGTTAGGGAGGTGGGGGAACCAGGAGGAGGGGAAGGAGCAGGCAACTGTGGTTGGTATGTAAAACTAAATAGAAAATTTAAAATAAAAAAGGAAGAAATTCCTGCTTAAGGGCATGTTAGCTCAAAAGAACTCTATTTCAGGAGTAGCTGTGTGGCTGCCACAGAAGAATTCCTACCATATACAAAATGAAATTTAAAATTCATGTGGACATGTTCTTAGCTTTAAGACATTTGGAAAGAAATAAAATGGAACAAAACTTACTCAGGAGATCATAGGAAAACTCTGGTCTACTGATTTGCTCTGGGAGAGCGACTTACTGAATGCCCAGCTAACACCTTGATTACCAGAGGACAGACAGGTGCAATTCCTAAGTGAGTTGAACACTGTTCTAATGGAAAATGATAACAAAGCCAGCTATAGAGTCTGCTTGGTTGGATGGAGAAGATTAAATAAGAAAATCCATGAAAGATACATTACCATTATGCTGAGTACTTAATAAATGCCCAGTAATTAACTGATTTGATTATATGAATGCCCACTTTCAAGTATGACCTGATTTAAATAAATCTTTTCAGAATTATAAGAAAAATGCAATATGTGTTACAGACGAGAAAGCTGAATCTTAGTAGAATTATAATGTTCCACAGGTCCAGTACTACTAGGTGGGGGAAGGGAGCTAGGATCTGGGATTCCATCCCCTGGCCATATTCCACAAGGCCAGAGTTTGAAACCCTTTAGATCAAGCTATTTCTCTCAGCCACAAATTCTTCTCTGCAGAATTGCATCTGTTGTGCGAGAGAAACACTGACAAGTCTCAGGCTGTGATTTCTCAATTCTATCTAGAAAATAAAGTGAAGTGATGAATTTTTCTCTGGCAGTTTATGGTCTGAAAACACAGCTAAACAGTAATGAAAGTCTTTCATATTTTCAAATTTTGCATGTTCTACTGGGCCTGAAAATTTGGTTAGCTCTTGGAGGAAAATTGAAACAAGAACAAGGCTCCCTCGAGGAGGTAGACATGGTCATTTAACAGAATTGTCAGTATTGACAGAATGATTAGGACCCCTTCTCTTTCACTACCAACAATCTGAATTTTTATCCAAGGACGCTATTTTACTCTTTTTTTGCCCACATTTTTAATAATTTTATATATATGAAAAGTGAAGCAAATTCATTTGTATAAGTAACAGTAAATGTCCCAGAGGATAGTGCAATAGACATATAGCTTCAAATTTATTGAAACAATCTTTTTTAAATTTACCAGTTCTTTCATATGTTAGGAGAAAGTCCTGGTAATCTTTTATCTTTTGTTTTTACACAAAGAAACAAACATAAAAGTGAAGCTATCCAAGCAATAAAATATAACCCCAAAATTTCTAGTATTCAATTTTTATATTATATATTCTAAGCCAATAGTTGGCAAATTTGGTCTAGTGGTCAATCTGATATCCCATCTGCTTTGGTAAATAAAATAGTCTTTGAACACTGTCCTAAATTTCCATTTATGTGTTGACTGTGACTTATTTTGCATTAAAATGATAGGTTGAGCAGCAACTGAAAATTAGTTTCTGCATGGTCCCTTACTATATGTGTGTTAACTTGGTAGGTCTATGCTGTTCAGATCCTGCATGTTCCAAAGAGAGTTCTGTCCTCTTCCACTCCAGAGATCAGCATCTAGTCCTGCCTGGTAAAAGAACATTTATTTATCTGGACCAATAGACCTTCCCAGGTGAGCAGTGTGATGTATGGTGAGCCCTTTGTTCCCAGAGTTTGTTTGACCTGTAGAGAGACTGGAGCATGACTTGCAATGAAATCTCTGAATACCAAGGCTTGGATGAGCATCACTGATTCTTGGTTCTTTGTTCATGTGGTCAAACACTGCAAGTTCTATCCATTGCCACACCTCTGAGAGAGGGCATGTAGAAGATTAGGCTTGGTTTCTCTGAAACTTGACTCTTGCTGGTTTCAATATTTATTCTTTCTCTGTTAAAAAATAAATCTAAGCATGAGAATAACAGATTTTTCTGGCCAGTAAATTAAAATATGTTCTTCTTGACAACTGATCTTACCAAACTCTTGTGCCAAAGTTTCTAAATGAACCCTGAGCCATTTTTCAAAATTAAAATCAGCAAAATGGCCATACTTAAAATATTGAAATATATTTAAGGCTTATCAGTCTTTGTTAACAGGTTTTCTATTTATTAACATTTTTAAATTTTTAAGGAATTTCTTAATCCCTAAAGAGAATGCTATTTGTACTCTATCTGTAATGAATATCAAGCTAAGCTATTTCTTTAGTCCTAAAAGTAAAATTACTGTTGCGAATATTCTTATCACTCTTGTTTATAATAACATAAACAACAGTTGTATAGGTTCTAAACACACACACACATCCTCTTCAGTGGGTGGCAATAACCTTCGTTCTAGCCCAGACACTAGGCTGGGTGATGGTCTGAGTACTCGTGAAGATAAAATCTGGACACCACAGTGCAATACTGTATCTACAGTGAGTAAAGAATGGGAAAAAAGGATGATATTACGATACTTTTGAACAGTGCATTGCAGCACTACATTTATGAACTGAAGCCTTGACCCTCAATGCTGCAGAATATAAAAATTTTGAAATAGAGTCTTTCAGCTGTAACTAGATTAAAATGAGGTCCTTGTGGTAGGCTATAATCTAATATGACCCTAACCCATAAGAAGAGGGCAAGACAGAAGAAAGATTACATAGAAACCCAAAGAACGGTGATCATCCACAGAACCAAGAGAGACATCATAGGAAATCAGATCTGCCAACACCTTAGTCTTTCACTTTGAGAACCCACAATTGTGAGAACATAAATTTCTGTTGTTATGACATCCAGATGGCGGTACTTTATAGCAGACATGGAAGATGAGTTTGCGGGTGGGTGTGACCTGCATTATTACAGAAGACAAAGTCTGGAAAGATGGCATTTCAATCCGTATAAGTAATATGAACACAGAGGTAGCAGAGGGGGTTGTGGAACAAAAAAAGCCATGGAGCACGCATGAGGGCCCTGAGACTCAGAGATGCAGTAGGGGGCCGCTCCTAGGATCACAGTGAGGCCAGTAGTGGGTGAGAGAGGCAGTAAGGCGGGAGAGACCTCTGCAAAGACTATACTTAAGTCAGAAAACTTGTTTTATCAAAACTAAAAGACTCAAGAAAAATGTGCCTTGAGATCATGCTGCTACTTCCTTCTTTGGAATCTACAAAAATGAGGTGCTGTCAAAGTCAGAAATGAGACAAACTTTAACCAAAAACTGAAGGTCTACACTTATTTTCAAAATGGAGTATTAATAAAAACCCATTGGGGATATAACAGACTTTCTTGCCCTAATAGTGTGTCTGTAGCCCATTGCAAGTTGATTACCTTTCAGGGAAGCAGAAAATAAGAGTGCCGTATGGAAGAGGGTCAGAATAAGAATTGACTCAGAAAAATACAGGAACAGTCGTCTAAACAATAAATTGGGTAATTCCTGCTGAAAGGCATGTTTCCAATATTGTGTTTATGATCTGAAGTACAATAAAGGACTTAATGCTTAGAAAAGAGGATGAAAAAGAAACACAGGATGTTAAAAAAGAAAAAAGATAAAGCCAAGTTCAGTGGGAGCAGCTTAGTGGGAATCTGTGTCAGCTTTTGGAAAAAGAATGGTGCTGTAGCTGAGTTCTAGCAATGCTTGCTGAGTATTCACCTGTCCTGTGGTTCAATACCTACTACTGTGAGAGCAGGTGGGAGAGGCGGGGGTGGGAGAAGGTCGGAGGAGCAAGCCTTCCCATCACCTCAACCACAGGATCAGACTTACTGAGCCTACTTTCAGCTTTAAAATATTTGTTGGAGGTGACAGAGCAAACTTCTTAAAATTATCAGAAGAAACTAAATTCATGCCAAAAATATCCATAAGCTACATAAATAATAAAAACAAACACAGGAATACCTTCTCTGGTGTCAAAAGTTCATGATGAACACTACCAACCTCTCCTCACCCTCTCATAGCCTAGTGGATTGTCTTAGTGGTGAGTGTCCTCAACCGCTGTATCTAAGATGGTGTAATTTGAATTATTGAGGTGCATCTTTCTCTTTTATATTGTTCATGTAATTTTTCTTCTAGTCAGTCAAGGCTGGCAAAATGAGGATCAGAAAGAGGACTCGGGGTATCAGAACATGGATAAAAAGGAAGAGGTAGTCTAATGCTCTCTCCAGTAGACAATGGGGCATTGTGACAAGAAAACAGTATCTATTCTGAGCTGCCATTCTGGAATCAGGATGCCCACCTAATGCCTTCCATACAGGAAGAAAAACACATGGCTTCATAATCTTTTCTCATTGTCCAAATTCTAGAAAGGGAAGTTGTGCTATGCTTAAAGGAAATTGGAGATGCCAGAAATCAGCTGCACAATATCTCCAAGCAAACCCAAGAGCAGCTACAACAGAATAACCTGAGAGATGCCAAGGCATACCTGTAATCTCAGCACTCAGGAAACAGGTAGGAGGATTTTCAGTTCAAGACACATATGGGTTTCATAGTGAGACCTTGTCTCAAAAAACAAAAGCACTTGGTATTAGATAACAAAACCAAATAGATAGCCCTAAAACATGTACATGTACGTAGCATTGAAGGACTCAGCAACTTGTGTTTCTGTGTGTGTGTGTGTGTGTGTGTGTGTGTGTGTGTGTGTGTGTGCATGCATATGTGCGCGGATGTATGTTTGTGTATGGGGATGCATTTAAAGAAAAAGACTATGGACTTGAGAGAGATCAGGAGAGACACCATGGAGGAAATGATGTAGAACAGGATACATATTAAAAATTTAATTAATAAAAAAATAAAATTTAAATCTTACTTTGGGTGAAACAAACTAAGATGTGGCCTAGGATACAGAAACCCAAAGGTTGCCATGTATCTCATAAGTACATGGAAGACAGCCTTTGGAACTCCCCTGTAGGCTTCTAAGGTGAAAGAGGAAAATCCAGGGGCAAAACTAGGAGACTAACAGAATAAGACTTGATTGTCTCACTAGGACACAAACACAATTGGAAGATACCTTTCTACAACATATGAAGAAATAACCAATAGGCAGATGGAATACAAATCTGGAGCAGATCATTAAGACTCCAGAAGATGCTGCATAAATCTGACTCCATCCTGCTCCTCCCCCATCAAACCCACTCTTGTGTGCTCAACTTGAAAGACTTATTGATGATTACATTAGAACGAATGACCAGTGAGACAGAAAGGGGAAGTTCATGCCTCTGCCTGGGAAGGTGTTGAGCATTAAACACTGTTTAATAAGTACTCTTGATGACAGTGATGAGTAAGGCCACTTTGTGGTGCCTTTTTCTTCATATAAGCAGGGAGGAGAATGGAGTGCCTTGACTCCCTGACAGGCATTAGACTTACCTCATCTGCTGATGGGGAAGTCCTGTGTATATGTCAATAAAGCACTGTTGGCCAATAGGGAAGCAAGATAGGTGGGACTAAGAGTTGAGGAGGATTCTGGGAAAAAGAGACATGGCAGAGTCAATGTAGCCTGCCAAAGAAGTAAGATGTCCGGACCCTTTTCTCCAGTAAGAGAAATACTTAGGTTAACAATTATGGATTAGCCAGTAAGAAACAAGCAAATGGCCAACAGCTTCATAATTAATATAGCCTCCTGTGTGTTATTTGGGGACTGCAACTGTGGCTGGCGGAGAAAATACTAAACGTTACAATCTGCCTGAATGAGAGGGATGCCAGTGAAGCAGCCAGCTTCAGGGCCTCAGAACCAGCAGTGGCTATTCTGAACAGACATCTTGATGAAGCTGCAGGACAGTTATAACTGCTTCCTTGTGCTTCTGAAGGCACAGCCTCAGCCATGGCTTTTACAAACAGCTTGCACCAGACCTTCCAGGAAACCATTTCTATTGGGGACAGAGCATGGGGCTGCCCTGTCCCAAGTGTTCTGGCAGAGAGTCTGCTGTGAATCAGACAAAAAGGCCAGATCATGGACTTTGGGTGCCCATCCAACAATGAGAGATGCACTCTCATCCTGGACTCTTGGGGGAGGGTCTAGGCCCTGGCCTGGATGAAATGACAGACTATGGACACCCCCATGGAGGGTCTCACCCTCCCTGGGGAAAAGAGGGGATATTGGGGGGATTGGTGGGAGGGTGTAGGAGAGGGTGTAGGAGGGGGACCTGGGATTGACATGTGAAGCAACCTTTTTTCTAATTTAAATTTAAAAATATAAGTTAAAAAATTATAAACAGCAAAAAAAGACAGATCAATGGTCAGAATAAGCAGTAAACTTTAACTTGTATAAGGACCTATTACAACTGGTATTAAAAACAAGTCTTCCATCTTTATGAAGCTTAATATTTAGCTCACATTGTGAGCCGTCTTATAGGTGCTCTCCTCTGCCACCATCTCAACCATGTTGTGGCAATAGGCCCAAAGACGAGTGGCGACTTGTCTTAATTCTTTCCATGCCCGTAGTTAGCAGAGTGGGTTCAGCTAATAATACCAAGCAAGTGGTAGATGTGGTGACAGTAAGGTGACAGTGGCAGTTACAGAAGAGTTACAAAGTTAGGAACCACAGGAGATGGAACAATGGCCACGGAACACTGGAGAAGTACGATGGCAGGAACCAAAAGCAGAGCAGTAGTGGAGACAGAGACAGGATGGCTGTGACCTCATTAATGACACAGCAGAAGTAGCAGCACCCTAGACCTAGCAGCTGTGGTGCTGGTTGCTGCTGTGGCTGGGGAATCCAAGCTTCCTCCTCCTAGGCCACTCTCTCTCTCTCACTTGTAGCTCTCACTGTAGGGCTAACAGCTAGCCCAAAGCCTAGGACATAGTGAGAACCATACCTCCCCTCAGACTGGCACCACGTGCTGCAGCTCACACACTCACAAGCCAGGCTCACTGCTGTCAAGAGTAGAAGGCTACTAAAGTGGCCAGGAGCTAGCACCACTTCTCCCTGGCTACCCAAAGCCTCTACACAGGAGAAACAAAGAGCCTTAGCCAGATGATGGGCAACAGCAACTTGAATTGAGTCTTGTTACCATTTCTACTTATGTTTTAGTCAGTGATATGATTTCATGAGCAACATCCAACAGCATTTTTAAAGGCTATCTTTCTCTACCCCCTCTCAGTATAAAAAATTTTGTGTAGCTATTAGGCAATAAATTTAAAATATTCCAGCTTGTAAAGCAAGTCATTTTTCGGCCTGTGTTAATGTGAATGCTAAATCCACTTTCTGTTGATGCTTCTTTGTAGGGACAGTTAACAAACTTTCTAGGATACCTCTTTCTTTTTCTCTTTCAGATATTATGCTCCTAATACCTATGATGTTAACCTTTTAATTAGTCCAGTGTACTTCATATGTCTCAAAGTTCTTCATGTCAGTTGATGAAAGGAGAGAAAAGCACAAGCCACAACAAAGGCCCAAAATAGGTAAACTTTCACACAGTCAAATTATATTCACCAAAAAAGGTATCAAAGTACAGATTTAGCAATAATTAATGACATATACAAGACATTATTTATGGGCTAATTAAAGTTATTATACTACTCCCTCACTCTCTCTCTCTCTTTCTCGTGTGTGTGTGTGTGTGTGTGTGTGTGTGTGTGTGTGTGTGTGTGTTATGTGATAAGGTAAAAGTTACTCTTAACAGCTGATTAACACCTTCAGCAAAGTGGCAGGCTACAAGATCAACTCAAGAAAATCAGTAGCCCTACTATATACAGATGATAAAAGGGCTGAAAGAGAAATCAGAGAAACATAACCCTTACCACAAACAACATAAAATACCTTGGGGTAACGCTAACTAAACAAGTGAAAGACCTGTACCTTAAGAACTTTGAATCTTTAAAGAAAGAAATTAAAGAAGCCCTCAGAAAATGGAAAGATCTCCCATGCTCTTGGATAGGTAGGATCAATGTAGTAAAAATGGCAATCCTGCCAAAAGCAATCTACAGATTCAATGCAATCCCCATTAAAATCCCAGCACAATTCTTCACAAACCTTGAAAGAACAATAATCAATTTTGTATGGAAAAACAAAAGACCCAGGATAGCCAAATCAACCCTGTTCAACAAGGCAACGTCCGGAGGCATCACCATCCCTGACCTCAAGCCCTATTACAGAGCTATAGTCCTGAAAACAGCTTGGTATTAGCACAAAAATAGACAGGTAGACCAATGGAATCGAATTGAAAACCCGGGTATTAACCCACACACGTTTGAACATCTGATCTTTGACAAAGAAGCTAAAAATATACAATGGAATAAAGAAAGCGTCTTCAACAAATGGTGCTGGCATAATTGGAGATTGGCATGTAGAAGAATGCGGATCGATCCATGTTTATCGCCATGCACAAAACTTAAGTCCAAATGGATCAAAGACCTCAACATAAATCCAGCCACACTGAAACTCTTAGAAGAGAAAGTGGGTGGTACCCTTGAACCAATTGGTACAGGAGACAGCTTCCTGAACATAACACCAGTAGCACAGACAGTGAGATCAACAATTAATAAATGGGACCTACTGAAACTGAGAAGCTTCTGTAAGGCAAAGGACACAGTCAGCAAGACAAAAAGGCAGCCCACAGAATGGGAAAAAATATTCACTAATCCCACATCTGACAGAGGGTTGATCTCCAAAATTTACAAAGAACTCAAGAAGCAAGTCTCCAAAACACCAAAGGACCCTATTAAAAAGTGGGCTGCAGAACTAAATAGAGAGTTTTCAATAGAGGAGTCTAAAATGGCTGAGAGGCACTTGAGAAAGTGATCAACATCCTTAGCCATCCGGGAAATGCAAATCAAAACAACTCTGAGATACCATCTCACTCCTGTCAGAATGGCTAAAATCAAAAACACCAATGACAATTTATGCTGGAGAGGATGTGGTGAAAGGGGGACACTCCTCCATTGCTGGTGGGAGTGCCAACTGGTTCAGCCACTTTGGAAATCAGTATGGAGATTCCTCAGAAAAATGGGAATAAACCTACCACAAGACCCAGCAACTCCACTCTTAGGCATATATCCAAAAGATGCCCATTCATACAACAAAGATGTCTGTTCCACTATGCTCATAGCAGCTTTATTTGTAATAGCCAGAACTTGGAAGCAACCTAGATGTCCCTCACCCGAAGAGTGGATAGAGAAAATGTGGTACATCTACACAATGGAGTACTATTCAGCAGAAAAAAATAACGGAATCCTGAGATTCGCAGGCAAATGGATGACACTAGAAGAAACCATCCTGAGTGAGGTAACCCAGTCACAAAAAGAGAAACATGGCATGTACTCTCCCATATATGGATTTTAGACATAGATCTGGGGAGTGCCATCCTACAATCCTATGGCCAGAGAGTCTGGGAAACAGAAACTTCATTTAGTGGCTGATCAAAGAACAGGCAGACTCCCTTGGTTAAGTACTGAGCTGAACTCAAGAAAGCCAGTAACAGAGAGGGAGGACTGATGATCAAAGGGATTAAGACTGGGCTGGTTTAACCCCCAGAAACAGCTGACCAGACAAAGGTTAACTCTTGAATCCCAGGCATCAGCCTGGGAATCCAGCATGGGACTGATCAAGACTTCCTGAATCAGGGTGTCAGTGAGGAGGCCTAGGGAATCTATTGAGCCTTGGGCAGCAGATCAGTACCCATCCCAAGTATACACACGGACTTTGGACTCCCACAGAACAATGTGAGGTGCACTTTCACCCTGAACTCTTGGGGAAGGGTCTAGGCCCTGCCCTATATGAAATGACAGACTATGGACGCCCCCATGGAGGGCATCACACTCCCTGGGGGAATGAGGGGTTAACGGAGGGGGGCGTTGGGGGGAGGGCACGGGAGGAGGGGAGGGAATGGGAGAGGGACCTGGAACTGACTTTTGAAGCAACCTCGTTTCTTATCTAAATTTAAACTGGAAAATAAAATATTAAAAAAAAGTTATATTTCTCTCTCTGTCACTGACACATCTATATTTTCTCATTATTCTTCAAAGTGAACTTTCTGTTTTTATGTTTTAAACCTAAGAATTCTCCCATGAGTAGGTAGAGCTCACTCTTACTTGTGTTTCTCTTATCTTCATTTCCAAAAGAAGCTATTCATCATAAGATAAAACCCATGTTTCCTTGTATGTAAAGTCATGCATTTGTGTTATTCTGGAAATAAATACCATGATTTAAAAATACCATGATTTAATAATATGAAAATTATATGTGGAGTTCAGATATTATTGTTTCTCTGAGCAGAGGCATTCTGAGAAATATATTTCATGTTGATAGTCTTTGTAAGCTAGTGATGGAATTACCAGGAGCAAAAGCAAAGCCTAAGCATGTCTTCACTTCTTTAAAGCAATTGCATCATTTTAAGTCATACTTTCAATGCATGAATCAAAAAATGCAAGATGAGAAATGACAAAGAAGGATTTTTAGTGCTTTCTTTAATTTATTCCCCATTTTAGAGAGGAGCTATGATGCAACATCATTTATTATTGCACATACATAATTTTTATTTTCATATTCAAATATCGTAAAAATTTATCGACCATAAAATATCAGATTTAACTTAGTGTTATTGGCAATTTTTTTAAATATTAAGGTTTTGGGATTGAGTCAGTAAAGCAGTTGCTGTACAGGCATGAAGACTTGACTCTGGATCCCCAGTGCCTATAGTGAGCATGACATCACATACCTGTAATCCCAGTTCTGGGGAGGAAGAGACAAAAGAGTCACTGAGCATATCTGACCAAGCAGGCTCATTAAATCAGTGCTCTCCAGGGTCAATGAGAGACTTGTGTCAGCAATAAAATGGAGAGTGGTTAAGTAAGACACCATTGTCAACTTCCAGGTTACACACACACACACACAAAGTGTGTCTGTGTCCCTGTGCCTGTATTTGTGTCTCTCTAATTTTGTAAAAAAAAAAAAAATAACAACAGGCCATAGTCTTGAGTTGTTGATCAATCACTTTTGGATGCTGGCTTCCTCTCATCAAATGGACATATTGACATAACATCCTGAATCTTCCCATTGAATCAAGTTTGTGGCGGATTGCATATCAAATACTCTAAAGGATGAATTATAAAGCAAGTTCAACAAAGCAAGTTATTTTCCTCATTGTGTCCTTAAATTTAAAGCCATATTTCTAAAAACAAAAGAGAGACAGAGAGGGAAAAGAAAGAAAGAGAGAAAGAAAGAAAGAGAGAAAGAAAGAAAGAAAGAAAGAAAGAAAGAAAGAAAGAAAGAAAGAAAGAAAGGAAGAAGGAAAGAAAGAAAGAGGGAGAGGGAGAGAGGGAGTGGGAGGGAGGAAGGATAGAAAGAAGGAAAGAAAGAAGGAAGGAAGGAAAGAAAATGTGTTAACTAGTGTTAAGAGATTTATGCCCTCATTGCAGGAATTGTGGGTGTTATCTCATTTAGAAAGGTGGCTTCTATACTTACACACATAATTTTGTTATGGATCTTGAGGAAGAGTTTGCTCTGAATTATCCAGAAGTCCTAAATGATGTCACAGGGCAGTGCCAGAGGCATTTTAATACACTAGGAATGGAGGAAGTATCAATAAACCCACACAGTCAACACAGGGAGTTCACCCAGAAATTCTGATCACTGAACTAAACTACTGAGCCATCAAAAAATGCAAGGAGCAAATAATACTTCATCCCAAGACTGTGAGGCTATCCCAGCTCACACCTTGGTTCAAACCCTGGCCTTCCAAAATTTAAAAAAATAAGTTACTACCCAGTTCCTAGAAATGTCGTACAGTAGTATTGGAAAACTAATACTGCTTGCCTGAGATTTGTGTACTGGCAGGGCAGGCAGTAATAAAGAATTTGCTGTTTGAACTCTCATTTCCCCTGGAACAGGATCAACTTGTGAAGCCAGGGTTAGAGTCCAAAGAGCTGCTGTGGCAGTCTTCTAGTTCCTGTCATTCTGTTTGTTTATCTGTTAACAATTCCCCTTGCTTGGGCTCATTTTTGTTATACAGTCTTTGTTTTTCTCCAAAACAGAAAAAAAGTCACTTTATCATCTAGTATTTGAAAGTGAAAACAGAAACTCTCTCGATTACCTTAGAGAAAATTTTCAGAAAATCGAGTTTAGTATTTTTTTAATATGCAACAATACATATTGTATGAACCTTGGGACAGGAAATGGAGTAATCTCCAAGATTCTTCCTAAAGGTGAGTTACAAATGTTACTTCTGCAGGCCTTCAGCTAATGATCTGTTTACACTCATACCTGCTTTTACCTTTTAGTCTCTACCCATAAGCCCTTTGAATGGATAACTCCAGTATTTAATTATAAATAATAATAGCAATATGCATATGCACATATAGATAGATACATAGATGCATACATAGATACATATATAGATATATGGATACATAGATTCCAATTAGGTTGGTTCTTTTAGCTATTTGAATGTTCACTACATTCTTTGTTTTTCTTTAATAGGGACATAAATCACATAAATAACATACATGGAAATAGAAAGCAAGATGTTTTTATATTTGCCAAGAAGGAGCCACACAAATTAATTTAGGCAGAAACATGAATCCCTTGCCAAGTGGTAAGAACCACACAAATGAGAGCATCCAAATGGGAAAGGAACAGGAAAAATCTGTTTCTGAGAAAGAAACCAAAAATCATGCAGATTGCTCATTTTCTACAAACTGTAGAACACAGGGTTTTCCAATAATAAATCCAGAAATTGCTATTTGGAGAGTTATACCCACTTGCTCTGTCCTGAAGTAGTTTTTCTAAGTGTGTCCAATGTCATATACATCTTGAAAGGACTATAAACTCACTTTCTTTCTAGAATTAAAAAAAACACGCCTTTTGAACACACCAAATACATTTTTCAATTAGTTTGTTTATGGTTGGTTTGGAGTGAGAGGAACAGAGCAATTTCCACCAATATAATCTCATTAATCTCCAAGTTTTCTATCTGAGAAAGAAATGATACATAGCAGAACTATTTATTTTCATTTCAGTGGATCCTTGTGTCATTCTCCTTGCAGTTTAATGAACAGTTTCTCCAAGTCTTCAGAGCAGTTGAAGAGGTATTTTGCCAAGCACTGTGTTTGCAGAAGTATACATCATTGCCTTAGTCTTCAGGGGAACCCTCCCTGCTGATTCATTGCCGCCTTATTCTACTGTGCTGAGTGGGGGGGGGTCACACAAAGCACATTCATCCTTTGCCCTGTGCTGCAGTCCCATGTGGACGAACAGCGGCAGCAATTGGCAAAGCCTTTGCATTCTTTAGAGGATTTTAAAACAGTGTGTTTCCAGATTTAGGTTGTTTTGTTGTGCTTTGTTTTGTTTTGTACAGAGTCTCATACTAGGCTTTATTGGAATAACATACACAGGTCTGTGGCTTTTCACAAATTTCATTTGTTCCTCCCAATATTCAAATAAAGAAGCATATCATTGCTAATCTACCAGGTACCCTTGTGTCTTCTGTGTGCCTTTCTAACCACTATCACTAAGCAGAGGTTAATTCATTATATTTGGGATTTACATGAACAGAATCATAATACATGCATTTTTCTGCTTAAAGGCTTTTCATTGAGCATTATATTTATCAAATTTTCCACACTGATGCACATTACTAGATATCACTCAATCTCAAGCTATTGTACAAGTACACCATAATTTATTAACTCATTACAGTGACGACTTTGGTAACTTCAAATTTTGTAGTATGTGTCATGCTTTGATGAACATTTCTGTGTCTTTTCATGAAAAAGAAGTATTACTTCCATTGGACATTAGTATACTAATGAAATTCTGGGTCATGGTGTATATATGCAATTTTATAACATAAGTCTTACAAAGTAGTCCAAACAATTCTCACTATTCACAAGATTTGAATGGTTGCTATTACATGTTTATCAATGTAGTATTGATGTATATTATTAATCATTATAAATTATTACATTTTGCCTTGAGACCAAGTCCCTCTTTACAATAGCATAAAACATGTGTCTTTGCCTAGACTGCAAAGAGGGTAACTCAGGTTGCCTACTGGTCTCCTCAAAAGGTGAATCCTTGGGCATTCTCTCCCCATCTGTTCAAATCTCCACTTCTTTCTTGGAGTATTGACATTTTCTTCTTTAAATGGTGAGATTCAAAAGCCTTTATCTTGTGCCTGCTAGTATGTACTAAACTACTATTTTCTTGTTGTGTCCTACATATCATAGGAAGTCTCTCAAAAAATAATTTTTCTAATGTATACATAAACAGTCATCAGAAGAAATTATTTCCTAGTTTTACATATTTAACAATATTAATATGTCAAAGAAGTCAAGAGTTTCTTTGAGCTGCTGATAAAAGTATATTTCATCTCCTTAAAATATATACACATACAAAAACACAGTTCTCCATAGACAGTGGCTTATATATACTATTTTACATTTCAAGAGTTCCAAGGATGATAGAGACCAAAGGTTTAGAATTTGTGTACCAAAATCATTGTCTATTTTAAATATGGTTTATTCTTGAGATTATTTGATGGCTAAGAATCTCAGTGGGTACAACGTGTTTCTGCTTGGAAGAAAATTAATTCTGCTCGTGCGGTTTAGTAAATTATAAACATGCATTTAATTGGATATATTATCTGTCCATTTGATTTGTTGTTGTACATTTGAGAGATGGTTTATCTCATAGACCAAACTGTCCTCAAATTCTTGATCCTCTCCTCTTCATTAGCCTTCTAAGTGTCAGAATTCTAAGTATGCTCTACCAGATCTTGCTTAGATATCTATTTCCAATTCTATATGAATTTATTATTCTTCATTTTCATGCTTATAAGTTTATAAAAGTAAGTCTTTATAAAGAAAAGCCACTGGGTATAGACTTTCTTTCAACTATATGATGGATTCCCAAACAGTTGCTCCATTATCCTATTTCTGGACCATTTGCTAGACAAAACACAGACTGACCACATTTTTTGATGAAATAAAGAACAACATACAGTAGTTTTGAATATTTATAAAAGAACACAGCAGTTAGTCTTTTCCTTAAAATGTCAAAGTTTGTAATCAATTTGTGTTACAAAATGCATCATCATGAGAGAAAACCCAGCAGTTCCATATGGAGAGTTTGTGGTACCATATTAAGCACATACACACACAGAGCCCCCACATCTGAACACAAAGACTTCATGCAGTGTTACAAACCAAACTGTGTATTGCCCTGTCAGACAATCACCCCCAGACACCATCTCATCCAAACCCCACTGTCTTTTTTTCTTACTTCTCTACAAATGCAGACCTCTTACCCTGAGTTTATATGTAGCAGAACAGCTGTTGTTCATGAGAAGACAAAGCCCCAGGAATGACGGTTAGAAACATTATGTCAGAACACACAGATAAACTTTGAGCCAGAAGCTTCTTCTACATGCTCAATTTGTCTTCATGAACTGAGATAAAACGAAATTAAATTTAATTTTTCTCTCTGAAAATTTTATACCTAGTTACTGAAGCAGTTTAGTCTCTGAAAGCATATGCAGTACTTGTATACATTACTGAATGAGGCAATCCTTGTGTCCCAAGTGAGATTGTGACATGCTTTAAAATGCCGAGTCCGCTGGAAAACATGCCATTGAGCTTACTACTTTTTTGACACTTTCACATGCTCGTCAGACTAGAAACTACTCTTTTCAGAGGACCAAATACAGAAGCAAAGTGGAAGTCAAAGAGTGTGTAAATCACTGGCGAAACACCGATTATAGGGAGACAAGACTATACGGACAAGATTACGTGGAACAGAAAACTACTTAAGAATTGAATAGTCCAATAGAAAGTATTGTTAAACCCAACTCAAATGCATTTCCTATCACTCTCTGTCCTCGCTTGTCATCATTTTATGATGTAGGTGGCTCCCCCTACCATGTATACCCTAGAGTCGTTAAGCTATATATCTAATTTTTGTCATTACAGTTAAACAATTGTATATCCATTTGACACCAAAAACATCGGTGTATCATTTTAAAGTATTTAGCAAAACTATGCTTTAAAAAAATTGCTCTCACAATCAGTAAAAAGTAAAAACTTAAAAATATAATCTAGTAATATGTCAGGCTCAAATTTATAAATATGATATATTCCATCATTATATATTGAATTCACCATTAGTATTAAAATAATCTTAAATGAGCTTGCAAAAATGGCAGTTTCCATTTTTCCTTTAAACTTTGCATGGCTTTAAGTTTTGACTAGGCAAATACCTGCATGAATGGCTTTTCCTTGTCTTTCTGATAAATACATGGTTTTTAATATATCACTAAGGTACAAGCATACCTCAAAACCCTGAACTCTTTGTTCTGGAATTATTTGGGGGAGAAAAGTAGCCTACTGATTTATTTGAGCCACTGTATTTAAGGACCTATTTGTCATACCAGTTTGTTATGCTGGGAGAGAAGGGATGAACAAGGAGGAGAAGGGCTGAAGAGAGAACCCAATGAGGTGTAAAGGTTAAGGAGGAATTTAGAGTTCCTTAAGCCATAAGTACATCTTGACAGTTTGAAAAGGCAGACTCCATGAGGACACCAGGCAATCAGGAGAGGCTGAGATCTCATGCTTCACAGATGTGCCCTGCTGTTTATCAACCAGCATAAAGATAAAATAGTAGAGAAAGGTAATTCAAGAGGATGAATTCTAAAATAGGAAGTGTCTAAAGTTGCCACTAGTCCTGTCTACTTTCGACTGTGCATTTCCATCAAGTGGGTTTCTAAGTTCATTTTCATCTCTCGCTCACTCACTCACTCTTAACTTCCTACCCTGAGATTCCAAAGATTCCGTTTGACAAGACTGATTTTTCTGAATGCTCTGACCATGATTCTATAAAGACAAATACGGCCAGCACAAAAGCATCCAACCATGCTGACTTCATTTCAAGAATTACAAATCTAAAATAAGCCCAGAACAAATGCCCTGCCACCAGCCTGCACTACCTCAGTGTCATAGTCTCTCTGAACTACCAATCTGTTATCCTTTTCTGACTCTTATAGTTACCAAATCCTTTCTCTAACAAAATGGTCTTGATTAACAGTATGTACTCACTCATATATGGATTTTAGACATGGATCAGGATAGTGCCAGTTTGCACTTCCACTGATAGTCTGGGAAACAGGAAAGAACCTAAAAGATATGCACATATGCATAGTACCCAAGAGAAGAGGATGGAGACAAGATCCCCTGAATGGATGGGGAACACGGCGAGGGGTGGGGGGGAGTGGGACCTGGGAAGAAGAGAGGGGGTGAAGAAGAAGAGAGTTGGTTATGGGGGAAAAGGAAGTTGAGGGGGTGGGGGTAGAATAGGGGGAAGAGGGAATCATAGGATCGAATACAGATCAGGCACCAGAGCGACCTCGAGTGATCTAAAGGGATAACACCAATTGGCAAGCTAAGCAATAGTGGAGAGACCACCTCGAATGCCCATTCCTGATAATGAACTTGATGTCTATAACCATCCGGGAGCCTTCATCCTGTGACTGATGGAAGCAGAGGCAAACACACAATTAATCACTGAACTGAACCTAAGGAACCCAGTGACAGAGAGAGAGGAGTGATGAGCAAATTGGCAAAGAATGGGCTGGCAAAACCAGCAGAGACAGCTGATCTGAACAAGGGAGAGCTCTTGGATCCCAGACTGACAGTGGGGAGGCCAGCATGGGACTGATCTGGACCCCCCAAATGTGAGTGTCAGTGAGAAGGCCTGGGCAACCTATGGGGCCCTGAGCTGTGGATCAGTGTCTATCCCTGATATACAAACAGTCTTCGTGTGCCTATAGCACAAAGAGGGATGCTCTCTCAGCCTGGACTCTTAGGGGAGTGCCTGGACCCTACCCAGAGTAAAATGGCAGACTCTGATATCCCCTATGTGGAAGGATTTGGCAATAGGGTGGGAGGGTGGGGGGAAAGGGGAGTGCGGGAGGAGGGGAGGGAGAGGGAACTGGGATTGACATGTAAAACAAGCTATTTAAAATAAAAAGAATTGGAAAAAAAACATTTCAGTGGAAGAGAACAGAATCAATTTGAAGAGAACTCGTGCCGGGTGGTGGTGGTGTACGCCTTTAATCCCCGCACTCGGGAGGCAGAGGCAGGCAGATCTCTGTGAGTTGGAGGTCGGGCTGGACCGATAGCCTCCAAAACAATACAGAGAAACCCTGTCTCATAAAAACAAACAAACAAATAAATAAATAAATAAATAAATAAATAAATAAATAATGAAGAGAACTCGTATATTGTAGGAGTGAACCCCACAAAGCTATCTGCCCATGAAGATGGAGACATTTAAACTGACACAGGTAGTGAAAGAAAAAGGAACCTCCCTTTTTTCTCCTGGAAGCCAGCCACGCTTCTAACTCCTGGTTTGTGCGACTCTCTCTCTCTCTGGTAAATAAATATATTGTTTTCCTATAGCATTGACTATCATTAATGTACATCTTTCCAGCTCAACAATTTGTAGTCCACCAGGAATTGTACTTAATGTTTGACCCTCATGCTCACAGTGGTTGAGAGGAAGGACCTCCATGTTAGCAAAGGTAGCAACCCATGCCTTTACAGGCACTTCAGCTTTGCATTGACCTTGCCTCTTCATATGATAATTTATACTATATGAATGTTTGACTAGTTCATAAATTACAGAAATTCTTGCATCTTCATTCTCTACCAGCTCATTCATTCCTCTTCCTTCCCTTGCAGCATAATTATCCTAGGGAGTTAACATTTTGGACTTGCCACCTTTTGTCCAAAGCAGGTCATCACCACCTCCATGACATCACTGATTTTTATACTGTTCACCTGATCATTTCATATATGTCCTTTATCTTCCTGTATGTTGTGTGAGCAAACGTCTTTCCCTGAAACAGTGGCCTTAGGCAGAACACTACTCTGACCCCCCCTTCCTTCCTTACTTGAAGTTCTTTTATCCTTTGTGGCAAAGTTACACCTGCAAGGATGTATTTTCTAGTCTTCATTGCTCCTCTCTTCTCTTATGTACGCTTCTTCCCTTTGTGATTCCGTTTGTCTCCCTTGTTTACAATCAATACACTGGTAATTTTGTGTTTTTTAAACCTCTGGCCACAAATTCTTCTTTTGTTCAAAAATCTAATTTAGCCTGCAGCCTTTGAAGTCTCCTGGGCATAGCAAGCTTAACACAGAAAATATAATTCCTGGTCTACTTTAAATCTTGTGTTCCTCACATGTTTTCCATGTTAGAAATGGGCATGACAATTCACTCTGGTGTTCAAGTCAAATACCATGATTCATCTTTGACTTTTTTTCTTAACAATCTCAGGACAAATTTTGCTATCCCACTTACCTAGGATCTAATGGAGTCCACTAACTGCTAACTGTTTACATTATTCAACAACTGACCATTCATTCTCTACAGATGCCACTTTCTTTCAGCCTGTACACCAGAGTCAGAATTATTTACAACTTCAGTAAGACCAGACCATTTCCTCATATACAAACTTTCAGCATCTCACTCTGCCCCTGCCCTCTGCTTGAGGTGAGTGTGGGCTCTGCTCAGGGCCCCAACTCCTCACATCCCCCTGCTTTGATTGTCCTGGGCCTGTACCACACATAAAGTGGAACCACCCCACCAGAAAGGACAAACCTGAGTCTGGCCACACCTTAATCTTGGTCTTCCTCTGCTGCCCCACCCCTCTGCTTGAGGTGAGTGTGGGCTCTGCTCAGGTCCCCAACTCCCGACATCCGCCTGCTTGGGTGTTTCTGGGCCTGTCCCTGGCCTAAAGTGTCACAGACCCACCTGCAGCCATCGTGAAACCCATCAGAGTATTGGACATGCTTGAATCCACTAGAAGAGAACTTTAGACCTGTACCCACCAGGAGAGGAAGAGACCCAATGAGTTCCCGCTGGAAGAAGGGATAGGAAGACAACAATATAAAATCACAGACAATAACAGAAAAACCAATATGACCCCACCAGAGTCTAGGGACTCTACAACAGCAAGACCTGAACATCCCAACACAGATGAAACAGAAGAAAATGATATTTTAAAAAATATCATGAGAATGAAAGAGGCCCTTAAAGAAGATATGAGAAAATCCCTTAAAGAAATAGAAAAAAAAAAACAAACAAAAAATGCAAGAAATTAACAAATTATTTAAAGAAAGCCAAGAAAAAACAAAGAGATGAAGCAAAAAAATTCAAACAATTCAGGACCTGAAAAACTAAATGGGGGCAATAAAGAAAACACAAACTGAGGGAATTCTGGAAATAGAAGAGCTAAGGAAATGATCAGGAACTACAGATGCAAGCATAACAAGAGATGGAAGACAGAATCTCAGGCACTGATGATAACCTAGAGGTAATAGATTCATGGACCAAAGAAAATCTCATATCCAACAGTCCTTAACATGAAATATCCAGGAAATATGAGACACCATGAAAAGACCAAACCTAATAATAATAGGTATAGAAGAAGGCAAAGAAGCCCAGATCAAAGGTGCAGAAAAAATATTCAACAAAATCATAGAAGAAAACTTTCCCAACCTGAAGAATGACCTGCCTGTGAAAGTATAGGAAACTTACTGAACACCAAATAGACTGGACCAAAATAAAAATGTTCCCTCACCACATAATAATCAAAACATCAAACATACAGAATAAAGAAAGAATATTAAGAGCAGCAAAGGTAAATGGCCAAGTAACATATAAAGACAAGACCAGCAGTTCCGGCGGGACCAGGTAAAACAGACTTGTATCTGGGCCTGTGTTCCAGTGCCTGGGGATCGCCTGGGAACTGCACAGAGCTTCCAATCCCGGTGGGAGCCAAACAACCCAGACTCCAGGACTTCTCTCCCACCAACGAGACCAGGAAACTAGTGGATCCAGGGAGACCAAGGGACCAGCTGTTCCTGCGGGACCAGATACAACAGGCCCAGCATAGGAGCCTGTATTCCAGTGCCTAGGGATTGCCTAGGAACTGCACAGAGCTTCCCATCCTGATGGGAGAAAGCACGCCAGATTCCATGTCTTCTCTTTCACCACCAAGACCAGTAAACCAGCAGATCCAGGTAAAGAAGGCCCTGCATCCCAGGCATGCCTTCCAGGGACTGGGGACAGCCATAGAGCTTCACACCCCGGCAGGAGCACCACAGATCCCAAGTCTTCTCTTCCAGCAAAGGGACCAGGGGACCAGGTGGGAGGCTAAACACCCCAGATTCCTGGGCTTCTTCTCCACCCACAGGACCAGAAACAGGAAAATTTAAAGGAAATGGATGACTTCCTGGATAGCGATCACTTGCCAAAATTAAATCAAGAACAGACAAGCAATTTAAATAGACCTATAACCCCTATGAAAATAGAAGAAGTCATCAAAAGCCTCCCAACCAAAAAAAAAACCCAGGTCCAGATGGCCTCAGTGCAGAGTTCTATCAGAAATTCAAGGAACACCTTATACCAATTCTTCTCAAATTATGCCATGCAATAGAAGCAGAAAGGTCTTTGCCAAACTCTTTCTATGAAGCTTCAATAACCTTGATCCCCAAGCCACACAAAGACACAACTAAGAAAGAGAAATTCAGACCAATATCCCTCATGAACATTGATGCAAAAATACTCAATAAAATACTGGCAAATCTGATCCAAGAACACATCAAAATAATCAGTCATCATGATCAAGTATGTTTCATCCCAGGGATGCAGGGATGGTTCAACATACGAAAATCCATCAATGTAATCCACAATATGAACAAGCTGAAAAACAAAAATAACATGATCATCTCACTAAATGCTGAAAAAGCCTTTGACAAAATCCAACACCCCTTCATGATAAAGGTCTTGGAGAGATCTAGGAAAACAGGAACATACTTAAACATAATAAAAGCTATATGCAGTAAAACAACAGCCAACATCAAAATAAATGGACAGAAATTCAACGCAATTCCTCTAAAATCAGGAACAAAACAAGGCTGTCCACTCTCTCCATACCTTTTCAACATTGTACTTGAAGTTCTAGACATTGCCATACAACAACAAAAGAGGATCAAGGGGATACAAATTGGGAAAGAAGAGGTCAAACTTTCACTGTTTGCAGAAGATATGATAGTTTACATAAATGACCCAAAGACCTCTACCAGGGAACTCTTACAGCTGATTAACACCTTCAGCAAAGTGGCAGGCTACAAGATCAACTCAAGAAAATCAGTAGTCCTACTATATACAGATGATAAAAGGGCTGAGAAAGAAATCAGAGAAACATCACCCTTTATAATTGCCACAAACAACATAAAATACCTTGGGGTAATGCTAACCAAACAAGTGAAAGACCTGTATCGCAAGAACTTTGAATCTTTAAAGAAAGAAATTAAAGAAGCCCTCAGAAAATGGAAAGATCTCCCATGTTCTTGGATACGTAGGATCAATGTAGTAAAAATGGCAATCCTGCCAAAAGCAATCTACAGATTCAATGCAATCCCCATTAAAATCCCAGCACAATTCTTCACAGATCTTGAAAGAACAATAATCAATTTTGTATGGAAAACCAAAAGACCCAGGATAGCCAAAACAACCCTGTTCAACAAGGCAATGTCTGGAGGCATCACCATCCCTGACTTCAAGCTCTATTATAACAGCAAAAATCCTGAAAACAGCAAAAATACTCAATAAAATATTAGCAAATCTAATCTAAGAACACATCAGAAATATCATACACCATGATCAAGTAGACTTCATCCTAGGCATGCTTCAACATATAAAATTCATCAATGTAATCCACCATATAAACAATCAGAAAAAGAAAAAGAAAAAATGATCATCTCACTAGATACTGAAAAGCATTTGACAAAATCCAACATCCATTCATGATAAAGGTCTTGGAGAGATCAGGGATAACAGGAACATATTTAAACATAATAGAAGCAATATACAGCAAACCCACAGCCAGTATCAAACTAATGAAGAGAAAGTTAATACCATTCCTCTAAAATCAGGAACAAGACAAGGTTATCCACTTTCTCCACATCTCTTCAATATTGTACTTGAGGTTCTTGCTAGACCAATAAAACAACAAAAGGAGATCAAGGGGATGCAAATTGGAAAGGAAGAAGTCAAACTATCACTATTTGCAGATGATATGACAGTCAACATAAGTGACTCAAAGAATTCTACCAGGGAACTCATACAGCTGATTAACATCTTCAGCAATGTGGCAGGATACAAAGTTAATTCAATAATCAGTAGCCCTACTATATACTCACAATAAATGTGCTGAGAAAGAAACCAGAAAAGCATCACCTTTTTCAATAGCCACAAACAATATAAAATACATTGGGGTAACTCTAACCAAACAGGTGAAAGAACGACATGACAAGAACTTTGAGTCACTAAAAAAAGAAATTGAAGAAGATACCAGAAAATGGAAAGATCTCCCATGCTCTTGGATAAGTAGGATAAACATAGTAAAAATGGCAATCCTGTCAAAAGAAATCTACAGATTCAATGAAATCCCCATCAAAATCCCAGCACAATTCTTCATAGACCTTGAAAGAACAATAATCAACTTCATGTACAATAAAGAAACTTCAGGGGGCATCACCATCCCTCACTTTAATCTCTACTACAGAGTTATAGTAGTGAAAACAGCTTAGTATTGGCACAAAAATAAACAAGTAGACCAATGGAATGGAATTGAAGACCCTGATATTAACCCACACACCAATGAACACCTGATCTTTGACAAAGAACCTAAAAGTATACAATGGAAAAAAGAAAGCATCTTTAACAAATGGTGCTGGCATAACTGGATGCTGGCATCTAAAAGACTGCAGATAGATCCATATCTATTACCATACACAAAACTTAAATCCAAATGGATCAAAGACATCAACATAAATCTAGCCTCACTGAAACACTTAGAAGAGAAAATAGGAAGTACCCTTGAACGAATTGGTACAGGAGACAGCTTCCTGATCATAACAGCTGTAGCAAACACATTAAGCTCAACAATTAATAAATGGGACCTCCTGAAACTGAAAAATTTCTGTAAGGCAAAGAACACAGTAAACAACATAAAAAAGCAGTCCACAGAATGGGAAAAGATATTCACCAACCCTACATCTGACAAAGGGGTGATCTCCAAAATTTAGAAAGAACTGAAGAAGCTAGTTTCCAAAACACCAGATAACCCAATTATAAAATGGTGTACAGAACTAAATAGAGAATTCTCAATAGAGGAGTCTAAAATGGCTGATGGACACTTAAGAAAGTATTCAACAGTCATAGCTATCAGGGAAATGCATATCAAAACAACTCTGAGATACCATCTCACTCCTGTCAGAATGGCTAAAATCAAAAACACCAATGACAGTTTATGATGGAGAGGATATGGAGAAAGGGGAACACTCCTCCACTGCTGGTGAGAGTTCCAACTCATAAAGCCACTTTGGAAATCAGTATAGAGATTCCTTAGGATAATGGAAATCAGTCTACCACAAGATCCAGAAAATCCACTCTTAGGCATATACCTAAAAGATGCACATTTATACAATAAGCATATCTGTTCCACTATGTTCATAGCTGCATTATTTGTAATAGGCAGAAGCTGGGAACAACCTAAATCCCCCTCAACTGAAGAGTGGATAGAGAAAATGTGGTACATTTATAAAATGGAGAAAAAAAAACAATGGAATCTTGAAATTTGCAGGCAAATGGATGGCATTAGAAGAAACCATCCTAAGTGAGGTAACTCAGTCACAAAAAGACACACATGTGTAGGGGTGACTTCATGTACCTGCGACAATGACCATTCCTTTTTGGGGCATGGACAGAGGGTTTTGGGAAAGGCAAGGGATAAAAGGGGAAAAAGGAAAGAAAGTCTCTCTCTTGGATCGTGGCCAAGATTTGGAGACCATAGAGCACTGGCCCAGTTCTCAGGTTTTCATGTAAGTTACTTCTATCTTAGTAAAATATCCAACTACATTTTCCTGGCATCCTCAGTGTGACTCGTTTCTACTCACATTTTGGTGTCAGGAGTGGTTCGCCTACCCACCTACCACACTTGTATGTATTCCCACTCATATGTGAGTTTTAGACATGGAACAGAGGATTGTCAGTCTACAATCCCACACCCAGAGAGTCTGGAAAATAGGGAGGACCCTAAGAGAAGGTGAAGGGGACAGGGTCTCCTGAGCAGATTGGGAGCATGGGGGAGGGGAAAGGGAGCAGGGAGAAAGAGAGGGGGAGAGGAAGAGGGGAGAGAAGGACATTGAAGAGCAGAAGGTTGAGTTGGGGGAAGAATAGAGGAGAACAGGATGAGAGATGCCATAACAGAGGGAGCCATTGTAGGTGTGAGGAGAGATCTGGCACCAGTGAGATTTCCAGAGATCTACAAGGTTGACACCAACTGGGAATCTAAGCAATAATGGAGAGGCTACCTTAAATGCTCTTCTCCAATAACAAGATTGATGACTAACTTATATACCATCCTAGAGTCTTCATCTAGTGACTGATGGAAGCAGAGGCAGACACCCACAGCTAAACACTGAACTGAACTCCTGGAACCCAATTGTAATTAGGGAGGAGTGATGAGCAAATGGGTCAAGGCCTGGCTGGTGAAACCCACAGAGAGATCTGACCTGAACAAGGGGGAGCTCATGGACACCAGACTGATGACTGAGAAGCCAGCATGGGGCTGATCCAGACCCCCTGAATGTGGGTGTCAGTGAGGAGGCCTTGGCAATCTATGGGGCATCAGGTAGTAGATCAGTATTTATCCCTGGCGTATGAATGGACTTTGAGAGCCCATTCCACATGGAAAGATGGTCTCTCAGCCTGGACACATGGGGCAGGGCAGGGCCCCTGGATGATATGACAGATTATGGAGATCCCCCCAAGGAGGGCCTTATCCTCCCTGCTGAAAGGAGGAGATATGGGGTGGAGGTTGGGGGAGTTGCTGGGGTCTGGGGGGGGCAGGAGGGGAGGGAGAGGGAGCTGGGATTGACATGTGAAGCAAGCTTGCTTCTAATTTAAATTACAAAAGAAAACTTTCAGCAGCTTCCTTTCACAGTTAAAATCCAAACTCTTTGATTTTGGTTAACTCTTTAAATAATTGGCTTTATTATGACATTTTAATACGAATACTTTGTTCACATTTGTTCACTTCTTCCATGGCCCTCCTTTGCATCACCTGCTCCCTCTGTGATTCTCTTCCATCACCCTTTCTGTTTTCTCACATATATCTCAGTGCCCTTTCTTTCCTCCTTAAGATTGCTTCCTCCCAGACAATCACCCTCCTTCTACTTACATGATGCACATGCAAGCATGCCAACACACACACACACACACACACACACACAGAGTTTTAGCTGTAGGTTTGTACTTTTCAGTGGCATTCTGTGGAGTGTGTTTAACATCTTTTATTATCCATAGTTACCCCATGGAATTCTCATTACCAGATACATTGTCACTAACAGTGACAACTGTGTCCTTGCTTCCTTTGGGAAATGAACAAGGACTGAGCAGATTCCACATGAATATGGGAATTAGCAGATAATTCGTTGACAAGGTTTGAAATGTAAAAAATGCTGGAGTAGGCCCTCTGTGTATCTCTCCACTCGCAGAATCCAGATCACTGCTATCTGCTTTCACAAAAGGCTACTGCCCCACAGCAAAGTAACTTGGAACATCTAGAATCTACTCTTTAAAAATTATTTACAATACTGAGCATTATCAATGTACTTTTCTTCTTGGGAAATTGTCCCCAAGTGACAATTTTATAATCTATACAATACTTGAAATTTCTTTATTTCTAAACATTTTCATAGAATATACTATTTCTCTTCCTTTAGTGAGTTCTCAGGAAATTTCCACTCTTACAGCAAAAACTTAACTCCAGCCCAGAAGGCTCTAGAAGTATAAACTTGTATAGACTTCACTTTCACACTTTGATCAAGATTTCATCCCTCTAATAAAATTGTGCCAGTGCAGATTCCTGCCAGGTTGATCTTATGACTCAGCGGGGAATGTACTCATCAGCTCAAGAACTGAAGATGTTTCATCTGTGCCAAAAATGGAGAAATAATTTGCTGCATCTAAAAAGTTTTCGGCTGTTCTTCCAAATCACCTTTATTCAAATTAAGAAGCTATGCTACTCAATCACCGGAAGACAATTTCATATACCAGACAGGCTTCTGTATAGCAAACACATAAAAAGGATCATCATGTCTGTTTCTGAAAGTGACAATCACCAGACTCAGGAGCATCTATGGAGAGCGTACAAAGCAATGGGAATGAGGGATGCTCAAAAGAGAGGTGCTCAGAGGGCCTAACTGTTTTCCTATCTGTAATAAGAATGACTATTCTTTCCATATCCCACAGAGAAAATATCTCCAAGCAGCATTTGCTTTGGGGAAAAGGTAAAGAAATAGAAAGCAAGTGATAGATACTGAAATGACTGTTTAAATGGTCTATGCACTAAAATTTTAGGGTAATTAGATACACAAAACACAGCCTAACACAAGATTAACTAGAAGGGTAAACATTACTAGTTAGAATCATTATGTTAAAATTTTCTAGTCTAAATTTCAGTCTCTTGTTTAAAAAGTATTTTAGTTCTTAATTCAGCAGTTGGCTCACCATTCTTTGCTCTCTTTTTTCTCAAATTTACTTCAAATGATAAATGAAGAAATCCAGAGCACTCTGTCAATAGAGATAACTTTGGCTAGTAATTTAAATGGCAATTCTTAGCTTATAATACAAGGGGGACTGTCATCTTTACCACAGCAAACATTCTGTAAGTCAAATACTTCTGTTATATGTAGTAAATTTATTAAGGGCAATGCAATAGAAATAGAATTCACAAATACTACTGGGTGACTAGGAACAGCAAAAATGATAAAATTGTACATAAATAATTTATTTCTTCAATGGTAAAAGATATTCCTTGGGATTTATTATGGGTTACCCTAATTTCAAACCCTCTTCTCTCACATTGAAAACAAGTATCACTCTAATAAATATATATAAACTTCTAAAATCTTATAGCAGTATGTCCCTAGAAATGTTCTATGATATTTGAGACATGTTATAGGTATCCTAGAAAAGATCTTGCCTGAAAACAAGATTAATAGTTTTTCTTTAATTTAGGATTTTTCAAAATAGACGATGTACTTAAGCATTTAGTGAATTTAATAGCAATGGTCTGTACAGAGTTTCAATTTTTATTGACTGGGAAATTGCTGTACTGAGAATGCATCCTGTGAAATTGATGTTGTATAGAACATGATTTGGCAAATGTTATTATAAGGATACAATAGGAAAATATACAGTAAAGTTGTGTAACTTTTGGGGGGTATTATATGTCGAAGAATAGAAAACTGTCTCTAAAACATCTAAGAAAATAAAGTGACTGCTTGCCCTACTTGTGCAAATATAATATATTCTGCAAAAAAACAGGTAAGAAATTGTTTTCTCTAAGACATATTTTGTTCAATTTTCTAAAAGTTTCTAAAGTCTGATATGGAAAGGACTCTTGTGCTCTTTTAACCTTCATTGGGGCTTGGGAGAAACTAGGACTAATAGAGAATTATGTTAGGTCATCAGGTTGTGTTCTGTTCAGTATTGCTTACATTTTGGTAAAATATAAATCAATAGAGCTTAATGATTATTATAACTCAAAATTCACAAAAGGAGACCCAGATATTAACTAAATCAAATTCACATTTGGTAATTAAAAACTTAGTTAATGCTGAGGGTTTATCCTAGGCTTTTGCTCTATACTCGGAGTTTAAGTTCGTGTTTCCTTAGGTAGTCCTAAAAAACAGTCTGCTGTTCAAGTAGCACAGTACACTTTTTATTGTGCCTCAATATAAGACACAAAGCATTTCTCCATTTGAATCTACATTAAGTCAAACTGAAAAATAATTATAACCCCATCCAACTACATTGATTTATCATGGGAATTAACTGCATAAAGCATTTAATCCAATTTTGGGCATTAAATAGCCATTCAGTGTGCTTCAGGTACTATCATTATCTTTCATGTATAGTGTGTGCTATTCTAGTTACTGGGAATTCCTAAGGCAGCACACAAAACATACAAGTTCCCTGGCCACAGGAAGCAGCTGTTGTGATAGAAGAGACATGGATAAAACAAAAAAAGCAAATGCAAGCATAAATATTGTGTTGTAGAGTATTCTATCATTAGGAATAAGTGATTTGCTATGTTTGGGTTGGTGGAGAGTGAAAGACATCTCAGAAGAAATTAGATGTGAATGAGGGCTAACCACATGAGGAACATAGGAAAGCCCAGTCCAGATAACAATTAGGATGTCAAAGTGCCACGAAACAAGAGAAAGCAAAGAGAGCAGTGATTTCAGCAGACATAAGTCAATGCTAGCATCAGGTCAATTTCCAGAGATTAATAAAGGAACCGTTTATACAATTATGAACAGGGAACACTATGAGTACAGTCTTAACGAAGTTATTACCACCTGTCAGCCAAAAGGACAACAATGGACAGTGTTTTCCAGAACTCAGAAGAGGTATTCTGCCTGAGATCACCTTAAAATGTTTTCATCAGCCAATGTACTGAGTCAACCAGAGATGACTACACAGGAGGGCATCAGGGAGGAAACAGCCTCTCCCTCAGGTTTCCTGCTAAACTTTTCTGTCAGTCAACACAAGTAGCCATAAAAGGAAAAACTTAAGCAGTCTGCAAAGGTCTCATGGGATAGAAAGCAAGTTAGAGAAAGGAGAAAGAATAAATAAGAGAAAGTAGGCAATAGCAAGAAGTGAGAATTAAAGTAGCTGAAAGAAATACAACAAGGTTGAAAGTATGATCACTCAGAAGCACAAACAGAAATCTTTGCCATCAGTGGGGTTAGAGTATTAGTACCATGAGTGTTGAGGGGACAGATGAGGCATCCAAGTCTGCACTGTGTCGGCAGAACACTTGTAGAGAAGGAATGTTCACTGAGTGGTGGGAGCATGGCCAACAGCCTTGGGAAGGTGAGCCTGAGACATCTCATTAGCTGTGTCCTGAGGAAATGGAGTTTGATGTGTCTGACCTCTGAAATAGTCATGCAAAACGGCAGTTACTGTCCCACATTCATTTTCCTCTCAGAATCAGAGAGGGAGGTTGCATGCCTCACAGGCACTGGGTTTGCCACTCCCTCAGACAGGGTTCTCAAAACAGCATCCCATAAAACAGCATCCCTTAAAGCCTCCCGTGAACTGGCTAGTCACTCCACATTGAAGGTGCTTTGCCTAACCACTGCGTAGCTTGGCTGCACCCTTACTCAAATCTCTGTTTAGATGCCCCAGTTTTCAATCAGCCTTTTCTTCAGTGCTCCAGAAAGGTGCCTCTTCCCCATCACATGGCACCTTCTTGTCCTTAGTACCTACTACTGCCTGAAGTTAAAATCTGAGGAAAGAATAATACTCAGAATAAGAAAGAATGAGGTGAATGGCAGGAGGGCTGTCACTCATTCACAGTTTTTAACACAGCATTGTGTGCAGAGGAGTAGTTATCATGGAGTGATTTGACTATCATAAAATACAAATCAATTAAGAATGGAAAGAAGAAAAAATGATTTGTTCTGGCTGAATAAATGAACCAAGTTTCATGTGCTGAGAAAGGTAAGTGTCTCTGATGTGACTAGACAGAGATGTTGAAAAAAGTAGACTATAATGTGACTATTAGGGGTTGGGAGGTGGTCATGAGGTCATAGAAGGGAACGCATTGAGTCCTGTGTGGAGCTTATCTCCAAACAAAATACTTGAACACAGGGGGAGAGGTTGAACTGGCAACCCTAAAACTTCTGATGTTTAGTAGAGTTATTGTGGAATCCCTGTTATTAAAATTTAGTTTTGAATAATACATAATAATGTTATCTCCGAAGAAGTGAAGGATTAAGCAAAGCTTGTTTGGGATGCTAACCATTGTCATGCTTTGTCTCCAAGAGTATTTCTGTGTAACCATGTTAATTATTGGAGGCTTTTTTAAAAAGCCACTTCTAGAATAAATGACCCAAGACAAGCTTTGCCACAGGCATAGTCTTATGTTTTATGGTCTGTTTGTTCTAGTTAACTAATTTTATTTTTTCTATATTCATTCTGGATGATTTCTAAATTCACCAACCCCAGTCCTGAATAAAGTATCTTTAAAAATGCAGTTTTCAACTTTTGTTTAAAACTCTTTTTAATTAGTGATGTGATACAATATACTTCTGTATTTTCAAGATTTTTGTTTCTAACATTATAGTATATTTTAATCTTGAAATAACTGAATAATCTTGAAGAAGTGAATTCTTAAATATATATAAAAATGGGATTAATCAGTAACAGGGCTAACACCTAAGCAATGACACTTTAAAAAGAAATGACTGAAATTCTTTTAAATCAGTATTAGTTTAAATTACAGAACAAAATTAATAACATTCTTACTAGCAATATATTTATCATAAAAATATCCAAATAGTTCATAGGTGTTATAATTTTGTATTACTCTAAAGAAATGAGTAAGCATGTCAATCAATTTCTCTTCTATGAAGTTGAATACCTGAGGTACCCACCCAAACATGCACTTATTTGCCTAGGGAACAAATAGCTTCTAAACTGTGACTAGAGCCCAACCTTCAACCCTATTACCTGTAACTTGACAGTCTGTAATAGGGATCTATGGGTACAGTCATAGGCACTTTCTATGAAATTTAACAGCTCACAGAAATCTTTACTATAGAAACCTGTATCTTGTTTCTAGTTATTAGTTATTTGGCAGTTATAGTTACGTAAATATGTATAACATTGTGAAGATGGAAAGTGTTACCAGCTTACACTGCTCAAATTTGTTCTTCTAGTTAATTAGTTAACTAATTTCATTCTAATGCTTTGAGGATTTCTCTGGGACTTATAGTTCAATAATTTTGGAGCTGCCTATTATTAATATATTCACAGTAAAATCTGTGAAGTCATAATCAGAAAGATGGTAATTCATAAATGACAGGGAAGGGATAGCCCAATCTTGGGCAGAAGGAAAGCTTGTTAAAACTGCATTTCAGAGTATGTTTCTCAGAGAACACATCTGGGACACTTAGTAGGGAAAGTGCTACCTGAAACAAAGGCACTAAAATGCCTAATTAGGTGTGGGATAGCATTCCACAGACACTTACTCTGTCCTTTTACCTGTTGTCAGTTTCTGAGTTGTCCAATGTCCACTGCACAGAGAAACTTCTTTGGTGTGGTCTGAGAGCTGCACTGCTCTATAAATACAGAGATACTGCAATACCAGCATGTATTTTCTCCTGTGGAATGGGCCTTAAAACCAATCAGAAAGTTGTTGTTTACCCCCAAAATATTCATGCCACTGTTGTACCCATCAGCATATCATGGCATTTGGATCATCACTGTAGCTCACATGTTCACAGGTGTGTATGACTGTTCATGACCTTTCTCCCCTGAAACCTATTTAGCACTTTCATTACTATGAAATATAGCCAGCATGAAAGAAGCTTCCTGGTCAATATCACTATAATTTCTTCATATCCTGTGGACCAACGTATGTGGTGTCTTCATCAACAGAGTCTTACCATCAAGTTCTTAGAGGGTTTAGATGAGGAAAAAGAAAAGACAAATTATATCATTATATTGTAATCTCAAAAAAGAAACAATTTAACAATTGTCAGTGATGACTATGACCAGACACCTATCAGCACAGAATTCTCACTAAAAAACATCAAAGGAACCACTACAAAGAGGTATTTACAAAAAAAATATTTTTAAACATCATCGAACCATTCCCTAAGAAGACAATATGAAAGTAAGTTTGAATCTACCACAAACTTAATATTGCATGCACTTTCATAAAAATGTTATATTAAAATAAAACTGGGAAGAAGGCAATAAGGACCATCTATTTCTGCTATCCAACAGAGAAAAACAGTCCCTGGCCTATGAGTTAACCAAAATGTAAAATCTCTCACCAGCAATAAACTTGGATCATGTGCAAATAAAGAAAGTATATTGGTTGTACACTGTGTCAAGCATCTGGGAAATAAGGGAAAATAGAGCTGTAAGAACAATACAATTAGGTGCATATTACTATGGAAAATAGATTCTAAGGAAACAAAAAGAAAAAGTGAAGATCTTTGGTCACTCACTGACAGTTCTTCCCAAGTGCCTGGGGGCTACTTGGTACCTTAGAAAGTATCTCTCATTGATCAGGCAAGAAGGCTCAAAGGGTCAAATCACTGGCTGCACAAGCCAGATGGCCTGGGTTCATTTCCTGCAAACAATGATGGGAGGGGAGAACTAACTGATGAAAAGTTTTCATCTGACCTCCATTCACACTGCAGCACACCCATGCTTACACTCACATATGAACACAAGGTGCACATATGACAATAATAAGTAAAATAAAATAAATCTAACAGTGTCTCCAATCCATTGCATAGGCAGAAAAGGTCTAAGTCTTGACCTACTACATAAACAAACAAATAAATAAATAAATGTAAAAACCTCAACCAAGGCCTCTAGTCTGTGAAGATAGGAGCACTCTTGGTAAAACAATGAGATCTCAGATGTGTTCTAGAACTCAAAGGAAGAAGGGTCCAACTTTATCCTAACCAGCAATTCATTTGCTTGGATAAATGATTAGATACTAAGCTATAAAAGATTTTGATGGTGAGAAAATATGCTATACACATCAGAGAAAATATGCTATTCCCAGCAGCCAAAAAAAGCTGCAATGGGAGAATCATAAAGCGAAGGCCTTGATAATTGTTGTGACACCTGTAGCTGAAAGGGGCAGCATGGGAACCTAGTGCACTGGGAACTTCCTGAAATACATTAAAGCAATCCTAATGAAGTTTCTAAATAATGAAGGAGATGAAGTCCCAACAATCCAGGCTGTTGCCAAGAGAATGGGTTGCTTTCCACAAAGTGACAACACGACCTCAATGCTGAAGGCCACACCCACATAACTCATTGAGGTAGAGCTGCAGTGAGGGGCTGGGGGAAAAATTAGAATCTAATGGCAAAAATATTTTTCTTATTATTTCAATAATCGATGATTATATAAGTTGTTTTGTGTGTATTATTATTGTATCTAATAAAACATTTTTGCCCATTAAAAAAAAGGTAGAGCTGGTACCTACAAAGAACATTCTCCCTGACATTTTAGTGTCTTTGGTAGAGGAAGGTACTCTTCAGGCTACCAAAAGTAAAACACAAACACCAGCGTAACCACAAAACTTTTGTCACACAATCTGTCCTGTCTGAAAAATATGTTAGGGCAATGGTGGCACAAAGCTTATGGGAATAAGCAATCAGTATCTGATTTGACTTAAGGACCCCTCCACGAATTGGAACCCATACCTGACACTACCTGGGTGACAAAGAACCAGAGACTAGATAGCCCAAAGACTGATGACAAAACCAAATACTACCAGTAAGAAAAATTAACAGTAAGAATGGCTCCTAATGTTTTTCTGCCACACACATAGAACAATGTTCTCAGCCATCAGAGAGCCTTCCTCTGGTGTAGAGTTTTTCATGTGGAGCAGCTAGGAGAGAGTTTACATCAGCTGACATGATTCATGTGTCTCTATGGAAAAACATGTTCTTGCCACATATGGCTTGTCCTTGTGATTATACATTTTACTCAGGTGTTCTTAATCCTCAGAATATAAATTGCCTGATGCTCTGAATAAAGTTGGCTATTGCATGAGACTTTAGTCTTCCTCAGTTTTAGGCCCACTCTCCCAGGTCCATGGCACCAATTAGAGCAGCAAACAGGTCTCTGATTCTCAGGATTTCTCTTGGGTCTCTTCTTTTTGCTGACTTGCCTTGTCCAACTTCGATGTGATGGTTTTTGTTTTAACTTATTATATTTTATTTTGTTATGTTTTTGTTGTTACCTCTAAGAAGCCTGTTCTTTTCTGATGAGAGACAGAAAGGTAATGGATGCAGATTGGAGGGGAGGTTGGGAGGAATTGGAAGGAGTATAGGATATATTTCATCAGAAAATAATCTATTTTTAATAAAGGAGATTGTTTTATATAGAAAAAGAAAGCACTATAAATATTCATCTGATTTGTGCTAAGACAAAAATGTTGTCCATGAATACTAAGTGATCATAAAGTCATATCAATCATAGGCTGGTTATTTTCAAGTCAACAGTCATATGTTGGACCGTAGATGAGCCAACAAGTTCCTCCTGAGTGAGTAATGGCAAATCCAGGGTCTAGCACAAAAAAACACATACTATAAACCCTGTAAACATTCAGCCCAGATAGTCATGTCATTATGGATATACCAGAACTCTTCCTCAAGCAATTCCTGCATTCAATGACAATTTCCTATGACAGGTTGATCAAGGGGAAAATGTCTAAGCCTGGCTCAGAATAAGTTGGCTTAGCATTTAGATACAAATTGGAAACTGGGTAGAGATGTGCTAGCCTCACAGTGGGTAGCTTCCAGTACAGCAGTGATTGAGAAACTCTCCATTGTGTAATGAATTTAGCCATCCTTGTACGAAAACAAAAGCTTCCTGAGAAAGCATGTCTATCAGGCTTCCCCTCCCAGGAACAGTAAGATTATGCTATGAAAATCCATGCTTTGGTTGTAACTAGTTTTTTCCATTGAATTTTTCACTAAAGGGCATTTTATAATTCTAGTTCCCTATTTAGGGTCTGTATTAAGCAGGACACCTTGCTGTACCTCTCAGAGATGCTTGCTCAAAATAAACTAGATGGGCATAGGTAACAGATTGATTTAGAGCTATTTCTATGTGATTTTTAAACATGCCAAACATGGTATGCCCCCTGGGAACTATGTTCCCTGAGAAACAGCGCCTTTGGCATTCCAGATTCAACACAGCCTCTTCCCTCTGTCCCACCTTCTTGCCTTTGATTTGCATTTTCACCTATCTCTAGGCTTTTTGCTATAAAATTATGGTTTTGGTTGTTGTTCAGCAAAGATGCCGATCAATAATGCCTCAAGGAATTGGCTTTCCCAGGAGCATTTATATTTTAGCAGATGTCTATTCATGTCAAATAAGTTTAGGGCCCAAAGGAATAATTTTCAGCTGACTGGATTTGACACTGCAAAGAGATAGTCACCTGATCTTACTTTGTGTTGTTTTCTTTATTCGGATCACAAGAATTATGTTATCTATTAATATCAGAATTTCTGTAGCTAAAATTATTGACAACTTTTGTGTTATTAAGCCTGAGAAGACAGAGCAAGGGGACAAGAGTTTCTTAGCTGCATGTTCACATTTCCCACTGAATTTTTACATACTATTAAACAATATTTAGAGAAAAAAGTGACTCTCTAAGCTATAATGTAACAACAACTTCTTTTACTTATTGCAAATTGCATTTATGCTTTTTTCATAATACAAAATACATTGCAGGGCTGCTGTCTCCATTGCAAACAAGTCTATAATGTTCCTTAATGCAACTTTTAGAGCCTATCTCTGTGGGTTTCTATATGGTTTTCCCAGCTACTCACTTTAATACATGAATATTTTCCCCTTAATTTGATGTAGCATAATTTACCCTATCATTCTTTTTGTCATCGTAATGGAGGTTTTTCTATGGCTCTTTTTTTCTTGTTGCTATTTTATATTCTGCAATGAGCATTTAGCTCAGCTTTATTCTGCCGTGGAAATATTTGTTGCAGAGCTAAATATCTGTAATAGAATGTTTAAGTCAAACATATGAACATTTTTGTTTCTTTATTATAGTTATTATCTCTCTATATTTGCTCTTTGGAATTCTTGTAAACTGTGCCACTTAACATGACATCAGATCATTAAGAAGTCACTTCCCTAAAACATAGAGCTTAGTGGGTCGCAGAGCAGATGTGTTGCTGACAGTAATTCACTGAACACAGAGTTAACATCCAAGTGACAGGAAAAGAGTTCAGCTTTGCATAGGGGAAACATGCACTTACTCTCAATCCCAAAGATAACATGGCTTCCCTTCAAGCTTTTCTCTCAGTACAAAATCTTTTTTTCCTAAAGTTGTTCCTTAGAAAGACTCAAAATTTATTTATCAAGAAATAACCCCCCACACACACACTCCTTGGTTCTATTAGATCCTGTCATTGTCCCAAATTTACTTCTTGCACCTTCTGTTACAGCTATGATTTAATCACTGATACTTCATGACTATCCTACAGGAACACAAGACAGCTCTTGTCTCTCCTATATCTACATTTGAGTTGGCTTTATGATGTTTTGCTTTGCTTTGCTTTGCTTTGCTTTGGATCCCAGGTTAGTCTCAAATTGAGATCTTTCTGCCCCCAAACACTGGAGTGTTAGGAACACAAATTGTAATAATAATACTCTATTTCTCCATTTTTTTTCTACTCCAAACTGAATGCCTTATGTTTAAAATGAAAAAAAACCACTCTATTGATTGAAAGAACTACCAATGAATAGGTAATAGATGACCAAATTGGTATAATGTAAAGCTGTTCAGTCACTTTTACTAAAAATATTACCTTTTTCATTAAGAAAAATAAGGATTTAAAGTTTTAGGTGGCGATTTAAAGCATTTTTTATTATATCCAAAATGTATTGAAATAGCAAAAAAGGGTAAAATCCAAATGTGAGATATAGTAACTTTGAAAAACTATTTTCAATTCGGGCATATTTTATGTTCTGTTACTTATAACCTTACTACTTTGTGTATGAAAATAAGGTGTTTTTTTTTTTTTGGTTTTCAGTGACATTGTTTTCAGTTCAAATGGCAAACACTTTGTAGTATAATTCTCTGGGAAGTACTGTCATGGACCAGCTGGGGGCATATCCAGGTATTCTGTCAACAGCCCTGTAGTTTGTACAATTTATGTATGATAATTTCCCAACAGTCCATTGGTATGTTCTATTCCCAACAGCTAACACCTCAGTGCTTTTCAGGTCATTGCAGACCAAACAACAACTGCCTCTGCTGCAGCTTTTCGCAGTTGCTTTCTGTTGTAAGTTTTCTCCAAGTCTGCTTTTGCATTTGCACATCCAGGCTGCCCTCTAGTTGTGTTAATATAAAAAATAGAATAATTCTGAAATGAAATTCAGGAATTTTTTACTCTAAGATACATATATATATATTGTTCTTAATAATTTTCCCTTCATAAATATGTAGTTGTTGTCTTTAAAGTCCTCTGACTAATACCAGTTCAAATTCAGCATTATGAAATCTCAGAATAGCTTTAAGTGTTTGGTCTTGTCTTCTATTTGCCTAGCATTGTCCTTTCCATTTTTTGACTCTCAGTCTCTATATGTCTTTGCCAATATAGTTTCTTTGGGACAGCAGTTGATTCTTGTTTTTCATGCCAATCAGATATTCTGCAATTGCTTATAGGTGAGTTGAGTCTCCCTACATAGTGTTAAGGGTTAACTTATGGGCTAACCATAGTGGATTCATCGTCAAGTTTCCTTGGTTCATTTATTTCTATCCTGGAATGTATTCTTTTCTTGCTTTTGTGATTACGACTTCCTTCCTCCTCTCTGTGTAGTATCCCCTTTAGGATCTCCTACAGTCTTGCTTTGGTGGTCATGAATTGTCTTAGTTTTATCATTGTTTTTAATGTTCTCTTTTCACCATCAATTTAAAAGATAAGATTTCTGCTCTTGGCATCTCAAATCACATTTATCTTGTCTTGAAATATCCAATCCCATGTTTTGGTCTTGTCTGCTGATGAGAAATCTGACGTTATTTTTGTTGTGTTTGTCTTTATAGATGAATTGATATTTTTCATCTGCAGTTTTTAATATTGTCTTATTGCTTTGTTTTTGCCACCTTGGTTGTAATTTATCACACAGAGAAGTCTTACTCTGGCGTTCTATACTTGGAAGTATACGTGCCTGTTCTGTTTATATCTGTGTCTGTGTCTACATAAACAAATTTTTGTGATAATTTCACTCATATGTCCTCTCTGATTTTTATTTTTTAAATTATTTTATTTAACTTTATTTGATGCCCGATCCCCTGGAACTGTGGTTACAGAGAGTTGTGAGCTACCTTATTTTATCTCAGCTTTTTCTTCTATCCTTTGGATTCCTAGATTTGTTCTCTTTACTTTTATTTTTTATTCAGTCTTTGAGAGTTTTGATCACACACCCCTTTCTCCTGAGATCTACCCCCATGCCCTAGACACACAAATGTGTGTTCTCTTCTAAAAATAAATGCAAGAATAAATTGGGTTGCCCAAATATTCCAGGAACTGTGAACTTCAAGGATAGTGGTCAGTTTACCAGGGACTGTACGCTTCTATGAGTTAGGTTTTTATTTTTTATTTTTTGATATTGTGATTTAATTACAACATTTCTTCCTTCCTGTTCCTGCCTTCCATTCCTCCCCTATACATGTCCTCACTCTCCTTCAAATTCATGACCTCATTTTCATGAAATGTTACAGCATGCATTTATGTATTTGGTTCCTTTTCATCTTTAATTTTCATGTTAAAACATTCTTTTCTCATTTTACATACCAATCCCAGTTCCCATTCCCTCCCCCCTTCCTGCTCTCCCCACCTTCTCCCACCTTAACCCCATCCACTCTTCAGAGTGGGTAAGGCTACCCATGGGGAGTCAAGAAAGTCTGGTATATTACTTTGAGGTAATACCTAGGCCCTCCCCCCATATCTAGGCTAAGCAAGGTATCCCTCCAAAGAGAATGAGATCCATAATGCGAGTTTAACCACTCAGGATAAATCTTGGTCCCACTGCCAGTGGCCCCACAGACTGCCCAAACCACACAACGGTGTGATCAATTTAGCATGTACTATATTGGTAAAAAGGAAACTTTCTCTCTCCTTCTCCAAGCATCCAACAAATACCAATAGTTCCATGTCTAGGGGTGGGATTTTGTCTAATTCCCTCTCCTTCCATGCTGGGATTCCATCTAGCTTATGCTACACAGGTTTTGTGCTTGCTGTCACAACCACTGTGAGTCATATATACAGCTGCTCTTCTATGTCCAGAAGATGTTTCCTTACACTCCAGTGCCTCTTATGCAATGATCGCTGAGCCTTGGCGTGGTTGGCGGTAGGTGATATAAATTCCCTTCAGCACTGGACATTCTACAATATCTCATCTGCACCTTGTCCCATTGTGGGTTTCTCTGTTAATCAGCATCTACTATAAATATAATTTTCTCAGATGAAGAGTTGAGAAATGCATTTCTCTATTGCTATAATAATAACTCATCAGGAGTCAGTTTAATATCTCCTTATGCTGTCTGTTTAGCAGCATAGTAATAGCAGGTTCTCCACTAGGGCCTATGACCTGTCTATCCGTAAGTTCTTGATCAAATAATTATGCCAGGTATAGGTTTCATCTTGTGGAGTGTATGGTAAATCTATTCAAAAAGTAGTTGGTAGGTTTTTCCTTTTAATTATATTCAAAAGCTCTGAGACATTGTGGCCATCTTGATAATTTTTTCTTTGTTGATGTCGAATGTGTCATTTCCTTGATCTTGTCCTCCCTGCATACCACTCTTTCTTCTGCTAGGCCAAATCTATCCCGGACGCTTTTTGCTGCTATTTTTTATCATTTTTTATTTTAATTTTAAATAGCTTGTTTTACATGTCAATCCCAGTTCCCTCTCCCTCCCCTCCTCCCACACTCCCCTTCTCCCCCTCTCTCCCACCCTATTGCCAAATCCTTCCACATAGGGGATATCTAGAGTCTGTCATTTTAACTCTTGGTAGGGTCCAGGCACTCCCCTAAGAGTCCAGGCTGAGAGAGCATCTCTCTTTGTGCTATAGGCACACGAAGACAGTTTGTATACCAGGGATAGACACTGATCCACAGCTCAGGGCCCCATAGGTTGCCCAGGCCTTCTCACTGACACTCACATTTTGGGGGTCCAGATCAGTCCCATGCTGGTCTCCCCACTGACGGTCTGGGGTCCAAGAGCTCTCCCCTGTTCAGATCAGCTGTCTCTGCTGTTTTTGCCAGCCCATTCTCTGCCAATTTGCTCATCACTCCTCTCTCTCTGTCACTGGGTTCCTTGGGTTCAGTTCAGTGATTAATTGTGTGTTTGCCTCTGCTTTCATCAGTCACAGGATGAAGGCTCCCGGATGGTTATAGACATCAAGTTCATTATCAGGAATGGGCATTCGAGGTGGTCCTTCTACTATTGCTTAGCTTGCCAATTGGTGTTATCCCTTTAGATCACTCGAGGTCACTCTGGTGCCTGATCTGTCTTCGATCCTATGATTCCCTCTTCCCCCTATTCTACCCCCACCCCCTCAACTTCCTGTTCCCCCATGACCAACTCCCACTTTTTGCTGCTATTTTATTTTTAGTGTGATTTATTAACTGTTTCATTCTTAATGTTTCTTTGGGATGTGTTACATATTTGTTTCAAGCTCAGTTTCTTAATGATGCTGGCCTTTCCATTCCTATTACTGATCTTCTTATCAATTTTGATGACTTTTTCCTACATGCTACTGGTATTCTGTTCTAGTTTATGAACTGATTGATCTACATTTTTGTTTCCTCCTTCAGATCATTGATTGTTTTTACTAGAAAACTTCTGAATCTTTTGTTTTCATTTTACCCATTTAATTATCTTTAAATTCAGTACTTGAGGAACTAGGTTCTTTTGAAGGAGTTATGTTGCCCTGCTCCTTGTCTTTGTACACAGGGTCTTCTCATCCCCACATATACCCCCTAGAGTTATTCCTCACCCTGTGGCTTCTGCAGTTTAAATTCAACCGCCATATCTGGTTGTTATCCTGTTCTCAGGCTTCGAGATCAACATTACACAATAGGTTCCATCTCAAGGTGGAACCTCTCACCACGTGGAGTCATATAGGATTACATAATGAATCCCCCTCCACTGGTGACCATCAGCTTGAAGAATCACTGTCTTGCCACAATCTGCCACACTTTTCAGATCATTTTTATTAAAAAGAATGCTCACACAATATATTTTAATATATTTGATCATGTTTGCCCCTGCCCAAATCCTCCTGACCTCCCTACCCACCCAATCTCATGTTCCAGTTGTGAAGCTTTTGAGAGTTCTGGGCTTGTCATGAATGTATGACTGTTAGTGCCTAGGGCTCCCTGACTTCACTTTGTGATAAGTCTTACACTTCTACTACCCCAGTAGAGAACTGCACAGCTGGATCTATGTCCAGCTTCACTTACTCCTTTTTAATGCATTTCCATCTTTTTCTCTGTACTTTTCTGCTGTCCTATTGTTATGAAACATACATTTTCCAAAGTTTTTATTCTTTCTCCCTTGGAGCATAATTTGCAGGATTCTCTGAACTCCAAGGGGAGGGATTTGATAGAGACCTGCCTTCTGTTAAGACTGGCCCTCCTAACAACAGACCAAACACTTTCCCACAGTCATTTGAAATGCTGAACTGTAAATATGATATAAAGACCTGCTCACATGAAAACTGTGGGTAAATATGTTTACCATATGTTTATTTTGTAGTAAATGAAAATCTTAGCCACGGTTTCTAATACCAGGATAAGATAATCCTTTACACAAATTGAGGCTATCCCTAGGAAATGGGACATAAATGTGACATTTAAGGAGAGTAGAGGACTACTGCTAACATTTAAAAGTCTCCATTACTTGAAACTGGCAAAAGATTAATGTAAAGGCAAGAGTTAACCACAAAGAAATGTGTTCAAGCCATCTCCTTAACTCAACCTGATTGTGTGGTATGATTTTCTTTATGCCCCTGTTCCCTTCTCCTGCTCTTTTGTCTTTCTCATGGCCCCTTCCTGACTTCAGTTGTCCTTTTACAAACACCCACCCTCCACATAAATTAGTGTAGTTGCTTGCCTAAAGCATCAAAACAAAATCCTTTAAGATTCAACAATGAAGCTAAGATTAGAAAAGCTGAATATATAGCTAATAATTATCACAATGAAACAGATTTACATGAAACATGGTCATAATCATTCTCAGAGAAGCCAAATATTAAAAAGAGAGAGTATGCAAAGCACATCTAATAAAATCCAACAATGAACAGTGTGCTTAATTTATAATTACAAGTAAGGACTGGATGAAGAGCAAATAATGCTTTTCCCTTTGGAAACTGAAATTACATACAGAAATAGATCACTCACAGAATATACAAATGAAACAATAAACAGCAAGTTAATAAATGATGTTAATTCTATAACAATGCAGAGCTTTTCTGTTTCTACCAAAAAAAAAAAAACACTTCCTAATTGAGACACTGTGTGTCAATGTTTCCTCTAAAGATTTTCCTCCATGTACTTGCCACTCCACTTGTGAAAACATAAAAAAATCTATTCATAATTTCTTTAATTCTTGTTTAACTTCAAAAGATACCTGATTTTGGAAATACCCTTAAATTGCTATAGGTTCAGAAGAAAATAAAATCGAAGACACAGCAGAGCCAGATCCCATAACAACGGGATTCAGCTCGCCCAGAGACTGCCAGCTTCCAAGTCCCAGTCTACACCTATGAGGCAGTCGAGGTGAGGGTCCAGCCTACCCAGAGTTTGCTAAGGTCCCAACTAGGACGGCCGTCATCCACACAAGAGGAAAGCCACCAGGGTATTGGACCTGCTCCGACCCACTGGAAAGGGGTCACATACCCACCAGGGGAGGAAGAGACTCCTTCTGCACCCACAGGAAGAAATGATGGGAAAGAGACAATACAAAAACACACCCACCAACAGAAAAACTAAGATGACACCACCAGAAACTAGAGAATCTACACCCACAAGACCTGAATAGTCACAAGACTCATCGGAAGAAGCAGATGAGAAAGACCTTAAAAGCAACTTTATGAAAATGATAGATGGCCTCAAAGAATATAGAAGAAAATCCCTTAATGACATGGAAGAAAAGACAAACCAAAAAATTAAAAAATTGCAAGAAATGGAGGAAAAACAATCCAAAATGCAAAATACAAGAACTGGAAGAAAAGACAAACCAAAAACTTCAACAAGCAAGAAAGAGAAGAAAACACAAAGCAAAAATTACAAGAAACAACTCAAAAAATACAAGGGTTGAAAGCTGAAATAGAGATAATTAAAAAAACAGTCTGAAGGAATGCTGGAAATAGAAAAGTTGGGCAAACAGTCAGGTACTACAGATATAAGCATAACCAACAGAATACAAGAGATGGAAGACAGAATCTCAAGTGTTGAAGATAACCTAGGGGAAATAGATTAATCGACCAAAGAAATTCTTAATTCCAACAAATCCCTAACACAAAATATCCAGGAAATATGGGACACCATGAAAAGACTAAACCTAAGAATAATAGGTATAGAAGAAGGCGAAGAAAACCACCTCAAAGGGGCAGAGATCATATTCAACAAAATCATAGAAGAAAACTTTTCCAACTTAAAGAAAGATATGCAAATAAAGCTACAAGAAGCCTAGAGAACACCAAATAGAGTGGACCAGAAAAGGAAATCCCCTCACCACATAATAGTAAAAACGTTGAACATACAGAATAAAGAAAGAATATTAAGAGCAGCAAAAGAAAAAGGCCAAGTAACATACAAAAGCAAACCTATCAGAATCACACCTAACTTCTCCATGGAAACTCTGAAAGCCAGAAGGTCCTGGATATATATTCCACCAACACTAATGGACCACGGATGCCAGCCCATTCAGCTATACCCAGCAAAACTTTCAATAACCATAGATGGAGAAAACAAGATATTCCATGACAAAACCAGATTTAAACAATACGTATCCACTAAGCCAATCTTACAGAAAGTTCTGGGAGGAAAACCCCAACCCAAGGGAGATAACTACAACCAGAAAAACATAGGCAAGAGATAATCCCACCTGACCAACAGCCAAAAGAAAAGAGGTGGAAATCCACATATAATTCCACCACCATCAATATTCCAAAACAAACAAGAATGAGCAATGAATGGTCATTAATATGCCTCAATATTAATGGGCTTAACTCGCCCATAAGGAGACACAGGCTAACAGAATGGATTCGAAAACAGATCCCATCATTCTGCTGCATACAAGAAACACACCTCAGCCTCAAAGACAGACATTACCTCAGAGTTAAGGGTTGAGAAAAGATTTTCCAATCAAATGGACCCAAGAAAAAAACAGGGGTAGCAATCCTAATATCTAACAAATTAGATTTCAAATTAAAACCAATCAAAAGAGAAGAAGGAGGGCACTTCATCCTCATCACAGGAGAGATCCACCAAGATGGAGTTTAAATTTTGAACATTTATGCCCCAAATACAAAGGCACCCACATTCATAAAAGAAACATTACTAAAACTCAAATCACATATAAAGCCCCAAACACTTATAGTAGGAGACTTCAACACCCCACTCTCACCTCTAAACAGGACTACCAGACAGAATATTAACAAAGAAGCAAAGCGGCTAATAAAAGTTATGATGCAATTTTGATTAACAGACATCTATAGAATACCCCATCTTCTCAATACCATATGGAACCTTCTCAAAAATCAACCACATACTTGGAAACATATCATATCTCAACAGGTACAAAAAAACTGGAATAACTCCATGCACCTTATCAGACCATCATGCGTTAAAATGAGAATTCAACAACAATACAAATTGCAGAAACCCTACAAAATCATGGAAGTTGAATAATGCACAATTTCACCATTCCTGGGTTAATGCAGAAATAAAAAAAGGAATTAAAGACTTCTTAAGATTCAATGACAATGACGACACAACATACCCAAACTTATGGGACAATTTGAAACCAGTGCTACGAGGGAAGTTCCCACATGAAGAAACTGGAGGATAGTTAAACTAGAGAATTAACAGCACAACTGAAAGCTCTAGAACACAAAGAAGCAAATTCACCCAGGAGGAGTAGATGCCAGGAAATAATCAAATTGATGGCTGAAATCAATAAAGCAGAGACTAGGAAAACAATACAAAAAATCAATATAACAAAGAGTAGGTTCTTTGAGAAAGTCAACAAGATAGACAACTTTTATCCAAACTTACCAAATGACAGAGTGTGAACATGCAAATTAACAAAATCAGAAACAAAAAGGGGGACATAACAAAGGACACTGAGGAAATCCAGAGAATCATCAGGTCATACTTTGAAAAACTGTACTTCACACAATTTGAAAATCTAAAGGAAATGTACACCTTTCTGGATAGGTATCACTTACCAAAATTAAATCAAGAACAGATAAGCAATTTAAATAGACATATACCCTCTATGGAAACAGAAGCACTCATCAAAAATCTCCCAACTAAAAAAAGCCCAGGGCCAGATGGCCTCAGTGAAGAATTCTACCAGAAATTCAAAGAACAGCTTATACCAATTCTTCTTAAATTATGCCATGCAATAGAAGCAGAAGGGTCTTTGCCAAACTCTTTCTACAAAGCTTCAATAACCTTGATATGCAAGCCACACAAAGACACAACTAGGAAAGAGAACTTCAGACCAATATCCCTCATGAATCCTGATGCAAAAATACTCAATAAAATAGTGGCATATCAGATCAAAGAACACATCAAAACAATCATTCACAATGATCAAGTAGGTTTCATCCCAGGGATGCAGGGATGGTTCAACATATGAAAATCCATCAATGTAATCCACCATATAAACAAGCTGAAAAACAAAAATCACATGATCATCTCACTATATGCTGAAAAAGCCTTTGACAAAATCCAACACCCCTCCATGATAAAGATCTTGGAGAGATCTGGGATAACAGGAACATACCTCAACATAATAAAAGCTATATACAGCAAACCAACACCCAACATCAAACTCAATGCACAGAAACTCAACACAATTCCTTTAGGATCAGGAACAAGACAAGGCTGTCAACTTTCTCCATACCTCTTCAATATTGTACTTGAAATTCTAGCTAGAGCAATAAGAAAACAAAAGGAGATCAAGGGAATACAAATTGGAAAGGAAGAGGTCAAACTTTCACTATTTGCAGATGATATGATAGTTTACATAAGTGACCCTAAAAACTCCACCAGGGAACTCCTGCAGCTGATAAATACTTTCAGCAAAGTGGCAGGATACAAGGTCAACTCAAGAAAATCAGTAGCCCTACTATATACAGACAATAAAAGGGCTGAGAAAGAAATCACAGAAACATCTCCCTTTACAATAGCCACAAACAACATAAAATAACTAGGGATAATACTAACCAAACAATTGGAAGACCTGTATAGCAAGAACTTTGAATCTTTAAAGAAAGAAATCAAAGCAGACACCATAAGGTGGAAAGATCTCCCATGCTCTTGGATAGGTAGGATCAACATAACAAAAATGGCAATCTTACCAAAAGCAAAATAAAGATTTACCACAATCCCTGTTGAAATCCCAGTACATGCTAGGCGTTGGTGGTACACGCCTTTAATTCCAGCACTCGGGAGGAAGAGGCAGGCAGATCTCTTGAGTACAAGGCCAGCCTGGTCTACAGAGTGAGTTCCAGGACAGCCTCCAAAACAATACAGAGAAACCCTGTCTGAAAAAAAATCCCAGCACAATTCTTCACAGACCTTAATAGAAGAATAATCAATTTTGTATGTAATAACAAAAGACCTAGGATTGCCAAAACAACCTTATTCAACAAAGCAACATCTGGAGGCATCACCATTCCTGACTTCAAGCTCTATTATAGAGCTATAGTCCTGAAAACAGCTTGGTATTGGCACAAAAATAGACAGGTAGAGCAATAGAATCGAATTGAACACCCTGATATTAACCTATACACTTATGAACATCTGATTTTTGACAAAGAAGCTGAAAATATACAATGGAAAAAGAAAGCATCTTCAACAAATGGTGCTTGCATAACTGGATGCTGGCATGTAGAAGAATGTGTATTGATCCATGTCTATCGCCATGCATAAAACTTAAGTCCAAGTGGATCAAAGACCTCAACACAAATCCAGTGACACTGAACCTGTTAGAAGAGAAAGTGGGAGGCACCCTTGCACGAATTGGTACAGGAGACCACTTCCTGAACATAACTCCAGTAACACAGACATTAAGATCAACAATTAATAAATGGGTCCTCCTGAAACTAAGAAGATTCTGTAAGGCAAAGGACACAGTCAGCAAGACAAAAAGACACCCCACCGCTTGGGAAAAGATATTCACTAATCCCACATCTGACAGAGGGCTGATCTCCAAAATTTACAAAGAACTCAAGAAGCAAGTCTCCAAAACACCAAAGGATCCAATCAAAAAAATGGGGTATAGAACTAAATAGAGAATTCTCAATAGAGGAAACTAAAATGGCTAAGAGACACTTGAGAAAGTGCTCAACATCCCTAGCCATCCAGGAAATGTAAATCAAAACAACTCTGAGATAGTATCTCACTCCTGTCAGAATGGCTAAAATAAAAAACTCCAAAGACAGTTAATGCTGGAGAGGATGTGAAAAAGGGGAACACTCCTACACTGCTGGTGGGAGTGCCAACTGGTTCAGCCACTTTGGAAATCAGTATGGAGATTCCTCAGGAAAATGGGAATCAGTCTACTCCAAAACCCAGCAATTCCACTCTTAGGCATATAAACAAAAGATGTGCATTCATACAAGAAGGACATCTGTTCCATTATGTTCATAGCAGCATTATTTGTAACAGCCAGAACTTGGAAGCAACCTAGTTGCCCCTCAACTGAAGACTGGATAGAGAAAATGTGGTACATTTACAAAATGGAGTACTATTCAGCAGAAAAAAACAATGGAATCTTGAAATTCGCAAGCAAATGGAAGGCACTAGAAGAAACCATACTGAATGAGGTAATCCAGTCACAAAAAGAAAAACATGGTATGCCTCACTCATTTATGGATTTTAGACATGAATCAGGGGAGTGCCAGCATACAATCCCACTGCCACAGAGCCTAGGAAACAGAACCTTCATCCAGCGACTGATGAAAGCATAGGTAGATACCCACAAACACTGAACTGAACTCCTGGAATCCAGTGTCAGAAAGATAGAACTAATGGGCAAAGGAGTTAAGAGTGGGCTGGTTTCACCCACAGAAACAGCTGACCTGAACAAGGGGGAGCTCTTGGACTCCAGAGTGATAGCTGTGTGGAAAGCATGGGACTGACCCAGACCCCTTGAAAGTGGGTGTCAGTGAGGAGGTCTAGGTAATCTATGGGGCCTTGGGTAGTATTCTTCCCTGGCATAAAAATGGACTTTAAGTGCCCATGACACAATATGGGAGGCTTTCTCAGCCAGGACTCTTGGGGGAGGGCCTAGGCCCTGCTCTGGATGAAATGACAGTTACTGGAGATCTACCATTGAGTGCCTCACCCTCCTTGGGGATTGGACTGGAGATTGGGTGGGGCACTGGGGGACCTAGTGGGGATGGGGGAAGAGGAGGGGAGGGAGAGAGAGCTGGGATTGACATGTGAAACAAGATTGTTTTTAACCTAAATAAAAATAAATAAATAATAAAATTGAATTATGCATTCTTAATTTTATTGCAAAAAGGTGAGGCAATGATGTTTCTCCTCTGCGGTGCTAGTAGTAATTGCAATGGAGGCAGGGGCCAAATCAAGGGCCATTAAAAGAGTAATTCCTAAGACACAAATTCTCATTCTCTGTGAAGATGGATTAGAAATACTCATACAACATACTTTCGAGATTCCCCCAACAAGGGCCTCACTCTCCTTGGAGAGTGGAATGGGGATTAGGGAAGGGTTGAAGTGGGGGGCAGGGGCGGGAGAGAAGGCAAGGGAGAGGGATCTAGGATTGACATGTGAAGCAAAGTTGTTTCTAATTTAAATTAAATTTTAAAAAATACTCAGGACATCACCCCCACCCATCAGGTTAGAGGGCACGGATTATTCAATTCACAGAAATACAGTGTAAGCATTTCATTTGAAAAGTACATGACCCAGTCCAGACAGAATATTGTACCGATTTGTTCTCCTGGCTATCATCAGCCTTTTTTTCCATTAAAAAATGAAATGTAAAAAAAACATGATTTTAGAATATCTTTATCAAGAAAATACTATGTAATGTAGCAACTTTTATATTGATCATATAGTTTGTCCAAATATACATGTTGAAAATATACTTGTCTCAAAATGTATATATTGAAAATACACATTTCTCTAAAATATATAATTAATCCTAGGTTCAGTGCATATACTACAAAAACATAAGTGCTTAAGCAGTTCTATTCCATTTGTAACCATCCTGAAAGAAATGAAGATACTCTAAAAGGACATCTATGACTCTTCATCCAAACATCAGATGATTTCCTTAGAACTGGACCTCCCCCCCGCGACACACACACCAAGACTCTCAGGTTGGTAAAAGGAAAAGGCAAAAGCATGCTGTTGGCCAGAAAAGGAGCTTGTCTTCAAGGAAGAGATTTCACTATGCTTTGACAATTTGTCAGACCACATTCAGAAGAGACAGGAATAAAACAATGATGAGTCCATAATGTGCAGGACCATACACTGACCATGCACCTTACATGTGCTCATCTCTTGCCTTGTTTTCAAACATAAAGGGCATGCCAATACACTGAAAATGGCTATGTGACCCTGAGAACATTTTATTTGTTTCTCTTCCCAGTGTGGACACATGGAACAAATATTTTCTCTGTTAAGGAGGGATGACAGAGACTAGCTTGTTAGAGCTACCAGGATACAGGTCCTGACCCAGAAACTCCAGTAATAAGGGTACAAATGTTAAGATATTTCAAATGATTCACTGTATCCTTCCAACTAGGATTCTGATCATCAAAATAATATTTAAAATAGTTTAAAGATGATGAAAGACCATAAAGAAATCATACTGCCTATTACTGAGCCATTAAGTGGAGCAGTGATTAGATATTATGGTGAGTGAGAAAAGGAAGGCATTGACTTGCAGAAACCCACACTTAATAGCTAATGATTAAGTTATATTGTCCAACTTTTAGAATTAAAGATAGAAGTTCAGATACCATTATAATTGCAACTACAAAGTTAATATTTTTCACTGACTTCTCTTCATTGACTTGTGTAACTAAAAATTCATCTGTGTGCCTATTTTTCTCTAAATGTGAATAAATAAACCCCAATAAATAAAATATCCCAATAAAATTACTATGAAAATTAAATGAAATAATGCAAATAAAACCATTACAGGGACACCCCACAAATATTCAAATAAAAATGCACATCATTACCAAAATAGTAAAAATACCAACTGCACCCTAATATTCTGGGTACATTCTACTATGTTCTTGTTTTTAGATAACGTCTAACTATGTAGATCTTGGCTGGCATGAAGTTCTCACATAGACAAGGCAGGCCTCAAATCCCCTATGTGTACCAGGCTAGCATTGAAAGATCCACTGCCTGTGCTTCCTGAGTCCTATAGTTAAAGATATGCACCACCATGCCCAGTTCATATTTTACTACTTTTTATATATTGTCACTAGTGCTCTAGTGATCCTATTACCATTTCTGTGTATAGATGGCAACTGAAGCACAAATTCAATAGCTTACAGGAGAAACCATCATGAGTGAGGTAACCCAGTCACAAAAAATACAAATATGGTATGTAGTCACTCATATATGGATTTTAGACATGAATCAGGGGAGTGCCAGCAAACAATCCCACTGCCAGAGAGTCTGGGAAACAGAACCTTCATCCAGCAACTGATAGAAGCAGAGTCAGACACCCACAACTAAGCACTGAACTGAACTCCTGAAATACAGTGACAGAAAGGAAGAACTGATGAGCAAAGGAGTTAAGACTGGGCTGGTTTAAGCCACAGAAACAGTTGACCTGAACAAGTGAGAGCTCTTGGACCCCAGATTGATGGCTAGGTGAAAAGCATGGGACTGACCCAGATCCCCTGAATGTGGGTATCAGTGAGGAGGCCTAGGTAATCTGTGGGGCCTTAGGTAGAATTTATCTCTGGCACACAAACAGACTTTGAGTGCCCATCCCACAAGGAGGGATGCTCTCTCAGCCTGGTCTCTTGTGGAAGGGTCTAGACCCTGCCCTGGATGAAATGACAGACTCTAGAAATCCACATGGAGGGCCTCACCCTCCCTGCAGATTGGAGTGGAGATTGGGTGGGGGACTGGAGGGCCTGGTGGGGAAGGCCTAGGAGGAGGGGAGGGAGAGAGAGCTGGGATTGACATTTGAAACAAGCTTGTTTCTAACTTAAAGTTTTAAAGGAGGGAAAAAATGAATCAGGATTATGATGCATATTTGAGTGACCCCACTGTGGAGATAATTTGTTTATGATCTAACAAATAAAGATTGACTGGATATCAGAGGACAAAGCTAGCCACACTAGCTAGTCATAGAGGCCAGGCAATGGTGACACACACCTTTAATCCCAGGACTTGGAAAATAGAGTCAGAAAGAACTCTGTTAATTCAAGGCCACCCTGCGCTGCACAAAATTGACTCAGTCTAAAAGAGAAACAGAGCTCACACAATGGTGATCGATCTCAGCATTTGGAATCTCACACCATTAATCACAGCTCTAGAGAGGAATTTGAGGCAGGAGGAAACAGAAGTTAGTTGCTGTCTGAGATTTGGTGGAGAAAGATGTCGGGAGACACAGTCTGAGGACAGGATTGCCCATTCAGCCTGAGCATTAGTAGAGGTGAGAACTCTCTAGTAGCTGTCTGCTTTAATTCTCTGATGCTCAGTTTTAACCCCGAAATCTGTCTCTGGGTTTCTATTATTAATACTAATAAAGTATAACCCCCAATGAAATAGAAGCAGTCATCATAAGTCTCCCAACCAAAAACAATTCAAGGCCAGATAACTTCAGTACAGAATTCTACCAGAAATTCAAAGAACAGCTAATACTAATTCTCCTCAAAGTATTCCACACAATAGAAGTAGAAGGGTTGTTGCCAAACTCTTTTTACAAGGATACAAATACCTGGGCACCCAAGCCACACAAACACAACTATGAATAAGAACTACAGACCCATATCCTTCATGAACACTGATGACAAAATACTCAATAAAATACTGGTAAATCGGACCCAAGAATATATCAGAAAAGTCATCCACCATGATCAAGTAGACTTCATCCCAGGGGTGCAGGGATGGTTCAACATACAAGAATTCATTAATGTAATCCACTATATAAACAAAATGAGAAAGAAAAATGACAGGATCATCTCACTAGATGCTGAAAGACCCTTTGATTAAATTCAACACTCCTTCATGATAGAGGTCTTGGAGACATCAGGGATAGCAGGAACATACCTAAACATAATAAAAGCAATATACAGCAAACCAACAGTCGACATCAAACTAAATGGAAAGAAACTCAAGGTGATTCCTCTAAAACCAGGAGCAAAACAAGGCTGGACACTTTCTCCATACCTCTTCAATGTTGTACTTGAATTTCTACCTGAGCAATAAGACAACAAAAGGAAATCAGGGGGATACAAATTGGAAAAGAAAGACTCAAGCATTCACTACTTGCAGATGATATGATAGTTTACATAAGTGACCTAAAAAACTCTACCAGAGAACTCCTACAGCTGATAAACACATTTAGCAAAGTGGCAGGATACAAAATGAACTCAAAAAATCAGTAGCCCTACTATATACAGAAGATAAGTGGCTGAGAAAGAAATCAGAATAACATCACCTTTTACAATTGCAACAAATAACATATAATACCTTTGGCTAACTCTAACCAAACAAGTGAAAGACCTGTATAGTAAGAACTTTGAGTCTTTAAAGAAAGAAATTAAAGAAGATACCAGAAAATGGAAAGATCTCCTATGCTCTTGGGAAGGATCAACATAGTAAAACTGGCAATCTTGCCAAAAGCAATATACCTATTCAATGCAATCACCATCAAAATCCCACCACAATTCCTGACAGAACTTGAAAGAACAATTCTCAACTTTATATGGAAAAACAAAAGACCCAGGATAGACAAAACAACACTGTACAATAAGGAACGTCATGAGACATCATCATCCCTGACTCCAAGCACTATTACAGAGTTATAGTCCTGAAAACAGATTGGTATTGGCACAAAAATAGACAAGTAGATCAATGGAGTCTAATTGAAAACCTGATATGGACCCACACACCTAAAACACCTTATTTTTGACAAAGAAGCTAATGTTATACACTATAAAAAAAACTTCAACAATTGGTGCTGGCATAACTGGTTGCTGGATGTACAAGACTGCAGATAGAACCAAAACTTAAGTCCGAATGGATCAAAGACCTCAACATAAATCCAGCCACACTAAACTTCTTAAAAGAGAAAGCAGGAGGTACCCTTGAACAAACTGATACAGGATACAGCTTCCTGAACATAACACTAGTAGCACACACAGTGAGATTGACAACTAATAAATTGAACCTCCTAAAACTGAGAAGCTTCTGTAAGGCAAAGGATACAATCAACAAGACAAAACAGCAGCCCACAGGATGGGAAAAGATGTTCACCAACCCCACATTGACAGAGGGCTGATTTCCAAAATATACAAACAACCCAAGAAGCTAGTCACCAAAACACCAAATAATCCAATTAAAAAGTGGGGTAGAGAACTAAATAGAAAATTCTCAATAGAGGAATCTAAAACAGGTGAAAGATATTTAAGAAAGTGCTCAGCATCCTTAGCCATCATGAAAATACAAATCAAAACAACCCAGAGATACCATATTACTCCTATCAGAATGGCTAAAATCAACAACACCATTGACAGTTTATGCTGGAGAGGATGTGAAGAAAGGGGAATACTCCTCCACTGCTGGTGGGAGTGCCAGTTCATATAGACACTTTAGAATCAGTAAGGATATTCCTCAGGAAAATTGGAATCAGTTTACCCCAAGATCCAGCAATTCCACTCTTAGGCATATACCCAAAACATGCACATTCATACAACAAGGACATCTGTTTAACCATGTTCATAGCAGCATTATTTGTAAGAGCTAGAACCTGGACACAACCAAGATGCCCCTTGACTGAAGAGTGGATAGAGAAACTGTGGTTACATTTACACAATAGAGGAAAAAAACAATGGAATCTTGAAATTCACAGGCAAATGGATGGAATGGGAAGAAACCATCCTGAGCAAGGTAATCCAATCACAAAAAGACAAACATGGTATGTTCTCACTCATATATGGATTTTAGACACAGAGGAAAGGATTATCTGCCTACAATCCACACCGCCAGAGAAGATAGGAAACAAGGAGGACACCAAGAGAGACATACATGGTCCTCCAGAGAAGGGGAAAGGAATAAGATCTCCTGAGAAAATTGGGAGCATGGGGAGAGGGCAGAAGGAGTTAGGAGAAAGAGAAAGGGAGGGAGAGGAAGAGAGAGGAAGACATGAGGGAGCAGGAAGATCAAGTCAGGGAAAGAATAGAGGGAAAAACAAGGTAAGAGACACACACCATAATAGAGGGAGTAATTATAGGTTTAAAAAGAAACCTGGCACTAGGGAAATATCCAGAGATCTACAAGGTTGACCCCAACTAACAATCTAAGCATGAGTCAAGAGGCTGCCTTAAATGCCCTTCTCTGATAATGAGATGGGTGACTACCTTATATGCCATCCTAGAGACTTCATCCAATAGCTGATGGGAGCAGAAGTAGATACCCACAGCTAAACAGTACAGGACTGTTCCTCATTCCCTGAACGTGGATGTCAGTTTGGAGGTCTGGTTAATCTATGGGGCCTCTGGTAGTGGATCAGTATTTATCCCTAGTACACGAATGGACTTTGAGAGCCCACTCCATGTTGAGGGATACTCTCTCAGCCTAGACACATGGTGGAGGGCCTAGGCCCTGCTCCAAATGATATGACAGACTTTGAAGATTCCCCCATAGAAGTCCTCACCCTCCCTGGGAAGCAGAAAGAGGATGGGATAGGGAGTCAGTGGGGGGAGCAGAGGAGGAGTAGAGGGATAGGGAACTGGGAATGACATGTAAAACAATCTTGTTTCTAATTTAAATATAAAAGGGAAAAAAAGAATTTGTGCCATACCCCACTACACATCTTCTTTCACTCATGACCTGCAATAGTGATTCTCATATCTTAGCATGGTACAACTTTTTGTGAGAAATCGTTAAAATAGTTTCTGGTGCCTAGTGACAGAGATGCCAACTAAGGTGGGGTGATACTCATGAAGCTAAGTTTGCAAGAAACACACAGATGACCATAACACTTCTCCTATAAGGATCTCATGTTGAACTAAATACCTCAGTACTTTAGAAAATGGAGTAAAACAGTAGTGAATGTTCTGCTGTTGGGAGAAACTATATGAACTCTACTGACCAAATTATAAAATGACTAGGTAATGCAAATATATTCAATTTTAGATCTAAAGAAAAGTGTTGGCTTCACTTTATATCCAGGAGAGTTGTGTTTCTTTATTACCTATGGGCTTTGAATTTGAATAATGCAATGAAAGTCCAATATGGTGAATCAATTAGTAAAATTGGGCTTAGTTACAAGAGTATGGATGAGGAGACACTTACAGGAATAGGAACAACTCAAATGCAGTTACATAACCAAAAGCCTACTAGAGCATGAGTGACTTCTCCTGATACTGGAACCCTAGAGCTCACTGTGTGACTCAGAGGCCACTCAATAGGCTGGAGAGTATCTCTTCTTAGCAACTTAGCTGGCTTCATCTCTTCAGCAGTTTTCACTCCTTATATACCCTTGTGGGGTTTGAGAAGTCTTATGCATCTGGTCAACAAGTTGTTTACTTCCTGAGTCTTTAGAAGAACTTCTTCAGTTTTGATGAGTCGCTTTTAAAAATTTCTGAGTATTAAGTTGCTTTAGGAAAAAGTATTACTTAACAATGCAAGTACCACACATAACAACACACACACACACACACACACACACACACACACACACACACACACACACACACACCAAAAAGGACTGAGGATAAAAGAAGAAAGGAAGTTGTAGTATTTTATTATTATTTAAAGATATGAAAAATTGATCTGCCATGAAAAAAGTAAAGAAATAGAAACAGGAAAATATTACTTTCCTGATGCCCGAATCTTGTTGAGGCTTAAATATCTAAAATCTGAACTTTGCCAATAGAATGTTTGAGATCACAGTGAAACAAGATTACCTAGTGATTCCTTCACTTATAGTTTTCATAGCTCTCTCATTTTAGTCTCAAAGGAAAACAAACCATAATTTTAATGTGAGGTCAATGAAAAGTAGCATAAAACTAAATGATGATGGATTAAAACATTTTGGCCAATGCTTAATACCTTTGACTTTTGCAATATCTATAATAATACCGATAATGATTTTCTTAGAAACCCCCTTCACTGAGTTCCCACAATGCAGCAGGTGCTGTGTTTACTGTGTTTACTGAGTTCTCACAATACAGCAGGTACTTAAGGTGTTTGGCACCTTAAGTACATTACATCACTACCTCCTCACAGCTGCCATGAGGATGGGAGTTTCCATACTTCATCTTGAAGACCAAATTTCATCAGCCATCTGTCTTTGTAAATAAAATACTATTGAAGTATACCTATCATCATGCATAACGAATTGTCTACAGCTGCTTTGAACAGCAGAGTTTAACAGTTATAATGAACCATGCATCATTAAAAAGTATAAAGCATTTGCTTATCCCTCGACGCAAACAAATCCACCTTGAGATATAAACTTTTCTTCAACTGAGGAGACAGTTATAGTCTATTGTAATAGATGCCACTCTACAGTTACCATTCCACTGAAAATCTCATGAGGTTTTAAAGTACATGCACATGATGCCATTAACAATGAGACATAAAATGTTAGTCCTTTCTGATAAGACTCCCATCCATTTACAAACAAGTTGCAATATGAATGTCATGACCATGAAATAAATTATATATAAGATTTCCATTTTAATATATGTAACTGGAAACTGATAAACCTGAAAAATAGGCTAAGAATATAAGTCAGACAGTAGGATGCTTGTCTAGCTCAAACAACACATTGAGTTCATTCCCAGAGCCTCATAAACCAGGTGTGGTAAAGCATACCTATAGTTTCAAGAAGAAAAAAGAGGGAAGATTAAAAAGTCAAGGTTATCCTCAGCTGCAAGGGGAGTTTGAGGACAGCCTAGGCTACATTAAAACTTGTCTCAAGAAAAAAAAAGATTTAAAATAATCACCTTATTTGTGTGTAGGGAACAAAAATGTAAATAGTTCTTTAAAAATCACTTCTGATAACCATTTACTCATTCAGTAAGTGTCACTAAAACAATTATATTATTGAAGAAAAATATTTCATTCAATTATAAAGATAAAAATTAAAGAAAAGCTTCTGAATCTTACTAAAGAACATTACTATACTAAATAGAAGGTAAAATAATTAAGAAATAATTGAGTTATGAAAGCCTGAAGTTATTAAAATGGAACCTGCATATAAACTATGTTCATAAATAAATAGAATTAAATAAGTAAAATAAAGATGAGAAATTATACTTTTAATGTAATTTTTCATGCATAAAAATTTTTCTTTTAATTAAGACTTGTTTGAAAGAGTACTTTGTTGACATTCAACAGGAAGACCTAGATCTTGACCCAAATAAACAAAGTAGAACATGCAAAACGTAAACAGTATAAGTTCACTGTTATGAAATTATCTCTGTGGAGTGTGTGCGTGTGTGTGCATGTGCGTGCGTGTGTGTGTGTGAGAGAGAGAGAGACAGAGACAGAGACAGAGACAGAGACAGAGACAGAGACAGAGACAGAGACAGAGAGATCCTGGAGACAGAGCCTCTTACTGTACCAGAAGCTCACTGTCTGAACAGGATACCCTCTTTCACAGTAAAAGAAAGCAAACTGCAGTTCAATGGCCACCTTAAGCAAGTTTACAGTTTCAGAACTTTAATTGCCTAGCAAGAATAAACTTCCATGAAGGGTAGCCAAAATCAAAGTATTTAGAAAGAATAAGATTACTCAAATAATTAAAAAATTTTATAAAAAAATAGTTGTCTCTGTATCCAAAAGGATGCTGTATTATTTTTTCAGAAACTATTCAATTACCTTTGGGTATCCTGGAAAGACACACAAGCAAGTTTGACCCGGAGAAGTCATAATAAATTATGCTTTCAGATGAGATTTCATATATTCTGTGTTCTACTATTACCAGAGTGGTAAGATGAGTCTATCCATTCGATGACTAAATGACAAAAGTTTCTGAGCATCTCCTATGTACCTTACATTGCCATGGGTATGTGAATTGTCTTTCCTTTAAGAGATCCTCAACCACTTGAGAAATAAAGTTATAAAGGCTGTTTTTGTCTCTAATAATGAGAATAAATATAGATTTATCTCAGAATGCTAAGAAAGAAAGATGTTGACAAACACACGGAAATTAATGAAGCCCACCCACATGGCACCAAGCAGTCTATTTAACAGAGACACCTGCAGAAAATAAGCCCATCATTATAATCTATGTTTGGAGAAGAGCCTTAAAGGCAGATATAACAACGTCAATGCTTTATGGGGGAAACAGGTATGTCCTGACCGGTGACTATTGGCACCTGAAAGCTGTGGGTAGTCAACTAAAGTAATGGGCCCCAAGTGACTGCTTCCCTTTTCCCAAGTGATCCTAAGTTGGAAGTGAACTTCAAACAACAGGAAAGCCGTTGGTGATTAGCCAAGTACTGGATATTTTGGACTGAATGTCTCAGGGCGGGCTTGTTGACTTCTTGCATTAGTAACTATAAATAATGGACCAGGATCATATTTTAAAGCATGATCTGGTCACTGTTCATTTGTACATATATTTTCTCAAATATAGGTGGGTAATTATTAAGAATTTCATTGAAAATTAAGTTCTGGCTTAATTTTTTTTCTCTTTACACTTGTCTTCCTCTTGAAAAGTGAACCTGTGTTAATTTCTAAAACCTAACTTCTCAAAGTACCCACCCCAGGCCCATGGCATGTGGTTGAAAGACACCCAAGAGCCTGTCCGAGGCCTCACATGGTCAGAAGACATACAAGTGCCTGGCCCAGTTCCGTGGTAGATGCCACTAAGATGAATGAATATGTGATGGAGAGATGGGACAGATGGAGTATGGTGGAGAAATGGGAGAAAAAATGATGTGGAGAGGTTCGTTATCTGTGGATAGAGGTAAGACTGGAGACAACATTGAGAATGAACAACCACCTGAGGCCATGGTGATGCTGGAACCCGGGCTGATGCGAAGGATCACGTTTGGGTCCATGACCCTACTGAAGCCTCGATCTGTGTTGACGCCATGCGTCTAGTTACTACCAAAAGCCATTAAAGGTTATGGTCTGAGGAGCCACCTGAGACCACGATGATGTCCTGGGGGCCAAACTGATCTGAGTGGCTTATGCTGCCAACTGAATCCATATGATGCCCTGGTCCAGGCTGCCAATGAGGACATGTCTAGGTCCACTACTGCTGCAGCCCAGATCTGTGTTGATGTCCACAGTATGTGTTACCACCAAAGGCCATGAAGAGATCTAAAGATGTTCATAGTCTGGGCTGCCACCTGAAAACAGGTAGATGTCTGCAGGATGTGCTTCCGCCAAGTGATCTGAGTGGCTGGTACTAGCACCTGAGGCTATGGTGACATCTGGGCCCATCCTGACAGTGGGCCATGTTCTTATCTTAGCAGGGGTTTGTATTGATGTCTGAGGCCTTCGTTTCCACCAAAAGTCGTATGGATGTCCCTAGCCTGGGATGCTGCCCAAGGCCATGTTGACATTAGAGAGCCATACTGAGGTGGCCCTATCCCTTGGGGCTTGAATACAGGAGAGCTGGTCCCTGGACTAACAGCACACTAGTGAGAGCTGGACCCTCCTCTTGCCAGCTGCCACATGGGGATTAGGATGGGAAGGCCTGTCCAAAGCCAATTTACCAGCCAACCAGGCCAAGATCCAGGGCCCTGAATCGGGCCATCCCAGGTCCTATCCCATCTATGGGCTGCTAGAGCACATGAAGGGGCTGTTCCTATGGAACCATACCCGTAGGAACTTCATGACTCTGGATTCTGGACAGCAAGAGGACTGACTCTCAATGAGATTGCAGTAGCAATGATGTAGCAGAAGCCACGGGCCCTGAAGGAGACCAAAAACTCATTGCAGTGAAAGCTGTTTGGGTAAAAGGGTATACTGAGAGACACAAAGCAGCACCCAATGTCAGTACTATAACCCAATATGTGATAGAGAGGCAGGCAACATGGAAGACCAGAATGGTAGAAACAAAAGCTGTGACTGGTATGAGAGAAGGCTGCGACTAATAGAGGAGCAGGGTGTTGCCCAGAAATGTAGGTGAGAGGTGATTTTTGTTTGCTTGTTTTTATCACAATTTTTATTTTTTAATTTTCTTTTGCAGGGGAGGTTACAAGGGTGGAGGGTGAAAGAACTGGGAAATGAATGGACTTGGATGTAAAATTCACAATGAAATAAATAAAAAATTTGCTAATGAGAGATGGTTTGATTTCCAAAAGGACTGGGTTAATGTAAGATCCATGCAGGTACACTTAGCATAGCATATCAAAGATTGATAATTCAAACACTTATGACAAAGAAAATATTTCAACTAAAGAGGAAAATAAACATAGCAGTTAATTTCGTTTTTATGATTTTTATTTAAATTAGAAAAAACTTATTTTACATGTCAATCAAGGTTCCCATACCCTCCTGCCCCACAACTACCCCCTTTTTGCTCCCTAAGCATGGTGAGGCCTTCCATGGGGGATCTTCAAAGTATGTCATATGATTTGGAGCAGGGCCTAGACCTTCTTCTGTGTGTCTAGGCTGAGAGAGTATCCTTCTATGTGGAATGGGCTCCCAAAATCCATTCCTATACTACGGATAAATACTGATCCACTAACAGAGGTTCCATAGATTTCCCAGGCCTCTTAACTGACACCTACATGCATTGGGTCTAGGGGGGTCTTATTCTGGTTTCCCAGCTATCAGTCTGGTGTCCATGTACTCCCCCTTGTTCAGGTCACCTGTTTCTATGGGTTTCTCCAGCCTGGTCTTGACCCCTTTGCTCATCACTCCTCCCTCTCTGCAACTGGATTCCAGGAATTCAGTTCAGTGTTTAACTGTGGGTTCTGCTTCTGCTTCAATCAGCTACTGGATGAAGGCTCTAGGATGGCATATGTAGTCATCAATCTCATTATCAGGCAAGGGCATTTAAGGTAGCCTCTGGACAACTATTTAGATTGTTAGATTGTAGATCTCTGGACATTTTCCTAGTTCCAGATGACTCTTTAAACCTATAATGGCTCCCATTATTATGGTATCTCTTTTCTTGAATGCCTCTATTCTTCCCCTAACTCAATCTTTCTGCTCCATCATATTCTCCTCTCTGGTTCTCTTCTATCTCTTCTCTTTTTCCTAATTCCCTCTCCCCTCCCACATGCTCCCAATTAGCTCAAGAGATCTTGTCTATATACCCTTCTCCCGGGGACCATGAATGTCTCCCTTAGGGCTCTCCTTATTTCATGGCTTCTCTGGTGGTATGGTAGGTTGTATGTCTAAAATCCACATGAGTGAGTACATACCACTTTTTTTCTTTTTGTGACTAGGTTACCTCACTCAGGAAGGTTTCTTATTTCCATCCAATTGCCTGTGAATTTCAAGATTCGATTGTGATTTTTCCTGCTGAGTAGCACTCCATTTTGTAAATGTATCACATTTTCTTTATCCATTCTTCAGTTGAGGGGCATCTAGGTTGCTTCCACGTTCTGGCTATAACAAATAATGCTACAATGAACACAGTGGAACCGATGTCCTTGTTGCATCTTTTGGGTATATGCCTCAGAGTGGAATTGCTGGATCTTGGGGTAGACTGGTTCCCATTTTCCTGAGAAACCACCATACTGATTTCCAAAGTGGCTATATGAGTTTGCATTCCCACCAGCAGTGGATAAGTGTTCCCCTTTTGTCACACCATCTCCAGCATAAACTGTCATTGGTGTTTTCAATTTTAGCCATTCTGGTCAGTGTAAGATGGTATCTCAGAATTGTTTTGAGTTGCATTTCCCTGATGGATAAAGATGTTGAACACTTTCTTAAATGTCTTTCAACAATTTTAGATTCCTCTATTGAGAATTCTCTATTGAGGTCTGTTCACCACTTTTTAAATGGATTATTTGATGTTTTGCTGACTAGATTCTTGATTTATTTGTGTATTTTGCAAATCAGCCCTCTGTCAGATGTGGGGTTGGTAGATATCTTTCCCCATTCTGTGAGCTGCTGTTTTGTCTTGTTGACTGTGTCATTCATTTGACTAACAGAAACTTCTCAATTTCCGGAGAAGTTGAATGTGCATGACGATAGAAAAGGATCTATTTGCAGTCTTATACATGCCAGCATCCAGTGATGCCAGCACCATTTGTTGAAGATGCTTTCTTTTTTCCATTGTATAATTTTAGCTTCTTTGTCAAAAATCAAGTGTTCATATGTGTGTGGGTTAATATCAGGGTTTTCAATTTGATTCCAATGGTCTACCTGTCTATTTTTGTGTCAATACCAAGCTGTTTTCAGGAATATAGCTCTATAATAGTGTTTGAAGCCAGGGATGGTGATGCCTCCAGAAGTTCCTTTATGGTACAGGGTTGTTATGGCTATCCTGGGTCATTTGTTTTTCCATATAAAGTTGAGAATTGTTCTTTCAAGGTTTGTGATGAATTGTGATGGTATTTTGACGGGGATTGCATTAAATCTGTATATTGTGTTTGGCAGGATTGCCATTTTTACTATGATGATCCTACCTATCCAAGAGCATAAGAGATCTTTCCAGTTTCGGGTATCTTCTATAATTTCGTTCTTTAAAGACTCAAAGTACTTTATACAGGTCTTTCACTTGTTTTGGTTAGAGTTACTACAAGGTATTTTATGTTGTTTGTGGATATTGAAAAGGGTAATATTTCTCTGATTTCTTTCTCAGTCCATTTATCATCTGTATATAGTAGGGCTACTGATCTTTTTTAGTTAATCTTATATCCTGCCACTTTGCTGAAGGTGTTTATCAGCTGTGGGAGTTCCCTGGTAGAGGTTTTTGGGTCAGTTATGTAAACTATCAAATCATTTGCAAATAGAGAAAGTTTGACTTCTTCTTTTCCAATTTGTATCCCCTTGATCTCCTTTTGTTGTCTTACTGCTCTTAGCTAGAACTTCAAGGACAATATAGAACAGGTACTGAGAGAGTGGACAGCCTTATTTTGTTCCCAGTTATAGAAGAATCGCATTGAATTTCTTTCCATTTAGTTTGATGTTGGCTGATAGCTTGATGCATATTCCTTTTATTATGTTTAGATATATTCTTGTCATCCCTGACATCTCCAAGATGTTTATCATGAAAGGGGGTTGGATTTTGTCAAAGGCTTCTTCAGCATATAATGAGATGATCATGTGGTTTTTCTTTTACAGTTTGTTTGTATGGTGGATTACATCGATGGATTTTTTTGTGTGTGTTGAACCATCCCTGGAACACTGGGATGAAGCCTATTTGATCAAGGTGTATGATTTTCTTGGATTAGATTTGCCAATATTGAGTATTTTTGAATCAGTATTCATGGGGATATTGGTCTGTAGGTCTCTTTCTTAGTTGTGTCTTTGTGTGGCTTGTAAAAAGAGTTTGGCAATGATCCTTCTGCTTCTATTATGTTGAAAATATTTGAGGAGTATTAGTATTAACTCTTCTTTGAATTTCTGATAGAATTCTGCACAAACTGGTCCTGGGATTTTTTTGGTTGGGAGATTTTTTTATGACTGCTTCTATTTCATTGGTTATAGGTCTATTTAAATTGCTTATCTGTTCTTGATTTAAGTATGGTAAGTGACATCTGTCCAGAAAATTGCCCATTTCCTTTAAGTTTTCAAATTTTGTGTAGTACAGGTTTTCAAAGTATGACCTGAAGATTCTCTGGATTTCCTCAGTGTATGATGTTATGTTCCCCTTTTCATTTCTGATTTTTTTATTTACATGTTCTCTCTGCCTTTTGGTAATTTTGGATAAAGGTTTTTATACCTTGTTGATTTTCTCAAAGAACCAACTCTTTGTTACATTGATTCCTTGTATTGTTTTGCTAGTTTCCACTTTATTGATTTCAGCCCTCAATTTGATTATCACCTGGAGTCTACTCTTCTGGGGTGTTTGCTTCTTTTTGTTCTAGAGCTTTCAGTTGTGCTGTTAATTCTCTAGTGTGACTATTCTCCAGTTACTTCATGTGGGCACTTAGTGCTATGAACTTTCCTCTTAGCACTGTTTTCAAAGTGTCCCATAAGTTTGGATATGTTGTGTCTTCATTTTTGTTCAATTCTAGGAAGTCTGTAATATGTTTTATTTCTTCCTTGACCCAGGATGGTGTAATTGTGCATTATTCAATTTACACAAATTCGTATGGTTTCTGCAATTTGTGTTGTTGCTGATTTCTAACATTAAAGCATGGTGGTCTGATAAGATACAGGGGGTTATTCCAATTTTTTGTACCTATTGAGGTTTGCTATATTGGGGAGTATGTGATCCATTTTAGAGATGGTTCCATGTGGCACTGAGAAGAAAGTATATTCTTTAGTGTTTGGATGGAATGTTCTCTAGCTGTCTATTAAACTCAATTGGGTCATAAATTCTGTTAATTTCTTTGTTTCTATGTTAAATTTCTGTCTGGTGGTCCTGTGTAGTCCTAAGAGTGGGGTATTGAAGTCTCCCACTATAAGTGTGTGCTGTTTTATGTGTGATTTGAATTTTAGTAATGTTTCTTATACAAATGTAAATGCCTTTGTATTTGGGGCATAGATATTAAGAATTGAGACTTCATCTCGATGGATTTCTCCTGTGATGAATATGACACATCTCTTTTGATTGATTTTAGTTTGAAGTCTAATTTGTTAGATATTAGGATTGCTACACCACCAGCTTGTTTCTTGCATCCATTTGATTTGAAAGGCTTATCCAAACCCTTTATTCTGAGGTAATGTCTGCCTTTGAGGCTGAGGTGTATTTCTTGTATGCAGCAGAAGGATGGATTCTGTCTTTGTTTCCATTGTGTTAGCCTGTGTATTTTTATAGGCGAGTTAAGATCATTGCTATTGAGGGATATTAATGACCATTGATTGTTAATTATTGTTTGTTTGGATTTGTTGGTGGTGGTATTGTGTGGGTTACCCACCCCTGCCCCTTTTATCTTTTGGCTCTTGGTAAAGTGGCATTATCTGTTGCCTATGTTTAAATTGGTGTAGTTAACTTCCTTGGGTTGGAGTTTTCCTTCCAGAACTTCCGTAGGGCTTGGTTAGTGGATATGTATTGTTTAAATCTGGTTTTATCATGGAATATATTGTTTTCTCCATCTATAGTGATTGAAAGCTTTGCTGGGTATAGCAGTTTGGGCTGGCATCCACAGTCTCTTAATGTTGGTAGAATATCTATCCAGGACCTTCTGGCTTTCAGAGTTTCCATGGAGAAGTCAGGTGTAATTGAGATAGGTTTGCCTTTATATGTTACTTGGTCTTTTTCCTTTGCTGCTCTTAATATTCTTTCTTTATTCTGTATGTTTGGTATTCTGACTATTATGTGGCAAGGGGATTTTTTGTGGCCTACTCTATTTTGTGTTCTGTAAACTTCTTGTACTTTCAATGGCTATCTTTCTTTAGTTTGGGAAAGTTTTATTCTATGATTTTGTTGAATATGTTTTCTACACCCTTGAGGCGAGTTTCTTCACCTTGTTTTATACCTATTATTCTTATGTTTGGTCTTTTCACAGTGTCCCATACTTCCAGGATATTTTGTGTTAGGGATTTGTGGTACTTAACATTTTCTTTGGTCTATGAATCTATTTCTCCCAGTGTGTCTTCAATGCCTGAGATTCTCTCTTCCAACCCTTGTATTATGTTGGTTGTACTTGCATCTGTAGTTCCCGATCATTTGCCCAGCTTTTCTATTTCCAGCATTCCCTCATACTGTTTTTTTTATTGTTTCTTGCAATTTTTGGTTTGTCTTTTCCTCCGTTCCTTGAATTTTTTGTTCATTTTTTCGATTTCCTTAAGGGATCTTCCCATTACCTCTTTGAGGATGTATATTATCCTCATAAAGTTGTTTTTAGGATCGTTCTCTTCTGCTTCGTCTGTGTTGGGATGTTCAGGTCTTGCTGGTGTGGAGTCCCTAGACTCTGGTGTGGTAATATTAATCTTTCTGCTCTTGATTATGTTTTTATACTGTTGTCTTCCCATTCCTTCTTCCAGTGGGTACTGATGGGGTCTCTCGCTCTCCTGGTGGGTACAGGACCAATGTTCTCTTCTGATGGTGCAAGCAGGCCCAATACTACAATGGCTCTCCTCTTCTCATGGGTGGAGGCAGGACTAGTAACTCAGTGTTGGCAGATTCTGAATGGGCTCTTCTGCAGGGATGGGTTCACCTGTGTGCAGGCCCCAAGCCTCAAGAGTCTCCAACCAGGGCATCAGAAGGCAAGCAGCAGTTATTTTTTATACAGTAGCCACACTGCTAAATTAAAGCTCTATCTTCACCCCTGGCATTGGTGGATCACACCTTAAATATCAGCACTTGGGAGGCAGAGGCAGGCATTTTTTTTGTGATTTGGAGGCCAGCCTGGTCTACAGAGCAAGTGCCAGGATAGGCTCCAAAGTTACACAGAGAAACCCTGTCTCAAAAAAAAAAAACAAAAAAAAATAATAAACAAACAAAAGCTCTATCTTCACAATTGAAAATAATTAAATGTCTTTGGCTTGCAAACAAGAGCCTCTATTTCCACCTAGCTGCCAAAATCTTATCTCATACCTCTTATTTTTATTCTAAGTCTAGAAATAATTCTGGTATTTTTGCTTCACATTTCTTTGATTTTTTGTTTTTGTTTTTGCCTTTATTTTCATTCTCACCAAAAGACTAAACCACCACACACACACACACACACACACACACACACACACACACACAGCAGAATAAAAATCTATCCAATCACTGAAAAATTCTTGAATCCAGATGGCACAAATGTAGAGCAAGAGGAAAACAGTCATAAGTACCACCCACCCTATTACTTGCCTCTGGGTTTCTTAAAATTGATGTTTTTCATCTTTGCTGTTGAAGACATGTCACATAGTCACATGATTTATAAATGACAAAACCAGTACTCAGAATGCATGCATCTCCCTGCTGCATTTATCTGCTTTCTACTGCTCACAAGTTTAAAATGCAAAGGATGATTTAATATAAATTCAGTAGCTCAGATTCAATATAGCTTCCCAATATTATGAGAATTGTGCCAGCTTTCACTAATGTGCCTCAAATAGACTCCAGGAAATGTATGGCTTGTAGCTCAAGAACTCAAATAAAAGCAAATTATGTTTTCTTATTCAAATCACAAACTTCTCAAGTTGTTATAAACTCAGAATAAAATGGTCCAGTCTGCAATTTGGGAAGCATGTTTGTATCTCAGCTTTTGATAACAAGCTCTTTATATATGTTGATAAGCAACTCTGACTCTAGATTAAGGTGCTCTCCTCAGACAAGTTCCACAAAATACCCAACTTCTTGATGAACTAGGTTGTAATGATATATTATTTATTACTTAATAAAGCTTTTTTGAGGGTTCAGAATGCAAAGCTAGCCACAAGTTATAGAAGTCAGGCAGTGGTGATACATACCTTTAATCCCAGCAGCCATACTAGCTAGCTATTAAGCCAGGTGGAGGTGGCACACACCCTTAATCTCAGGACTCAAGAGACAAGCAGAGAGATCTCTGTTAGTTCAAGGCCATACTGAGCTATATAAAATTGATTCAGTCTAAAAGAAAAACAGGCCACACAAAGGTGACCTTGGCACTTGGGATCACACACCTTTAATCCCAGTACTTGAGTTATATAATATAGGAGCAGATATTCAGTATGGGGCATTTGGGTCTGCAGCCACATTCACGCAATTAGTCTCCAAGCACGTGGAGGACAGGATTGCTTCATCCTGGGTAGAGGTAAGAACCACTGGCTTAGCTGCTTTGCTTATCTGATCATCAGCTTAAACCCCAATATCTGTCTCCAAGTTTTTAATATTCTTTTTCTTTTTTTTTCAGAGATAACAAATTTTTATTTTATTTATTTCTCCTACCTTCTTCCCCCAGTCAAGTTTGGCATCCTGAGAATTCTAAAGGACCTGTATCATCCAGAAAAAGTTAGCAAAGTGGATTTTGGTACCCAAGGTGCCCAGCAGAACATGATCAGTAGATAAAAAATTGTGATGTAGGTCAGTGCAGGTAGGGGGCACTGCAAAGTGCATCCTACAGTGGGTCAACAAAAAGCAGTTGCTTGTTACTGCCCAGAAGGAAAACACTGCTTGGAGACACTTTCCAGTATTTGGTAAGATAGGCATTTTGTAGATGCTCAAGTCCTACATCATTCATATCAGTAAACGTAACCAATAAAAGTAGGATGATGGCCATTAGTGAGGCCTCATTTACATGTAAAGGCTAACAGAACCCTGAGAAATTCAGAAGTTAGGAAACGTATTCTTTTGTCTTGTTTTTTTTTTTCTTTTCAAAGCACTCCAAACATTTTGTTATGATTACTCTGTTATGTAGGATTAGAGGGGACATTTCATATTATTCTATTCCTCACAATATTTCCTTTTATTGAGAATAGATTTTTTTCTTATATAGCATACCCTGGTTATGATTTTCCCTTTACTCTACTCCTCCCACTCCTTCCCCATCTCCCTTCCCATTTGTATCCATGTCCCTTTTGTCTCTCATTAGAAAAAAACAAGCTTCAAAGGAATAATAATGAATAAAATAGGAAAAATTAAAACACTGTAATTGAACAAAACAAATAGACAGTAGGAAAAAAGTCCAAGAGAGGCACAATAAACAGAGATCCACTTGTTCATACACTCAGGAATACCATAAATATACTAAATTGGGGGACTGGAGAGATGGCTCAGAAGTTAATAGCACTGTCTGCTCTTCCAGAGGTATTGAGTTCAATTCTCATCAACCACCTGGTGGCTCACAACCATCTTTAATGACATTGGTTGCCCCCTGGTGGAGCTCAGGTATACATGCAAGTAGAACACTATATACATAATTAATAAATCTTTTAAAAATACTAAACTGTTGCCCCAATATATATGCAAAAGACACATTACAGTAACTCCAGTTACAGGGAATCTGATATCCTCTTCTGGCCTCAGCAAGTTACTAGGCCTCCTCACTGACACCCACATTCAGGTGGTCTGGGTCAGTCCCATGTATTCCACACAGCCATCAAACTGGGGTTCAAGAGGCCCCCCTTGTTCAGGTCAACTGTTTCTGTGGGTTAAGCCAGCCCAGTCTTAACTCCTTTGCTTATCAGTTCTTCCTTTCTGTCACTGGATTCCAGGAGTTCAGTTTAGTATTTGTCTGTGGGTATCTGCCTCCGCTTCCATCAGTCGCTGGATAAAGAGTCTGTTTCCCAGACTCTCTGGCAGTGGGATTGTAAGCTGGCACTCCCCCGATTCATGTCTAAAATCCATATATGAGTGAGAACATACCATGTTTGTCTTTTTGTGACTGAGTTACCTCACTCAGGATGGTTTCTTCTAGTGCCATCCTTTATTTTTCTTGCTACAACTAGGTGTCTTTTGGTGACCTCAATGTCATCTAAAGCAGCTTGGTATGGTGACTCTTACCTGCAATCTCATCACAGAGAAATTGCCTGGAGTTTGGGTTAGATGTGTACAGAGTAAAAGCATTCTCCCTCAAAACACAAGATAAATCAAAACAAAACATAAAGACCAAAAATCACTACCACAATGGAAATCAGCAGGACTATTCAATATTCAGAAACTTTCTGATGTCTTTAATAGTCTCATTTGTCTTTTGGTCCCTAAAACAAGGCTTGTGATCATCTGGTTCACTCACATCCTTCCAGAAGTTTATAAGCTGAAATATGATTCAAGGAATTTTTTCTGCAAAGAGCAACACTATTGACAGATTCAAAACAAGTCAGAGACTCAAAATTAGTTGACTGTCAAAACCAGAAATCTAAATCCAGCACAGAGGCATAGATTTCTGGTATTTATGGAAATATCTTATTGAAAAACATTTTTAGGTTACTTACTTAACAGCTTACTCAGACATCTTATGGTGATCTATCCTTTGGCCCCTATGGAATTCCTCAAGGGAATTTTTTTATTTTTATTTTTACACATTTGAAACATCCATACATCTGCTACAGAAGTCTCTGTCTCTAACAACAGGAGTATCTTTTCAGTTGGAGAGAACAGATCAACACTAGGTCACTGAAAAGATTCTATCTCAGCAAAAGGATCAATCTTAGGTGCTTAAAACCTGAGGAAAGCTTTGGCCTTTTTTTATTTCTTTTTTTTTTTTGAGACAGGGCTTCTCTGTATTGTTTTGGAGGCTGTCCTGGAACTCACATTGTAAACCAGGCTGCCCTTGAACTCACAGAGATCTGCCTGCCTCTGCCTCCCGAGTGCTGGGATTAGAGGCATGTGCTACCAAAGCCGGCGAAAGCTTCAGTCTTAACAGGACTAAGAGACTGCCACATGGCCTCTGCCTGCCAGTCATGACAGAGGACCAAACATCTGGCAGCTACTAGTGATTGGAACTAGATGTCTGCTATTTGTCCTTCCACAAGTATGCTATCATTTCCTCTCAACTCTCTAGCTCATAATGATAATCATCCCAGTTCCATTAGTACATTATTGGTGTAAATAGCTTCTCTTTGGTTGAGCCACTACCTGTTTTCACAGAAGAATGGAGAATAGAGACAGAGGAATTTATCTACGTCTCTCTCTCTAAGTTTCTTGGACTAGTTGTATCTTCCCAGAACAATTTGTCTTGTACCATTCTCTCTCCCTCAAGATAGACAACTTGACTGTCTCTCACTCTTTGGGGATAGAGTTAATGGAAATCTCTGTTACTCAAAGGCTATGGCTCTTTCTGTCAATGACATCTCATGAGTATACCAAGATATTTAAAGTGAGTCCTAAATTTAAAGAAAATGTTGAGAATTAGATGAATCAAAACCATACTACAGCCATTCTAGAGAAACCAAAAGTTCCTTCCCTGACTCCCCAGATGATGGCCTCCACGCTGCAAGGTGAAATAAAACTTCACCTCCACAACTTGTTTTTAGTCATGGTGTTTTAACCACAGCTAGAGAAACTTAATGAAGACAATCTCCATCTCTCCAATTCAGAGATATGATTTATTTCCCCAATTAAAATTATTTCCCTAATTAAATGTAGATTACCTATGGGAGGATGTTTAACCAACATAAGATATTAGGAAATGATGGCCAAAGCAGAAGAATTACAAGAATCTTCTCATTGGGACTTACACATATTTGGTTGTTAGGGTCCCTGGTGACCTTCACAATATGAAAAAGCCTGAGACAATCTGAAGATTAAGAGGAATGAATTGCTATAATTTCATCTTGCTACGCAACATCAAGTCAATCACAAGGCAGACTTGTAAGACAATCCTATAGCAACCATCACCTAATGAATCCTCCAACAAGCAGCAAATACATGAAGCAGCCAAGCTACTTCAGGCTAAAAGAGTCATCCCTTAACTTAGCTTCCCAATTTAAAGAGAACAACTTTGGGATCATGAGCTAATTAAAGTTATGGAGTATGTTTAATGTTAATAAGTTAATTGACAGATAAACAGGTACCTAGAAGAGATGTGCTATTATGGGTACACATATACATGTCATTAGATATGAACTATTCTATAAATCTAAGTTAGAAAGGGATTGGAGAAACTGACCAGGTATGCAGTGTTAGGGCCAGTGGGCAAAACAGTCACCTGTTAGCAATGTGGAAGACTAAACTGTATCTGATAAACTTGTGAACACTGACACATTTGAAGCAAGGGTTAAAGTGCTGTTGGCTTCTTTTATCTTCTATGATGAAAATAAGTGACAAGAGAGATAAACTAAAATAAGGAAATGCTATGCTTGCAGAAAGACGTTAAAGGGTTAGGACTCATTAAACTGGCAAACCAACAGTTTCACATTACCAGGATATTCAAATAGTTAATTATTTCAAAGCAAAATGGAAACTGAAGAAAGATCAGTGAGAACAAAGATCAAATATAAGATGTGTCCCAAAAACCTTACGTATAAAAACCTCACAATTCAAGTGGTGAATGAACTATATCTCTAAATGCTGAACAAAGCTTATCAAAATCTTTATAGTGTCTTCACACAATAACCTAATCCCTGCAAAAGCCATTTATCAAGTCCAGGGAGAAGGGAAGACTCCAAAGAAATTGGAAGTTGTAGTTTATTAGAAGCTTAAAACTGGAATCTGAATAATTGTAAGCCTCAGAGTTGTGAGGGAATTTCTACTGGGGAAGGTGCTACTTTATATTACATGAGAGGAGATTGTGAAAATAAAATAATGATGAAAATTCCTCTCCTGAAGCTGAGAAACTTCGGTAAGGCAAAAGACACTGTCAGCAAAACAAAACGGCAGCTGACAGAATGGGAAAAGATCTTCTCCAACCCCACATCTGACAGAGGGCTGATTTCCAAAATACGCAATAAACTCAAGAATCTAGCCACCAAAACACCAAAGGATCCAATTAAAAAGTGGGATGCAGAACTAAATAGAGAATTCCCAACAGAGGAATATAGGATGGCTAAAAGACACATAAGAAAGTGCTCAACATCCTTAGCCATTAGGGAAATGCAACTCAAAACAACTCTGAGATATCGTCTTATGTAGAGAGAAGCCTTTTTCTTGTCTGCTACTTTGGTTTTTCCCCACCAGTTGCCTGGGCTCTGCCGCATTGTAGTCCCCAAATAACACACAAGGTACTGTATTAATTATGAAGCTGTTGGCCTTGCTTGTTTCTTACTGGCTAGCTCTGACTTAAGTATTTATCCCATCTTTGTTAATCTAAGTATTTCTCTTACCAGAAGAAAGTTCAAAACATCTTACTTCTCTGGCAGGCTACATCGTGACTCCCTGTGTTTCTCCTACCCAGAGTCCTCCTGGACTTCTAGTCCCACCTATCTTGCTTCCCTATTGGTCAACAGTGCTTTATTGACATATACACAGGACTTCTCCATCAGACTTACACTGGCCAGAATGGCTAAAATCAAAAACACCAATGACAGTCTATGTTGGAGAGGATGTGGAGAAAGAGGAATATTCCTCCACTGCTGATGGAAGTGCAAACTTATACAGCCACTCTGGAAATTAGTATGGCAGTTTCTTGGGAAAATGGGAATAAATCTACCTCAAGATCCAGCAATTCCTCTCCTGAGCATATACCCAAAGAACGAATATTCATACAACAAGGACATATGTTCAACTATGTTCATAGCAGCATTATTTGTAACAGCCAAAACTTGGAGGCAACCTAGATGCCCTTCAGCTGAAGAATAGATAGAGAAAATATGGTACATTTACACAATGGAGTACTACTCAGCAGGAATAAAAAACAATAGAATCTTGAAATTTGCAGGCAAATGGATGGCACTAGAAGAAACCATCCTTAGTGAGGTAACTCAGTCACAAAAAGACAAAAATTGTATGTACTCACTCATATATGGATTTTAGGCATAGAGAAAGTGATTAGTAGCTTACAATCTATAACACCAGAGGAGCTAGAAACAAGGAAAACCATAAGAGAAAAACTCATGGCCCCAGAAGAAGGGAAGGGGGACAAAACCCCCAAGGATATTGGGAGCATGGGGGGATGAGAGAGGACGAAGATGGAAAGAAGAGAAGGGGAAAAGTGGGGAGGAGAACAGAACTCAGACAGTGGAGGAACAGAAGGGAGCAAGAAAGTAGATGCCTTGAAAAAGGGAGCCATTATAGGTTTGGAGAGAGGTCTGGCACAGATAAAATGATAGGAAATCCACAGGGATAACCCCAACTAAGAATCTAGGCAGTGGTGGAGAGGCTGCCTTTGATGCCCTTCTCCTATAATGAGATTGATGACTACCTTGGTTACCATTCCTAGAGCCTTGACCAAGTAACTGATTGAAGCAGAAACAGGCACAGCTGAGCACTGACCAATACTCCTGGAATCCAGTAGCAGGGAGGGAGGAGAAATGACCAAATGAACCAAGTCAGAACTGGAGATACCCACAGAAACAGTTGACCTGACCTAATGAGAGCATGCAGACCCTAGTCATAAAGTGGGAGGTCCAGCATTGGACCAAACCAAGCCCTCTGAATGTGGGTGTCAGCTAGAAGGCCAAGGCAGTCTATGGAACCTCTAACAGTGGATCCAGGGTTTATTCCTAAGTCACAATTGGACTTTGGGAGCCCATTCCCAATGGAGGGATACTATTGCAGTCCAGATATGGAAGGGAGGGCCTAGGCCCTCCCCCAAATGATGTGATGGACTTTGATGATCCTCCATGGAGGGTCTCACTATCCCTGGGGAGTATGTGGTGGGTGAGTTGGGGGATTGGTGGTAAGCAAGGGAGAATGGGAGGGTGAAGGCATGGAGGGACAGATATGCAAATAGGAGTGTTTCTAAAAATTAAAAAAAAGGAAAACAGCACAAAATTACAGTTTAAAAAATTCTTCTGAACCATTGTTCTCTAATGGCAGAAGCAAGCTCATGTCGCTCCACAGGACAAAGAGAAGTGACTTTAGTGAAAACAGTATTCTATTTCAGAAGATGAGCATCATCTGAGAGTATGGAGTGAAAACCTATGGGGAAAAGAGCTCCATCACTGTTAGGTAACATTCACACGGAGCTGGTGTTAGCATGTGGGATTGAATTTCCACGTAGAATGACAAAAGCTTTAAAGGAATTTTAGAAACAAAAGAACGGAGAAAAGCATGGGTTCTTGGTAGCAGCATTTTTCTCAGTTGGGCTCTGATTTGCTAGCGACAAGCAGAGACTCACATGGCCCGCTTAAGGGAGTCTTCCTGACTCAGCATTAGAAAAAAAAACAGGAAAGTTCTTTTAAGAGGCTTTGCTAACAACTAAAAGGTTTGTACATACTACTGGCAGTGGCAGTGACCACATCTCCAAGCCTGCAGCTTTTGCTGGATATCAGCATAAACTGAGACAATGAGCTAGAGTCACGCTTACACCCGCCATCTTGGAAAAACTGCAGTTTAAACAGCTGCTGTTTTAACAGATAAGACACGTGGCCAGAAAAACATAAAGATTTACAGTAAGGTCAGACTTGGATAAAGAAAAACCTCTAAAGGTTTACAGTGTGTTTAAAATATACATAGGCTTGAGAGAGGAGAAAAAAACTGCATAGTGGTAAATAAATAGAGAAGCCGGCTGTGGTGGCACATGTCAGTAGGATTTGCTCCAGAGGCAGAGGCAGGAGGATTTCCAAAGAGAAACCCTGTCTCAGAGACAAATAAATAAAAGTAAAAGAAATAGAGTAATAATAATAGATAAATAAATAAGCCATGTAAAGATGGAAAATACACAGAGTCTGGATACTGTATGCTATTGTGTTTTTCAGTTCTTTGGTTGCTAAAGGAACAACTGCTAAAGTACACTTGATTATAAATGCTGCTGAATTTATACAACCTATATCTTTTTAAAATGCCTTGACTTCAAAATTTAAGTATAAGGATATGTTACTTTAAAAAGAGTTTTTGTTTATGTTTCTACAGAAAATGAAAAGCTGAGGATTCCTTCCAGGCTTCTGTGGTTTGATGAACCAAGACCCCCAGAAGCAGTGGGCTAGGTGTTCCAACAATTGAGACAGCTAAGATGATGCAGCCTTACAGACCCCCAAAATAAGGACTTATATAGGTTTCTGAGTTTTGTCATGATCACCATGGTATGAACAGTGCCCCCCTTCTAGCACAAAGCAGTTTGGAATGAGCGACGTCCAAATCCCCATATTGTTTATAAATCTTTGTTTTCATTTGAATGGGGTTGCTTATAATTTGTTAATGATCACAACCAATCTCTTTTTAAAGGAAAAAGGGGATTATGGTATGGAAATGAATACTTTGTATTGGTATGGTTTTTCATTAATTGAGACAAATTCAAGGTCAATTTTGTGATATACATATTTCTCCTCTTGATTAAATATTGTGCTTATACTGATCTTTTACAACATAATGCATAATTAAATACAGACTATAAATAGTTACTTATAATAGTCAGAACTTAAAGTTAGGTTAGTTAGGTTTTCTAGATATACAGAGACATATTTGAGATAGATAGATAGTCTTCAAACCTTTCAAAGACCTTCAGAAAATGGCATTTAAAATGGTTTAGGGTTTTTCTTGACAATGAGAAATGTCTGCTCCTGGCAGCACCAATTACATCTCAGAGGAAGATGGGCATCAAAGAGACTGATTATGGAGTTTGCTTTCAACATGGCAAGATTAGCCATTTGGGCAAGAAACTGCTCTTGCCTAGATTGCTTGACTGTTGCTGTATAAACTGGATATGCAGGACCCACAGGAAAGTGACTGCTGAACTCAAACAGTGCTTCAGGGTTCCTGATTCATGGAAGAGTCTACCAGACTTTCTGCAGGACACCGAAAAATGACTGACAGACTGCCGATACAGATGAACAGTTTGAAATTTCCTGCTTTGCTGAAAAGTCTTCCAGACACAACGTGGCCTATGGGTTGACGATAGATGCCCCAAAATTACAGAGAAACTTCAGGTGACTGTCTAGGCAGCAAGATGTCTCTGTCAATCCTAGTGCTTATATATTATCCTTCTGTGGTCTTTGACAGAGTTGAAGGCAGATAGTTATAGTTTTCCTTAGTTATGATAAAAGATAAGCTACACATAGGACTTTGGACTCACAAGGATGGGATAGATGATACTTCTTTAAATCTTGCTAAATGTTGATAAACAAAATATTGTAACTGTGTTCTTGCTTGATAGCTGTTCTGTTATATATATTTTAACTATGTTAAAGTTAAAACCTTTCTTTTTATTTATAGAGAAAAGAGGAGATGATGGGAAAGTCCTTTGTATATGTAAATAAAGCACTGTTGCCAATAGGGAAGCAAGATAGGTGGGATTAGGAGTCGAGGAGAAACACAGGGAGTCACGATGTAGCTGCCTTAGGGGTAAGAAGTCCGGGCCCTTTTCTCCAGTAAGAGAAATACTTAGATGTGCTAAATACTTAAGTCAGAGCTAGCCAGCAAGAAACAAACAAATGGCCAACAGCTTCATAATTAATAAAGCATCTTGTGTGTTATTTGGAGACTATAATGCAGCAGAGTCCAGGCAACTGATGGGGGAAAACCAAAGCAGCTGGCAAGGAAAAGGCTTCACTCAACATGGAGCAGTACAAGGCAATGATTAAGAAGTCTTCTGACAGTTAGTGATGATGCACACCTTTAATCCCAGTACTCAGGAGGCACAGATAGGCAGATCTCTGTGAGTTCAAGGCCAGTCTGTCTACAGAGTGAATTCAAGGACAGCCAAAGCTACGTCGAGAAACCCGGCCTCGAAGTACCAAAAAAGAAAAGAAAAAGAAGAGGGAAGAAGGGAAGAAAGGAAGGAAAGAAGAGAGACAGAAGGAAGGAAGGAAGAAAGAAAGGAAGAAAGAAAGAAAGAAAGAAAAAGAAAGAAGGAAAGAAAGAAAGAAAGAAGGAAAGAAAAAAATATTCCATGCCCCAATAATAAAAACACCTGGAGGCGTGCACCCTTCCTTATCTCAGAATTACGGTGGATTACTGTCTACAGCATGGATTTTCCCTTATGAATTGAAAAGCTGGTAATAATTGTCTTATCCTGTCCCCATTATATGTGGAGGTCTGATGGCTTGCATATGTATTTTATATTCGTATTCATATGATTGTTTAGTTCATGAGAGAAAGAGGAACTCATGCAAAGGCCAGTATTCATGTCTCATTTAAATCATGGCATTCTGGAGATCTGGCCTATGGCCAGAATTAAATGAGACTTTGGAAGGGGAGAGATCTTGAGAGAAGATGTTTGTAATTTTGAAACAGCCTGAAAGTGAAGTAATTATGATCAGAGGACAGGTTATAGTAAATTATATTACTAAAGTGCTCATAATTGTCAATCCTCCTGTAAAGGGCAGAATCCATTTCCCTGTGTCTTCTGTCTGGAATGGCCATAAGCACAAAGTATAAATGGACACCAGAGAGCATGATGCTAGCAGGAAGGTTAAAAGCTCCTTCAAGTCAGTGCTCACATAATTTGTGTTCCGAAGGACATCAGCCACGGTCTCCAAGAGAATAACTCCAATGTCACCTACTGAGAGACATACAGCCCTGTCATATTCACACTCACCCAAGAGTTGATCAAATATCATACATGTACATAAAGTCATCCAAGATTAGCTGGGATTTTAAGACACCATGTGTTAGCTTTGTGAGCATCAAAAAAATCAACACAGAGGACTAAAATACTTCCAAACAAACACTAAGATATAATACTCAAACAATGCTATGCAAGTATATGGTAATAGTGGAGAGACCACCTTGAATGCCCATTCCTGATAATGAACTTGATGTCTATAACCATCCTGGAGCCTTCATCCAGTGACTGATGGAAGCAGAGGCAAACACCCACAGTTAAACACTGGACTGAACTCAAGGAACCCAGTGACAGAGAGAGAGGAGCGATGAGCAAATTGGTAAAGAATGGGCTGGCAAAACCAGCAGAGACAGCTGATCTGAACAGGGGAAAGCACTTGGACCCCAGACTGACAGCTGGGAGGCCAGCATGGGACTGATCTGGACCCCCCAAATGTGAGTGTCAGCGAGAAGGCCTGGGCAACCTATGGGGCCCTGAGCAGTGGATCAGTGTTTATCCCTGGAATACAAACAGACATAACACAAAGAGGGATGCTCTCTCAGCCTGGACTCTTAGGGGAGTGCCTGGACCCTACCCTGAGTGAAATGACAGACTCTAGATATCCCCTATGTGGAAGGAATTGGCAATAGAGTGGGAGGCTGGGAGGGGATGGTAGGGGGTGCGGGAGGAGGGGAGGGAGAGGGAACTGGGATTGACATGTAAAACAAGCTATTTAAAATTAAAATAATAAAAAAATCTAAAAAAAAGAAAATCTTAAAGAAAGAAAGGTTTATTTTGGCTTATGGTTTCAGAGGTTTGTTTTTGCTTTGGGTTTTTTTTTTTTGCTCTTATTGTTATTGTTTGTTCATTTGTTTTCAGTCCATGGAAAGAAAGCTCATTGGAGTAGTTCATGGCAGGAGGAAGCTATCAGACCAGGAAATAGATGAGCTAGAACCAGAGAACAGCTATTAGATTTCAAAGACCCACTAACGTTAGCCAAATAGAACCCACCTCCTAAAGGTTCCATTGACTCCTGAAATAGTAAGATCACCTGGGACATAAGCAATCAAAACATGAGTCTGTGGGAGCATCTCAACTCAAACCAAACACCAGGGCAAGGAGTGAAATTAGTCCCTATAGATCCAAGAAGATGGGATAAATGTAAAGAATATTATCATTCCTACAAACCTCTTCAGAGTAATATGAACCAATGCTTCTACAATTCTAATAAAGAAGGCTTTTATCTCAGAATTTTATACCCAACCAAAGCCTCAATTGACCATGAGTGTATAATACAGAAATATACAGACAGGCAAGTTCTCAAAAGCTGCATGTTCCATGTGCTTCTTCTCAATATTCAATCAAACTAGAGCCAAGGAGTAATGGCATTTGATGGAGGGTGGCATAGAAAAAAATAAAAAAGAAAGTGTATGCTAACACACATCTGGAAATCTACATTTGAAATATTTCCTTTGTTAAAAGTTTCACCTTCAAGACAACTCAAACTAACTTTAAAATACAATTGTCTTTTCTTTTTATTTAAATTAGAAACAAGCCTGTTTTACATGTCAATCCCAGTTCCCTCGACCTCCCCTCCTCCCTTGACCCCCATAGACTCCCTATCCTCTCCCCTTTCTTCTCCCCAGGGAGGGTGAGACCTTCCATAGGGGAATCTTCAAAGTCTGTCATACCATTTGGAGCAGGGACTAGGACAACACACACACACACACACACACACACACATACACACACACATAAAATCTTAAAGAAAGCAGTACTACTTAGATTAGGAAAGACAATCTCAGCCTAAACACAAGAGGTGTGTGTGTGTGTGTGTGTGTGTGTGTGTGTGTGTGTGTGTGTGTATACATGCATATAGGTACCTATGAAATACTAAAGAGGTCATCAGATGCCCTTGAGCTTGAGATACAGGTAGATGTGAATGACTAGATGTGGGTACTGAAATCTGAAAATAAATCTTCTGCAAGAATGCATTCACTTATCCACTAGTCATCTCTCCAGTCCCTGGATAGTGTAAGTTACAAGGTAAAATATTATAATGCATAACAATACTACAGAGAGCATATGGAGGCCAGTACCTCATGTGAAACAGAGGGTAGCCTGAAGTCAGCTGCTGATACCAATCCTGCCTCTCTTCTTTACCTACTGCACAATTTGGAAAAGACAGAATCCCTCTGGTCCAGTTTCCTAATCTATTAAATACATACATCAGCAGTACCTACCCTATAGGTTTATAAAGAGAATTAGTATGGAAAGTATTTCCATGTTAACATATTTGAATTGATAAACACAGAGAGCTTTTTATATTAATGCAGTATGTCTATATATAGATAGTAAGTGGCTAGGAAACATTAGCTCATCTACATAAACTGTTCATGGAAAAGACAGAACCCAGCCACCTCTACAAATAAAAATTAACAACCCCTGCAAACGCTTTCCATCTGTTCATGAGTTTTCAGAATCTCACAAAATTTGCTGAAGTTTTTATGTCCTTGACTATTTAATTGCTTATGGTGGTGGTTTGAATAGCATTTGATCTCATGTTGGTGGCAGTGTTCGGGAAAGTTATGGAACCTTTAGGAGGTAAAACCTTGGTGTAGGAAGTCTGTCACTGGGAGGGATTTTAGCCTCACATAAGTTCTTGATCACCCCTCCTGCTCCATATGTGTAGGTGATAATTGTGACCAGCCAGTTTCCTCCTCCAGCCACCATTCCATGGCCTTCCATTGAAAGGTTCAGGCATTATGCTGGCCTGCCCTGTTGCCTGGCAGGATGCACTCAGGCAGCACTCTGGCCAGCCCAGAGTTCTGTGAGAACCACGCAGGTGCAAAGGACCCCTTTAAAGGATTGACCGCTGCCTGCTTACGCTCTTTTTACTCTCATCTTCCTGTCCATTTCATCTCCTCTCTCCTCTCTCCTCTCTCCCTCTCTCCTCTCTCCTCTCTCCCTCTCCTCTCCTCTCCCCTCTCCCCTCTCCCCTCTCCCCTCTCCCCTCTCCCTCTCCTCTCCCTCTCCCTCTCCCTCTCCTCTCCCCTCTCCCTCTCCCTCTCCCCTCTCCCTCTCCCTCTCCCCTCTCTCCTCTCTCTCTCTCATCTTAACTCTCTCTCTCTCAGTTCTGCACAGGTTGGTTACCTCTCACCCCCTTTCCCTCCCTGTCTACCAATAAAACTCCACGTAGGATCGTTGACTCACAGTTTATGTCTCATTACTGGGTATACCAAGATATTTTAACAACATTGGTTCCCTAACCGGGAACCTAGACATTTTAACAATATTGGTTTCCTGACCAGGAACCTAGACATTTTAACAACATCCATACTATGAGGAACTTTGTCTTCCCAGAAGCATAAACCACAGTAACCCTTGTAAGCCGTTTTGGTCGTAATGTTTTTTTTCACAGGAACAGAAAAGTAACAAATACACATGATGTCATGGTATTTCACATTATAGATGAATTCTAATAAAAATTAGTATGAAAGGGATATTTTAATCATGACCCTCATGATCTCCTTGAAATGGATGTTAAAATCAACAACTGTATCAGATGTGGTATCATGGAAATACATGTGCAAATGCTGCATGTATGCTGTGTTCTATCTCTGAAAATTGAAATACCATGGGAATTTAGAGGCTATTCCTGCAATAGAGGAATATGTTTAAAATATTTAAGAGACATGTGCTAACAACAGTAATTTTGGAAATACAAACTAATGAATATTATTCAGCCAATGGTTTCCTTTATTTTAAATTCTGTTCAAAATAAGAAAATTGGTGTGGGGAGAGTGAGAACAGCTTACCTCAAACCATTTTCAGAGATCAAACTCATTTAATAAACTTCATATTCCCCCACATTACCTAATGACATGTTAAAATCACTTAGGAACTACAAGTCAGTAGACTCTGACAATAATAAACTGTGGTCTTCTGACGGGAGCCCCAACATCACTTGGGCAATTATTAGAGATGCTAATTCTCAGGTAGGGGGAGATAGCAATCTGTGTTTTCATCTGCTTGAAGATGAGTCAGGGGTACTGAATGTCAAAGGCAGAAAGTTATGGTTATCAAAACCTTTGTGTTCTTTGGTGACTTTGCTTACAAATTTCTTAACACTTGTTTTGCCACAAAAGAAACTGGCTGTTCTTGCATCACTTGAGAAATTCATTACAGCCATAAGGACAAAAGCAAAGGCTCACTCTTGAAAGCAACAGAAGAGCCGACAGTGGGCAGGGTTATTTAATTAAATATCTTTTTATCTTGAACTTTATAATAAACATATTTTTCTCTGCTTAAGAACTAGTGAACTTTCTGAAAACAAAAAAATGAGAAGTATATGAGCACATGTCAATTTCTAAATTTTAGCCAGTAGGGAATGTATACATATATTCAAAACATATATCATCTGTTTGTCAATGAAATCAACTTCGGAAAAGATAAATACTACCATAGGGGAAAAAAAGGAAAGTTTAGCTAATTTTTATTTCAATTACATAAAGATTTACAAAATTGTGACTCCATCTAAAGACCTTTTACATGGAATAAGCATAATCTATATGGAAACTCTATGTATGTATTTATGTATGTATGTATGTATGCATGTATGTAAATGTATATAAAGAACTGACTTTTCCAATTTAACTTCCATCCAGATTTTTTTAATTAAAGTAGGGATGGGGATTGTGGAGAATCTGAAGTCACTGTTCACACTGTACTATCATGCTTGTGAAATGCCCACCACCCCCAGGTTCCTGTTGTGAACGTTTGTTCCCAGCTTGCAGCATTATTTTGAATGCTGTAGAGCCTTTAAGAGGTAGGTGGAGCTCATGGACCCCAGACTGGTGACTGAGAAGCCAGCATGGGACTGATCCAGACTCCCTGAATGTGGGTGTCATTGAGGAGGCCTAGGCAATCTATGGGGTCTTGGGTAGTAGATCAGTATTTACCCCTGGCATACAAATGAACTTTGGGAGCCCATTCCACATGAAGGGATGCTATCTCAGTCTGGACACATAGGGGAGGGCCTAGGCCTTGCCTGGGATGATATGACAGATGTTGAAGATCCTCCATGGAAAGCCTCACCCTCCCTAGGGAGCAGAGAGGGGATAGTGTGATGGGCTGAAGTGGGGTGATGAGAGAGGAGGGGGAGAGGGAGGGAGGAAGAGGGAGCTGGGATTGACATGTGAAGCAAGCTTGTCTCTAATTTAAATTAAAAAATTAATGAAAGAAAAAAGAGGTAAGTCCTGGAATTAGATGTCACTAGGGGTGGGTCTTTGAAGACTATGCCTGCCTCTGGATCTGGCCCATTTGCTCTGCTTTCTGGAATGCTGTTGCTGCCTATAAATGATACACAAACCTCCAGAGTCCCAGCTTCCATGCATCTTCACCTACTGTGGTGTGGATTTTCAGTGATGTGGCTGATTGTGATCCTATACATAACCTCTCTCCCATGATCCTGTATGTAACCTGAACCAACTCCTAGTACTACCCTTATTTGATCTGCTATTGATTCAGCATATGAGATAAGAAGATGTTTATTTATGTGGTCCCCAAATCAGTGTCACACAACAGGAGCATACAACAAAACAATATAAATCAATCCATCCTGAGAATTTTAAATCCCATCACTACTAAGATTCTAGAATTTTTTAGAAAGAACTACATATGGAAAAAAGTAAATACCTTATGAAATTAAAATTGCATTGGGGCTTGGGAAAAGACACATAAGATGTGTGTGAAAATGATCAGATGATTATCATTTTTAAGATAGACAGTGAGGGCTACCAGGTTTGATGAATGAGATTTGTGTTATCAGTTGGTGTTGATATTATTTAGGTTTGCTTGGAATTCATTATTGTATTGTATTTTGTTATTAAAAACATTGCCTTTCTGGCTTCTCCTTTCTTATCTGTCTCTTACACCCCCATACCTACAATACAGATGAGTTTATGGCAGCCAAGTGCAAGCCAATCATTCTCTGTCCAGGCAACAAAAACGTCTTTACCTACCCGGTAAACAGTTTTCTAAATTAGATCCATATGACAAATCTTCTGGAGCCTCTGTTGATTATTATATATCTTTACTACCTGGAGTTTCACAGTAAGAGAAAGAAAGTCCTTCATACATACAGTTTTTCTCTTACAGACTGCAAAGATGGCAATAAAGAACAAACTCAAGAGGCTGTAAGCCTTGGCAGTTCATATTGTAAATTGGATATGTTGTCACCTCTTCTGACAGGTAAAAGTGGTTCTGAATTGTGTTCATTCCATCCATTTCTCTCTTCTCTCAGGAATTTGGCTGAAATTCTCTCAGTCCCTAACTTCTAAATTCTTCATTCCTGTAGAAGATCACCATACACTACTGCCTTAAAACTCAAGGCAGATGGCTTTCAAGTTATTTTTTAATTATAGTATATTAATTGTGTAAAGAATGGAGTTTAGTTTTGACAATTCCATATATGCGCATAGTAGACTTTGATCATATTTACTCCTTTCTGAGTTCTTTTTATGGACTCATTAGCTCTGGCAAAAGACCAAGGGTTTGGTTTCTCTTCTTTTGAAGTATCTCACAAGATCCTATGAAGTTTTGACAGTGCAGGGCCTTCAGTTGTCATGACTTTCAAAGAAGATGTAAAGTATTTAACTGCAGATAAAGGGAGAAGCTGAGTCTGTAAGGAACTTGGTACATAAAGGACCTCAGTTTGATCCCTTCTACAGATGAGCTCAGTTCATAAAACAGGACTTGGAGTATAAAATATGAATTTTCATCAGGGAGCCTGGGGGTCCATGGTGAATATGAGAAGTTTCAATAAAACAGTATGCCTCTTGCATTGAGCTTTTATTGAGCTGACTGCATGTAAAATACTACACAGTCAATAAACCTGTTTTCAAGACACAGATTTTGTTTAATAAATACCAAGGGAAAATAACATAAACCCATACATCTCCAGAAAAGTGCATTCCTTATTTTCCCCAGGAACAGTCATTTCCTGCATCTTCATCATATCTACTCTTTTGAAGAAGTAAAAGTACAGATCATTTTGCAGAGATTGTTACTTATATTCTATAAGCACATCAAAGTATGTATCATGTACTACATGAGTAAGACTAGATATCTCCATTTTACTAACAAAGAATGATGCTAAATTACTGAATGAATCCATATATTAGCATCTTACAAATACGTTACTGTATACCAGAGGAACAAATTCTACTGAGCCTAGACCTAACATGAACTTCTAGGAAATGGCATAAAAGGCTTTTTAAAACCATCAACATTAAAAGAGCATTTAATCACCTATCGAAGGACAGCATTCTTGGAAGTGTATTTCCCTGACAGTGTAAAATGATACTTCCTAACATAGGAACATGCTTTTAGTTGCCTGAATGTAGGAGGAAGTCTATGCCGCCATGAAACATGTGACTTACTAGAGGCGCATACAGATGAGGTAATAAAAGGGCGGTTTACCACACCGCTAACCACACCCACTTTAGGCAGGACTAAAGACGTATACGGCTGGACATAAAGACGTATACGTATGTAGGCAGAACTACGTCACTAGCCAAGCCCACTTTTGGGCATGGCTAGGGGCGTTACTGGGGAAGGCATAAAAGACAGCGCACAGGAAGTCTCGCTCTCTTTTCCTGGAGTTCGGCTTCCGGTCCAGTCGCTAGCTGAGATCTGCTGGGCTTCTCGGGGTTTGGTATCGTGTGAGTAATTTTCTAAATTAAATACTTAGCTTCCCTTTCAGTAACTGTGTGTCGCGTATCGTTACAGCGTCCGTAAAGCCAACAGTTTGGTGTCGGAGCGGGATTGGAATCGGGACCCAGAAAAAACGGCTTCTCTCGGCCCGACCAGGCGCACGTGGACTCTCCTTTCGCTAAGTTCCTCACCACTTCGCTCGGCAAGGCACGATTCCTGCCGCCAGGAACCAGCACCGTCTACCTGCCGGTAAGGTTAGGTATTCCAAGGTTTCTCTCACGGCCACGTGCTGTTTTACTGGCGGCCAGCTGACTCCGGCCACGTGCTCTCTCACTGGCAGCCTGTTGATTTCGGCCTGAATTACTCCACTGATAACAAACGTAACTGCTTTATACAATGTCAACAGCTAACACTATGATGCAGGATGTTAAGAATTTTCTTGGTTTTTGTATGGATGGGATTTTAGAAAGGGTTGAGGACCTACCTGAAAGGTGCTTCCTACCCATGGTGGTGATTATTAGCTTCATAATCAATATAATTTTGTTAATGAAATGGTTCAAAAATAGGAATAAACTTATACAGGTCATGCAGTCATCACAGGATAGTTTTGAAATCTTAATACAAAGGATTCAGGAAATGCAAAATTCATTGCAGGAGAGTAAGAAAGGGTTGGTAGAAAATATTCAGGATATTAAAAATGATAATGTAGGTCTGACGAACAGGTTTAAAGAGACGGAACACAAAATTGAATTATTTTCAGGAAAAATGTGTTCCATAGATAGAATTGAAAAATTGGAACATAATGTGGAAACATTTAACGACAAACACGGTTCCATGTTTGATGATTTCACTAGCAAATTACAAAGACTGGAACATAAAATTGAAATGCTAGCAGAAAAGAATTGTTCCATGTCTGAGAGCAATGGTAAACTAACTGATAGAATATCATTTGTAGAAGGCAGTTTACATGCTATTGAGGTACTTGCTAAGGATGAGAATATTAGAAATTTGGAATCACATGTAAATGATGAATGTAAGAAAATGAAAGATTCCATGACATCCTTAGAAAATCATTTGTCCCAAGAACTTCAAGAGCTCAGAGAAACAATGATGAATAGACTGCAGGATTTAGAAGACGCTCAATCTGATACTTCAGAATCAGAAATACAGGCAACAGGTCAGGACAGGAGTTTCCCAAAGCTTCTCAAATGCCGGAATGATTTCCCTAAGGTTGCTATGCGTTCCCCTATGGTTTTTCCAGTATCTGTATCAGAAAAACCAGCAACGAAAAAACAATCAAATGGTCCCATTGCTTATCACTGGGAGCCTATACAGATGAAGGATCTAAAAAATATTAAGGAGGCCATTGTCATGTATGGTCTTCATTCTCCCTTTGTCAGAGAGCTCCTAACCTCATGGGCTACTGTAAATAAAGTAACCCCAAAAGACTGGGCCCAATTAGCCTCTGCAGTACTCGAAAATTCTTGCCAAATTCAATGGAGAGCTTTGTGGAGGCAAGAAGCGAAAGCAATTGAGATTCAGGAATTGCAGAACGGTCATGAAGTACCCCAAGACAAGATTCTTGGGGAGGGTCCTTACGCTGACACGCAGGTTCAATCTGCATATGATGAGCACATGTTGTCTTTGTGCCGTACAGCTGCTTTAAATGCCTTGGATAAGGTTTGTGAAACAGGAGAGATAATGCAGCCCTACACCAAGGTATTACAGGGCCCAAGGGAAAGGTTCACTGAATTTTTAGAGAGATTATCCAGAGCAGTAGAGGTACAGGTAGCGAACCCAGAATCCAGGCGTCTCCTTATAGAATCTTTGGCGTATGAGAACGCGAATCCTCAATGCAGGCAGGTAATTTGGCCATTGAAAATAAGATCAGCGCCATTGGAGGAATGGGTTCTGCATACAGCGAACCTGGAATGTAAAAGTCAGGATACAGGAGCTTGGGTAGGTGAAGCTATTTCTACAGGTTTGAGAAGGCACCAGGATGCCAAATACCCTACCTGTGATGATATAGAGGCATGGGTAGGGAAGGCAATCTCAAAGAATTTAAATAGGCGTAAAGATGCAAAATGCTTTAACTGTGGTAGAATAGGACATCTTAGTAGGAACTGTAGACAACGCATTCCTAGAAATAATGCTTTTACCAGGAATGTATCAAATAGAAGGCCTAAGCCTCCTGGTCTATGCAGGAGGTGTGGGAAGGGGCGCCATTGGACTGATGAATGCTTTTCCACAATAGACAGACAAGGTAGATCTTTACAGCCAAAAAACGGAATAAAGGGGCTCAACCGAGCCCCAAACAGAGAGGTTATCCGGTCATTCCCAGTGACAGTGGAGGACAGCCTCTCCCAGGACAATTAGAAGATCCACTGCCCATTGTAAATAATACGGCACTGGATAATACATTAGCTCCAGAGGATGAATCAATTACATCAGGAGGAGATACAAAACATATATTTTGGCAAACTTCTATACAATATCATAGACCCAAACTTCCGGTTAAGGTAAATAATAGGGTGATTTACGGATTACTGGACACCGGAAGTGACGTCACTATCCTTAATCAGCAGTCCTGGCCACAAAACTGGGCTTTAAAAGAGGTTAATGTTCAATTCTTAGGGATCGGAACCCTATCTGAAGTTAAACAGAGCGTTAGATGGATTGACTTTATTGGGCCAGAAGGACAGAGAGGAAGGTTAAAGCCATACGTTGCAGATATTGCTATAAACCTCTGGGGTCGTGATCTACTCCAGCAATGGAATACGCAGATTAAAATTCCTCCTGTATCAGCTAGGAATTATAGACAAGCTCTTAGTGGTAGTAAGAATATAGTAAGACAGTACAGAAAACAGATGCCAAATGTACAGGCTGTGCAGAAGCAAGATGCTAGTGCCAAACCTACAGAGCAACCAAAAGCTCTACCATTAAAATGGCTGACAGATGAACCCGTCTGGGTGGGTCAATGGCCTATGACATCTGAGAAGTTAGAGGCTTTGGAGAAGTTAGTTCAGGAACAGCTAGATGCTGGACATATTGAGGAATCAACTAGTGCATGGAATTCGCCTGTTTTTGTTGTCAAGAAGAAGTCTGGTAAGTGGAGAATGGTTACTGATCTTAGAGCCATCAACAAGGTAATTCAGCCTATGGGATCTCTACAACCTGGGATGCCGTTACCTTCTCTAATTCCTAAGGATTGGCCAATTATAGTTATAGACTTAAAAGATTGTTTCTTCACCATACCGCTACAAGAAAACGACAGAGAAAAGTTTGCCTTCACAGTACCGACCTATAATAATTCCCGTCCGGTACAGAGATTCCAGTGGAACGTACTACCTCAAGGTATGTTAAACAGTCCAACTTTGTGTCAATATTTTGTGAATAAACCTCTAGAAATAATTCGTAAAAATTTCCACATTCGTTAATATATCATTATATGGATGACATATTATTGTCTGATTCAAATAAGGATACTTTGGAAAAGATGTTTGAGGCAGTAAAGGAAATTTTGCCTCGCTGGGGATTACAAATTGCCCCAGAAAAAATACAAAGAGGAGATTCTATTAACTATTTAGGTTATAAAATAGATGCTCAGAAAATTGGACCACAGAAAGTGCAGATCAGAAGAGATCGTTACCGGACTCTTAATGATCTTCAAAAACTATTAGGAGAAATCTCTCAATTACAGACGATTATTGGTGTAGAAGGGCATGATTTAAAACACCTGAAAATGGCTTTAAAAGGAGATGAAGACCTAAACAGCCCACGAGTACTATCAGCTGAGGCTGAAAAAGAATTAGAATGGGTAGAAAAGAGAATATTAGAAGCACATGTGGACCGTGTGGATCCAAATCTGGACTGTATTCTGGTTATTTTACCATCTAGAGAATACCCCTCAGGAATATTGATGCAGAGGGACGACATCATTCTAGAATGGGTATTTCTGCCACATAAACAGAATAAAAAATTGAAAACATATATAGAAAAGATCTCTGATTTGATATTAAAAGGTAAATTAAGGCTTCGTCAACTGACTGGGAAAGACCCAGCTGAAATTATTGTACCTTTAATGAATGAGGAAATTTCCTCCTTATGGAAGGATAATGAGTATTGGCAAATAGCTTGCAGTGACTTTTTGGGAAGTATTAGTAATAACTATCCCAAAACAGAGAGAATCAAATTCATAAAGAAAACAATTTGGATTCTTCCACGTATCGTGAGGCAAACACCTATTTCTGGAGTTCTTACCTTCTACACGGATGCAAACAAATCAGGTAAGGCAGGGTATAAATCAGGAAATATAAGTAAAGTAGTTCAAAGCCCTTACAACTCCGTACAAAAGGCAGAGTTATATGCCATTCTCATGGTACTTAAAGACTTTACAGAGCCTCTCAATATAGTCACGGATTCTCAGTATGCAGAAAGAGTTGTCTTGCACATTGAGACTGCAGAATTTGTTCCTGATAATACAGAATTAACCTCATTGTTTTTACAATTGCAGGAAATCATCAGAAACAGGACTCATCCTATATATATAACACACATCAGATCCCATACAGGTCTGCCAGGTCCTCTGGCACAAGGCAATGATGAAATTGATCGTTTATTAGTAGGTAATGTGTTGGAAGCTTCAGAATTTCATAAGAAACACCATGTTAACAGCAAAGGTTTAAAGAAGGATTTTTCTATCACCTGGCAACAAGCCAAAGAAATAGTAAGAAATTGTCCCAGTTGCTCATTGTACAATCAAACTCCATTACCAGCAGGTTGTAATCCTAAAGGTATTCACAGAAATGAACTTTTGCAAATGGATGTATTTCACTTCCCAGAATTTGGCAGTTTGAAATATGTACACCATACTATAGACACATTCTCAGGCTTCCAATGGGCTACTGCCCTCAGCTCTGAAAAAGCTGATTCTGTTATTACACACCTCTTAGAGGTGATGGCTGTTATGGGTATACCTAAAACAATAAAAACTGACAATGGTCCAGCATATGTCTCCAGTAAATTGGAACAATTCTTCAAATATTATAATATAAAACATGTAACTGGTATACCTTACAATCCCACAGGACAAGCAATAATTGAAAGATCTAACCGAACCTTAAAAGAGATGCTTCATAAACAGCCAGGGAAAACAAAGACACCTAGACACAGGTTACACAATGCTTTACTAACGTTGAATTTTCTTAATGCTGATGAAAAAGGACAAACTGCAGCAGAAAGACACTGGACTACAGAGAAGACTTCTGAACTGAACCAACCGGTGTATTTTAAGGATGTTATGACCTCAGTCTGGAAACCAGGATATGTGTTACGTTGGGGAAGGGGTTATGCTTTTGTTTCCACAGGAGAAGAAAAGGTTTGGGTTCCATCAAAATTAATTAAAATTCGATCAGAACAGAAAACATCTCAGGAGGAGGAAGATAACAGCCCATCTACAAATTCATAGTCCACAATGGGTAAAGTGACCTCCTAAAAGGAAAGAGAAGTGCTTTGTTTTTGTCCTCACAGGTAAACTCAGCAAAGAATACTGGACACATGGATTCCTGTAGAAGAATGAATAGCTACCCTGAGGACCATCAAACACACACTGTGTGGTATCAAAGTCTAAATCTCTCTATATTGCTTTTTCATAGTACACCTTTATCTTTATTTCTTCACATACCTCAGTTCCCATTCATTTAACTGAAACTGGCTTTGGAGTTGGATTGGCTCTCCTACTCTAAACCCAAGCATATTATTTAAATACAATTCAGAATTTCTGTATTATATCAAAGAGCCATTGATATAAGACAGAAGAAATAAAATGAGGGACTGTTATCTATGGATTTCTTTTTCTGAACAGTCTAATTTCCTCCAGGTTTTCCATCTTCCCTATTGTCACCTCTTCTGTATGCATACATATGAAAGTTAAAATATTTCTTTGTTAACAGTAATGTTTGAGTTTTCCAGAGAACAAGGGATTTCCTGACAGCAATCTTCAACTGCTTCTGAAAGAGAATGAGGATCCACTTCCTTGACTTCACCTGATTCGACTGGAGGCATCTGAATTGCCCCACATCATTGACTCCACCTGACAAGCACTATCCTGAAACTGGCTTGAAACTACATCACTCGACACAACTCCAGACCAAGGAACAGAAATAGCACATCTTCTACAATCTGACCAGAGCTTCAAGATAAGAGCTTCAATCAACACTAGAACCTCAGTCAGGAACTATCAATCCTGCCATACTGAGACTGTCTGATCTACTCAGATTTTGTTATACTAACATTTTCTTTTCACAGGTCCCCATGAGATTATCATCGTCCCATCTCAGCAGGAAGTAGTTTTGAGAATTCCACGCCCCCTCTCCCTACTATTGATATTATAAGATTTACACCTGTTAGTGTTAGTTTTCAATTATTTTAGAGTTGGGATTGGAAGGAGGTGTTCATATTTGGGTGTTTCTTTAAGATAAGTTTAGGTTTAGATAGAATAGATGTTTGATACATTTTGTTCATGGACACAAGTTAGTTGTCCTTTTTAGACTAAAAGGGAATTGTAGGAGGAAGTCTATGCCGCCATTAAACATGTGACTTACTAGAGGCGCATACAGATGAGGTAATAAAAGGGCGGTTTACCACACCGCTAACCACACCCACTTTAGGCAGGACTAAAGACGTATACGGCTGGACATAAAGACGTATACGTATGTAGGCAGAACTACGTCACTAGCCAAGCCCACTTTTGGGCATGGCTAGGGGCGTTACTGGGGAAGGCATAAAAGACAGCGCACAGGAAGTCTCGCTCTCTTTTCCTGGAGTTCGGCTTCCGGTCCAGTCGCTAGCTGAGATCTGCTGGGCTTCTCGGGGTTTGGTATCGTGTGAGTAATTTTCTAAATTAAATACTTAGCTTCCCTTTCAGTAACTGTGTGTCGCGTATCGTTACAGCGTCCGTAAAGCCAACACCTGAAAACTCTGTTGCTAGAGTGATTTATTCAAAATGTTTTGGAAGAATTGAGACATTAAAATCTTACATTTGAAAGGTTTATTAGTCAGGATTCTCTAGAAGAACAGAACTGATGGTATGAATATGTATGTATGTATGTATGTATGTATGTATGTATGTATATGGAGAGAGAAAAGGGGAATTATCAGAGTGGCTTCTTACAGGCTGTGATTCACCTAGTGCAATAATGACTCTCCACCAAGGAAAAGTCCTAGAATCCAGTAGTTGTTCGGTCCATGAGACTAGATGTCTCAGATGGTCTTTCACAGGAATCTTGAAGAAGCAGACGCTAACACCAGTGAAGGAATGGACTTGCCAGCAAGAGTAAGGACAAACAAGCCAATAGCTCTTCCTTCATCCATGTGCCTTATGTAGGCTGCCACCAGAAGGTGTGGCCCAGATTGAAAGTGGACCTTCCCAGTTCCAAAGATCTAGATTAAAAATTGATTGTCCCACTTCAAATGACTTAAGAAAAACCTCACAGGTGTACCCAGTCACTTTGGTTTTAGTTAATTCCAGATGACAACCAAGAATAGCCATCACAACCTAGGAAAATAATTATATGTCTGGGTAAAATGGGATATTAAGAAAAATATGAGAACATTATCAAATAAGAATCCATAAGATCACTAGAAACATTTAAAATAAAATGTATAATGAATGTATTGTGAGAGATGTAAAAATGAGTCACTTCAATGGCTGTCAGGAACAATTTTTTAAAAGGAAAAAAGTAAATAGAGGAATTATTTTAATGGTACATTGTCAGATTACAGGCCAAGAATGGAGGTGTGTGATAATTCTGAGTTATTATGAGAGAACACCAAGAAAACAAAACTACCATCTTGTGACCTCAACCTCTTCAAAACACAGACCTGTCCCCTTATTGTGTTTTCATGCTCCACCAGGTGTAGCATATAGGGTTGAGTTTACTTCAGCTGTTGCTACTTATGTTCCGTTATGGAAAAACAAGCTAGGCTTCTCCTTGTGATTATATACAGCTTGAACTCATGAGAATTTCACTCAAATGATTCTTCTTAACCCTCAAGAGTACAAATGCTCTGATGCTCTGAATAAAGTCAGCTATTGCATGAGACTTTAGTCCACCTCATTTGTACGTCCTACTCCCCCAGGTTTATGCTGTCAACTAGAGTGGTAAACAGTGCTTAACTTTCCTAAAAATACAGGTGAGTTTTCTGCATGTCACTCAAGCTGTAAAAATTTCTTTAAATGATGCCCAGTATCCAAACAGTTCTACTTAAACAGTTTCATGATCTGAGACACTCAGACATTTTAAAATTCAACTTTTGCCAAAGTGATTTATGATTTTGAAGCACTTATGTCAATTTGATTTATGTTTCTGTCTCTGCCTGTGGTATGTGTACTTAACCTAACTGAGTTTCTCTTAAGAAACAAGGAGCCACAGAGACAGGCATAGTACACTTCTCAATGGACCATTAGCAGAAAATTTAGAAACTGTCCTCTGCTCCCTGTGGTTCCTAAGCTCCACAAAACGTGCACATTAGAGCACCAGACACAGATTAGGCAGTGAAGTCACTTACAACACGCAGGTCCATCCTGTGTTTTTGGGGAAGGTGGTATAAAATTCCTTTGCATAGATGTTTATGGGACAGCTAGTGCAAGAGAGGAGCTGGAAAGGTGACTCAGCAGTTAGAAGTACTTCTTCCTCCTGCAGAGCACCCGAGTTTAGTTCCCAATATATGGTGACTCACAATCATATGTAACTTCAAATTCGGAGAATTTTTCAAAAATTAAAGACTGACTAGATGAGGAAACCACTTAAAATTCATCAGCAAGTGAAAGCCCAATCCTAACTAACTTGTCTTTCACAAAGCCTTTGTGGCAATCAATACCTTTCCACTTGTACAGAGAGGTTTCTCTTGTCTCAGAAGATACAGTTGAGGTTGGAACAGTGACTCAAGACCTAAGAGTGTTTGTCCCTCTTGAAGAGTACCTGAGCTTGATTTCCCCACCACCTACATCAGGAGACTCACAATTGCCTATAACTCCAGCTTCAAGGGAATCTTGTTTCTGCCTATCACAGTGGTATGCGCATACCCATGTACATACACTTAATTACAGTTAAAAAATCCTTAAGAAAAGTCGAAACTGTTATCAAGATTTGGGAGAGAAGAAACATAGGAAGCAAATGCTGAATGATCAATATTCAAAGAAAAAAGTTACTAATCCACAGATAAAAATATTGAATACCTCTCGAGCTTTGCAATCATTTTTTAATATATTTTTAAGCAGTCCACCCTTTAAGGAGCAAATTCATGATTTTACCATTACTAACTGTCATCTGAGATGAGGAGTGTTATTTTCCACAGTCATAATAGTCCATTTTCAAATATATTTTTAAAAGTCTTACCATCACTAAAATGTCGCTCTTAAAATTTTCTATTCTTTTGCTAGTTCTTTAATGGACTCAGTTTCTATAACACTAAAATGAAAAGTGAAGAACGTAACAGACTGTAGGCATCTCCAGAGGAAGTTGGTGTTTTCCTGGAACATCACAATGACTAGGCTGCTATGCTGGTCCTTTGTTGGTTTTATGTCTAAAGTATTTGTAGAAAATATTACCTCTCTAAATGTTGTTTTAAGGTTTCTGTAAATTGTCACTGGTACTCTGTCCCAGGAAAGCACCAAAAGTTACTCTAAAGGACATATTTACAAGTTTTTTTTAGAAAACTGTCTCTACTATCTACAGAAAACAATATACAACCAGACTTCTACATCCAATGGTTCTACATCTGCAGAGTCAATCAAACATGGATTAAATTTTTCAAGGCAAAAAAAAATCCTGTCTCTTTCTTTGTTGTTAGAATCTATGCAATACAGTATAAGCACCAATCATATGGCATTTACTTATTTGTTTGTGTTGCTGATTATATGTAAACATCTATAATTTTTGCATCAAAAAAGAGGTTAATTCCCTAAGTACACCAAGAAATAGGCATCTGACCTGCTACCCATGATAGAAAAAATATCATCTAGGTAGAGCCTGATGTACAAAATAAGGCCATAAAATTCCACTAAAGGACATATTTCTTTGTGTCAATTCCTTTGGACCCAATCATTTTCTTCTCTCTGGTTAGAAATACTCAAATGAGGCACTCAGAGACCTATGAAATCTTACTCTCTGAAGAACTTTATTCAAGAAAGTCATCTTAGCTTGCCCAAGTTTCTGAGCCGTTCACTAAAGACAGTACCCAGTGAACAACAATTACCTAATCTCTCCCTTGAATTTTATAGACATGAAATGCCCAACCATAGAAGATGCTTCTGTTGTCTTCAGGGGATTTCTGGCAATCTAGACTCTTGTTTGTAGCCTTCCATATTATGGTAGAGTTAATCTGAAGCACTCTATGCTTCTCTCCCAGTGCGATATAATCCTACAGTACCAGAAGCAACACTATGTCATGTAAGGTCAATGTATCTTTAACTGAAGATATTAAAGCTAATGAAACTCCCTCAGAAGCCAGGTGACTCATCTCTCACCTCTAGGACACTACACACACAGACCAATTATGTCTTAGCAGAATGACAAAATATGACAGATTCTATGTACTATTTTGAAACAGTGCCAAAGTTCTGCCTACCCATGTCTCCCATACCATGTCTTTGACTCCTCTCTGTTCTTACTATTATGCTTCAGTAAACGTGTATACCATCCACTGGGGTGGCAAGGGAAGAAAGCAGCTAAGGGCTTTGAAACATAAAACTGTGTTATTGTAACTATTATATATAATTTCATGTTACATAAATGAATGTAGTCATTTATTTAGTTGTATTTATCAAGGCCTTTTCCTATGACCTTTTTCAGGTCATTCAATGTGCCAGAAAAGAGGAAGATTAAGAATGGGTTTCAGACACTACAAATAGATCCATGTCTATCACCATGCACAAAACTTAAGTCCAAATGGATCAAAGGCTTCAACATAAATCCAGCCATACTAAACTTCTTAGAAGAGAAAGTGGGAGATACCCTTGAACAAATTGGTACAGGAGACAGCTTCCTGAACATAACACCAGTGGCACAGACACTGAGATCAACAATTAATAAATGGAACCTCCTGAAACTGAGAAGCTTCTGTAAGGCAAAGGACACAGTCAATAAGACAAAACAGCAACCCAGAGGATGAGAAAAGGTATTCACCAACCCCACATCTGACAGAGGGCTTATCTCCCAAATTTACAAAGAACTCAAGAAGCTAGTCTACAAAACACCAAATAAAAAGTGGGGTATGGAACTAAATAGAGAATCCTCAATAGAGGAGTCTAAAATGGCTGAGAGACAGTTAAGAAAGTGTTCAACATTCATAGCTATCAGGTAAATGCAAATCAAAACAACTCTGAGATACCATCTTACTCCTGTCCACCTGTCCAACTGGCTAAAATAAAAAACACCAATGACAGTTTATGCTGGAGAAAATGTGGAGAAAGGGAAACACTCCTTCACTGCTGGTGGGAGTGCCGACTTGTACAGCCACTTTGGAAATCAGTATGGATATTCTTCAGGAAAATGGGAATCAGTCTACCATAAGATCCAGCAATTCCACTCTTAGGCATATACCCAAAAGATGTACTTTCATACAACAAGGACATCTGTTCCACTGTGTTCAAAGCAGCATTATTTGTAATAGCCAGAACCTGGAAGCAACCTAGATGCCCCACAACTGAAGAGATAGAGAAAATGTGGTACATTTACACAATAGAGAACTACTCAATGGATAAAAACAATGGAATCTTGAAATTCACAGGCAAATGGAAGGAACGAAAAGAAACCATCCTGGTTAAGGCAACCCAGTCAAAAAGGACAAACATGATATGTACTCATATATATATATATATATATATATATATATATATATATATGTATGAATTTTTGACATAGAGCAAAGGATTGCCAGCCTATATTACATACCACCAAAGAAGCTAAGAAACCAGGAGAACCCTAAGAGAGACATACATGGTCCCCCAGAAAAGGGGAAAGGGACAAGATCTCCTAAGATAATTGGGAGAATGGGGGAGGGGAGCAGAAGCTAGAAGTAAGAGAAGGGGAGAAGAGGATATGAAGGAACAGGAAGGTTGAATTGGGGAAGAATAGAGGAGAGCAAGATCATAGATACCATAACAGAGGGAGTTACAGGTTTAAAGAGAAATCTGGCACTAGGGAAATGTCCAGAGATATGCAAGGATGACCCCAACTAACAATCTAAGAAATAGTGGAGAGGCTACCTTAGATGCCTTTCCCTGATAATGAGATATGTGACTACCTTATATGCCATCCTAGAGCCTTCATACAGCAGTTGATGGAAGTAGACACAGACACCCACAGCTGATGGAAGTAGAAACAGAACACAATTGCAGAGAGGGAGGAGTGATGAGCAAAGAGGTCAAGACCAGGCTGGTGAAACCCACAGAAACAGCTGACCTGAACAAGTGGGTGCTCATGGATCCCAGACTGATAGCTGGGAAGCCAGCATAGGATTTATCCAGCCCCCCTGAACATAAGTGTCAGTGAAGTGACCTTGGAAATCTATGGGGTCTCTGGTAGTAGATCAGTATTTATCCCTAGTATAGGAATGGACTTTGGGGTCCAACTCCACATAGAGGGAAGTTCTCTCAGCCTAGACACACAGGGGAGGTCTTAGATCCTGCCCCAAATGATGTGACAGACTTTGAAGATCCCCTATGGAAAGCCTCACCCTCCCTGGGTGCAGAAAGAGGATGGGATAGAGAGTTAGTAGGGGGTGGAGGAGGAGGGGAGGGAGAGGGAACTGGGATTGACAAGTACAGCAATCTTGTTTCTAATTTAAATTTGAAAAACTGGGAAAAAAGAGAACATGTTTCAGAGACTTCCAACATCCTCAAGAACAGCTGAAGTACCTTCTGGTGTCACTGCAAGCCTGATTATCCTGGTCAGAAAGGACTTCTCCAAAAGAGTGAAAGACTCATACTCTACATGATGTTTCCCTTTGCTCATGAAGCCTGACACTTCAATGCTATATTGCAAACTAAAAATTATAATAGCACTGAACTGATGGTAAGAAAATTTTCCAAATGCAGCAAACATGCTGTGAAAAAAGAAAGAAAAGGAAACAACAGAGTTGCTGATGTAATATTTGTAACAAATGGTACTACATATGAAAGCCATAAGGCAGCAGTAATGCTTGAGACAGCTTCCAAAGACTCAAGCAGTTGTTCTAATACTAGCTACTAAACTCCCATAAACTACAACAATTCATGGTGGCCTTTGGCCGTAAACCAAGCACACTCGTTTGTTCTACCCTTTATTCCAATAGCCTATCCTTTACAGCCAGATTATAAATTTCCCCATTTATAAAATTAAATTAGACATAAGCTTTAGTCACAGACACAATGGAATACAAATCAGGCATTGAAAAAGAAAAGACAATGATAAGGGTGAGCTACTTTGTCCAGATAAACCATCAAAATCATCATTCCTTATGATGCAAGTCTTAGATTAACCTATTTCTGGAAATTGGAGGAAGTTGGCAAACATAGGCAAACCACTATTTGTCTCATAGTAAGTAAAACTTTATATTGCCAATGTCTCATAAGTAAAACTTTATATTGCCAATGTCTCATAGTAAGTAAAACTTTATATTGCCAATAGGGGTTTAAACATAGGATCTATTTTTTCATAAAGATAGTAGCTGGTGGCCTGATATAAACAACATTACAAGAGGAATTTCACCGTGGAATATGCTGTAAGGACCCCCATGGAGATGATCACAATCACTTGTCATGACTGTGCATAGTGCAAATTACTCACAAGCACTAAGCTTGCTTTATTTCCTCTCTTTTGTTTGGGAACAGAGTGAACCAGTAAAAATACTCATATATTTGTTAATGAAACCTAACCAGAATATACTTAGAAATGCACCCTTATCTGATATATTTACCTTTAGAAATAATAGGCATGGAATTACTGAAGCAAGTTATAAGGGCCAAACAATTCTCATTTAGTATTTATATGCCAAATGTACATTGATATACTAAGGCACATGTAACTGTGTGCTCTAAATAGCTATGCAAAATTAATTTTAATTAGGAGATATCTACAGATGACAATACAGATCAAGCAATACATAGCATTCTTCTAAAATACACAGATTTACTTCATCATTTATTATATTTATTTCAAAATCATTCAGTTTTCTTATCTTCTTATCTTGAGTGCAAATACTGCCTGAAATGAAGGATTTGGTTATGTTATAAAATGACTCTTCTATCCTTTTCAAAAGTATTACATCATTTCTTTCCAAGATAAAAAAGAGTGTATAATATAAATTCAAATGATACATAGGAGTTGCTCAAGTTCACGTTATCTTTAGTAAGAAAGCATTTGAATATTTTAATCACAAAAGTATATTGATATAAATATATTAGAGATATATCACTATGTAATTAAATCAGCAGAGAAAAAAGAAAAGCTTCTGTGGATGAGGCCTGAAGATGTTGCCTTGCTGGGTGACTCTGGTTCAGGCTGTTTTGGAAATGCAGTCAACAACATCTGGGTCTGTGTTGTCATTATACTGAAGGAGGAGCTATATTCAAGGAGGTTATGTGGCAGTTGGCTAGCCTTTGAAGACCCAAATCCAAGCTCACTCACCCGGTTCTATCCATAGGTCAGCCTCACAACACAGCAACTGGTTTTCTCCTCACAGTAACTGGTCCAAGAAGGAGCTAAACTAAAAATGGAAGTTAGAATTCTTTAACTCTATTCTGTCTGTGAGCAGTGAGAAGTCCAATTTACCCTCCAGGCAGGAGATGTGTGACAGTCAGGTGACCAGAGCTTGGTGGGTTTCACACCCATGTATTAAGACAGTCAGCAAGACAAAAAAGTAACCCAAAGATTGGGAAAAGATATTCACTAACCCTACATCTGATAGAGGGCTGATCTCCAAAATTTACAAAGAACTCAAGAAGCAAGTCTCCAAAACACCAAAGGATCCAATCAAAAAGTGGGATACAGAACTAAATAGAGAATTCTCAGTAGAGGAGTCTAAAATGGCTGAGAGACACTTAAGAAAGTGCTCAACATACCTAGCCATCTTGGAAATGCAAATCAAAACAACTCTGAGATATCATCTTACACCTGTCAGAATGGCTAAAATCAAAAACACCAATGACAGTTTATGCTGGAGAGGATGTGAAGAAAGGGGAACATTCTTTCACTGCTGGTGAGAGTGCTGACTGGTAGAGACACTTTGGAAATCAGTATGGAGATTCCTCAGGAAAATGGGAATCAGTCTACCACAAGACCCAGCAATTCCACTCTTAGGCATATATCCAAAAGATGCACATTCATATAACAAGGATGTTTGTTCACTATGTTCATAGCAGCATGATTTGTAATAGCAAGAACCTGGAAGCAACCTAGATGTCCCTCAACCGAAGAGTGGATAGAGAAAATGTGGTACATTTACACAATGGATTACTATTCAGAGGAAAAAAACAATGGAATCTTGAAATTTGCAGGCAAATGAATGGCACTAGAAGAAACCATCCTGAGTGAGGTAACTCAGTCACAAAAGAAAAAAAACAAACATGGTAGGTACTCACTCATTTTAGACATGAATCAGGGGAGTGCCAGCATACAATCCCACTGCCAGAGAGTTTGGGAAACAGAACCTTCATCCAGTGACTGATGAAAGCAGAGGTAGATACCCACAGACAAACACTGAACTGAACTCCTGGAATCCAGTGTCAGAGAGAACTGATGGGCAAAGGAGTTAAGACTGGGCTGGTTTAACCCACAGAAACAGTTGACCTGAACAAGGGGGAGCTCTTGGACCACAGATTGATGGCTGTGTGGAAAGCATGGGACTGACCCAGACACCTTGAATGTGGGTGTCAGTGAGGAGGCCTAGGTAATCTATGGGGCCTTGGGTGGTATTTATCCCTGGAGTCCAAATAGACTTTGAGTGCCTATCCCACAATGAGGGATGCTCTCTCAGCCTGGACTCTTGAAGGAGGGCCTAGACCCTACCCTGGATGACATGACAGGCTCTGGAGATCCACCATGGAGGGTCTCACTCTACCTGGAGATCAGAGTGGAGACTAGGTGGGGGACTGGGTGGCCTGGTGGTGAGGAGGGGAGGGAAACGGAGCTGGGATTGACATGTGAAACAAACTTGTTTCTAACTTAAATTTTAAAAAGGAAAAAAATACAACTTTATGCGTCCATTTTGCTTAATCAATCATGTTTTTATACTTCATATTCAGTTCAAACTGTCTGTGTCAATGTGACATCTGGCTAATTCAATTGTTTGCATGTGTTTAACTGAATGTTCCCCTAAGCAGATATGTATATACACTGCCGTATCCCTCTGTGCTGGTGTTGGTTGATTTTGTCATTTTAATTCATCTAAACTTGGGTAGAAAGTCTCAATAAGGAATTTTCACTGTTGGGTAGGCCTGTAGGCATGTCTATGAGAAATTGTCTTGGTTACTTTAATTAATGTGGGAAAAACTAGCCCATTGTGGACAGCCTCATTCCCTGGGTTTGAATCCTAGACTGTATAAAAGTAGCAAGAATGTGAGCCAAGGCCAACACGCACACATTCATTCTTTCTCTGCTGTTGCTTGTGAATGTAAGTAGCTGTTTCAAGTCCCAGAGTGTACTCTAACCTGGAATTCTACCCTGTCTTCCCTACACAACTTTTATGGGAGTTTCTATCAAAGCAATAAGAAACGACACAACCACCACACTGTTTTAGTAGGGGGTGATTTGCTTGAATTTTACAGGTTCACAGCCAGAGAGGAGCCTGGCTCCAGATGAACCTGTGCTGAGTCTCACCCATTTTACTTTAGATGAGACTTTTTGAGTTTACGCTAAAATGAATTTAAGACATTGTGATCTATTAAGACAGAATGAATGGGACATGAAGCCAAGATATAGAGGTATAGAAAATTGATTTTAACATTTGCTTCCTCCCAAACTACGCTGAAATTTTATTGATATTTTAAGAAGTTTTTCGTCACTGAGTTCCAATTCTTATGAATAAATTAATATCACTATTATTAGATGAATTCTCCTGTTACTAGCTGTATTTTCTACTTTTCTTGTTGATGGATACAACGCTCTGACCAAAAAGCCTTAAAGGAAAAAGGTTCTTTTTCTCACAGTAAGACGGGAAATCAAGTGGCAGTGGCTTGAGGCAGCTGATCACTTGGAATCTACAGTCAGAGAGCAGAGTGCAGTGAGTGCTCATACTCATCCCACCATGGCCTTTCTGTATAAAATCCCCAACACCCATTACTGAAGTGCACTTCCTGGGTAACTCCAGACCTTATCAAGTGGACAACAGAGGTTCATCATCTTAAGAACTCTCATTCTACCTCTGCCTTTCTGATGCAGGAAGAACCTGTAGACTACAGCATGGACATGTTTCTCATTGTCACTCATTCTATGATAATCTTCATAGCACAAAAGAATCCAGATAAACAGCATTAACTGAAGTTAGTTAGCCACATTAGAAAGTTGAGGACTAGGATATTTCAAGGCAAAATCCAGCAATGAGGGATAATAGTCTAGAAAAATCTGAGCCATGAACTTGATTAATTATGAATTATATACTAATGAATTTTCAAAAAATTGTGTTTGGTTTTATCTCGGGTAAATATTTGTTACAGAAAGCAAGACAAACAGAAAAACTCCATGACATACCTTATAACATACTCACTTTGGTGTCTATTTTCTGTTTTATGTTACAAACACAAGAAAGGGTCTATGGATAGAACGCCTTGGGCTGAGAGTGACATGTGCCTTATTGGCACTTATCAAAATCGAATTAGTAAAATTCCACTATGGCAAAGGAAAAGGGGGGAAGTTGGATGTTTTAAAATCAACTTGGTAAAAGAGAGAGTTACAACTTTGTAGTTATAAAGATATTTAATGGGTAACAAATGGAAACAGCTTCAAAACCACCCTACACATACTGTCTAAAAATGTCTCCATATTTCATTTATTTTAGTGTTCTTTTCAGTATGCATGCTTGAGTGAATATCATCAATTTGGTGAGTAAAAAGTTTGATAAAACCAATTCTTGTATCACCAAGATACATCCACAGTTTTGCTTTGGGCTTATAATTAAATGAACCACAAAACTCTCATTTATTAAAATTCATTGCATAGTTTCCAACAGAAAATATATTCATGCTCAAAGGCAGCAAGGAGCTATTATAAATGATATTGAACTGAAATTTGTATTATTTTTACCCCAGAAAAACAGTAGGTGTAAGTGAAATCTATATTTTCTTCACTATATTCCAAGTCATGTCTAAGGGGACCAAGTTAATAATAAAGTTAATGGAAAGTATTTTTGATAGTGTGTGGTGATAAAATATGAATAACATTTTAAATGTAGTTTTACATCATTGACATCAAGTACCTGTGAGCATACACTAGCCTTAGATTCTATTACGAATATCATCCTTTCTAGTAGGCCCACCTCTTTGAATTGATTCATTTATTCTACTCAATTATTTGTCAGTATTTCCTAGTATGCATCACCATCTCAATTCATCCCCTGAGCTTTAGAACTTCTCCTACTGTGCCACCACTTCTGCTGCTTTCTATCTGGGACTAAACCCTCTAGCTTCTGCCTGAAGACTACCTCTCTTCCACCTGTGGTATATTCACAAGACTGGAGCTGAGAGATTCTAGAGGCTTTGGGGGCTGTTGAATTTTGCAGGATCCTAACCTGAGAGCTAAGATCACGGGAAACAGGAGGTGAGGGCCCTGACAAACTCATTGACATCTCACATTTCCTGTGTCTATATATGAGTAGATGGCGGTGGCATCTTATTATCACATCAGAAAATACACAGCATAACATCATTTGTCCATCCTGAGGCTAGCCTTTGGGGATCATTAGAATTAGATCCTCATAACATGGGGCTATTGGGTCAGGCTCCAAGCAGTCAATATCTGGTTGTTAGAGAGTAAGAGATACTCCTTATTGTCCTTGGCGTTTCATTTAGAGGACTCTTGTCTCTACAAGAGACAAAAATTACTTTATTCTTTTAAAGGGCTACATGTGAATTGTACTACTGACTCCTGTAATCTATCATTGTCCCTCTTTGTTTCATTTTTAATTTTTACATAAAGCACAGAAAAAAAGAGAATGTACATCTTTATGAAATCTTTCTCTGATGACATTTTCATGGTGACTAATTTCTCAAGGTGAGACTGATAGAATGAGTTTTGCTAGGTGGCTCATTAAATAGTAGATGACTAGACGGTCAGTGAGAATGGGTTCCTCCCTCATAATCAGCAGTCTATAAAACCAGGAAATGAAACTGCATGATCTGAGTTATTATATAACTCTAGAGGTTCTATTGTCCAGTGTTTCCATCAAATGAACTGGAGGCTAAAATTGGAGAAGATAGTTCTATTTCATTCCAAGCTTGGAACAATAGGTCAAAGACATCTCAAAAACGAATTAATTATTAATTAATTAATAAGGAATGGAAGGAATGGAATGTGAGGGATACATAGAAAGAGGAAAAGAGGGAGAGAGGATAGGAAAGCTGTTCCCAATTTTCCAAAAGGGAAAGATCTCAGAGATTTTACGATACTATGGATAGAATATTCCCGTGCTTAGCACAATTCATTGGCCTTGGACATGTTGTTCCACCAGCAGAGCTTTAGGTAAACTTGCTCTTTCCTTGAAAACTAGTTTCAGGATTGGAGAGGTGGTTCAGCAGTTAAGAGGAATTGCTGTTCTTCCTGAGGGCCTGGAACTCAATTCCCAGACCCCATGTTGGCAGTTTACAACTGTTTGTAACTCTGGCTCAGGGGATCTAATTCCTTCCTTGGACCTGTGGGTATCCACACTCCAGTGACTATCCTCATAGAGACACACACATAAAAATAAAGCTTAAAAAAGGAAAGGTAGCTTCAGCTCTGCCTTAGTCATTATTCTATTGCTGTGAAGAGATGCTATGACCAATAAATCTCTTATATAAGAAAGCATTTAATTGGGGATTGCTTTCAGTTTCAGAATTTAGTCCATTGTTGTCATGGCAGGGAACATGGCATACTACCATGCAGGCAGGCATGGTGCTGGAGAGGTTGAGAGTTCTACATTCAGACGCCCAGGCAGTAGGAAGAGATAGACACTGGGCCTAGTTTGAGCATCTGAAACCCCAAAGCCCATCTTCCAACAAGGCCATGCCTCCTAATCCCTTTCATGCACCCAAGAAGCACCACTCCCTAAGGAATATACTATTCAAGCCACCATAAGACCCAACACCTTTGCTCCTATTAACAGACTAAATGAAATGGTGAGAGACAGTGATTGGTAAAGGAAGAGGGACACAAGACAAATATCTTTTGTCAGACTTGGAAAACCATATAAAGTGGGTGGAGAAAACATCACAATTACTTCTCCAAATTTCCGATGTAATGTGTGAGAATGGCTACAAGCTAAACAAAAGGGAAGAAGATGGAGGTGCTGAGCTTTTGTTGATATACTTCAAAGAAAGGCTATTTCTTCCTGGTAAAGCTTGGCTATTTTTATGAATTCATTTTATCCTATCATCTATCTTCTTTTTAAAGTGCTCTGTTACATGAATAATGGTCAAAAGAATGGGACCTGAGTTGTATCTCTGACCCTGAATAGAAACATGACATTCTGAACTTCTGAAGAGTCCATGAGTTCACAAGATTACTATCTAGGAGGAGGCTTTAATATCACTCTCCTATGAAAGTCAACCCAAATGGACCTCAGCAGGAAAATACTTCTCAAGAAAGCTATTTTTCCCAGAGATTTTTGCAATAGATAAAACCTCCTTTAAAATGCACTTAACCACAGTGGTCTCCCCAGCTGTGGTCTCCTCTGACTCCTAGACTGATTTCACCTGTAATGGTCCCTCTGGAAGGCATCAACTCTCACCTCTGAAGATGTTCCACACTATCTTGTAATAAACTCCACCTGTCTGCCTTCTACAGCGCATGAATGTAGAAACAGATGAACTCATTTGTGTCTCTTCAATGTCAGAAAAGTGATTAACATTAAATTAACCAACTTCAAGGGTTTCATTGGCAGCATTTGATAGGTACTTTACTTTCCTTGATAGTCCTGGTTATCTACCAATGTCTACTTTCAAAGTGCACATCACAGAGTAAATCTGAACCTATATGTATATCTACATAAAGAGTAAATAGAGTTTAGAGGTTGCAGAAGTTTAAGAGATTACAAAAGTCATAAAAGAAGGGAAACTAAGAGAAATTCAAAGACATCTGTGGGAAGTGAGATAGCATACTTGGGAAGAGACAGCTGCTGTTGTCGGCTACAAGATCAAAGTTGAGTCCAGCTACAGAAGTGAGATGGCAAAACATAGTCTATAGAAATGAATGATGGATAGATGGATAGTAGGTCCAGATAGGTGAGCAAGGAAAGGGGAGTTTATAATCCAAGCAGGCTATGTCAGCAACAAGGACTGAGCTGAGACAAAATTCTTTAGAGAGTTTAGAATTACTTGCCTGTTAGTGCTTGCATCCAACCAGATAGGAACTTTCACATCAGTGATACATGTCCACTCTTTACAGGGTCGTGATGAAGGAGTCATAACCTTTCCTCAGTCTTGTAGGTCATCAGTAAATTCTCAGGTCTGATTTTTCTGATACAATTTTTAAGCACTCATGAGGCCAGGCTATCCCAACTCACCTTAATAATTTATAAGGTGGCACCCTTTCTGATCTCAGAAATGAATAATTTATCAATCCATACCATGTGAGTAGTATTAAAGTCGTTCAGTCTACTCAGGTACTCAGGCCCAGAGTCATGCTCCATATTTAAAATGTAATCAAAAGCTGCTTACACAATGAATTCTTTCTGAGCAAGCCTCAGTTTGAAAACATATATGGTTTGAATACTGTGGAATAACATGCCAGATCTCAACACTAGGAACTATGATCATCAACCCTGAATTCTATTGACAGTGATCACAAGACTAGAGAGCAGTGATAACTTTTGGATAGAATTTTTGGAAACAGTGATGTGAATGAGTGTAATTCAGGGAACTAGGTGCCATCTAGAGCCAGTGCTTTCCTGAGTTTGCTTCCTTCCCCCAAGAAGAAAAAAGAAACGCGGACAAATAGTGAGCAGAGAACTTACAGATTTATTAAGGAAAGGTGAGACAGAATACTCAAGTCCAGAAGTGATTCCAAGAGAAGACCACCAACCCGCCTTCCTGCCCAGTGGCCTTTTACTATTCTGATGGTGGCAACTGGATAGACACTGGGGAAAGCTTTACTGATATCGACCATTTCTTTAGTGACTTGTGATCCAAGCCATTGATTCTTACACATCCTTTGGGTGCCTTCTGTTTATAATTAGATAGGTAATAATATATTACCTTTGCAATCAGAGGAGTGGTCACACATCATGGTCACATTTGTCTATTTCTATTCCAGCTCATTTTACTTGTTTTTTAGGGTGTCGATGATTCCCTTCCCTTTCCAGGCTATATGCAGTTTATAATCTATCATGGGCCTATGGAGAGACAACTCCTGTCTCAACAGTATTTGCACTTCCTCCTTCCTCTGTAGATTCCCACAGTATTCACGTAATAGTCTAAGACATGATGGACATTAAATTGTGTTATTCACTCCAGCTAATTGAGAGGTTCACTATTCTAAATACACAACTTATGTGTGTATGTGGTGGAGAAATATGCATGCCTATATGTTATTTGCATGTACACATGTATAAGCAGGTATAAATGGACATGTGCATACCTGCATTTGTAGGCCAGAGATTGATATGGTGTATCTGCCTTTATTGTTCTCTATCTTGTACTTTGAGACAAAGACTCTCCCTGCACCTGGAGCTCACCAATCTGGCATGATTAGACAACCTTTGAGCAACAAGGATCTGCCTGTCTCTGCTACCCTATGTACACCACCACACTTGCCTATTTATTCAAGTTCTAGACATGTGAACTTCAGTCCTCTGTCTACACATCAGGTGTTTTACTGACTGGGTCACCTCCCCTCCCCACAAATGCACACACAGTTCTCTAGAACTGGGTTTTGTAAATAACACCATTGATGAAAAATATAGCTCTCACCTCTAAGGGAATAACAGTTAATTCTATAGCTAAATATGAGTGATCATGGATCAAGGATAAGGATTCAGGTCAACTCAAACATAATGTTCCAATCTGGTAATACGAAGTTTTGTAGCAACTGTTCAAAAAAGTCATAAATTAAGACACCTTTTAAATATGTTGGGGAAACATAAGGAAGGTAGGTAACAGCAAAGAGAAAAATGTCTGTTATCCTGGTAGCATTCACATTCTCTAGATTGATGTATTGATGCCAGCACATTAGAAGAAAATGTGACTCACAGTCACAAGGACAGATGTGTGCATCAGTGCATACACAGAGGTGGGCAATAAATGGCTATTAAGAAGCCTAAAGAAGTCCAAGATAACTTGGTTCCAGTTCTACAACTTCCACAGTCCACAGCGTCAAAAGCTCTCATTGGTCAATCAGCCATGTAGAAATTTTAGCATGGGCACAGCTATTATTTTTATGTGAATTTCAGATCATACCATTAACAAATAAAATTGACTGACCATTTTTTTCTATAACATTAGGTTCTACTTGGTCATCTCAGGATTTGATCAGAGTATCTCTTACCAAATATAACTTTGTATTGTCAGTGTGTGTGTGTGTGTGTGTGTGTGTGTGTGTGTGTGTGTGCATTTAACACTGTTACAAAGAAATAATTGCCTGACATTGTCACCAAGATATTCCTTGTTTTAATAAAGCCTCTTCCTCTAGGCATAATGTACCATTGCCATTATGGAGCAGAGATGAACTTCGCAGATAGTGATGGAAATGGAGTTAGAGCCATATAGTGGCAGCTGATGTCTATGGGAATAGCAATAAGGCTACTACCAATCACTACTAGAGAGAGGGGAGAAAGGTCACAGAACCATCACTTGACATTGCTGCCATTACTCTCTTCTGCCCCCTAGGCTACTGTGATTTTAGAGAGATGCTGAAGTAATATAAGAGGTGGGAGTTTAACTAGAATGGAATTCCATGATGCAATCTTTGTGAAATTTTTCAAATAACAAGGTGAGCCTTTTCAATGACACAATTGTTAAGAGTTTCCTCTACTTCTGTAAGTAATCCCCCAGTCATATTTCTCTGAGTTCATTTGATCACCAAACTGGGTTTGGTTGGAGGCCTTGTCTGTCTTTCATCAATGCTCTATTTGGGGTGAATAAATATGTGTTCCTATCTCCCCTGAAAAGACTATGCAATCAACCCATTATTTGTTTTCTATATTCAAACCTACAGAAAAATGTGTCATATACTGAGTAAGTGCACTAAAATAATAATATCCCGAGGCAGCTAAACTATCAACAAAACATATAGCCCTGCCACTGTTTTCTTACATCTTTCTCTATTTGTAAAAGTAAGGTTATGAAATAGGCAAACTCAAGGGTCTTTCGCTGTTCTAGAATTCTCTACTATAATTCTCATCAATCAAGACAGCACTGCAATGTTATTTAGCATTTTCTAATTCCATTCAGAGTCTATAAAACTGTAGATAATTTTGAATACATTCTCTGCAGTTTGTAAAGAGTAAACATGTGTACACTAATTCCACTGGGCCCAGTTGTGTAGCATCTCCAAGAGAATGGTCCTAGGCAGCATTCTGTAGCGTTGAATATGACTGTCTTGCTTAGTTGCCTATGAGTGTGGCTGCCTTTCTGTGACCAAACATGGTTCTGTCCCTGTATCATGAATTCACAAGGACTACAGTCAGCTTTCTTTTACCCTTTCACCATTTTCTCTTTGTTCTTTTTTCGATCACTACAGTCATTGGCCACCCTGTGGACAGTAGATTAGAAGAACTTCAGAGAGCCTGATTTATAGTATATTTAATGTTACAGTTATATTCTTTTTTCATATTACATTAATTAGTACATTCCTTATATCTAAAATATTAAGTGACCAAAATTTCCACTGGAAGGCCTAGAAGATTTTAATATATTTCTATTATTTTATTTCTTTACACCCCTTTTTAAATCATATTTTTAATTCTTTGAGAATTTTGTGTATGTATTAAAACAGATTCACTAGCTAACCTTCCCAAGCTGTTTCCTCAGGGATTGGATTGCTCTAATGAACTATGACTATGGGCATTGCACCTTTTGGATTTCTTTAAACTCAAACTGAATATAACCTAGCACGTGATCCAAGGAAAGAAAGCGAATGAAGACAGAAGAAAAGAACAGAAAGAACAACTCTAGACCTTGGTTCTCAACCTGTGGGTTACAATGCCTTTAAACACTTTGGGGGTAAAATGACCCTTTTATCGGGGTCATCTAAGACCCTTGGGAAATACAGATATTTGTATAATAATTCATAACCATAACAAATTACAGTTATGAAGTAGCTACAAAAATAATTTTCTGGTTGGGGGTCACTACAGCATGAGGAACTGTATTAAAGGGTCGCACGCAGCATTAGGAAAGTTAAGAACCAGTGCTCTAGAGTGTTTTCAAAATTTCCTGAAGTTGGATTTGTGTGGTGTCTTCTTTCCTGAGTAACTCCCCTTCAATTGATTTTTCTACTGAAACAGCTCAAAGGTGCCAAACTACCTGTTCTGGGAACAGTTACACATGATTGTAAATCATCTTATTAAACCTTTTTAGAATTCTTGTAATCTGGGTCGCCTCTTTTCTCTTAGTTCCTACAGTAATAGCAATATGTTGTAAGAAGAAGAAATAAGTGTTAATATTCCTCAAAAGGTCTCCATGGAAATCTTTCACTGTTTGAGTAAGGATACCTCCTGCCTCTTCTGTACTGCATCTAAGAGGAGAACCTGTAACTCAAGCCCAGAGCAGGGCAGCCTACATTTCTCTATGGTACCTTGGGTCACTTTCTAATTTGCAAGATAAAGACCATAGCTCTTACTTTCGTTCAGGACTTCATATAAACCAACTCAAGTTACTCAGGACAAGACCCTTTAATAAAGGAAACTCAGTGGCTGCTTTAGAAGTCAAAGAGAATGACTATCAAAAGGTAAAATAGTTGCCTTTATTCCTTGGGTCTTGCGTAACTCATTGTGGTTTTCTTTTCTATTTAATGTCACTGTAAGTACAATAAAGCTAAAAACGTAAACTATAAACAACATCTTTACCATTAATCTCTCAATTATACAACTCAAACACACTGAAATTGCATATAATTCTTGCTATGTAACTTGCACATGACAAATATTTCACCATTAACAGAACAGTAAAAACACTACACAAAAATACTGAAATGTTTTACCCTGCTTTTCAGTAAGTGCACATGCTAACAACACTCTGCCAGTGACATTGCTAAGTAAGAAAGCACCGAAAGAAAATGAACTGTGTCAGTTTCATATACTCAAAAGAGACAGCAGTGATTGTCTTCACTTTCTCGCCATTGAGTTTACTAATTCACTTTCTGCAAATCCGCAAAGAATCATAATTGAAGCATAGTCTAATTATACCCATTATTCTACACATAGTATCTTATCCTAATTAACTTTATGTTGCTATGATTAAACACTGAATGAAACAACTTAGGATAAGAAAGGGGTTTATTTGGTGTATGTTTGCATGTCAACAGTCCATCACTGAGAAATGTCAGGTCAGAAACTCAAGCAGGAACCTACAGACAAGAACATAAAGAAGCTGTGATCTTGAAAGAATGTTACTTTCTGCCTTACTTACTATGTTCTTCCTCTGCCAACTTTCTTTTATACCCAGGCCTAACCCCAAGAATGGCACCTCCTACAGTAAGCTTGTCCCTCCCACATCAATCGCTAGTCAAGACAGTACCCATAGACAGGTTCATGGGCTGATCTGAAAAAGCTATTCTTTCACTGAGGCTCCCTTTTCCCAGGTGTGTCTAGTGGACAATCAAAGCTAGGCATCCCATTACCTTTCCAAAAAACAAAACAAAACAACAAAAAACAAAAACCATGAAACTCTTTGCTCATAAACTTGGATTTTGATCTGGTTCACATATAATTCCTAATAGTCATCATGAAGAAGCATCCAAGGCAGTTCAGATTCCTATGAGTCAGACAATAATTCATATTCATTGTTTGGCTTCAAAGATATTCTGAGTGCCTTTCTCCCTGTCACAATAAATTCAAAGACACTGAGTTTTTTAACATCTCACAGAGCATCGTGTTAGAATGTAATTTAGGATTTAGCGGAAAGCTTTGGAGTTAACCAATAGAGTGAATGAGCTATTTTAGGAATCTGGTGGTTAAATGACTGCAATAATTAATTCAAATGTAATGAAGAGAGTTACTCACTTTGCACCCCAAATGCTAGATGAAGAATATGAATCAAAATCAAATGTCCTAGGCTTCCTTCAGTGTCCATACCTTGTGCTTTAGAGCTTGGTTCTGGCTCAATTTTCAAGTCATCAAATACACACACACACACACACACACACACACACACACACACACAAAGAAATCTTCACAATTGAGTGGGTTCTAGCAGAAAGCAAACAAACAAAACTTGCATAACTGTATCCAAACATTCTCTGACAGATTTCCTAGTGACTAAACTCAGACTAGCAATGTATACAATAAACATATTTTCCCCAAACAAAACTCTAATAGTTTCTGCTTAAACCCTCAAAGACATCAGTCACAGCAAAGGCATATTGTATAGTGAATGCAAGCTCCTGCAAAGAAACCCAACTTCAAACTGAAACCTTTCTGCAAGGCTAATTAGAACTAATTAGAACTTCCACAACTGTAAAGAGTTTGGAATGTTACAGGTCCAGAACTTAATTACAATCCATCTTGACTATATTTAGCTATCTAAATAATCATTATTTGCCCAACTCTGTGTCAGACTTAACATCCTGAGAATACCAGACAAAACCTTTTGGACTCTATTAACTTAACAAAAACATAGATTTCATCAATGAAAAGGATAAGTCATCAGATAGCATCCAAAAGACTGATAGCTGAGGGGTTTTTCACATTGCTGTGACCATCTACTTAATGTTTCCATTGTGTAAAATGAGAAAAGATTGTTTTAAAATAAAACATAAAAGTAACTTGATTGATGACCAACATTGTTCTTTTACTATGAAAACTTCACAAAACTGCTTCTACATTAGAATATTGAATCTGGGGTTAACGAAATATGTGTTCCTGGGCAATGGTCATTCATAATTGGCTCTAGAATAAACTGTCTTTCATCCCATTTGACATGAGGGCTGTAATTTGGGGTCCACAATAGTCATCCTTGGATTTATCTCCATTTTCAATTTGTCATGGAAACATTTTGATATGTAATTTCAAAAAACACCAGCATAACTAATGAAACTGCTTATGTGACTGGTTCTATTGTGTAAAAGTCTTGATTAAAGGAAATGAGAAAAACGGGAAACTATTCTTATTGAAGATGCAAGTACCAAGGGGTAGGAATGTTGTTCTTTTCTCTTTTTTTCATTATTTCTGACTCTGCCCTTGTCTACAAAAGTAAAGCAGTTTTTCCAAGCTAAGCAAATTCTCAAAACCTGTACTATATAAAACAAAATGCTTTAAATAAACGAACAGAAAACTTAATATTATACACTGCACAAATCAAAGTCAGAGTTAAATGAAACAGTTTACTTGCATTCAAGTCTTTAATTTCCCATTGGCCAAGGATGCCTACACAGATGATAATAGCTTATTGCTGATATATGTACAGAGGAGTAAAAAGTAAATATTGTTTTCCTTTAGAATATGAGCCAACCAAATTATAGAGACTTTCTGTGCAATCTCACAGAATTCAAATTACAGTAAACACATCCCCCTAAAATAGTTTATATAAGTATATTCAGCTAATCCAAAAGGATATATGTTAATTTCTGTTCCATTTTGTATAGGCACCTGAAAACATTTATTTTTATGCATTGTTAATGTGGTAAGCCTGGGAAATTTAAAAGGAATAAAGTATAGTCTGCTAATGAAAACATGCTTACACACTTACACACATTCTTGTATACTGGAATTGTAGCACAATGAGTTCCCAACACAATTAACTGTTTGACATCAAAGTGGTGTTTAGTTCTGAATGCTGCTGTATAAAATCCTTTTTAAAAAATACTTATGTTTATACTTGATTGAATTTTAAAGGATGAGAAAGATTTCATTATGTAAAGAAAGAAAGTTGGGAAGGAATTTGGAATGAGAGAAGAGGAATGTGAAGCTTCATAGGGAGTCCCAGAAAAGTGCAGATGTTTAAACAGGTACTCAAGGGAGAGACCAAGCCATTAAATCTAAGAGAAATGTCTGGATAGTAACAGTGTATGATGGTCTCAGTCTGTATAATTTTTAAAAACTTGATTTTACTGTAAATACTAGAAATAAAAATGTTCATAAAATAAACAAAACACCTTCCATGCACATGTTTACATTTTCAAGGTCTGCCTAATTAACAGCAAACTTTGTTATGGAAAACAGATGTTTTGGCCAGTTAGTGTGCACTGTGTCTGAGTGCGTGCTATTTGGAGCTCTGCCTTGCATCACATATCTCTTACAGCACTGGTTTTATCTATGTATTTTATTATATTGGGGCAGAACACTTAATGAATGGCATAAATTTCCCTGAAGCACTAACTAGCAGCAGCAAGTTGGTGTTAATATCACTCTGAACAGTCATTTTCATAATCTCTCATTAGGAAATTACATTTCACAAATGGCAAAAGTTTGGAGGAAATGAAAGTAAAATGGGACTAGAAATGTGAAAACCCATGAGGGATTTCTGGGTAAAGAGCATTCATGTCCTACTATTTTCTTAATTTTAAGCACACACTTTTATTTATGATACATATTAGGATGCTCAGTTGAGAGGACTGAACTAACTATAAAACTACAAATTTGACATTCTCATAGAATAAAGTAATTCCCCAGTATTCGTACATGATAGCAATGTTCTATAATGCAGGTAAGTGATTCTAGTAGTCTAAACAGGCCATTCTGCTTTTAATCACAGTAATATCTGCTTACTAAATAATATAAAATTATGGATTTTGAAAAATAAAACAAGAGTATTCAGTAAGATATGTTAGAGAATACTCAAGTGTTCATTCTATGTTAAGCAATGTATTACAAGCACTTACATGATATGATTAACTTTCAAACCACCTAGGAGACACTAGGAATATCAAAAATCAGCAATTGAAGAAATGTACCTAGAAACACCATGTTATTTGCCTTGTGAAAAAGAAAAAAGACATATAAAGAGGTAATGTAAAAAAGACTTCAATAAAATCAGTGTTAGGAACAAAGGTGCAGAGAATAGAAAATCAAGGCTCCCAAAGCAAACAAACAAAATGCCTTACTATATAAATAGTAAAGTACTTAAACATATACCTCATCAAAGATAACGGCAAAGAAGCACAGGGTAACACACTGTCATTTAATTATCTTGAGGACACAAAAACACAATATAATGTACACCTATCACAATGACTATAATCTTTTTAAATTTAAACAAAATGAAAATGCCAGGGGGTAGCAAGCATCAAGAGGAACTTGGACTCAGCATGTAAAAAAAAAAGTCATGGCATGAGAACTTTGAGGAAAGTTTGCAATTTGTAAACAATTAAATACATACCATATTATCTGACCACTTTAGTATAATTTATTTACCCAAGAGAAAACATATGAACTCACAAACACCTATGCAGACGAGTCAATCACAGCTTGATTTTAATAGACTAAACTATATCCAATGAAACTATTCATCAGCATGTAAGGCAAGTTGGGCTTAATCTTTGTAATGTTATGCAGCAATAAAAATAAACTACAGTATCGGTATACTCCCGCATAAACAGACTTTATTATTCTGGGTGGAAGACACTAAGCTTTGAGCCTGGTGTTAGTTACAGTATGGAGGGCATTAGAAAAGACAAAGTAACCTGCGGAGTGAGGTAAAGCAGATCTGTGTGTGTTAGGAGTGAGACTAGACAGGAGGAGTCAGAATTAGGAAGTGCGAGAGGACACAGACACAGTGACAAACGTGGTCATTGTCTGGGGTTAGCTGGTGCTTTCACAGATGTTGAACTGGAACTGTGACAAACACCTGAAATTTCATGAGTCAATTAGTCTCAGATAAATCTTTTTAAATATTTATGCATGTCTCTATGAAGGTTTTTTGTTATTTTGTTTTTTGCTATCATCTTGATCAGTGAGAATCATCACCCACATTTACCAACAGCTATCCCTAGGGAGAGAAAGAATTGGAGTTTGCTTTTGTTTTGTTTTGTTTTTTTTATTAGTTAATTTTCATTTTCTTAATATCCCAAAACAATTTTTAATCATTTACTTAAGAATGAATGTTCTTCCCTGAGGATATTGGTGACATGTGCCTGTACAGCTCTTGGGAGATGGGAGGCAGAAAGAGACAGAATTCAACGCCAGCTTTGACTACAGAAAACAACCACTAAATCTTCTTCAGAATTTAGGGTTCTTTGAAAAATACATCTATCTCTACATTAACAAAAGAATAGAGTAAAAACAAGCTTAGAGCCACAATGTACTCTACTTTTTTAAAGTATGACTTCTTTACAAGAAAGGTAAGTTCTGTGTTGAGAAAAAACAATGCACTTTAAAAGCAGTCTACTCCAGTTGAGAAGTTGTCCATTACGCTGGTAACTATTTCCCTACTTAAGTTTGTCAAAATAACCAGGAGTCATTTGTAACACTTTGCATATGAAGATTTACTGTGGCTTCCTTGCCCTTAGGTTCTTAGACAGGAAAAGATTAGTGAACAGAGACAAGAGACAGCTCAGTCCTTTCTTTGGTGAGTCACTGAGCCTACTCGTAATAACAGAATTTTAATTAGGTAAACGAATCAACTACACGCTACCAGAATCTTATGTTAGTCATTCAGCATGTTTTTGTAAATGGTATCACATGTGTCCCTTTTTTCGAGGTCTCAGTGCCACACTCATGCCTACCGGACAAATGACAGTTACACAGCATCGGCGGCCAAGATCTCTTAGAACTCCGCATCGTGGAAGAGAAGGGCCGTGTGACGCAGAGGTCATTGCTAAGGCTGCGTTCTCATTTAGACGTGACTATCAGCAGCAGACCTTGTGCCGAGCTTTCTTGGCCTCAGTTTCCCCTACTTTCAAACAAGAGGAGTCATGCTGTCCTGTTTCTGGTTCTTCTCCAAGCACATCGGCCCTGCATTGATGTCCCTGCCCCGTGTGCTACACAGATGCACTGTCCCACCGTGTTTGGCAGCCAGGTATCCTTTAGGTACCATACCAGTCTCCCCTCGACGTCTGCTGGCCTCTGTGGCCTCCTCCCAAGGCTCTGCTGGGCCTGCCAGGGTGCGCCAGAACTTTCACCCGGACTCTGAGGCAGCCATCAACCGCCAAATCAACATGGAGCTGTACGCATCCTACGTGTACCTGTCCATGGCCTACTACTTCTCCAGGGATGATGTGGCCTTGTACAACTTCTCCAAGTATTTCCTTCGGCAGTCCCTGGAGGAGAGGGAGCATGCAGAGAAGCTAATGAGGCTGCAGAACCAACGCGGAGGCCGGATCTGCCTCCAGGATATCAAGAAGCCAGACCAAGATGACTGGGAGAGCGGACTGCGGGCCATGGAATGTGCTCTGCTCCTGGAAAAGAGCGTAAACCAGTCGCTGCTGGACCTGCATACTCTGGCCTCAGAAAAAGGAGATCCTCATTTGTGCGACTTTCTGGAAACCCACTACCTGAATGAGCAGGTGAAGTCTATCAAAGAATTAGGTGACCATGTGCACAACTTAGTCACCATGGGGGCTCCAGCTGCTGGCCTAGCGGAGTATCTTTTTGACAAGCACACCCTTGGAAGTGAGAGCAAGCACTAAGGCAGAGGCTGCCTTTCCAGTACCCTAGTGAGTCCCAAGACCTGGAGTTAGCGGTTGCCTGCTTTCTTGCCCTTAAAATTCAACTCTGTCTTTACATTCTCTTTTTTGGACTATTCTGCCAGTGTTTTGTAGAGATAATTTGCTCACCCCGGTATTAACCACAGCTTTCTGCCCACGCCAAAATACTAATATTTTCCCAGCCTAAAAGATAGCCCAAAATACTATGGTATAAAAAGGATGGAAAACACAACACTGAAATTAGATACAAGATCATGCTCTTAGAATGTTATTAAATGTTGTTCCTAACCATGAACCTTAATCGAAATTCCATAATTTTCAATTCAACAATCTGTTCTGTATTCGAGATCTTATGCACAATGCTCAGGCAGGAAAATATGCAATCTATAATATAGTATAATATAATATAATATATAAATAACCCTAAAACAGAGAAGATGTAGAGTACTATGAAAATCACACGTGCAAATTTTTTGACAACTATTCTATTTTCCCAGTGTGTTATAAGAAATGGCAATGTATGGAGATGACCTGGGTTTTTTTCTTTTTAAACTTTCATGTCAAATTTGGCATTAGCTACATTGGGTATCAGTGGTGGTATTGGGCAGCTTAAGTGGATTCACATTTTAAGGGTTCTGAGAAGTCTTTTAATTAAACACACAAAAAACAAAATCAAAAATGTGCTTTTCTGTTTCAGTGTTTGTCAATCGTATACTATCTATAGGTAGAGTGATTTAGGTTTGTTTTATTATTGTGTTGTTGTTTTTTTGTGGGGACAGGGGAGGGTGTCTTTAAAGAATGAACTGCAATATAACAGAGTAAGCTTGCTTGGTTTCAGACTCTATACCAGACTCTAGCCACAAGGTTGTATAGCCTCCCTTTCAATATAACTGAGAGGGAAAAACCTCTCATAAAATGCATTTTTAGGGTATTTAGAATGGGAAAGAAAGAACAGTGGAGCAGAGACGTCAAGAAGGGATCCAGAATGATGACAGCTTCCTACTGGGCAAAGGATTTTGTTGTTTTTGATTTTGGTTTGTTTGGGTTTTTTGTTATGGTGGTTTTTTGTTTTGGTTTCGTTTTTTGTTTGTTTGTTGTTTGGTTGACTGGTTGGCTGGCTTGTTGCTTGGTTGATTCGTTGATTGGTTGGTTGGTTGGCTAGTTGGCTGGTTGGCTGGCTAGTTGGCTGGCTGATTGGCAGGTTTTTATTTGGGGGGAAGGGGGGAGGTGAGAGGGAGATGTTTGGGGAACAGATATTGGAGTCTATTAGAGAACTATCTGATGGATAGGAAAAAATATGTGGATGTAAGGAGCACAGGATGGATGAATGAAGTCACTACAGGTGTGGTAAAAGGAAATACCTCCCAAGATTCCAGTCGAGAAATGTTTAAAACATTGAACACTCAGAAGATTAACCTGAAAACCACAGGAAGGTCTATTGTTAGTTTGAGTCATCTGAGACACAGACGACAAGAAATTGGTGTACAAGAAGCTAGGGAAAGCTGGAAGAAAATGAGGGAAAGAATTGTGCATTGACTCTTACAGGAAGGTCTTAAAACTTATAATCTTGCATTAGACTTCTTATAAGTCTGGTTCTCAGGGAGAGAAAGTAAAGTGTTGGGAGTTGTTTTATGGAAACTGGTCATTCCGTGGATATATGTACAGGGTTATCAAGCAAAAGGTCATTAGAAGAAATTCAGTAGCCCAGACATTGGCCTGCCTACATTCCTTTCTAGTATATTCACTGATTGACTAAATTCCCAATGTACTCAGTGATTTATGAATAAGAAGGATGGGCTCTTAGACACAACACCAATGTTTCCAGGGAAACACCATACATAGGATACCATGGCAGCTGCTGTTAAATCCAACTTTGCTAAACACATTCTGATGTGGTCTTAAATTCATAACGTATTATTTTAGAAGCAAGTTGTGTTACATGGCAGGGTTACATTACATGAGTCTAAGTATATAGAAAGAATTACAGAAAATGTTGAATAATAGATATTAACATGACTGTAAATATATATATTTACATCAAGTTTAGCTGGAGTCTCTTTTAAAGTGATATTTTAAGTGCGCAATTTAAAAACTAATCTGTATTTCAAGACAAATTTCTTATGGAGATCTATCATTGTCAGAAGAAAAAACAAACTATAAGATGAAGAGAAAGGCAAAAAAGTTCAAACAGAATACAAACAAATTGATGCTAGTGAGAATTCAGAGGTGAAATCACTTAAATTTTGTGATCTGATCCATTCAATGAAAAAGGTTACAAAAACAGGATATGGAAAGAAAACTGATGTGTCTCGAGTCTGTTACTGGAAATTGTGGGACTTAAACAGCACTCTCAGCAGGAGAGCTAAGGAGAGGAGAGGAGTGTGTGATGGTGCAGGTCTGCTTGCAATGATTATGTTCGTTTTCCATTTTATTCTGAAGTAGTCTGTTTTGCTGCACAGACATCCTATTATACGTCTTTAGCAAATTTCCTCTTCAGTTTTTCTAGATGAGTGTTTTTCAAACAGCACACCCATTAGTGAGATAGGTTAGTGAGTCACTATCCACTTTGTGAACAAAATAGAATAGAAGTGAATGTTGTGAAGTAAGGATATCGTCCAATGATAATTGCTTCTGGTGTGTGCACATGTATCCTCATGCATTTATGTCTTAGAGAGTGACATTTCTTACTCTGTTGTTGTCATGGGTATTCAACAGCTATTCTTTTGGATAATTATTTCACAGTCTCTTAGCTCCTCAAATCTCCCAATCCCCTTTCCCTACTGTCAGTGGTAATCTTTTTACTCAGAGAGAAATTAGAAGTAATTGCAAGAAATTTTCATACCGTCCCTGCACTGAATGAATCATACCTTTACATTTGTATGCACTTGTTATGCTTTCAGTTAGGCTACAAGGGTTGAAGCAAGCAGCCCCAGCAGGTCCACAGAACCCCAGGATATGGGATGCCTAAGCTGCATAGATTTCTCATCTTCATTAGTTGATTCCCATGAGAATATAAAATGTCATTGTTTTTCTTTAACAAATAGCACCACCCTTAGACTCAGAATACTTCTAGAAAATAGCAAAGCACCATCCTGTATCCATCCCCTTGATGACATTCCTTACAAGATGTACTTCTCTTCTCTACTATGCTCTCAACTGCTCATTTCCAAGTTCAGTTTCACAGTATTTTATGTCTCTGTCAAAGTCACGTGGGTTCTGTGTTTATAAAGTCGTTTTTCCAGCCGCCTCTTCTTCAGCATGAGCAGTGCTGTGACCACTCACTGTTACAAATCTCAGCCACCCTTTCTAACTCCATCATTCCCTCTTGACTTTTAAACCTTGACCCATGCTGGTGTACTATCCTTGCATCTAGATTCTCATATGTATCTGCATTTGTTTCCTGAAGATTTCACCAAACCAGATGAATTTTACTTAATTGTAAATCACATACGTATATAAAAATTCTCCACCTTTGATACCTGGGATTTCATACCAAATATTTGACACTTTTCTTCAGATATATATCAGACATCTCATGATTGATCCATTTAAAGCAAAATTCTTGATTCCCTTGCCCTCCAAAACTTGTATAGTCCCATCTTTTTCCTCCTGTAAGTACAAGTCCATTCTACTGCTTTCTATGATCTATCCATATCTGACACCACACTTTCTTTCCATATTATAGTTCAGAACACTGGTGAGTTCTTTCAATACAACTTCCTAAAGCTTTCGTTTTCTATAAGCTCTGATCATTTCCTGTACTGTTATATTTTATAGCACACCCTTAACAGTTCTGATTGTATCTATTTTTGTGTGCATGGACTTGTTTCTCCACAAATCAGTCAGTGTGGGTTTTGTTTTATTTAGTCCATCCTTAATACTTCTCAGAAATCTTTAATGATTCCCACAATTTAGAAAAAAAGTCAAGTCATGTTGTATAGCATGTCTCACATAGCACTGTGCAATTTCAGCACATAACCATCTTGACCAGATGTACTTTGTGTGTATTTATGAATGTTTGTAATAAATGCTAAGACTTGAGAGACTGTGTGTGTGTGTGTGTGTTAAGTTTCAAGAGTTAACTATCACTATTCCTGAATGCTGTGATATTATAGCTCTATAATTAGCAGGAGTAAAATGGAAGAGAAAGGGGAAGATGAGGAAGGAAGAAGGAGGGGAGGGTTTTAGGGGAGAAAGAATGCCTTTTTGTCAGTATCCCAGATATATTTGTCCCCACTGATCCCTGCACTTCAAATCTGTTCCCTCTGTGATGAATGCTTTACCACTGAAAGCAAATGTAAGTTGCACTCTGGCTCCATTTATATCACTGATGGCCAAGGTACAGACTTCATGATCATCCATTCTAATTTAGTCACTATCTCTTCCATTACTTGGTCCCTCTCCTTTGATTTTGTTTTCTCGATGACATTTATCACCACCTGACACATTTTTGGTTTGCTTAGGATTTCTTCTCTCACTAGGAGTCAAATTCCCTTGGCCAGACCTGAAGAAGACCTACCCGCCTGCTAGTTGGTCCAAAATGATAGCGAATGAGTGAATAATTAAAATATCCTGAAACTAGGTAAAAGTACTAATCCATACTTTTAGAAAACTTGGGCTTAAAACTCATGTTTGAAATTCCAATAATTTTTAAAAAATAAATGAATATTAGGGGAAATGTTAATATTGGAAAAGGTGATCTGGAAGGCTCTCGGGGCACTATCACTAATTAGTAGTACTACTATTACTACCCAAAAGAAAGGAAAACAAGAGATAGGCCCAGATACAGAAACTGGGTAGATTCTAGATTTAGAGCAGACTGGACTTTAAAATCTTTGAAAAGATTCAGGAACAGAACATAAAAATATAAACGGAAACAATAATTTTAAAATGCAGCACTGATCTTGGAGCCATGAAGAGAGTTCCTCTCAGATGTGTCACAGTTTACTGTGCCTGTCGATGAAGAGGCCGTCAGAGCTGGTGATCGGAAAGTCAATAGCTATTTCAGAGCAATGCCTTTCAGAATTGTGGAGGCAGAATGTCAAATCAGATTAAAGGAAACGAGGCGGAAATATGGAACTCTTTTTCAAAGGTTTTTTTTTTCCTCTTTAATCAAAAGCACAAGAGGAAGATGACTGCAAATGTTCTTAGAAAATAAGTCAACAGAAAGGAGAGGCTTGAGAAACAAACAATAGAGCAGGGTTCTAGGAAGAGTGGCATCTAAGATCAAAGCTCAGACATGACCTGGAAGGATTTGTCCTCAGAAACCAGCAAGTTTGGAAGAGGGAAAAAATGGCTGAGTGTCCTTAGAGAAGAAGGAAAATTGAGAGTTCTTGTCTTTGCGGTGCTAGGTTGTCTAACTAAAATAGCAAACAAGATCACTTATGGCAACATGATGATCTATGAAGAAATGCTTCTGTTAACTCTATTCATAACAATTAAACATTGTAACCAAACAAATTATTTTATAAATATGAAGTTTTTGCCCCATGTCTAATTAAAACCTGGGGATTTCAATACATAAAATACTGCACCCATGTTAGATGGTGGATTAAAAGCTACCTATGTGTGGTGTAATGAATGAGAAAACTCAGGATAACAGAAAACAAAGCTCCCCCCGCCTGCAAATTTCTTTTCCAAAGAGAGAAAATGAGAAGGGTGTCAGAAACCCAAAGAGAATGGTAGGGTGGCTGAAATCATGGCTGAAAAGAACTAAGCAGCACAAGATTGCAGTAGCCTGGCGGCTGGCACAGTAAGTGATAGTGAAAACCTTATCCAAGAGGTAAACCAGCAAAGGTAAGGGAGAAGAGACCAGAAGTCCAACCTGTAGGACAAACCCCCAGTTCTTGACAGCCTTGGATACAGTTGATGCTTTTGGTGAAAGAGTGACTCCTCTTGCACTATGGATCAGGGCTGGTGAAGAGTCCCATCTTGTCATTCTTTGTGAGTTAAAGAACTGTGACTAAATACAACCTTAAAAGGAGATCTATTACTTAAGAATGAATTTCTGTGACACCCTGAGAACAAAAGGCAAATGTAAGTCAGAGGTCCTGGAAGTCACCCTGCCACAACGACAGGTTCTTTAAGACAGCTGCAAAACACAGTGGTAGAGAGGCTCACACTCTGATGACTCAAAATGTCCTGGCAACAATAAGCTTGGCTCAGGCAGTGAAGAGTTAAGTAGGATGGTAGGATGAAGCGCTGCCCTCAGTGCCTAGTAACCGACCCCATGAATGGATGGTAACTGCAATAGACCGGAGCCTGAGTCAGCTAGTGGATTAGCCTCCATAGCTAGAAGATTCACTGCTGCAGAGTCTGAGAGCTCCGAAGTTGCAGTATGCTGCTGAACATTCACAATCTGATTCCTCTGAAAGGGGGTTTAGTGTTTACTGGATTGTGAAAACGTTGGGTTCCAGTCGCCTGTATAGATCTCACTGCTATGTTTGCTTCGCCAATCACAATGCTCATCACAGGGGTCAGATCACAGCCCTCACTCACATCACAGGGCTACAAGCTAACACCAGCTAGACTGTATGAACTAAGGAGTCTCCTCCAGGTAGGGAAACCTACCCATCTCAGACTGCAGAGAGGCATGGAGTGAAAAAGACAGAATAAAAACAGGGCTGCTGGATATTTGTCAGTGGGGGACTCAGCAGCAAATCAAATCGCTTGATACAGTGCTCCTCAACCTGCGGTGGTGATCCCCATGGGGGTCACGTATTGGCTGTTCTGCATATCAAATCTTTAAGTTGTAATTGATAACAGTAGCAAACTTACATTTATGAGGTAGCAACAAAATAATTTTATGGTTCAGGGTCACCATAGCAATACTAGCTGTATTGCAGGGCTCATCATTAGGAAATTTGAGAACTTAGAATGACAGGTCTTCAAGTTTCCTTAGCTCTCAGCCCAACCCAGTACAACCACCTGTTGACTCCAATTTTGAAAGTTCTGGAAAGAAGCTAATACAACACATATTTATGTCTTGTGTACCTTGCATGCCATGCACTCTGTTTCCCTTTTATGACATAATACATTGTATCTTCACTCTTTTATTAAAGGGCTAAGGGCTTTTGAGTTGTTTTATAAGCATCCTTCTTACATTTAATTTTGTTCGGAGAGTTTTTCCTGCCTTTTTTATTTCATTCATTTACTATTTCTCCTACATAAGTTTTTAGCTTCACAACACACTCTTTTGCCATTTTCTGTTCTGTGTTCATTGATGATCTACTAGAGGTCTTTAATCAAATTTAAATGTATTTCTATATTCTGTTCATTTCTGTGCTGCTGATACTGTAACATTTTAATTCTTTGTAAGTGGTACTGGAAACTAGCACTCAAAAACAGGCTGCTTACTGAGATCTTCAGATAAATTGGGAAGAGGTATTAAAACTAGCAGATCAAGCTGGGCGTTGGTAGCGCTCAGCACTCAGGAGGCAGAGGCAGGTGGATCTCTGTGAGTTCTAGGCCCGCCTGGTCTACAGAGCCAGTTCCAGAACAGCCTCCAAAACAATACAGAGAAACCCTGTATCGAAAAACAAAACAGCAACAAAAAAGCTAGCAGACCACGATGCAGAACAAGAAGCCTGCTAAAGCAAAGCAACATGATCCCCAAATTAGAGAGACCAAGGGAGATTGTTCAAAGAAAAGTGGATGAATGGCTACTTTTTCTCAAGGCAAATAAGGCAATCTGCTTAATTTGTAGAATTGGTATGATATTTCAAATAGTATGAACTGAAGATGCATTATATGTGCAAACAAACAAAAAATGCAGGTAAACTTAGCAGATATCAAGGTATGTGTCAAGGATTGTGCTGTAAGACCAAACAGCAGAGCTGTGAAAAACTGTCTTCACAACAAAATACTCTTCAAAGAGTTTCCATTCATTCTTCAAACACATTATTAAGTATCCCACTAGTTTTTTTTTGGTTTTTATGAGACAAGTATCCCACTAGTTTTATAATTCCTTCTTTTCTTTTATATTAAAGAGACTCAATGAAGTTTTATTAGCCAAAAGTGTTATTTATTGGTGACTCAAACATGGGACACGCTGAACATTTTTCAAGGAAATTCCAAATTAGGATTTTTTATGGGAAGACTTTTGCTGATCTTTGGCAGTAGGTGTGAAAATTATGCATTGACCTAATTATTGCTCATCACAGTTTGCCACTGTTGGTGTACTTAATGTACAACAATTCTTTCTAATCAAGGGTGGTTCAGCAAAATTTGGAAACCCTGATCTCACACCAAAGACTGACTTCTGGTTTTATCAGGCCTTCCTCAGTTTAAGTAGTCACCTTTAGTTAATATGGTAGTCACAGAGAAAATAATTCATTGTGAATTAAAATTAGAAATAGGAGCAGTGTTCTTGTTTAAAATTTAATGAGTAGTAATAATTTATGGTAGCTTTGTACTAGAAAATTTATTAAATTCCCTTATACATGCTAACATGTACTTCTCACGACTCTGTCATCTAGGTGTTATTTCATCTTTCTAATAAACTTGGACTCAGAATTCACATTGTTAGGAAGTGGGTAAGCCAAACAATACCCTGGAATTTCACTTCAGGTTCTATTCAGTAGCTCTGCTTTCTATGGAAGGATTTGAGACCAAATCCACATTAAATTCTTCATCTGAAGAACTAAATAAAATGCTTTTCCACCAGAGATTTCTCAGTACATGCTTCATCTTCAACAATATGATTTATGATCTTAATTATACTCATTAGTAGGATATAATGATATCAAAGTCTTAATTATTAGATTTCAACCACACTAATTGGCACTGAAGATATTAGAATTGTGAACAGTAACTGAGTTGAATGTCTTCATGGTTAACATTTTACTGCCACACATAATAATAGATTCAAACAGGTAAATAAAATAAGCATCCACTAACTGAACAGTATCCATACAAGATAAATAAACAGGCTTTCAGTTAATCTATTGGCATGAATTTTAGACAGCTTATCAATCAATGAAACTGAAAACAAATATTTGGTAGATCCTTTTATGATTTTCCTTATAGATATTTCTACTGTGTGTCTGAGAAGCAACAGTTTGAGATAAACTTTCTACTTCATTCTCTGCATTTTTAAATTCTTTCACATTACATCCTTGTGATCTTGAAAGGGCACAAGACATACATCTCTGTGCTAACCAAAAGGTGTATCTGAAAAAGGTAAGGTGAATGCCAGACAAGTGTAATCCCAGCTACTTGTAGATGGAGAAGCACAAGAATCATGAGTTTGAAGCAACCTAGGCTGCATAGAAAGTTTAAGGGCAAGAAGTACACATAGCAAGACCTGTACTTAAAAGGAAAATGAATGGGCTGGGGAGACGGCTTTATGTATGAGTGCTTAATGGGCAACCACAATGATCTGAATTCAACTCTCCAAAATTAACATAAAGAACCAGGAACAGCTGTAGGTGCTTCAAACCCCTGTATTAGGGGGAAGAGCAGTAGATCCTAGGACTTAGCTGGCCAGCCAGCCTAAACAAAATAGCTAACTTATGATTTTTGTGAGAGACACTGTCTAGAGCCAACACGGCAGAGAGTCAGAGACTTCCAACATCATCTGCCCTCCACACATGCACATGGGCATGATACACCTGCACAGCCATGTGCACACACCATACACCACACACACACACACACACACAAAGAAAAAGAACTAAGAAGCAATATGAACAAGAGGCAAATAGAGATATATGTATCTAAATTCCAGCTTGAAATTGGAATTTCACCTATATAAAAATTTTAATGTCACCAAACTCCCAATTTGTAACACACTACTTTTGACTGTGGTCAGACTGTACTGCACCCAAGGAGAAGAGAATTAGGAAAACATAAGGTGCTATGTGAGGGGAAACGTGAGTGGAAGTCTGTGAAAATGTATGGACTTCATAAGTAAAAACAGATGAGAATTATCTCTGTATTCATTATATAATACAGAGAGATTGTCCAAGCATCGATTAAATCATCACTGCAATATGTGAGGACCCAAAGGAAGTCAGAAGAGTCATTGCAAACACAAGAAAAGTTACAACTGACATGAGAAGCAAAGAAATACTTCTACAAAGAAGTTCTAATCTAGCCCACAACATGATAATCACACTTTCAAGTTCTCTCAGCCACATCCTGCATGGCCCACTCTCACCAAGGCCGGCTGGGTTTCACACACATGGATTGTGTCTGCTCTTCATCCCCTCCACGGTCACTATGATCCTTAGTTGTAGTCCCACATCTGACACACACTCTCTACCCTTCACCATCTGTCGTCAGCTTGGTAGATGCAATGTACAAGAACTCTACTACTCCATAGTCCCATCAAGCATTTATTCTTCCAATCTCCTTATTCCCTTTAGTGTCACCCCTGTTACACATCCATCTACCCTGGAAGATTCTATATTACTGTCGTCAGTTTCTTGTCTCCAGGGACTAAGAAACTGCCATATGAGAACTCTTCAACAAATGAATCAAACTACCAAGCTATATTAGAGCCTAGCTAGAATAGTTCAAAGCCATTCCACTATGCATCCAGCAATATACATTGGAAACATAATTATCTAGTTACAGAAAACGAGTTTAGCTTCAGTGTAGCATCTTAGTGTGAGTTCAGTAACCACATCCAGAATGCTGCAATAGATGCCCAGGATAATGTCACTGCCTCTGCTGGCAATTTATGCTTCCAAAGTTTAAATCTTGAACTATCAGGAATCTTTAACATTAGAAACCATGGGTTCTTCCTTTCTGAGCATTTTATCATTCAAGTATTCACAAAGGGAAATAGACGATGCTGAAAAAAAGTGATAATCCAGAAAAGTGGGTCATGGATGGGTTCAGAAGGCAGTCTCTCCAGGTGAAAACATGAATTTTTTATAATATTCCTACTCTCAAAGCACTTGCAGCATTTTCATTTTCTAGAAGGGGTCTTGCCCTGTAGACCGGCTGAGCTCAAACTGGGGATTCTCCTGCTGGTTGCTCACTGCGAGCATGTATATGAGGCCTGCACATCCACTTCCGGCTGAGCCTGCCGTATCTATGATGTCTGCTGCAGGTCCAGGAATTTACCTTAAACATGTTTATTTCTTGTCTTGTATAACTTCCTGCTCCTCTCTCTTCTAGCCATTTCAAGCATGTTATTGCCTGCTCAGTCCTTCAGATGACACAGTGGACCAAGCACGCCAGTTAGGTCTCTGCTCCCCACTAGGTTTCAGTAAGTCCTGTTGGAACTAAAAGCTTAGTTTTCAATCTTGGGGAATACTACCAGGGAGCCAAATGGGAATCTCAGCAACAACATCACACCTCCTTCTGGGGCTTGTCCACACCTAATGGGCTCAGTGAAGGGAGAGAGAGAGAGAGAGAGAGAGAGAGAGAGAGAGAGAGAGAGAGAGAGAGAGAGAGAGAGAGAGAGTTCATCCAGAGAGCATGTGGCAAAACGTCACCTTTCCCCCAGCTTCAAACGTCTGTGGGATATCCTACCTCCAGTGAGCCCTGCAGGATCTGAGGCCACAGTGACTGCAACTCAACCCACCCCACCCAAAGTTTAATAGACTTTCCTTTATTTATCATCAGTAGTTGACCTTAACCCTAAATTAGTCCTCGCAAACCTTTTGCAAGCAATAGCTCTGTCTTAGAATCACCTAGGCACGCCACATCTGAGAACATCTGTCTAAGATCTGTGGTTCCAAATTCAACATGAATTCATTATATGTGTATATGTGACCAAAGACAAGGAGGGGCTAAAGATATGGCTCAGCAATTAAGAGCACTAAATGTTCTTCTGGAGGACCTGGGTTCAGTTCCCAGCACTTGTGTGGTGGCTAACAACCATCTGCAACTACAGTTCCAGAGGATCCAACACTAGCATCTCACCTCTAGGAGCACCCCATGCATGTGGTATACAGATACACATGTGTGCAATATGCACATACCCATAAAATAAAAATCATAACTATGTTTAAAAACCAAAGATAAGTAGTGACAAAGATGTGGAGAAACAGGAAGCTTATAATGACTGTGGAGACATAAAATGGTATAGGATGCAGACATAGGGTAGCTGCTGCTTTAAATCCAAAGCAGAATTTCCAGGTGCCCCAGCATTCCTCTTCCAGGTACGTGCTAAGAGGATGTGATGCTGGCATTTTTAGATGAAAGTTGCTGCATCATACGTATTGCAGCTGAGTTAGAGAACAGAGCAATGATCTGCAATGGGTGAAGAAATGCTAAAACATGTAGATTTATCTACTAGATACCTACCTGCATGTGTACATCTACATATATGTTTATACCCTTATACCCAATAGAATAGTGTTCATCATTTACAAAAGAAATTCTATTAGATGTGAGAGCATGACTGTAGCTAGGGAATTGTACTGTAAGTAAAAGACGTTAGTCAGGGAAAGGACAACTACTGCATGATCTCACCTATGGAATATAGAAAGGCCAAACTCAAAGGACTGAGGTCATAATGGTCAAAAGATACAAAAAGAATTCAAGGTATCTATCCACAGCATGGTGTTCACAATTAATTTCAAGGTGATTGTGTTCTTATGTAAGACTAAGAGAAGATTTTAAGTATTCATAACTCAATTACAACAGTTCTTATTTGAAATAGTAGACATGCTAATTATGTTGTTTAGTCATTCCACAACATATACACATGCCAAAATCACATGCTGTATATCACAAACATATACAGTATTTATTAATTTAAAATAAATGGAAGTATCTTTTTATAAAAAAATAACCTTGACACTTTCTCCTTTCTAAGATCCCACCCCCTCCAAAAAAACAAAACCTACGTTTTAAGCAACTCATGGGCTGATTGAAGTGGAAACAACATAAAAATTGACAACTTCTTTTTAAAATCAAAAGCCCAACTCTCAATTGTGAGGTGAAATGCCTTGTTTTTATGCTAGTGTCAAAGGGAGAGAGAGGTTGTAACTGCTCTGTGTAACTAACCTAAGACGATTCCCTATTTTATTCTCTTAAAATCAATGGGATAAATCTATCTTCTTCCCCTACACTTAGATATTTATAAAGTCTTTACATTTATCAAAAATCTGCAACAAACACTAAGAGACAGAGATTTCTTGGGATTATGGAATTAAATATTGGGTTTTGATAGCAGAAACTACGAGGTTCAATTCAGGAAAGGACACTTAGCCTAACATAACCCAGCTTTCAACGCAGTCAGGTTCAAGATTATTAAATGGACTAACACCATCCTGCAGTTCCCAAGTGACCATTAGGAAAACATTGTTTACACATGATGAAAATGTTATATTCTTCAGTCTGTTTCTGCTGATGTCAAAGAGTTTATGTCATGTAAAGGTCAGTCACTGCACTATCTTAAAATTTGTTGCAATTTGCAAAGAAAATAGTTTCTCTTTGTTTCAGCTAAATTAGAAGTTAATGGACTGAATATCCCACCGTAGCAATAATGTAAATAAGTACAAAGCATTAAGAGAGAGGGAGAGTAAATCAAATTGAGTTGAACGATACATCTTCCCAAGAACATTGTGCAGAAAAACATGGGCTGAAGAGTAATTATTTTTACGCATGGTCACTTGGCATTTTCAACCAGTAAAACATATTGTGCCCAGATCCCACCAGCTAGTGCAAACCACTGGTTGTTAATGTCATGACGCCACCTTGTGGACAATGTAATTACTTAGAAACTTCTATCTGATTTCTTTGTATATATAGTGAAAGGTTTACAAATAAATCTCTTCAGTATGGCAGAAATTAATCAATAATGGCACATTTATTTTATTATCATGTTCACTGAAAGTTACCATTAATAAATTTTATCAAAGATGCTGTTTCTTGTTGTGAGTTGCTACAGACTAAATTTAGTATTCAAAGTACCCATCTGCTAGAGAAGGATTAGCTAAATCTTTGTTTTCAAAGAAGTAATGAAATACCTGCTAGTAAAAGTTAATTTCATTTACCTCTATAGCATGATGCCCAACACTTTCAGCAAAATGTAAGCTGCAGAATGTATTGATGCTGGGGTTCAGTAGAAAATTAGAGATGCAAAAGTCTCAAATATTAGGTTGATTTTTCATGTGTTACATTCCCCATTAACATATCTACTTATTCAAATAAGAAGTTCTGTGATTTACAGCAATTCTAATTGTGATTGGCTTCTTAAAACACAACTAGATTGAGCACAGCATGGTGTGTGCCTATCTTTGATAAATAAATGTATGTGTTGCGTCTTAGTTATCATAGCTGCCAGAAGAAATCCATATGTAATATGGTGCTCTAAACTGTGGGGTCAGCCACAATGTAGGGATAAAGGAGAATTGGGTCTGATCTTATGTCTGGTTCCGCCCGCTAGCACCGTCATATTTCTCTGGCTCAGTTCACTCTGTGAGCCCTCTGTACTTTTCGGACACATTTTCTTTAAGCAGCTCTCACTTGCAGTAACCTACCTTGGCTACCCTCTTGGACATGTGACTGAGGGGTGGGTAATGTTCAGTTACTGGAAGGGAGTTTAAATGTTTCGTTTTGATCAAAGATGTCTAAGTTACTAGCTATGTCGCTTTGGGTGGCTCACTGAGCTTTCTTTGTCTTGGTTCTCTTATTTTTCCTGTGAGATTCTAAAGAGTGATAACATTAAAATGTGTAAGGAATGTATCATAGTGACTGAGTGACGGCAAAAGGGCGTTGGCAGAAAGGAAACTTGGATTAGTATGGTTATTATAGGGGATATTGATTAATTCAACCTCTTCCTCAACCTTAGAGTAAGTTGAATAATGAAATACTTTCCATTTAATATTTGTAAAAGAAGCAATTCTCTTCTGCTTTGACATCCCTAAAACATTTGGTCAGAAAAAAAGTGTAGATGATACTTTGATGGGGTCTGAACTGATTTCCTCTAAGTAACCAAGGCTTTAAACAACTTTCAGTTTCCCAGCTCCCACAGTGCACTGACAGCATCATGTCCAATTCTCCAAACCACTTGAATCTTCATGGATCATTAGACATAGGAAAAATAACAGGTGCATCTTTGACATGCAAAGGTGACTCATCTCCCTTGCATGGATCTGAGACTCCTCCAGTTAATGTAGGTAGTCAAGGGTGAGCACCCTGTTCAGATAACACAAGAGCAGCCAGATATCCCAAGGGAAGTTTCTAGAAAACTAGTTAACCACTAGTCTGTCTATAATGCTCTAGACATTAAAAACAGCAGCTGTCACTTGAGAACTGTGTGAGCTACAGCTCTCAGCCACAAATATGAGCGTTGTTATGATTTACTGCACTTAAAATCCAGTTAATTAAAGCAAAAGCGTTTCCCAAACACATAAAGTCTCAAAAGTGACAATCAATATTCTCCTCATCATGATAATTTTTTCCCTTGGCCAGTTCCGACATTAGTTTAAGGCCCATCCTAATTCTCAGCACAGCCTTGTCGCTCCTTATCCGTCACAGTTATTCACTAAAGCACCTGGCCACCTTGTACTTGGTTGTAATCTACACATATAAATCATGAAAGGTAGGACACCACCTAAAGCAGATCAAAGTCTAGCGTTTCATCAAGTCTCTAGCTTTTCAATATGAACTTACCACTTATTTAGAAGAGGTTTAACTTTGTTCTGTATGTTAAAATATAAATTTTCTTTATTCTATTTAAACCAATATCTTTTGCAGGCACAATATTTGAACTCATTTGGGCTACATTTGCTCCCCATTTTCCATCAGTCATAACACACACTGTCCACCTGAAAGAACAATGGGCTAAAGATATAAATCAATGGTAGAATATTTACCATGTGTAACAAACAGGGACCCTGTCTTTAAAGCTCAGTATTAATAAATGAAGATGTTATATATAACAAACAAGGGTGTGTTTCTAAATTCCCTTTCAAAATAAACATAGGGCTATTTTTCTAATTTTGTATTAAAAAGGCAATCCCAACCTGCCTACCACTTTTTATTCTTGTTAAAGTACCTTTAACACAATATATATTAAATAACAATTTCTTAAACAGTATGTAAAAGATCTGAACTTTCATTAAAAAATAAAGATTTTTCTATTCTTTTCCAGCAACCTGAATTTCTCTGTTGACCAGGTTGACAGATTCAGCTACCAGATGTTCTGATTTAAGGAGTTTGCAACTAGCTCACTTAGGGTCAATGGTGTGGTCTGAATTTGCTGTTGCTCTCAATAAATCATTTTTTCAGAGGGCAATGGTGGAGGCTGACTTTTAAGTTTTGATGTTATACTTTTAGAGACAGACTATGCCAGTATAAAGAGAGTATGAGAATTCACATTTTATCTATGCTTTGGATGTATGACCATCTAATCCTAAATCTTTTCCAAATAAGAGCCAAGTGGGCAGGGCATGGGAGATTGTTGGGAGGTCATTTTTGTTGCCACCTAACCCTAGATATTGTTGCAATCTCTAGAAGCAATTATTGGAAAAAGCCATGATATTTTCTATTATGCCCTTATTCGAACACTTTAAAAGTTGCTGCCCATGGTGTGTCAGCACAATACTGAGCCATATTAAGTATTTAAAGTAGATATCTGTTTTTCAATGATGTTTACTGCTAAACACCTTCAACAAATGGTGCTGGCATAACTGAATGTCGACAAACAGAAGATGCAAACAGACCCACATCTATTCCCATGCAGAAAACTCAAGTCCGAATAGATCAAAGACCATTTATTCCTATGCAGAAAACTCAAGTCCAAATAGATCAAAGACCTCAACATAAATCCAGTTACACTGAACATGATACAAAAGGAGTGGGAAGTAGCCCTAAACACATGGGCACAGGAGACTACTTCCTAAATATAACACCAGTATCACAGACACTGAGAGCAACAATTAATAAATGGGTCCTTTAAAGAGTCATGAGTTTCAGTAAGCCATATTGAAGTGCTTCCTAATATATCTACCCCACATAATTGTACATTTTAACATCTTAACAGCTTTGTTACATTAATATTCTAAGGATTTAATTTTACATATTGTACAGCCTACTTATAAACTTTTATTGAAATCTATAGTGCATTCTTGACTGCAAAGATTTAAGAGAAACATTTTTATATACTCCAATATTTCAACAGGTTATGGATTGATCCAGGCATTTATACTAAAGTAGCCTTCATTGAAAGCACTGGAGCTGAGCTTCAATTAAAAATGCTACATTTCCTTTGAGGGCATTTGTTTTGCTATATTTAGTATCAGTGGCTTCTCTCACCTCCTATCAGCCAATAACTACATGTGCACTGTCCTTTAACCTAAGACAATACTATTATTATTTCTCTCATGGCTTATTTCTGAAATGTAGTATAGAAGAAGATGAATCCTAGCCAATAGCACCAACTCATTAATGTTTGTTGTTAAAAATGAAAAAAAAAACGAATTTAGAATGACTTTGTGACTTTTGAGGGGGTGGGTTGTTACTTTTTTAAAAATCTAAACTATTAAACCTGACATTTCTACATATCATTTGGCATAATGGTCCAGCAACTAAAACAATATTGTAGGCCTATCATTGCAGAGAAAAAGAGAGAGGCTTTCTGCCATTCTTGAAGCTCTGATAATGGATTATTGTTCACCCCACCTGCCTTTCTTCCCTTACCAAAAGACACATGCTCTAGAGTCTACAAAGGTATGAAGAAGTTATGTGTATTTTCAGAATAATAAAAGGAGAAAGATATAGAAATGTGTAGTGTACATGACATTAAAAATCACTTTGTAAATTAGTAGTTGTAGATTCTCATCTAGTAACCACAATTACTAACACTGATTAGTTTACTAAGTTTACAATACCAAGCATAGTATCTCTCTGGCTGAGTGGGTCTTATGTCAAATTGGAGAGCTGTTGGTGATAGCCATGTTATGTCTGCCACTACTACACTCATAGGTTTACTGTGCCGTGCTAGTCATTGATGTGTTTCATATACATCATCGGTGAGTGGGACTTGCATCAGAAGCTACACCCTTAGTCTCACCCAGAAAACTGCCCAAATGTGAAGTGAACAAAGAGGACACCAACTAGCATGCAAAATTATACATAGGGAAATCCCATGAGGCTTCAACTCTACACGAAGAACTAGAGGCAACTGAGTAAATCTGGGAACAGGAAGGTGGCCCTCCCCAGGAAAGAACACACCAATTGTTTGTCCAGGCCCAACTGCTCAGTCCTAAAAGCATACATACAGGTAACATATGTACTCAACAGGATATATTTGGGAATACATATATGCATGCAATAACAATAAAGGAAAAAAAGGAGACAAATTTTAAGAAGAGTGGGAAGGGGTATGTAGGAGGATAAAAGATCAGTTTGGTCTTATTGGCATCAAAACTGAACTGAATTAAGAGAAGTAATTAATTATCTATAAATTATAAAATTAGATATTTTCACATGGGTAGGAATATTTTCAATACGAAAAAACACTAAAATAACTGGATGCATATCTTCATTAAAACATTGGCTATTTTGTACCTTGGGGTAACGCTAACCTAACAAGTGAAAGACCTGTATCGTAAGAACTTTAAATCTTTAAAGAAAGAAATTAAAGAAGCCCTCAGAAAATGGAAAGATCTCCCATGCTCTTGGATAGGTAGGATCAATGTAGTAAAAATGGCAATCCTGCCAAAAGCAATCTACAGATTCAATGCAATCCCCATTAAAATCCCAGCACAATTCTTCACAGATCTTGAAAGAACAATAATCAATTTTGTATGGAAAAACAAAAGACCCAGGATAGCCAAATCAACCCTGTTCAACAAGGCAACATCCGGAGGCATCACCATCCCTGACCTCAAGCTCTATTATAGAGCTATAGTCCTGAAAACAGTTTGGTATTGGCACAAAAATAGACAGGTAGATGAATGGAATTGAATTGAAAACCCGGGTATTAACCCACACATGTATGAACATCTGATCTTTGACAAAGAAGCTAAAAATATACAATGGAATAAAGAAAGCATCTTCAACAAATGATGCTGGCATAACTGGAGACTGGCATGTAGAAGAATGCGGATCGATCCATGTTTATCACCATGCACAAAATTTAAGTCCAAATGGATCAAAGACCTCAACATAAATCCAGCCACACAACCTCTTAGAAGAGAAAGTGGGTGGTACCCTTGAACGAACTGGTACAGGAGACAGCTTCCTGAACATAACACCAGTAGCACAGACAGTGAGATCAACAATTAATAAATGGGACCTCCTGAAACTGAGAAGCTTCTGTAAGGCAAAGGACACAGTCAGCAAGACAAAAAGGCAGCCCACAGAATGGGAAAAAAATATTCACTAATCCCACATCTGACAGAGGGTTGATCTCCAAAATTTGCAAAGAACTCAAGAAGCAAGTCTCCAAAACATCAAAGGACCCAATTAAAAAGTGGGCTGCAGAACTAAATAGAGAGTTTTCCATAGAGGAGTCTGAAATGGCTGAGAGGCACTTGAGAAAGTGCTCAACATCCTTAGCTATCCGGGAAATGCAAATCAAAACAACTCTGAGATACCATCTCACTCCTGTCAGAATGGCTAAAATCAAAAACACCAAGGACAATTTATGCTGGAGAGGATGTGGTGAAAGGGGGACACTCCTCCATTGCTGGTGGGAGTGCCAACTGGTTCAGCCACTTTGGAAATCAGTATGGAGATTCCTCAGAAAAATGGGAATAAACCTACCACAAGACCCAGCAACTCCACTCTTAGGCATATACCCAAAAGATGTCCATTCATACAACAAAGATGTCTGTTCCACTATGTTCATAGCAGCTTTATTTGTAATAGCCAGAACTTGGAAGCAACCTAGATGTCCCTCAACCGAAGAGTGGATAGAGAAAATGTGGTACATTTACACACTAGAGTACTAATCAGCAGAAAAAAACAATGGAATCCTGAGATTCGCAGGCAAATGGATGACACTAGAAGAAACCATCCTGAGTGAGGTAACCCAGTCACTAAAAGAGAAACATGGCATGTACTCTCTCATATATGGATTTTAGACATAGATCTGGGGAGTGCCAGCCTACAATCCTATGGCCAGAGAGTCTGGGAAACAGAAACTTCATTTAGTGGCTGATCGAAGAAGAGGCAGACTCCCTCGGTTAAGTACTGAGCTGAACTCAAGAAAGCCAGTAACAGAGAGGGAGGACTGATGATCAAAAGGATTAAGACTGGGCTGGTTTAACCCCCAGAAACAGCTGACCAGACAAAGGTTAACTCTTGAATCCCAGGCATCAGCCTGGGAATCCAGCATGGGACTGATCAAGACCCCCTGAATCTGGGTGTCAGTGAGGAGGCCTAGGTAATCTATTGAGCCTTGGGCAGCAGATCAGTACCCATCCCAAGTATACACACGGACTTTGGACTCCCATCGAACAATGTGAGGTGCACTCTCACCCTGAACTCTTGGGGAAGGGTCTAGGCCCTGCCCTATATGAAATGACAGACTATGGACACCCCCATGGAGGGCCTAACCCTCCCTGGGGGAATGAGGGGATAATGGGGGGCGGGGGTTGGGGGAGGGCACGGGAGGAGGGGAGGGAAAGGGAGAGGGACCTGGAACTGACTTGTGAAGCAACCTTGTTACTTATCTAAATTTAAACTGGAAAATAAAATAAAAAAAATAAATGCCAAAAAAATTTGGCTATTTTGATTTTAAAGAGTCTTTAAATACTATCTTGCCCATTTGTGCTTTTCTCAAGTGAAAACTAACAATAGGTGAGTCTAGGGATGAAAAGGTTGAAAGTATTCCAACTGTGTTTAAGGAATTCAGGTGCTTTAAATAAGATAGATGACATTATGATGTTTAAATTTGTTCTTCCTCTCATGTCTAATAGAAGTAAAGTAAATGCAGCTGGCAAGATGGTTTGAATTTCAATTATGTTAGGCAAACAACCCCAAGTCAGTCGAAACATAAACTGTTAATTCTCCAAGGAGAGTCTATATATGGCATAAAGAAATAGAGATGCCAATGTGCTCTTAAATTGGGAGCAGAAAGCCTCAAAGCAGACTCGATCCAAACAAATCAGTCAGTTATGAATATACAATAACTTCCACCATACATCAACAAGGGAGAGTGACTATGATGACCAAACACCAGTCTTCCTTGCCTATAACCAATCCAACATTTCTTTCTTTGCATGTGGCACCACATACTATGAGGGCTCTACTGCTTATTAGCTATGGTTGTGTCTTGGCTTTTTGTCCAAGAAGGTTCATTCCAGGGGAAACACACGTGGGAAGGAGAATAAATAGTAGAAGACTTACTTTTATGTGAGTCATAATCTATGAATTCCTTCAGAACAATAAACCACTTAGATAAAAGGATGTGGGAAATGCTCTCTCTACAAAAAGAATAAATACAAAAATATTAGATAGCCCATGGGCTATGAGGTTCAGTGTTGGGACTGTTCCTGGATCCAGAGCAAAGATTCAGATACTTCCTGGAGCCAATGCCAAATCATTCTTAAAGTCCTCACTCTAATTAGGAATATCCCAAAGGCTGCTAAGATGGTCTTTCAGTTAGGGGAAGCTAGGAAAGGTTGTAAGGAACATATCCTAGATCAATAAGAAATCTTTTTAATAGTAAAGGTAGGCTGTATCTGAAGCCAAAAGAAGTCCAAGCATCTAATCTACCACATTTCTTGATATTCTTGAAGATCCTGTCTGTCTATGTTAGAAAACAATAATATCCTTCCTTGTGACATGCTTTCTTTTATTTTTCCTGTGGCAGGATTGTGATTTTATACTTGATAGAGCAATGATTTTCATCCTTCTAGTGCTGTGACCCTTTAATACAGTTCCTCATGTGGTGACCCCCAACCATAAAATTATATTCATTGCTACTTAATAATGGTAATTTCACAACTGTTATGAATTGTAAATATATGTATTTTCTGATGCTCTTAGGCAACCCCAGTGAAAATGTCATTTGACATCCACAGGGGTCTTGACCCACAGATTGAGAAACCTTGTGACAGAGATGAATGACATCTATCATTCCAGGAGAAGTATTTACTGTGAAAGTAATTTTGATGGTATTCTACTTATTTCTAACTTAACCATCAACTGTCCTATGGAAAAACTTAGGTAACTTCTAGAAAATATAGGGAGTGTCCTGCACATCTTTGCCATATATAAAAATAGTTATACAATGAATAGATGCCAAATTCATGTCAGATGGATAAGCATCTCTAGCTGACTTATGTGTCTTTATTCTTACAAGCATTAATGGAAAATGGTTTGATAGAAGGTTAGTTGGTTATCATTTGTGAAATCATGTGACTTCATGAGCAAAATCAACTTTTTAAAATAATAATAGAGGAGAAATTTCCAAATGAAAAAGCACAACCAAAAAGAGAAGAGTAAGGACTCCTTACTCAGACTCAACTATGGAAATGTGTTTTGGACTTCTTAGGTGCTCCTGTCTGCTGTGTAAATAGAGCACAACAGCACTTTAGTTTGTATTCAGAAAACATGCATAGTAAGACTACTAGTTGCAGTGAAATAGGAAAAGTTTCTAAACAGCTTAAAAACAGCTATAGGGCTAAAACCTAGAGTCCTTGAAGAGAAGTATACTGCATAGGTGGACAATGTTACTCCATGGAGAGATGGGTTATAAAATAAAAATCTCAGTACAAGAACAGGTTACCTCCTATGAGTTATTAGTCAGGAAGATACTAGAGACATGCAAAACAACACGTTATTCCCATTCCTCCTCGTTGACTACTCTATATAAATATATGTTAAGATCCTATTGCATGGAGGGACCATTAACTTTGCATTGAGAACAGAGGAATCAACTTTGAACTGACCAGGAAACTCTCTCCTTGCCAGACAGATTATATAGTATGCCCAAAGATGCTATGCAGTCTTTTTTGGAATAAAAAAGAAATCAGTGGTATTATCTAGCCAAACATACTACAACGCTGACCTGCTGGCAATGTGTGCCCACTGGAAAAATGGTGGCATAAAGTCTATTGGGTTAACAAACTCCTTTTTGATTTGCTGTGAGGCCTGCTCCAGGAGAGGATTTTTCCTTGGTACTATAAACCCACTCAAAATCTCAGAATAGGATGTCATGGGCCTAGAGGGAAGAGTGGAGTGGATATACTTATAAGTGTTGCTTTGTTAAATGACTGTCCTATCAAATTATCTTCTGATTGTTTGTGATGCTCTCAACTTTGATTGGAAAAGTTTCTTTTCAGTAAGTAGTGGTTAATGCAAAGAATCCTAACTAGCCAAAGTGCCAAGCATGAATAACTTAATTCTGAGCTGAGAATAATTTGAATAAACCATTCATATCAACATCTTACCATCCAGGCCTCAGAGAACTTTGTGGAAGAGGAAATGGGCAGAATGTAAAAATCAGATGATGGGGAAAAGAGTTGTGAAATGCTGGTTTCTGAATATGATATGTCTGTTACATGCATTAATTAATAACAAGTACAGTTAATGCACAAGATTATGCTAGCCAAAATTGCAGAATGGATAGGAATGGGTCCCCAGAGGCCTCTCATGTATTGGAAGAGATACTGAAAGCTGAAAGAGGGAAGTCACTCTCTTGTGGGGATGTGGTGACTGCTAAGTTTCTCATGCACCACTGGATGCCACCCATATACATGTGTGTGTTGGCAGTGCTAGTTGGGCATGGGGAGCTACAATAACAAAAATTAATAAATTGTACATGAAGCTGGGAACACGATGAGGTAGACAGCATAAGGGAAGAAGGAATGAGGTAATAGAGGCTACATATGATCAAACTATTGTATAAACATATAGAATTTTCAAAGAAAAAAATACTACTAAAAAGTCAATGCCTAATAAAAATTTCCTTTCTTCTGCCATGATACCTGAAATTCCAGATTTAAATGACCAGTCATGAGGATTATCTTACTAGGAAACATCTTCCTCAATGATAAGGAATAGCAGGTTGGTAGTTACATTCCAACCTAAAAAATATTTAGAAATGACATTTATTTAACATAAAAATACTTTTTATCTTTTGATTTTTTAATTTAAATTAGAAACCAGGCTTCTTCACATGTCAATCCCAGCTCCCTCTCCTTCTCCCTCCCCTCCTCCCATGCCCTCCCATCACCCCCCCCCCATTTCCCCTCCACCAATCCCCACTCCTTTCCCTAGGGAGGGTGAAGCTCTCCATGGGGGATACCCATAGTCTGTAATTTCATCCAGGGAAAGGGCCTAGTCCCTCCCCCAAGAGTCCAGGATGAGAAAGCATCTCTCATTGTGGGATGGGCACTCAAAGTCCATTTGTATGCCAGGAATAAATACTGATGTATGACCTAAGGCCCCATAGATTGCCTAGGTCTTCTCACTGACACCCACATCCAGGAGGTCTGGATCAGGATTCCCAGCCATCAGTCAGGAGTTCAAGACTTCACCCTTGTTCAGGTCAGCTGTTTCTGTGAGTTAAACAAGCCCAGCCTTGACCCCTATGCTCATCAGTCCTCCCTCTCTGTCACTGGGTTCCTTGAGTTCAGCTCAGTGTTTAGCTGTGGGAGTATGCCTCGGCTTCCATCAGTCATTGGTTGAAGGTTCTGTTTCCCAGACTCTCTGGCACCCAGACTCTCTGGCACTACCCAGATCTATGTCTAAAATCCATATATGAGAGAGTACATACCATGTTTCTCTTTTTGTGACTGGGTTACCTTACTCAGGATGGTTAATTCTAGTGACGTTCATTTGCCTGCAAATTTCAAGATTCCATTGTTTTTTCCCACTGAATATTACTCCATTGTGTAAATGTACCACATTTTCTCTATCCATCTAGGTAGTTCCCAGGTTCTAGCTATTACAAATAATGCTGCTATGAATATAATGGAACAGATGTCCTTGTTATATGAATATGCATCTTTTGGGTATATGCCTAAGAGTGGAATTGCTGGGTCTTGTGGTAGGCTGATTCCCATTTTCCTGAGGAATCTCCATACTGATTTCCAAAGTGGTTGTATGAGTTGGCACTCCCACCAGCAGTGGAGGTGTTCCCCTTTCTCCACATCCCCTCCAGCATAAACTGTCATTGTTGTTTTTGATTTTAGCCATTCTGACAGGAGTAAGATGGTATCTCAGACTTGTTTGGCTAGGGATATTGGGCACTTTCTTAAGTGCCCCCCAGCCATTTTAGACTCCTCTATTGAAAATTCTCTATTTAGTTCTGTACCCCACTTTTTAATTGGATCACTTGGTGTTTTGGAGACTTGCTTCTTGAGTTTTTGTAAATTTTAGAGATCAGCCCTCTGTCAGACGTGGAGTTGGTGAAAATCTTTTCCCATTCTGTGGGCTGCATTTTTGTCTTATTGACTGTGTTCTTTGCCTTACAGAAGCTTCTCAGTTTCAGGAGGTCCCATGTATTAATTGTTGACCTCAGTGTCTGTGCTACTGGTGTTATGTTCAGGAAGTGGTCTCCTGTACCAATTTGTTCAAGGGTACCTCCCACTTTCACTTCTAAAGAGGCTCAGTGTAGCTATATTTATGTTGAAGTCTTTGATCCATTTGGACTTAAGTTTTGTGCATGGTGATAGACATGGATCCATCTGCAGTCTTCTACATGCCAGTTCTGAACATCTATACCCCAAATATGAAGGCACACATATTCCTAGAAGAAACACTACTAAAATTCAAATCACACATAAAGCCTCACACACTTATAGTGGGAGATATCAACACCCTGCTATCACTACTAGACAGGACCACCAGACAGAAACTTAACAAAGAAACAAATGAACTAACACAAGTTATGACCAAGTTGGCATTAACAGACATCTATAGAACATTCCATCCAAACACAAAATAATTCTTCTCAGCACCACATGGAACCTTCTCTAAAATTGACCACATACTTAGCAATATAGCAAACCTCAACAAATGCAAAAAATTGGAATAACCCCCTGTATCCTATTGGGTCACCATGGTTTAAAGTTAGAATTCAAAAACAACACAAATTGCAGAAACCCTACAAACTCATGAGAACTGAACAATACCCAATTTCTCATTCCTGGGTTGAGGAAGAAATAAGAAATGAAATTAAGGACTTCCTAGAATTCAACAAGAATGAAGACACAACATATCCAAACATATGGAACATTTTGGAAGAAGTGCTAAGAGGAAAGTTCATAGCACTAGGTGAAGGACTTTGAGAATAGTTACACTAGAGAATTAACAGCACAACTCAAGCTCTAGAACAGAAAGAAGCAAACTCACTCCGGAGTAGTAGACACCAGGAAATAATCAAATTGAGGGCTGAAATAAATAAAGTAGAAATAAAGAAAACAATACAAAGAATCAATGAAACAAAGAGTAGGTTCATTGAGAAAATTAGTAAGATAAATAAAACTTTATGCAAACTAACCAAAAGGCAGAGAGAGAGAGCATGCTAAATAACAAAATCAGAAATGAAAAGGGGGACATAACAGCCAACACTGAGGAAATCCAGAGAATCACCATGTCATACTTTGAAAAAGTGCACTCCACTAAATTGGAAAATCTAAAGGAAATGAAAAATTTCCTGGAAAGATAACATTTAACAAAATTAAATCAAGAACAGATAAGCAATTTAAATAGACCTATCACCCCTATAGAAATAGAAGCAGTCATCAAAAGTCTCCCAACCAAAAACAGCTCAGGGTCAAATGGTTTCAGTGCAGTAACAGAAATTCAAAGAAGAAATAATACCAATACTCCTCAAACTATTCCACACACTTGAAGCAGAGGGGTCATTGCCAAACTCTTTTTACAAGGCCACAATTACCTTGGTACCCAAGCTACACAAAGATACATCTAAGAAAGAGACCTACAGAGCAATATCCCTCATGAAAATTGATGCAAAAATACTCAATAAAATCCTGGCAAATAGATGTCTCTTCTATGTGAATCTTAGAGGCTGTCAACTATGGGGCAAGAGCAATGTAATATTCACAAGGGTGAGAAGGGGATAATGCGAGGGAAGGGGAACAGCCTACATTTGTATGGGATAAAAAGTTCTCTAAATCTGAGCTAGAAGCTTTTTTGATATCATTTATAAAAATTCATTTTCATCATCAACTTGAAGACATTTAGATTTACCAGGTGATGATGCACATTTGTGGAGAACATTTCCAGAAGAGATTAACAAAGGAGGCAAGATTTTCTCTGAAAAAAGGGGTGGCATGAAAAGGAGAAAAGAAAAAGTTGCCTGAGCTTTAGTGTTATCTTCTTTGCATCCTGCTCACCATTACTGGAACTGCTGTGCTCTATCATGTCCTTCCCTGACACAATGGACTGATACCTCTGAAATCACGAGTCAAAATAAATGTTTCCTGTATTTAAAAAAATCCTGGCAAATAGAATCCAAGAACACATCAGAAAAATCATCCACCATGATCAATTAGGGTTCATGCCACAGATGCAGGAATGCTTCAACATAAGAAAATCCATCAATGTAATCCACCATATAAAAAAATCTGAAAAAGAAAAACCACATGATCATATCACTACATGCTGAAAACTCCTTCCACAAAATCCAACACCCCTGCATGATAAAGGTCTTGGAGAAATCTTAGGTAACAGGAACATACCTAAACATAATAAAGGCAATATAAAGTAAACTAACAGACAACATCAAACTAAATGGAGAGAAACTCAAAGAGATTCCTCTAAAATCAGGAACAAGACAAGGTTGTCCACTCTTTCCATTTCTCTTCAATATTGTACTTGAAGATCTAGCTAAAGCAACAAGACTACAAAAGGGGATCAAGGGGATACAAATTGGAAAGGAATAAGTCAAACTTTCATTATTTGCAGATGATAGTTTACAAAAGAGACCCAGAAAAACTCTACCAGGGAACTCCTACAGCTGATAAACACCTTCAGCAAAGTGGCAGGATACAAGGTTAACTCAAGAAAATCAGTAGCCCTACTATATACAGATGATAAAAGGGCTGAGAAAGAAATCAGAGAAACATCGCCCTTTACAATAGCTACAAACTACAAAAACTACCTTGGAGTAATGCTAATGAAACAGTATAGCAGTAACTTTGAGCCTTTAAAGAAAGAAATTAAAGATACCAGAAAATAGAAAGATCTCCCATACTATTGAATACCTAGGATCAAAGTAGTAAAAATTGAAATCTTGCCAAAAGCAATCTACAGATTCAATGCAATCACTATCAAAATCCTGGCACAATTCTTCATAGACCCGAAAGAACAATAATCAACTTCATATGGAAAAACAAAAGACCCAGGATAACCAAAACAACCGTGTACAATAAAGGAACTTCCAGAGGCATCAGCATCCCTGACTTCAAGCTCTATTATAGGGCTATAGTCCTGAAAACAACTTGGTATTGGCACAAAATTAGACTGATAGACCAATGGAATGCAATTGAAAACCCTGATATTGGCACACACACCTACGAACACCTGATTTTTGACAAAGAAGCTAAATTTATACAACGAAAAAAAGAAACCATCTTCAAAGTGCTGGCATAACTGGATGCTGCATGTAGAAGATTACAGATAGATCCATATCTATTGCCATGCACAAAACTTAAGTCCAAATGGATCAAAGATCTCAACATAAATCCAGTCACACTGAAACTCTTAGAAGAGAAAGTGGGAAGTACCATTGAATTAATTGTTACAGGAGACAGCTTACTAAACATAACACCAGTAGCACAGACACTGAGATCAACAACTAATGAATGGGACCTCCTGAAACTGAGAAGCTTCTGTAAGGCAAAGGACACAGTCAACAAGACAATAAGGCAGGCCACAGAATGGGAAAAGTTAAAATTCACTAACGTCACATCTGACAGAGGGATGATCTCCAAAATTTACAAAGAACTCAAGAAGCTAGTCTCCAAAACACCAAATGATCCAATTAAAAAGTGGGGTACAGAACTAAATAGAGAATTCTCAAAAGAGGAGGCCAAAATGGCTCATAGACACTTAATAAAGTGATCAACATTCTTAGCCCTCAGGGAAATGCAAATCAAAACAACTCTAGGATACCATCATACTCCTCTCAGGATGGCTAAAATCAAAACACCAATGACAGTTTATGCTGGAGAGTATGTGGAGAGAAGGGAACACTCCTCCACTGCTGGTGAGAGTGACAACTTGTACAGCCACTTTGGAAATCAGTATGGAGATTCCTCAGGAAAATGGGAATCAGTCTACCATAAGATCCAGCAATTCCACTCCTAGGCCTAAACCCAAAAGATACACATTCATACAACAAAGACATCAACCATGATCATAACAGCATTATTTGTAATAGCCAGAACAATGAAGCAGCCTAGATGCCCCTCAACTGAAGAATGGATGGTGAAAATGTGGTACATTTACATAATGGAGTACTACTCAGTGGAAAAAACAATGGAATCTTGAAATTTGCAGGCAAGTGGATAGCACTAGAAGAAAACATCCTGAGTTAGGTAGGCCAGTCTCAAAAGGACAAAAATGGTATATACTCACTCATATATGTATTCTAGACATAGAGCAAAGGATTACCAGGCCACCGTCCATATTGCCAGAGAAACTAGGAAACAAGGACTACCCAAAAGAGACATACATGGTCCCTGGGAGAAGGGGAAAGGGACAAGATCTCCTGAGAAAATTGGGAGCATGGAGGGAGAGGACAGGGAGCTAGGAGAATGAGAAGGGGAGAAGGGGACATGAGGGAGCAGGAAGTTTGAGTTGGGGGAATAATAGAGGACAGCAAGATAAGAGATACCATAATAGAGAGAGCAATTAATAGGTTTAAAGAGAAATCTGGCACTAGGGAAATTTCCAGAGATCTACAAGAATGACACAAACTAACCATCTAAGCAATAGTGGAGAGGTTACCTTAAATGCCCTCCCCCCAATAATGAGATTGATGACTACCTTAGGTAGTCATCCCAGAGCCTTCATCCAGTAGCTGATGGAAGCAGAACATGGGTGTCAGTGGGGAGGCCTTGGCAATTTATGGGGTCTCTGGCAGTAGATCAGTATTTATTCCCAGCAAAAGTAGACTTTAGGAGCCTACTTCACCTAGAGGGAGACCCTCTCAACCTAGACACACGGGAGAGGGAGAGAATCTAACCCTGACCCAAATTATATGACAGTATTTTAAGATCCCCCATGGAAGGCCTCACCCTCCCAGCAGAGCAGAAAGGGTATGGGATAGGGGGTTAGTGGGGGGAAGGGGAGGAGGGGAGGGAGAGGGAACTGGGATTGACATGTAAAGCTAGCTTGTTTCTAATTTAAATTAAAAGGTAAAACATTTAAAAAATAAAATACCTTTAAAAGCAGCAACCTCATCATTTGAATTTTGCTTTTTATCAATATAGAAACAGATTTGGTCACAGTGTTTGTAAAGTAAATAGCCCTGTTTTAAAATGAGCATGATAGCCACCTCCCCCTTCTGTATCAAAAAAAAAAAGTACCCAGAAGAGAACATGCTTCATCACATCGCAGATGATTTTGCTTCCATGATCTGTCTGAAAGACCTAAATGGAGGAAAACTGCATAGAGCACCTCCTGGACCAGCTGCTGCTAGAAAAAAAATAAAGCCAGAAAAACCGCTATTCAGAGACAATCAGGATGATGGCCAAGCAACATTTTCAATGGGCTGGTGAACTTCTGCATAAGTGTAACCCCCCAATTTTGTATCACATAATGTTGCTGATTCATTTATAGAGATGAAGGGACTGATACAGAATCATGATAATTTGAATAAGTAATTTTTTCACATAACAGGTCCTCAGAGCATTAACTGTGCATTGCAGCCTATATAGTGTGAGATGGGATTTCCTGCACAAACTGTCTTTGGGAACACTTTTCATTAATTGAACTGCATGAAGTGACAGGGAATGTTTCTTTTCCAAAGACTATATCTAGCATATAACCCTAACGCTTTTGATGACAGAAATGGTCCTAATTAGCAGAGGCTCAGCCTAATGATGCAATGACATTTGACCTGGCTCATTGCCTGGATTCTTCCTGTGTCTTTTCAGAAATGCAAAATGAACTTAAGATTCCAGAAAACCCACAAGTCCACAAAGACACAGGAAAACACTGAAGTGTCACTTTTACCTGAGGGAGAGAAAACAAGATTTACAATTACCTAAAATGTTCTATGAAACTCTCTCCTCGGAAGTTATGTTTTATAAAACAAATAAGACATGAAAGTGGCGGGGAACTATGGAGAGGATCATGGGGAGTGAAAGAGCACAGAAAACTCAAAGTGCACATACGTGTGTGAAAATATAGTGAGGCTTATTATTTCTACAATTAATATGTGCTGGCTTAGAAAACGCACATTTTAAAAACTTGTTGGGACCTCCTAGGAATATGAAAGAGAAAGAGGAACAGAAGAGTGGAGATCAGAGAATGGAGTAGCGTTCCACCCCAGGTCTCTAGACTTGAGGCAGGAAGATTTCACCCAAGAGCCTCCTGTCATTTCTAGGCCTAGCAATCCTGGAAGACAAACACAACTCTGCCCCAAGTCTCTGACTTGGATGGGAAGAATTTCACCCACGAGCCCGCCCCTCTGGTGCCAAGCAGAGTCCAGCCCAGAACCATGACAGGCTGAGTGGGACAACAAGACTACATTCAGACTTGGGCTGGACTGCTCTGGGCTCCGAGGAAGAAGCCGGATCCTACCCAGCTTTAGGACGGACCGAGCAGAACAAGAGATCTATAGGCAGCACCAGGCAGACAGAGCTATTATGGTGAACAAATGTATGATGTGGGATGGAAGACACACACACACACACACACACACACACACACACGCACGCACACACACATACACAAGCACACACACACACACACACACACACACACGCATGCACACACACGCACAAACTGCCTCTGTCCACAAGACAGAGGCATATCTTTAGAGGTAAAAAGAGGTGAGGTGCAAGCTAATGCCGATGGATAATGCAATTTGCAGTATCATTTTGTAAGGTAACTAAACAAATCGAAACTCACTTTATTCTTTTCATGGTTGGCTAACATTAAAATGAAGCAGAAATCCAATCCCAAAATCTGGAGTTTTGCCCAAATGTCTTTGGCATGTCAACTTCCCAATGACATGAGATCCTTGCTCTTCTGACCCTAGGGTACTCCAGATACCAGGTTTTACAGAAAATTAATGAATTCTTTCCATGAGAGAAGTAATCTTTGATGATTTTCAGTATTGACAACTTGTTTTTATTATCATGTTTGTTAAATATGTATAAACCCAAAACTAACTATAAATTCCTTATGCTTAGAGTTTATACTTAGAGCTTTTATTCAAAAGTCAAAACAAGTTTAACAATATATACAAACAAAATTACAATCATAACCAAATTCAAGTTGGTATATCAATGTAGTATGAGAGATAATGCTGTCACACTGCCACTAAGTTGAAACATGAAATAATTGCTTCAGTATAGGTTTTTCATGTGAATTCTAGATGTTTCTACTAGTCTATGTCTCTAGACTCTTCTGTATTAAAACTATCAGAACCTTTTCAGTTGTTCAACACTCTGTTATGTAATTTGGCATTTACTTGATATAAAATGTGTCATTTATTATGTCCTTCCTTTGTTATATTATGTTCCATATTAAAATGCTGCTTTGGTTTAAAAAGCTTATTAGACACTGATGCACAGCTATTCTGCATTAGGGCAACTTTACTCTTCATAGGATCCGTGAAACTCTGGAGGGCACTTTTGATTTTCATATCTTGGAAGAAGAGGAACTAGCATCTAGTAGGTAGAAGCAACAGACATCTCTTATATAGCAGTTTCCCCCAAATTGAAACCATCTCTCCCTCAGGGAGGACAGAGGCTCCTTGGATCAGAACACTAATGAAACAAGACTCAGAAAATTACAAGATCCATGAGGCTCCTCACCTAGTCTGGAAGTAGTAAACAAATGCTGAGGAGGAGGCTCTCCCAAGGAGCTACCCACAAATTGGGAGGTAGCTTTCAGAAGTCATCACTCATGGTGGAATCTGCTCTCCGAAAATATGTCTATCTCTGAGTCACTCATGCTATCTATAAGCAACCACAGCTCCATGCTCCCAAGTAGCCCCAGTCAACTTACTGTTTCCTCAGGCAAGCATTGATTGGGATAACTACTTTATTCCATTGTTAGTGCTATATCTGGAATGAATAGATGCATATCCTGCCTCTTCAGAAAAGGGGGGAAAATGCATTCTACAATGCATAGGACATATAAGAAATCAGTTGGTTTGAAATATTGGTGATGAGTAAATTGGGAAATTTAGCTAAGGGAAATACCAACTGCTAAATGTCATATATTATTTATTACTTGGTTATAAGCTGGGTTCTTGGTAATTCTTTTTTAAAGTATTTTAGTTGAACATTTAAAATCATAATTTTATGAGCATGCATTATAGGGACAAAATATATGAATTTCAAAAGATATAAAAATTTAAGTTCCAAGAACTCTGGTAAAAACTAACATTTGGAAGATGCTCATTTTCTTATGTAATAGTATTAAATCTTTTCAATTCATCATATTGCTGATTTTTGACATATACTGTTTTAAAGGATGTACACATTTGTACCCTATATTGAATCCATGTCAGAAAATCTATGCTAGTTATCTATTTGAATAAAATACACTATTGAATCCATGCTTGAGTTTATCTTAAGTTCAAGATATGCATTCCTATAAAGGAATGGTGGCATGAGAAAGTTGTGACCTAGAATTATAGATTAATTTATAATGACAGAATGACTAAGAATCTTAGTACTATCTTCAGTCCATCCAGAAAACACCATTTATTAGTGCTTACAAGAGGCCATGAAAGGTTTGGGGAGAGATGGCTTGAAGGTGGTAGCAGACAATGGGGATATGGTGGAGAGGCACAATAAATTCTAATGTTCTACAGCACAGTAGGTCAAATGTGGCTCACAATTGCATATTTTAATATTGATAAGATGGAGGATTTAGGAAATTTCAATGAAAAGAGATGTTAACAGTTTGAGGTGATAGACAGGCCAACTACTGTGAACTGATCATTGCACAAACTACATGTTGAAATAGCACATAAACTCATATACAGGTATAATTACGTGACTATTAACCATTTAAAAGTAAAAAAGTGGTGCAAACACACGTTAAGTGGTGTAACCTTTATAAAGTTTAATCTCTTAAATTAAGTATGTATTTTCCACCCTGGAATAAAACTTGCTTAATGCATTCCAGTCAGAGTGCCTGGGAAGGAAGTATTACCAAAAATAAACAACTGAAAACACTTCTAGAGCTGAAACTTTTTTTCTACAGTATAAATTCAAGTGTCAAAATAATTATCACCTCAATTTATTTTCAAGATTGTCTGGCCAGCTGCTGCAAATGATGGATCATCTTTCATCTCTGCGATTGTACAAGAGGGTGGCCTAGAATCAAGAAGTCTTCACTTGACTCTGGATTACCTTGATAACTCATTGTATGACCTTAAGGAAGATTTCCTCCAACCACCTGCCCTAATGCTCATTTGGAAGGCAGATAGCAAGAGCTCTATTATAGTACTCTGATGGCCAAATGAAGCCATACAGGGAGGATACATTTGGCATTTCCTAAGCTCTCAGGGTTTGCTATCATTATTTCTTTACTGGAGGCTTATGTGAGGGATAATTAAAAGATTACAGAAACAGCAAATGGTTATAAAAGCCTATTTTAAGATGCAGCTGGATATTTGAAATATGCAAAATTATCATGCCTAGAGTAAGCCATTTTCTCAATCCCTCTATGAACATCAGTTCTGGAAACAGTATGATTATAATTCACTTTTTTAAAATTCAAACAAATAAATGTTTATGGAGCCTCTTTTTTAAATTTTAACTTTTATTGATTCTTTGAGAATTTCACATCATGCCTTCTGATTCCACTTATCTCTCTGCCCCATCACACCCTCCCTCTGCCCTTGCAACCTCCCCAAAAAATAAACCAAATTTAAAAGAAAAATCAAAAATCAAACCATAGAGAGAAATACTGTCATAGAAGCTCACAGCTTACCCTTTAGCCCACTCACTTTTATTTGCAAGTAAAAAATTTATTGCCACAACTCATTGGTCTGGCCTGAGACCTCTGGCTTCTGCTACACCAACAATGATGGACTCTCATGGGGCTCCTCTTGAGTATCATGTTGTTGTTCTGTGTTGCAGTGATCCCGTTGTTTTAGATCTATAGTGTTGTCCCCTTCATATGTTCCATAAATTCATAAATGGGGTGGTTGTTGGGGTGGGACAACTCCTAGCCCTGGATCTTGGCCTGGGTGATAACTGGGTTCGTCAGCCTGCTAGCTCTCCCTCAGGGCCACTACCCAGACTAGCACTCTAGCACTACCTCAACTAGCTCATCCAATGCAACCTGCAACAACAAGAGGGGCCAGCCCTGCTCTCAGGTCCCCAAATCCTGGTCACCCACACTCATACCATCCAGGGCCAGCTCTAAAGTTGGAGTGCTCTCCCACCCCAGGGCTGGCTCACCTGCACACCACTCACCCCCACACTACAGGGTCAGCTCTAGTGTACTCCCCAAGTGGAGGGCAAGGTCTGATTTCCTGTGTGCTGCCGCCTGTGAGGGTCAGGGTTCGCTCTCCAGCTCTTAGGATGCCAGGCCCGGTTCTCTCACCTATCACAGGTGTATGACGCCTCTTTTATGTTCTAGAGACGGTGTGGTCTTATATGGAGGCTCAAAGCCCACTCTAAAGGGGCTGTGCCTTCAGGAAGCTGACAATCTAGATATAAATAAGAGGAGAAATGATGCAAAAATTGCACTAGTCCACCACCTGATTCATGGTCTTCTTTAAAAAAAAGTGTGTATGAGCAGTCCTTAGCCAATGAGAGTAAAGAGGAAAAGGCAGAAGCTGTGGCTCCTATGTGTTTGTGAATAAAGGAATTTCTTTTTGAAGTGAGACATGGACCACAGATTTGAGATAATAATCCAAGCACCTCTTGTGTAGGTTTACAGTAAACACACACACACACACACACACACACATATATATATATATATATATATATATATATATATATATATACTTAAGTAGTTTTTGCTTAGACCTCACATGGTATTGAATAAAATACTTAGGGGTATTTTCCTTTTACATGCCCTCCAATGAAGTAGGCAGTGGAAAGCACAGGGCAGAGAGGGCAAAGAACTGACACTGTAAGGATTGTATTTAGAACATTCTTGCTGTTTGCCTGATTTTTCCACTAGCATGAGGCGTACACTAAAAATACTCATAGCACATCAGGCCTCTGCCTAGGCTTTGTCTGCTAAGGACTTAAAAGGAAACAGCACTGGGAGAAATGAAGGTGGTTAAGCAGTGCTAGGCATGGAACCCTGATGTTGGAAGCAGATGACCCTCAAAAGTTAACTAAATAAGGGAACAAGAAGGGGGAAAGAGGAAGGGAAACAGCTGGATAAAGGAAGGAATAATACAGGGAAGGATAAATATAAAGACATTTCAAAAAGTCACCACTGAAGAAGCACCCTAAATATACCTGTGTACATGCACACACACACGCGCGCGAGCAAGTGTGCACACACATACATGGCCTCAGAAATCATCACTGAAGAGTAGAAAGAGTAGAAGAGCTGGAGGTGGTGTACGACTACAAGAAAACACTGTTTTCCAGACAGAGCCAAGCAGTGACACTTACGAATTCGCAGCAGCTAGGCCACATATACAAAAGAAGTATAAACTCAACCCAAAACATATTCCATCATGTAGGAGCGAAGTTGGGAAGGGAAGCTCTACTCTAAGAAAAAAGAAATACTAGAAACTAACCAAAGAGGGAGGGTCAATTTTCTGTAAGAATATAGCCTCGAGTGAGCTGATCTCACTACAGTGGAGAGCCACACGTCCAATAATAAGTGGGCAGCACAAATGACACTTGATGTATTTTCTTAAAGGACACAAATTCAAGTGGGTGCAAAAAGGGGATGGATATAAGAACAGTTGAGGGACTGAAAATGATCAAAAGCACATTAATATAGAAAGTTTATATAAAATTAGGTTGGGTTGGTAGGGAAGGGGTGTGTTCGGGAACAGTTTAGGGAGAAGTAAATATGGTCAAAACATGATGTGTACAATTCAAAACTCTCCAAGAACCGCAGACTGGCAGTGGGGAGGCCAGCATGGGACTGATCTGGACCCCCCAAATGTGAGTGTCAGTGAGAAGGCCTGGGCAACCTATGGGGCCCTGAGCTGTGGATCAGTGTCTATCCCTGATATACAAACAGTCTTCGTGTGCCTATAGCACAAAGAGGGATGCTCTCTCAGCCTGGACTCTTAGGGGAGTGCCTGGACCCTACCCAGAGTAAAATGACAGACTCTGATATCCCCTATGTGGAAGGATTTGGCAATAGGGTGGGAAGGTGGGGGGGAAGGGGAGTGCGGGAGGAGGGGAGGGAGAGGGAACTGGGATTGACATGTAAAACAAGCTTTTTAAAATTAAAAAAATGATAAAAAAATTAAAAACGAATTTAAGACCTTTAAAAAAACTCTCCAAGAATTAAGAAAAAGAAAGCAAATGAAAAACAAAACAACAAACATGAGATTGTCATATTATAATATTCCCCATGGTATATCTCTGCCTGCAGTATGTAAGCCATTGCCTTTGTTTCACGTTTATAAAAGTAATAAAGATGATGGATATCAGGTTGTGTCATTGTCAATAGAGGAATGTAAATGATGTGGCATCATATAGCTGATACATGATTAATGAGGATCCTTGTTTTATATTTTAAATATTTATTTTATTTTGTATTTGAGTGTTTTGGTTGCATATATGCATGTGCACTGTTTGCCTACCTGCTGCCTGTGGTGGCCTGAAAAGGATATCATATCCCAACATACTTCAGTTACCATAGTTGTGAGCTGTTATCGAGGTGGTGTGAACCAAACCTGGATCCTTTGCAAGAAAAGGTACCTTTGGCCACTAAGCCATCTCTTCAGTCCCAGGGTCTGTGTTTAGGTGTTACCTGTTTCTATATTAAACTTATTCTAAACTTTCTGTCTCATAATAATTACGTGGGAATACTAACAAGCCTACAAACTAGCCTACCAAAACAATTGATACTGGAAAAACAAAATGGGATACTATGTTTCCTATTTTCAAATTATATTACAAAATCAATCATAAGACTTTGGTTCTAGGGGAAAAATACCTTCAACCAAATGGAGCTAAGTAATTTTCCAATACACAGAGACTGGACAGCAAATGATACAGCTAGCCCTCCTAGGACTTGATATTTTTTCATTTTTTTGCAAGTCCTCTAAAGATGGCATTGCCCCAGACAACAGTAAGTAATTTTAAGAACATGATGCCCACATTCCCAAAAGATGGGTCAGGTGGTTTTTGGTTGTTTGGTGGATGCTTATCATCATTTAAGGGGGTTTATTACAAGTTGTTATTGGTCATAGTAATGGAGGAAATTAAACAAAGATTAGATTCTAGGATCTTGTACTGAAAACTATCCATTCAGTTTTGTCCGAAGAGCTGTATTGGAACTCTGCTATGAATTTCATTGAATCTACAGGTTGCTTTTAGTGGGGTGGCCATTTTCAATATATTATTGCTGCATATCCATGAACATGGGAGGTCTTTCCATCTTCTGATATCTTCTTCAATTTCTTTCTTCAAATACTTGAAGATTTTGTCATACAAGTCTTTCACTTGTTTAGTTAGAGTTACTCTAAGATATATTTAGGAGCTATTTCCCTTGTTTACTCATCAGTCTGTCATTTGTACATAGAAAGGCTTAAGATAGCCAATTTTAATGCAATTTAAGTTGCAAGTAAGGATGACTTCTTTTTATTTTTGTTTTTTTGAGATAGTGTTTCTTTGTAGCTTTGGAGGCTGTCCTGGAGCTCCCTCTGTAGACTAGGCTGGCCTCAAACTCACAGAGATCTGTTTCTGCCTCTCAAGTGCTGAGATTAAAGGTGAGCACGACCACATTTACTGACGTAGGTGTTTCTCTGTCATTAATTAAAATCCAGATGAAGTTCAATGATTATTTCCTTGTGACTTCCCAATGTATTTTGACTTAATTGTCAGGTTATTTCACACTTTCCATAGATGGATCTGTGGCTCAGAGTAAATGGTATAATCTTCTCATGCTCCATCTCACCTTTTCACCTCCATGGTAACAGAGATGGCTTTATCTGACAACATATTTGGAATGGTGTGTGTGTGTGTGTGTGTGTGTGTGAGTGTGTGTGTGTGTGTGTGTGTGAGTGTGTATGTGTGTGCGTGCACAAATGCGTAATGAAAGTTTGGGAATACTTAAGACTGTTAGAACGTATTACTCCTCTCTGCTTAATTAATAAGCAATCTTATTTTACATACAGCACACAATAACAAAACCATATGTTTTTGTCATGCTCAGGTACACTACAGAGGAAATGTCTGCTGTCACACATTATGGAGCTCAATGCATAGGTTCTTTTCTCAAAAGATCTGAATGTATTTGTAATAATTATTTTTCCTACCACAGGACTAGAACTTCATTATATCTTTGTGCTTTATGCTCCTAACAGACATATTAAGTATTATTGCAGTGTTATAAGAGTGGGAAATTTTAATTTGTCCTTATATTTATATGACACTATACTATAATTTCACATTGTTTAAGATATTAATGAAATTTTGCCCAGGACTAACAAGGGCACTATTGAAGCAGATTTCACACAATTCTCAAATCTATTAAAGCAATAAACATACCACACAGTGGCTTCACTGTTCCAAGGTTGAGAAGTTCAACCCTGCACTTGAAAGACTTATATTAGAAAGGTGAGATTTTAGCATACATTCACAAAACTTAATGAAAGGCATAAAAACTAAATTACAGAAATAGTTATTTATGTAAAATATCAATCTTATTCTATTTACCCCATGCTATATTAGAAAATACATAATTTTTAGACTTAAAAATAAGTCATTGGTTTTTTGCTTTGTAGTAGTTGGCTTAATATAAAAACTTATTCAAATATTTCCCTTACATCTCACTGAAATAAGAGAAATATCCAAGAGAAGGAACTTGTTGAACCCAAATAGTCAATGTAATTTTGATACATTGCTGTTTTTAAGACACTGTTGGAAATTTTTAACTATTCCTACTCCACTAGTTATATCATCTGCCCAGACCTTGAATTTTCCTTATTGTTAAATATGTCCAGGTATCTAGTAAAAAAAACTATACATGGAGAGATCATATGCCCATGGATGAATTTACTACTGTTTCACTAAATTTACCTGGAGTCAAACTATGTTCTAAATATGTATGGTTGTTACTTATGAGTGTCATAAATACATGTTACTCTGACCCTTAATCAAAGAAGAACTCAAGGAATCACTATAGGTTTAAGAAGAGATCTGGCACTAGGGAAATCTTCAGAGAACTACAAGGATGACACCAACTGGCAAACTAACCAATAGTGGAGAGGCTACCTTAAATGCCCTCCCCCGATAATGAGATTAATGACCAGATCTTAGAGTCTTCATCCAGTAGCTGATGAAAGCAGAAACAGACACCCACAGCTAAACACTGAACCGAACTCCTGGAAATCAGCTGCAGAGAGGGAGGAGTGATGAGCAAAGGGGTCAAGACCAGGCTGGAGAAACCCACAGAAACAGCTGACCTGAACAAGGGGGAGCCCTTGGACCCCACACTGGTGACTGAGAGGCCAGCACGGTACTGACCCAGACCCCTATAATGTGGGTGTCAGTGAGGAGGCCTCAGCAATCTATGGGGCCTTGGATAGTAGACCAGTATTTAGCCCTGGTGAATAAATGGACTTTGGAAGCCCATTCCACGTAGAGGGATGCTGTCTCCGCCTGAACACATGGGGAAGGGCCTAGGCCCTGCCCATAATAATATGACAGACTTTGAAGATTCTCCATGGAGGGCCTTACCCTCCCTGGGGAGCAGAGGGGGAATGAAGTGGGATTTGGGGGGATGGTGGAGAGTGGGAGAGGAGAGGGAGGATGAGAGAGTTGGGTTTGACACGTCAAGCAAGCTTGTTTCTAATTTAAATAAAATAAAAAATGGAAAAAAAGAAGATTCTCTTTGCAGGGGTGTGCCATGAATGCTGAGAGTCCTGAATAATCAAGGTGCTGAGAAAAAGTGCCAATAGAGTTCTCAGGTCTAAACAAGACAAGCCTTGGATAGGGCTCAGAGAACATCACAGAAAAGAGTGGAGAATGAATGTAAAAGCTGAACCACAGAGAGAAGGGCAATGAAATGCTATCTTCTTGTTATGACTGACCCATGTGATCACTATCCCACACTGACTGCAGTTGTCCACACCGTGTCTGCACTAGACTTAGTCTGTCAACATTCAATCATGCATCAGGGAGTGACTGATGGGACCTTATCCTTCCCTGCTGAACGAACCACTGGCTACCGATGGATTCTGGGATAGAAGCATCCAATTTCATCAGTTTTGTACTCATTGGTAAGCACATCAGGCATTGATGTATGGATCCCAGCCCATGCTCATACATGACCCAAATTGACACAAAACTTTAAGAATGAAGAAAGTAGAAAATACACTTGCATGGAGAAGAGGGCTTGGCAGGGGTGAGAGTGAGATAAGAGAGACTGCTGAGGAGTGTAACCAGAATGCTTTGTATGACATTGTCAGAAGACAAATTTCACTAAAATATAAATCCATAAGCAAAATAAAATATCAAAAAACAACAAAATGGAAATTTCAAATGATCAAAGGACAAGGAAATCCAAAGAATCCACACCTCTATTACCCCCCCTTGGCACAGATTCAGATCTTGATTACAAGTCCATTACAAAATTTTAGGCAACTTTCAATGGCTTTATGCAGAGTGATGAGAGAGTAAGACCATCATAATTCTCTGGTAGAGACTGAGCAGCAAGCAGGCACAATTTCTAAGATAAATAAATAAATAAATAAATAAATAAATAAATAAATAAATAAGAGAGCAATTTCCCAAGGAAATTTTTCAAGCCTTACATGTTACATCTCCTTTTACAATGAATGGAGACTAATCTGTGGAAAGATGTTTCAGTTGTTTGGATATAGTTTGTCCCCATCAATATCCATAGTGAAAATTTTTTGCCTATATGATGTTATTGACAGTCACTGAGTCCTTAGGAAGTATTACATTATGGAGGAGGGGAGTATGTCCTTATGAAAGGATTAGTATAGAATCCACTACAGTGGGTAGGTATCATGACAGCATCTCGTTATAAACTGTCTGGGGATCTGAGTTCTCTATTCTTCTTATGTACCTGCTGTGTGTACTTTGCTATGAGCCCAAATAAATTGTTTTTCTTTTTAAGTTATACAATTCAAAGTATCCTGTGATAACAACAGAAAAAAATGTGACAAAATTGACACACACAAATCTTAAATTGGAAAGAATAGTTTAAAGATATGCTCGCTTTCTACAGGAAAATGAATTCATGATCTATCTTAGTAAAGAAGCCATGATTTTCTGGCAAATGTCCTATAATAAAACAGACCATTATAAAACCCTTTAAGGCAACAGTCATATAAGAGCATTACAAAACAGGCATCCTTTCAGGTGCTCATCAGGCCACTATGTAACCATACAATTTCAAACATCCTCAAGCCTGTCTGAATGGCTTTCGATTTTCCTCCATGTAAAAGTTATCTTCCAGATCTGTCTTCTAACAGATCTGGCACCAGTGAGACCTCTAGTGATCTAAAGGGATGACAACAACTGGCAAGCTAAGCAATAGTGGAGAGACCACCTTAAATGCCCATTCCTGATAATGAACTTGATGTCTATAGCCATCCTAGAACCTTCATCCAGTGACTGATGGAAACAGAGGTGACCACCCACAGCTAAACACTGAACTGAACCCATGAAACCCAGTGACAGAGAGAGAGGAATGATGAGAAAATTTGCAAAGAAAGGGCTGGCAAACCAGCAGAGACAGCTGATCTGAACAAGGGGGAGTTCTTGGACCCCAGACCAACAGCTGGGAGGCCAGCATGGGACTGATCCAGACCCACTGAGTGTGAGAGTCAGTGAGGAGGCCTGGGTAACCTATAGGACCCTGGGCAGTGGATCAGTGTTTATCCCTGATATACAAACGGACTTATTGTGTCCATAACACAAAGAGGGATGCTATCTCAGCCTGGATTCTTGGGGAGTGCCTGGACCCTGCCCTGAGTGAAATGACAGACTCTAGATATCCCCTGTGTGGAATGAAGTGGGGATAGGGTGGGAGGCTGGGTGTGGTGTTAGGGGGGTGCGGGAGGAGGGGAGGGAGAGGGAACTGGGATTGACATGTGAAGCAAGATATTTAAAATTAAAGTAATAACCCGGGTGTTGTTGGTGCATGCCTTTAATCCCAGCATCGGGAGGCGGAGGCAGGCAAATCTCTGTGAGTTCGAGGCCAGCCTGGTCTACAAGAGCTAGTTCCAGCAAAGGCTCCAAAACAATACAGGGAAACCTTGTCTCGAAAAACCAAAAAAAAAATTAAAGTAATAAAAAAAGGATATATAAAAAAGGAAAGTTATCTTCCACGCAGTACTTACTATCTAACTTTTCTAATGGGTCTCTAAGAATATCATCTACTGCTCTGATTAGATTCTTTCACAGATTCTCATCACTCATCCACTTAATTTAAACTCCTTAGCTTGGGACTTTAGACATGTGTGTGATCTAGAGCTAACTACCCTTCCCTGCTACCTTTTTATTCATTTCTCACAGACTGAACCCCTTATCTGTCCCTGAAAAAAAATATATTTCCAAGTCACAATTTTTCACCAATACTCTTCTCTCCTCTGGGAAATTAAGAGAACCTTGCTAAGATGATTTATCTAGTAATTTGACTTTTTGCTATAAAACAATAATAGAAGGCAAGAAGAAGCTAGACAGACGCATGGAGGTCTCCAGGATTAGGAAGCGATGGAGCTGAAGTAGCAAACCAGGCTAAGTATGAAAGAGCATGGTGTGAGGATTGGCAGAGCCTGGGGTGAGTAGAGAGACAGACACAATCCTGTGCTGGTGGGGAAAACACCACAACAGGCAGTGAAGTTGCTGACGGGGAAAGACAAGAACAGGTTTCATAGCAGAAACTACATTTTAAAAGTTTGGTATCAGAAACACAGAAGATTTTTAAAGTTCAGCAAATCAAGTTGATGAGTTACCAATGTTAAGTGAATGGCTTTCTGATGGTTTTGATCGGGAGAAGGCTCTGCAGCCAGAATCAAGATGTTTGAAAAGGTCCTAAGGATCAGATCACTGATGTGCAGTACACCAGGCATCACACACACCCCCAACTCACACATACTGTGACAATATACATACAATATACATACATGGCGATAACAAACAACAACTAAGCAGTCAGAAGTTGTAAAAACTAAATAAAAGTATTCAAATTTAGCTGAACTTGCTAAGGTTCAAAAACAGTGTTTAAGAACCGGATGTTTCCAAGGTTACTCATCAGCTCAGACGAAGATGCTAATGAACACTGAGAAATGATTAACAATAATATCTGCTTCAAGCTTAAAACTGTGAAAATATGAAGGAAATTTTTCCTTACAGAACAGCTTGTAGACGATGTAAAAATATGGGGTAAAAGATAAAATCAAGTTCATAACTCATAAATTAGGAGAGGATGGACAATGGACAAAGATGCCAGAGGGTGAAGAGGGTGTACAAATAATGCCTGGTGTTCTATTGTGTGTTAAACTGATGATGCTTACCTCTAATGTGCATTTTGACCATCCAGTTGTCAGGCAGACGTGGGACTTAGAATTTAGTGGAGACAATGGTTTGCAACATAACTTATGTAATACCAAGCATTAAATTTCAGAAGAGTATGTGGTTGATTTTTGAGAAGGTTCCATGTGGCGCTGAGAAGAAGGTATGTTCTTTTTTATTTAGATGGAATGTTCTATAGATGTCTGTTAATCCCAACTGGGTCATAACTTCTATTAGTTCCTTTGCTTCTTTGTTAAATTTCTGTCTGGTAGTCCTGTCTAGTGGTGAGAGTGGGGTGTTGAAGTCTCCCACTAAAAGTGTGTGGGGCTTTATATGTGATTTAAGCTTTAGTAATGTTTCTTTTACAAACGTGGATGCCTTTGTATTTGGGGCATAGATGCTCAGAATTGAGACTTCATCTTGGTGGATTTCTCCTGTGATGAGTATGTAATGACCTCCTTCATCTCTTTTGATTGATTTTATTTTAAAGTCCAGTTTGTTAGATATTAGGATTGCTACCCCTGCTTGTTTCTTGGGCCCATTTGATTGGAAAATCTTTTCCCAAACTTTAACTCTGAGGTAATGTCTGTCTTTGAGGCTAGGTGTGTTTCTTGTATGTAGCAGAAGGACGGGTTCTGTCTTGAATCCATTCTGTCAGTCTGTGTCTTTTTATGGGTGAGTTAAGACAATTAATATTGAGGGATATTAATGACCTTTATTGCTCATTCTTGTTTGTTTTAGAATGGTTGGCGGTGGTGGAATTATGTGTGGAATTCCACCACTTTTTTCTTTTGGCTGTTAGTTAAGTGGGATTATCTAATGCCTATGTTTTTCTGGTTGTAGTTAACTTCCTTGGGTTGGAGTTTTCATTCCAGAACTTTCTGTAGGACTGGGTTAGTGGATATGTATTGCTTGAATCTAGTTCTGTCATGGGATGTCTTGTTTTCTCCATCTATAGTGACTAAAAGCTTTGCTAGATATAGTAGTCTGGAGCTGTTCCTCCGGCAGCATCAGGTAAACAGACCGGCTTCCCGGCCTGTGTTCCAGTGCCTGCAGATCGCCTGGGAACTGCACAGAGCTCCCAATCCGGGAGGAGCCAAGCACCCCAGACTCCAGGTCTTCTCTCCCACCAACAAGACCAGGAAACCAGAGGAGGCTGAGAATCCAGGGAAGCAGCTGTTCCTCCTGCAGTATCAGGTAAACAGGCCAGCTTCCTGACCTGTGTTCCAGTACATGCAGATCGCAATCCCGGCGGGAGCCAAGCACCCCAGACTCCAGGTCTTCTCTCCTGCCAAGGAGACCAGGAAACCAGAGGACCCAGGGAGACCAGGGGAGTAGCTGTTCCGGATCAGGTACAACAGGACCCAGCATAGGGTCCAGGGGACCAGGTAGGAAGCTAAGCGCCCCAGATTCCTGTTCTTCTTTTCCACCCACGGGACCAGCATTTGGACAAGGAATAGAAGAACCACCAGATTATTGGACTTGCTAGCACCCACCAAAAGGGAACTCTGGTCCCCAGACCAGTAAGGGGCTCTTTCTGCACCCACTAGAAGAAGAGATGGGAAAGAGACAATACAAAAACACACTCAGCAACAGAAAAACAAATATGACACAGCCAGATTCCAGAGACTCCACACCAGCAAGACCCCAACATTCCAATGCAAATGAAGCAGAAGAGAATGACCTTAAAACCACTTTCACGAAAATGATAGAGGCCCTAAAAGAGGATATAGGAAAATCCCTCAAAGAAATGGAAGAAAAAACAAACCAAAAAATGCCAGAAATGGAAGAAAAAACAAACCAAGAATTGGCAGAAAAAACAAACCAAAAAAGGCAGGAATGGAAGAAGAAACGAAGCAAAAAATGCAAGAAATGGAAGAAAAAACAAAGCAAAAAATGCAAGAATTGGAAGAAGAAACATACCAAAAAAGGCAGCAAATGGAAGAAGAAACAAAGCAAAAAATGTAAGAAATAGTAGAAAAAACAAAGCAAAAAATGAAAAAAATGGAAGAAGAAACAAACCAAAAAAGGCAGGAAATGGAAGAAGAAACAAAGCACAAAATGTGAGAAATCGAACAAAAAGCAAACGAAAAATTCAAGAAATGGAAGAAAGAACAAACCAAAAAATTCATAAAAGGCAACAAATGGACGAAAAGATAAAAGGAAAATTGCAAGAAGCATGCAAACACTGCAAGGGTTGAAAACTGAAATAGAGACATTGAAAAAAACACAATCTGAAGAAAGGCAGAAAATAGAAAAGCTGGATAAACAGTCAGGCACTACCGATACAAACATAACCAACAGAATAGAAGAGATGGAAGAGAGAATCTCAAGAGTTGAAGATACACTAGGAGAAATGGATTTATCAACCAAGGAAACCTTAAATCCAACAAATCCTTAACACAAAATATCCAGGAAATATGGGACACCATGAAAAGACCAAACCTAAGAATAATAGGTATAGAAGAAGGAGAAGAAATCCACCTCAAAGGGGCAGAAGGCATATTCAACAAAATCATAGAAGAAAACTTTCCCAACCTTAAGAAAGACATGCCAATGAAGGTACCAGAAGCCTACAGAACACCAAATAGAGTGGACCACAAAAAATCCCCTCGACATATAATCAAGACCCCAAACATACAGAATAAAGAAAGAATATTAAGAGCAGCTAAGGAAAAAGGTCAAGTAACATATAAAGGCAGAATTACCTGTCAGAATTACACCTGATTTCTCCATGGAAACTCTGAAAGCCAGAAGGTCCTGGATAGATATTCTACCTACACTAAGAGACCATGGATGCCAGCCCAGACTACTATACCCCCGCAAAGCTCTCAATCACTATAGACAGAGAAAACAAGATATTCCATGACAAAACTAGATTCAAGCAATATGTGTCCACTAACCCAGCCCTACAGAAAATTTTGGAAGGAAAACTCCAACCCAATGAAGCTAACTACAACCAGAAAAACATAGGCATTAGAGAATCCCTCTCTACCAACAGCCAAAAGAACAAAGGGGTGAAATTCCACACATAATTCCACCAACAACAACCATTGCAAATCGAAGAAGGATGAGCAATCAATGGTCATTAATATCCCTCAATATTAATGGCCTTAACTCACCCATAAAAAGACACAGACTAGCAGAATGGATTCGAAGACAGAACCCTTCCTTCTGCTGCATACAAGAAACACACCTCACCCTCAAAGACAGACATTACCTGAGAGTTAAAGGTTGGGAAATAATTTTTCAATCAAATGGACCCAAGAAACAAGCAGGGGTAGCAATCCTAATATCTAACAAACTGGACTTTAAAATAAAATCAATCAAAAGAGATGAAGGAGGTCATTACATACTCATCACAGGTGAAACCCACCAAGATGAAGTGTCTATCCTGAACATCTATGCCCCAAATACAAAGGCATCCACATTTGTTTAAGAAACATTATTAGAACTTAAATCTCATCTAAAGCCCCACACAGTTATAGTGGGAGATTTCAACACACCACTCTCACCACTAGACAGGAATACCAGGCAGAAATTCAACAAAGAAGCAAAAGGTCTAATAGAAGTAATGACCCAACTGGGATTAACAGATATCTATAGAACATTTCATCCACATAAAAAAGAATATACCTTCTTCTCACCACCACATGGAACCTTCTCAAAAATCGACCACATACTTGGCAACATATCAAACCTCAGCAGCTACAAAAAAATTGGAATAACTCCATGCATCTTATCAGACCACCATGCTTTAAAATTAGAATTCAACAACAACACAAATTGCAGAAAAACTACAAACTCATGGAAATTGAATAATGCTCAACTGCACCATCCCTGGGTCAAAGAGGAAATAAAAAAAAGAAATTAAAGACTTCCTCGAATTCAATGAGAATGAAGACACAACATACCCAAACCTATGGGACACTTTGAAAGCAGTGCAACTGGAGAAGTTCATAGCACTAAGTGCTTACAGGAAGAAATAAGAGAACAGTTATACCAGAGAATTAACATCACATCTGAAAGCTCTAGAACACAAAGAAGCAAACTCCCCCAGGAGGAGTAGACGCCAGGAAATAATCAAATTGAGGGCTAAATCAATAAAGTAGAAACCAGGAAAACACTGAGAAGAATCAAGGAAACCAAGAGTTGCTGCTTTGAGAAAATCAACAAGATAGACAAACCTTTGTCCAAACTTACCAAACAGCAGAGAGTGAACACGCAAATTAACAAAATCAGAAATGAAAAGGGGGACATAACAACAGACTCCGAGGAAATCCAGAGAATCATTAGGTCATACTTTGAAAACCTGTACTCCACAAAATTCAAAACTTTAAAGGAAATGGATGACTTCCTGGATAGCTATCACTTGCCAAAACTAAATCAAGAACAGATAAGCAATTTAAATAGACCTATAACCCCTATGGAAATAGAAGCAGTCATCAAAAGTCTCCCAACCAAAAAAAGTCCAGGTCCAGATGGCCTCAGTGCAGAATTCTACAAGAAATTCAAAGAACAGCTTATACCAATTCTTCTCAAAGTATTCCACACAATAGAAGCAGAAGGGTCTTTGCCAAACTCTTTCTATGAGGCTTCAATAACCTTGATCCACAAGCCACACAAAGATACAACTAAGAAAGAGAACTTCAGACCAATATCCCTCATGAACATTGATGCAAAAATACTCAATAAAATACTGGCAAATTGGATCCAAGAACACATCAAAACAATCATTCACCACAATCAAGTAGGTTTCATCCCAGGGATGCAGGGATGGTTCAACATATGAAAACTCATCAACGTAATCCACCATATAAACAAGCTGAAAAACAAAAATCACATGGTCATCTCACTAGATGCTGAAAAAGCCTTTGACAAAATCCAACACCCCTTCATGATAAAGGTCTTGGAGAGATCTGGGATAACAGGGACATACTTAAACATAATAAAAGCTATATACAGCCAACATCAAACTAAATGGACAGAAACTCAACGCAATTCCTCTAAAAGGCTGTCCACTCTCTCCATACCTTTTCAACATGGTACTTGAAGCTCTAGCTATTGTCATACGACAACAAAGGGGGATCAAGGGTATACCAATTGGCAAGGAAGAGGTCAAACTTTCACTGTTTGCAGATGATATTATAGTTTACATCAATGACCCAAAGAACTCTACCAGGGAACTCTTACAGCTGATTAACACCTTCAGCAAAGTGGCAGGCTACAAGATCAACTCAAGAAAATCAGTAGCCCTACTATATACAGATGATAAAAGGACTGAAAAAGGTATCAGAGAAACATCACCCTTTACAATTGCCACAAACAACATAAAATACCTTGGGATAACGCTAACCAAACAAGTGAAAGACCTGTATCACAAGAACTTAGAATCTTTAAAGAAAGAAATTGTAGAATCCCTCAGAAAATGGAAAGATCTCCCATGCTCTTGGATAGGTAGGATCAATGTAGTAAAAATGGTAATCCTGCCAAAAGCAATCTACAGATTCAATGCAATCCCCATTAAAATCCCAGCACAATTCTTCACAGACCTTGAAAAAACAATAATCAATTTTGTATGAAAAAACAAAAGACCAGGATAGCCAAAACAACCCTGTTCAACAAGGCAACGTCCGGAGGCATCACCATCCCTGACCTCAAGCTCTATTATAGAGCTATAGTCCTGAAAACAGCTTGGTACTGGCACAAAAATAGACAGGTAGACCAATGGAATCGAATTGAAAACCCAGATATTAACCCACATACATACGAACATCTGATCTTTGACAAAAAAGCTAAAAATATACAATGGAATAAAGAAAGCATCTTCAACAAATGGTGCTGGCATAACTGGAGACTGGCATGTAGAAGAATGCGGATCGATCCATGTTTATCGCCATGCACAAAACTTAAGTCCAAATGGATCAAAGACCTCAACATAAATCCAGCCACACTGAACCTCTTAGAAGAGAAAGTGGGTGGTACCCTTGAACGAACTGGTACAGGAGACAGCTTCCTGAACATAACACCACTAGCACAGACAGTGAGATCAACAATTAATAAATGGGACCTACTGAAACTGAGAAGCTTCTGTAAGGCAAAGGACACAGTCAGCAAGACAAAAAGGCAGCCCACAGAATGGGAAAAAATATTCACTAATCCCACATCTGACAGAGGGTTGATCTCCAAAATTTACAAAGAACTCAAGAAGCAAGTCTCCAAAACACCAAAGGACCCTATTAAAAAGTGGGCTGCAGAACTAAATAGAGAGTTTTCAATAGAGGAGTCTAAAATGGCTGAGAGGCACTTGAGAAAGTGCTCAACATCCTTAGCCATCCGGGAAATGCAAATCAAAACAACTCTGAGATACCATCTCACTCCTGTCAGAATGGCTAAAATCAAAAACACCAATGACAATTTATGCTGGAGAGGATGTGGTGAAAGGGGGACACTCCTCCATTGCTGGTGGGAGTGCCAACTGGTTCAGCCACTTTGGAAATCAGTATGGAGATTCCTCAGAAAAATGGGAATAAACCTACCACAAGACCCAGCAACTCCACTCTTAGGCATATACCCAAAAGATGTCCATTCATACAACAAAGATGTCTGTTCCACTATGTTCATAGCAGCTTTATTTGTAATAGCCAGAACTTGGAAGCAACCTAGATGTCCCTCAACCGAAGAGTGGATAGAGAAAATGTGGTACATTTACACACTAGAGTACTAATCAGCAGAAAAAAACAATGGAATCCTGAGATTCGCAGGCAAATGGATGACACTAGAAGAAACCATCCTGAGTGAGGTAACCCAGTCACAAAAAGAGAAACATGGCATGTACTCTCTCATATATGGATTTTAGACATAGATCTGGGGAGTGCCAGCCTACAATCCCATGGCCAGAGAGTCTGGAAAACAGAAACTTCATTTAGTGGCTGATCGAAGAAGAGGCAGACTCCTTCGGTTAAGTACTGAGCTGAACTCAAGAAAGCCAGTAACAGAGAGGGAGGACTGATGATCAAAGGGATTAAGACTGGGCAGGTTTAACCCCCAGAAACAGCTGACCAGACAAAGGTTAACTCTTGAATCCCAGGCATCAGCCTGGGAATCCAGCATGGGACTGATCAAGACCCCCTGAATCTGGGTGTCAGTGAGGAGGCCTAGGGAATCTATTGAGCCTTGGGCAGCAGATCAGTACCCATCCCAAGTATACACACGGACTTTGGACTCCCATCGACCAATGTGAGGTGCACTCTCACCCTGAACTCTTGGGGAAGGGTCTAGGCCCTGCCCTATATGAAATGACAGACTATGGACATCCCCATGGAGGGCCTCACCCTCCCTGGGGGAATGAGGGGATAACGGGGGGGGTTGGGGTGAGGGCAAGGGAGGAGGGGAGGGAAAGGAAGAGGACCTGGAACTGACTTGTGAAGCAACCTTGTTTCTTATCTAAATTTAAACTGAAAAATAAATAAATAAATAAATAAATAAATACATACCATTTTACATGACTATGGCCATTGTGTAAAGCAAATCAAAGTGTAATTGATCTTCCCTCCATTTAAGGGGGATAATGCTATCATTGAGCATCTGATTGAGAAATCATTATCCTGGTAGAAATCTTTCTTTAAACACAAATCCTGTTTGAAAAGAAAATCAACTTGACTAATGCATAATCCAAAAATTATGAAACAAATACATCTCACACTTGCATTTAAATTGCACCAAATTTCTGCTTCATAAACTTAGCATTACATTATTATAGATTCCTTGACAATCATATTCTCACATTCAGTTTGGCAAAACCATTTCTAACCCTAATAAAAAACAATAGAAGCTGTGGTTTGTTTGTGCCTATTGATACTTTCTCAAGAATAATAAATGGATGACACACACATATGAACAAATAACTTATATTAAAATTAAAAATAGTTTAATGCACAAAAGCCTAACTGTGAAACCAACTAAATCATAACTCTCAAATTTCAGCCTTATCAAGTATAAAATGAACCATTTCTCAAAATTACTTAGAAGCCTTTTCTATTTTAAACATTTCAATATGATGTGGGAGTTGGTTTATAACTATTAAAAGTATGTTTTAGGTTCAATGAAAAGGAAGCCAAAAAGAGTTATGCTTTAAAATTGCTCTTTGAAGGAGCTTTACTTGGGAAAGTTATTATCAGCAGGACACAGTCATGATGGAGCCCTAACATGAGAAGGCCTTTGGGTCTGAACAAAGTTTGTGGCAGGGTAGGGGAGTGAGTCCAAGACAACTGACCTTGATTGGGTACCAGGAGGCACAAAGATGGGAAAACATAGATAAAAGTTGCCCTTAGAGCTTGGCATCAGGGGACTGGGAAGCAGCTTGAAAGAGGGAAGAGCTGCAAGACCATACATACATTACCTGTCAGCTCTCTAGATCAGTGCTTCTCAGCCTTCCTAATGCTGCAACCCCTTAATGCAGTTCCTCATTTAATAACTCCCAACTATGCTGGGCGGTGGTTGCACACGCCTTTAATCCCAGCACTCGGGAGGCAGAGGCAGGGGATCTCTGTGAGTTCGAGGCCAGCCTGGTCTACAAGAGCTAGTTCCAGGACAGGCTCCAAAACAATACAGAGAAACCCTGTCTCATAAAACCAAAAAAAAAAAAACTCCCAACTATAACATTATTTTGCTGCTATTTCATAACTGTAATTTTGCTACTGCTATGAATCATAATGTAAATACGATTTTCTGATGGTCTTGGATGACCCCTGTGGAGGTTGCAACCTATGTGATGAGAATCATTGTTCCACAGCAAGCTCACTACGAGTGGGGCACGGCGTGATTTTTTCCAGAGCCAGAGTATCTAAATATCTTAAAGTGACAGGTGGAGGGCCTGTGGCCTAACAGGAGTACAACAGTATGAGTATGAGAGAAGATTAAATCAAACTTTCAGGATCAACTCAGGACCACAAACAAAGCATCCTACTGATAAGGTGGCATTAGTAGGCTACTGTGCATACATGCAAACTTTCAGGATGAACTCAGGACCACAAACAAAGCATCCTACTGATAAGGTGGCATTAGTGGGCTACTGTGCATACATGCAAACTTTCAGGATGAACTCAGGACCACAAACAAAGCATCCTACTGATAAGGTGGCATTAGTGGGCTACTGTGCATACATGTGGATTCAACTTCTTGGCTCATCTAGCAAGTCAGCTGACCTCATCTTCTCTGACATGAAGATTTCATGCCTTTTTTCTTTAGTCAAGCAATTATTCGATTGTGACAAAGCCTGTTCCAAAATAAACATTTATAAATCCAGGAGCATCTTTTTTTTTTTTTTTTTGGTTTTTACAAGACAGGGTTTCTCTGTATTGTTTTGGAGGCTATTGGTCCAGCCCAGCCTCGAACTCACAGAGATCCTCCTGCCTCTGCCTCCCAAGTGCTGGGATTAAAGGCGTGTGCCACCACCGCCAGGCCATCCAGGAGCATCTTTTTTTGGGGGGGGATAACTTTTTATTTCGATACAATTTCTATTTTTTGATATTTCTTTTTTAATTTATTTTTCAGTTTAAATTTAGATAAGAAACAAGGTTGCTTCACAAGTCAGTTCCAGGTCCCTCTCCCTTTTCCTCCCCTCCTCCCGTGCCCTCCCCCCAATCCCCACCCCCAGACATCCAGGAGCATCTTAAAACACTACTTCCTCACTAGAAAAAGTACAGAGTCACTTTTCTGGAGTCTGACAACCGAGGGAATGTTATGATGTTCTTTCTATTATGCACATTTTTGATTCTCATCATTTCAAGAGAAGCCCCATGGTTTCAGTTCAAAGTTTCACTACGTGTCCCATGAGAACCCAGTTTTGCTCATCTGGCTGTCTTTTCAAGGTCACTGACACAGGCAATTGAAGCACTCAGGAGATAATTCTGTGTTTGATTTAAGAGACAGAAGCTGAACTAAAATCCACACATCAAGAAGTACTATAGAACATGAATTAGCTGGTGCCCGGGGCATGGAGACATTAAAGTTTTAATATTAAAAGTTCTGCTTACGACTTTGCCCTGATGAATTCTTGTCACTCACACGCAAAAAAAGAGCCATATGGAAGAACACGCCAGGGCATGGACAATGAGTAATTAATGGAGCCTCACTTAAAATCGTTATCATACAAACCAGAACCTCTGTCTCCCAGTGACACAAACTTACTTAAAATGAATAATACATGGCAAAGAATGAGTCCCTCAAGTTCAGAAAGGAGGTCTGACTGCTTTATTGCTTTGCATGGACAAGACAAGGGCAATTCTCATTAAACTGTTGAGCAAAATGTCGTAGACCGATGAGTTGCAAAAGACTTGCATGTACCTCCCAAAAGACAAAGAACATTAATGATGTTACCTCACACACATACACCTCAAGGAGTAAGACTAAAGGAAGTGATTACAGCACAGAAAAATTGTCACCAAATGTTCCTGCAAGAGATCTGATTAAATTGCAGAGATACTATTTTATTTCAGACACATTAAAAAGTTCATAACAAATTGATGACAAATCAAAGATAGATGATTTTATTTTGAGCATGCTCACTTTACCATTACATATTGAATGCATTCACTTACATAGCAAATAAGTATTATTTATTTTCTTTTTTACTATTTTAATTTTAAATAGCCTGCTTCACATGTTCAATCCCAGTTCCCTCTCCCTCCCCTCCTCCTGCACCCCCACCACCAGACCCAGCCTCCCACCCTATCCTCACTTCCTTCCACATAGGGGATATTCAGAGTCTGTCATTTCACTCAGGGCAGGGTCCAGGTACTCCCCTAAGAGTCCAGGCTGAGATAGCACCCCTCTTTGTGTTATGGACACACAAAGTCCATTTGTATGCCAGGGATAAACACTGATCCACTGCCTAGGGCCCTATAAGTTTTCCAGGCCTCCTCACTGACTCTCACACTCAGGGGGTCTGGATCAGTCCCATGCTGGCCTCCCAGCTGTCGGTCTGGAGTCCAAGAGCTCCCCCTTGTTCAGATCAGCTGTCTCTGCTAGTTTGCCAGCCCAATCTTTGCCAATTTGCTCATCTCTCCTCTCTCTGTCACTGGGTTCCATGGGTTAAGTTCAGAGTTTAGCTGTGGGTATTTGCCCCTTCTTTCATCAGTAACTGGATGAAGGGTCCAGGATGATTATAGACATCAAGTTCATTATCAGGAATGGGCATTCAAGGTGTTCTCTCCACTATTGCTTAGCTTTCCAGTTGGTGTCAAACCTTTAGATCACTAGAGGTCTCACTGGTGCCAGATCTGTTTTCTAACCTGTGATTCCCTCTTCTCCCTATTCTACCCCCCACTCAATCTTCCTGTTCCCCTATGACCTACTCTCTCTTCCTGTTCTCCCCCTCTCTTCTTCCCAGCTCCCACTCCCCCACCCCTCGCTGTGTTCCCAATCTGTTCAGAAGATCTTGCCTCATTCCTATTCTCTGGGGTACCATGCATATCTCTCTTAGATTCTTTCCTGTTTCCCAGACTCTCTGGAAGTGCTGACTGGCACTATCCTGATCCATGTCTAAAATCCATATGTGACTCAGTACATACCATGTTTGTCTTTTTGTGACAGGGTTACCTCACTTATGATGGTTTCTTCTAGTGACATCCATTTACCTGCAATTTTCAAGATTCCATTGTTTTCTGCTGAGTAAAACTCCATTGTGTAAAAGTACCACATTTTCTCTATTCACTCTTCATTTGAGGGGCATCTAGGTTGCTTCAAGGTTCTGTGTATAACAAATAATGCTGCTATGAACATAGTGGAGCAGATGTCCTTGTTGTATGAATTTGCATCTTTTGGATATATGCCTAAGAGTGGAATTGCTGGGTCTTGTGGTAGATTGATTCCCATTTTCCTGATTTCCAAAGTGGCTGTACAAGTTGGCACTCCCACCAGCAGTGGAGGAGTGTTACCCTCTCTCCATATCCTCTCCAGCATAAGTTGTCTTTGGTGTTTTTGATTTTACCCATTCTGACAGGAGTAAGATGGTATCTCAGAGTTGTTTTGATTTGCATTTCCCTGATGGCTAAGGATGTTGAGCACTTTCTTAAGTGTCTCTTGGCCATTTTAGCCTCCTCTATTGAGAATTCTCTATTTAGTTCTGTACCCCACCTTTTAATTGGATCCTTTTGGTGTTTTGGAGGTTTACTTCTTGAGTTCTTTGTAAATTTTGAAGATTAGCCCTCTGTCATATGTGGGGTTAGTGAATATATTTTCCCATTCTGTGGACTGCCTTTTTGTCTTGTTGACTGTGTCCTTTACCTTACAGAAGCTTCATAGTTTCAGGAGGTCCCATTTGTTAATTGTCGATCTGAGTGTCTGTGCCACTAGTGTCATGTTCAGGAAGTGGTCTCCTGTACCAACTCGTTGAAGAGTATCTCCCACTTTCTCTTCTAAGAGTTTCACTGTGGTTGGATTTATGTTGAGATCTTTGATCCATTTGGACTTAAGTTTTGTACAAGGCAATAGATATGGATCTATCTGCATTCTCCTGCATGACAATACCCAGTTATGCCAGCACCATTTGTTGAAGATGCTTTCTTTTTTCCATCGTACAGTTATAGCTTCTTTGTCAAAAATCAAGTGTTCATAGGTGTGTGTGTTAAAATCAGGGTTTTTAATTAGATTCCATTAGTCTACCTGTCTATTTTTGTGCCAATACCAAGCTGTTTTCAGGACTATAGCTCTATAATAGAGCTTAAAGTTAGGTATGGTGATGCCTCCTGAAGTTCCTTTATTGTATAGGGTTATTTTGGCTATCCTGAGCCTTTTGTTTTTCCATATATAGTTGATTATTGTTCTTTCAAGGTCTGTGAAGAATTGTGCCGGAATTTTGAGAGGGATTGCATTGAATCTGTAGACTGCTTTTGGCAAGATTGCCATTTTTATTATGTTGATCCTACCAATCCAAGAACATGGGAGATCTTTCCATTTTCTGGTATCCTCTTTGATTTCTTCCATTAAAGACTCAAAGTTCTTGATATACAGGTCTTTAACTTCCTTGGTTAACATTATCCACAGATATTTGATGCTGTTTATCGCTATTGTAAAGGGTGATGTTTCTCTGATTTCTTTCTTAGTCACTTCATCATCTGTATATAATAGGGCCACTGATTTTTTTAGTTAACCTTGTATTCTGCCATATTGCTGAAAGTGTTTATCAGTTCTAGGCATTCCCTTGCGGAGTTTTTCAGGTCACTTATGTAAACTATCATATCATCTGCAAATAGTGAAAGCTTGATTTCTTCTTTTCCTATTTGTATCCCCTTGATCTCCTTTTGTTGTCTTATTGCTCTAGCTAGAACTTCAAGTACATTAGTGAAGAGATAAGGAGAGAGTGGACAGAGTTGTCTTGTTCCTGATTTTAGAGGAATTGCACTGAGTTTCTCTCCATTTAGTTTGATGTTAGCTGTTGGTTTACTGTATATTGCTTTTATTATGTTCAGGTATGTTCCTGTTATCCCTGATCTCTCTAGGACCTTTATTATGAAGGGGTGCTGGATTCTGTCAAAGGCTTTTTCAGCATCTAGTGGGATGATTATGTGATTTTTCTTTCGCAGTTTGTTTATATGGTGGATTACATTGATAGATTTTCTAATGTTGAACCATCCCTGCTATCCTGGGATGAAGCCTACTTGATCATGGTGTATGATTTTTCTGATGTGTTCTTGAATACGGTTTGCTAGTATTTTATTGAGTATTTTTGCATCAATGTTCATGAGGGAAATTGTTCTACAGTTCTCTTTCTTAGTTGTGTCTTTGTGTGGCATGGATATCAAGGTAATTGTAGCCTTGTAAAAAAGTTTGGCAGTGAGCCTCCTGCTTCTATTGTGTGCAATACTTTGAGAAGTATTGAAATTAGCTCTTTGAATTTCTGGTAGAATTCTGCACTGAAGCCATCTGAGTCTGAGCTTTTTATGGTTGGGAGACTTTTGATGACTGCTTCTATTTCATTAAGGGTTATAGGTCTGTTCAGACTGTTTATCTGTTCTTGATTTCATTTTGGCAAGTGATATTTTTCCAGGAAATTTTCCATTTCCTTTAAGTTTTCGAATTTTGTGGAGTACAGATTTTCAAAGTATGCCCTGATGATTCTCTGGATTTCCTCAGAGTCCGTTGTTATGTCCCCCTTTTCATTTCTGATTTTGTTAATTAGCATGCTCTCTCTGTGTCTTTTGGTTAGTATGGACAGAGGTTTGTTTATTTTGTTGATTTTCTCAAAGAACCAACTCTTAGTTACATTGATCCTTTGCAATGTTTTCCTGTTTTCTACTTGATTGATTTCAGCACTCAATTTGATTCTTTCTTGGTGTCTACTCCTCCTGGGTGAGTTTGCTTCTTTTTGTTCTAGAACATTCAGCTGTGCTATTAATTCTCTAGTGTGACTGTTCTCCAGTTTCTTCATGTGGGCACTTAGTGCTATGAACTTTCCTCTCAGCACTGCTTTCAGAGTGTCCCATAAGTTTGAGTATGTTGTGTCTTCATTTTCATTGAATTCCAGCAAGTCTTTAATTTCTTTTTTTATTTCTTCCATTACCCAGGGATGGTACAATTGTGCGTTGTTCAGTTTCCATGGGTTTGTAGGGTTTCTGTGATTTGTGTTATTGTTGAATTCTAATCTTAATGCATTGTGGTCTGATAAGATACAAGGGGTTGTTCCAATTTTTTGTATCTGTGGATATTTGCTATGTTTTCTATTATGTGGTCAATTTTAGAGAAGGTTCCATGTGGCACTGAGAAGAAGGTATATGCCTTTGTGTTTGGGTGGAATGTTCTATAGATGTCTGTTGAACACAGTTGGGTCATAACTTCTATTAGTTCTTTTGTGTCTTTGTTAAGTTTCTGTCTTGAGGTCCTGTCTAGCAATGAGAGCGGAGTGTTAAAGTCTCCTACTACTAGTGTGTGAGATTTTATGTGTGATTTGAGCTTTAGTAATGTTTCTTTAACGAATGTGGGTGCCTTTGTATTTGGGGCATAGATGTTCAAAATTGAGACTTCATCTTGATGGACTTTTCCTTTGATGAATATAAAATGTCCTTCTTCATCTCTTTTGATTGATATTAATTTGAAGTCTAGTTTGTTAGATATTAGGATTGCCACACCAGCTTTTTTGAGGGGTCCGTTTGATTGGAAAATCTTTTCTCAACCCTTTACTCTGAGATAACACCTGTCTTTGACGTTAAGATGTGTTTCTTGCATACAGCAGAAGGATGGGTCCTGTCTTTGTATTCATTCTGCTAGTCTGTGTCTTTTTATAGGCAAGTTGAGACCATTGACACTGAGGGATATTAATGGCCATTGATTGATGATTCTTGTTTGTGCTTGATTTATTGGTAGTGGAGTTATTGTGTGTAGGTTTTCCTCCCTTTTTCTTTTGGTGTTGGTAAAGTGGGATTATCTATTGCCTGTGTCTTTGTGAGTGTAGTTATCTTTGTTGGGTCTAGGTTTTCCTTCCAGCACAGTCTGTAGAGCTGGATTCATGGATACATATTGTTTAAATCTGGCTTTGTCATGGAATATATTGTTTTCTCCATCTGTGTTCATTGAAATCTTTGCTGGATATAGTAGTCTGGGCTGGCACCCTTGTTGCCTTAGCATTTATAGGACATGTGTCCAGGATCTTCTGGCTTTCATAGTTTCCATTGAGAAGTCAGGTGTAATTTGGATAGGTCTGCCTTTATATGTTACTTGGCCTTTTTCTTTAGCTTTTTCTTTAGCTGCTCTTAATATTTTCTCTTTATTCTGTAGGTTTGATGTTTTGATTATTGTATGGAGAGGTGACTTCTTTTTCTGGCCCAGCCTATTTGGTGTTCTGTAAGATTCTTGTATTTTCATAGGCATATCCTTCTTTAGGTTAGGGAAGTTTTGTTTTGTTTTGTTTTGTTTTTGTTTGGTTTTTTTTGAGTTGGGGAAAAGTTTATTATAATACACTGGCAACTCTTTTACAAAATGATATTGATTCTATTTTGACTTTTAAAGGGAGAAAATCTATGTACATAAATTATTCTTTTTTTCTTTTTTTTATTTTATTTTCCAGTTTAAATTTAGATAAGAAACAAGGTTGCTTCACAAGTCAGTTCCAGGTCCCTCTCCCTTTCCCTCCCCTCCTCCCGTGCCCTCCCCCCAACCCCCCCCCGTTATCCGCTCATTCCCCCAGGGAGGGTGAGGCCCTTCATGGGGGTGTCCATAGTCTGTCATGTCATATAGGGCAGGGCCTAGACCCTTCCCCAAGAGTTCAGGGTGAGAGTGCACCTCACATTGGTCGATGGGAGTCCAAAGTCCGTGTGTATACTTGGGATGGGTACTGATCTGCTGCCCAAGGCTCAATAGATTCCCTAGGCCTCCTCACTGAAACCCAGATTCAGGGGGTCTTGATCAGTCCCATGCTGGATTCCCAGGCTGATGCCTGGGATTCAAGAGTTAACCTTTGTCTGGTCAGCTGTTTCTGGGGGTTAAACCAGCCCAGTCTTAATCCCTTTGATCATCAGTCCTCCCTCTCTGTTACTGGCTTTCTTGAGTTCAGCTCAGTACTTAACCGAGGGAGTCTGCCTCTTCTTCGATCAGCCACTAAATGAAGTTTCTGTTTCCCAGACTCTCTGGCCATAGGATTGTAGGCTGGCACTCCATCAACGTAATCCACCATATAAACAAGCTGAAAAACAAAAATCACATGATCATCTCACTAGATGCTGAAAAAGCCTTTGACAAAATCCAACACCCCTTCAAATAAAGGTCTTGGAGAGATCTGGGATAACAGGGACATACTTAAACATAATAAAAGCTATACACAGTAAACCAACAGCCAACATCAAACTAAATGGACAGAAACGCAACACAATTCCTCTAAAATCAGGAACAAAACAAGGCTGTCCACTCTCTCCATACCTTTTCCATCATGGTACTTGAAGTTCTAGCTATTGCCATACGACAACAAAGGGGGATCAAGGGGATACAAATTGGGAAGGAAGAGGTCAAACTTTCACTGTTTGCAGATGATATGATAGTTTACATCAATGACCCAAAGAACTCTACCAGGGAACTCTTACAACTGATTAACACCTTCAGCAAAGTGGCAGGCTACAAGATCAACTCAAGAAAATCAGTAGCCCTAATATATACAGATGATAAAAGGGCTGAAAAAGAAATCAGAGAAACATCACCCTTTACAATTGCCACAAACAACATAAAATAACTTGGGGTAATGCTAACCAAACAAGTGAAAGACCTGTATCGCAAAAAACTTTAAGTTTTTAAAGAAAGAAATTAAATAATCCCTCAGAAAATGGAAAGATCTCCCATGCTCTTGGATAGGTAGGATCAATGTAGTAAAAGTGGCAATCCTGCCAAAAGCAATCTACAGATTCAATGCAATCCCCATTAAAAATCCCAGCACAATTCTTCACAGACCTTGAAAGAACAATAATCAATTTTGTATGGAAAAACAAAAGACCCAGGATAGCCAAAACAACCCTGTTCAACAAGGCAACGTCCGGAGGCATCACCATCCCTGACCTCAAGCTCTATTATAGAGCTATAGTCCTGAAAACAGCTTGGTATTGGCACAAAAATAGGCAGGTAGACCAATGGAATTGAATTGAAAACCCGGGAAGTTTTCTTCTTTGATTTTGTTGAATATGTTTTCTGTACCTTTGAGCTGTATTTCTTCACCTTCTTCTATACCTATTATTCTCAGGTTTGGCTTCTTCACGGTGTCCCATATTTCCTGGATATTTTGTGTTAGGGATTTTTTGGTTTTGAGATTTTCTTTGGTTGACAACTATATATCCTCTAATGAGTCTTCAACACCTGAGATTCTTTCTTCTATCGCTTATATTCTATTGGTGATACTTGCATCTGTAGTTCCTGATCATTTACCCAGCTTTTCTATTTCCAGCATCCCCTCGTTCTGTGTTTTCTTTATTGTTTTTATTTCAGCTTTCAATCCTTCAACAGTTTGAGTTGTTTCCTTCATTTGTTTGATTGGTTTTTCTTGGTACTCTTTAGATTCTTTGAGAGATTTGTTTATTTCTTGAATTTTCCCCCATTTCATGGATTTTTGTTTGTTTTTTCTTATATTTCTTTAAGTGATTTCCTCGATTCCTCTTTGAGGGTCTCTATCATCTTCATAAAATAATTTTTAAGGTCTGTCTCCTCTGCTTTGTCTATGTAGTGCTTTTCAAGTCTTGCTGGCATTGGTTCTCTAGATTCTGGTGGAGTCATATTGGTCTTTCTATTGCTGAGTGAGCTCTTATTCTGTCTTCTTCCCACATCTTCTTCCAGTGGGTGCAGGTGGGGTCTTTCTGTCTCCACTGGTCTCCTTCTCTCCTGAAGCTGAAGCTGGGGATGCTGACACTGAAGCTGAAGCTGAAGCTGGGGTCACCGGAGGTTGGGGCCTGGAAGGGCGGATGCCTTTCCTGTGTGGGCAGGTCTTCCAGATGCCAGGAGAGGGGCCCCGGAATATTGAGGAGATGGGTGTTAGACAGGGGATGGGGGAGTGGTCCCCCGAAGACTCAGGCTCACCTGAAGCTGGAGTTGCCAGAGGTTGTGGCCTGGAAGGGCTGATGCAAATGAGTATTATTTTAAAGGCCAAAATCAATGAAGAATCCTTCCTATCACTGGATAAGCTATTTGTTTGAGACTATTTTGGTAATTTTAATTATATCTTAGATAATTTTAAAGTTTTATGTAATGAGAATTCTACAATGTCCACTTAGATGTTTTAGTATAGCCAAGCAGATGACAGCATAACTGTTTATCATTGTGAATTGAATGATTATTCAGTATTTAAAACAGATCACATATGGAAAGTAACATAATAATATTACTTAGGGTTTCAAACAATATTTAAACATAAAATTAATATGCCTAAAATAATAAAAATAGGTGGCTAGAGAAATGGTTCAGCAGTTCAGAGTACATGCTGCTCTTACAGAAGACCTAAGATTGGTTTGCAATGTCCACTTCAGGCAGCTTACCATCACTGGTAAGTCAAGAACTACAGGGATTAATGGCAATTGCTCTTGAAATGAACACATTAAATACTCTTAACCTGGAAAATTAAGTACATGAGAACTGAGAAGGAAGAGAAATAGCCCAGATACAGTCATTCACAAAAAAGTAGCTTATAACATGGCACAACACCCACCTTAATAGCTATTGTTTCTTAATCATGAGAAACTAATTCTAATATCTACTATTTAAGTGTGAAAAGTTCACAACATTTGTAAATAACTCCAATGTCAATCTCCTAGGGTGAACCTGGGTAAGCTATGAGGAAAGGATGAGTCATGTGTTTGTTTAAGCAAGGTTCCCCACTTCACGCTCATACTGTTTTGGTGGAGATGGGCAAAAATGCTAGTGGTCAAACATCTCAAATTCATTATGGCTAAGTCTTGAATTAATTTTGCCCTTTATCTAAAACAGATACAAAACTGGCTGTTTTGAAACTAAGCAATGTTTTGGAGATAAACAACTCTAGGGTTTTTCTCATACTTTTTTGGGGGGGTCAGTGGGTAAAGGTACATATATAAATATACATGTATATATATGGATGTAAATATATGTACATATATATGGATGCACATGTTTTATAGCACATGTGTAGAGGTGTGTATATATACATGGATGCAGATGTACTGTAAGCACATGTGTAGAGGTCAAAGAACAAATTGTGGGACTCAGACTCCCTCTTTGCATCATGTGGGTGCTGTGGTTTGAACTCAGGTCCCCAGGTTTGATATCAAGTGCCTTAGTCTGCTGAGCCATCTCCCCAGCCTGACTGCAACTTCAGTACTAAATTTGATCAGTAAACCTGAATGATCTCACTTGTACAAGCTAGGCTGTATCGCTATTTGTACCAATGCTGAAACATTTATTGTGCTTTACAAATGCCAGAACTTCACATAAGAGACTCACCTTGATCTTTAGACTGTAAAAGTTAATGGGTTTGGATTTTTTCTGTTTTCTTTTTCCTTTTTTTTGAGTTATAATTACAATATTTTTCTTTCCTCTTTCCACACTTCAAATCCTCCCACATATTCCCCCTTGTTCTCTTTCAAACTCATAGCCTCTTCTTGTGTGGTTATTGCAAGACTACCCAAACATGAGCCAGATGATGACAATGATGGCCATGCCAAAGTGTATGTGGAAAAGCCCATGAGGCCTCAAGCCTACACAACAAACTACAGGAAATTAAGGAATGCTGAGAGTAGGAAAAATAGTGTCCCCAGGGAAGAGCACACTAAGTGGTTATCCAATACCCATTGGTCAGCTCTGAAAACCTATATACAAATAACATTAATGAAGGAATATGTTTGTATATACATATATGCATAGGGTTAATGCTAAGGTAACCTTAATGTCAGGTAAGTAAGTTTTTCGTAAGTACCAAGCAAGGAGTAAATCCAAAGAAGTGCTTCTCAAGCTTCAGCGGCTACAATACATCTAGATATAACAACAGTTAGAGTAGAAACCATAACATTTCTACTCTGATTGCTAGTGATGTTTGGGGAATGTTTTGAGAAGTAATTATGTAAAAATGATGATTCCAAATCTGAGTGATTTCCACAAAAGCAATTTGTCTACATTGGTAGCATAACTGCTTAGATTGAACGTTACTGAAGGCTGGTAAACTGAGGGGGAACGCGTATAGACAGCATGATGCCTGAACCAGGGTAGATTGTCATGGATTCGTGTCTCAGTGCCCTCATGCTCTCATTCCTTTTGATGTCTCACGTTTACCATCATGCACACAACCATAGGCTTGCCTTCTTTAACATTAAACCAAATCATAAACTTCAACTTGAACTTCTCTTGATGTGAGCCTGTGATGGGTATGAGGAGCTGTTTGAGCAGCTGACTCTTGTTCAATTAATGGTACCAGGAATTTCCCAGAGAGAATTTTAAGTGGGAAAATATGGCAAGAGTAGTCAACACATTCTAAGATCTTTAAAATGCCATTATTGAATTTAGGGACTAAGGAAACTTATCAAAGTTTTTTGGGGTCAACAAATAAAGTTGGTATCGATTATCTTCACAAACAGAATTCATACAGATTGACAAGAAAAATAGAAACCCTAAATTATTCCATAGCTATAAAATAATTTCTAATCTATCACCATAGAATAAATTAAAATTTAATTAAACACTGTTTAACAAAGAAAATTCAGAGACAAGCAGGATTACTAATGATTTTTGACAAAATATTTTAGAAGAAATTAACATGGTGTCTTAGTTTCTTTTCCTACTTCTGTGATAGAATATCCTGACAAAAATAATGTAAGGGAGGGAGGGCTTGTCTTGGATCACAGATCAAGGGTACTGTTTATTGGAGCAGGGAAGCCATGTGGCAGGAGTTGAAGGTGCTGCTCACATTTCAACTGCACTCAAGACGCAGAGAAAAATGAATGTACATGCTCACAATTCTTCTTTTAATGCAGTCCAAGATCCAAACCCACCACGGTACCACCACATTTAGCATGTCCCTTCTCATCCAATCAACCTTATCAAGATAGCCTCTCATAAGCACACCATGAGCTGGCCATAACTTAGTTATTGTAGGTAATGGACATTTCCATCAATAGTCATGTTCACTATGAATCATGAACTCTACCTTTAAGGTAAAAGAATGTAGGAACTCTTATCCTTTGTCATGTATTATAGTATATAGTATTTCAGTGATAAAAAGAATATTTGATGTTTTCCAAGAGTATTAATTTACTAACATATAAGGACATAAAGGGGGTATAATATTGAAAAGTATAAAATATATGAACACTGAAATCAATTAGAATAAAAGTAGATTCAGCAATGAAAAGGTACTGATCCAGAGCCAAAGCCTTCACTGAATCTGAGACATAAACTAGAAGCCAATGACTATAAAATGAGGGAGACTGACCTTCCCTAGCTTTGTTTTGTTTAGCTATGTTCTCATTTTAACTTTTATTTGGGAGGACAGTATCTCACTATGCAGCCCTGACTGGTCTGAAACTCATTGTGTACAACAAGGTGACCTTGAACTTGCAGCAGTGTCCTACCTAGCTCAGCCTCTTGAATGCTTTGATCATACACATAAGCCGCCAGGTTTAGTTGAATAATTTTAAAACAGGACAGGGGATGGAGCGGAATCCTGACTTACAAAAATAGGAAGGATGGGCTGGAGAGATGGCTCAGCCACAAAAAGCTAGGTTTACAACCAAAAATGTCTGAAAGAGAGACAAAGAAGAAAAATCAGGTGGGATGGATGTCGATGGGACCAAGGACAAAGAAGATGAGGATGAACTGGGAGAGAAAGGCTTTGGGTCCAAGTGGGAAGGTGGTGAATGAAGGCAGGAAGTCCTGCGACTGAGCTCTATATAGAAGGAAGACAGGTCCAACTATTGCCTCTTTCCACAACCTTTAAGTCCAACTAAAAGAAGAGAAAGTTGACAAGATGTAACATCCTTCCAGACTCTGAGGACCAGCTTTTGAGAGAGGGCATTCAGTCCATCTTGATGCTTACAGTGGACAGCTCTTGAATCAAATCGGGTTTCAATCCCATGTAGGTGACTATGAGTAAATAAAGAGAACATTTGGCGCTACAAAAAAAAAAAGCAGAAGAACCATAGTATAACAGACCTTGGCACTACTATGGAGATAGCAGAGTCACATTGCCACACAAACATGAGAACTTGAGTTTAACACTTAATCCCCATGCAAAGTCTGAATATCATGTCCCCTACTTGTAAACCCAACATTGGAAATGAGAGACAGTTGGATCCCAGGTACTTACGAGCCAGGCAGCCTAGCCTATCGTATGAACTCCAGGCAAATGAAAGGACCCTGTCCCAAAAGACAAAGTGGGTGATCCTTAAAGAACAATGCACAAGGTTGTCGTCTGCCTCACACACACACACACACACATACACACACACAAACACACACACACACGGGGGGGGAGGGCAGGAGAGGGAGGGGAAGAGGTAGAAGGAGAGGGAGAACAAGAGAGCTAATACACCTCTGGTCTTATCCCTTCAAGTCAGAAGATGTAAATAATAAGGTAAGAAAAGAATCTTCTCAGCAATGTTAGCAGTACAATGTATGGTCTCACACATTTGGCATTACATGACAACTCTGTCACTTGCTAATTTGTGATTATTGGCAAGGTGCATGATCATATTAGGTCTTCGCTTAAGAACTATGGGTAATTCCACTTATAAAATTGCCTAGTAAATTTCAAACAAAATAACATTCAAATATTGTTAAACTCATACCAGATTCTCAAAAATAACAACAAAAACCAACCACATCTTTTCTTCATCATATACTGCTTCATCTGCATCAGGAGTTGGATTTGGTTTATCTATCTGTTGAGTTTATAGCCTTATATAGCAAATTTTAGCACAAAATAGAAAAGTATTTCATACTGAGAATGTATTAAGTAACTTTCAGTTAGGAAGGTTCACATTAGACTTGATTTATGAAGAATGAGGAAATTGTTACGCCATAAATTAGCCTGTTTGTCTCAGTACCCTCTATTGGGCATTAGGAGAGTAAGAGGGCTGTGAGTCCCACTGCTACATGTAAAGAATAAGCAAATATCTTCCCAGGGTGCCACTTTGCTAAGAACCTGCCATATGTCCATGATGCATTCAAGCATTTACAGCACATCTCATTTTATGTCCCCACTTGACAAGCACAACTTAAAACAAGAATGAGTTTGCACTATGCTCACTTGTCTAATTCCCATTACTGCTAATTACACACACACAGCAGGACTACCACAGCTCTTCAGACTAAGGGTTCGTTGTGAAAGATAGAATTTGAATGTCAGTATGCTGTCAAAGTAGTGAACAATTTCTTATACTTGTTAGTGATTATACACCTGCAGGTATTTTATTTTTTCAATTCATAGTTCTGATTCACTTGTAGCTCACACCCTATTTGAACTTTCAGAAAATAAAATCTTTTTTGTGTGTTGCCTGAGAAGATTTAGAAGCAATCTGTCTTCATGGAGAACCTTCAATGTGCTATTTTCTGGATTATAAAGTAGAAAAATTGTCTGAAGACTGAGATGGACCAGTGAAAGGAATGAAACGCATAACAATAAGACCCTTTCTATTTTATTTATTTATCTTTGTGATTGAATTATAGTAAACTAGAGCATTTCTATTTTGGTCTTGCTGATTATATAAGGACATGCTTATAATGAGCTGTGAGAAATGTCAATGTACAGACGAATATCATATGTATTGTAGAAATATATCTTTCAATGAAATTTGTCCAAGAATATTAATAATGCAGATAAAAATTAAAATTCAGCCAATGTTTCATATTTTTATCTTGGGTTACATATTTTAGGGTGATTAAGATTTATAAGCCACCAGGATGTATATTACTTCACTAACACAAGTAACTATGATATTGACAATGCTGTAGAGGTTTACATTGATGCAGTAAACCAAATGACGTACACATTTTTCCAAGATTTGCCTGTATTTTTAAAAGAACATATTTTCTTGTGAAATATTCAATATTAAGATGAAATTATTTCCACACCTTGAGATAGCAAAATAAACTAAAACTCACTGTTTAAAGATACTTAGTTGGTTCTTATATTATTTGCGTCGCTGATTGAGAAAGTATACCATTTATTTTTGTCCAAGTCCCTGTTCAACCGAGTGTCTGAAGACTTCTTGAGGCTAAGCCCCTTTTTCCCACATGATTGTTCCACAAGTTCCCAATGTAGGGGCTTCAGATTTTGAGTTGCTCCATTTTTAAATTTATCATCATAAGGGTGTGAGGCATTTTTATGGAAATGAAATGCTATGTCTGCCAAATGTCTGCTGTAAAGTAAGTTTTTATAAAGGAATGTTTTCCATCTGCTGAAGCATGCTCATTACACTCACACAGAAAGTAAATAAATGCCTACAGGAGAGAATGTAGACACAGAAATAAGTTCACACATAGCAACATATTCATCCTCAATTATGCATAATTCACCTGCATCACCTTCAAAATGGAAAACCACAGACAAAACATAGGCCTTAGTTAGCCAGCTAAGTATTTTTAACTGCTGTCACTCCCTGATTGCAAAACTCTCCTTTATAAATCAGGTTTATTCCTAATATCAAACTGGCCCCCAAACCTCAATAATTGTAGTGATTATATTGTCTTTTTCTACACTTCAGAAGATGTACTCTAAGTGCCAGAGAAAGCAACTCTGACAGTATGACCCTCCAGGATGTCCTCCCCAAATGAGGTTAAAAGCCATTCAAGTAAAGTCCAGAGTAATTTTATCCTTGTAGAGGATACAAAATAATATCCCTGAAATGAGGACATACAACTTCTCTTCCATTTCAAATTACTTACTCTTATCATCTGCAAACGGTCAAAAGCAAGTGTATTTTCTAGGCTGTCTTGGGATTGACCTATAATCTTGTCCTACAAATGTTCCTATCCCATAACTGAGAATCAATCTGTGGAGATACGTCTACAGCTGGAGATATAAAACACGATGATGGAGTGAACTGGCTGGTTCTATACATATCAGTGAGTAAACTGAGTAAGACTTGCAGGAATAAACAATAAAAAAGGCATTTTATTCGAGCTTTTGTAAGAGCATTCTTCTTTAGTTAAACAAATGCAACACAATTTCTAAATGACCTAGAGTTGGTTCAACCAGCTAGCTAGTCTGTGCAGTACTGGCACTTTTTCTGTCTTTTTAAATGAATTAGATAAATATTTAGAAACCAGTTAGGATTACGAACCAAGCTTTGGACCCAGAAGAACAAATGACTTCAAATGTGGGTAAGGATGCCTTGTTAAAGGGATTCATAAGTTACTCAGCTCCATCCTAGTCTCTGTCTTACCAGGGAGAGCCAGATCCTGGGTCTCTCTCATGAAATTCACCAGTAGACTGTTGGTCATGTAGCAGTAATTACAACATTTGCAGTTTTTTCTGCAAATTACTCTTCTATCTCCCTAACCCTAGAATGTTAATAATACTGAGAAATAAATAAAAAGGAAAAGATTATTTTAATGTGGCCTCTAGACACAGCTAACAGGCTACTTAAATAATCACACTTACTAGGGAAAACTGTATTTTATCTGCATTTCTAGTAAATGAAATTTGTCATCAAATTTTGCTTATTATACTCACCTGGTTTCCTTTCCAATTAAGCAAGCACTAACTGAAATTTAAAATCAACACTTATTTGACTGTAGACAAATCATGTTCAAATTCATAACCATTCCATCCACCCCTATCTCTAAGCCTAGCCCCCTTGCATTCCCATAGATGTCCTCATTCAGATAGCTCTAAGACCCAGCAGCTCCTTCTGTTGAGAGTCTCTGCCTCTGAGTCTCCCTTGTGCAAACATGTCATGCACATTCCTTTTTTTCTTTTTCTTTTTTTTTTTTTTTGGTTTTTACTAGACAGGGTTTCTCTGTATTGTTTTAGAGGCTGTTGGTCCAGCCCAGCCTCGAACTCACAGAAATCCACCTGCCTCTGCCTCCCGAGTACTGGGATTAAAGGCGTGCGCCACCAACGCCTGGCTAGTCATGCACATTCTTGACAGAGTTATTGTACAGTTCCTGATTCGGTTATACTTTCTGTTCAAGCAGTTGCAACGATTTCAAAGGCCAGGAGGTTCAGACCAAGGACTGTGGAAAGCAGTCAAAGAAAACATCCACGCCCACCCTGCTGTACTCTTTAAAACCATTTCTATTCAGACCTAATGCTCCGATAAAAATTAGATTGCTCCCTTGGAACGCCCTGCAAGCCCACCCTTCCCTTGCCCATGCTTCATGTAGCCACTGCTCAATGTGCTTCTTTATAGTCAGCCTCCTCAGTGTGTGGTAAACTAATTAATTGTTATTTATTCTGCCTTTCCTCTTTCTCGGCTCAGATTCCATCTCCCTGGGAATGTTTTCATCTGAAGTTCAGAACACTAAGTTTCATACTCTTCTACAATCTATGTTCCTCCTTCACAGTATTTACAGCATTGGTGGCTAATTGCTACCTCCATCATTGCTTGTCTCGTTCTGTTTCTATCTCAAGGAACAAAGAGTCATGAGCGCAAAAAGTAGAATTTTTGTTGCTGTTGCTGTTTGCTCAATTTCTCCATATGCCTGGCATGCTAAAATGTAATAATCATTTCCCTTCTTTCCTCCTATGTGAATTTTCTCCAACCTACACTAAGTGAATATGCACATAGGACGTGCATGACTGTAATGTGTCACAGATGTGTGCAGTTGTCCTTTCTGTAGAACTCCATGCACTTTCTCCCTGACACAAACTTGCCAAAATAAGTACAAAGAATGTTTTCTGTTTGTTTAGTTGAGCTGAATAAAAAAACCTCATTGAGTACTTTATGTAATGGTGAAAACTGACACCTAAAAACTGAATTTGATTGATAGAGTGCATTTCCCATGACTTCAGATAAACAGTATAAGTTCGTAGCTAAGAGGAATAACAAAGTATGCTCACTTTCTGCCATTTCATAAGAATGGTCTCAAATACTGAACTTTTTACTGATTCTATATAAAGTCATTCTTTTTACTGCATTTGTATTATAGTTTATTTCTCATTTTATGTTTTCAATTGCTCTCAACATCTATTAAATTATTTTATGCACACATGTTACATTGCTTTGAAGGAAGATGTACACGTATGCTCAAAGGTTAGCTTTTTTGGCAACATGAAGTATTTGCTAGGTTGTGGGTCTCCTCCTATGTCAAATTTGTCCAACCAGCTTTTCCTGTGAGCTGACAATGTGCCAGCTGCTTCTGAATTTCCACAGCTATTTCAGAGTTTCTACATGAAAATGCAGTAATGTGCCTGGATGGAATTCAAACATTTGCCTACAACTTTGTGAACAAATGCACTATTTTTATTTAACCTCTATGTTCATATAATGTGAACTGGTCAGACTTTGAGTAAAATTTCTGGGCGGCCACACACTCTTGATTCAACTAATGACATCATTGGCCAGGTCTAGAAAAGCTAGTAGCATCTCAGGTCAGCTTTCCTTTTGTTCAAGGAGCAAAATGTAGGCAGCCACATTTTTTTTTAATTCTTCAGTCGGCAACTTTATGAAAAGGGTGGCATATTTACTAATAAGGTAGCTGGTTATTTTGTGACCTTGAGACAAATACTAATTTATAAGACGTTCAAACTTAAGATAGTTTTATTAATAAAACTTTTTTGAATGTTATCCGATTCTGTAAAATAGAAACTACAGCAGGTAAAATTTCCTATCTTCAATTAGAAATGGAAAAACAGTTCTAACAATTCAAATGAAAACAACAATGTTCTGATCTACATCAACATGTAGTATAGAGCAAACCATCGTACAAAGTGAGTGATTTTCTCAATGCTGTCTTCCTAGTAAAAGTCTTTGTAAGGGATAAAGGAAACTTCATCAACTTTGTTTGCATTGAGTAGTCACTGCTAACACAGATACAGTGTAAGACAAAGAAGAGAAGCTGAGAGGAGCTATGGCTCTCACCTTCTTAGAATCTATCTTTCTGTACCTTCCAACCTTCATCTCTCTCTACCATCAGGTCACCAAATCAGTATTTTCCACCCAGGATATGTGAGCAATAACCAAGATATTTTAAATTTTGATGTGTCCATTTTATAACAATCTAAAATTTTACACATAGGCAGATTCCGTGTATCTGCCTCACGCCTGAGTGCTGCACGCTAGCATCTGTTGCATTTGCCTTTTTGATCACATTGAGACTCAGTAGTTCACATTAATTGTTGAGGCTAATGACAAAAGCACAGATGTGGACTTAATTACACAAATAATGTGTTCGAGGAAAATGAAGGTTAGACAAGTATCTCTGAGAACTCTCAAAGCAATGGTTATGACGCCGATTCCATGAAGAACGTAGAGGGCAGTGTGCATTATTCCTGAACATATGGTGTGGCGTGCATGCCAAACTTCTAAGGGCCTGCCTTGTAACAGTTGGTTTCATCTTTTCATTTTGAGCAATGATCCAGATTCAGCAAACATCATCTGTCACAATAACGCTGTTTTTAAATAAAACTTTATGTTCTCTTTCAGTTTGGGTTTCATTTTACTCACAAGATTATTTCAGAACTCATAGACCTGGTGAGAATTAAAGGGAACTGCACCCAATCTCCAGCTACTATTGGAATATGATATTACTATACCTTTATAGGTATTGTTGTTTTAAACCAAGAAACAAAAATCAGTTATTTTTATAACTCTTCTACAGTCAGAAACTTTATAAAATGGGTAATTTACCAACAAGCACAAAGTTCTTAACAACTTTATAGTATTGATTGCAGAGAAGTGTGACTTGTTTTTCAAGTAGAAGAAGTTATATATTTCTGAATATTGTACCTATTTGCATAGCATTTCTCCCTGTATTTCACTAATAGCATCTCACTCTTCCCTAGGAAAACCACTCCTGTATCCCATGTTGTCCAAGTAAAACTATAAATAAGGTTATTGCTGTTTGCTTATCCAAAATGGAGCTTGATCAAAGCAATCAGACTCTTCCAGAAAAGTGACCATTGAGTGGAGAGACCAACTTGTACAGGAAAATGCAACTAAGATATTGCCCAGGAAATGACTCTTAAGTTTTCACTACAGAGTTCCTGGTTTCTATTCTTTATTAAATCCTTGTTTATTGATTCATTTTATATTTTAAATAATGCACTATCCTCATTATCTTCCCACTTTAATAAATTCAGTTTCTGCTGATTACCACAAAGAATTCCTAATGCACTGCCCCAAATAAAATAACCCAGCTTCACAAAAATCCAAATATCAAAAATTATTCCAAGGGATGGTTGAGAATATGGTGTATGTCTTATTTATAAAGCTACTCTGATTGCTTTTTGTAGTGTCTATGACTACCTAGACCTTTATAAGTGAATGAATGAATGATGAATAAACCAACTCTGTTCTAATACTGATGTCTTTCCTTACTTACCGCTAAGCTTGATATCACTGAAAAAAATGTGGGCTTGGAAAATAGCTCAATAGCTAATGTGCCTTGTGCACAAGCAAAGGACCCATGTTCAAATCTCTATCGGTCATGTAATAACTTTAATGAAATATGTGCTTGAACCCCCAATGCTGCGAGTCATAATGAAAACATTCAGGAACTCATTGACCAACTAGGTTAACTCTATGATGAGCTCTGGTTTCAGCAAGAGACTTTGTCTTGAAAAAAATAAAGTGGAGAAGCAACTGTGAAAAATATTCCTACATCAACCTCTGCTCTCAACATACACTTGAGTTGCAAACACACATACGCCAAACAGTGTTACCCCCTCACACACAAGAAAAATGTAAATGAAGGGGAAGGCACAACTAAATCTCTCCAAATAAAGTAGTACTTCACATAGGAATTCATGTTGCTGTGGTACTTAGATTAGTTTAATTATAATTCAGGTGTTTTTATAAGCATGGTTTTGCTATATGTAGCTGATCCATTCCTAGTGTTCTCTTTAAATGATTGCAGGACTGAAGAAAAAGAGGAACATCATTATAATCACAGCAGTTATTTGAATAATAGATGATGTTTATGAGTACATTTTAAAAGAAATCTGTTGGACATTTTATCTCCCTTAATACATATAAATTTTCAGTGACTAAATATTGATTTCAAATTGTGACTAAATACAATGTCAAATATTACTTAACAGAAAATTCTCAGTGCTAAAAATTAGGACACTTAAGATTTAGCACATATTTTAACTGGAGGTGTTGGAGAGATATCTCAGTTGATCCTGTTCAAGCACAAGGACCCAAGTTTGATGCCTGAAACCTGGGTAAAAATATTGGGGACAGTGGGGATAGTATCACTGTGGCTTGCTGGCTACCAGACTCATCTAGAGACCCTGTGTCAAGAGAATAAGGCAGACAGTGGTGTATTAGGACATCCAAAGTCCTCTAGCCTTTGTGCACATGAAAGGCCACATACATCCACACACACACACACATACAGACACACACAAACCACATACATACAGAGAGAGAGAGAGAGAGAGAGAGAGAGAGAGAGAGAGAGAAAGAAAGAAATACATCCAGTAAATGGGCTAATGAAGTGAACAGATAGTTTTGAAATAATTAAAACAAATTGCCAGTAAACACAAAGATTAATTTAACTTCAATAGTCAACATAGAAATGCAAATCAAAATTAAATTGACATTTTTGTCCTACCCAGATTAGCATGTAAGTCATTAAGAAAAAGAATGATAATAGGGACCCACCCTGAGAGCCACCCTGCTCAGGGAACAGCCAGAGCCTCTGGTCCCCTGTACTCTCCCCAGTCCTCCATCACTCCACCCCCTCGACCCTCCCCTCTCCCCCTTTCCTCCAAGTCTATCCAAGGTCCCCACACTAGTGCGACTTTCCTTCTGTTCCCTGTTACTAGAAAATAAAAGGGGAAATGTTAATAAATGCTGTGAGACCTAAGAGAAGGGAACCCTTACTCAGTGTTAACTAGACTATAAACTAGTTTGCTCACTGTGGAAGTTTCTCAAAAAACTAAAAGTACATCAACCATACGACCCATCTATACCACTCTTGGGTCTTTATCCAAAAGACTCTAGGTCACATAGCATAGAAATATTTGCACATCCATGGTTGTTGCCTCACTGTTCATAACAGCTAAGTTATAGAACCAACCCAGAAGTACAACGATAGAAAAAAATGATTGTGGAAAATATGGTATGCACACAATGCAACCTTTTATCATCCATAAAAAAATGAAGCTGTGTTCATAGAAAAATGGTTATAATTGGGGGTACTCATACTAAATAAATTAAATCAATATCAGAAAGAAAAACATCATGTTTGTCTCATCTATAGTTCCTAGATGTTATATAAACTATAGAATTAAAATTGTCTAGGGCAGCAGTTCTCATTGTGTGAGTCATGACCCGCTATGGGAGTTGAACATCCCTTTCACAGGGTTCACCTAAGACCATCAAAAAACACAGATATTTACATTATGATTCATAACAGCAGCAAAATTACAACTATGGAATATAAACGAAAATAATTTTAGAGTTGAGGATAACCACAACATGAGGAACTGTATTAAGGGGTCACACATTAGGGAACTTGAGAACCACTGGTCTAGGGGGACAAAAGGATTACAAGAAGGAGGGAGGGAAAGAGAAAAAAAGGATAGGAGCATATGAGGAAGAAATATGCTCAACATAGATATATGCATGTACCACAGGTTTAAAACAAACAAAACTAAACTAAAAACATCAAGAAAACAGCCTACCGTGAATGTCTTAAGTATCTTCTGTGTTGTGCCAGAGTAAACAGAAGAAACACAGCATTACCATAGAAACACCATTCACACTGATGTATATCCCTTGTACGTCTGAATTTTATTTTGTAACTAGAAGGCAATGTTTCATAATGTAAGCCTGAAGGGCACTTGCTACTGTCTCATATCAATGCATATATATGAAAACTGAGAGTCAAAAATATGTGATTGGGTTTTGGCAGTAGTTTTAAATTAGATGGAAAAGAAAAGCTGGGAAACTGAGTACAAACATTTTTTTCTTTATCAAATCAGTTAATTTCATAGCTCCTCAAAAAGTAGAGTTTATAAACTCCTCCCTAAAGGAGAGCTTAAAGAGAAAGAAAGATAAAAAGAGCCACTACAAAGCGGCAATGTGTAAAACAAAACACACAACTGTTAAGTCTTTTGTTTTTTATGCTGCATATATTGTCATAGTTTGTCAGCCATGATTAGGAACAGTTGGCAACTTTCCTCCAACACAATGTCTTGTGAATGAAAAATTCATAATATAATCACTTTATTGCAGCCAAAAGAAAATTTCAATGTATTATGGCACTTTAAGTTTGTCAGTTAAATACTAAGAATTTTTGCTAAGAATTATTTTCTCTAATATGAGGGCATGTTTAGAACAACTAAAATTTGAAGAAATCAGACTAAATTATAGGTGAAACTTTCTGTCCTACAAACCTTTCCCAAGTAACCACACAGAGGCTTAATATTAATTATAAATGATCAGTCAACAGCTCAGGCTTGCTACTAGCTAACTCTTACATTTCCCATTAACCTTTTTTTATGTCATTTTACATTCCAATCACAGTTCTCCGTACCACCTCCTCACCTCCTCCCCCTACTTCCCCTCCTAGCCCACCCCCAGTGCAGTCCTCCTCACAGCTAAGAGTTCCCATGAGGAGTCATATTTCTCATCTACACTTTGCCACATGGTTTGGTTCCTTTTCTCAGTATGACATGTCCATCTTGCTCCTCTCTATTTCTGCTCACTACTCCTCTGACTCCACCCTTCTTCTTCCCAGCATTCTCTGTTTGGCTCTCCCCTAACCTTATCCTGTCCAGCTATTGGCCAGTCAGCTTCTTTATTAAATCAATCACAGTGACATATATTCACACAATGTAAAGAGATATTCCACACTGAATGAGCTATGCAAAAAGATTAATTCAAGAAAGAACAAGTAAGTCATAGTAAATCACCACTGTGTGGCATATATGGGTACCACTAAGAATATCACAAGGCTGTAGCCTAAAACAATTCATGATGTCACCTTGAAAATAAAAGGTTTGTTTCACTTTTTCTAAATAACAACCAAAGGATAAATTGTAGAAATTATATCTTGTTTTTTCTAGTTGGATTGCAGTCCTAGGTAGATCATTTGAAATAGCTCCCTGTTTAGTGTAGACACACCATAATCCCTTCTAGAGAAACATTTGCTGAGTTCCAGAGATTCTGGAACATTATGCTTTTATTTTTGTTTATTTCAAGAAATTGAAATTTTATCCATTTTGATTTTTATTCAACACATTAGCTGTCCACAAGAATGTTAATTTTCATGTATTTATGAGATACATCTTTTGTTAGTGAGTTCCAATTTTATTTCAGAAAAGATTCATGCTATGGCTCTGGTTAGCTTTTCGTTTGTTGAGATTTGCCTCATAGACAAACATGAGATATATTTCTTGTATAAATGAGAAGACACTGTGCTCTGAAACTATCAGATATTCTACAAGCGTTTATTAGACTTATGACCTAGTTTCAAGTTCTTTGTTGATATTTTTTTCTGTGTGAACTGCCCGCTGATGACAGTGGAGTGTTAATTTCCTATGCCTTCTCTTGAATACAGGAATGTTTGATTAATATAATTGAGTGTTCCGTAAGGTGTGTATAAATATTTTATACGTGTGTTTATAGTAAACATTTATTTAATAAACTAGTGATTAAATAGACCTCATTGGTTTCATATTATACTTTCTAACTTAACGTCTGTTTCAAATCAGTGACATTGCCATTTACTTTTGAATTCTGTTCACTTGTTGTATATTTTTCCATCATGTGTCCTTAAGTATATCTATATCTTTGTCAATAGGGAGTCCCCTGAAGATTTAAGTAGAACACGCCAGGGAAACTACAGCAGCAGGGAAACTTCAGCAGAAGTCAGTGTCTGGAGTGTTCAGGCAGACACTTCTTGCATCTTTGCAGACCAGAAAACAGAGATAGAGTAGGAAGTAGGACTAGTTTACAAAGCTAGAGCCTACTTCCAGAGTCTTAATATTTCTAGCAAGGTTACACTTCCAGAGTTTCAACAATGTGCCAAAAGAGTGCCACCAGCAAGGAGTCAAGTATTCAAACACATGGGCCTATGGGAGACATTGCACATTGTAACCCTAACAAAAGGGGACTGTGAGATGGGAATCCAGAAGAGGGATAAGAGAGGTAATAGATGCACAGGGAACGCAGGAGGGACAAGCAAGATATGGAAACAGGGACTGGAAAGACAGCAGAATTCTGAACAACGGAAAAGTCTGATGAATATGTATGAAAGCTCCCTGATGAAACCAACTACTTTGTAAGCCAAAAATTAAAAATAATTAATGAAATCTGTAAAAATGTGCTGTCATCGCTGGTATCTCAAGCTTCAGTATGAATTTACCAAGATTCCCAGTCAGTCACTGTGGATTCAAATGTGTCAATCAATACTATTCTGAATATTTTTTTGTTTTCAGTTGTGTTTTTAAGATTTAACTTAGTTGGTTTTGTCGTTGTTTTCTTATTCTAGGAAAGAAATCTAAAGATACAAAACTATACTTTAGAAAGTTTTGTCATCAAAATTGTGACCCATAATAGCTATCAGGCAAATGAAAGAACTGAGCCATAAGCCTTCTAACTGTCTGATAAGAAATCAACCTGTATCCAAGGAAACTAAAATGAATCCAGCTTCAGGACTGAAAACAGTCCTTGGTAAAGACATAGGCCACACACATCACACTGTCGTTCAGCCTTCCGCTGCCACCTTGAGGAGGGAAAGAAAAAAACTTGTCAGGAAAGGCTTGTCTGCCTTGTGGAAGCAGAATTTGAAATAATTCTCACTCTTACCATTTCTGTATTTTATTTATAAGGATTTATTCTTCCTCACAAGTTCTCTCAGATTGCCTTTTCCTCCCTGTTTTTCTTGTTTATTTCTAAGGACACTGAAAAAATTTTTATGACTATCATGATAGCATTCCTCCAAATTCTCTTCAGTTTTATATTTGTTATATTTTATATTCAGCAACATTCTGAAGCCTCATTCACTTATTCCCATCAACCAACTACCAGGTGTTGCGCTGCATACAGAACTATCTAGGAGTCGCAATAGTCACGTGTGTCATAATTTAGGAGATGAGTAAACCTCCTGTTTCTTTGTCTACACATTCAGATTACCAGAGCCTGCTCTTCTGTTCTCTTTACAGTACCCTCACTGACATTACCAGAGCGTGCTCTTCTGTTCTCTTTACAGTACCCTCACTGTGTGTGATAGCAGATCTCAGTCATCAGTTTCACACATCTGGGAGGAAGGAACCTCAGCTGAGGAACTGCCTCCATCAGGCTGGGCATGCCAGTGGGGCATTTTCTTCTTCTCTTACTCTACAGAATCTATTTTAAACACACAAAATAAAATGATTGCAAAGGAAAACAATCATGCTGAACACAGCTGTGCAATGGGGAAACTGAATTGACAATACACACATTTCAAAATACCAATTTTTAAAAAAAACAAGGTGAAAACTTAAGGAACACTTCAAATAAACTGCATGAACTTTCTATTCTTTTTTTTTTTTGCAGTTCTTGTTAATTCTGCAAATTTGGATGATGTACTCTAATTACTGAACCAGAAATGTTGGTATGCCAGAAAAAATGATTTTTAAGTGATTAAAGATAAATTAGCATAAACAAATATATTAAATAGTGAAACTACAGACAAAAGAAGTATGTCTTGATTGCTAATTGATTAAGCAGGACCAGACTACTGGTAGCAGTGCCATCCCCATCCCTGGGCACGTGGTACTGGGTTGTTAAGAAACGTAGCTGATTTAGATTCTGAGAGCAAGCCAGTAAGCAGCAATTCTCCATGGTGTCTGCTTCAGTTTCTCCTCCCAGCACCTGCCACGGGTTCCCTCAGCGACAGACTGTAACCTGTAAACTATACTAAACCTTTTCTTTCCTGGGATACTTTAGGTCGTGGTGTTTATCAAAGCAACAGAAACCAAACTATAACAGTACATAGTGTATTTCTTATCTACCTCCAGCAGAAATTCACATCTTCCTATCAGCCTTGTCACATGTTGCGACAAGGACCTCAGGGGCTTATACCCAACAGAGATGTAGCAGTGTTCTACCACACGCGTGTTTGTTCTTGATGCCTAATGCTATGCCACCTTAACAGGTGACGTCACAAATTTAAAGTTCCACTATTTAAAAGGGGTGTGCTGGATAGTTTTATGTCAGCTTGACATAAGCTAAAGACATCTGAGAGGAGGGACCCTCAACTGACAAAATGCTTCCATAAAACCTGGCTGTGGGGCGTTTTCTTAATTAGTGATTGATGGGGGAAGGTCCAGCCCATTGTGGGTGGTGCCATCCCTGCGCTGATGGTCCCAGATTCTATAAGAAAGCTGGTTAAACAAGTAATGAGGAGCAAGTCAGTAAGCAGCACCCCTCCGTGGCTGACTCTGTAGTCAATTATTTCTCATTTTCTACACTTTGAATCTACTTTAAGTCAGCCATTTTAATGTAAGAAAGAGACAAAGAATGAATAAAGTATGTGAATAATCTTTCACAACTACCCTTTAACACAAAGAAGACTGTCAAATTATCTCTTGTGTAATTCATCACTGTCCTTTATTTTCTGAGAAGAGTGGAGAGGTGTCCTTGATTCAGATAGCATTACAGGACAAATTTGATAGGTTCCTGGAGATACATATAAAAATGCCAAAAAACTACTCCACATATTTTAGTACCTTAATTTACAGCCTTCATTTTTGTGTTTCCTCTTCTGTTGTTGTTCTGCTATGGACCCTAGTTGCTTAGTGCTTTAATAACAATGTATGATAGAACTAATGCATACCAAATCTCTACACTAGAATTTAAGTCCCTTAGCTAGTGATAAAAGATGTTTAATTTTTCTCCACTCTTTTTGCTCTAACATTTACTGACTCTTTATTACAGATTAATTTACTACCTTGTAATCCCAACCAGGAACTTGAATTTAAAATCATAAGAATAAACAAAGCGAATGCATTTGGTGACCATTTGGTGGACTGAGGCAAGGTAATTTATGCAGCATCTATGAGAGCTAAATAAAACATACATGCAAGATACCTAACATAGTACTCACTTAATATTAAGAACAAGAATGCAATGAATACTCAACTTTTAAAATAAATAATATCAAAATGGATCATGAGTTTGAATGTGAGGTCAGATGCACTGGCAATTGCAAGATCCAATTTGTACTCAGTTTGAATCAAAATCTTAGTATCAGAAGTCAACCAAAGATTGTGTAGTGTTGCTATTCAACCCAGTTTTTGGGCAGAAGGGGCAGAAGGGACAGGACGATCTGAGTACAGACCACTTTAGGCTATGCAGAGAGATTCTCTTAAAAGCAAAAACATTCTGAAAAAGCAAATCAAGGTGCTAATATCAGAGGGGATACACATATAATTAAAGCACACACTTGTCATAATTCAGAGTTGTTAATTTAAACCTTCAACTTTCAAAATTAAAACTAGAATTGGGTATTGGCCTTGAAAATGAAGCAATTGGAGATGTATTAACCATGGTTCTCTAGAAAAGCAAGTGATAGAAGGGATATCTAGAAGATAGACATAATAGACACTGCCTGTCTCCTAATGGAAAGGCAAAGAATCCATGAAGTACGTTGTCTCCCCTGGTCTTCCATATATGTTGGAATCCCAAAGAAGTAGGTCCTCATACCAATGAAGGAATGCCTCAGCAGCAGAGTAGATGAACCTGCCAGTGAAAATGAGGGCAAACAGGCACAGAGGAAAAAGTGTCCTTCTTCCTTACCTGACACACTAGAGAGTGTGGCCCAGATTCAGGGTGGGTCTCCAGATCTCAAATGATGTGGATTTAAAGAGGGCCTTCTCACCACAAATGACACAATCAAGAAAAACAGAACACAGTTGTGCCCGATAGGTTAGGTTTTGTTGGTTCCAGAAGTGGTCAAGTTGGCAACCAAGATTAGCTATCACAGGAGGTTGGGAAGATGACTTGGGGTTAGAGTGGGGAGGAGGACACGTAGCTCCTCTATTGTAACAGATGACATTGAAGGAAAAAGTGTCAACTCTCATGGAATTCCAGAACAGTGGATTACAGTTACAATGGTAAGTATACATCCACATAGCAGCTAAAATAACCTGGAATGCATACACTCAACGTTCTTTTGTCCTCTTAATCTAAAGAGGACCATTTCCTCACTGTGAAGAAAAACTGTGACTGTCTTAGATAGGGTTTCTATTGCCTTGATGAAACACCACGACCAAAATGCAAGTTGTGGAGGGAAGGGTTTATTTGGCTTACAGTTCCATTTTGGAGGAAGTCAGAACAGGAACACAAGCAGAGCTGGAACCTGAAAGCAGGAGCTGATGCAGCGGCCATGGAGGGGTGATTGGGAAAGTCCTGTGTATATGTCAATAAAGCACTGTTGGCCAATAGGAAAGCAAGATAGGTGGGACTAGGAGTCAAGGAGGACTCTGGGTAGGAGAAACACAGGAAGTCACGATGTAGCCCGCCAGAGAAATAAGATGTCCGGAACTTTGCTCCGGTAAGAGAAATACTTAGATTAACAATTATGGGGTAAATACTTAAGTCAGAGCTAGCCAGTAAGAAACAAGCAAGGCCAACAGCTTCATAATTAATATAGCCTCCTGTGTGTTTATTTGGGACTGATGCGGCTCTGGAACCAGGCTGACGGGAAGACTTCTCTTTACATAAGCGGCAGACAAGAAAAAAGGCATCCCTTTACAGAAGGGAGATGATATCTTGCTTCCCAGGGCTTGCTCAACCTGATTTCTTATAGAACCCAAAACCAGCCCAGGGATGACACCACCCACCAAGAGCTGGACCCTACTCTACTGATCACTAGTTGAAAAAATGCCTTACAGCTGGATCTCAGGGAAGCATTTCCTCAACTGAGGCTCCTTCCTCTCTAATAACTCTATCTTGTGTCAAATTGACACACAAAACCAGTTAGTACAGTGATCAATCAGAAAATAGCCATTTCCATTTCCAATATCAACACTGTTAATACTACAATCTGGTATCAGTGATATCAAACACTAACGTGTCCTCCCAGTATAAACTAATTTATATCTCCAGAGCCCACTGACTGTGCATTACCATTGTAAGCTGTTATTTTCACTTAAACTAGTGATATTGCACACACCGCAGTTGAAATAAAGATTCTAGTGCTGTGCAGTTTCTTTTACAGATAGAAAAGTACTTGAGAAAGAATAAAATTATAAGCAACTTACAAAATTAAATTGGAAACTACCACTTACCTGGTCCTTCAAACATGTGTTTAATTAATAAGATTTTAGTGGTAACAGTTACATGCTTACTGAGAAAGCTTAATTAACAAATACAATGATAAAATTAGTAAAGATACTAAAGGAAGCCATCTGGACACTCAGACTCTCCACCCATAATGCCTGTGTTCATGTTACGTTTTTAAAGTGCATCTAGGAGCAATTTAGAGAGCTGATAGAGAAATACCAGATGCACTTTCCAAGCTGATCTTGAAGCAGATGGTTTTATGATCACATTTGTGCTGTAAAAGGTGCGATTCTATTATGTAAGATTCACATTTACGCCACATGCTCCTCGTTTAGCATAGTCCTCCTGTCAGAGTATTTCACACACTTCTTTCTTCACATGTGTTCAGTAATTGTGAAGACTTATTCTCTTAGGAGGAGTTATGAATTTTCCAATTACGTTATTGAAAGAATGCTGTATACATAACCCTAATTTTCATATTGACAGGATGACGTCAGTACAACTCACAGTACAGGCAAGGATGGAAGATGTTTAAAAACAAAGGGGGCATGTATCCATTTCTCCAAATCTATAATCCATGCAACATAGTAAGTATTGATAATAGCCATTTTGTTCTTTATGCAACAAAACATTACAAGGTTTTATAAGCTCAAGGTACAAAGCAATCAAGAAGAAAATCTATATTAAGAACTATAATCAAGATGTTTATTCTGAGAATCCTAAATAATAAATAACATTTGCTTTACTTAACAATAACAGAAATTAAATGTCCCTATCAAAATGGGCATACCTTTCTTTAAAAGAAAATTGGGCATCTTTTGTTTATACCGTAAATTTTAATTTTTTACTATTTTCATAAGCAGTAAAACTGCTGGCATAAGCTTGCCATTTCTATAAACTCAAGCTTATGTGTCTTCATAACCTGGCACTCTTCCATGCCTAATCTGTGGAAGTAAATTAATTTCATATTTGAGCAGTCTGGTGGGAATAATCCTACAATCTGAATTTGCTAGATTAGTGCTACTGGAAGAAGACCATATTCATTCAATTAGCATTTCTTACCTACCTACAAATATTCCTGGAATTTCCATTGGGGAGAAAAATATATGTGAATCCTTATACTTGCCTTCAAGAGAATCTTAGTCCAGTGTAGCAAGATATTCCCAATGGTACAATAGTGGCACTATTACCTTGGGAGAAATCAATAACCATTATGTCTGGACCGTTCTATACATGGTGACGTCATGAATGTTAGAGGACAACCTATTACTGCCACTTTCCTAGACCAGTAAATTCCTAATGTCTTCTAAATATTGTCCCTATCTGAACAGTTAAGTGTAGCTCTCACCCTTCATCAAAGAAGCTTCTTTTGCAGCAGATGGAGACCATTACAGAAAGTCACAGTGATCAAAATCCCAGGACAACATACTATGAAGTGTACAGTCCCACTTTACATATCCATAGCACATCCCATACCTATGGCTCAGAGGATTCAGAAGAGGGCTGGAAGACTTAAAACCATAGCCCAGGATGCTTGTTTTAACTATGAAAGAGAGGCTCCCACCTTTAAATTCTCAAAACTGTGGTCACCTAAACAAGACCTATACAATGGCAAACACCAGCTGACTTGCCAGTGTTGATGGGGGAAATCCTACCTACCCCTAGATAAAGAGTTACAATTAATGGCTACTGAGAGAGAGAATCATTCTTCTCCAGGGATGAGCTCCTGATAGGTTGCCCAAACTCAAGTGGTCAGCCCTAAATATAAACAATAGTGAGCAACACCACATGAACTTACAATGATATATATATACAATGATATATATATATATATATATATATATATATATGAATTTGAGAGGTGATGACAAAGGAGAAGTTGGAGGAGTAGAGGAGTGGTGGAAATGCAGTAAATACTGTGTTGATGCATGAAATTCTCTAAAATAATGTCAATTTTTATTAAAAACAAAAATAATTAAGTGAGGCTTTTGCCCCTAAAAAAGAAAAAGCAAACACACACCTAAGTATCAATCAGGTAGAAAATTGTTATAAATTTAATGAGATTTATTACAAAGTAAAGTTTATTTCCTAAAATTCATTAATAATAGCAATTTTTATTTTAGAAACAACTTTATTTTACATATCAATCCCTCCATTCCCTCGCCCTCCCATCCTCCCATACCCCCAGTAACTCCCCTCAACCTGCCCCCCACCCACTTTCTAAGGGTAGTGAGGATCATCAAAGTCTGTCACATCATTTGACGGAGGGACTAGGCCCTCTGTCATATATCTGGGCTGCAAAAGTATCCCTCCATAGGGAATGGACTTCCAAAGTCCATTTGTGCATCAGGGATAAACTCTGGCTCCACTGTTAGAGGTCCCATAGACTGCCCAGGCCTCCTAGCTGGCACCCACATTCAGAGGGCTTGGTTCTGTCCAATGCTGGTTCCTCAGCTTTATGACTGGGATACCTGTGTTCTCACTAGGTGAAGTCAGCTGTTTCTGTGGGTTTCTCCATCAGGGTCTTGACTCCTTTGATCATCCCTCCTCACTCTCTACAACTGGATTCCAGGAGTATGACTCAGTACTTAGCTATGGTTGCCTGCTTCTGCTTTGATCAGCTACTGGATGAAGTCTCTAGGATGGCAATTAAGATAGTCATCAGTCTCATTATAGGGGAAGGGCATCAAAGGTAGCCTCTCCACTACTGTCTAGATTCTTAGTCATCCTTGTGGATCTCTGAACATCTCCCTAGGGCCAGATTACTCTTTAAACCTATACTGGCACCCTCTATTGAGGTATCTCTTTTCTTGCTCTCCTCTATTTCTCCCCTGTCTCAGTCTTCCTGATTCCTCTTGTTCTCCTCCCTGCTTCTCTTCTCCTCTTCTCTTTTTCCTACCTCTTTCCCCTCTCCCCCCATGCCCCCAATTTGCTCAGTGGTACTTGCCCACTTCCACTCCCTCAGGGGACAATGTGTTTCTTTCTTAGGATCCCCCTTGTTTACTAGTTTCTCTTGTGGTATGAATTGTAGGCTGGTAGTCCTTTGTTCTATGTCTAATATCCATATATGAGTGAGTACATACCATGCTTGTCTTTCTCTGATTGGGTTACCTCACTCAAGATGTTTTCTTCCAGTTCCATTCATTTGCCTGCAAATTTCAAGATTTCATTGTTTTTTTTTCCACTGAGTAATACTCAATTGTGTAAATGTACCACATTTTCTACATCCATTCTTCAGCTGAGGGTCATCTAGGCTGCTTCCAGGTTCTGGCTACTAAAACAAGGCTGCTATGAACACAGTTGAACATATGTCCTTGTTGTATGAATGCACATTCTTTGGGTATATGCCCAAGAGTGTAATTGCTGGATCTTGAAGTAGACTGATTCCCATTTTCCTGATAAACCACCATACTGATTTCCAAAGTGACTGCACAAGTTTACACTCCCACCAGGAATGCAGAAGTGTTACTCTTTCTCCACATTCTCTCCAGCATAGACTGACATTGGTGTTTTTTAATTTACCGATTGTGGCCAGTGATAGATGGTTATCTCAGAGTTGTTTTGAGTTGCATTTCCATGATGGCTAAGGATATTGAGTGCTGTCTTAAGTGTTTTTCAGTCACTTTAGATTCCTCTATTGAGAATTCAATATTTAGTTATGTAAGCCACTTTTTAATTGGATTGTTTGGTTTTTGGTGGCTATCTTCTTGAGTTCTTTGTATATTTTGGAAATTAGTCCTCTGTCAGATGTGGGGTTGGTGAAGATTTTTTTCCATTCTGTGGGCTGCCAGGATGAGTTTGCTTCTTTTTGTTCTAGAGCTTTCAGTTGTGCTGTTAATTCTCTAGTGTGACTATTCTCCAGTTTCTTCATGTGAGCACTTAAGTGTTATGAACTTTCCTCTTAGTACTACTTTCAAAGTGTCCCATAAGTTTGGGTATGTTGTGTCTTCATTCTCATTGTATTCTAGGAATTCTGTAATTTCTTTTTGTGTTTCTTTCTTACCCCAGTAATGGTGAAATAGCACATAATTCCCATAAGTTTGTAGGCTTTCTGCAATTTGTGTTGTTGAGTTGTAACTTTAAAGCATGGTGGTCTGATAAGATGCAGGGGATTATTTGAATTTTTTGTATCTGTTGAGGATTGTTACACTGCTGAGTATGTGGTCGATTTTAAAGAAGACTCCATGTGTTTGGATGGAATGTTCTATAGATATCTGTTAATCTCGATTGGGTCATAACTTCTGTTAGTTCCTTTGTTTCTTTGTTAAGTTTCTGTCTGGTGGTCCTGTGTAGTGGTGAGAGTGAGGTGTTGAAGTCTTCCACTAAAAGTGTGTGAGGTTTTATGTGTGATTTGAGCTTTAGTAATGTTTCTTTTACAAATGTGGGTACCTTCTTATTTGGGGCATAGATGCTCAGAATTGAGACTTCACCTTGATAGCCTTTTCCTGTGATGAATATGAATATCTATCCAGGATCTTCTGGGTTCCAGTTTTTCCACTGAGAAGTCAGGTGTAATTCTGATAGGCCTGCCTTTATATGTTACTTGGCCTTTTTCCTTTGCTGCTCTTAATATTTTTTCTTTATTCTGTAAGTTTGGTGTTTTGATTATTAGGTGGTGAGAGAACTTTATATCCTTCTTTAAGTTAGGGAAGTTTTCTTCTATGATTTTGTTGAAGATGTTTTATGTACTCTTGAGCTGTATTTCTTCACCTTCTTCTATACCTATTATTCTTAAGTTTGTCCTTTTCATGGTGTCCCATATTTCCTGGATATTTTGTGCTAAGGATTTGTTGGGCTTGAGATTTTCTTTGGTTGATGACTGTATTTCCTCTAGTGAGTCTTCAACATCTGAGATCCTCTCTTCCATCTTTTGTATTCTGTTGGTTATGCTTACATCTGTAGTTCCTGATCATTTACCTAGCTTTTCTATTTCCAGCATTCCCTCATTCTGTGTTTTCTTTATTGCTTCTATTTCAGTTTTCAAGCCTTTAACTGTTTGAATTGTTTCCTTTTTCTTGGCTTTATTTGCATTCTTTAACAGATTTATTTCTTGAATTTTTGGTTTGTCTTTTCCTCAATTTCTTTAAGTGATTTTCTCCTTTCCTCTTTGAGGGTTTCTATCATCTTCATAAAGTTATTTTTGAGATCCTTCTCTTCTGCTTCATCTGTATTGGGATGTTCAGGTCTTGATGGTGCAGAGTCTCTAGATTCTGGTGGTCATATTAGTCTTTCCGTTGTTGAGTATGTCCTTATACTGTAATCTTCACTTCCCCATGAGTGGGTACAGGTGGGGTCTCTGCCTCTCCCTCTTTCTCTCCCTCTCCCTCTCGCTGTTGCTGTCCCTCTCTCTCTCTCTCTCTCTCTCTCTCTCTCTCTCTCTCTCTCTCTCTCCTCTTCTTCTCCCTCTCCCGATCCCTCTCCCGGGATACATAGGTGGGCCAAGACTTCAATGTAGGCAACTCTGGATAGTCTAGCCTCTCCTGGTGTTCTCCTCACTCAAGCGGAGGGCATAGGGGGACTAAGACTCAAGTGGAGGGTGGAGGGCATGGGGAGGGCAAGACTGAGGTGTGGCCAGACTCCAGGGTAGTCCATCCTGCAGGGGCAGGTCCATTACACTCAGAACAGACCCAAGAAGTTCCATGGGGAGGATAGGTGGAGTTAGGCCTGAAGTCCTGGAGTCCACACTCACCTCAGAGGGCAGAGATTGTAGTGGGTGGGGCAAGACTGAGGTGTGGCCAGACTCTGGGTGGTGTGTCCTGCTGGGGTGGGTTCACTACAAACAGAGCAGACCCAGAAAGTTCCAAGGAGACGGTGGAGGAAGTTGGGCCGAGCGGAACCCACACTCACCTCAAGCCAATAATAGCAATTTTGGATACTTTGTGTTTCAATGGTTGCCTTGAGATCAATTTGTAGATCAATTTGAGAATAAAGGGAAATTTTTTATCAAATGTCTAATAAAATCGTTCATTATTACATAAAAATGAAAATAATTGTATTTGTATATTGATGCATACTGTGTGTCTTGGAGAAAATTACAAATTAAGTATATTATATACATAATATATGTCTACAAATACTACATATAAGTTACAAACTTATAAATCTATACTATAAAATAAAATTAGACATGATTACATATATTGAGAGAATTTGTGTTTTTATAAGATAATATTAAAATATAATTTGATGAAGGACCTGAATGGCCACCTGAGTGGGAGAATGCGAGAGCTAGTCCCACCCCTCATCTGCCATGCAGTTGTGTGGGCAAGAGAGAGATGCCCTCCTCCCTACCCCCCCTCAGCCCCTCACTGCCTGTGAACAGGAGAACTGAGAACAGGAGAGCTGGCTCTGCCTCTCACCAGCTCCAGCACTCAGGAGAGTAGAGCCTGCATCTCATCTGGGCAGCACAGTAGAGCTGGCTCTGGTAGTGTGAATGTGGGTGTGGGTGAGCCAGCCCTGAGGACATGAGATCAGGAGATCTGCCCCCAATACCCACGCTGCTCCTTACTATCTGCCATATTGGGTGAACTAGCTGGGGCACTGGGGGAGACAGCACCATGGTGGTGAGGATGAGGTAGAGCAGAGAGGCTGAATAACCCAACTAATACCCAGGCCCAGAATCAGACCTATGAGTTGGCCCATCTCAACATCCATCCTATCCATGAACTGCTGGAATATGTGAAGGGGCCGGTGTCACAGACCCAAAGCTACAGGATCTTCATTACACAGGGCAACAACAGGATACCAAAGAGGAGTCCCAGTGAGGGCCCAGCATCTATAATGTAGCAGAAGCCAGAGACCAATGACTCATAGTAATGAACACTTGCAAATAATGATGTATAGACTAAAGGAATACTGTGTCACACTATAACTTCCACGACAATTTTTTTTCTTTTAAATCTTACTTTATTTTATTTGTGTGTGGGTTGCAAGGGTAGAGGGCAGATATGTAGGGATGGGAAAATGAATGGGATTAAGGTACATAACATGAAACCCACAAGGAACCAATAAAACATTTTTTAAAAATGAAGGGCCTAAAGATATACGTGATGAAAAACTAATTGCAAGTTGGAGATAGAATACTGGAGGAGTTTAGAAAATCCAGCTGTTTAGGGAAAGAAAATTAAATCTGGTCAGGGAAGATATACAAGTTACAAGAGTGTGGGTGTCCAGTACCAGATGAGAATAACAGTTCATGAGAAACAGCCCTAGGGGTTTCTCCTGACGCCAGCTGGAATGATAACACTTTGAATGATGGAAGGAAATAAGTATGCTGCCAGAAGCATGCCCTAAGACTAAATATTCATCAGAGAGAGAAACCACGCAGTGGGAATAGCTCGGCAAAACCACGGAGGTTAGGACAGCTGGGGCATTATAGGGATTACAAGTCATTCCTGAGAACTGGAAAACACATTCCAAGGCAAGAGGGAGGGATCACAAAAAGGCCCTTAGGTCGAAGTTACTAGGCTACAGGAGGGGGGTGCTCCAAGGCTATTGCAATGTGTGACTACACCTGATAATGAGGCAATGTACATATTTTAAAAGCCAGAAGAAAGGGGTTTTTGTTTTCTTTGTTCTATGCCAAGGGAAAATATTTAATTGCATATAGATGAGAGTGTCCTTTTCTTTTCAATCATGTTTCCTTTTGGCAATGCAAAAATTCAGTAGCATCATGAAGCTTGAACTTAAGACCTTCCATCCCTCCATCCCCATCAAACCAAAGAATGGCAATTATGTATTTTAATAAAAATAGCAAGGTTAGTTACAAGTTTAACACAGATAACTCAGCATCTGTGGCCTGAAGCTTTTACAAGTACAAAATAACTCTTTATTTTTTTTTTACTAGCTCATAGGTTAGTACGGGAAATTTTTCTCTGTATATTTAGCTTTACTATCTAAATATTATCTTTGGGCAACTCTCCAGATGACCACTCTCTTGTGAATCTCTACTTTTCTTCCCACTAAACTACATGAGTAAATATGTTCCTCCTCCAATTTCCCTTGAATTCATGTTAGTATTGCCCATATCTGCATGTATTTAGAACTTTTTCATAAAGAGTATTCCCCTGTTCAGTCACTGGTTGCCTATAGTTTTTCATTTAGGGCTGGGGCCCTATGTGGCAGGAGCCATGTGACTTCTTTGGGGACAAGGCCTGAGAATAGCACAAATAACTCTCCCTGTGGCAAGGCCTTGGAAACCCTGACCCACTTAGCAAAGACCTGCGGAGCTTTTACTGCATAATTCTGTGCATGACCACAGGAGCATGTGTGCTCCATGCTCTCCTTGCCTTTACTATGATAGCCATACTGCTGGCCTGAACAAGTCACAGAAGCTCATGAAGTTTAACATTATACATTTGCATAATGGTTCTGGAAAGAGTGACTTTAACCATAGGAGTTTAAAGAAGTGTTATTAAATAGATGATATCAGGAGTAAACCGAAACAGTCTAAGCAACAGGGAATGAGGCAGAATCATAGAAACCCACAGTTCCCTCATTTTAATAGCTGTGCCAATGCCCTAAGAAGTTAAGAGAGACAGATATAGGGACAAGGGATAAACAGCGCCAATTTACCAAGAGTAAGTCTCCAAGTTATATTTCCCATAGGATAAACAGAAAAACCTGATATGCTCCAAGAAGAGACAGAGTAGTACAGAATGTAGGATGGATTGATCCAACCTTGACTGGTAAATTGATCAAGAGTCCCAGACACTAAAAGATGCAAATATTAACCATAAGAGACAAAACTGTCTCTCACTCTGCATGATATGTAAACGTGTATGCTGCCCATTGGGCACACTGTTCTACCTGTAGTTATGCCTAGTCAGAAAAGTCCCTTTATAGCTTGCAAAACTGCTTGTGCTTCTAACAGTAGAAATATAGATCAAAAAGGTAATGACTACTGGTGGGAAAGTTGGGAGAAGGAAGGGAAAAGGGGTAAGGAACAAACTGGTAATTATTGTAAATATTTTTAGAGTAAAACTGTTCCTGCAAACCATTGAAACTATATAAATAAAGCCAACCTGGTCTATCTTTGAACAACAGGTGGTCACAGTCCTTCTTGGCACCTACTTCACACATCCATCCCAGGTCACCAAACCCATCTGGAACAAGGCTTCCAGCACCTATGGAATTTTCCCACATTCACAAAGAGAATTGACTACTACCCTGTTGCTAAATTGCTAGTTTCCAACTACCTTCTAAGTACCAATCCTCATACCCACAATAAGTGTAGCTCTCACACCTCATCGGAGAAGCTCCTCTTTGCAGTGAACAGAAGCTATTATAGAGATACATAGTGGGTCAAAAAGGAGAGAGTTAGGAACAAGAGGATGCTGGGTCCCATGTAGAATGTCTATAATACAACCTCAACAGCAAAAAGGGACTAGAGTCATCAGAGAGGATGGAGTCTCAATTGAAAAAAACGCTTCCACAAGATAGGGCTGTAGGAAGGCCTGTAGGGCATTTTCTTAATTAGTGATTGATATGGGAGTGGCTGAGACCATTCCATGGCTGGTGATGTATCTGGGCTTTGTAAGAAAGCAGGCTGACCAAGCCTTGGAGAGCAAGGCAGTAAGCAGTCTCTGCATCAGCTCCTGCCTCCAGGTTCCCACCTTGCTTGAGTTCCTGCCTTCACTGATTTTGATGATGAACTGAGTGAAACAACCCTTTCTCCCCACGTTGCTTTGGTCATGGTGTTTATCACAGCGCGAGAAAACCTGACTAGGACACAAGCATCACATGGTGTTCCAATAATATTCATTGTTATGCTTTATGTATCAGTTTAAAGCATGTTGAAAATGCCAAGTTGGGAATAGCAATAAGTATTAACCTTATGAAACTTTCTCATGGTAAGCACGATATGGAAATTTAAAAGTAAACGACATGGAAATTAGAAAATAGTGTCACATTCATTTCTATGGATACACCTTTAATTTCAGTGTTGCCGAAGATATCAAAAACTTCAATTTGGCTTTCATTGTTTAACACAGAATTATATGAATAATTCATTGGTCTTCTAATTTCATGAGTCCATTTTCCTCATTTCTGTTTAGAAACAGAAATTTGTACTGAAAGTACATAAAATCATTTAATATTAAAATACTATTAAATTCATAACCAAAACTGGCCTTTATCAAACTACTTGTCAGTATATGGGTAACATTCCATGGACATTTTCACAATGTCAGATGTTTCCTTTCACTTGTTCAACTTTGTCTATACTTCAGAGAGTATACATTTATAATATTAATCTGTTGGCCACTACAGAATATTGAGTTTTATTATATTTTGGTTTTCAGTTAATTAATTGTTAGTGTTCTTCATATCAAAGACTGGATGTGTGCTAAGCAAAAAATAAATATATTTCACTACATACAAGATAATGAATTAAGAGGCAACTGTATCACAGATTCCATCGACTTCTTTCACTTTCCTTCCATCTGTAGCCCTGCACTGAGACTGTCATATCTCAATAGGGAAGGCAATGGAGCTCCTCTACCATGAGAGTCTATATTGCTATAAATCAGTGCTCACCCTCCCAAGATAAAGACTACTTAATTTCAGCACCATTAAAATTATATCTCTATAACAGCAAAAACTGTACCAATGATTTATATTCTGATAAAGATACATAAAAAGTTCAAATCAGTGTATTATCAAACATATATAATCAGACACCACTTCCAAAATCTAAAATAAATTAGGTCACTCAAGAAATAAATTTAAAACATGATTTTATAATTTCTTCCTTGCAAGTCTTTTCCTTGCTTATGTTTGTCTTCTTTTTTAAACAATGTTTATGTACACACACTATATATACACCTATGTATATATAGAGTTTCTCTTTCTCTCTTTTTTCCTCACATAATTAATCCTATTTTTTCCCACACAGATTCATTTCTACTCTCACATTATGGCATGTTATAAATACTTGTTTTTTATGTATCCATAAAACTTAAGAACCATAAATGTGAGAAACCCAGTGTGTGTCTTTGTTAAACCATTTTTATTTATACACTATGACTATCTCCAGTCAAACTTTTCTGCAAACAATGTAACATTGCTCTTTTTATTAAAAGCAATTCTACTGTACAGGCATATGACATTTTCTGTACCTAATCCTTTATTGCTGGACACTTAAGTTCATTCCATAACTTAACAATTGTAGTAATACTGAATAACCGCTGATGCACAAATAACTCTGAGATAGATTAACACGGAATTCTTCAGGTTGAAGACCTAGTAATAGTAAAACATCCTCGTTTGACTGTTGGCAATACTGAGGTTCTATATGATGAAGTGACTTTCCCAGAGAATTGGGGTTAATAACTTTTAATATTTTTGCTAGACATGGAAGCATTATGACTCATAGTCTATATCTCTTAAATCTTGATGACAATTCTCTTGGCAGGGTCTAGCTATTCATCAAATTTTAGCTTTCTCAATTTGGGAAAGTTATCAGCACATAAATCTGAAAATCTTATTTTCCGATTTAGGTAACATGAAAGTCAAAAGACCAAGTTTTATAATTAATTTATGAGTTTTTATGCAGGTTCATTTTACCTATTTCTTATCCTGCCTTTATGATCACATTGACAAATTTTATACATCTTTTGACTTTTATAGTCCTGAATATTGAAATCTGACTTTGCTATTTCCTATTCATAATATTCTCAATTTAATAGATACTCGGTCCCACTTTGCACCTATTAAATAACTTTAGGAAGCAAAATTCACACAGTAGGCTATGTTACTACCCTGGATATTCTGCTAGATACAAATCAGAAATAATTTCTGCTGACAATGAATTTAAGAGTTTAATCGGGAGTAAAAGCATTTAATATGGATATTAATGTTATAAAATTTTAAAACTGAAGAAAAATAGCATGGCCTAATAAAAACTACAATAAAGACTGTTGACAATTATTTTAACTTACTGAGCATAGGTCATACATGGGGACTGATAGGACTGGACGTGATATGGTAATACTAAAATGCACTGAATGGTCAGGAAGCTTGAATGGCAGACCTTATACAAAGTACACAATACAAAGTACAAATGGAGAGGGTAAAGGTTACAAATTGGATAACCAACATAGTCTCCTTTTGAAAGAATGGCCTGGAAGCATATAAAACTAGGATTAGGAAGATCATAACTTTTCTAGCAATTTCTACCATGCAGGCAAGATATGATGAGCATAGATAATAACAGAGAGAGTGAATGAATATGGAAGACATTTGACTGATTTTTTAAAGTAATCAACCTAGCATAGATTGCCCTATCACAGGTATTGGAAATGAACTGAGCTCATTCACAAGCCATGTCAAAGTTACCACTGAACAGGTGCAGGTAAGTGCATAAAAGACAGAAGTCAGCTAATTCTGAGCATTTCTCTGAATTTACTTTCACATAAACTGTGTTTATCAAAGACAAGAGCTGAGCTGATATTTTTAAAGTGTATAAGTATATTACTAAAATTTAGCAGGAAAACTTAAGTAACTGTTTAGAACATAGATTATAAAGGATCTGCTAGCTTTGCAAACTATGACAGCTATTAACCTGTAACTTTCAAGGAAGAAGAATTTCATCCATGGCCTTCGTCAGAAGCTTATAAAACATATTAATAATAAAATAGGGTTGGCATTTAGTATTATTATTGATTTTATATTCTCCACAGAAGCCTTTGTCCTTCCTTGTTTCCAAACCCATAACTAGCCTCTGCATAATCCAGTCACTGGTTCTTTGTGACACTATGCAGATTGTTGTTTCAGACATGATCAATGAGCAGGTTTCAATCTCAGCACTACTGCGAGTTAGGCTATGTAATTCTTTGTGAAATCAAGAACAATCATGTGGTTAAGGAAAGATGTGAAAAGTCTACTATAAAAAATTCTACCATTCAGCAATGATTCTAAATTGGACAATGATGCCCGTGGGAGACAAGCAAGGAAGTCACTGGCTCATCATACTTTCAGATGATCTAATATTGCAAATAGCTGGACTGGTAATCTTTACCAAGACCACTCTATCATAGTTTAGTAACTATGTCACTGGTGATTGTGACTAGAGTGTGTCAGCATAGCATTAATGTGGGAAGTAATTTCTTGTAGTGATTTCAACAAGCTGAAGCAAAAATAGCACTTGACCTCACAAAATGAACAACAATCAATTCTCTTCAAGTCTACCCCTTAGTAGGTAACAGCATTTAATCCCTCATTGAGAGGTGACAAGTTCAGTAGCTCCTTCCTTCAGTTAGCCATCATGATTCCATCCATTTTACTCAAAATTAGTTTTTATTATCTTTATTAATAATAAAATTATTTTAATGCATGCATATTATTGTTGAACATAGTAAGCTTAACTATTACATTCTCATATATATACCACACTACCTTTTTTGGTACCTACTATAGTTGGTACTATTTCTGTTCCCAAAACTCTCTTTTTTTTTTTTGCAGTTCTCAAGCAAGGATTTTTATATAGATTCAATCTCAAGGGATGTTGTGGTGAAGCAAACCCAAACAGATAATATTATTGTTACTTGGCACAGTAACTCAGAAATCCAAAACATAAGATCATCCAGGGTTAATCAAAACACAAAATTGTCCTTGGTTAAGGATAAACACATATTTCTTAAATCAAGTTAATAAATAGTTATGGTCAGTTATTATTTAACATCTATTACATAGTCCCAAAACTCTCTTTATCTCCCTTTCTATACTGTATATGAGAAAAGTGTAATAGTTGTCTTTCTAAGTCTATCTTGTTTCAAAAAAGTTATATCTGGATCCATTGATTTTCCTAAAAGGAATACAGATCCATTCTTGTTTATGACTAAATAAAACTCAGTTGTGAGTATATACCTTCATATTCTTTAGACATTCATTCACTCACAGATACGTAGGCCGATTCAATACTTTGCTATTACTGATTCCATAATGAATACGGTTATGCAAGCATCTCTACTGTATGGCAACTTTGATTCCTTTAGAGATATACATGAAGTAGGACAGTGGAATCACATGTTAACTGTATTTTTAAGGTTTGATTTGGGGTTTTTAAACCTCCATACTTATTTCCATAGTGTCCAAACTAATATATAATACCATCAAAATTGCTCAAATGCTCCTGCCCCTAAACTCAACATCCTCACCACATTTATTGTTACTTACATGATGACAGACATTCTCCTACAGGGGTCTATCCTGATTTTGATAGACAAGTCACCCAGCATATCTGCAACAAAAGCCCCCCCTTTTTGAATTTTCAATAAATTCACTTTGTTTTTTAAGTGGCAGGTGAGATTGATGGCATTTAGAATGAAATTAAAACATGAAATTTTACAAGGAAATGAGTGTCTATGAAAATTGATTCATGAATGAGCTAAGGGCTTATGCATACAACTATTTTTGCTTTAAAAAATTGGAATGTCATTTGTATTCATGCAGTTCCCACTCTACACTTTTCTCTCCTGTGGTTTATACTATTTTCACAAAGTTGTGCAACCATTTCCACTATAAACAACCCCCCCACCGCTGCTGTAAATGTTCTCATTGTTCCCTGAAGAAATCCAATGTGGAAGGAACCACCCCTCCTGCCTTTGGCAACCACTGATCTAACTCTGTATGGATTTGCCTATTTGAAGCCCTTTCTTTTTAATGATAGTAAATTTAAAATGCTTTCTCTGAAAAGGCTTTAACACCGTTCAGTTTAGTCTCTCCCAAATTTCCATCTTTATGATTGAATAGAATGCAGCAAAATTCTAAAAACTGGCTATTGATTTACACATCCATATTCACAGAAATTTTGAAACATGCTTCTACCAGTTTAGTAAGATTCACAAATTGATTTTTTCTCAATAAATGCTTTGTTTGTATTCTCAATTTTTAAAATAGCAGTACTTTCATTTTCAGTAGGAATGGGAGAATTATTTTTAAGAATTTTTAACATTTCTACATCTAACCATGTTTGGGGCAACCTTTAAGAACTCATTTTTAAAAATCTTTATAAAATCTATTCTAATGATGTGATACTATCTTTTATTATTTGCTTTATTTACCTAAGTTCCTCTGAATTATTTAGGCTTTTTATAGAAATACTAACCCTTCTTTCAAATCTGAACTCAATGCAACCTATTCCAGAAACCTTTTACTCAAATTACCTTCGCTCCCCTATAGTGTTTTTTTGCGTGACTCTTCCTGGGGCGATGTAAAGAAAAGTCTACTCACTCTAAATAGAACCAGAACACACAGACTCAAGAAAACATTCCATCCAAGTCCAGCTTAGTTCATTGGGTTTACTTACTGAAGCATGACAAACTTGAAGGCAGCTACATCACTACAAAAGACCCATCCCCAGCATGTAGGGATCATAGGCAGAGACACCATGACACCACTGAAGTGTGTCACTGCAATCAATTGTTTGCTTCACATAGTATCAGGAGGGAGAAAGGCCTTGCGAGGTCTTCAGGAACCTTCTGAGTCGTGTAAGCCTGTCCAAACAACAGAATGCTAACAGGACTGGTTTCTGCAAGGTCTCCTTTGGGTGACCACATCTGTCTGGTTTCGACAAGGAAAAGCAGCTTCACTATACGGGTCTACTAGACATCTATAGTACTCTTACATGTAATAAAATCTGCCTTCCTAACACAGTTATTAAACAATACCTTTGTTAATTTTTATTCTACTGAACATAGAAAATAGTTCTTACAAGTAGATGCTTTAAATGTTTGTTAAATTGAATCAAAACCCACTACTGTATTGAAAATAAATTGGATGTGGGCTTAAAAGTCTTCTAAACATAACTTTCAATTACTATAGGCTTTTAGATCAATAATCTTAAGCTTTATAGTAAGCGAATGTGTAAATAATTAGGCCTACATGTCACATATATGAAAGGACTTACAGTTATTAAAAGCATTATTATCATTAATTGTTGAAAAATCAGTAATTAGGTTGATGAGAAAGAACAGCATGGTATTCACAAATTGCTTTATATTCACTTCGTATGGCTGTTATAAAACTGCCTCCAATGAATGTATGGGAGGAGGCTTGAACTGCCCGGTAACCGCTATGACCTTTGGCATATTTGTCATTCATGAGACACAAATGTTACATAATGTTAAAGACAAATGTAATCATGAAAATAATAGCCATTTAAACTTATAGAGAAGCAAATATTTTTCAAGTGTATGTTGCGTATTCACCTAATCATCACAACCTGGCAGATTATGATTTCGGTTTTTGGCAAGTAGAAATATTGGCATACATGATTTCTGAAGGGCAGATACCACAGGTGCTAACAGGTAAAATTGGGGATTGGCGTTTTAAAATCTAACTCTACAGCTCAAGCCCTTAACTACAATTATCAGTTGCTAAGTAGCATTGGCACCCTCACTTAATATATTGTAAAACTAAGTTTTGTAAAATATTAATTAGCTTTTTAGAATACTATAATCTATCATTTCAACAATAGGACTTTTTAGATTAGCAGTAAGTATAAAGCCATAAATTTAATCAAAGTATTCCATTAAAATCCAAATGAAACCTAAGCAAAAAAAAACAACTTTTGAAAGATGTTAAAATTTTAAAGATGTTAAATTCATAATTTGAATATTTCCTGTCTCCTACCATTAGTGTATTCTTTAGTATACTTATTAATTGAAACTTCAATAAATGAAATGGTTTACTGTAGTTTGTGACTCATTTAAAATAAAAACCCAAGCCTCCATCTTTTGCCAAGTATAGATTCTGAAGACTCATCAAGTTTCTTTTTAATCTGGGAAAGGCTCTCACTCACCAGTCATTCACATAGCTTTCCTAGGCTTCCTAACTTCAGCTTCGGTGTGCAATGTAGAAAACAATACTGCCACCCAGAGGATAAGCGGCTGAAATGCATAGTCACAAGGAGGAAGTAGGCACTTGCTTGGTTCTGGATGGCAGAAACAGTTGTGTTGTGATGTGTTACTAGTGGAATTATTGAAATAGTCCAACTACTAAAGACTGTAACTTGCATGTGTAAGAAAAATGACACGAATCTTGTTAGCTTACGTTTTCACCCTCAATGCAAGTAAAACTGTTGAGGACCAGGTCACTGTAAATCTCTATTTCTCACCTCAAGGCACTTCCCAAACCTCAGGCACCTTTCACAGATGGCCTGGTGCCATAGAGATAACCCATCGCTTGACAATGCTTCCTTAACACCTGCACTCCCTGGTGAGATCTCCTGCTCATAGCATATCAAATGCTCCCTGATCCTAACAGTCCCCTGCCTCACTTCTCAGAGTCTCCAGTCTAACAACCCCTGCCCCATGACCAATGCCACATTCCTCTATGTAAGCCTGCACAAAACTCTCATTGAATGCAGCTTGATCAGCCATGTTGCCTTGCTGTCCATCTCTCTCGTGTCTCTTGTCTCGTTCATTCCAGGTTCCTGTGGGCTCAACTCCCACTGTGCCCTGCTGGTCAGGGCATAAAACAGTCACAGGGGTATAACCATCTCCTTGGTCTATTAACTTCCGAACAGCTACATTGGGATTCCAAAATATATGGAAAATATTTTAGATAGAGAAATTGGCTAAAGCAGTCAATGTTGAAGAGAACAATGAAAACATCTAGTAACCAGTTCTGACCCCACCTAAAACAAAACATAACAGGGACTGGATAGATGGCTCAGTGATTAAGAGCATAGGCTGCTCCTGCAGAGCACATGAATTCAGGTCCAGTACCCACATAGTCGTTCACAACTGTCTGTATCTCCAATTCCAGGAGTTCAGTGCCCTCTTCTGACCTGTGTGGTACACATACATACATGTAGACAAAGCATACATAAATAAAAAAATAAACAGCAACAACATAAAACTTCTAGAAAAATGAATTGTCAATTTGGTTAATTTGTAAGCTTTGAGAAATACCAAGTTCAAGTATTTTATGTAGTTACTGCCCTTGTAGATACAAACAGTGACTCTTTTGATGTTTTTTTAATTTAAATTAGAAACAATCTTATTTTATATATCAATCCCAGTTCCCTCTCCCTCCCATCCTCCCATACCCCCCACCGACCCCATTCCATCCCTCGTCTGCTCCATAGAAAGGGTGAGGCCTTTCATGGGGTATCATCAAAGTATGTCACATCATTTGGAGCAAGGCCTAGGCCCTCCCCTGTGTGTCTAGGCTGAGAGAGTATCCTTCTATGGGGAATGGGCTCCCAATGTCCATTCATACACCAGAGATAAATACTGTTCCACTACTAGAGGCCCCATAGACTGCCCAGGTCTCCTAACTGACACCCATGTTCAGAGAGCTTGGTTCTGTCCTATGCTGGTTTCGGAGCTGTCAGTCTAAGGCCCATGAGCTCACCCTTGTTCACGTCAGCTGTTTCTGTGGGTTTCCGCAGCCTGGTCTTAACCCCATTGCTCATCACTCCTTCCTCTCTGCAACTGGATTCCAGGAGTTTGGCTCAGTGGTTAACTGTGGGTCTCTGCTTCTGCTTCCATCAGCTCCTGGAAGAAGGCTTTAGGATGGCATATAAGGTAGTCATCAATCTCATTATAGGGGAAGGGCATTTACAGTAGCCTCTTCACTATTGCTTAGAATCTTCATTGGAGTCATTCTTGTATATCTCGGGGCAATTCCCTAGTGCCAGTTTTCTCTTTGAACCTATAACGGCTCCCTCTATTACCGTATCTCTTTTCTTGCTCACCTCTATTTTTCCCTGACCCAATCTTCCTGTCCCTCATGTCTTCCTCTCCCCTCCTCTTCTCCCCTTCTCTTTCTTTTAAATCCTTCTCCCCTGCCCCCATGCTCCCAATTAGCTCAGGAGATCTTGTCCCTTTCCCTTTATCAGGGAGACCATGTATGTCTCTCTTAGGGTCCTCCTTGTTTCCTAGCTTCGCTGGCAGTGTGGATTGTAGGATAGTAATCCTTGGTTCTATGTCTAAAATCCATATATGAGTGAGTACATACCATGTTTGTCTTTTTGTGACTGGGTTGTTTCTTCTAGTTCCATCCATTTGCCTGCAAATTTTAGATCCCATTGTTTTTTTTTCCGATGAGTAGAATTCCATTTTGTAAATATATCATATTTTCTTTATCCATTCTTCATTTGATGGGCATCTAGGTTGCTTCCAGGTTCCAGCTATTACAAATAATGCTGCTATAAATATAGTTGAACAGATGTCCTTGTTGTATGAATGTGCATCCTTTGGGTATATGCCTAAGAATGCAATTGCTGGATCTTGAGGTAGACTGATTCCCATTTTCCTGAGAGACCACCATACTAATTTCCATAGTGGCTGTATGAGTTGGCACTCCCACCAGCAGTGGAGGAGTGTTCCCCTTTTTCCACATCCTCTCCAGCATAAACTCTTTTTGGTGTTTTTGATTTTAGCCATTCTGACAGGTTTGAGGTGGTATGTCAGAGTTGTTTTGACTTTTGGTATATTTATTTTACAGGCATTATTATAAGTATTGTCCAGAGTGAAGAATTTTCTACATAGGCAAGCATATTACCAGGAAAACAATTACTTACTTTTTCAGTCTTTATAGCATTTTAATCTACTATATTGCTATTTTCCCTAAAACTCCCAAGGGATTGTTAAATAATAACAGTGACAGTGGGAAATGTCTACCATGTTCTTGATTCTAATGTGAATTAATTAAAAAATAGGAATGAGAAAACATAGTCCATTCACATCAGGACAAAACCAAAGGAGTGTTTTAAATCCCACTTTAGTGATTAACACTCTCAGAAGAAAGCTTTAAAGTGTACAAGGAAACACTATGCAAAGACTTTACACAGCGTTCTAACCTTCCTTTCCTATCTGTAAGGATTCAGGCATTATGCTGGCCTGCCCCCATCACCTGGCAGAACGCACTCGAGTGTTACCCTGGTCAGCCCAGGGTTCCATGATTGGGTAGTCTACACGAAGGTGCCAGGGTTCCATGATTGGGTAGTCTACACGAAGGTGCAAAGGACCCATTTACAAGGCAGACCCCACTCCCAGTTATGCTCTCTTTTCCAGTTCTCTCTCCCACGCTTCCCTTTTCTAGTTCCCTTCCAGCTCTCTTCTCGGCTGTCTTTTTCCACTGTTCCCCTGGGGCAGACAGGACCTTTCCTGTCTCCCTCTTCTCTTCTGTCCTCTCTCTGTGTCTCTTTACCTCTCTTCTCTTTCCTTCCTTCTCCCTCCACTTTCTAATAAAACTTCAACTCAGATGTTTGGCTATGAAATGAAAGCAGGTGGGTCTAAAAGTGACCAAAATCATCTCTCCCCAAAGTTCCTAGTGGCTGAGTTTGTACCACAAGACTTGTGTTTATAGCAGAAGAAACATAATGACTAATGAAGTCATTGTGCAATTTACAAAGTTCTTCTCTCCACATATGCTTTCCTTCTTCTGAAGGTATGCTTTGGATAGCAAAAACTGTGTCGTTGATTCTGATGTCATTCATCAATATATTTCCATGTGGATTATTTTTTATATCTAAGAAAGAACACCTTAACACAAGGTCATAGGATTTGTAACCTAAGTTATTTTCGGCAAGTTTGAGGTTTTAAATTTTGGCACATACAGTTTCCTTTGTTAGTTTTAGAGTGGTGTGAAACAAGTGTTTCATACAGATATTTGCTCACTCACATGCTGCTTAAAAGGCTGTCATTATCCCCATTTAATTACCTTCACAGGTTTGTCAAAAATTGTCTACATATGTGTGTATAGTTTTTTTATTCTTTTCTGATACTACACATCTACGTTTAATTGTGTTTGCAAACATTACTTCTATTTATAAATTGAGGAAAATGAAAGAATTGACAGTAAGGCCTAAAGACACAATTACTTTGAGGCAATCTAGAAGTGTGCTTTCTGAACTAAAAGTTGACTTTATCTGCTCTCCATCCATATATTCAATTCCTAATCCCTAATGTGATGTAACTCAGGGATAAAATATTTGTGGGAGTAATTAAGGCTATATAAGGTCATTATTGTGAGATCTTAATCCAAGAGGGTTGTAGCCCATGAAAGAGACACTAGAGAGCTCTCCACATGTGCAGAGAATAAAAGCCATGTGATACAAGAGCCAAAACTAGAAGTCAGACATCTGCAACTGGAACAAACTAACTCTGATGGCAATGTCTCTGGACATGCAATCTTCTCAGCCTGCGGGATTTTCTTAGATCAGTGCAAGCACAACAGTACAGAGGGAGCTCAGGGACTTTAAAGAATTTGACAGGGAAAAAGGGATCCCTGATGAGTCTGTTCGTGGATCCTCAGTTCCACTAGTTTCTAGTCGGGTATGCTATCCTTTCTCATCCAAACTGACCAGATGAGTTCTCTAGTAGCTTCCTCCTCCAAGATCCAACCCAGCAACTATTGCCATCTTACCCAAACAAATATTCTTGAGACTCAAGCAGAAATGCAGCCACCTTTTGGGGTCTATACTGGTATGTCTGCAACCTTCTGGTTGAGAAAACTGCAGATGCAACACAGCAGTTTTGTGGGGTATTATTATTATTATTACAAGTTAAGACACAGTGCAATCAATATTTTCCTGCTTTTTAAATGGGGGGGGTGCATTTCTATTGTGCAATGGATTCCATAATCCATGCAGTGATACCTGAAGTCTTGTGTGTGGCCAGTCCCAGCTAAAGACTTGGAACAAGCTAGTTTATTCCCAAGTCAGTTTTTTTTTTATGAAGATAAGATTTTGGAGTTAATTCGTGTAAAGCGTTTAGCACAGGACTTCATCTGAAAGACCCCCTCCCGACATAGCCCAACAGGAGCTGTCTGAGTTCACGCTAAGGTCGAGGGCCCCTGGCCCCCTACCGACATAGCCCACCAGGAACTGTCTGAGTTCACGCTAAGGTCGAGGGCCCCTGGCGCCTCGAGGGCTTGACAAACAGGATATTAGTGGTCGGCCATCCAGAACTGGGGAGTTAACACCGGGGAGTTTCCCATCCACAATGTGCCCGAGATGAAAGCTAAGTCAACCTCCTGCGACTTCCTTGTATTCAAGCCAGGTGGCCCCAGTCTAAATCTCTCGCCCCATTAAATTTGACCAACGAAAATCCTGTGACCATGCATCCGCTTTTGTACCCACGCTTTTCGCTATATAAGGCACCCCCGTTCCCCATCTGGGCGCGCTTGGTTCCCGAGACCAAGACGCCCGGGTACCCGTATGTGTGATCAATAAAACCTCTTGCTGATTGCATCCATACGTGTGGCCTCGCTGGTCCTTGGGGGGGTCTCTCAGATTGAAAGTATCCCTAGTACGGGGTCTTTCATTTGGGGGCTCGTCCGGGATGAAGACCCCCGCCCAGGGACCACCGACCCACCACTGGGAGGTAAGCTGACTGTGCGGATCCGCTGTTTGTCTGGTGTCTTGTGTCCTCCAGTGTCTGCCTGCCCGATCGTATGTGTCTCTGAAACCGCGCCTGCGTCCGTAGTACTCAGCTGTGTACATCTGTAATTGGCAGTAGGGGGGGGACGACGGGTTCGTAAACCCCCCCCTGAGGCTCCGGGAGACGTCCCAGGAGCGTCTGATTTTTGGCTCTCACGGTCTATGCCCAGGCATTTTTCCGTCCTGTTTGGAGCCGTCCCTCAAGGGGAGGGATTTTCAGCCCTACTGAGGGAGGGAGAGAGGCAGGTTGCCCTCCCATCTGAGAGTTTGCTTTCGGTCTTGCGCCGAGCCGCGCCGCGCGACTTCTTTGTCTGTCTCTGTGTTTGTTTCTTGTAACTGGTATTTGTGTCTTCATCCTTTCGGAAGAAATGGGACAAGCAATTACCACCCCTTTGTCCCTCAGTCTCGAACACTGGAAAGAAATTCAGGAATATGCGCATAACCAGTCCGCTGAAGTGCACAAAAAGAAATGGGTAGCTTTCTGTGCCTCCGAATGGCCCACCTTTGACGTCGGGTGGCCGCGGGATGGCACATTTAGCCTAGACATCATTAGGCAGGTAAAAGAAAAAGTCATGGACTCGGGGCCACATGGACACCCTGACCAGGTGGACTACATCATCACCTGGGAAGCTCTGGTTCAGAAACCGCCTGCATGGGTCAAGCCGTTTCTCTCTGGAGTGGTCCCTCCCTCCCCCAAGTCTGCCAAACCATCCGCACCCTCTCTCCCTCCTCCCCTGACTCCACTCCCAGCCCCTACCCGCTCCCGATCCGCCCTATACCCAGCTCTTGTGCAAGCCTCTCCTAAGGCGCCCCCCCTCCCCAAACCTAAGGTCCTGCCTGCAGGGGAAGAGACTCTACTTATGGATCTCCTGTCTGAGCCGCCTCCATATCAAGAGGCACCCCACGAGGCGGCTAATGAAGCAGAGGCCATGCCTGCCGAACGCCCCGCTGCGACTGATGAGGCAGCCCCCTCACCTGTGGCAAGCCGGCTCAGGGGGCGGCGGGAACAGGCCCCTGCGGACTCCACCGCCATGCCTCTGCGTACCGGCCCGGACGGCCAGCTGCAGTACTGGCCGTTCTCCGCCTCCGATCTCTATAATTGGAAAAACAATAATCCTCCTTTTTCTAAAGATCCCTTGCAATTGATCTCCCTTTTAGAATCAGTCCTAGTGACTCATCAACCCACCTGGGACGATTGCCAACAGCTTTTACAGGTGCTACTGACTACTGAGGAGAAGCAGCGGGTCCTCCTCGAGGCGCGGAAGAATGTGAGGGGAGCGGACGGACAGCCTACCCAGCTCCCTAATGAGATCGATGCAGCCTTTCCCTTAACCAGGCCGGAATGGGATTTTAGTACTGAGGCAGGTAGGACTCATCTTCGTCTCTACCGCCAGTTGCTCATAGCAGGTCTCCGGGGGGCAGCTCGGCGCCCCACCAATTTGGCTCAGGTAAAACAGGTTTTGCAGCGAGCAGAGGAAACGCCCGCCGCGTTCCTTGAGAGATTGAAGGAGGCATACCGCATGTATACGCCTTACGATCCGGAGGACCCAGGACAAGCCACTGGTCTTGCCATGGCGTTTATCTGGCAGTCCGCCCCAGATATCCGTAATAAGTTACAGAGGCTGGACAATTTACAGGGGTATACGGTCCCTGATTTGCTAAAGGAGGCAGAGAAGGTATTCAATAATAGAGAGAGCCAGGAAGAGAGAGAAGAGCGTTGGAGGAGAGAAAACATTGAGAGGGAGGAAAGGCAGCGAAAGGAAATGGAAGAGAGAGAAAATGCCAGGGATAAAAGGAGACAGAGGGAGCTTTCACGGTTGATGGCCACTGTAGTGTCAGGACAGAGACAGCGGCAGGATAGACAAGGAGGAGATCGAAGAGGACCCAGGGTAGATAAAGATCAGTGTGCCTACTGCAAAGAACGGGGCCACTGGGCTCGGGAGTGCCCAAAGAAGCAAAGTCGGAACAGAAATACAAGACCCCAGGCCTCAGCTTCTCTCCTAAACCTAGAAGACTAGGGGAGTCGAGGCCAGGAGCCCCCCCCTGAGCCGCGGCTAACCCTACACGTAGGGGGGCACCCCGTCACCTTCCTGGTGGATACAGGGGCACAGCACTCCGTTTTGACCAGGTCTCCTGGCACGTTGAGCGGCCGCACGGCCTGGGTCCAGGGAGCCACAGGAGGAAAGACCTACCGCTGGACCACCGACCGGCAAGTGCAACTAGCGACTGGCAAGGTAACCCACTCCTTCCTCCATGTCCCAGACTGTCCATACCCATTGCTGGGTAGGGACTTATTAACTAAACTAAAGGCTCAGATACATTTTGATAAGACTGGGGTCAGCATCACTGACCCGTCGGGAAGGCCGTTGCATGTGCTCACCTTGTCCATAGAAGATGAGTATAGACTACATGAACGAAGCAAAAAGGCCCCAACCGATATGGAGGGATGGCTACTCAAGTACCCCCAAGCATGGGCAGAGACCGGGGGCATGGGTCTCGCCGATAGCCAGCCACCCATAATTGTGTCCCTGAAAGCGAACGCCATCCCAATCGCCGTAAAGCAGTACCCAATGTCCAAGGAAGCCAGAGAAGGCATAACTCCTCACATCAATAGACTGTTGGATCAAGGGATCCTCGTACCCTGTAAGTCCCCCTGGAACACCCCTCTATTACCCGTCAGAAAACCAGGAACGGGGGACTACAGACCAGTCCAGGACCTCCGAGAGGTTAATAAACGGGTTGAAGATCTACACCCCACAGTGCCCAACCCCTACAACCTCCTTAGTGGGCTATCGCCTACCCACGTCTGGTATACGGTCCTGGACCTCAAGGATGCCTTCTTTTGCTTGAGGCTACACCCCAACAGCCAGTTGTTATTTGCCTTTGAATGGAGAGACCCAGCTCGGGGAATCTCCGGTCAGCTGACCTGGACAAGGCTACCCCAAGGGTTTAAAAACAGCCCCACTCTCTTTGACGAGGCACTACACCGGGATCTGGCCGTTTTTCGGGTCCAGCACCCCTCTCTGATTCTGCTCCAGTACGTAGATGATTTGCTGCTGGCGGCTACGTCAGAGGAAGACTGTCGCCGGGGCACCGAGACCCTACTCCAGGTCTTGGGGAGTCTGGGGTACCGGGCATCGGCCAAGAAAGCCCAGCTCTGTTTAAAACAAGTGACCTATCTGGGCTACAAAATAAGGGAAGGGCAGAGGTGGCTAACTGAGGCCAGAAAGCGAACCATTCTGAACATTCCCGCCCCAAGAACCCCCCGTCAATTACGGGAATTCCTGGGAACCGCAGGCTTCTGCCGCCTCTGGATCCCGGGTTTCGCTGAGTTGGCCGCTCCCCTCTATCCCCTCACGCGGACCGGCATCCCCTATAACTGGGGAACGGATCAGCAGCAGGCCTTTGAGAATATCAAACAGGCCCTCCTACACTCCCCGGCCCTGGGACTGCCCGACTTGCTGAAGCCCTTCGAGTTATACGTTGACGAAAGACAGGGCTACGCGAAGGGGGTGTTAACCCAGAAGCTGGGACCATGGAGGAGACCGGTGGCCTATTTATCCAAGAAACTGGACTCAGTGGCCGCAGGATGGCCACCCTGCCTCCGGATGGTAGCGGCGATAGCAATTCTGGTTAAAGATTCTGGCAAACTGACCATGGGTCAACCCCTTACCGTTCTGGCCCCGCATGCTGTTGAAGCAATCATCCGACAACCTCCGGACAGGTGGCTCACCAATGCGAGAATGACTCATTACCAAACCTTACTATTAGATACCGACCGAATCCGGTATGGGGCCCCGGTGGCCTTAAATCCAGCCACCCTCCTACCTCTCCCTGGCACCCCCGAACACCATGATTGTCAGCAGATCCTGGCCGAGGTACATGGCACTCGCCCAGACCTCTCAGACTTGCCCCTCCCCAACCCTGAACACGTCTGGTACACGGACGGGAGCAGCTTCATGGAACACGGAGAGCGGCGGGCCGGTGCGGCGGTGACCACGGAAGATCAGGTAATATGGTCCCAAGCTCTACCTGCAGGAACCTCCGCTCAGAAAGCGGAGCTCGTAGCTCTGACCCAGGCTCTAAGACTGGCGGAGGGAAGGAGATTGACGGTGTATACCGACAGCAGATATGCCTTCGCCACGGCCCACATCCATGGCGAAATATACAGAAGGAGAGGTTTACTTACTTCGGAGGGAAAAGAGATTAAAAATAAAAAAGAAATACTAGCCTTGCTACAGGCCATTCATCTGCCGCGAGCTCTCAGCATCATCCATTGCCCAGGGCACCAGAAAGGGGACACTCCAGTTGCAAGAGGCAACAGGATGGCTGACTGGGCGGCGAGGGCGGCCGCCACTGAGGAAAAACGGGTCGAAGTCCTATCGGTTGACTCTAGACCTCATCATGGTGACTCCCGATGGGAATACACGGAACAAGATGTCAAGGCTCTGCACTCCCTGGGAGCACGGGAAGATCTAAAAACTGGGAAATGGGTGTACCAAGGAAAGGTAGTGTTGCCCTACGAAATGGGCCGCCATTTGATCTCCTGGCTGCATCGCCTCACACATCTCAGCTACCAGAAAATGAAAAAGCTTCTGGAACGGGAAGAAGAGGTCTACTTCTTTCTACAGAAGAACGATCTTCTCAAAGAAATCACCGAACGTTGTGACGCCTGCGCCAGAGTGAATGCTTCTAAAATCAAGCTGCCTCCGGGTATAAGAACCAGAGGTCACAGGCCCGGCACTCACTGGGAAGTAGACTTTACTGAAATAAAACCGGGCAAGTATGGATATAAATATCTACTGGTTTTTGTAGATACCTTTTCAGGATGGCCGGAAGCATTCCCGACAAGGCACGAGACTGCCGCTGTGGTGGCCAAGAAGCTATTGGAAGAAATCTTCCCCCGATACGGGATGCCCCAGGTAGTAGGGTCAGATAATGGTCCCGCCTTCATCTCCCAGGTAAGCAGAACAGTGGCCACCTTGTTGGGGATCGATTGGAAATTACATTGTGCATACAGACCCCAGAGCTCAGGACAGGTAGAGAGAATGAACAGAACAATTAAGGAGACCTTAACCAAATTAACGCTTGCAACTGGCACTAGAGACTGGGTCCTCCTGCTACCACTTGCCCTGTATCGGGCTAGGAACACGCCCGGACCACATGGGTTAACCCCATTTGAGATCCTGTTTGGGGCCCCGGTGCCCATTATTAATTTCTTAGGCCCCGATGTTTCTGACTATGCTAATACCCCTTCTCTACAAGCCCATCTACAGGCCCTCCAGCTGGTCCAGAAGGAGGTGTGGGAACCTCTAGCCCAGGCGTACCGGGACCAGAGAGACAATCCGGTCGTGCCTCATCCGTATCAGATCGGAGACGCTGTCTGGGTCAGACGCCATCAGACCAAAAACCTCGAACCTCGCTGGAAGGGACCATATTTGGTTCTGTTGACCACCCCTACCGCGGTAAAGGTTGACGGGATTGCCGCTTGGATCCACGCGAGCCACGTCAAGCCAGTCCGATCAGACGACCCTCAGCCGCAAGGAACATGGACAGCCCATCGCACCCAAAACCCTCTAAAGATAAGACTCTCCCGGGTTGTTTAATTGTTTTACTGTGCCTTGTGCGAGTAGAGGGGAGCCCTCACACCCCGCAGCTCTTAACTTGGCAGGTGTTCTCCCAGACGGGGGAGGTGGTCTGGTCTCTCTCAGGCTACCACGCGCCGGGTACCTGGTGGCCCACCCTCACTCCCGACTTCTGCCACCTGGCCGCCGGGCTGGAGACCTGGGATATCTCCACAGTCGGGGCTCATGAGATGACTCAAAATATACAGTCCCCCCGCCACCCCTAGGAAAGACCTGGCCACAAGGGTGCCGCAATCCTAGAGCTAGATGTCTCCTGGCACAAATGGACTTCTACGTCTGTCCTCAACAAAGACAGTCTCGAGCCTTAAGATGTGGGGGATACGAGAGTTATTTCTGTGCCAATTGGGGCTGTGAGACCACGGGGGATGCCTACTGGAAACCCAGATCATCCTGGGACCTGATTGAGATACACCGTAATTATTCACGGCCCCCTCTGGGCCGCTTTGATTGTGATCATGGCCCTGGTAGATGGGGCTCTTGGTCCTGTAAATCAGCTACCTGTCTCCCCCTCAACATTACCTTCACCCAAAAAGGCAAACAGGACTATACTCAGTGGTTAAAAGGAAAAACCTGGGGACTGAGATGGCACATGCCATGGGAAGATAGAGGCGTTATCCTCAGAATCCGTTTAACCTCCCAAACTAATTCGGCCCCTATCGGGCCAAACCCCGTGCTGGCGGACCAACGACATCCCTCCGACCCATCCGGCCCTAAGCCCGAACGCCTTCCCTCACCGAACGCCACCAATTCGCCCCCCACCAGCACCACTGAGGCTGCCCAACCCGGCACGGGGGACCGGCTTATAGGCCTTATCCAAGGGGCCTACCTAGCCCTAAATGGGACTCAACCTGACAAGACTCAGGATTGCTGGCTCTGCTTAATGTCAAGCCCTCCCTACTATGAGGGCACTGCAGTGGTCGGGAACTACTCCAACCACACTTCCCCACCGCCTACGTGTACCGAGGGATCCTCACACCGATTGACCCTAACTGAAGTCTCAGGACAGGGTACATGTCTAGGGAAAATTCCTCCCTCTCATACCCTCCTCTGCAACTCTACCCAGACCTTGGGCCCAGGAGCATACTATTTGGCCGCCCCTAATGGCACTTACTGGGCGTGCAGCACAGGTCTGACTCCCTGTGTATCTACCGCCGTTATGAACATGTCCCGGGACTACTGTGTCCTAGTCCAGCTATGGCCGAGAATTACTTATCATACCTCAGAATATTTTGTCAGCCAGTTCGAAGAAAGATCCCAACTTCGAATTAGAAGGGAGCCAGTCACATTAACGCTGGCCCTCATATTGGGGGTTGGGGGAATAGCGGCCGGGATAGGCACTGGTGCTAAGGCTCTCTCAGAAACCACCCAGTACCACCAACTGCAGACAGCCATGCAGTCGGACATTAGAATCCTTGAGGAATCAGTAACGGCCCTTGAGAAGTCACTCAAGTCTCTGTCTGAGGTAGTCTTGCAGAATAGGAGAGGTCTGGACTTATTGTTCCTTAAGGAAGGGGGATTATGCGTAGCTCTAAAGGAAGAATGTTGCTTCTACACCGACCACACTGGAATCGTAAGAGACAACATGGCCAAGCTGAGGCAGAGATTAGATCGGAGGCAGAAATTCTTAGATGCCCAACAGGGTTGGTTTGAGGGCTGGTTCAATAGGTCACCCTGGTCTACTACCCTAATTTCTGCCATAACAGGGCCCATAATGGTCCTCATTCTCATTCTGATATTGGGGCCCTGCCTTCTTAACCGTTTAACCCAGTTCGTGAAAGATAGGTTCTCTGTCATACATGCAATGGTTTTAACACAACAGTATCAACAACTTAAACAGATGGATCCAGAGTTAACTAAAGCACTTGAATGAAGGATTCCATTCAGTCACAAGAGAAATGGGGGAATGAAAGACCCCCTCCCGACATAGCCCAACAGGAGCTGTCTGAGTTCACGCTAAGGTCGAGGGCCCCTGGCCCCCTACCGACATAGCCCACCAGGAACTGTCTGAGTTCACGCTAAGGTCGAGGGCCCCTGGCGCCTCGAGGGCTTGACAAACAGGATATTAGTGGTCGGCCATCCAGAACTGGGGAGTTAACACCGGGGAGTTTCCCATCCACAATGTGCCCGAGATGAAAGCTAAGTCAACCTCCTGCGACTTCCTTGTATTCAAGCCAGGTGGCCCCAGTCTAAATCTCTCGCCCCATTAAATTTGACCAACGAAAATCCTGTGACCATGCATCCGCTTTTGTACCCACGCTTTTCGCTATATAAGGCACCCCCGTTCCCCATCTGGGCGCGCTTGGTTCCCGAGACCAAGACGCCCGGGTACCCGTATGTGTGATCAATAAAACCTCTTGCTGATTGCATCCATACGTGTGGCCTCGCTGGTCCTTGGGGGGGTCTCTCAGATTGAAAGTATCCCTAGTACGGGGGTCTTTCACATCCATTGTAATGGACACTACTAGAATGTGTAATAGCTGATCTAATTCCGAGTTCTCATTTAAATTTCTTAAGCCTACAGACAGATCCAGTTCTTCAAAAAACAGTTCTTACGGGCAGTAGCAAATGCTCCTCTTTTTACTTCAAATACCCTGTCCTTCCCACATATTCATGTTTCGGCCGGTAGGAAACAAAAAGGCTTTGAGGCTCTTGTAAAAGAAGAGCAAAAATCTTCACAAGCGTTTGATTTTAGAATTGAACAAAGTCGGCAACTCAAGCACTTGATCCGTTCAGGAATACGATCGCCTCTCCTCAGAGGCTTCCAACTAAAACGCAGCACATCACAGAGGAGCAATCCCCGGGGAAAAATTACTCTATCCCGCAAACCCTAGCTTATACCACGCCCACCGGCGGCGCGCGCATTTGCCTGGTTTCCAAGGAAACGCTCGATTTTTTTGGCCCGTAGCCAACGCGCCGGAAGTCGCCCTTTCATTTCCGGTACTATCGGAAGGCCCCGACTCGTTTTTTTTTTTGGCGTCTGCGCATTGAGCGGCGACTTTTGGGCGGAAGAGGCCGCCGTCAGGGGGCGTGTCTACGCAGCCGCAGTGTAACCCCCGGCGTTCACGTGCGGGAGATGGCGGCCGACTCTCTCCCTCCGTCTGCCGCGGCTCAGCCGGGGACTCTGAACCTCAATAACGAGGTGAGGGCCGGGACTGCGGGGCTCCGGGCAGGCGGGGCGCGGCGGGGAGGTCGCTCGGTGGGCTGTGTGGCTTCAGGGACCCGCGGGGCTTGCTTAGCGCCTGGCCCCGGCTAAGCTCCCGGTAACCTGCAGGACTGTCGGATGGGAAGCGGGGACGCCAGACTAAACGGCAGCAGTTTGCCCTGCAAGTCACGGACCCTGCGTGGCCGTCCGCGTACGCACGCCCGGCTCCGTTTCTTTCTCCTGGTGCTGTCCGTCCCGTCGGCCTGTTCCCATGACCGCTGGTTTGTACTCGCCGTCCCTCGTTTCCCTCCCCGGCATCCGCGCTTAACTCCAGTCTCCCAGCCACCTCCGCTGTAGGGCGCTGGCCGCGCCAGACCCCCCTCCACACTCCCCCAGGAGTTTTCAGTCTGTGCTGTTACCAACGGTTGTATGGCATCCTACAGGAGTAATCTCTGAAGAGCGAGGATCCAATGGACACAGCAGCGTAGAGTGAAAGAGCTCCTTACCCTGTGTGTCGTTTCTAGGCAGGTCCCCGTGCCGGTTACACGGCTGTGTAGGACGTTCTCTGTTGTTATTGTTGTTTTCTCGTCCCGCAGCCTACGGCAGAGAACAAGCGAAGATTCCCACCCCTCCAAATAATAGTGCACAAATTTTTGAAGGAAGAGGCATCATAGATAACCTTCGAGGATCCTATACAAGAATGCAGATAGTAACTCTGAAATGTATTTGAATGCCTTGCAGGCGTGGGGACCCTTCTAAGCAGAGAATGGTTGGTGGTGGGAAACTCTGAATAATAAAAGGTTAGAAAATATTCACTGATGAGAATTAACAAAAATGTCACTATCGTGGCAGGTTGGAGTCTTCGTTCAGTAGGCAACGGGGTGCAAGGTATCAGAGAGGAACAAGATACTTCGAATTTGCTGACTTTCCAGTCATTTAAATTTATATTTTGTGCAAGAATACTGTTGAAGTGTTTTAAGTTGCATATAATCTGTGAAAGATCATAAGTTAATTGTCCTTGGCAGTCCATAGAAAGGAATATTTACATTTAGGTCCAGTTTTGAATTCAAGGGTCATACTGTCAGGGAATCATTCGAGTAAGGTTCCTTTTCAACTTTGTAGGCTAAGTATGATCACTAGAAAGAAGTCACTCCGGGCGGTGGTGGCGCACGCCTTTAATCCCAGCACTCGGGAGGCAGAGGCAGGCAGATCTCTGTGAGTTCGAGGCCGGGCTGGACCGATAGCCTCCGAAACAATACAGAGAAACCCTGTCTCGTAAAAACCAAAAAAAAAAAAAAAAAAAAACCAAAAAAAAAAAAAGAAGAAGAAGTAAGTCACTAGCTGACTTTAACTAGTGTGCTTTCTATGATGTGATCACCATCTGTCATATGTGCACGTGGGGTTGTCCCCAGGAACATGTATATGCACTATAAATGTTTTCTGGGTGACTGGATGAATTTATCAAATCAGAAATCAAACATTTACAAAATTTAAATTTAGTATGTTCTCATAAATAGAGGATAAAGAGGAAGAAAATAGTGAAAATGTTGATGGCATCATTAGGATCAAACTAAGAATACCAGTGCAGTCATGAAGCACTGATGGAGACAGGTTTAAATGCAGTCATGAAGCGCTGATGGAGACAGGTTTTAAAATGCGCAGCATTCGGTGGTTTTGCCCTTGAGCTGCAAAACCTAAATGTCTATGACATCACTATCCCTTGGTGCTGAATTATTATGGGACCACTGTCCTGTGTGTGTCCCTTCAAAGCTTATGTGGCACGTGACTCTATTGATAGAGCTACATAAAAGTTGAGAAGCATAGCAAAAGAAGGAATAAAGATAACTGCCTAAGAAGCTCATCAAAGGTAACTTTTTTCATAGGAACTTGACAATTACTTACCCAGAAGCACAATGTCACACCTGTTCTTGCCATTGCTACTATAACAGTCCAGGTCATGCCCCACATAAAGCTGCTCTGCTGCTGAAGCTGACACTGTTGTTACTTAGTTTGATCATCTTACTGCTGTTCTTTCTTTGGCACAGATCTAGTCAGGACATTCCCTTGCTCTAACCCACTGGCTTGCTTTTGGATGAGATTGAGCAGTGCGTGTCCATCCATGTACTCAGCTGTATCGGCTTCCTTCTGGTCTTGGTATAAGCCCTTTTGCAGGTGGACCTAGAGTTTCCTGGCCCTTCTACCTGTCTGTATTTATGCTTATCATAGTTTCGGTGTATGTTTTGTAAATGCCCCTCATCTCTCTCTTTTTAAGATTTGTTTATTTTGTGTAGAGGGAGGGTATGACACACTTCTGCCACAGTTCACCTGTGGAAATCAGAGAATAGCTCCTGGGAGGCAGTTTTCTCCTTCCACTATGTCAGTCCTAGGGGTGGAACTCAGTTGTTAGGTTTGGATCCTCCATATCTTTTTTTTTTTTTCTTTTTCTTTTTTTTTAACGAGATAGGGTTTCTCTGTATTGTTTTCGAGGCTGTCGGTCCAGCCCAGCCTCGAACTCACAGAGATCCGCCTGCCTCTGCCTCCCGAGTGCTGGGATTAAAGGCGTGCGCCACCACCGCCCAGCTGGATCCTCCATATCTTAAGTAGCTCTTCTTGGTTCTGATGTTCTATATTTGTCTGGTGTGTGTGGTGATGCTGTCAGGTAAAGATGATATGCTTTATCAATATGGCTTTATCTGAAAATAAGGCTAAGTATTTTATATAGAAAATTACTCACAAGATACCAAACCCCGAGAAGCCCAGCAGATCTCCGCTAGCGACTGGACCGGAAGCCGAACTCCAGGAAAAGAGAGCGAGACTTCCTGTGCGCTGTCTTTTATGCCTTCCTCGTAACGCCCTAGCCATGCCCAAAAGTGGGCTTGGCTAGTGACGTAGTTCCGCCTACGTACGTATACGTCTTTACGTCCAGCCGTATACGTCTTTAGTCCTGCCTAAAGTGGGTGTGGTTAGCGGTGTGGTAAACCGCCCTTTTATTACCTCATCTGTATGCGCCTCTAGTAAGTCACATGTTTAATGGCGACATAGACTTCCTCCTACAGGTATGCACAGTTGAAAGTGTCTATACTATGGCAGTAGCATTGAAAGAATTTATAGAACTTTAAGTATATTGATTCTACTCATGTCTTTCCTTTACCAAAGAAAGATTGGGGTTGGGGTGTGGCAGTCTGGCAGAATATTTCCCTTTGCTTCCCATTGAAACGTCATGAAACTCCCTAGAAAAAGGTGATGTAATTTTACAATTTTATATAAAATAACAAGTCCATTGAATGTAATGTGAGGTCCTTCATCTGTGCTTTTGATTATATGAGATAACTCTAGTTAGAAGATGTAGTTGAAAATGCTCAGAAGTAATTTGAGTTCACATGTGCTGTTAAGAGCAATATATGAAACTGTGTGCTGTCCCTGCTGTAACTTCCCTCTTACTCTAGGGTATGTGCATCATACATGCTACCACTCATTGGTCCCTGAGCCCTCAGTCTTCAGATTGGCTGCCAGGGTACCACAGTGCAAGTGAAATAAAAATTTTCACTATGACATGTTACTATTGATTTAATTTATCGCTTTAAATTTTTGTATCTACTTTATAAATAAACACACACACACAGGAAAGAATGCATACATACAGGATTTTGAAGTACCTGTGGCTTCAGACATCTACTTTGGGTATCAGAAAATATTCCCCTTAAAGGAGAGGAACTGTTGTACAGGTAGAAGCTAAATGCCTAAGAACAAATTCATTTTCTTCCATGTATTATGAATGATAAGAATAGCAAAAAATACAAAACCTTTATATCATAGTTGAATAGTATTTGAAAATTACTGAAGTGATAAATCTCATCTTAAAAGACCACCAGTTTGTTTGTGAGTTTTGCTAGGTGGCAGCATAAGCTCAGTAGTGGATAAATTACAGGCAGTCACTTAACCATTTTAAATTTTATTTTTAGAAATTCTTGCTGATGAAAAATAATTCAACAGTAAGTTATTATCTAAATCACCAACCTAGAGTTTCCATGCAAAGGCATAGTAAGGTCCATAACTGTGAAATACTTGAAATACCTTGAATATATGTCCTTGTAACCTACTTTTATTTAAGAGTTCTCAGGATTTTGCTGCACCCTACTTAAAACACCATGTTTTGTTTTGTTTTGTTTTTCTAAGCTTGGAGGTGATTATTACTCTTTGGCTGTAGTTTTTCTCACCTATATGTCTCATTCTTTTGTACCATGTCTGTATCTAGTATATAATATTGATTAAATATTTTTAAACTTCACATATGTGATACTGTACTGTAGAAATATCTGTACCCTTTTGTGTACTGTGTATATACACATATATATAGAGAGAGAGAGTGCGTGTGTCTTTTGAAACATTTTCTGATGAATGGAGCATGGAAAGCATTGTGTGACCCTTTACTGCAGAAAGCATGCCTGCTAATGCACTCTTGGATGTAGGATTTTTATTAAAGATTGCCAAAGTTCCCTCCATAAGGACTATAGACATTGCATTTTCTACCAGCAGTTTCTGAGCATACCTGTTTTCCCATAGCTGTGATCCATGTTTTATGATTTTTGTATATCCAGGAGTGAATAAGCAGAAGTTGTAATGTATTCTAAAAGAACCATAGATTTACTCAGCTTTTCCTAATAACTATCAGTTGGTTAAAGGTTAGTCTAATTCAAGTACATGACAAGGTAATGTATTACTTGGTGTTAGCTAATTTACTAGAAAGCAGATAGCAAGACTCAGTTCAAACCACTGAATTTTGCCTATGAACCGTAGTATCAAAAACTTGTCATTGTGAATCCCAAAATATAGCTCTTTTTCTCACAAGTGCATTGTCACTAAACATTAACTTGTAAGAGATAGTATAGTGACTAGTGGTTCATTAAGGAATGTTCAGAATCTAGACAGAGTGCTCATGCTGTAAAACACCTGTGGAACATTGAACTACAGAAAGGACTTAGTCAATGACTAGAGAACCCTTTGGACAGAGTGTTCTTCCTTCCATGGTCAGCTTTTGCTTGTTTGTGGTTCCTTTTCTTCATTTCTCATCTTTGTGTTGGCTTTCCATATATTTGAATGTTAGGTTTTGACTTTATTGTATTGTTATTTATTCAAGAAGTGAGGCAGGTTACCTAAATATTAGGTGGACCTCACTGCCAGCGCAGGCACACTCTGCAGTGTGAACTTTGAATCTTCTAGTGGGTTATTTTGAATGTTTTCTTGGAATCATCAGTCTGATGACAAGCTAGGGAAGTTTTACTTCACTTTCTCTCTTCAAACTCTTTACACTTGTTTTTCATTTTGTTTCCACTATTATCTCCTTATCTGTTTTACCTTACATCTTTAACATCTTCACTTTCACACCCAAACAACATTATAGTGTAACTATTGGGATTGGAGTTGATTGGAGTGGTATGTGTGTGTGTGTGTGTCTGTCTGCTTGTGTGTCTGTGTTTCTGTCTCTCTCACTGTCTCCCCCTCTCCCTTGTGGGTTCATTAAACTTCATTGGTGGTATTCAAAAAAGTGATCTCTAAGCCCCTCCATTTCTTCTGGGGATCTGAGATGGAAATTGTGAGGGAGATGTTCAGATGTCCCTGAGTTGGGACAGGGACTTGCCAGCAACTGGGGGCCTCTCTGTTGCTCTCATTCTTACAGGGATGGGTGATCTAGCATTCCTTACTCCTCAGAGTCCCTGTAGGCAATGAGTCTACCACCCAGTTTCTATAACCATATTCATTGCCATACCAGGAAATGAGCTTTGCATAATTGTCAATGAGAGCAATGCCAGCCTCAGCATCAAAGGTAGAAAAGTGGTCATCACTATTGAAGTCAAAAGAGACAACACATTCCTTATTATAGCCCAGGGTGCCATTTAGTGGGCCCTCTTGATGTCATCATACTTGCCGTATTAGATCCATAGAGGACACCTTGGGGGTAGGAACATGGAAGGCAATGCCAGTGAGCTTCCCATTTAGCTCTAGGATGACTTTACCCACAACTTTGGCAGCTCCAGTGGGTTCAGGGATGATGTTCTGGGCTACCCATGGCCATCATGCCATAGCTTCCCGGAGGAGCCATCCACAGTCTTCTGGGTGGCAGTGATGGCATGGACTCTGGTCATGCGTCCTTACACAATGCCAGAATTATTATGGATGACCTTAGCTAGGGGGCTAAGCAGTTGGTAGTATAGGAAACATTGCTGACAATCTTGAGTGAGTTGTCATTCTTTTCATGGTTCACACCCATCACAAATATGGGAGTGTTATGAGAAGGGGCAGAGATGATAAGCCTTTTGGCCTCACCCTTCAAATGGGCCCCAGCCTTCTCCACGGTGGTGAAAACACCAAGAGACTCCACTACATATTGGCACCAGCATCAACCCATTTGAAAGATTCTACAACATACTCGGCACCAGCATCAATCCATTTGTGTTGGCGGGATCTCATTCCTGGAAGATGGTTATGCTGTTCTGTTGATCACAGGCTTCCTGTTTTCAGCTTTGATTGTGCCCTTGTTGAACTTGCCCTGGGTAGAGTTATGCTAGACCATGTAGACCATGTAGTTGAGGTCAGTGAATGAAGCCCCAATATCATTGCCATATCTGTTCACTCAAACCTCCACCATCGTGTCTCAGGGACAAGGCTGGGTTAGGGTTAGGGCACTACATGAGATGTAGCTGTCTCTGGAACCGGAACAAGCAGAGCATTCTTTCTCTCTGTCTCTGTCTCTCTCTGTCTGGGTGTGTGTGTGTGTGTGTGTGTGTGTGTGTGTGTGTGTGTGTGTGTGTGTGTGTGTTTGTGTGTTTGTGTGTTTGTTTGTTTGAGAATAGGTCTTGCTGGGTAATTGAGTCTAGCCCTCAGAGTCCAAGTTCTGCAGCCCTAGCCTCTAAATGCTGGGGTCATAGGTAGGTGCCACCATACCCAGCTAGTTCTGCCTGCTTTTGGTTAGAGAATTTGCCAGTGTGATCCATGCAATATTTGCCAGCTCCTGGCTTTTTGCCAACTAATTCCATGATAACCTTTAATGACCCCATAAAAAGGCTACTAATAATGTTTAGCAAAAAATAAAGCTAAGGATTCAGAGTAAGCAGTTAAGAAAAACAAAATTTTCCTTTTTATATAGTGTTATATGCTATACTCAAATTCATCTTGCCTAATACTGAGGATGCTGAAGAGAAACATGTTTGGTATTGGTGTGAGACTGAGAATATGAAGCATTCCTTTGCTTTTAGAATTATTTATCGATTAGTATCATGCCCATCCTTTCTGAAATTGGAGTTTTAAAGTTAGAGACTAGCTTTCCTGTGATGGGAATGTAACTAGGGACCAGATCTGCCAACTGTGATTTATTAGCTAAGCTTGCTATTAATAGTAAATGCTATATTATCATTTCATAAGTCTTCTAACTAAGCCCTGAGGAATATGTGCTAATGTTTTAATGAATAAATTGCCACATGCTAGTATTTTACAAATGTCTTAATTTTACATTATATCATAACCTATTATAATTCTGTTTCTCAATTTTTAGTTTCTCTGTTTTGTGTTTTGAAATAGTATCATCCTGTAATCCAGACTTGCTTCAGACTAAGCATTCAGTACAGTCTGTCCTCAGACCTGTGCCATTTTTCCATTCACTTAAGCCACAGTGTTACCTTCTGCTCATGAGACAAAGCAATAAAAGACTTTGTGTTGGTGGATAGCAGTTTCTGTGGGTTTTTTTTCCTCATAGAAAAGCTTTGTAGTAAAAACAAGAAGAAGCTTTCAGAGGTGTTGCTGTATTCTAGTGGGAAATTGAGATTGTGTTCTTTTCATCTAGTATGCATCTGAAGCAGTGAGTGAGCAAAAGGCGTGCTGTGTTTCTATGTTCAGCAAGCATGTGTTGAACGTGTCTGTATGCCATGTACCGTGTTAAAAGTTTAGAACTAACATTGAGGGAAGAAGACACATTAAACATAATTGGATTTCAAATGCAATGTATGGTTCTTGTGGGAAGTTGTAGACATACTCTTTAATTGCAGTAATAGGAAATGTATGGCCTTCAGAAATGATGCTGAGCCAGTCAGGAAGAATAGATGCTTGCAAGCTCATGGGAGGACACTTTTCTATCCCAAGGAAAAACTCAAGTAAAAGCAGCTATGATGGTATATGTAAGCCTGCTGAGGCCCGAGACTAAGCCCTGTAGCATCCAAACAGTGCCCTGAAACTATTGAAGAAAGGTAAAGGTATGGTATCAAAAATGAGTCTCTGATCTCAGAGGTCAAAGGGATTTCTCATAGAAAAATCATAATTTAGTATGTTCCGATCCCAGGAGAGTATTACAGTAAAATGCTAATTCTGGGAATGCTGTGGCTTTGAAAATAGAATTCTAACATTCTCCTTCCATCCCTGGCATTTCAGCCTTGTGTTTACAGAAGACATTTGATTACATAATCTGAGTGTGTTAAGCAGAACATTGGTTACACTATAGACAAATATGGAAGAACATTCAGTCTTTATTTCCATTAATGGTCTTTTTAATTTCATCTTTTTTTCCTCAAAGGTTGTGAAGATGAGAAAAGAAGTGAAGCGAATCCGAGTTTTGGTTATCCGAAAACTTGTCAGGAGTGTTGGCAGACTGAAGTCCAAAAAGTTAGTTGTGTGAAGTCATAATCCTGTAACTAATACAATGTCAAAAATATCTTTAATATTTGTAAGTTAGAGAAATGAGTTTTCTGAATAGCAATGATCTAGATGGGAGAGAACAGGCCCTGTGTCAGCATGCCCCTGTGTGTTTGGAACCTTTTTTGCTTAAGATACAGAATAATTTCTTCCATTTTTAAGATCGGTCTCCCTCTCCTGTTTGCAAAATGAAATTGCCTTCACGGTTCCTTACGTGTTTTATGTAACTAGAAGTTATTTCAAAGTGTTAAGAAGTCTAAGATGACTACCTTGCATCGTTATGACTTCCTTTGTCTTAGTATTTTGACATTTTCAGTATCTTATAGAATTAGTTATCAGTTTATTATGTATTGTGTGATGTTTTCGAATAAAAGAATATTTTTTATTTCCAGCATCAGTAATGTTAATGAAAAACTCTTTATGGTTCTTAGGGTTTAAACACAAGGCTTTAGAAAGCTTTTAAATGTGTGGTTTGTGATTTTCTGTTTTTTCATAAATGTCCCAGAAGATAACCTTTCCTTCTAATTAGATAGTGAACATGTTTATTTTTTCTTTAATTCCAGAAAACATTTCTAGTTAATAAAAGTGTCTCCAGCCAATAGCTGTGTCTTAGGAGGCATTTTGTAGCATGGGTTCTAGTTGGTCTTAATAATAAAAACCCAGAGTCAGATATAGGGGTAAATGCTAAAATAGCAGAGAGACAAAGGAGAAAGCTACAGCCGCACGTATAGCTCACCAACTTCTCACCGAAAAGAGCAAGTTCCTGTCTCCGCCCTGCCTTATCACTTCCTCTCTCTGCCCGGCCGTGTCATTTACTGTGTCCTCCTCCCAGGTGCTGGCATTAAAGGTGTGTGCCACCACTGCCTGCCTTCTATGGTTGAGTAGTGGCTAGCTCCGCACTCTGATCTCCAGACAAGCTTCATTTGTTAGAGCACAAACAAAATGTCACCACAACTTTTATTACATTAGAGTTTTTGATCACAGTATATAACTGACCTTACCATTAAAAGGCTAAAGAAAAGCTACCAGTCAGTGAAATGATTCCAGGATAGTGTGTCTTGTCCAGTTTCCAACACAGTGACAACAGGTGTGTGTCGCATTGGGTTGAAAACAGCACAGGGTGGAGTGCTTGTCACATGGGCTTTTCTCAAAAACTTAAAATGCTTAAAATCAAGACATGACTCGAAAACTAATGTTTTCCTTGGTAATATTTTATTTTTACAGGGGCACTGAAGATGCACTATTGAAAAACCAAAGACGAGCCCAAAGGTTGCTTGAAGAAATCCACGCCATGAAGGTAAGGATGTGCACTGTGTGTTGCCTCCTGGCAGCCCATATCTTGTGTGCATGGTGCCTCTTTAAGGACTCTTGGATTGCTTAAGGCTTATTTGTGTGGCTGAGCTTGGTGCTGAGAGGCCCCTTTGCAAAACTGCGATATGTGTAAGCTTGCATGTTTCCCTATTTAAGTACTACACTAATTTGAGTTGAAACTGCCAAACCAAACTCATTTGTGTTTTATAGTGCCTCATGTCTAAGGCTTTTATTTTTACTGTTACTTAGGCATGTATTCTAAGTTAAGGTCAATAGTTAAAGAGTTCCTGCTATTTGGAAATGGGGTGGTGATGCTGGTGGCTGACATCATGCTTCTCCTGTTGCCAACTCAATAAATTTTTATGTAGTGGTGTCAGCATTTTATTAGGTTCTGTAGAACTTAAAATAAATGTAGTATTGGACCAACATGGCCCATATTATTGTCTTCTCAGCCAGACTCTTCTCTAGCATAGTTTTTAGATCTTCTCACTGCCCCTTTTTTGTGGAAACTTTCATTTACGAAATGATATAGCATTAAATGTCTGGAAGATGTTTTTATTGCTGAACTTAAAAACAACATTGGGTACCAGCAATTATCTTAATTGCAGGGTAATTTTGTGTGTATGTTTGACTTTTATAATTTGGTATAACTTTCAAGTTTTGGGTTAGATAAAAGAGCAAAAGAATTCTTTAACAATATTTTAATTGAGTTAAATTATCAGTGCTTTTCACTCTTCCTTTTTAAGTAATGGAAAAGTGTTGAATATCCTATCCTAGTTAATATGAATATGGGCATGGGAAATGATTCTTTGGTATGAAGCATATTGTATTTGTCACTCTTCCTATAGGACTATCCGATACTTAAAGTCCATTTGGTAGACCTTTTCCTGTAATGTCTTCTAAGGATTAATCTTTGTAATTTTAGTTATTCACAGAAGAGTCACGTATGTATAAGAGACTTGCAGTCTGTAAGGAGTTTGATGGATAACAAATGACTCCATCTTTAGAATGCATTTTGTAACTCTCTATAATATGCCTTTGTTAGTTTTGTCATCTCTGATCTATATGTGAAGCTTGTTTTCTGTTCTTTTTGGGTTTTGTTTTTTTGTTTTGTTTTTTTGACTGAAGAAATAGATGATTTTATTCAAGCCACACTTAGTGAAACAAGGAGTGCCTAGGGCTGTTTTCTGTTCTTTAGTTTCATTAGCAGGAAAGACAAAAGATTACTATGTCTGTCTTCCCGCTAAGTGATAACACTTACTGTTACCCTAGAGAGCTACAGTTTACTGACTGTGCATTGAATTCATACACTTTATAGTATACGTATTTGAATGCCTGGTGGGGATTAGGGTATTCTATTTGGGTAGTCTGACTTTTCTTGTTTCTTTTGTTTTTAATCTATTTTTTATATTGTCTTAAACACAGCATTACATCTAAATGTAAAAATTCAGACTAGGATTACTAGATCAACTTTATGTTTACTTAGCTAAAGTGTTTAATTTTATTTCTGATTCATGATTACAGAATCAGCCTTTTTTGAAAGTAAATATACTTATCATTTTTTCAATTGAAAGGTCTTTCATCATTGTGTAAGGAAGTATTTTTCATACATATGGGAGTATCAAAGAAATAGCCACAAAACAGTAGACTCATGGTCACAATTAAATTTGGAGGACAGCCTCTACTTACTATTTTTCCAGAGGGTTTTTTTCTTATGCTCATATACCACTAGACTTTTATAGTTGTGCTCATGACATACTGTCTTATACTGGGTTAGTATGATAATAGGGTATTTTGTTACAAGATGTCATCCTTATGAAGAAAGCCCCATGTATTTTTAGAAATGGGAGTAGTTTCTTTTTGGCCGCTGGGGAGGGCACAAGGACCAGATCTTTATGATTCTATAAAATTATAGGTTCTAATTTTATATACTCTAAGTATGAGCCCCATCTCTGATGCTGTTTCTAATGGTACTTAGACTCTTAAAATGTCAATGTACACACTGGCTTCTGGAACAAGTTCTTTCTCATTGAGGGGCAGCTTATCATCTCAAAGATCCCCAAGTTACTTATCTGGAGACCAAAAGATAAAACTGAAGCAAGCTAGTACAACAAACTTGGCTTTTTATGTGAATGCTGGGGATTGAACTCAGGTCTTCATCTTTACATGGTAACACCAATAACTACTAAACCATCTCCCTGGTCCCTGGCACCTGACCCTTGTAGTGCTGGTTCTAAGGAACCTCTCCCAGCACTGCCCTTCTCATTCCAGAACCACTGACCCTCTCAATGTAGCTCATTATATTTCTGCTGTGATATGTTTTCATGGCATTCCTACTAATAATTAGGAGGATGTCTTAAGCTATTGAGTCAGCTTACTAAGTTAATGTTCCTTAAGCATAGATGGCTGAGTGGCTTTTAATGCAGCATTTTTTTTATTTTATTTATTTATTACTTTTTTTTTTTTTTTTTTTTTGGGTTTTTCGAGACAGGGTTTCTCTGTGGCTTTGGAGACTGTCCTGGAACTCGCTCTGTAGACCAGGCTGACCTTGAACTCACAGAGATCCGCCTGCCTCTGCCTCCTGAGTACTGGGATTAAAGGTGTGATCCACCAACGCCCGACTTAATGCAGCATTTTTTACTTACGTTGCTTTATTTATAGTGCTGGGATTATTCCGAATCCCCAGACAAAAGTAAAATGATGCTAAACTGTTACTAAAAGGATTATGAAATAGTTTTGTTTTATTATTTATTAGTGTCATGTGTCAGAAACATAACAATAAAAAAACTGCATCATTGTTTAAAGTCACCTTAGTCAGTGCGCTGAGGCCATATAACTTGGTTTTGATTTGAGTGTTTTTGCATGTGGGAGCACGTGGAGGTCAGAGACAAGGTGAAGGGCATCAAAGTGCAGTCTCCTGACTGAGTCATCTCACCAGCCCTCTAGCTCATTTATTACAGCGCAGAACTTTTCCTCTTAAAGGGGAACACGAGCCCCTAGATCTTGTGACCTTTGAAATGATCCGCAGGAAATCTTAGTGGTATGTGCAGAGATCAGTATATACTCCCCCCTCATACTCAGGGAACACCATTTAAAAACTGGCTTTTAAATTGAAATTCCAGTTTGCTTTCTGGAATGTAACTTCTTCAGCTGAAAGTCTGAGCTTTGAATAGGCCATATTCCTGACCCCCTTATATTGTTTCATTGTAGGTCCTGTAATATAGACGTTATGTTAAGCCTATGGTGGCCTTACCTTACTTACTCTTCTAAATACAAGCAGATGTTTCAAATGTAAGTGGTATCTGTCCTCTAAAACGTCCTACCTTTGGGGGGAGCAGGCCAGGCTGTAGGATGAGTTCGTAAACATAAAATGCTCCTGCTGATTAGGTTACAGTGCACACCAAGAATCTGAGTAAAGAGCTGATTCTGAAATTGATCTATCCCGATAAACCTCCTTCTTAATTGAGTAGGTGCAAAAGCTTTAGGCGTAGAAAGTGCTGGGTGTGGGATGGGAGGGTGTTGTTTTTAATTTGATTTTTCAAGTTTTGTAATTCTGGAAACATGAACTTTTCACCCTGTCAGGAAGTTTCCTAATAACCATGAAAGGATCCAAAGTACTTTCAACCATTAGTGTAAAAAATAAAACTCAGTTTGGGGGTAGAATGAAAACAGATTTTTGTTTGTTTCTATATACACTTTAAGCTTAATGTTTTTTAAAGATTTGTTTACTTTTATTTTTCCTGTGTGTGGATTTTTTTTTTTTTTTGCATGCGTGTGTACCTGGTACTCACTGCTAGGAGATGACAGCAGATCCCCAGGAACTTGAGTTGTGAGCTATCAAATATGTGATGGGAACCAACTCCATGTCCTCTGCAACAGCAATAAAATAAGTGCTGCTGACCACTGAGCCCTCCCCATTTCCCTAAACTGATCTTTTAAAATTATGCATTGTAACATAAGACCTTTTTAATGAAAGTACACATTGTACTTTGTCCATATTATTCTCTATGAGTCTTGAAATCCCTTTTTTCATCTCTCCCCCTTCCATTAATTGCCTTGTTCCCAGACTATTCTGCTTCTGCTTTTAAGCCATCAGGACATTTGTGATTTTATGTATCTATGAATTTTAGGATTTACAAGTGAGAAAAGGCATGCAATATTGAGACAAATTAGTTTCAAATATTTACTAGCATCAACTTGAACATATAACTTGAATTTTTATGATGAAAACTGTACTTCTGGTTTTTCTGTATGTTAGAAACATCAGTATTTATGTGAAATTAATATTTTATGACAGCAAGAGAAGGTCATTAATGTATGTTTTTCTTGAATATGAAAAGGTCTGGGGAGAAGGCTCAGCAGTTAAAAACACTGCATGTTCTTCACAAGGACATGGGTTCAATTCCCAGCACCAATGGGCAGATTTGACTAACATACAATTATCTATAACTCCAGTTCCCGGGCTCTGGTACCCTCTACTGGCTTTAATGGACACTGCATACACGTGGTTTCAAGTTTTGTAATTCTAAAAATGTGGACTTTTCCCTCTATCAGAATGTTTCCTAATAACCATGAAAGTATCCAGAGCACTTTCAGCCATTAATGTAAAAATTTATGTAATATACTATAATAAAATTAATATACACCGCCCGGCAAGACAGGTGTACATAACTATTGTACCCATGTAAAGCATATATTTATTAAGCCTTTGTTTTTGCATGTATGTCCCATGACTGTTTCAGTTACATACTAGCTTAGTTAGGGTTTCTATTCTGTGACAAAAAAGCATAACTAATAGCAGCTTTGGAAGGCGGGTTTATTTCTCCTCCACTTCTGTATCACATTTATCATCAAAGTCGGGGCGAGAACCTGGAGACGGGAACTGACGAAGAGCTCATGGGGACCATTGCTTACTGGCGTCCCTATGGATTGCTCAGCCTTCCTATAGCACCTAGGACCATCTGCCCTAGTATGGCACTGCCCACAGGCCAGCTTAGAGGGAGCGTTTTCTCAATTGAGATTCCTTTCAAAATGTTGGTAACTTGTGTCAAGTTGACGTAAAACTAGCTAGTACAACTGGCCACTTGTCAACTTCACACACAAATACAGAACCTTACCTTTCTCATTTACCCCTAAGATGACAAGTTAATTTAATATAAATCCAAATAACTTTAGAAGTCCTGTAGTCTTCAAATGTCTCTTTAAAATTTCATCTCTAAAATTCCAGTCTCTGGACTCCTGTAAAATCAAAACTAAGTTAAACACTTCTTATTTCAAGAGCAGGGAACCTAGGGCACACAATTAGCTCTGAACAAAACCAAACCAAACTGGCAACAGTGAAAATAACTCAGTGTTCAGTGTCTTGCCTGCTCCAAAGGGCTTGGGTCACTTCTGTGGCTCTGCGCTCTGCAGCACACAGCTTGTCTCCTAGGCCCGGGCTGGCCCGACTCCTCACTGCTGCTGCTCTTCTTGGCAGTCGTCCCATGGTACAGACATCTCTAAACTGCTGGCCTCTTCTGCTGCAACTGGGTTGCACTTTGACCAGCAGTCTCTCCTGGTCTCTCTTCAGGGACTCTGACCCTGACTCATAGTTTATTAATTTTAATAATTGGGGCTATATGTGTGTGTGTGTGTGAGTGCAGTTTCCAAAGAGTCCAGAGGTATCAGATCCCCTGTCATGGAGGCTTTCTGGCAGTTATGAGACATCTGATATGGGTGTTGAGAGTCAAACTCTGGTCTTCGGGGAAAGGAGTATGTGTTCTTAACCACTAAGCCATCTCTGAATATGAGTGTTTTAGATTGTGTGTGTGTGTGTGTGTGTGTGTGTGTGTGTGTGTGTGTGTGTGTACGTGTGTGTACGTGTGTGTACTTCTGGTCCCTATGGAGGACAGAAGAGGGCACTGTATCCCTGGAACTGGAATAACCAATGGTTATGAGCTGTGTGTGTGGATGCTGGGAATTGAACCTAGGACATTATATAGTTTGCCCATTTTAAATGGCATCTTGGACTCCTTCCACTTTACCTTGTTTATAAAATAATGATCCCTACAAAATAGTGTAGTCAAAATAGTGGGGATTTTCTGCTGTGCTTGTCTTCTGTGTCACTGCAGTTATTCTTAACCTGCAAATTTGTACTCACCCACAAGTATTGTTAATGAAGTTACTTCTTCCAGGCTGAAGTTCATCTTTTACAATACCCCCTTACAAAGGATCGTGTACACAGTATTCCTTGGATTTCTGCAAGTTCAGAAGTATATTTATTTGTTTGTTGTATTTGTTTTTATATTCTTCATATTTAAAGATTTGACTACAAATGAATCTTTGGGTTACAGATTATAGTTCTTGAAAATGTACTGAACTTGTGTGTTGCTGTAAGGGGAATCAAAATGACAAAGGCATGTTTTGTAGCTTTTTTAATATATGATAGTTTCTTAACTGTGGTATTATTTTTTTCTCTAGAAGTTAATTTTTTTGTTTGTTTTTGGTTTTTACAAGACAGGGTTTTTCTGTATTGTTTTTGAGGCTGTCGGTCCAGCCCAGCCTCGAACTCACAGAGATCTGCCTGCCTCTGCCTCCTGAGTGCTGGGATTAAAGGCATGCACCACCACCGCCTGGCTTAGAAGTTAATATTTTAAATACCAAGTTTCTTAAATCAAGACACAAAAGGAATTTAAATCACATTGTTCATATATTAACTAGAATTGTTTTCTTTCACAGGAATTGAAACCTGATATCATAACTAAATCTGCTCTTGGTGATGATATCAACTTTGAACAAACTTGCAAAAAGGTATGTCTGTGGTGGAGATGAGGTACCAATGTGGAACACCTTATCCTGCATCTTAATATTCTAAAATTTTCTCCTGACATTCACTTCAAAGTCTTTTTGCCCACTCCCTTTTTCCTATCTCCATTACCAGATTTTAATAGCTAAATACATAAAGTAGTAGAAAGTATGAGAAGCTGACTTATAGGCTGGAGAGATGGCTCAGTGGTTAAGAACACAGGCTGTTCTTCCAGAGGTCCTGAATTCAATTCCCAGCAACCACATGGTGGCTCACAACCATCTGTAATGAGATCTGGTGCCCTCTTCTGGCATAAAGGTATACATGCAGATAGAGTACTCATACACATAAAAATAAATAAATAAAATCTTTTAAAAAAAGAAAAGAAACTGACTTACATCACTGCTAAAAGTTTAGGTTTTTTTGGTTTTTTGTTTGTTTTTTTTTGGAAGGGGCAGTTTCCCAGAATTATCTCTTTTGTCAGTAATGCCAGTGGCTTTGCAGTCTTAAAAGGAATGTTTTTTTGGCTTTTTTTTGTTTGTTTGTTTTTGTTTTAATTGTTCTTTTGTTAAAAGAAAGATTCATCTTGCCCTCTGCCTACTTCAAATGCAGGTCAAGTATGTGATATTAAGCATCAGTTTCTACTACTTGTTTATCCATTTATTTATTTTTAAGAGACTTTGTATTTCCTTACTTTTATGTGTATTGTTGTTTTTGCTTGCATGTCACTGGAATTGTAATCACAGACAGTTGTGAACTGCCATATGGGTGCTGGGAATTGAACCCAGGTCCTCTGGAAGAACAGCCAATGCTCTTAACAGCTGAACCATCTCCAGCTCCTCCATTTATTTCTTTATGATTGTTTTTCATTTGCTGTATTGTATGTTCACCAAAGACATAAAAGTATTCTGTTTGAAATGTATCCATTTCTTTTCTCATCTCTATAAAAAAACGTACATAAGCAGAAAGAGAACTTATTTTGCCTCAAAACTTAAGGAGCTATTGTACACTGAGGCGGATTGTTAAAGTTACAGAGTTTATTACTAGAGTATTAATAGTATAGATAGGTAGCTGTATTACAGCATGATGGAGTCTCTGGGGAGAGTGCAGAGCCTAGCATTAGAGAGACAGCCTGGCAGTATCTCATAGGAGAACTGAGAACCCACTGTGAGGAGGAGGACTCTCTTAGAGTTTCTGAGAATGGGAGTGATTTCACAGCACAAGCCTAGAGCCAGGTGCTCAGATGGTTCCCAGGCCAGAGTCAAGGATAGGTGCTAGTGACCAGAGCTGAATATCTGGTCACTAATACTTCCTTTGATATACAGAGATCTGTCACATAAGAGTCTGTTAGCCAGGTTCTCAACAGACAGTGCCATAGTAGCACTTACTATCTAAAAGGGAAAAGGTTGCTGCCACTGCCGAACTCTAACATTACATTATAATAGCTATCCATCACGATGTAGAAGGCATGGTAGATAGGGTTGCTCCATCCGTGACAATGACTTCCTGTGAGGCTTGGCTACATTTTGATGGATCCAGATGCAGGGACAATATGGATGGATACAGGCAGGACTGTATCTCCAATCCCTCACTGGCGTGCCATTAGGCATTCCTTCCTTAACCTCCTAAAACAGCTTCTAACAGGAACCACCTGATATTGGAAGGAATTTCATATTCAAGATATAACATAGAACCAGTAAATTTAGAGATTTGGTCAACTTCTGGAAGTAGGACCTAAGGAAGCTATAATTGGGATTTCATGTAAGCTAACTGAAGATATATACCATCCCCTCTTTTGCAGATATAGCAGGTTAAGTATTGATGAGCTCCTCCCTGGCAAGCAGAAAGAAATGCTAATAGCTAAAAGCTAAACTGCTACTTTTAACAATTTTAATGAGTTATTAAATGTGTTAATATTTAAATGACTGCTTACCTTTCCTCAAATTACCATGTAACACCCACCCATCTATCACATTTTACCTGTGCATGTCAAGTAGTTTGTGGCAAGCCTTACTTAATATCTATACCCACAGTATATAAAATTAGTTCTGTTGTTTATCATCTCCAAAGTACTGTTCAAGGTTTTGCCATGATTCATTTGATCAACCAATTGAACTATTTTGCATTATCTTCCCGAAAGTTTTACAGATGGTGTAAAGGAGAGTCCCTGTAAGCAAGTCATGTCTGCAGAGTGATTGAATGAAACTACAGTAGTGTGGAAAGGCTGGAATGCTACAGACCCAGAGACTAGTTAATTACTATATCTCGGCTAGGTCCATAGTCCCCTGAATAGATAACTTTCCCACCTGTGTCAGAACTGATATCCTGTGACTGATACATCCAAACTTTTGTAACCCATTAACGTAGCTCACCACTAATTTGCATGAACCAAAAGCTGAGAATGTGACTGGATAGCTGCTTACTATAGGAAAGCTTCCCCTCTCTTGCTGTAACTGCCTTTCTGATATGCTCACCAGTTGCAGGATTCTGGCCTGGGTCCCGTTGCTGCGTTAGCCCCCAAATAACACATGAGACACTATATTAATTATAAAGTTGTTGGCCTTTGGCTATAGTTTTTTATTGGCTAGCTATGACTTAATTATTAATCCATAACTACTAATTTATACATTTTTGCAAGAACTTATCTTACCAAGATAAGGTGTCCTCAGGTGTCCTCTCTTCCCAGGATCACATGGTGACTCCTCTTTACTACATTTCCCAGAATCCTCCTCAACTCCTAGTCCTACCTATCTTGCTTCCCTATTGGCCAACAGTGCTTTATTCATCAACCAGCAATACAAACATATACACAGAAGAACATTCCCCATCATCCCGAAGAAATGTTGGGCACTTATGTCACTCCTTCTGGAGTCCATTCTCTCCTTGGCCAGTGGCCTCTCAGGCAAAGAACTGCCCCATACTTCCACCACTGACTTTGGACATGCTGTCCTGCTGTGCTTGCAAGAGATAAATTAGAAGACTGCTGAACCTTGCCACGTCAGGATAAGACAGACTTTCTACCTCTTGGCTTCTGTGTTGGTCAGTCTGATACTCTAGGCCTTAGCCAAAGGTGGTGGCCCTTATGCTGCTGTGAGACTTTGGGTGACTGCCCAGGTAGCCTGCTATTTCTGTCTTCACTGCACCTTTTGAAAGTTGCTCACCTGAACTTCCTGCCTACCCTAGTATTGTTATCCTCCTTCTCAGGTCTTTGATGAGGTTGAAGATTAGACTGTTACAGTTATTGTTTTCTCTCCCTAGATAGAAATATTAGGTACAAGACTTAAACTTTCCATCTTAAAACAGCTCTGTAGTAATCTCTTTTGTGCCTTTTCCCTAGGACTGGATATGCAGTTCTTGCCTTTTGCTCTTGTTGTTTTACTGGCTATAGATCTTGAGGGTGTGTTCGTACTTTTCCTTCTCCTGGCACATACTTGGTTTTTGCCATCTTTGTTTGTAGTTTTGTATCAATTCTAAATCCTTTCTTTAGACTAAAAGGGGAATTGTAAGGAGAGACCTTACTAGGTACCTGTGGTGTTGACTGTGCCCATTTGGGCATGGCCATGGGTGTGTACAGGGGTTGTGGGATATAGGCCTGAGGAGAGGGAGGCGCTCTCTGTCCCTCCGGGTTCCAGTCAGATCTTGGAGGGCAGCTGAGATTGAATGCTCGGAGGGCTGACCCTGGGTTATCAGTGTATCATGTAAGTGATTCCTCCCCAATAAAATTAACCTACCTCACCATTATCCCGTGTATGGTAATCTTCTTTCAACACTCACCAATGTATTTATTTATTTTAAATTTGCCTTGATTTACGAATTTCTTTGTTCTGTAAAACTATAAAGTGTCATGAAACTGCTTCCATGTTGGAATATGGAATTTGGTGTTCCTGGGCCATGGTCAGTTAAAATGGCTCCAGAGTAACCTGACTCTTACTCTCTTTAAGGTGAGAACTGTGCATTGACAATAGTAACTTGTTGATGTATTTCTTTAGATAAAATGTAGAATTGCTTGAGCGTTAATACTCATGGTCTTGTTCTAGCAGTGGGTTTACAACTTGCTTAGTGACATCTCAAAGAATTAGTGCTACACATAGGTAAAGCTTTCTCCTTTAAATACTTGTTTCCAACCTAAGTATATTTGAAGAATTCTTTTCAAAGTTGAGTAATAAATGCCTTTCTGTTGATAAGAAATACCCAAATGCCAAAATAAAATTTTTCCATTAATGAGGGTATTTTCCACTTTTTTAATTTATTTAAAAACCACAGTTTCCTGAGAATTTTCCATAGCAAACATTGTGTCAGTTTTAAATAAGGAAAGCTGTGGTTTCCTTCATCCAGCCTAACCCTATGAAAGCATTGCTTGCAGGTATCACCACTTCCGAGAGATGGCAAAGCCCTGGGTCAGGCCTCACAGTGTCTGCTCCTTTTGTGTGTCCCTGTGACATTGTCTCAGATGAAGTTTATCGCATTCTGCTCTGGATTAGTCACTTGTGGAAATATTTATCCTTTTAAACTGGGGTCGCAACGTTTAGTCAGTGAATGTATAGAAGGAGTAGAGAGAGAAGGTGGGTGCTGCAGCGGATCCTTGGTGCTGAGTTCCTGCACTGCACACATGCAAGTATGAAAGATAGCAGCCAAGGGAATGAGCCTGTGCCTGCTGCTGCCGCTCACAAGCCGTTGGTTTGGATCTGGGTTTTGTTTTTTTTCTGAAAAGACTTAAAGTGGACTTTAATTTACAGTTAAGTCACAAATGATTTGTGAATTATGTATTAGACCAAACTCACAAAGCTAAGTTTGAGTTCCAGTTTGTCCCTACATATCTAAATTTAATTTTCTTGAAATCAAGTCTAGATTGTTGGTTTGTTTTGTAGGAAGAAAGTTCTTGGCCTATAGTCTTTTGTTAATATTGAATTCCAAAATTTAAGTGAAGCATTGTCTAAGAAAAATCTTTTTTTGTTGTTTTTTGGTTTTTCGAGACAGGGTTTCTCTGTGTAGCTATACAGCCTGTCCTGGAACTAGCTCTTGTAGACCAGGCTGGTCTCCAACTCTGCCTCCCAAGTGCTGGGATTAAAGGCGTGCGCCACCAACACCCAGCCTAAGAAAAATCTTAATAAATGTTTTAGAAGTTTGAGATGTTAATTTTGCTTTCTTGGCAATAAAAATTAAAGAATTGCTTGAAATGTTGTTAAATTTCCCTTTTTAGGAATAATCTGTCAAGACCCTATTTTTATCAAGTTGAACTTTAGTGGTCCTGTAGTGTGCGGTGAAAGGAAAGCTGGTGGCAGAGTCTATCTAAGCACTTAGAAGGGAGACTAGATTCAGGAAATGGAAATGACTGGAGGAGCCATGGGTATTTAAAGACCTCTCTTTCGACATGCTGTTGGAGATCAGCCTGATCCAGGAAAGGAGCTAGGGATAGGGTATGGAAGAGGTTGGCCCTGGAGAGTATGTAAAAAAGTAACATGTTTCATGAATGTCTTAATTTATAAACACAATATGTTTTGCAGAATTCTATGTTCCTATCCAGTCATCAAATATTTGTGAAGTGTTGGTAATGAACTAGTTACTGTGTTGTGTTCTGAGCATACACCAAGGATAGAAAACATTCAAAACATGGAGAGAACATTAAATGAAACTTCAAACATTACTGTCATCATAGCATAGCTTAACACTAATACAGTAATTGAGTCTTATTAACTTCATTTTTTTACACATTTAAACTTCTTGAAAGTAGAAGCTGTGATTCTTTTTTTCAAATTTATAACCCATGATATCTAGCAAAATTCTGAATTTTTATAGATTTAAATGGTAACATTGTTTTAATTATTCAAAATCAGCTATATTTTGATCTTTGTCTTTAGAGTAGATTACATAGGTAAGCTGTCTAGAGAGAATATTTGTAAATTCTGTGACCTAACTAATATATACAATAGATTGATAGATTTCAATTTAATCATTGCCAATAATGCCAAGTTAATTTTGATGTTATAAACTTATTGCTTTCAATTTGCAGCCAGATTCCACTGCAACTGAAAGAGCAATTGCCAGATTAGCAGTTCACCCTCTTCTGAAGAAAAAGATAGATGTGCTAAAAGGTATGAGTTCAATGACAAGTCAGAATGCTTAATGTATTTAGGTATATGACTTTGGATAAATGGTTTCATTTTTTCTAAATATTTAATGTATATAACTCTGGACATGTTTGCAAGTATGAAAGATGTTTGATATAAAAAATTAAATTTATTTTTTTTCTAAATTTTAACATGTATTATATATAAAAATTTTATAAAATATAAGACACAATCATGTTGGATCGTTGATGTTTTAAATATTTCTATAGCTCATACTGTATCACATAATTTTTATATATTTTTTATAAAATATATTTATGAATTAAGTGCTTTGTCAGAGATTAAATACCACTTATTTTTATGCTTGAAAACTAATTCAATGACATTAACACAAAAATTAGTGTTGTCGTTTTGTTTTCTGTGATATTTTTACTGTTCATAATTCAGAGACATGAAGAAAATAAATTCTTTTCAATTTACAATTTAAGAGGGATATCTCCTAGTGGGCCTTATGAGTTTGGCATTTGAGTAATGAATTCTTGTGAGCTCATACTCCTCTTACATACATACTGTAGATTCCAGTTGACCTCTTAAATGCTTCCACATAGCTAAAGCAGTACTGTGTGGGGACAGTGGCACTTTGTGTATGCCAGTGCTGAAACAAGTCTTACACTATCTTCCTTGCAGCTGCTGTGCAGGCCTTCAAAGATGCCAGGCAGAATGCTCCTGAGGCTGAGTCATCAAAGAATGCTTCAGAAGAGAGCCAGTGTAAGGACATTCTCTGTTCAAAAGATGATGCAAGCCAGTTACAGCATCCTGAGAGAACTGTTGTCAGCGAGCAGAGAGGAAAAGATGCCAAAGCAGTAGCCAAGAAAGCAGTACGTGATGCAAAAGAAAAAGTGGCCACGATAGAACATGGACCCAAAGCCGTGGCCACTCCATGTCCTCCAGGGATGCCTTCAGGAAAGGATGCTGTGGCTGCCTCTGCACACCAGAAGGCCCCTGCTGACTCAAAGCGGAATGCCTCAACTGGAACCACAAAGAACGAGAGTGAGAGCACCCTGGCTGAGAACAGTGGCAGTGAGGAAGAGGAGAGTGAGGAGGAAAAGGAGTACTTCGATGATAGCACTGAAGAAAGGTTCTACAAACAGTCTTCTGTGTCTGAGGATAGCGACAGTGGTGATGATTTCTTCCTCGGAAAAGTCCGACGTACACGAAAGAAGGAAGGGGGTGTTCGGTCCTCGGCTAAGGAACATAAGCCCCTCCCAAAGGTGTCACCCAAAACATACACACTTGATACCGATTGGGATGTAAGAAACGATAAGCACAAGGTGATTCCAGAAACGAGGAAGTTCGAATCCGTGTTTTTCCACTCTTTGTCTGGACCTAAAAGCTCCAGGAGGTAAGGGCATGTTTTTACGCAGAAATGATTTAGTTCATTTGTTTACTGTATGAAGTGGCTACATATCCTCACAGTATGACAGAAACTCCTCATGAGCCTGCTTTGTGTCTGCCATGCTGAGTCTTGGCCTGGTGCTCTCCCTGTCTTCATAATTAGCATGTGAAATGCACATACAGCAGTGACACTGCCCACTTCAGGAGAGAGGGTCTGTTACAGCCCAGTGACGTGTTATAAAGTTTCATTTTTAAAACAGCTTTAAAGCCTTGAGAGTAATTAAAATATTTGCCTACAACTTTAATAAAGCCTTGAGAGTAATTAAAATATTTACCTTTCTGACTCAGTCATGTCCAAAAGGTTTCTAGGTTTTTCTTGGTTCTGAACCAAAAATGTGGGTATTAATTTTCATTATGTGTAAATCATTCTCCCCTTGAGAAAATATTTGAAGTTCTTTATGTAGGCAGTGTCCAGGAGCAAGATAGCCAAAATGGATTATTTTCCACTGAACAGAAGTCCCTATGTGGGTGAAAAGGAGAAAGGTAGGGGTGTGGGTGTGGGTGGGTGAGTGTGTGTTTGTGTGGTCACATTGAAACTGAATGACTGTTTAGCTGAGTCCTGAATTATTTTATTTTATTGGCTGTTGGTGGAGTGAACAAGTGGATGCATCTTGAGAGTGAGCTTTATTTACACTCAATCATCAGATGATTTGTTTTGTCTTTTATCTCCTAATGTTTTGTTTTTCTTTATTCTAGGGATTCCAGAGAGCAGGCCCCAAAGAATAAAGCTCCAGGTGTGTACTAATTAATTACTGCTCAGTCTGAAAAGCAGTACTTTGCCACAATGAGAGGATGAAAACTGTCACCGCCTGATAGAATTACATTGCAGTGTCAGATCACTCGCAGCATCATTTTTATTGGTTCCTTTTGGCTTATTTTGTCTCCCCATGTTAACAGAGCTGCTTACTCTCGTGATGTTACTGTAAGAAAGATAGGCTGACTCGGTAAGGATAAACTCCAAAGTTAGCTCCTCATGTTAGTCTTTCACTTGAAGCTGTTTTCTCTTGGGCGTCAGCTTTAAATAGTGAGATACTTTGTCTTAAGTAAAATGAGATTCTCCTTTAGTGTTTGATATAAAGAGATGCAATCTGTCTTGTCCCATGTATTTGGTTGTAATTTTTGCTATGTCTTCCCAGATTTTCCAGAAAATGAACCTCCAATCAAGAGTCAGTTTACAAAGGGTGCACGAAGAGGGTTTGAGAGTGTGAAGCAGAAGGCTCATGCTCCTCTGCACCCTTCCTGGGAAGCGAGCAGGAGACGGAAAGAGCAGCAGTCCAAAATCACTGTGTTTCAGGGGAAGAAAATCACATTTGATGACTGATGTTCATTGTCTTCCTGAGTTTTCTATCAAAATTTTTGTTGTTTTTATTTTTAACTAGCCTATTTAAATAATTCTCTTTGAAAGAGTTGTAAAATATATTGTTTTTCTTTTCCTTTTTTTGTGTAAGTTTGGGGAATGTTTACATAATCTTTTAGAGATCTCTGAATTTGTTTTATAAGAGTGTTTGACTCATTATTATTTCTTGTATAAAATAATTTAGAGGTGACAGATGTTTAGATTATGAAATATATTTCACTAATTAAACTCTGCCTATTGCCTTGAAAATAAGGCAAAACAGGGCTAATGAAATGGTTCGCATCCTGTGCAAAGCCTCATGGCCTAAGTTTGACCCCCTGAGGTTCTTGTAATGGAAGGACAGAACTAATTCACAAAAGTTGTTCTCTGCACATGCACAGTATGGCACATGCATGTGTATACACCCACTCACACACAATAATGCATAAAATTTATAAGATATTTAAGATGGTGGTGAAAAATGAATCATGACTACTTAAAAATAGATCATCTTTGTTATGTTATTTTTTAAGCAAAACAAAAAGTATTTTCATTGTGCATATAGCTATAATATAAATTAAATATTAATTTTTCATAGTTACAGTTACGTGTGATCTTATCTTTGTAGTGTTTAAATAACTTGCTATGTATTGGAACCAGAAATTGGGTTCTATATTATATACCCTGCAATAAGTATTTCTGTTAAATGAATGGAGATACAGACTCCTAGTTTCTTCTCTCCACTTTGTGTATGTTAACAATGGGACAGATACAGGAAAGACATGCATAGTGTCTAGTTATTTTAGCCATACATTGGTTTTGGGGCACAGTACCGGTAATTGAACCTAGGATGTCATACATACTAGGTCTTCTGCATGTGCTGTCACTGAGGATCTTGCTGTGTGGCTCAGGCTAGCATTGGTTTTTACTTTCCCAAGTGCTGACAAGGCAGATGTGTTCCACCACACCTTGCATTGAAATGTTTGTAGAAGAGTCATCAATGGTTAACTTGAAGGACGAATTCTAGAAGAAGGTGGGATTGAAATGGCTGAGTAGAGGAACTATTACTTGGAGCTTCCTACTTTATACAGTGACTAAAGGAAAAGAGGATTTGTTTTTTTTTTGGGGGGGAGGAATGTCTTTAAGTATTTGCCCTTTTACTACTGTGGAAGACATGGAAGATCATTGGTTAGTTAAAGAATGCTGACTGAATTCCATGTTTCCTACATGTTGGTGCTGTTAGAAGAAGGTAAGGCCTTCTACTCAGTCTGTATGCAGGAACTACCACCAAATCCAGATTCTATTTTACGAGCTTAGGAAGATCAGTAGCTAGAAGAGTGGAATTCAGATTGTGGTGTAGGTGATTTTTTTTTTTCAGTCCGTACATCATTACATACACACACACACAAAAGAAAAATGTTCTTGTCTACCTCAGATTTACCCAAACTAAAGTTGGGAGTGCTCTTAACAGATTTGCAAGTCTGCCTAAATGTTACTCCAGCCAGAAGTCAGAGTTGGTCCACCTAAGAGTTAGAAACCAACTTTTACTTTTACTGCAACAGTTAGTTACATGGAGACTTTACAATGGCAGTGAACTTATCTTAGAACCTGGTTTACTCCTGCTTTGCTGCAATGATTACAGATAGATCAGCTGCTAGTGTAGGGTAGTTTCTGGTGACTTTGATCTTATTATCTGGAGATGTTTAGGTTATTACATGAAAGGTACTACAGCTATCAGACACAGTCTAGATAAACCGCTGAACTCTAGTAGTAAAGATTCTGCATTTTGATCCTAAAATGTTATGATTCTAAGGTTGAAAAACCCTGGTTTATGACTCTTACAATCCTTACTATAATGTTGTGATTAGGATCACAAACTACCTGGGCCTGTTTGAGCTTCTACACGTTCCATGAATTGAACTTCTACCAGATCCTTGAGGAATCCATCCCCAGATCTTAATGTGTCCTTCCTCTTCAATATTTAGCCTTACAAGTTCTACTGGCATACCTCCAACTGTTCAGTGGGGAAACATCCCTATATTTTGTAATATCTCAACCCGAAAGCAGTCTCAGTGTTAACTGACCCCTCTGCAGACAGCAGGCAGCTACTTAGTGCTTGTTTGCTTCTTTTCTCTACCCTGTAATCATGTGGTCTTAAAACTGAAAGCAAGTGTTCAAACTCCTGGAACCAACTTTCTCTGAACTCAGGAGTTAATCAGGCTTTCAGTAGTGTTTGTGTCAAAAACTACCAATTCTTGATAAAACAGTGATGGTTGGCACAGCTTGATTTGCCCATCCCATGCTATAAATCCATGGTAGTCTTGCAAACCAGCAGCCATTATCACAGTGAAGACCAGCTACGGGATATAAACAAGTTTGCACATCCACGGGGACATTCCTAAAAATTGCTTGACTATTTGGTTACTCACTGGAAGTCGCCCACTTGCCTTTATTTGGTGAGAGTGAGAGCTTGATAACACTTTCCCTTACGCTAGCTCTTCAGAAACACAGCAATTTGATATTAAAGCTGCCACGGGGAGTAGGCATCTGTTGGATACACGGTACGTTATCCCAAAAGCCTAGATGGAAACCTGAAGAAGTTAATGTCTGCTTGCTGGGGCTTTGGAAGTTTCTAGGATTCAGATAATGCACAAGCTCCGGCTGTGAGTGCCTGCTCAGGACCAAGCTGAAGTGCTGTCAACTCTCAACCAGGGGGAGAGCACAGCCACTAGATAGTGATGAAAGAATGTCTGGGCAGGCGCTCAACAAGTACTGCTTCAGGCATTTAAAGAAATATATCAAGTTAGCACAACACATAAAGCAGACTACAATGGCCTAACACATCAAAAGAACTCAACTTCACAAGAATAATTCAGAAACCATCACCGGCCTTAGACAGGCATAGGGGACTGACTTTATAAGTATTTTATTATTTAATGTGTCAAATTTTCAACAAATAAGATACGGACAAGGTGTGTCCGAGTGCATAAGGAAACAGGAAGCAGCAATAAATACAAATTGAGGAAGGGCAGATGTTGAACATAACCTCAAAAAGACCTCCAGTAAGCTAAATGAAATATGTTAAAACCTATAGGACACTTTAAGGAGACAAGAGAAAACATAGTGTAGCTTAAAAGTAAAGGTAATGAGTTAGAAATAAAGATGTGATGATGCACATGACCGTTGTAGCACTCAAGCCTGAAGTAGGATTGAAAATGAGGTTAAGCTAACTCAAGAAAGAAAATTCTGAAGTTAGCACAGTTACCAAGTTAAGTAGTTGAGAAGAGCTCCTATGTCAATTGAGGTTATGCAGTTTGAAGAACAGGAAGTAAAAGATTGAGGTGCTTGAAGATGGCTCAGAGGTTAAGGAAACTTGCTGTGTGATTATGAGGACCGGAAATCCCAGCACCCAAGAGAAGCTTGGTGTCCTGCCAAAGGCCCGTAACTCCAGCTCCAAGGTCCCTGCATGGGCACACACAGTCACATGCACACGTATATTTTTATACATATTAATAAAACAAACCAAGAATGGGATTTAACCGGAGTTCACAGTCATTTGTATTTCCCAAACACTAGGAAAACATTCACATCCATAGTGCAAGTGATAGCTATACAACTAAAATATCTAAACAGGTGATAATCACATGTGGCAAGATATTATTCAGCCATAAAGAAAAATGAGGTATTGTCTATAGCATGGGTGAACCGTGAGGACATACTAACTGAAAGAAACCTTGGATCAGTTGTCTGTCCCAGTATGTCACATTCTGCACTTTGGTGTAGTAGATAATACCCACCAAACAGCTCTGGGCTACTTGGAACTTATAGCCAGTCTACCCAACATTTGGTACCAGTTTTGCAATACATAGTTTATCCAGACTCCTAAGTTTTCAATATGCTTGAGTTATCTACAAAATAATCCATTTTCCTCATTGTGTCATCCCTTGGCCTGCTTAGTCAACACCAGGTCATAAGACAAAGTGCAAGAACATGAAAGAGCAGTTTGTCATGATATGTAGGGCTCTTCATCCATACAAAGTTTTGTGTATTTTGGAAAAATTATTACCAAGTCGATTTCATTGCCCATGTTAAAACAATTTCCTATCAACCAGTACAGTGCTTTCTGTAGAACTAGGTATCCATGAACAAACTGAGACGTGTTCAATTGAAATTCAATCTGGAGATTGTCTCTTCTCTCTCCTGTGTCATGCATGTCCAATGTAGGCTCATCTCCGCAAATGCAGGAGTGTATTTGATCTCCCCCTATTCTGATGGACCGTGGGACAAATGCTCCAGGGTTAGTCCACATTCAGCTGTAGCCATCTATCAAAAGTTGAACTGAGAGCCGCTAGAGCAGTGCTCAGCCTTCCTTATGCTGCCACCCTTTCATACAGAGGAGGAGAGGAGAGAGGGGAGAGGGAGAGGGAGAGAGAGAGTGCCCTGGTCACTAGGATTCAGATGAACTTCTCAGACTGACTGACATTTCATACTTGTGAGGTTATTATATGGAGTGTGTGTCCATGGCTCTACAGAGAGAGGATGCCTAGAGACCTGCTCCTGATGTCTCTTGAATATAAAGTCATTCCCCTTTTGTGCTAATTTTAGTCCATATCCTGTCATTGTGATGATGATGACGGTAAGTTACAACACATTCAATAGGTAAAAAACTTTTTCTGAGTCCTTTGAGTCTTTCTGGTGAAATATTGAGACTTGGGGTACACTTCAGGACTGAAATCTCCTGGGGAGCTGGCATAGGCATCATATTCATGCTGTGTGTCTTGTTTTTACTGTGAGTAATAAAAATTACTTGGTTCTGATCCAGCATCTCATTCCTCCACTCAGCCATGAAAATTCTCATGCCCTGTAAAGTTTATGATATCCCCAAATAACCCTGCTATTCCTCTAGTATTTTAATAGCTTCATGTTTAAATGTGTATTCCTAATCCATCTGGAATTTATTCCTCTGCATTCTGGCAGATTAGCAAACTACTTAATCAAACTAATTATTATAGTACTCAACTAATTTACAGTTCTTAGTTCATTCTGTGTGTGTGTGTGTGAGAGAGAGAGAGAGAGAGAGAGAGAGAGAGAGAGAGAGAGAGAGAGAGGTCATTTGTTTTTCTGTTTTTATTGGTTTTGTTTGGTTTGGTTTAGTTTGGTTTGGTTTTTTTGAGACTGGATCTCACCCTGTAATCCAAGCTATCCTCAAAAGCATAGCTATTCACCTGCCTCAACTTCCTTACTGCTAACTGGCATCTCTTGAATTAGGTTTAAGTCATGTAATTTAAGAATTACATATCATAAACAGAATGAGGAAGGAAATCATTGTCAATCACCTACAGTTCTTGCCCACAAAACTTCCTTGTTTTGTTTGATCCCACGGTTGGATGCTCCCTCCCCATTATTAAGATGAAGGAGCAACTGTCTTCTGAAAGAACTGTGAGGGGCTTTTCTCTGTATAAGTCACCCAGACTTGCGTGTTCAAATGCTATTGTGTTAAACTAAAGAGAAGTTTGATTAAAAGATAGTGCATGTAGCCTATTCTGATGCAGAATTTGGTGCTGGGGCGACTTCAAAATACATAGCACAGCCAGAATGAGATTTACTATTCAGGTGTGAAGAATGGGAGATTTGTGTTATGTGGCAATTATTAAAGAGATCATTTGTGATTACTTGGGCATTGGTCCTCATGCCTACCTTGTAGAGTATTTAATGAATGCTGTTTTTATGAATGAAATAGATTTTAAAAGAGACAGATGAGCTATAGTAACAATTTGCTAGTTAGCAGATAAAACAGTAGCAAAAAGGAAGGAAAACTCATTTTTTTTAGTTCCAAACAAAAAGTTAAATGAGACTTTCGGCTCCAGCATAGGCTTAAGGAAAGGTATATCATTACCTCCTAACTATGTCAGCCTTGAAATATGGAGGCAAAGGGTGGGGGGAGCAGCAGACTTGAGAGCTGCAATTGGGAAAGACTCTTTGGAGGATATGACTTGCATAGATAATCAACCACATATCTTTCTACTGAATTATTTGTTATGCCAGAAAGAGTGTAAGAGTCAACTTTAGCAGCTTTTGAATTACCTGTTATGAAAAGTATGTCTGTGTCACTGTTTAAGGAAGACGTATGTGACAAAAGATTGCGTAGTCCCCAGGGAAATGTACAGTCCTCATCATAGATTTCAGGTGTGACCTATGATGGCAATGAACAAAGAAGAATCACCCAGAGGATGATCGCAATAGTAGAAAGTAGTCCAAGAGGACTATGAAGTGCAACAAAGAGGATATTCTTTTCTAAAAGCAATTGTAGTCAAAGAATTGCCCTCAGAGCAGAGGACTTCAGAATGCCCATTCAAGGGCTACGATGATCTCAGATGTGAGCCTTCTCCATCTCCCTTATTATCTTTGCTAGATGGCAGTTCTTTGTTTTTAAAATACCTCTTTGTGGTCACTCTGGTATATTAGGGCTAATGGCAGTAGAGAGGTTTCTGTAAGTGATCTTTGAGCAAGTCTCACTGTACCTCAAGGAAACATCTCCAGAGCTGGTAGCATCACTCATAACTTACAGATCTCCTACTTAGAGTTAATGCAGTAACAGGGTGGGATTGACCCCCTCGAGGAAGGAAGGAGTCATTATATTTTAAGTGGGGTAGGATATTTAATAATAAGAGATAATATAGTAGACTATGAATGCATTGAATTTCTTCACCACATTTTGGCACCCGGTTGAATTGTATAGCTTCCTTGAAGATAGGCAAATGTTGACCATGGAATATAGGTAAAAATGATTATGTAAGTTTCATCTGTCTCACAGAACAGAGGAATTCTTCCCTGTATACATAAGATATTGCTATCATGGGCAATCTTGAAAGTAAAGTTGGTGATGTTATGTTTGCCAGAGTCTCTCAGTGGTGACATGAAAGAGGTCCTCCCAACCTTATCCAGCCTTATCCAGCTCCCTACAGAGTTGCATTCACATAAGCAAGTAAGAAATAAAGAAGTGGTAGGTAAGTTACTGGGAGTGTCTGCCACTGTGCTTATAGTCTAACACATGGTCAGTGTATAGTTAGTACTTTTTTCAAATGTGGATGTTGTTTAAATGCTATTGTTGAGTATTGTTCATTACTAATTTGAAGTATCATCACATAACATACATGGTAATTTTCCTAGTTGGTCTGTGTGTGTGTGTGTGTGTTTCTTCATCTCTTTTTTAATAAATTTTATTTGAATTAGAAACAATCTTAGTTTACATACCAATCCCAGTACCCTCTCCCTCCTATCCTCCCATGCCCTGCACCAATTCCCCCATCCCATCCCCCATCCACACCCCAGGGAGTGTGAGGCCTTGCATGAGGGATCATCAAAATCTGTCAAAAGTCATCTGGGGCAGGGCCTAGGCCCTCTCCTGTGTATCTAGGTTGAGAGTATCCCCCCATAGGAAATGGGCTCCCAAATCTGTTCATGCACTAGGGATACATCCTGGTTCCACTGCCAGAGGCCTCATAGACTGTCCAGTGCTCTTAGCTGACACCCACATTCAGGGGGCCTGGTTTGGTCATATGTTGGCCCCCCAGCTGTCAGATTGGGGTCCATGAGTTCCCACTTGCTCGGGTCAGCTGTTTCTGTGGGTTTTCCTAGCGTGGTCTTGACCCCTTTGTTTGTCACTCCTTCCTCTCTGAAACCGAATTCCGGGAGTTTGTGTCAGTGCTTAGCTGTGGATCTCTGCTTCTGCTTCCATCAGAAGGCTCTAGGATGGCATTTAAGGTAGTCATCTTTCTCATTATAGGGGAAGGGCATTTAAGGTAGCCTCTCCACTATTGCTTAGGGTCCTAGTTGGATTCATCCTTGTGGATCTCTGTACAATTCCCTATTTGTCCCATGAAAAGTACCCTGAGGTAATCACAGCTTTATGGTTTATTTAGAAAAGCCAGTATCCTGGCTTACCCATTATCTTACTCATTGATGTGGTGCAATGTCTGACAAACACCTTAAAGAAGGAAGGGCTTATTGTGGCTCCTGGACTGGTTGTGTAATCCATCATGGAGGAGGAGCCATGGAAGGAGTGTGAGGTGCTGATGGCTTTGCAGTCTGCAGACAGAATAAAGTGGTCCACAGCTGGCTCTTCTCTTTATCTCTTCCATAGTCGCAGCCATGGGCAGAGCTGCCCATATTCAGGTTACGATGTCCATTCTCATTTAAACCTCCCTGGAAATGCAGTCCTAGACACACTCTTATGTGTTCGTTCTCATAGTGGTTCTAAAACCTTTCAAGTTTGTGATGATAATTAAACTACCATACACATAAATATTTTTACATACACATTTTCTTAGGTAGTTGTATGCCTTTTATAAATAAATTTTAAAACCTACTTGTCAAGCCTTATTTTAAATATTATGCTGGTATATAACTCTTAGTTACTCTTATACATTATTAATAGTCTGGGGAGGAGTAACTGAATTCAAATTTGTTCTCTAATTAACTACATAGAAACTAAGCTTTCTTAGAAAAATTATAGAATTGAAGAACAAACAATATATGTGAAGACATGTTCAGTAGCTGAAGTATGATGTCATCCTGCAGAAATCAAGTAGCCTTATTCTGGACACTGGAATGTTGTTTGTCCTTGGAACATGTGTTTCTCTTCATGAGTAAACTTGTTTTGAAAGAAAGTCGTTCTCCATGTTGTTTTCAGAATAAAATTAAAAGGATGTTTTTCAGTGAAGACAGCCAAAACTTAGAGGGTCAATGAAGGGATGAGGGTTATTTGTGTTTATTTTTAAACCAAACATGGTATGAATATTTCACAGTGAATTTAGCTCCCTCTGTCATGGACGGAAGTTCACGGTCCTCACACATGCTAGCAAACAACCAACTTAGGTCATCTCCAAAGTGTGAGCTAAAGCTGATTATTTTCTTTTGTCTTTATTGTGTCATAGGTACCTCCTGTGGCAAAGGAAAGGTGCTCAAGTCCTGTCTTGGAGTTTCTATTGCTATGACAAAACACCATGACCAAAAATAAGTTGGGGTTGGGGTGTAGTCTATTTCATCTTACAGCTAGAAATCATCCAGAGAAGCCAGGGAGGGAGTTCAAGGCAAGAACCTGCAGCTAGGAATTGAAGCAAAAGCAATGGAGGAGCACTGCTTGCTGGCTTGTACCCCATGGCTTTTTTCCCTCCAATATCTTTTCTTTAATTTAAATTAGAAACATGAATGCTTCACATGTCAATCCCAGCTCCTTCCACCCCTCCTTCCTGGCCCCTCCACCAGCCTCTCCAGCCCTCCAACCAATCCCCACATCATTCTCCAGGGAGGGTGAAGCCCTCCTTGGGGGGATCTCCAGAGTCTCATTTCATTCATGGCAGGACTGAGAGGGCATCCCTCCATGTGGAATGGGCTCCCAGAGTTCATTCGTATGCCATGGTAAACACTGATCTACTACCCATGGCTCCAGATATTGCCAAGGTCTCCTCACTGACACTACATTCAGAGGGTCTGGATCAGTCCCCTGCTGGTCTCTCAGCCATCAGTCTGGGGTCCAAGAGCTCCCCCTTGTTCAGGTCAGCTGTCTCTGTGGGTTTCACCAGCCCAGTCTTGACCCCTTTGTTCATCACTCCTCCCTCTCTGTCACTGGGTTCCAGGAGTTCAGTTCAGTGTTTAGCTGTGGGTGTCTGCTTCTGCTTCCATCAGCCACTGGGTGAAGGTTCTAGGATGGCATATAAGACAGCCCTCAGTCTCATTATCAGGGAGGGGCTATTAACTATTGCGTAGTTTGCCAGTTGATGTCATCCTTATAGATCTCTGGAAATCTCACTAGTATCAGCTCTCTCCTCAAACCTATAATGACTCCCTCTATTATGGTATCTGTCATCCTGCTCTCCTCTATTCTTCCCCCTACTCTACCCCCATAGCTTTCTTATAGTCCTGTTCAGTGACCTGGGCCCTCCCTCATCATAACCAATCATGAAAATACACTATAGGCTTGCCCACGGGCCAATCTAGTGAGGTCAAGCTGACAAGAAACTAGCTAGCACAAGCCTGTCGACTTTTAAAATCTGAAGCAATGTAATCCCAAAATCAATAAGTCTAGAACTTACTTTCTTCAGTGCTGGAGCTACACTACAGTCTACATTTGAGAGCTATGGTGCCCTCAGGCTTGCATAGCTGTTAATTAACTATTCCTATGTTGCTTACCACCTGCTTATATAAGAATTTCCAGCACCTTCCTCCAGAGCAGCAATTTTGTGATACAAGAAATATGATTTCTTTTTTTACTATATCCCACCTTTGAAGAGAGTTTGGTATATGATGCCTACTCAGATACTTGCTTTTTTTGTTTTGTTTTGTTTTGACAAGTGTTTTCATTCTATCAGTTGGGATAGAATTAGGAGCTATTAAAATAATCCACTAACAGAGAAGGTGGATTGGATCTAGATATCTGCAGTGGGAAATAAAAAATAAGAGAAAGTGATGACATGAGGGATTACGGGGAGAAGTTAGTTAATCCTGTAGGGAACTCAGTAGAATAACAGAAGGAAGGCAGCACGATGGCTGACCCACATACGGAAACCATTTGACGTTTGCTGTCAATAAAATGGAAGCAGTGAGGGTGACCATTTGTTCTCATTTTTGTAAGCGTGTGGTTTTAGTTATTTATTTTGTGTTCTTGATCCTTCCTGTTGTTAGTCAGTCTGTAGGAGTTTCTTTGTGGTGAAAGAATTAACCCTTTGCTTACCATGAATTATTGTTGAGTCTCCCAGGTTTTTTTTCACAAAAATTATTTTGTTAAGTTATGAATGAGTTTCATATTTTGTTTTGAACTGGTTGCTGTGGATGTACACAGAAGCTATGAACTTCTGTAGAATGGATAGTTTTCTCAACCACCTTACACAGCTCTCAGTTTTTAATATTTACTCAGCTATTTCTATTATTTTTTTAAGATTAAGAATTAGCTCATCTAAAATATTAGTAATCTTACAAGATCCTTTCAAATTTTAAAAATTCTTTCCATTGCCTGATCCAAGTTTTAATGAACATAATTATCTGTAAAGATATATAATTTTTAAGATTTTGTAGAAAACCTGAAGAAATACCTAATTTTATTTACATTTGGACCGCTCTCAATATTTTCCCTATTATGTTTAGACTTTATATAAAATCAATTTTTGTTTTTCTTAAAATACAACCACTTCATTAATTGTATATATTTTCTCATATAAATGTAGGAAATGAAATTTTTAAATTACCTATACAATTTCTTAATATATTTTTATTTGTTTTCAAACACAATTTTTGTACTTGTTGCCTTTAAAAGAGTTTTTCATACAATATATTTTCCTCATCATCTTTCCCCTTCCTCAACTCCCTGAGGCCCTCCCCATCTCACTACCTACTCAACTTCATGTTCTTTCTCTCAAAAAATCAAAACAAGCCAACTAACAAACAAACAAACAAAACACCCAAACAAAATAAAAGACACACAAAATACATGGAGTTCATTTTATGGAGGCCAACTTCTCCTGGTCCTAAGGCATGCTCTGGAGTGTGGTTGATATGCCCACTGGAGAAAGCTGATTTGCCCTTTCCCAGCACATATCAATTTCAAATATCTTCTTGGTTAGGGGTGGAACTTTGTGTCCACCTCCCCTTCTCAGTGCTGGGATTTCGTTTGGTTTGATCCAGTATAGGTCTCCCACATGCTGTCAGCAATCTCTGTGCATTTACACGTGCATCAGCTCTGCTGTGTCTGGAAGATGCTGTTTCCTAGGAGTCATCCATCGTCTATGGCTCTTGCAATTTTCCAGCCTTCTCTTCTGAATAGATCCTTGAGCTTTGAAGGGAGGGATATGATGCAGACATTCGATTTAAAGCTAAGTAATCCAAAGTCTCTTACTCTTTGGACACTGTTCTGGGAGGAGTCTCTATTTTACCGTAAGAAACAGCTTCTCAGGTTGAAGGTTAAGTGATGCTCTTATCCAAGAGTACAGCAATGTGTCATTAGGAGTCCTTTTATTGCTATGTTCCTTTAGCAGATCAATAATAGTAGCTTTCCTCCATGCCTATGGCCCATCTTGTCTCAAGTTATTTGTCACATTAGCAGTGTACTTGATTCTTATTTTTCATCTATATCCTTACATTTTTTAGATTAGTTATTCAATAGTTTTCTTAAGCGATAAATTAATATTAAAGATATTCATTTATTTGTAGACCCTTTTACTCATATCCTATAAGTTGTTATTCATTGTGATTTCTAAACTAGTAATTCTTTCACTACATCGTTCTTTCATGGTTATTTTATGTCTTTTTTATATTCTCTTGCTTCTACATCATTATTGCTTGTGGAAATGAGTCTTTAAGTTTTAAAATATATATTATCTTAAAAGTCCAGATTCAACTCAATAAGTCTACACACCTACCCACCAATGCATTTGCCTCAGAAATCTCTCACCTCATTTTCTCCTGTGTGCATTTGTGTCAATATTTTTTTAAAATGTATCTGCAAATTGGACTTTATCATTATTGCTTTATACAGTTGGTATTACTATAGACTTATGTAATTGTTAAATTTCCATTCATTTTTCTTTGTCTCCAGCCTTTATTCTATAGTTTCCTATTGCTCAGACTTTAAACATAGTGATGATAATTAAGTCCTTTTATTTTGACCTCTCAGAGTACTGCCTATATTTTAATGCCACTCACACACGATACTCTTATCTATCACTATAAAAATGCCTCCATGCCCTAATTTTCTTTCTTTCCATTGAGAAATAGTCCATCAATCACATTGTCATTCTTTCTACTAGGATCTTTTACATCTGCAAGTGATTCTTTCATAACATTAAATAATTTTTCTCTCATAATATTAAGCAGTTTTGCTACTTAAGAGACTATCTAACTGTGACTTTACATGCTACACTAATACTCAATTGCTTTAGAATAAAGAGCACCAGACCTTCTGTGAGATGAGATTGTAAGCATTCTAGTCATTTCAAGACAGAAACTCCTTGATGCTGTACTTCAGCACAAAAGTTGCTAGAGGTAATATGTAGAGGTGTGAGTGTGATTAGTTTCTGTAACCTTGACCGAAGCAGGGAAAGGCCTGATTTTGTCTTTAGCTCGTGTTTACCAAGGTCTTCTATAGACATTATCTCCTTATTGCCTTTGCTAAATAATGATGAAATTAATACAGTTTTTCTTCCTCGTCAATCCCTTTCCTCCATAACAAATATCTATCAGTACTATTCTCCTTGAATTTTTGTCTTGATATTGATTAATCTAAGTATCAGTACTATTGCTGTGATGAAACACATGACTGAAAGCAAGCTGGGGAGTAAAGGGTTTATTCAGCTTATTGCTGTCAGTCTTTGAAAAATGTCAGGGCAACAACTCAAACAAGGCAAGGACCTGGAGCTGGGTGCTGATGCAGACGCCATGGAGGAGTGTTGCTTACTGGCTTGCTCATCATGCTTGCTCAGATTGCTTTCTTATAGAACTCAGGACCACCAGTCAAGTGTTGGCACTACACATAGTGGGCTGAACCAAAAATCCCTTACAGCAGATCTTATTTTCGCAATTGAGGTTCCCTCCTTTGAGATAACTCTAGTTTTTGCTAAGTTGACCTAAAAATAGCCAACACAGGGTTTGGAGAGATGGCACAATGGTTAAGAGAACTGACTGTTCTTCCAGAGGACCTGGGTTCAATTCCTAGCACTCACATGGCAGCTAGCAACTGTCTATAACTCCAAGATCTCACACCCTCACACAGACATATATGCAGGCAAAACACCAATGTACATAAAATGAAAATGGGTAAATTTTTAAAGTAGCCGACACAATCATTATACATATGTGCCTTGAATTATACATTTGACTCCAAGTATAAACTATAAAGAAATAGCAAAATCAACTTTTCCTACCTTTCGTGTGACATTTCAATATTATGCAGGCTTATAGACTTTATATTCTGTTCTGTCATCCTAGTCTTTGGGAACCAAGTGACTTACTGAAGGAGATATATGGGTAAGTGATAAAGTTAAGATGTATCTTTAGCTAGCCTGTGTTACTAACAACCATATTTTGCTATCATTGTCTTAGTTTGTTCAAGTTACTATGACAAAATATGTCATACAGTATAGAAATAATGACACAGCACTGGAAAACTAACTGGGAACTACAAAGTCAAGATGCACAGAAGATTCAAAGTCTGGGGGACAAGGGTGTGCAATTTACTGAAAACTGTGCTTCCTCGTTAAGTCTTTACGTGGTGAGAGAGACAGATACAATCTACCTCCGTTCTCCCTTAAAGGGCACTAATACCATTGTAGGAGTTCTGCCCAATTATCTAATCACATCCCCATACCCTCACCTCTTGATCAGTATTGGAAGCTAGGATTGCAACATATGAATGGATGAGAGGAGCTGGGGCTGAACATTTAGACTGCAGTAGTTGTGCTTTTCCAAATCCATAATAATTTCCACAAAATAGATTAACAAAGATTGTGAGAAGAGTCAAATCATTTAGTGATATCCATAATGTTGATGAAGATCCACCAGAGAAGACTGCTATGACACAGATTTAAGCCAATCGAAAGTCTTTATTAGCCAGCTGGTAACCACACTGGGTGTTTGGGATCCCAGTGTAGCTCAGAGACTTTCTCAAGGTGAGCTTTTAAGCACAAAAATCATATCCTGGTTGACATACTTCAGTTAGCAGGAAGTGGAGGTACAGAGTAAAAACAACAAGGTTAGCACATTTAGAGACTTTCCCAGAGCTGTGAGCTTTGGTAGGTTAGATCTTTGGTTTTGTTTTGGCAGGTAATGCTGTCTCCATACTGAATTTTATGGCCCAAATGGTACTTCCATCATGGAGTCAGTTCTGCTAAGGTCTGGAGGCCTACTAAGTTTTGGGGCCTATTACAATAAGAAAACGTCAACCAGTCACAAAAAGAGAAACATGGCATATACTCTTTAATATATGGTTTTTAGACATAGATCTGGGGAGTGCCAGCCTACAATCCCATGGCCAGAGAGTCTGGGAAACAAAACCTTCATTCAGTGGCTGATGGAAAGGCAGACTCCCACGGCTAAGCCCTGAGCTGAACTCAAGAAATCCAGTGACAGAGAGAGAGGACTGATGACCAAAGGCATTAAGACTGGGCCGGTTTAACCCCAGAAACAGCTGACCTGACAAGGGTTAGCTCTTGAATCCCAGACTGATGCCTGGGAATCCAGCATGGGACTGATCAAGACCCCCTGAATGTGGGTGTCAGTGAGGAGGCCTAGGTAATCTATTGAGCCTTGGGCAGTAGATCAGTATTTATCCTGAGTATACACATGGACTTTGGACTCCCATCCAACAATGAGAGATGCACTCTCACCCTGAACTCTTGGGGGAGGGTCTAGGCCCTGCCCTGGATGAAATGGCAGACTATGGACACCCCCATGGAGGGCCTCACCCTCACTGGGGAAATGAGGGGATATGGGGGAGGAGTTGGTGGGAGGGCACTGGAGGAGGGGAGGGAAACAGAGAGGGACCTGGAATTGACATGTGAAGCAACCTTGTTTCTGATTTAAATTTAAATTAAAAATAATATATATATATATAAATAAAACATCAAATACAGAAAATGGCATTCTTTACAGACACACTAGTTCGGCATTACCAAGAGGCTATTTTAGAAAAATTAATTGAAAATGATCAGAAAGTTCAAGTCAGTACAATTAGAAAGAGGAGAATAGGGTAGTGATAGAAAGCTAGGAAGGAGGAAATAAAATTAACATAAAGTCTGCCATACTTCTTGCTGGTAGGGGGATTTGCAGTGATTTAGTTCCAATTTAGTTAAGTTAAGGCCATGATTTATGTCTGTTATCATAAAAGCTGCCCTTATTCCTTTTACCTACTTCAGGACTGTTGCATGACAGGCTACCCACAGGTGAAAAGTGTGAGAACCTTCAAATCTGCATCTAGTCTCTCTCTCTCTCTCTCTCTCTCTCTCTCTCTCTCTCTCTCTCTCTCTCTCTCTCTCTCTCTCTCTCTCTCTCTCTCTCTCTCTCTCTCTCTCTCTCTCTCTCTCTCTCTCCCTTTCTCCCTTTCTCTCCCGCATTCACTCTCCCTCCATCCCTTCCTTTCTCTTTCTATCTCTACTTCTTTCTCTTGGTTTTTCTTTCCTCTTTCCTTCTCTTCATGTTCCCCTCTGTTTCTCTTTTCCCTTCCTTGAAATTTCTATTTGTCCTTTTGAAGGTAATAAAGGAAAAAGAAAAAAAAGTGTCCAAAGTATAATTACAAGAACTTTTGTGGCTATTTAAGAACAAGAATTTGTTTTCTGATATTTCTTCTTCTTTTATGTATTTCTTTCTAAAATTTGTTTTGATTTTGATTTATGTGTACTATATGTCACGTGTACTGTATATACTACATGACTATATATACCACATGTGTGTGGGTGCCTATGGAGCCAGAAGAGGGTTCAGATATACTTGAGCTGAAGCCACTGGAAGCTGTGAGCCAGCTAATATGGGTGCTAGGAATAGAGCTGTGATCCTCTGGAAGACCAGGAATGCCCTGAGCCATCTCTCCAGCCTCTGAATCTGTACTATTAAATGAATATCATTTGATGGTGGAAAATGATGACTTAAGCATAAAAATAGAGAAAATGATGTGAAATACCTAGGAAAAAAACAAGTACTAATACATACCCTGACATTATTGCAAACAGAATTCTACATAGAATACTAACTGTTAATTCTTGAGAAACTCAGTTGTCTGCTCTTTAATCGTTTTTTAACCTCTATTAATCTCTGTGTGTCTCCAGGCAGACTTAATGCCCAGCACAAAATGGGCTCCAGTCTTTGTGTGTGTGCTTTTTATTTATTTATTTTTTGGTGTTTTATTTCTTTTTGGTCTTCTTATTTTGTAGTTTAGGTTTATCTGTTTTGGTATTCCATTTTGGTGTTTTAGGTTTTTGGTGGGGTTTTTTGTGGCGGTTTTGCTGTGTTTTGTTATTGTTCTTCTTTCAGTTTCTTTTTTCTTTTTCTTTCTTTTTGAGAGAGAGAGAGAGAGAGAGAGAGAGAGAGAGAGAGAGAGAGAGAGAGAGAGAGAGAGCAAAAGAGACCATAAAGTTGAGCAGAGAGGATCTGGGAGAGGGTTAAGAATAGGGTCAAAATATATTGCATGAGAATAATTAACAAAATAAATTTTCTTAATTCTACATGGGGATGCATCTATATATTTTCCCAAAGGAAGATTAAATTTTTAATTTATTTTTAAAACCAGAAAAACAAGGTATTAGGCAAGAAACCAGCTATAAGTCTAGGAAAAGTCATGTACATGGGGATGTGTACAAAAGAAACAAGCTCTTAGAGACAGGCAGGGGGGAGAGAGAGACAGAAATAGAGACAGGGAGATGGGGGTGGTCCTCTAAGAGGCAGGGGAGGTACCTCCTGGGGAGGTAGCAGCTCCAAGGGAAGTAGTGACTTGTCTACTTTGGGTGATGGAGTGCATGAGTGAAAACCCAGTGAATGGTGGGTGTGGTTAGATGAAAGGCCTTGGATGGTATTCAAGGTTCTTGAAAACTGGTTCACAAGAAACTGAGAAACCAAATTTAAGATAAAAGGTTTGAGGAGGAAGAATGCTATGTAAAACATGTAAGACAGCCATCTTGCCAAGTGTCCTCAGCCTTCCTGTCTTTCCAGTAGCCAACCTTTCTTAAAATGTTCTAGGTCAAAATTTTCCCATGATACTTCAGATCAACAGATCATTTGTGGAAGGTTAAAATTACACTTGACTGTCATGGGGGAAAAATACACATACACAGGACAAAAACAGCTCCAAAAACAATGTTTTTGCTTTTCTTAGGAAGAAACACAGCACCTTGAAAGTCTTTTATGAGTTTCCAAGACACTCTCAAATTACTAAAAGGGAAAAGTAGTTTATTATCAGGTTTACATTTTAAATATTGTTTAATGAATTACACTAATCAAAGAAATAAAAGTTCTGTTCATATTAAAAAAGCAAATATGCCATTATGAAACACTTTTAGCACTTTAAAACAACACTAATTATGATAACGAATATAACAGTAGTCACTAATAACTAGCAAAAGGAGTAGCTGAAAATCTGATGTGGAATTTTATAACTGAAGGATCAGACTTACTTCAGCAGACCCACTAATCCTGCCGTTCTTCTAGCTTCTTTTGTGTTTGAAATACTCACACAGAAAGTAATGCAAGCTACTGCTGGGAAATATGCAACTTTTATCTTTCCGAGATGTCACAATAAAACACTACTGGACCTTTGTTGAGTCTCATTCAAGGCAAATATATTAAGCATTTTCAAGGTATGAACCATTAGAGCTTTGCTATCTTTAATCTTCAAATGTCATTTTGTGAGTAGATCAAATTTAAAGTAGAATCTATAAAGGAAGCCCCATAATTCGTGTCTCAGTCATTAGAAGGCAGCAGTTATTTACATAGATCTTGTCTACTGGTTAAATCTCTCTGCTAACACTCCATAAGTCTTTGTTTTTAAATTTGATTATTACATGCACTCAAGTGCAGGAGACACATGGGTCCTTGTGTTCATAGATAAGCAATAGGGGCCCCTGGAATGTTAAGCACACAGGGTTGTCTCTTCAAAGGGAGAGATGCATAACCTACTTTCCACCTGGAAGGCTGGGAATGGATGTGGCTAACAGCCTGGTGATCTTTGTGCTATCTATGCAGCCAGGCCACACTGGCTCTCCCAGACCCTCATCTTGAACTTGATTGTCTCAGTCAATCTATAGAGCCATCTTCCCCCAGACCCTTATCAGGGGCTTGTTTATCTTGAGCCTGTTTCCAAAGTTAATTTATAAAACCTATCTTTATGGAAGATGCCACTTGTGCTTTACAAGAGTTTTGACGTAGTCATGCCTTAAGATTCATTGTGCACATGGGATTGAGTTAATTGTCACCAAAAAGGATTTTTTCTAAGTTGTACTGAGCTTAAATATGCCTAAAATAAGGAACCTGATATCAGAGTTTGAACCAGTACTGGCTACTGAATTGTGTTGAACAGAACTGCCTTCTTATCTCTCACAGATCAAGATTCTGCTGACTCTGTGGTGGTCCCAGAGAGCCCCCCCACTCAAGTATAATTAATGCACAAGAACATTTAAGTTTCTTGAAATCTATTACCTTGTTGCTCTCACTTCCTTAGTTACATTAGATAGTATTATTACTTAAATAAATATGTGTAGTATCCAGGCTTTCTATAAATTAACTAGTATGCTTCTTTATTCAGCAAATAATTCTGAGTTTTCTTCTGATGTGCCCTGTTCCAAGATAATTCACACACACACACACACACACACACACACACACACACACACACACACATTCTTCTGCAAAGACTACTTAGGTTCCTAACTGAGGTTTATGAGCGTAGCAAAATATTTTGAATCTTGGGTCTAGTTAACCCACTAGATGTATACTAACTGTCATATATTTATTTTGTGTTGTCTTTGGAACCTGAGCAGTGACTTAACCTTTTGGAACCTTGAAGTAATCAGGAAAACAAAATAAAAAATAATTTCCTCTGCATGGTTGCAAGAAGAAAATAATACAGTGAATAAAACTCTGTATACACTGTGGTAAAGACTCTTGGGTATTTAATATTTACTGTATATCTGATCTGTCATGCAGGCACCACACTTCCTCAGAATATTGGGCTTTGCTGTCTTATGTGAGATTTCATCTGACAAAAGCAGGCTTCTATAAGTAGTATACTAAAAGAGCATATTCCTTAGTATTTTTGGAATTACCTCTCAACAGTGGTATGTAATTCAATGAAGCGACGGTGAGGCACTTAGGCGGAATGGCTACTCCAGTGAAGCAAGAGTTATTTGTTGACCACAAGCATCTAAAGTGATTTCATCAGAGCCAAGACCAAGCTATGGATTTTGAGTGAAGATCCAGAATGTTCTTATGGGACAAATCTAAATCTTGGATTTTCTTTTTAAAGCAAATTCATTTGACAGGAGTGCTTGAGTTCAAGCACCCCCACTGGATAGTAGCTGCCAAGACATTGAGAAAGAGGGTCCCACGGGATTTCCGGGAGCTTCATTGTGCAACTCCATATGTGAGGAGAGAGAAAAGGAGAATGTGTACTTTTTCCATGCCCCCTTAGAAGTATTTCTCTGAAGAAAGCATGAGGGAGTTGGAGGGAATAAGAGCATGTGGGTCTAGCTGCTGGTAAGCCAAACTGCCTGTGGACTAAAAAACATGTCTGGCCAGCTTGGGCCCTTAGCTAGTTTGCTGTCCTTTGGAGAGAGCAAGCTGCCTAAACTGGTTAAGAAACCATACCATCTGTGCTTTGTATTTATCCTTATGTCCACCAACCCCACTCCCTAGCTGCGGGCTGCAAGGATTGTTTGATGCAGCTGCTAAATCTCTTGGACTTGGTTTCAAAAACATTCAGCATACATTGTAAACTACCTTCCTCACCTCAGAACCAGCCATGAGTAAGAGTCCCTGCACCTAAATTTTAAAGGAATGTTAAGACTACCACAGAGAGCAATGGGGGGATGGGGTGATATGGCTGACTACTTGCTTCTCCCACTCAAGCTTATTGTTACCCCGAAATCTTATCAAAACACAGCCATCTTTTGATCTTCTCCAAATGTCCCTTTTCTTCCTTAGGATACAACTGGACTACAGCCCTTCCACAGGATCTATGACTAGGTTGAATGCATTGTAATTAGAAGGAAAGAGTAAGACATAGACCAAAGCATCCCTTCAGATGTGCCATGGAAAAGAGATGGCGGAGGGGGTCACTGGGTCAGCAATCTATCAGAGCAAAATGCTTAAGAAAATCACTTCCTCCTCCATCTTCTTTCTCTTTTCTTTGATTGACCCTCTTTTTTGGAACTCCAGTGTGAGTAGTTGCATGAGAAGGAACTGAGATCTTCTCCAATGTGTAAGGCAGACTTCCTTCCTGAGATGCTCTAGTAATTATCAGTCACACATGAAAGTTGAAACGGGAATAACCACACTGTCAAGACCTGCCAGTAAGAGAGCTTAATGGAGAAGAGGAAAGGAAGCTGCATGGATTACACCATATCTGAGATCCCAGAACAAAACCCCATCTTATTGAGCAGATTGGAGGAAAGGTTTTGAGCTGGGGGTTATAAACTGCGGGTTTTATTGATCTTTTTGCTAAACATAGTCAAAGTGGCTTGCTGGTATCCAAGAATCTTCTGGGTGACCATTGTCCTCTCCCCCACTTTCTCTAACAGTCATGTAATTTGAGGGGCAGGACATCTCGCTCCTATTTCACCCTACCTTCTTTGCTTTACCAGTTACAACAGCTTGATAACTTGACTCTGTACGGGCCAGTCACGGAAGCCACACACTGTGTCAGCAGTCTCCATGAGACAGACCGGTTCTACTAAATGTCTTCCCTGGACAGTTGGAGCTGAAGCCACAGATGATTGAATTTTCTTTAGGGCTAACAAACTGGGTGGTAAAGACCAAGACTTTCAGGCACCAAGATTGTGTGGTTCCATTTTTTAATTGATATTTATATATGTACAATATATATATATATGTGTGTGTGTGTGTGTATACTATACAAATACAACTTGTTTACTGCATTTGGTATTACTTGTATGCACATGATTTCAGGGCTAACTAATTGATATTGGATAACCAATTAGGGGATTCACTCCTGAGGAAGACAATTCTCCCATTCTCAAAATTCATTGGTTGCCTACCTTTTACTAAGGTTGGAACCCCATAAAATTTCCCCATTTCCATGTTATCATGTCTATTGGTGTTATATTTGTCTGGGTCGTGTCTAGGCAACCATATTGTTGAGGTATAATGAATGAAGCTTCCAGCTAGGGCTGGATACCCCATGATCACTTATTCTCTCCATTTTGATCGGTTGTGGTTTTCTATAATAGCCTCCCCTTGCAAAGAGAAGTATCTTTGATGAGAGGAGACAACTATCCTCATCTAAGTGTTTAGAATGCAGTTAGGAATTATGCTGTTTTAGTAAAGTGACAATTGTAGGTTCACCTCTATGACTTGTGACATAAATTGTCTTGGGTCATTGCTTGTTTCTGGTACCAGGCATGATTTACCTCCTAATTCCAATTAGATAGCTGTTGGGCACCACCAAGATATGAGTATTACTATTGTACCTTTAGGGATATCTTGCCATGTTAGTTTTGTTGTGGGTCATAGGCTCACAACTGGGTAGGACTATTATTTGTTTCTCACCATGGGAAGCTTGCATAGCACCTTCCAGTATTAAAATAAAGGTTCCTTGAACATAAACACCACAATCAACAGTCTTTTAAAGTGCCTAAGGAACAAATATCACATATAATGTGAGTGTGCTGGAGGAATGCATGATTTGTGCCTTTGACAGGAAGAAACAGGAATGCATGACATTTCACCATGCTACTTAGAATGGTGTATAATTTAAAGCATATGAATGGTTTATCTATGGAATTTCCCATTTAATATTTTTGGACCATAAGTGACCACAAGTAACTGAAGCCACAGAAAGTAAAACTATGGATATACTACGCACACCCTTTCTTCCCAGGCATTCACTCTAACCTTTCTTTGCCCTGCCTCCTGTAATGACTACTAACATTTAGTTGGAATTCACTGAAAACTGCACAATGGGGTACAGTGGAAAATAATGAATGTACAAAATGAAAGATCCATGAAGAAAAGGATTAGTTCCCTATGTGTGCTATACACCGCTAAGATTTGAAGATAAAAAATTTAATAAGGGGTACCAAAGTAGTCAAGTCATCTGATAAATAGGTACAATTCCTATTTCTTAAGAAGAAAGCTAGTTTAAACTAGTGTAGCCCTTCCCATTGAAGAGGTCCTACTTACGTATACAATTTAAGGATACAAAACAAATTGCAAATCGATAAGCTTCAGGTGTTGATAGCACCATACATTTGTTCACAGATGATTTTATATGTGCAATTGTAATTATTTACCATTAACACTTCCAACCATCTTCTAAGCAAAAACAGTTTGGTGAGTTAAGTGTTATAAAATGTAAAACAAAAAATAATCCAATTTGAGAAATGGCAATAGGGATGAAGTGGTGTCTTTGCTGCAGAACTTTGCAGAATTTCCCATAGAGTAATACATACTAAAACATCCACTGGAAAGAGAACATTTTCCAGGTTCGGTTTGTTAAGAAATTCTTTTTAGTTTGGTATCTTGTGAAACTGGAATTTCCATACTTGCATGCTTTGCATTCCCCCACTCAACCAAATTCAGATGGAAAATATTTGGAAAATAAATGAGTCTGTACTGAATTTGGACAACTTAGTTTTCTTGTCATGATTTCCTAACTAGTGCATTGTAACTATGATTTACATAGCATAGCGTTCACACTGTATTATGTGTTAGTGGCATGCCTGAGGGTACATGTACTTTGTTCCAGACCACTACAATAGAGCAAGTACCACAATAAGTCAAGTGTCTTGGTTTCTGAATGCATGTAAAACTATCTTATATAAGCTTTAGTCTATAAAATATTCATTATGTCTAAAGTACACATAACTTTAAAATATTTTGTTGCAAAAAATTCTAAAAATTATTTTAACCTTTAGTGGACTGGAAATACTTTTCCTACTGGAAGGTCCATGTTGATAGTTGCTAACTGATCATGGTGGAGATTGCTGAAGATGAAGTTGATTGTAGAAATTTCTTAAAATAAGACAGAAGTGACATTTTCTATATTGCTTACTCAGGTTAATGAGTGATTTCTCTGTAACAGGCAATGCTTTTTCACAGCATCTTACCTACTCTATAACCATTCACAAAATTGGATTATATCTGCTGTACTTTATCAACCGAATTTATTCTTTGTGGCCATTTCAACAATGCCCACAGCATCGTCACTAGCAGTAATTATTACCCCAAGAATGAGCCTACCTTCCATGATCATCCGTCCTCCTCATCTGTTAATGTCTCATAACAAAATGCTGCAATGTAGTTGCATCTACAAGTCCCTCTTCTAAGTCTGGTTCTCACTATTTCCACATCTGTAGTTATCTTTTTCACCAAAGCTTGAGCTCCTGGGAATCACCCATGAAGACTGTAATAAACTTCTTCCAAAACCCAGCTGAGGTTATGTTGACCTCCTATATCCTTAGGTTGTGGTTACTTTGACATCCTCCTCATAATGTCCTTAATGGCATCCAGGATGGTGAAATTTCTTCAGAAGGTTTTTATTTTGTACAGATGATTCAATATTTATAGCAGCAACAGGTTTAGAAATGTTGCTTAAATAAAGAATCTTAAAAGCTAAAATTTCCCCTCGATCTATGTACTGCAGAAAGGGAGATGTTCTCATGAGCACAAAAACAATTTCAGTATATCTCCCTGTCTATTATCATCAGAGCTCTTGAGGGACCAGGTGTGTTGCCAGTGGGGAGTGACATTTTTTGTGTGGATTTTTGTTTCTCAGGAATAGCTCTACAAAGTGTTTACAATTTAGGTAAGTCATGTTTTAAATAGATGTGCTGTCCCCTAGAGTTTGTGGGACCATTTATGGAGTGTAGTACTCTAGGATTTTCAGAATGGTAAATGAACATGGACTAATGTTTCAATCTCAAGTCAGCTCTGCATTACTCCCATAGCAAGAACATTATCTGTTCTTTGAAGCTTCTGTGCTTTGAAGCCAAGCATTTAGTTTCCCCCACCTTTGCCTCTTAATGTCCTAGGTGGCATGTTTTTGTATGTTCTTTTTCTGTCTATATGGGAAATCTGTTGCTCTTGTAGCCACTTAAATAAGTTAACTGTGTGGTTTACTCAAGTTATTGCAGTTTATACAAGATTATTTTCAGATTGTGCTTGTGCTTAGTGATTTGGAGACATTGTCTATTCTTAAACCTCATAAGCCAACTTTTAGTAGTTACAAACTTTCCTTCTGTGGCTTCCTCAACTTTCTAGAGACTCAAAATTAGCCTGAAAGTCCCTCACTTAAAACTAGCTTTTATGAAACCAGAAGGCACTGGGTAAGCTTCCAAGGTAGGTAAGTGTTACCCAGATACTATGACTATAAACCTCAACAACAAGCATGGCACAATAATCCTAAGATGCAACAGTGCCATGCATATCTTGGCCGCAACCATCAACTCCCTGACTGAAGTTAAGTCCCGCTCAACAAGAAGAAAACCATTCCTAATATTGTACCCAGCTAATGACTTGGGGCTAATAAAGTCATGGATGTTGGTGAACTACAACTGTCATTTTATCAAACCATCCTAACTACATTCTGAATATTTATTCTTATACCCTCAGCTAAGTGTAGTTCTTACCACTCATTCAAAAAACTTCTCTTTGCGTTAGATGGAGACCATTACAGAAAAGTACAACTGACCAAAATGCAGAGAACAAGAGATCCTGTGGTGTTCAGTCACAATTGATACAGCTACAGCGCAACTGGTGCATCCAAGACCCAGGTATCATTGTGGAAGAGGGGGTTGTAAGATTGTAAGAGTCAGAGGAACAGGGAGCTTTCTGTAAGATTGTGTTTCCTGGAATTGTCAGAGATCCTACACCCATGAAATTTCATCAGTATGGCTACCTAAGCAAGATCTGAAAAATGATGACACCAATGGGCATGCTAACATGGAAAGGCAAAAACTTGCAGGGTCCAAATCCTAGAGAAAGGACTATGTACCATTGGGGAATGTTGAGAGTAGTGGAAATGGTCTCCCACTAGGAAAAGCCCCCCAACTGGTCAGCTCTGAGATTACAGAATACGGTAACATTATATGAAGTGATAGGGCCGTATTCGTATATTTAGGAATCTCTCTCTTTCCCCCCCCTCTCTCTCTCTTTCTCTCTCTCTCCCTCTCTCTCTCTCCGTGTGTGTGTGTGTGTGTGTGTGTGTGTTTGTGAATGTATCACTAACAATTTTTTTTTAAAAAGAGGCCATGAATTTGAGAGAGGTCAAGGTAAGGGGTTGGAGGGTGGATAGGGAAATGATGTAATGATGTTATAATTTCAAAAATAAAAAGGCACTTAAGCAAGAATATAGATCATATACATGGCTTTAATGTTTTAATCAAAAATGAAGTTCAGATCATTTACTTGTAGGTAATGGCAAATAACCACTTTAGACACTTGAAATCATTTTCTCAGGCATTTTTATGTAATCATGCAGCTACAGCACATAATAAAAAAGGGTGAGAATGCAGGAGAAAGCCTGTGTCTCGGCATTTAAAATATAAGCTCCTCAAACAAGTTACAAATGTTTTTACAAATAAAAATTCCATAAAAAATGGAAGAAACCACAACTTCATTATAGACGTTCTCATACCAAATGACATGTGACCTAGTGTGCAGCAAGCAGCTATATAAATGTCTGTGTCACGTGAGCTAAGACTTCTTGCATTTTACATTCAAGTTAAGATAATTCAGCACCATTTCAGCTTGAAAACTAAACAAAACCTGTATTCAAAATGGCCCAGAACTTAGGGAATCTGGAAATGAAATTTACTTTTTACATTGTATATGTGAATTTGAATATGAAAACAATTTCTAAAGTATTTCCTGACTAAGACTTTAGTATCCTCTTACAATCTGCTTAATTAATGATCGGTAGGGGAAACCTTCCTCTAGGTTCTGAACATAAAGAAAGGTGTTCACACTTGTACCTAACACACTAACTTTAAAGAACAATACACTACTGTTATGAAGAACACCTAGGGAATATGCCAAGGCCCCACTGGAGATGGGATCTGTGATCTCAATATCATGATTCTACTTAGATGGCAATGAGTAGACCTACCTATGTTGTTTTCCTCCCCCCCTCCCCACAGCCTTTATAAGTGCAAAAACAAGTTTCTTTTCAATCTTTGGAGCTCTGTTAGTCTCATTTATTTTTAAAAATTTAGACTAACTTGTGGTTTTTATTATCATTCTTAACCAACTAATTACCAATGAGCTTGATGGTCATTTGGAGAACACATGCCCAAGAGTTAACTATATAAAGTGCTGTGTCAGTACTTACAAGTCATTTTGTTTTGTTTTAAAATTGTGGAAAGGAAAGAAAAGCTTATGAATAAACAGCTTTTCAACTGAAACAAAAATCCCAAATTACATTTAAAAGGCAGACATTTTATGGATTTGAAACATATTTTAATTAATAGAAATACATACATGTATATAATTAATAACTTTTAACTTACGTTTTGAAAAAATAAAGTATGGCCATGACAAATAGTAGTGCTTAAATTTTAAATTCTATAGACATATTTTTAACAGTTGACAATGAAAGGTGAGCCTAATTTTTGTACTTAGTAAAGTTAGGGACAGGCTTTGTTTTCCAATGTCTAGCATGTAAATGCTTGGTTTATCCATATGATGATGACTAATGAGATAAGGGTCTCACTGAAACTATTATCCTAATTATCTAAAAGTCATATTATTAGCCTACTATTTTTTAGAGTTGAGAATCTTAGTAAGATGAGATGTTAAATCTATGCATGCCAGTCTGATTCAGTATTAATACTGACAGTAGTTTTTGTTTTGTTTTTAAAAGCACGTATATTAAAATATCTCTATCAGAATGATTATAATTTGAAAGGATCGTTCTACAATTTTAAAACTGAAAAGCAATCTAAGGCAAGGAGGCACATCAAAGAAGCAATCCCATGAATCAGGTACCAGCTCAATCAAACTTCTGTCTTTATATGTTTATGGGTAAGTGCGTGCTCAGGCAGACACGAATTGTGTACCGCGCTATCTGCCCCTGGCAACTGCCCATCTCTGGCCCTTCTCACCTGCCCCTGCAGCAGTGAGTACAGCATGATGATTAGTAATTGTTACCCTTAACAACTCTATGACACATAAGACAGGATCCCAGCTTGCTGGGAAAGGTCTGCCTGACACGTTTTGGCACAGTAAACACCTTACTTGAGATTTTAATGCTGGTTAACAAAAGAAAACTTCAGCTTAAGCACCAGGAACATAAAAGTCTAACTTGATTTCTTTCTGCACCTTCTGAATTTTTAAGAGTTTCCAATTTCTACTGTTGCACGGTTTCACAGTTTGAAGTAAGGTCACAGAGATCTCTTTGTGGAGCACAGTCCGCGTTTTCGTCGCGGAAAATGCCTGCTTCCCTCTTGCTCGCCAACCTCTCAAGTATGCAATGCTATGTGCTGCGCTGATTTGGACTGTCTTTTGTAAATAACACAGAAACATGCACACCCAATTCCTGCAGAATCTAGGATGATGGTCTTGTATTGCACACAGTAGTCATATATTATGGATGACTTCATTTTTTTTAGCATTCCCCTTAATAGTTGAACATTTTAGAAGTGTAGAAGAGTTGAAAAAAATCCTAAAATAAGGTTTTTCCAGTATTTCTTTTTACAGTGTTTTAAAGATGGCTGTAGTGTTAGAGATTCATTACGTAATCTCTATGTCAGCAGTGACTTCATCCTGGCTAACAGTAGAACGTGCTGCAGGCGTATCTGCTCTACCTTGATCATACATGACATCGAATTGCTTCCCCTATGTTGTCAATCCACACAATGTGAAGATTGCCACGTTAGACATTTCTGCCCACAGGAAAAACTAAGTGTAGAGGCGAATATCAGCAAATATCAGACAGGAATTTGGAATGATCTAATTCATTCCAAAACAGAAGTTGACTCAAGTCAGAGTAAAGTGAAGCACTTAACAGAAAGAAATTATCTAGCAATTTAAAAATGTAAACATGATTTTATATAGGGATATAATTATCTGAATACATATATTGCCATCTCTCTGCTATAGAGTAATATCTCCTGACAACAAGAGTTATGTATTTGACCCTTCCTCAGCACCAAATGTATCCATTCCTGCTCACACAGTAGGAATATCATTTTAAAATCAATCTGTATTGAGGCAAGCTTAAGCCCATCCTTGTTGTTTGACTGGTTGCTGCACTTTTGAAAATAATCAGTTCAAATTATGGCTCATTCATTAAAATACCATTTTCTCTTTTGCACTATAATTTCAAAAGAAGATAAGAAATTTGGGGTTCTTTGAAAGAGCCAAGTAGGCACCTACAAAACTGAAGCACCGCTAATTCACAAAACAACATGAATAAGTATTTAAAATTTCCCAAATAATGCTGATTTAGATGCTTAAAATCCAGTTACACTGTTTGCTATGAAAGAGTCCAAACAAAACTTCTTTTGTTGTTTGCCTTTTAAAATATGTAAGTCCTTCCTACTGAAGCTAATCTATGTTTTTCATGTTTCCAAACACCAGGCACTGCTTTATCCAGTGGGAGTTGGGCTTGCTTTCTAATACCTATATTAAGAGAACACATGGGACAAGTTATTAGCAGGATAATATCATGAATGAGCATGACAAATAGCACACTTTTGTCAGCCTTTTCAAAACTTGTAACAATTTTCCTCTGTCTCAGCAATAATCATCTTCTAAAATTGTGATTGGAACATGATTTAATGGTGACTGGAGGGAAAGAATATGCAATATGTCAGTAACATGAAGTGCATGTCCACAGTCTGGGTGTTTAAAAGGCAAAACAAACAAGCTACAAGACTGAAAGAAGAGAAAGTTAAGCAGGACTTAAGGAACCAGCACCCAAGCAGGTGAACTCGTTCCAGGGAACCAGAGTGATGCGTCCACCGGGAGACAGTCTGGCTTCCGCAATGTCTTGCATTTGTCTTACTCTGCATGCTTCTGGGTACAGAATGGTGCATTAATGGAAAATTACAGGAAAGACCATGAGCGAGGAATTTTTGTATTGAAATGCTGATCACTGGTCCTCATACAGAGAAAAACACACTTGTGTTCAAGTCGTAAACTGCCCATTTCTAAACAGAAACATCAGTTTCTGTGAGGAGAAAGTCCAGTCACGTAGCACGGCAGAAGCAAAAAAGGGCATGAGTCATCTGAGAAGACTGAGGAAAGGAGGCCTCACAAGTGGAACGTACCAAATTATTGGGTGGATTTTACATTCCACCAGAATGGTTCCAGGTATTTGACTGGCATGAGAAACAATGAGGGAGCCAACAGTGACATGTCATTAGAGTTAGGGAGGGAAAGTCCAGTATTGACAGCGTGAGGTCACACACACTTCCCTATCAGACTGTCCACAAGGCTTTATGTGCATTTTACTCCCTGCTCAAAAACGGCAGATTTCTTTTCATGGCCTCCAGAGAGAAACTGAAAATTCTTAGCCTGTTCTTCAGTTGTCCTTTCGATTTCCCCACAGCTGACAAACCCAGCTGGAAGGTGCCTTTGCAAACTCTGCCTGCAATCCACTTCTGCTAGGAAGTTGCCCATGACTTGGACTCCTCTAGATATGCCCTTCCCCAGAATTGCTTTTGTAGTTCTAAGGGCTCAAGGCCAAATTCAAATGCTGTTCTAAAGTTAACTCTCTATTTCCTGAGAGACAAGTAATTCATGGATGAAACGTGGAGTGGGAGGCTGCAAATGGCAGGTCTTTACCTGGCCATTTGAACAAGCTAAGTTAGACCCTGGCCATTTGGGTGTAGGGAAGAATACAAACAAAGAAATTTATATGGAAGACTTGGAAATTGCTATAGTAAGGCTACAAGGTAACCATTATATCTATCTTAATATTGCTTCTTGATACCAGGTTAGGACCTTGAATATACAGTGCGAAGTGAGAATAAGTAAATAAATGGGGAATGAGTTAACAGAACAAAAGAATCAACTACCTATTCATTTTATGATAAATTATTTTAGATTATGGAGCCTTCAATGCTGAGACTAACTTCATGCTTGGTGGACCAATGACCCAGACAAGCTTTCTGTGCTGTGGACATACTCAGAAGAGTTAATTTTCCAGTATTAATTCTTTACTGTCATCAGCCTCATTTATTTCTAGTAATATGATAATGCTTGCAGAGTACAGACTGACTCTGTTCCTTTATGTAAATAAGGAAAGGTCCTGTGTGAGGTAACACGGTGCCTTTAAGCTACCAGTATCTCTACAACATCAGTTCAAAAATGGTGTATGTTTAGTTATTCCTGTGGTCTTCTCACTGTCTGGAAGGAGCAATTAGCATAACATGAAGCAGGCAAAGCTTTAATGGAGTCAGACAAGATAGATAGCAACCAGACACACCTGCCCTACTTTCCTCTTCATTAAAGAACTTCTGCTTAATATTTATGAGCTGAGATTCCTTCTAAGAGACACAAACTAATTTCAAGACTAAGGGATTTATGGAGGAAGAAATGCACACGCACACGTGTGTGCACGTATACACACACACAAATTTTTGCAGTCAGCACATGAAAGTGTACCTTGGAAAATGCCTTGAATTTCTTTGCATCCCCATCAGGGAACATGGGGGAAAGGGACAAAAGTCAATGGCTGTGGCTCCTACAAGCTCACTTACACTGATTAATGAGCAATTTGTTGGACTGAACTGCTACAGAACTTGGCAGGTAAGCACTGCATCTTTCCAGGTGAGCAATATATAAAATATTGCATGAGTAAAACATTACTGCATCCTCGTTTTCCAGTACTGTCAAAAATAATAACATGGACCCTATATTTAATTATTGCTTTGCTTCATTTGCAAGGAAGCTGTGGTCGTAGAAGCATACACCAGCGCTGTGTAAATCCAGGGTGCAGAACTTGTAAGCACTTCTCAGCCTTTTGGCTAGCATCAAGTACAAAGTTATTTGTAAAAGAAATTACTTGGCTTGCCAAATAATACTCACGGTGAAATTGTGCAGCCCGAGGCATAGGCATGGTGTCCTGTGTAGCGAATGTCACAGCGTACAACATTGTTACTGTAGTCTGATTCAGGCACCAGGTAGCTGGGGTTTACACTGACCTGGACAACAAAAATAGCATGGTGAAAGATTTCCTATTCACTATATGCTGTTATTCCCTCATATTTCCATAGAGATGCTACAGTGAAATTGTTAAAAAGAGAGCCAGTTAAATCAAGTGAGAAATGTAATTTAGGTAAAGCAATGGATACATTACAAAGGGAGTTGTGTAAATTTCTCTGAGCTCTTTTTAAAAGCATCATCCTCTGGGTTGCTTTCAAGACCGTGATTATTTAATATTTGAAGCCAGGAAAAGGCTGTGTATTGTATCCTCATAGTTAATTGCATGTATTCAAAGCCCCTACCTTTAGAATGTAGTTTCCAGGTTGTACATCTGTAATATCAATCCACTGGCAGTCTATATCTGCTGCATAGGTATCATAACATCCGGGACTCAATCCCTGAAATCAGCAAAATTGTAAAAATTAAATTTTAGTGTATGGCTAGACTGTTCTAAAACAAACAGACTTGATATCATTGGTAAATTAAAACTTAAGTTGATAGCATACTTCTGTTTCATCTCCATTGAAACCACAGGTTACCCAGTTTTTATTACCTAGTACTTTATAGGGACTGCAGTATGAAGTAGTGTGCCTTATTTCTGAAGTCACCAGTGGAAAATAGTCTTAAGCAACCAAATAGACCTCTGCCACAATTTAAGATTATCACACCAGGAATTAAGGTCTCATAGTAACTTAGTCCCATATCCTATCAGCGAACATACTTGCAATGACCTTCCTATGTTCTGATGTCCATGGTCTTTTGTCATGTTTACCTTTATAGCAATCATCCATTTCTGCTCTGTATTGTAATCATGTTACAGAAACTCTTCAAAGGTAGAGTCTAACATTTGTTATTATTATGTGCCAGAGCCATTTTAAAAATATTGTGTAAAGCCAGTTCTCACAATTATATGAGACAGGTCTGTTATTATCTCCATTTTATAGATGAGGAAGATGGGACACACTAAGGTCAAATAACGTATTCCACAGCAAACAGCTAGGGGATGACTGAGTTGGTTTCGTATGAACAGGGTCCAGGGTACCTTTTCTCAACTACCACATTCTCGGTGAAATCTTTGTTTAGTCAGAAGGATGGATATATATACCTACACTGGTCAAAGCCACATCATGCCACATGTTAAGACCTTCACACCAGCAAGTCAATGGGTGTCTCAAAAGGCTGCCAGGAGAAAAATGCCAAGAACAAATGCTCCTTTCTCTCATGAGGCTGAAGAAATTTTCTTTTACTGGGGGAGATAGCTTTCTTATTTTCTTATTTCCTCATGAGAACTTTAACTGTTGTATTTTCACTCTGATAATCCAAAATTGATTCAAAAATGTATGTTACAATCACTTGAACTCAGAAGTGTTATTTAAAATCATCTCTCAAGTTTGCTTTGGTGCTTTAAGGTCATTTTGGTCACCAAAGATAATAAAAGCCTGCTTTAGGGATGTGGGTTTGGCTACCGCTGAATTGGGAAGAGTGAGCAATTTTGCATAGGACAGCATAGACAAGCCAACTCGAAATTGCACTTGTCACAGGATGAGAACCATACTTGCCTGGGTGCCCACCTTGATCCATTCTCATTTTATGTGTTGGATAGGAAATACAAAAAGAAGAGCTTTTGGTCTGGTTCCACCATATCATTCTCTGATTCTGGCACCTTACACAATAAACAACTATTAACTACTGCCACTACCATTACTACCATTTCACGTATGATCCTCTAAATTGTGCACTGGAGTAGATACCCATCGAAGACAGGTAGAAGTAATGCTAGTGTCGAGCGAATAAAAGTGTTTTGGAAATGCTGAAGTTTGCCATGTTGACATATACCTATAAACCCAATTGCCCAGAATGTTGAGGCGGGAAGACGACATAATCCCACGAAGTTGACGCCAGCCTAGGCCACACAATCTTAAAAGTACTATGTGTGTATGTGTAAGTGCAAATTGCTGACACTGTTACCTTAGGACTCACCAGCTTACAGAATACGCTAATTTTGAACTTCTTTTTATTTGAACTTGCAAATAAATACCTGAAGTTACTCAGGCCATTAAGCAATACATTTCAGGTATTCAAAGTCAATTGTAAAACTAAATTGAAAATATAACTTCATTATAGACTACCTAAATATGTTATTTAGTTTCAACAAAATGTAGCTGTTTGCTACATTTAGTCAATGAGTGTGATGTGACTATTTTTGATTGTGCATAAATTTAGTGTGTAAATTGGTGATCTTAGAACATGTAATTTTTATATATATCTGCATAAATTATATCTAGTTATCTTCATAAATATCTAAGGAACACGATACTAGTATAATACAACTAAAACAGTCACTATTAGGGGTCTGTGTGAATGTTCTTTTTCTTTAAGTGAATTCTGTTCAATAGACCATTGAAAAAAGCAAAAATACAGAAATCACTTACAATGCAAAATCTAATGAAGAATTGTTAAGACAGGTGTAGAGAAGGATGAACATAAAAAGAGTGAGATTATGACAGAAAATAGGAGAACCTCTAGGGCTGAAATATGCACTACCCCCCCCACCCAAGTGTTCCATCTTAGATTAAGATGATCAATGTGTGGCATTTTCTGAATAGGGAAAAATAAATGCCCCAGGTTCTCCTAGGGTGATCACAGAATGAGAAGGCAATCTCTATATGAGTACATACAAGTTTAACATGTGGGTAGGTTTGGGCTTTCACTTAAAGCATTTGCCCTGTCCCGCCCAACCCATGTTAAATATAACTGTCTCCCTTTCTAGCCACTTGGATGAGCTAATCCCAGAGAAAAGAAGTATGGTCCACACATGTAGGTCACCAAAAAGCTTCTGGCCACAACCCTGAAATCTGCTCTCTAAGATGATGACTGCTGATGTGTTTGTATGCTGGGTAATGTACATTCATGGACTACTTGCCAAGAGTTGGGCTGGAGGAAAATTATAATGTCCTTTTATAAATTAGGGTTTTGGATGGAAACACTGACATGACTTTTAACTGACACACATTTTCCAATTCTTAGACATACAATAGTGCTTAGCTCAGCACTATTAAAAACAAATCCCTCCAAAGGACATCTGACTTTAATTACACTGTAGGTTTAAATATACTTGTGTGGAGAAAGAAATGTGTCTTTCTGCTCTTACTTGCATTATTAAAACTGATGCTGTTTAAAGTATTTTGAAGACACTGACTTCAACTCCTTGTTCAAACTTCAGGCCCTATCCCATACTAAGAATGAAGGTGGAAAGCAAAATGATTTTGCAGGTGAGAAAACATTTGTACATTGCCAACAGCTATTTACAACCAATTAAGGAACACAGAATGAAGGCAGATGTTTTAAGCCATTCATATGTATTCAGAAAGTGAACTACTCATTGTGTTGTGTAGCAAGGATCCTCATTGACCTTCTGTGATCACCAGCAGGGGCTGCAAGTCCAGCTGGAAACACTTTCAAAGCAATTTGCACCACCCAGTCATTTGCTTTGTCCCAATTACTTTCCACATTGATAAGATAACCTCAAAATGAAACAAAGGATTTAAAAAAGAAGGGTTGGGGGGAAGGAAACAACGGATGCCTTTGTTTTCATCTTCTCTGAGTATCTGTGGTTCCTGATGCCTGGGTGCCAGCCTACCTGTGTGTGCGCAGTGCATGCGAAGCGCCTGTGGTACCCGTAGTCGCAGGATGTGTCCTCAAGGCAGAAGCTGGCTTTGTGGCCTTCAGCCACTCTCCTCTGCGTGTTGGCATCAAGCAGGTCGTAGTGGCTGAATTCATCCATGCTGTGGTAATGTCTAATGTTCCACACAAGAAAGACACACCAGTCAGTGGTGTGTAGAGAAAGTAGTGAGGACATTAAGCAACCTCCTTGTCTCATAAATTAAATGGTGTTATGCTCATAAATTAAAACAGGACAAGTTTATCTTCTTGGTTTTTTTTAGATTTATTTATTTTATGTGTGTGCATGTTTTGTCTGCAAGTTATCTTTGCACCATGGACACATGCCTGGTGCCCAAGGAAGTCAGAAGAGGGCTTTGAATCCCTTGGAACTGGAGATGAGATATGGATAGTTGTGAACCACCACTCGGGTACTGGGAATCAAACCTGGGTCCTCTGATAGAACAGCAAGTGCCCTTAACACTGAGCCACCTCAGTCAGGCAGTGGTGGGGAGGCAGAGACAGACCAGCCTGGTCTACAAAGCTACACAGAGAAACCCTGTCTCGACAAACAAACAAACCAATGCTGAACCATCTCTCCAGCCCAACCCACCTCTCAGTGCTGTTTTTGTTTTTTTGACAGGGTCTCACAGTGTAGCTCTGGCTGTCCTGGGACTTACATTCGGTAGACCATACTGGCCTTGAATTCAGGAATCTACCTGCTTCTTTCTCCCAAGCTCTGGGACTAAACACATATGCCACCAGAACTGGCTCCCAAGTTTATCTTCTTGAAGAGATATTTGTGTTGGATTTCTTTTTTCAAGAAGGACATAAGTGTATCAAAATTGCAAGCTTTTAACTTTATTTCTTGGTAAAGACAGAGTATCTGTTCCTTTACACTGGGTTTTGTCTTTGAACATTAAATAGGAGACACTTCATTACCTATGCTTGTAACTTGTGAAGTCTCAGGTGCATTTATTTGGTTGACAGTGCTGATGTTGGTGTTAGGATGATTTTTTTCAGATAAGAGCTTTACTCTGGAGGGCTTGCTATGAGAATCTAAAGACTAGAGTGACAGCGTTGTAAACTCTCTTTGGAAATGCAAGAGGAAAATAACAGTAGGTTTTTCTACTACTATTATTTAAACAGCATAAGCTTTCATTTCAAAATAAGCTATTTCTATTTTAATATGCAAATTATGCACATTAAATTTTCTGTATTCGTTAACTAAAAGGATTCTGAGCTCTTCCTCATCTCACAAGGGGGAGGGACTACAAGGAGGGAGGGTTTGAATTTCTATAAGTAGGAGACCACACTTAAGGATTTCCTGGCACTGAATAGTTGGGCAGATTACCTAGGCAAATGTAACTTAAAAATGAAAACCTTTAAATTTAGAAAGGGTAGGGCAACCACTCTGGGCCTTTCAATAGATGGAAGTGGATGGTTCCTGAAGTCTATCTTGTGTGTGTTTTGAGAATGGTCTCTGAATCCTTTAGATAAAAAATGCTGTGCTTTTATTAAATGCTTGTTAAGGCTAACCAACTTTGGATGAGCTCGTAGATGATCTTATCTATAGCAGATACTTCTACATAATAATAAATTGTACTGGCAGCCACTGTTGTGTCCTTTCAACAATTTTAAAGAGCCCGCCTTAAGTTTCCAGATAGAAAGATAATGGGATTTAGTGGTGAAGGGGCTATCTTTAAGGTTTAATATTCATTGATGACATCAAACCATATAGTAGAAGTTCTAAGTATAAATAATGCCAAATCTCTAGCTTTAGAGAAGGCATGTGAATAATCGTCTGAAAAATGTAAGAGAATCCCAAAAGTCAGGAGAGGCCCATCCACTTACTGGTGACAGCTGTGCCACTCCCAGGAATATCGGGGACGGCTTGGTAAGAAGTCAGATGTCCCTTGGTTTTTCACTCTTTGGGGAAATCGTAGCAGTACCCTGTGATCATAGTCTCTGACATCCGCCCTGTATGCTGAACTGGGAGTTTAGAAAAGAAACGTTAGATCCCATGAATACCGATGAAAAAACAAAACTAGAACAGCCAGCTCACCATTGCATGGTAGTGGCATTGCCTCTCCCCCTTTCCCCAACCAGTCTCATAGCTGAGAGACAATCCTGAGCTCTTGTCCCATCCTGGAAGGATAAAAACATAGTGACTATCTGGTGAACGAGGAACAATAGTAAAAGCCTACGGAGCTTGAAATTAGGATTTCCCTTGGGGGGAAAAATTATTGACCAGACTGCATCTAAAAACTATGAAATTGCTATAGTAACAATCACGTGCCAAAAAATCCATAGATATCTATTAATAAGTTGGTAGACCTAAGATATAAAAGAAGAGAAACACTCTAAAATAAGACGACTAACTTTAGATAGATGATAGCCTTATGCTTCACTATCATCAGACAGGGAAAGCTTCCCTGATATCTTCCACGGGTGCAGTGGTGTGGATCATGCAAGACTCGGGAATGAAACCGAGCTTGAATTTCTTCCCTTAGCCAGACGGTTGTCCAAAAGTCAACGTGGAATAAAGGTTTATATAAACACTTCTGAGACACCACTATATTTGTGTATGTCTGAGTTGGAATACCGTTGGTGACCCATTTTTACTTAAGGTACCCCTAGAACTATGTAAGCATCCTATGCTCCCTCTGCTGGTTGCCAGCAGCAAAATCGGAGAATTCCAAGTCCAGAATAGCTATTTTATTTTGAGACTGACGGAAAAACAAAATTCTTGCTTATGGTCTTATACCAAAACAGCCCAGTTACTCATGGCCTGAAAGAAATGTGGAATGCGGTCTTTACCAATGGGGGGCGCCACCATGGCGAAGACACCCCTAGACCATTGGAGAACAATAACGAGCACTTCCTTTCTATTTTTCCGGGGTTGTTGGTTGTTGAGTTCCTGTTTTATAGAAAGCTGTTGAAAATCGTTGGCGCCAATTCCTAATAGGCATCTTGGGAAAGAACCCGAGACCCAGTCTCCAGAATAAGGGTTTTTGCCCCCTCCCCCGATTCGCGCCTCTCAATGAGGCGGTACCCATAAAAACATTCCAACTTAACTTTCTGTCCAAGTCAGCATGCCCAGGAGGTCACGTCCCACTTTCCCAGCCCTTGTCCCACATCCTGGCCCTGGTCTGCACTAAATAGCGGTCAGAACGAGGCGCCGGGGTGATCCCGGGATCAAAATGGGGAGCCGGGCTGTGGAAATGCTTACCTGGCCAGGCAGTTTTCTTCCGCAGCGCATCTCAAGTTGTACATAGACATCTTCTGCACATACGTAGATGCCTGGATGTAGTAGGGGTCCGGCACCAGGTCCGGAAGACCTAAAAATAAGACAAGCAGATGACCTGTGTGACTCCACGGCCCCTCTTTGTCACCCTTTGCCCACCAAGTCCGCAGGGAGGGGCCGAGTGTGTGGAAGAATAGGGACCGCCAGGACTAGTAAGGAAAGGGAAGAAAAAGCTGCTGGAGCCAGGAGCGCGGTTTCCATCGGATTCCGGAGCTGGCAGGGCAGGCGAGGGGGAAGTAGGGGGGTCGGGTCTGCGGGGATCCGGCCCGACGCTCTCAGACCATCGCGTCTAGACAGCACCGACCTGCAGCCAGGGTGCCCAGGTGCCTCCCGTGGAGCTGCGGGGTGCTTACCGTACTGGAAGTAGCCGGTGCCGTATCCGGGTCGGTACCTGCTCCCAGGCCGGGGCCTCTCATAGGTGTCATAGTAGTTATAATAGGGATTGTCGTCGGAGTATTTGTAGGGGTTGTAGGGGTCGTCGCCCACCATGCGGTCTACGTGGCTGGGAGGCCTCAGGTTACTGAGCTGCGGGAGCTGAGGCGACTCAGTCCGGTTCCCTGGGCGCCGTGAAGCACCGTCGCGAGCCCCCGACGGCGAGAAGCCAGCTTGGAACCAGTGGCGGGCGGCGGGCCGGGGACGGCTGGGGGCAACCCCAGACGGGCTTGGTGTCCGAGCACGGGCAGCAGCCGTGCGGTTGTCACGCAGCAGCAGAATGGGCGTGCGCGGCTGCGGGGCGGCATTGCCGTCGGGTCCCGGGGCAGCGGCGGCGCTAGGGTCGCGGCGTCGCTGCGGCTGATACTGCGCCCCCAGGCTCAGCAGACTGAACACCTGCCCATTGTTCTCCCATTGGATTGTCTGGCGCCAGGCGCCCGGGGCGGCGGGTGGCTCCCTCGGGGCCTGCGGGGCGCAGCGTAGAAGGGGACAGAGCTGCAGCGACCCCAACAGAAGGACGGTCCAGGCGAAACGCATGGCTCTCCCGGATAGTCCCTTTTGGGGAGGACCTGGCTGGGAGAAAATGCAGACAGGGCTCAGATCCCGCGAAGGAAGGAGACCGCTTCTCGCCGGGAGGAGGGCGAGGCGCGGGGATGGGTCGCAGGGAGTCGTGCCAAGGGCGGACGGCAGACCCTGCCCCCAGCCCAGGCGGCCGTCGGACGTGGCACGGTCTTTCTCTCCCCTTTCCCAGTCCTGAAAGGCGGCGGTCCCAGAGAGCGCACAGTGTCTAGAGTAAAAGAAAGATTTTAAACTTTCTGACAAGTTTGCAGTTACACAAGCCGTTCTGGCCCTGCTGCCCCTCCGCTATTTGTTCACGTAATGGGATTGGAAACGTGCGAGGCGGACAGCTCCTCCACTCTGCCCCTCCTCCCCTCTCCGCCCCACTCCCCTCCTCCCCAGACACGTTGCACAGGGAGAGCTAAGGGGAAAGAACAAAACGGAACACACATCCTGAGACACACTCGACTTAATCTGGGCCGAACATGCAGGAATTTCAAAAGACTCAGACAGGCGAAGGCAGCCAGGCCGTGGGCCCAAGCCAAAATATGCATGAAGAAAAATGCTATTAGGTCACCAGCCCCGGAGAGGCGGGAAGTCAAGAGGTGGGGAGAGCCATGAGGCCAAAGTGTGCCTGTTGAGATGGGGGAGGTTAACCAGACGAATTTCCCAAAGCACACTCACCCCGCTTTTATGGGAAGCGCCCTCAGCAAATAAACCCCAGGATATCAAATTTTGTTTTTCTGGCTGTAGGTAATATGAGAAATGGGTTACAAATCTGTTTCCTACAGTGAGTATTTTAATAACCAAAGTGAAAATTTACAGGGAACAAAGCTTGCTACGTTGAAGCAGTGAATAAATCCAGAGCGCTCTCTCTCTCTCTCTCTCTCTCTCTCTCTCTCTCTCTCTCTCTCTCTCTCTCTCTCTCTCTCTCTCTCTCTCTCTCTCTCTCTCTCTCTCTCTCTCTCTCTCTCTCTCTCCTCTCCTCTCCTCTCCTCTCCTCTCCTCGGCCTAATTTGTACTGTATAAGGGGGAGTTAGAGGAAGGTCTAAAGAGTGTTCGAAGTCGTCTTCAAGTGATATTTTATTTGATTTCTTACTCTTTCTCTCATGTGGCTAATAAGGTTTGACTTCACACATTACACTCAAATTACCAGTATTAAATATTGAAACTCAGTAAAGTATCCAGCAGCTTTTAATTCCTCTTCCAATCTACGCAAAGGCGTTACAAGAGAAAGAACCTTCGAGGTCAGGGTTAAGTACAGAGAAGGCAGTAGGTGTGATCAGGAGAATGAGTAGGACGGTAGTGGGCAATTGGAGAGAGACGCTTAATACACCAGCTATTCACATCCGACTCAGGGGCTGGGCAGTTCTGGACCGAATTCAAAGAGAAATTGCCACTAAGTGGCCCTATTTAAACTACAAGGCAAAACCAGAGTTTAGTATCCATTTTATTGGTCCCATCATTGAGCTGTTGTCTAGACACACTTTAATCTCCACCTCTTGGTCTCTGTCTTTCCATAACAGACCACGAGGGGATTTGGTGGTCATCTGTTAGTTTGACTGCTTCATATCTGTTTCCCCTTTTGTTCCGTTCTTTGGAAAAGTCTGCCTTGGACCTCTGATACCCTACCCTCACTCCACCCCCACCTCTGTAGTGAGGTTGGATTGACAAGGCATTCATGAGACTTCTTCAAGAACTGGTCATGAGATCTGAGTTTGTCCTAATTAAACCATCTTCCTAGAATCTGAATGTCAAGTTGGTCACATGGCCAAAAATATTCCTCCTCCCACTGCTAGAAAGAAGTGACAGGTTTTGGCTTTTCAGCATTTCCCTCAGGTTCTCTGGTGCATTCTTTTATGGATTAACATAGCTGGTTTCTGACATCTGTCACAGGAGTATCCCTAACTGACATAGAGGGGGGTGGGGCTGCTTCTTTCAGCTACTTAAATCACATGACACAGAACCCAGGCTGGCTTTGAGTCAAGTTAGATGGAGTCCGTAATGACCACATACCTTGGTCACAAGGGATAGGACACAGAATTTTGCCCACATGTGGTAAATCTATTGCCTATATGATGAACATAAACTTTAAGTACAAATTCACTCACAGCAAATCAACAGTGAATTCTTCTCTGAACAAAGCAATCTCTAAGATGATGCTAGTTGTCATTTTGCTGTCTGTCTAAAAGGCATAAAACTAACTGCTTGATTTCTCTAGACCTGGTGAGGGAGACAGAGTAAAAAAAGAAAGAAAAAAAACAGGTGTCTATAATTTGAATAGACAGATGGAATTATAAGGAGAAATGGGAAGAGACTGAGTGGAATTATCTTTCATCTGAAAAAAGGCTCTATATCTGTCCACGAATAGTTTATCTCCTGAAGTGAAAGGCTGGGCACAGTTATTACTTGACCACAGGTTTCTGAGGGAAGACATTTTCTGTGGAGGTCAAGTTAGAGTACAAGAACAAAGTGGCTGTCAATGGGAGGGTAGAAAGTTTGTGCTGGATCTCAGATAACTTGCCTTTGTTTTCAGTTTTGGTACTTGGGAAGGGAGGGAAAAGGAAAGGAGGGGAAGAGGGGAAAAGAGGATGGGAAAGGGATAGGAGGGGGAGGGAAAACGCTTCTCTGTATGTGTTTTATGTTGTCTGGTTCTCAGTTCTTTGTCAGAAATTAAGCCAAATGCTCTTCAAAGTATTTTTCCAAGTTTCAATAACTCTGATTTTCTTGAATATCCATTTATTCTATTTTCAATTCATCCACTGCAATGTTATATTATGGCCATTAATACTGAAAAAATAATTCCTTGACTTTAAAATATTGGGTACTTGCTGGGCGATGGTGGCACACATCTTTAATTCCAGCACTCAGGAGGCAGAGGCAGGTGGATCTCTGTGAGTGTGAGACCAGCCTGGTCTACAAGAGCTAGTTCCAGGACTGGCTCCAAAGCTACACAGGGAAACCCTGTCTTGAAAAAAAAAACAAAAACAAAAAAAGAAAAGAAAAGAAAAGGTGATTTGTACACATGTGCTTTGTTTACTTTCTTTATTAAACACACACATACGAACATATGCATACCTTCAGGCATGTATGAGCCCATTGTCACATACTCTAAATGCCATAAAAGAAAAAGAAAAGTCCATTTTCTCCACCTTTCATTTCCTCCAAACTCTCTTGCTTTTTAGCTATCTGGGAGAAAAAGAAACAGAAAACATGTGGCCACCACATTGAGGACAATAGAAAGTGCTTGCCACCATGGAGTGATACGAGGTAGCCATGCACTGTGTTCTCTTCTTAGAAGTAAAGCCACTATTTTCGAAATCAAACAAACCAGTTTCTTTTCACTCAGCGATGAAGTTAATAACAAAATAATACCATTGGCAATTATGATGATAGTGACTGTAGCTGTGTAAGATGCCCCCAACTCTTTAAAGTTGATGAGATGCACAGCTGATCCCAATCCCATACATGGGAATCATCTCAATTCAACCCCTCCCCTCCCCCCCAATTCTGCCCCATTCATGGAAGTTCTCAATCAAGCTCTGCCTACTTCCTCCCCTTTGGCTCTCTGAGGGGCACCAAGGCAGCCATCAGAAAGAATAAGGCCTGACTAAAGGCATCCTGAAGGGAGCCAGGAAGACAGTGGTTGACCCATTTTCTAAGAAAGACTGGTATGATGTGGAAACTCCAGCTACAGTTATGCTCAATTTTAGAAACATCTCAAGAACACTAGTCAGAAGGACTCAGGGGACCAAAATTGCATCTGATGGCCTCCAGGGTTGTGGGGGGTTTGAAGAGTGACAAAATTGCATTTAGAAAATTCAAGCTGATTACTGAGTACTTTCAGGGCAAAAAAAAAAAAGTAAAAGAAAAAAAGAAAGAAAAGATGATTAACTTCCATGGCATGGATGCTACCCAGGACAAAATGTGCCCCATGGTCAAAAAGTAGTAGACCAGACTGTGACTGAAGCTTGTGTTGATATCAATACAACTGATGGTTCTTTGATGGCTCTTTGTTCCTTCTGCTCTGTGCTGGTTTCACTAAAAAAAATACAACTACCAGACATGCAAGACATCCTGTGTGAAGCAATGGCAGGTCCTCCAGATCTGGAAGATAATGAAAATCATCACCCGAGAAGGGCAGGCAATTGACTTGAAGGAAATGGTTAATACATTGATTGCAGACAGCGATGGGAAAGACATAGATTATATCTACATGTCTAATTATTCTCATCACGATGTCTTCCTTAGAAAAATAAAAATGCTGAAAAATCCACGTTTGAATTGAGAAAACTCATGGAGGCTCTACCCATGATGAGTCAGGTGTTAAAGTTGAACAAGCTGATTGATACGAACCAAAAAAACTACTTAAAATTCAGACTTCCTATAGTGACAATAGAAAGTCCAATTTGTGAAAAAGAAAGAAAGAAAAGTTAGAAGGTTGTCTCCAGAATTTGCTAGATAAGTTTATACTCACAGGATATGGAATTATTCAGAAAGTGAAAAGTATAAAGTTAGACTTTTCAATTATCAGAAATAGAACAATAATTCCAGAGTCAAAGAATCAGTATGTGAGCCTCGACTGTTTTGTTTGGGGGCTGGTTCAGAGGTTTAGTGCACTTCCTACTCTTCTAGAGAGAACCCAAACTGGTTTTTCTGCACCAATTAGGGGACTTATAACCACTTGTAACTCCAACTCCAGGGAATCTGACTCTGTCTTCTGGCCTCTGTGGACAATTGCACTCAATCACTCACACACACACACACACACACACACACACACACACACACACACACACACATACAAATAAAAATTGCAGCTCAGGAAGCACAGGATTCTTGTTCTTGTTCTTTGTAAAGTTGATGGCTTGTATGAAGATTATTGTAACAAAAGAAGTGGAAAGTCAAAGTGCAAAAAGACATTAGAGAAAAGAATCAGTCATGACATCTTATGTAAGAGAGATGGACTGAGAGTGTAATGAAGGTGTTAATCATCAGGAAAGATAATCGAAAAAGTAACAGAGTGAGATATAGAGCCCCAAACTTTTCTAGCTGGAGTAGAAGGAGACCAGTGAGTGGACTTGAAAGCTAAAGGATAATTTACACTCCTTTCTCTTCATCCTTGCCTCCTGCCACATGCCACTTCCAGGTATTCACCCAAATATAAAACATAGACAGTTGGTACACATCTGTCTGTGTGTCAAGACCAAACTAAAAATGAAAATAAGTAAACAAACTGGCTAGAAATAGCCCAGAAATAATGAATTTTAAATATACCTGGCTTGGTTACCTAGCCCCTTGGGCCACCTAAGAAAGGAAAAAGTAGAATTTAAGTCTGGAGAATAGAAAAGTATTTTACTCTGGTGTCTTTAATGGATCTCCCTATGTTATTACATAAAGAATATTAGTCTAGAAAAACAGAAAAATGGGACGAGAGAACCTGAGAGAATAGACCTTTGAAACACAGTGAGTCAGTCAAAGTAATTTGTTTATATTGACCACAAAAATAAAGTGTAAGCCAATTGGCAAAATCACTCCTAAGTGAAGTCCAAGTAATTTGATTGGGCTGGTTGACAGTCAAGTGACAAAAAGGGCAATTGTGGGTGCTATGGGGGTGTGTTAGGGTTGTTTCTATCAGTGATAGGAGAGGGTGTGCAGTGATGTTTAAATCCTGGCTTCTTTGCCTCTCAACTCTCCCTACAGTCCTTTACACTCACTACCCATCACCCTGAAAGTCATTTATTCTCAAATTATCCAGTCATGATCTTCTGCTATGCAGGAAGGTCCATCATGAAGACATTTATTTTCATCTCAGGCACCTCTATCATCTCAAGTAGGTATCTCTCTGCTTTACATTAATCATTGAAGCCCAAGATGAGCATAACAAATTACTAACCCTGTAATGGGAATTACATGGAACTTTTACACAATAACACTCTAAGAACATTTGAAAGTGATTTGTGTGTTGGGGTGGACACAGTGTAGAAAGAAGATTTGGTATGGTTGTGAGAGAGAAAACCTGTTTCCCAGTTGTGCTTCAGAGAAGCCATGATGCCTTCTTGAACTCAGAACCTTGCATATTCTGAGCCAAACCCTCAGCTAAGGAAGATCTTTCAAAGAAGGCCAATTAACACTGTCATTATTGTTGTAAGCAGAGTTTTCTCTGGCCTCTGTCTAGTTTTTCTTTTAAGTTTCAGTTGTTTCAATGAATTGTGGTTACCTCATGTAGAAGGTTCAGGGAAAAACATAAATCAAACCAAGGCTAGAGATTATGGAAATAAGATGTATCATTTAAACTTTACTTTTAATGTTTTCTATTACTTTTGGAGATAGTTTATAGCTTAGGGGCACATAACACAATGGTGTATTAGAAACTACTGAATACATTGATTTTTAATTGAAATTGAGTAAAATATTAATTTATACAGACTCAAAAGTATCTGTGGTTAAGAAATCTCTGGTACCTATTTTCTTAGTTTGGGTTTCTATTGCTGTGAAGACATCATGATCATGGCAACTCTTATAAAGGAAAACATTTCATTGGGGTAGCTCACTTACAGTTCAGATGTTTAGTCCACTATCATCCGTCATGATGGGAAGCAAGACAGCATGAAGGCAGACATGGTGCTGGAGCTCAGAGTCCTTGCATCTTGACTCACAGGCAGCAGGAAGTGGTCTGAGTCACTGGGCAGTATCTTGAGCATATATGAGAACTCAAAGCACACCTCCACAGTGATACACTTCCTCCAAAAAGACCACACCTACTCCAACAAGGCCACACCTTCTAATAGTGACTCTGTCTTTGTGTTTTCTTCCAAACCACCACACCTATATCACTGAGCTGTGGTCTTTAAGTAGAGGAATAAAACAAGCAATAATAAGAGAACTTAGCATCTTAATTGTCCACTTATGAGATTGCACTTGTGCTTTCATTAATAGTAAAGATTTTTAGTTCTTACCATTTATTACATTAGTGGTACCATGTAATGTGGTTTAAAAACATTGCTCCATTTTATCCTGATGGCAGTCTTGTGGTATGGCCTTTTATTTATTTTTTGTTCTGTTTTATGGATTAAAAAAAGCTTTAGGAAGATTAAGCAACATGCTTACTAAATTTTGGCAGTACTAACTTTTGAACCCTGGTCTATGTTGTCATAAACCGCAATATTAAGTCCTACCATGGGGTGTAGAAAGAAGGGAAACAATTGTTTTTTTCATCATTTCTTTTTGTTTAATTGTTGGAAGAAATAAGCTAAATGATTCACTAAAGACTACATGGCAGTGAGATCCTGGCCAGGCTAATTAAATTACAAGGCTGGCAACGACTATCACCCTTATACCTATGGCTTTGGGATCAGTCTGATATGCAAATTGGCTGCAAAATGACTAAGAACAGGAATAACATGGGTGAAGGAGACAGACAGTCCCTGCAATGTATAACAGGGAGTCCTTGAACAAATTGCTTAACTACTCTGAGTCTTGAATTTCTCCACCAAAAATAAAGATAATAAAACCCATCTTGAAGGGCTGTTGTTGGCATGAAATGTTGTTTATAAGTGCACAACAGAGAATCTAGCTACTATTAGGTGCCAAGTAGAGGGTAATGGGCATTACTGCTTGGTATTTATTTGAATGAGAGAATTTAAATGGAGACAAAGATTCTTTGTACACAAACAATCACATTGAAAGGAATTTTCTATAAACATAGAGAAAGAAGCCATTACTTGTTTTTTCAAATATTTTTATTCTTTGACAATTTCATATATGTATATTTTGAATTTTGGTAATTTTCAATCTCTCTCATTACCCTCGTTTATTCTCCCTTTTTTCCTGCTGAAACCCTTCTTTTTCCCAACAAGTTCAGTGTTCCTCCTACTTGGATGGTGTGTGTGTCTGTGTGTTGAGTTTGTGTGTGTCCCACTGGGTTTAGTTATGGTTGTTTGTATGAGCATTAGTAGGATTATCTACTAGAACACGAGCAAGCTATCATGGGCTACATCACTAAAGAAAAAAGCATCCCTGCCCCCTAGGACCCTTTTTCTGACCACAGTCCCTCAGTAAGGGGACCTTGTGAACTCCTTCCTCATGGTTGATGAAATAGTAATAGGCTCAATCTCAAGAAGGCCTTGTGTAGATAATGACAGCTGCAGTGAGTTCATGAATGTAACAGGCATGTCATGTTCATACATAGGTGAGTGCATATGTGTATGTTACACTATGTATGTGTAGGTCAGAGGACAACAGACCTCCAGGGGTTGGATCTTATGGACTAGTTCATCAGACTCTGTGGTGTGGGAAGTGCTTTTACTCACTGAGCCATTTTTCCAGCCCCTTTTGTTGTCATTTAATCTGAATTTCTTTAATGATCCTGAGTATTTTCAATGTGCTGTTTTACATATGCTACATGCTTATGATGTATCTATACAAGTTTCCTTTATACCAATTATATGAATTTTCTTGGATTGTAGAAAGGCTTTTAAAATAGATTCTGGCTGCAAGACTCATGAGACATACATTGTGGGTAAAATTGCATCTGTGAGATTAACTATTTCCTTCTTTAAATGACATCTTTTAAAAGCAGATGTTTATAATTTTGATAAAACTCAGTTGTCAATTTAATTTTCTTTTGTGACTGGTGATTTTATAATTCTAAGAAATTTTATTCCAGTCCAAGGTCACTAAGATTGTTGTTCGTGTTGTGTCTGAGAGTTTTCTAATTTAATTTAACGCTTAGGTTTATAACCCTTTCAAAAAATTTTTATCTATAGCAAGAGGTAAGAGTTAAGGCTTATGTTTCCCTACATGAACATAGTTGATCCCATACTGTTTGTTGTGAAGATTACTCTTTATCGGTATGTCTGTTCTAGTTTCATTCGGTTGCTGTGATAAAACACTAACCAAAAGCTACTCAAGGGATTTAATGGCTTATAAATGCAGGTCCGCAATCATTGACAGAAGTCAAGGCAGGAACCCAAAGCAGGACCTTGAAGTAGAAACCATGGAAGAATGCTGCTTTCTGTCTCAACCTCTGGGTCCTTCACTCATAGGCTCATGCTTAGATAACTTTCTTACAGTGCTCAGGATCAGCCAGCCCACAACCCACCCCTTCCTATTAGCAATCAAGGCAATCTCCCACTGTGGTGGTTTGAATAAGAATGTTCCCTAGAAGCTCTGCTGTTTGAATACTTGGCCACCAGTTGGTGGCTGTATTTGGGTAGTTTTGTGATTTGAATGAGAATGGCCCCCATAAGCTCCTATATTTAAATGTTGGCTTTCTAGTTGGAGGAAATGTGTAACTGGGGGTAGGCTTTGAAGTTTCAAAAGTCCACACTAGGAACAGTTCCTATCTATCTATCTATCTATCTATCTATCTATCTATCTATCTATCTATCTATCTATCTACCTATCTATCCATCCATCCATCCATCTATCCATTATCATCTATATATCTATCATCTACCTATCTGTGCATCCTTTCTGCAGATCAGAGCTCTCAGTTGCTGCTCCAGCACCATTCATGCCTATCTGTTTCCCACCATAGTGATCATGGACTGACTCTCTGAAACTGTAAGCAAGAAAGTTACATTGGTCATTGTGTCTCTTCTTCAGAGCAATAGAACAGTAACCAAGACAGGTATTTTTAGGAGGTGTAGCCCTGCTAAGAAGTATGTTACTTGGAGCAGATTTTGAAGTTTCAAAACCACATATCATTCCCAGCTCCTCTAGTTCATGCTTATGGTTTGAAGATGTGAGAACCCTCAGCTTCTTGATCCAGTCTCCATACCTACATGTTGCCATCATGGGCTCTTACCCTCTAGAACTATAAGCCCAAATAAACTATTTTTTTCCATAAGTTTCATTGGTCTTGGTGTTTTATTACAACAATAAAAAACCAACTAGTATTCTCACAGACCTGCCATAAGTCAATCTGATCTAGACAATTCCTTAATTTGAGCTTTCCCATTCTTCAGATGATTCCAGGCTGACAATAAGACCAACAGTTTAATGCCTTATTGTGTAGGTCTATTTCTGGTTCTTGAACACTGTTTACAAATATGTTCACTTATTCTTATAACAAAACCACAGTGCCCTGCTTATTGTAGCTCACTATAATCTTGAAATCATGTAGTGAAAATATTCCAACTTTATTTTTTTTCAGGAGTGTTCTGTTCTAGGTCCTCTGAATTTTCACACACACACACACACACACACACACACACACACACACACACACACACCTGATGATTTTAATTTACTAGAATTCTGACTGAGACTGACTTGAATCTATGGAACAATTTGAAAAATTTGCATTTAAGCAATATAAATATGTCAATCCATGCAAATGGCTTATAAATGTGTCAATTCATGAAAATGGCATATCATTACATTTATTCAGGTCTTTGTAAAATTCTCTCATTTTATATGTTTGAGTATCAAATATAAAATGCTTGCACATTTCTTACTAGTATTATTCATAAGTACTTTATACGAACAAAAGCTATTGGCTTGGGTCACTTTTCTGTTAATGTATATACATCATGACCAAAACCAAACTGAGGCAGAAAGAGTTTATTTGCTTTCCATATTCCAGTCACAGTCCATCAGGAGAGAAACCAATACAGGAACTCTGAGTAGGAACCTGAATGCAGGAACTGAAGTAGAGCCATGGAAGAATGCTGCTTACTGGCTTTCTTTACACGACTCCTTCACCTTCCCAGAGATGACACTGCCCACTGTAGGCTGGGCCCTCTCGCATCAATCGCTAATTAATAAAATACCCACAGAGACATCTACAGGTCAATCTGATAGAGGTGTTTTTTCAACTGAGGTTCCTTCTTCTCAGATGATTCTACTTTGCACCATGTGGACATAAAACTAGCCATTACAATTGGCCTCTTGTCAATTTGATACATGAGTATATCACTCTTAAACCATAACCTTTCCTTTTTTGTTGATCCCCAATACTTTTTTGTTCATATTACACATAAAGCACAGCGTAACTTTAAATGTCACAATCTTTAAAAAAATATTTGAACATTTTTAAAGTTTAGTCTCTTTGAATATCCAACACCTCATTAGAAATCCAAAGTCTTTTAACTTTGGGGTCTTGTAAAATAAAATACAAGGGAAATACTTTCTCACTCCAAAAAAAGGACTGAGTCTCAGTCACAATCAAATCAAAGCAAAACCAAACTCTAACAGTGCGAATAACCCTGTATCCAAGTCTGGACTCATTCATAATCTGGGTTCCAAAGGACTTGAACAGTTGCACTTCTCCGGCTCTGCCATCTGCCGTACCCATGGCTTGTCTTATAGGTTCAGGCAAGCTCTATTCCATACCTACTCTGTCCTTGATGACAGTCTTATCTTCCCAGTGAAGCCAGTATGCTGGAGTCTCCACTGCAAGAAAGGCTGCTCCTTCACCACTAGCCTCTCCTGGCTTCTCGTTACAGAATCCAATCCTACTTACTGCATGACACAAAGCTCATGCTTCTTTCCGACCCCTTAAATCCCAAGTCTCCAATACAATGGAGGCTGCATCTTCACCAATGGCCTCTCCTGGCCTCTTTGAGTGCTAAGCTTCAGCTGCTCTCCGTGACTCTCTCAATTCTGCAGCTTCTATTTGGCTAGCCTGGGCTACATGGTGAGGCTAGGCCAGCTACAGAGTAAAACTGTCTTTTTCTTTTCAAAGACAACTTAGGGATTCTCTACTGCTGTTAGGGTAACGCCAGGCTCCTCACTGTCACTCTCATCTTTCCATTTGCAATCATGTGTTCAATATCTTATTTTCCCAGCAAAACTGTGATCTCCATGAGAATTAAAACTTTATCAGTGATATATTCACCCAGGTGGTTTAGTTCCACTTGTGAGGACTATGGCTGCCCTTCCACAGCCTGTGTACCAATTATAATATCTGTTCTTAATACACATTTATAAGCAGCAACCATAAAGCATTTGTTCTGGCACAGCATGGCTTCAATGAACGTGCATTACACTCCCGGCATTAGTGTGCCAAATGCAAAGTCTCAGCATTAAATACTTAAGTATTCAATCACTTTGGAGTGAATAGACATAATTTAACCAGAATAGCAGAGTGAGTGCCTACCCCAGAGAGGTCCTGGAGCTCAAGCAATTTGAACCTTCATTAAAATGACAGGGTCTTGGCAGAGGTAAATGGGAAATCTCATCCAATGTTTCACCACACTGATCTGGCTTTAGTTGTGCCCTCACATTTGCATATACCAAAAATTTACATGTTTCTTAATTTAAAAGAAGGCCAGTGCAACTTATTATAGAAGGGTATATGGTAAATAGATCAAGGGCAATGCCACTTCAATTTCATTTGTGAATTAAACAACCCTTTAAGTGAGTAGGTTTTTCCATATTTGTAGGATCCTTGTTATTGCATGTACTGAATTAGAGCAGTGTTTGGGGATACCAGCATGGACTGTGTGATGAACTGTGAATGAAAATAGGTAACTGATGGTGATCTAACACTAAAAAATAAGGCATCCAAACATAAGGCATTTGTGAGCAGTGAGAAATAGCTCTTAAGAATTTGGGGGCCCACTCTGCAAGGAGGCAGAGCCATGCTAAGAACACCACCAGTCATAGTTCACACGGTGACATTTTTATTTGTAAAATGATGAGTGGTTACTTATTGATCTTTCAAGCAAACCACAAAGGAAATCCACAAGTTACTGCCTTAGGCTCTGTTTACTTTGACAATTGTTTCCTCAGTTGAATAAGCATTTTTTTTTCAATGTGTGCTCATTAAAGCATTTCAAAGAAAAGTGAAAGAAACTCCAGTCACTAGCTGTAGAAACAGAAAACAAACAGAAAGTCAATTACGGAGCCTGGAAAGATGGCTGTGCCCTTGCAGAGGACCTGGTCCGTTCCCATTACCCATATGGTGGCTCACAGCCATCCATAACTCTGGTCCTAGGGGGTTTGATGCCCTCTTCTGACTTCTACCTGCACCAGGCATGCGTATGCTACACAAACATACATGCAGGCCAAACACTCACCCACATAGGATACATAAATCTAAAAAAGTTTTAAAAATCAATTCATATTCATGTATTGTTACTATTACTCTGTATCAGTAATCAGAGAAGTGAACATTGAAAAAGATATTGGCACAATATACTCATTTTTTACTAGTGATGGATGTTAGTATTCAGGCATCTGTACTAGCCTGTTCAGTAGGGGTTCTGACAGGATATGCTCTCAGCTGCAGTCACTAAGAGCACCACCTCTTCATATTCACTGTTTCCTTTTAAAACCCTACCCACCTCTCATCCTCCTTTCTTTCTTTCTACCTCTCTCTCTGTGTCTCTCTCTGTCTCTGTCTCTCTGTCTCTCTCTCTTTCTGTCTCTCTGCCTCTCTCTCTCTCTGTCCCTTTTTCTTTCTCTCTGTCTCTCTCTCTATCTGTCTGTCTGTCTCTCTCTCTCTCTCTCTCTCTCTCTCTCTCTCTCTCTCTCTGTACCCCTCTCTCTCTGCCCCTCTTTCCTCTCTCCTGGTGCTCCTGTCCCCAGAGGCTGGTCTCCCTCATCCCCTTGCCCCTTTTTATGATCCCTTTCCATAATTAAAAAACAAACAAACAAAACTCTTCTTGAACTCTGTCGCATGGTGCATGGTATCTTTCTCTCCTGCACCACTTTTCTTAAATTACAACAGTGGATATTATCCAAGTTAACACTACCAAGTTGATGATTAAAGGAAATAATATATTCTGGAGCTGTGAAGGCATTATAAAACAAAATACTACTTTAAGGGGCTGGAGACATGGTCCAGTAATCAAGAGCATGGTATCTAAGAACTGTCTGTAACTCCAGATTCAGGAGACCTGACACCATCTTCTGTCCTCTACAGGTAATACATGCACATGGTGCACAGGCACATATGCAGGTGAAATACCCACACACATGACATAAAAAGAATAAATCTCTAAAATATACTATTAATATGTCTGTATATGCTATAGTATCATCTTTCTTCAAAAAAGATATGTTTTTCATGTGATACTTTAGCTTAGTGTCGTCTAAATATTCAGTGTTTGCTTCATAGTAACCAGAGACTGATACTAAGATCAGTCCTTGACAGAGTTTGTTTTTAAAGAAGAGGAACCATATACTAAGTATGTGCTCTCTGTTTTGACATTATTGTTAGAGCGTGCATCATTTCTGTCACTATATTACCCTTGGGATGATTGGCAGCTGTTACTGAGTGAGCACCCCGTTTGTCTTACCTGAGCCTTAAAGTTATATTTGGGTTCCCTGCTAGAGACTTCTTTTTGACATTTGAGAGTCAAAAGTATAATGGCGTCCAGAACTAAATATACCTGTGCCCTCAAGATGATTACTGCAATACTTTGAAAGGGAAAAATGGCCCAACACTAAAGGCAATGCTTTGGGGGACAATACTCAAAGCCAATGAAGTACTACAGAGACAACTAAGGCAAAACATCAGTTTTGAGAACAGAGTATCTTCCATGAAGGCCTTGATTTACATAGTATGGTGTGAAGTTGCCTGTCAAAATACTCTGAAAATGTTACTAATGATGTTGAATGATAAGCTTGATTTTTAACCCATTCACAGGGCTGCTTTTTCTTGGATTTTTTCCTCCGATAACTTACAGTCATAACTCCTGAGGAAAAGGACGGTGTACTGCAAGTTCTTGAAAGATAGTATTTTGTTCCCCATTGCAAAGCTTAATGTCTTCAGAATATAGTCCTCACTGGGAGACTTGAAATCAAACCGGCTTTGGAATTTTTCTGGTTCAGGCTCCTTGCCACTGGGAGATCAATCTGTGGTAGGTGCCTCAGAAGAAAGGAGCCCAAGAAATGCTGTTCTAGGCGTGGTTAGTGAATGACTTGCAGACAGAAAAATGTTCTCTGTAGGTCTAGTGGAATGAAAGGAGCAAAACACTTTCCTTTCCATGGTGCAGTTCCTCTGTCCTTCAGAATGAAGATGTGGCAGGACATGGGCTCATTGAGGTTCATTTGTCTAGTTTCTAACAGTGAGTAGGTGAAGCCCTGCTCAGTATTTCTATGGAAAACCACCCAAGTGAGTCATCCTCCAGGGGGCAACAGAGTGTGACTCAGGCTGAGACTTGCGGGAATCAGGGAGGGATTGACCCTGAGGAATTCTGCAACAGTCTGAAACTCGAGAAATAGTAGGCAAGCTTCCGTTGTACTACTGTCCTTAAGAATACTAGAGAAAGTGGGAAGTACCCTTGAACGAATTGGTACAGGAGACTGCTTCCTGAACATAACACCAGTAGCACAGACACTGAGATTGACAATTAATAAATGGGACCTCCTGAAACTGAGGAGCTTCTGTAGGGCAAAGGACACAGTCAACAAGACAAAACGACAGCCCACAGAATGGGAAAAGATATTCACAAACCCCACATCTGACAGAGGGCTGATCTCCAAAATTACAAAGAACTCAAGAAGCAAGTTTCCAGAACACCAAAGGATCCAATTAAAAAATGGGGTATAGAACTAAATAGAGAATTCTCAATAGAGGAGTGCAAAATGGCCAAGAGACACTTGAGAAAGTGCTCAACATCTTTAGCCATTAGGGAAATGAAAATCAAAACAACTCTGAGATACCATCTCACTCCTGTCAGAATGGCTAAAATCTAAAACACTAATGACAATTTATTCTGGAGAGGATGTGGAGAAAGGGGTACACTCCTCCACTGCTGGTGGGAATGTCAACTTGTGCAGCGACTTTGGAGATCAGTATGGAGATTCCTCAGAAAAAAATGGAAATCAGTCTACCACAAGATCCAGCAATTCCACTCTTAGGCCTATACCAAAAAGATGTACCCTCATACAATAAAGACATCTGCTCAACTATGTTCATAGCAGCATTATTAGATGCCCCTCAACTGAGGAGTGGATAGAGAAAATGTGGTACATTTACACAATGGAGTACTACTCAGCAGAAAAAAAATGGAATCTTGAAATTTGCAGGCAAATGGGTGGCACTAGAAGAAACCATCCTGTGTGAGGTAACCCAGTCACAAAAAGACAAGCATAGTATGTACTCACTCATATGTGGATTATAGACATGGAGCAGGGCAATGCCAGCCCACAATCCCACTGCCAGAGAGTCTGGGGTGCAGGGAGGACCTTAAGAGAGATATGCATGGTAACCCGGAGAAGGTTAGGGGATGAGATCTTCTAATTGGATTGGGGGGAGAGAAGGGGATAGCAGAAGGAGATTGGAGAAAGAGAGGAAGAAAAGAGGAGGGGAGAGGAGGACATGGGAGAGCAGGAAGGTTCAGCCAGGGTAAGAATAGAGAAGAAAAGGATGGGAGATTCCATAAAAGAGGGAGCCATTATAAGTTGGAGGAGATATCTGACACTAGTGAGATCTTCCCAGATCTACAAGAATGACACCAACTGGCATTAAAGCTACCTTAAATGCCCTCCCATGATAATGAGAATGATGACTACTTTATATGCCATCCTAGAACTCTCATCCAGTGGCTGATGGAGGCAGAGGCAGACACCCACAACTGTGAACTGAATTGAATTCCTGGAACCCAGTTGCAAAGAGGAGTGATGACCAAAGGCAAAAACCCACAGAGGCAGCTGACCTAGACAAGGGAGAACACATGGACCCCAGACTGATGACTGAGGGATCCAGACATCCCTCCCCCTGAACCTGGATGACAGAGAGGAGGCCTTGGCAATCTATGAAACCTTGGAGAGTAGAGCAGTGTAATCCAGGCATACAGAGGGAATCTGGGAACCCATACCACGTGGAGGGACGCTCTCTCAGCCTGGACACATGGGGAAGAACCTAGGTCCTTCCCAGGATGATGTGACAGACTCTGAGAATCCCTCATGGAAGCCCTCCCCCTCCCTGGGGAGTGGAGGGGAGATGGAGTAGGGGAGAGGGGCTGGGAGGATTGGGGGGTGGGGGAATAGGAGAGAGAGAGGGAACTGAAAGTGACATGGGTAAAAAGTTAAATAAAAAATATGAAAAAAGAATACTAGTGTTCTGTGGTAATAGTAAGTGAAACTGAAATGGACAAAAAGACCAATAGCTCATCTTCAGAAGCAATTGGATGGAATCCAAGCCTCAGAGCTGCGTAGGCCTTGAGGAATAAGTAGTGAGGCTAAGCCTACTCAAGCCCTTCATAGTGGAATTTCCTTCCCTCATTTGGGGGCTTATATTAAAGCCCATTCCCTATTGAATTCCAGTACCACATTTTAGTGTTCAACCACTGCGTTTTCCATACCTGAGATGGCTGGATAATTTTTGTGAGCTGCCACTGAGTTCCCTCAAATGTTAGTTCTTTGAATTATACAATAATTCCTGGGCTCAGTTGTTACAGAAAGGTTGTATAGTGGTCACTCACTCCTCCATGTGACAGGAAGAGCTCTGCAAATTTTCTCTGCCTCCTTGCTATAGAAATAAGGATCCTGGGGGTGGGATTAAAATTCTCATGCTGGGGCTTACCTTCCTGGTTTTCTAGGAGAAAATAAGACAACTATAGGCATAGTATACTTTCCTGATAGCTGGTGAGAAATCTGCCTTACACAGGTGAAGAAGAAAAGGAGAAGGTGGAGGAGAAAGAGGAGGAGGGGGAGGAGGAGGGGGGAGGAGGTGGAGGAGTAGTGGCAATTGTGCATGTAGGTTATACAAAGACATATGGTATATTCCTAGTAAAATAATCTAGTAAAAAAATCTAGTGGGGAAAAAGGCTAACAAAAGGAATTGTATTAATTTTCAAACACCCATAATCTTTCTTACCTCTGTTTCCTTCCAAGAAGAAGAGTTCTTTCTGGATGGATTTTCCATGTAGACTTTGAAAGATGAGATAATTCTTCTGTAAAAATAAAAGCATAGAATGAGAATAAACTTGGCAAAGGGCTGAATGCAAGAAGTAAAATCACTGTGAGCAGCTAGAGTGTCTGGTAAGGGGCTCCCTTAAAAAAGTTTTATTTTTAAAATCATGCGTATATATGTATATGTCTGTGTGCGTGTATGCCCATGTGTGGAGGCTCCTATAGAGTCTATAAGGATGTGACAGATCTCTGGGAACTGTAATTGCAAGCTGCTGCAAGCCACAAAAGGTGGGCAGAAACCAAGCTCAGGTATCCTACAAGACCATTATGTGCTCTCAGTTGCTGCTCCATCTTGACAGTCCACAAAGGGTGGGTCTTAGTAAGAAGACGTCTAGACGAAAGAGGGTGAGACATAAAGGCGTTGTGGAAGGATCATTCAAAAGACTGTTTTAGCTATTAGAAAAAGATGAAGAATAAGAAAAGTATGTAAAAATAATACTAAGTCTTGTGGCTTCTATTCAAGGTACACTATGTGTCTTCAGGCATTTTCCCCTATCAAGAGATTTGTCAAGGGTCCAAATGGTTTTACTATTTGAGAATAGTTCATGTGGGGACAGCCAACCACTCACAATTAATTTATAATTCCATAGTATATTGATTTGTAATGTTGTTATCACTTACCTTTCTTATTTTAGCTTTCTTCACTTTATACTTAACAATACATTGTCCCAGGGAGCAATAAACCTAAAAACTATATTAGAAATGTATTTTTAAGCCAACAACAAAAAGAACCCTAAACTTTAACTTAGTATGAGCAGTTTTTTGTCTTTTTTTGCCAAGAATGGTAATTGTTACTTGTGGAATTTCTTTAGAATGGCCAAGATTTTGACTCAATAGCTATAGTTCCTGGAATGAGTATCTGGGTGGAGACACCAGTCTGTTGAAAAACTGGTGATAGTTCAGCTCCATAAGTTGCAAGAGATTTATTGATAGATCCACTTGGCAGATCCAAAGCACACAGGGTGTGTTTGGTTGAAATTTAACACTAAATTCCCTTCATGTTTGATGTTTGATGTTTGATGTTTGATGTTTATACTCATTCTTTTAACTATTTTTTCTAGCTTCATTTTTCCTGTTTTAATCATAGTGAAAAAACTTACTAAAATGTGATCTTCATATTTACAAGCAAGGATCACATTCAGAGCATGTTAGGGAGTTTGTAAGGCAGTCAGTTACTTCAAAGCACACTTCTCCAGAAACAATCATATAGCTGTGAGTTTAGAGACTAGAGGGTCATGGGGCCAGGGCTCAACTGCGCAATGTAGATAGGCACAGTTCTGAGCCACAGTACAAAGAAGTGTGTTTCAAATCTTCTCTTTCATGGAATTTGAGTTGCAACTGACTTTCCTTGCTCTGTTTTCTAAGATGTCACTGTACATAGATAAGTACAATATGGATATAAACCAATCAGTTACTAGGGGATAATCTAAATGTAAGAGATAATTTTAGGTGTATTCATATCATTATTTTATGGGTATGTGTGTGTGTGTGTCCATGTGTACATGTCTGTGTGTGTGTGTGTGCTTGTGTGTCTTTGCCTATGTGCCTTTGTCTGTGTCTATGTATATCTGTTTGTGTGTATGTGTGCCATGTGTTTGCAGGTCCTGAAGGAAGCCAGAAGAGGTTGTTGGTCATTGGAGCTGAAGTTACAGCTGTTTGTGAGTGGGCACGTCGGGGTGTGAGGAAATAGACACATTAATCTCTGGCACTTGTAAAGTAGTGGGCACTCAATCTCTAAACCTAAAAAGTTAATTAAAAAATCTTTTTGAATGATTTGTTTTATCTCTAACATGTTAGTGTGCATATGCCCAAATGCAAAAGGGAGAAATTATTAAGAAGAATTTTAAACTAAATATTTAGACTGTACTTTCATTAGATTCTAAGCATGATCACCAAAGATTTAGTTTCTCCTCTTCTGTTATTACAACCCATCTGATAATCATTTTTTTCTTTTCCAACTCAAAACATCAGCATAATAAGTAGGTTAAAGATGTGTCCTTTCTCATCTGAATATTCATCAGCTGTCACAGGAGGCTGTACAGATCTCATCTAACATTTGTAGTGATGTTGATCCACTTTTGAATAGGTCAAGTATATCTGGGATCTCATTCCTCTATTTTCTTCTTGCATATATTAAGGTACTTTAGTATTTCTTATTTTGGAGAATCATTGTATCAAACCAGAATATCCTCTCTTTCAGATAAACAAATTGAAATATACATGCAAACAAATCAAAATTTAAAAAATCATCAAGCATGATATTTTGTTACATCTATAGCATCTAAAGTCAGGCCCAAATTTTGTAAACAGGCAGTTTCCAAAAACTGCTTTTATTACAAACTGAAGGATAAGTGAGATTATTTGTTTCAAGCGTGTGTGTGTGTGTGTGTGTGTGTGTGTGAGAGAGAGAGAGAGAGAGAGAGAGAGACAGAGAGAGACAGAGAGAGAGAGAGCATACGTGAGTGTGTATGTATGTCCTTATCTCAGCAGTGCTGGGATTAAGCGCCAGCTAGACAAATGCTCTCACACTGACTCGCATCACAGTCCACTCAGATTTGAAGATGGCCTGTTTGATATTAGTACAAATCAACTCTCAGTATGTATTAGTGACTTTTCTGTTGCTCTGATAAAACACCATGACTAAAAGCAGCCCGGAGAGGAAGGGCTTATTTCATCTTACAACTCTCAGGAAGAAGTCAGGACAAGACATTAAAGAGGAGACTAGTGGCAGGAACAGAAGCAGTAGCCACGGAGGAATACTGACTTGCTCCCCAGGGCTTGCTCGGCCTGCTTTCTTACACAACCCAGGACTAACTGCTCAGGGGTGGCGCCACTCACAATGCGGTCCACATCAACCCTTAATCAGGAAAATGCCCCACAGGTTTGCCCACAGTCCAATCTGCTAAACTGAGGCTCCTTCTTTTCAAATGACTCCAGTTTGTGTCAGGTTGGTAAAAAACAACTAGTCAATCAAGCAAACAACAAAAAACCCCAAAACTAAACAGTACACACTTGCATCACAAAGAGGGAGGATGGTTTAATCTATCTAGTATCGTAGAAATGGGACAGAAGTGCAGAGTGGCAAAGCTTATTTATGAAGAAAATACATTATGTAAATAGCATAAAATTGAAACATACAATAAAGGGATATATAGTGAAAAGAGTTCTCCTTCTCCCGCTGCCCGTCAGACTTGTGTATTGTTCTATATCTTGTGTATTGTTCTATATCTGCATATACAAAACACAAAAGCATATATAATTGTCCTAAATATAGTTAACAATTGGCGTTTTAATGACTCTTTTCTATTACTAATCTACAACCCATCTTCTAGCCTTGATAACTACTACTTATTAGTGAAAGCCGAGCAGCTTTGCTGTGTTAGCTGACTCCTACAGTGTTCCTTAGTTATATTAAGTTCTATCTGTGTAACAGGCCTTACTTGGATAGCCCCGAGACCTTTCCAGTGTATTGGAGGCAACACCTCAATGGATTCCCTTGTTCCTATAGCTTTAGCCTCATATCACACATGCAAAATAAATTCCTGGAAACGGCACGTTAGAAAAAGGCGTGCGCTTTAAACTTGCTAGTTCCTTTCACACTGCCTTCTAAGAGGGTGTCTCGGCTCCTGCTTCCGAATCTTCCTTGTCTCACAGTGTCCCCCGGTATTTGCATCTCTACCGATCTGATAAAGGGTTATTTATTGTGTGTATCTTTTCATATATATGTAATCTGTTTTCCCATTCCTAGTGTTTGTATCCTCTGTCTCCTGAACTGTGTAGTCCTTTTGATTTGATTTGAGGGTGTAAGGGTAACGCTATGTGGACTGGGCTTTTTCTTTTTGTCTCTTTACAGTACTTCTCTTCTGGGAAGAAATTAAATTTCACTTATCTATTTTTAGTGAGTAACTTTGTCTTTTAAACAATCCTTTACTTTGCTTGAAGGCTTTAGAAAGCCATTGCTATTTTGAAAGTGAAAAATAATTCTTCCATAATTTCTTTTCAGCATGTTTATGGTTTCCCTCCTGCACCCAAACTCTGGTGTTTTTTTTTCAATATCAAGAGAAACTGAGCTTTTTTTCCCCTTCCATATTATACAACTCCTTTAATGACTATATTTTCTCAGTACCTTTTGGTGCGGTGATAAAATCCCACAAGCTAAAGTTATTTTAGAAGAAAGGGGATTTATTTTGACTTGAGTTTCTAGAGGAGAAGAGTTCACCATGGTGGGAAAGGTCAAATAAACTAGGAACTGGTGGTGGCAGGAGCAGGAAGCTGACCACATTGTTACCCACACACAGGAAAGGGAGAGAGAGAAGAGAGAGGAGAGGGGGAAGGAGGGAGGGAGGAAGAGAGGGAGGGAGAGAGAACGGGACTTGAGGACCTGTCCCTAGTGTTACGCCTCCTCCAGCAGGGCTTCATCACCCTAAACAGTGCTAACAACCAAGGACCAAGCACTCAAGTGTGTGAGCCAATGCAGGATAATTCTTACCTAAACCACCACACTAGGGGATGTTGTCTCCTGGAGACTATCAGATACGGCCCGCTGACTTTCCATCTGCCATGTACCCCTTGGGACTCGTAATTCATCAGGACCCCTCAAACTGTTTCTTCCCAGCAAGGCCTGTTTCTCTTTTTTTTCTTTATTATAACCCATAATTGAAAGACAGTGGTGTGTGCACAGTGTGTGATAAAGATAAGCCACAGTTACCCCAAGTCTCGTGGTGTTCAGCTGGTGGAGAGCAGGGCTACTCAAGTGTAAGATGCTGATTCCCTTAAGTGTGTAGAGCAGAGTGTGGTGATATATTGTTTATGGTCTAATAAAGCCACTGGGAATCAAAATGCAAAACTAATCACAGCCATAGAGCCAGGCAGTGGTGATACACACCTTTAATCCCCCTAGCCATAGAGGCCAGGTGGTGGTGGTACACACCTTTAATCCTAGGACTCAGGAGATAGAGGTAGATGGATCTCTGAATCCAAGACCACCATGGGCTACATGAGCGTGAATCAGCCAAAAAGAGTAACAGAGCTCACACCTTTAATCCAAGCATTAGGGAGGTAGAGACAGGAGTTACATGGGTGGCTGGAGAAAGGAATATAAGGCAGGAGACAGGAACTCAGAAATTGCCTCAGAAGTCTGAGGCTTGGTAGAGAGCAGTGCAGTCTGCATTGTACAATGAGGATTTGTGGAAACAGGATCACCCATTTCGATCCGAGGTAGAGGTAAGGGCTAGTGGCTGGCTGCTTTGCGTTTCTGATCTTCAACTTGAACCCCAATATCTGTCTCTGAGCATATATTATTCATGCTACAACAGAGGCCTGCCACACCGCCTTAGTTTTCAGATCTACAGCAGCATTTGCGAGGCTACATCCTCCAAGGGGTCATGTGCTAAGCGGTGGGAACTTTAAGAGGTATGGTAAGTGGAAGGCAGCAATCACAGGAATGCCACCCTCATGAATAAATTAGTCCTGTATCATGAAAGCAGGTGATCAAAAGAAAGGCCACACCACATGTCAGATCCCTTTTATCTCCAGAAACCTTTGTTAAAAGCCAGTCATAGTGCCATGTAGGTAAAGACCAGTGGATCCCCCAGAATGAGGATCAATGGGCAGCTAGCCTTGCCTACTTGGGACCTTCAAGTCTAGAAGAGATTCTGTGTCAAAAATCGAGGTGGACAGCACCTGAAGAATGACACTTGAGGCTTACCCTTGTTTACAAGCATACATAACACACACATGTTCGCAGACACAAGTGCACACACACACACATACAAACACGGAGATAGTCAAATGTTATCAAATCAATAAAAGCAGGTGTTTTATAAAAGTATTTTCTAAAATTTTCTAAACAACATGAACTATTAGGTTTACCTGTATTTATCAGTTCTTTAACATTACCTCCTGAGGGTTAAAATCTTAGTGGTTTTCATGTGATGACTTCAGTCAATATGGATGATGCTAACTTCCATGTCCGTGTGATGACCATGCATACGTGATCATTAGGAAGAATAAACGTATGCATTAAAAAAAAGGAATAATAGGAGATGGTTCAGCTAAAACCTCAGCGCCATGCTAAATGCTACCCACAAAATATTCTATGGAATAAAGCAAGAAAAAGTGCTGTTATCCTGTAAGGGTCCAAAGAAGATGCTGAAGGAAGACCCCAGACTCAAAGTGTGTCAAAGCAAAGAGCAATTATTAATACCAGCATATGTAGGGTCGTTCACCTGTACAAACTGGCAACAACCGCGAAAGGGGCGTGCAGGCTCCTTTTAAGTACAGCTGAGGGGAGTTTCAGGACAGTTAGGTCATCTCACATATAATTGGTTAAGCAAGCAGCAGTTGCACCAGTATCCTTTTAAGTGGCTGAAGTACAGTCCTATCATCTTTCCACATACTTGCACAATCTTGGGCAAGTCCACATGTGACTCAGAAGGGGCTGCTGGATTTGCCCTTGAGACTTGTGAGGCTGACCTGACTTAGACCTTGTGTTTGTTTTCTCCTGAATGCAAGGGTATTGGGGATAAATGGCCCTTTGTGGAAGAGACTCCTGTTTTGCCCTTCTCAGAGGACTGAAACCTAAATTGAGTTGTGAGAGTGGGAGAGTTTAACTCCTTCAGTCTTATGTAAAATAAGACAACTGGCTTTAGAGAGGTGAAATGATTTGCAAATGCTAATGTCAGGCTGGGACAATCCTACTAAGTAGAGCAAAACAAAGTTTGAAGGAGAGGGACCTCAGAGGTCTGGGAACCGGGTGCTAAGCATGCTGGGAAAAAATGGAAGATGATATGGCAGGAGGACCCTGTCCCACAAGTGACCCGGGCTGTAACTTTCTAGGATGCGTTTCTCCATAGTCAGCTCTCTCAATGCCTCTTCTGGGTTGGGAATGACATAACAAAATGCAGTAGTTCCCCCCTCTGAAGGCTCAGCGGTTGGTCACTTGAGAACAAGTGGAGAGACTGATCAGAGGAAAAGCAAGGAAGATCTCACCATTCCCACCAGCTGGGCCACTCTTGGACTAAGTCATGGCCAGGAGAGCAGGGCTTCTACTGGGTCAACAAGGAGATGAGGAGACACCCAGGGAACACCTGCCCTCTGCGTCAGCCTGGTACACCTGCCCACTGCCCACCTAGCTGCCCTGCTAGATTAGGCCGGAACTGCCTGCTGCAAACTGGAGAGAAGGAAGGACCCAGGAGGACTGGTCTGAGCTGGTGTGGAGATCCAGAGCCCTGTCTTGTATCTGTTCATTTTCTAGGTGTCTTCCCCAAAGTTATTCTGGTCATGGAGCCTGCCAGACATGGAGAAAACCTCGTTTGTGCTTGTGACACTGAGGGCTCTCAGGGAATTGGCAAATGTTCAGAAAGAATTGTACGCATTTCTGAGATTTTGGATCCCTAATCGTTTTAAAATGAGCTCTCAAGTGTTTTGTGTGACTTTGAACTTAAAGTTTAGGAAACTGTGTGGGAAGAAATCTGACTGTAACAAATAGGTTTTTAAAAAGAGAATATATACTTCACTGTGTATTTTATCATAGATAGATGTATATTATTGTTTTAGGATTGTGATTATTTTTGATCAAGTATTACAGCCAGAAGTGAGGTTTTTATTTAAAACAAAATATATAAATAAGGGAAGAAGTCCTAGTATTTTATCAATAAAAGGTCTTACCTTTCCCCCCCAAAAAACCCCAGCATATTCTATAGTGTATATTCTGTTTAGTAATCAAAGCTTGCCATTTATACTTACGAATTTTTAGTTTTACATCCTTCTTAGGAGCACTAAAAGGTTAATTTTTTTGTTGTTCTCTTTTTGCTTCAAATTGAAAAACCTAAGAACAGTAAAGTAGCTATGTTGGCTAGTTAGCCCTTATGTGCTTCATACTGGTAAAATGATTTATACACTTAAAATAATGATAGGGCCAGTCACAGCTGGTGTGAATTCTGCCTTTATCACATATTGCTGTGTACTTGTGGATAGGTTGTTAACCTCTCTGAGTCCTCTTCGGCCTTTTCTTCTGTAGGATGGTGCCAAAATCCATCTTGGGATGTACTGGAAAGGACAATGGCATCTAACCATTACTTAATAGTGTTGGTTATTATTTCAAGGAATGTAAATTGTCAGCCCAGAGCAAAATGTATTTTCTTTGACTGTGAAAGAGACTCCCAGACTGAAACTGGCTAGTTAAGGTGATACAACAAACAAAGCCACGATCTACTTAGATTTCTTCCTATTTAGTGGGACAAAAAGAGGGCAGAGTAAAGCTAGAATAATGTGGAATGGAGCAAGGGTCCCCGAGGTGACAGGATTTGGTGTCTCCCAGAGGGTGCCACAGCCAATCTCTTCCACAGTTTTACTATTTCTGAAATGCTGGGGTTGGGGAGCTGCTTTGGGTTGAAATAAAAGATGTGATTTTTTTGTTTTGAAACATTGTTCATCAATATGTTTTCCTCCCCATGGCTACAAAAATTTGAAAATGAAACACAATCGAGTAGTAAAAACTCTCGGTATGTATTTTTCCCTTGGAAGATGAGGTGTTCAGTCAGTCTTCTTGGAAAAGATTATTTCTGCTCTGGTCAAAGCGGCCTACTTTCTCTTTGTGTTGAAGGGCTTTGAAATAAGAAGTTATTTGTATTTTCCCAGGGAGTGTCCACTTTACGAAGAAAGAAAATTATATGCCTGAAGAACACAGCTGGCCAGTTGATTGTTTATGTCTACCCTGGGCTAGCAAGGAAATGCATAGGATTTTAGTTTTCTTTTCTGGAAAATATAAAACATAATGTCTCTTTTCATTTTATAATGGCACAATATTATTCTTATTTAGTGTAACTTCTCTGATCATGGGATCACAAATTAAACCAAACCAGACACGCAGAGAGATGAGATAAACAAAAGAAATAAAAATTACCTTAAAAAGTAAAAAGGTTTCAATTATTTAAGTACATTTTGACTCCTCTAATATGCTGATATTGGCAAACTTTATAAAATCAATTTGTCTGCAATTATTTCACATGGGAAAAATCAGCATCAAATGGAACGGAAACATCAGGGGATTCTCATCATGAAAAACGTGTAATGAAGTTATTCTTAGCCCCAAAAGAATTTTGCAAAGTACACAGTAACTAAATTAATTAATAGAGTCCTGCAAGTGCTCGAGGAGTCTTTGAAGCTGGTCTTGGGGGATAACCTTGTTCACTTGTGCTAGGCGCCCTCTTCTGGTCATTGTGAATAATGTTCACTAGCTAACTTGGTCTTACCATGAAGCACACGTGCAATTGCTCATGTACTCTGTGCTGGGCTTCCTTCTAAAAATAGAGGACATTTAATTTATTGGAGTTGGCCTCACTTTTCCGCCTCAGTCCAGCACGTTTGTCTACAAAGCAGTGCCTGGCTAATCCTACGTGGCAGGGGTGGCCTTTGGTGAACTGGTGAACTTACCCATCTTTCGGACTTCACTCATGGCCTGTTTATACAACAGAAAGTGACAGACTTATGGGAAAGAAAGGCCACCTCCAACATTAACAGGCCCAGAAATGAACACCTTCCCAATTTCACACCCATGAGAGCCTGCTGTATACACTCCAGCAATCTCATGCCCAGAGAAGAGGGCACCCATTGAGACTGAGTGGTCCATGTGAAATGTCCCTGAAGCTACCGGCTTACTTATGTTACCATATGTTTTGGGGATCAGGAAGAATGTGGTACTCAGAGCCAGAAGCCTATTTCCGAGAAGCTATGATCACATTAGGGATTCTCAGGAAAGCCAGCTTTGAAAGGACAAAATGATTTTAGTTTATAAGCTATAGAACCTCAGAGTAGGTGTGGCTATAAATGTCTTCTAGTTCAAGCCTAGTTGAGGATATACATGACTGCCAACCTGTTCTGAGAGTTATGACAGGGGCATTCTACACAACCAAGCACCAACAAACAAGCAGCCGTCACAACTACTTGCTTACAGTTTGTTATAAATTTATTGGATTTGCTGCATTCAGTGTTCTATACCTCTGACACAAATCTCTGTCAAACCCATCAATACATGTTGAATCATGAAACAGAGTGCATGTGTAACTGTGCAGATCCTTGAACTGTTTCCTGTGCCACAGGCAAAGGTGTCCTGTATCTCTGTCATCCGGAGTCCCTGTCTTTGGTCAATGAATAATGGACTGACTTGCATGTTGTGTAATGTTTTCCTTTTTTGGCTCTTTTGGGGGGTCCACCACCCAGATCTCAAATTAATAACACACTGAGGCTTATTCTTAGTTATGAATGCCTGACCTTAGCTTGGCTTGTTTCTTGCCATCTTTTCTTAACTTAAATTATTCCATCTGTCTTTGGCCTCAGGGCTTTCATCTTTGTCTCTTCCTGGATACCTTACTTTCACTCTTATTAGTGGCTGTCTGGATGCCTGGGTGGCTGCCCCTGACATCCTCCTCTCCTTGTTCTCTTGTTGCTCCCCGTCTTCCTTGGATCTCCTTCTCTTTATTCTGTCTGTCTGCCAGTCTTGCCTGTCTAGCTGTTGACCATTCGACTCATTATTAGGACCATCAGGTGTTTCAGATAGACAAAGTAGCATGGCTCCACAGAGTTAAACAAATGCAGCATAAACAAAAGTCACACACTTTAAAATAATAATTGTGTGCTTATACGTAGCACACAATCAAAACCTTGACCTGAAAATAGCCTCCCAATAGGCTACAGCTTTCCCTGTATTCTCTAAGTTCTATTCACCTTCTTTGTGTGTGAGACACCACACCAACTTCAGCTGATTAACATCCTATCCCACATTGGTAATAGGCTGTCTGTAGACATCAGTACATTTAGTATACTCAGAATATGTAAACACACAGATTATATGTTTCTCGTTTGAAACCAAAATTCAGAAACAGTTTCACAAATGTTTATGTCTTGATGTTTTAAATAATAAAATAGCTGAAGCATACCAGGGACTTGATGCCTAACCATTACCTCCACGAAGATGAAGGTAGTGAACTCATTCAACACAAACAGCCCTTGACCACACTATGGTTTCAATACTGAGTTAATATTGTTGATTTTTTAAGTGAATCAATGGAAATTGTGTTAACTCTGTGATGGTGAGCCCAATCTTGCTTGTCAAGTACTCATAAAGAGGGAAGCTGTGGGTTATAACAAGTGATTCCTGGGAGGGGAAAGAAAAATAATTATTAGTTTTATTTTTATTGGATGCATACTGCCCTGGTGACTTTTTTTCTTTCAACAGCTGAGTGAGAAAAATAAGCACCCATTTGGGATCTGTACAACTGAATTTAGCAGGTATTGATAATTTCACTAGATTCAGGCAAGTGACAGTAACTAAGGTGTTTCAACTGTATGTATGTTTCTGCCACATTTAAGAGAATAATGCAACAAAAGTAGCATAGAGAACAATTGTTATGCTTTTATTTTTTGAGATTATAATGTAATTGCAGTTTCCTGCTTCCCTTTCCTTTCTTCAGGCCTCCTCATATACTTCTTTGCACTTTTCCAAGTTCGCAATCTCTTTTTTTATTAATTGTTGCTATAGGTGTGTGTGTGTGTGTGTGTGTGTGTGTGTGTGTGTGTCCTTTAACCTGTGTGCACATGTGGAGGTCAGAGGAGGACGTTGGGTATTTAATTCAATGCCTTATTCCCTTTCGACAGGATCTCTCATGAAACGTGGAGTTAGGCTGACAATCAGCAAGCCCTGGGCATCTTTCTGGCTTGTATTTCCTACCATAGTACTGGGATTGCAGGCACTCAGCCATGCCTGGGTCTTTATGTACCGGGGATTAGAATTCAGAGCCTCCTGTTTTCAAAGCAAGCACTCTTACACACTGAGCATCCCCACGGTCTCTCCATTCCTTTCTTTACTGCAGTTTCTAACTTTCTATCCTACATTCAGACTCTGTTTATTCTTAACACATAAAGCAAAGCTTGGAACTTATTGTTTAAGTTCTACTTCAATGAGCTTTGAATTTCAGTAAAATTACTTCACAGAAGAATTTTTAAAAGCTAGTCTATAGTTTAAAATCTGAGCAATTATGTTATTTATCAACAGACTAACAATCAACTACTTTCCCCTGGGAAGACGAAAGTCTAGGACTAGCTTTAATTCTGAAGAGCAATAGAGAAACGGAGGAAGCAGGATAACCATGGTTTAGCCCTTCAAACACCAAAAATTCCATCAGCTACATCCACCGTGGGGAAATCCAACCCACTCTTACTTCAAGCTTGGTTATATCCATCTGCTTCATTTGCCTGCCCATTGGTATGGCATTTTGTGATCCAATGTGTAACAATTAAAGACTCCCCCAAAAAGGGGGCTCCTAAATAAGATAAGTGAGTACTGACAATTTGGGTTAGAAAAATAAGAAAAGCGGGACCTACCCAATATTTGGTGCAGCTAGTAGAATCAAAAGAAACAACAGTCATAAGCCCCCTTGTCTAAGGCTGGGAAGGCAGAAGAATATGGCCCTTGGCTCTCAACACCTCCTCTTCCCAACCCCAGGTATCCCTCTCATTTGCATAACCCGCTTTGGCTTCTTTTATATATTGCTTCTCAGACATGAAGAAAAGAACTCCACAGTCAGGTGTTTCCTCATACAATAGAGTAGCCTTGTGTTCTTACTAATAATGGATTGACAGAGCACTGACCTACTGAATGTCTGTAACTGTAAAACCACAAACCCACAGGGTGATGAATGACTGCCATATGCTTAGTGCCTGAAACTAACAGTCATGGCTCTCAAAAATAATAGGATTTTTATGTTTTCTTGTTCATTGCTTCAAGATTTGAATCCTCCCTAGACCTGTGAACTTCCTCAAAGAACTTAATGATCCATATTAAAGGTTCTAATTTAATTACTTTTGCTTATCTTGCTTTGGGGGTACTATCTAAACAGCTTACATTAAACCATAGTCTCACATTAATCCTTAGGAAAGTTCACAGGTTGCATTTCTTGTTCATCAAGGGCATTTTTACCTTTAGACTCATGGTTACAACCTGAATAGTTTAACTTATTTTTGAAAGACATAACAGCTATTTATTTACATGGTAAGTCAACAACCTTAATATAGTAAATAAAAAGGGAAGGCTAATGAGAAGGTGGCCCTTCTTGAGTTTATATGCGAGTTGAACATCGCCGATATAAGGCAATAAAGGACTTGGAATTTCTTAGGCTAATAGATTAGGTGACAATATATTTAATTTTTATCTTAGGGGTGAGGGGGGAATTTTAATTAACTCAGTATGCCAAATATTAATGAAAAATACACCAGCCAAGTTAGGATACATGGTTTTCTTAACAGTAGCACAAAAGTTAGGCACTGTCTTTACCAGTAAGGAAAAGCTGTTTTATTTTACAAACGGGCTCTCTGAGGACAGAAAGACACTACATGCTCCATCTTGGGATCATTCCTCCAGAGAAGGAACAAGAGTGCATGTTAGAGACACAGAAGAATCGAGACAGGTGTAGCTGAACACACTCTTAATCCCAGCACTTGAGAGACGGAGGTAGGTGTCTACATGGGGCATTCATCCCTATGTTCTAGTATCTTTACTGCAGGAAGGTACTCTGCAGGCTATCCAAAGAAAAACATAAACACCAACATAGCCCAAAAGCTTTGACCTCTAATCTGTCCTGCCTACAAGTGCCAGGGCAATGGTGGCACAGAACTTGTAGACGTGACCAATCAATGTCTGATTTGACTTAAAGCCCACTCTACCAGATGGGACCAATTCCTGACACTGCTTGGGTGACCAAGAACTAGAGACTAGATAGCCCAGAGACCCAGGGTAAAACCAAAAACTACTGGTCCAAAAAACACCAATAAAAAAGTACCAATAAAATGACTCATAATTACATTTTGCTATACTTATAGATCAGTGCCCTATTCAATCATTATCAGAGAAGCTTCCTCCTATAGAGATAGGCGCAGATGTGTGACACACAGCTAGACATTATGGAGAGAGAGAGAGAGAGATAGAGACAGAGACAGAGACAGAGAGAGACAGAGAGAGAGAGAGAGAGAGAGAGAGAGAGAGAGAGAGAGAGAGAGAGAGAGAGAGAGAGAGAGAGCGCGAGCTAGCTAGCTAGCTCCTGGAACACACAACTCTAAATGGGCATTATCTCCTCTCAAGCTCAGGAAACCCCACGGAAGAGGAGGCAGAAAGAGTGTAGGAGGCAGAGGAGATGGAGGACATCAGTAGAACAAGTTTTTCCAAATCAACTGAGCAAAGTTCATATGAATTCACAGAGACTGGAGCAGCAAGCACAGGGCTGCCTTGGGTCTGCACCAGGTCCTCTAAGTATGTATTCTTGTGGAACTCCTGTGTGTGTGAGCAAGAGGTCTCTGATTCTTGGGCCTTCCTTAGGACTCTATTCCTTCTGCTTGCTTGCCTGGTCCAGTCTTTATATGATGGTTTTTGTTTTATCTTAGTATATTTTATTTTGGCGTGCTTGGTTGTTATCTCTTGGAAGCCTATTCTTTTCTAATGAGAGACTGAGAGGGAGTGAATTCGAAGGGGAGGTGGGAGGAACTGGATGGAGTAGAAGGAGGGGAAACTGTAAACAGAATATATTGTATGAGAAAAAATCTACTTTCAATAAAAAGAAAGGATATAACATCACTTATTCCATACACTTTCCCCAAACCATTAAAACAGCTGAAATAAATAAGAGGAAACTTTAAAAAGAATCATAAAAATATTCAGTTCTTTAAAAGGGGAACAATTACTTATGAAGCAGCTGGCAAATGTAAACTCAATTGCATCAGAAAAGATGCTCACAAAATCCAAAATCCATTCATATTAAAAACCTGCAACTGACATGTAGCTCATGGTCAAATATTGAATGTTTCACTGAAGATGAAGAGTAAGAGGCAAATGTAAGCTTTTCTCACATTTATTCACTACTAGACTTGAGAGTCTAATCATTTAATAAGATAACAAAAATAAAGACATCTAGAAGGAGAAAAAGTTGTCTTTATCTTAGACAAAATAACCATCTTTGTAGGGCATATGGTGGAATCTATAAGAAAGTAGAACTATTATGTGAGTTTTGCAATACTTCAGGATATTGAGTTATTATAAGAATCCAAGTCAATGCAACTTACAGAATATCTGAAAAATGAGAGCTGTTTAGGGACAGATTTGACAGCAGCTACAAAGATCTGTATGATGAAAGCCACAAGACATTGGTGAGGGAAAATGAAGAGGGAAAAAGCAAGAGGGGAGGAAGAGCCTTCTCAAAATCTGAAGACATTAATATATTAGGAAAAAGATAACTCTCACCTTTAACCCTAGCACTTACAAGGCTGAGGCAGAATGATCCTGAATGGGAGGCCAACCTCAGCAACATAGCAAGATATAGTCCAGCCTATGCTGGATAATAAATAACTCAGTCTCATCTCTCTGTCTCTTTCTCTCTGTCCTTTCTTCCCACTCCCTAACAAAAGCAACCAGGCCTTGTTTTATTTATAAATTCTATACCATCCAATCTAAAGTGCCAAAGGGCTCTTTTGTAGACATTGACAAGCCAATTCTAAAACAAAAGTGAGAAGTTGAAGACAACACAGTGACAATTTTGGGAAAGAGATACAAAGTAAACGATATTGCCTTAAAGATAGACAGATTAAACAGAGGATAAAAATATATCTCCATAGAGAAAGGATAGTCTAGTCAACCAATGGTGTTAGAACATATGGATATCCAAATACAAACAAGAAAATTTTGATCTAATCTTAGAATATCAAATGCGAAAATTTATTCAAATTCAAGGCCTAGAACTAAAAAATAGCCAGAAAAAATGGGATAAAATATTTTTGATTTTAGGAAAAAGTCTCAGAAAAGAAAACCAGCAAAACTCCCATAAAAAATGACAGACTGTACTCCATCAAAATTTAAAGTGCCCAATTTTTTGTTTTGTTGGATTTGTTTGTTTGTTTGTTTGCCTGTTTTTCAAGACAGGGTTTCTTTGTGTAGCCTTCACTACCTTATATTTTGCTCTGTAAACCAGGCTGACTTTGAACTCGCAGAGAGCCACCTACCTGTGCCTTCTAACTGCTGGGATTAAAGGTGTGCGCCACCACTGCCTGGTTAAAACATCCCGTTTTAAAGAACCTTTTGGAGAAAATGAAGACAAACCAAAAATGACTTTAAGAAGTCTTTGAGAGTTATCTACACCATAGTGGCTGTACCAAAACCTTCAAAAGAAACTTGAAATTCAACGGCATGTAAAACACGCAAGTGTTTTATGTGACAAAATGATGTCAGCCATCTGCACACACAGGATCTATTAAGAGTAACAGATGTGTAACTGAGCTGATGTTTAAAATTAGTCATCATTAGTCAAATCACAGTGAAAAACTGCAACATATCTACTAGAATACCCAGAGCTCCAGACTCACTCATATCAGTCCCTGGCAAAGGCAGAGAGGATTCCTAGCTCTGATGTACTGCTGTCTACAATATAAAATAATACAACTACTATGAAAAGCAATTTGGTGATTTCTTACACCTGTCAGATGGTCCAACCATCCTTCCTAGACATTCACAGAAGATGAAAGCTACATCCTTTTGAAGACCAAGATGCAAATACCCAGAGCAGCTTTATTAGTAACAGGCAGAAGCTGAAACCAGCACAAGTGCCCATCAGCATGAGAATATAGCAACACATCTCAACACACCACTCAGCAGGAAAGTGGCCATCTGCGGACACAACAATTGTGGATGCAACAGAACCATTTTTCCAAGTGAAAGAAGCCACAAAAAATACTGTGTGGTTCTAATTGCATGAAATTCTAGAAAAATAAACTAGTGCAAGGGAATGTCAAGGTTGACCTGGGTTAGAGGGTTCAGGTTGAAGGGGAAGGATAGCAAAGCCTAAGGAAGTCTGTGGAGATAATGGGCATGTTATAGTCTTCATTATGGTGGTGGTTTCATGCACACACAAATGTGTTCAATAGCATCTTACTTACTTATACTACCCACCTCCACAGATGGAATGAAAGAAAAGTCCCTCTTGCTGCATGTCTACTGAAGACATCTTAATAGCCTTTTAGTAATATTGAGAATAGTTCATTCATATTATTTGTTTACTTATTTTATTATTTTTTAGGCAGTCTTACTCTATAGACCAGGCTAGCTTTCTCTAGTGTAGCCAGACTGGCCTCAAATTTGTAATCCTCCTGCATCTGCCTCCCAAGTGCTGGGATTGCAGGCATGCATCTCTATACCAAGGGTCTCATGTAGCTTAGTCTGACTTCAAACTCACTTTGTGGTCAAAAATGATCTCATGATTCTGCTTCCCCTTCCAAGGACTGGGATTATAGGCATGAGGAGTCACTATTCACAACCCAGAACAATGAATTCTTGCAACTTCCTGCCTACTGCGCAGGCAAAATCACCCCAAAGTTCCAGACTTAGCTTTTGAGTTATTTATGTATAGGCTGTGTTTGCCTCTCCCAGGATTCCAGGTCATCTGTGCAAGGTGTTATTTGAAAGAGTTTGTTTGCAAACATAGACTTCAACATCCACTGCTTTATGAAACATTTTAGACAATGTATCTAATATATAAATATGATTTATTGGGGAAACTTGAGTATGTCAGTATGTCATCAGTACTGTAAATAACGGGCCTCTGAATAGGGATGGAGAAGGATCTGATTTTTAGTTGGATGAGACAAAAGGTGGTATGTCATTAATAATTCATTGATTCTTAACTAAGGAGACTTCCTTCAGTTGATGAGTCACTTCTCTGACATTCCTGATGCCTGGGTATGTTCTGCCTACACATCTCTCACATCTACTAATCCTTCAAGTTATCACAATAAAATTCTTACTCTCTTCTTTCATCTATTAGAATTATACTCAAGTGATACCTTACTACCAAATGCTTTTTATAAGAGGCTAGCAGGTATGCTTATTTTTTAGACACTGTGTGTGTGTGTGTGTGTGTGTGTGTGTGTGTGTGTGTGTGTGTGTGTGTGTATAATGCATTTGGATTTCTCTTATCACCCACCCTGTCTTATCTCCCTCAAACCTATGGTATTGCCCTCTTCCCTACAAATTCCTTTCCCATGTTGATGTCTTTTCTTGGTTTTGTAACCAAGTTTAGTCAGGGCTCTCTGAGTACCATAGTTATTCATTTTCTAGTGGAGCCTGGAAGATTTATCAATGGATACACATCTCAAGATAGTGACTCCACCCTTCTATTTCAAAATCCTTTGGTAGGTAATAGTCAGCATCGAGGGTTAAGACTCCATGAGCTCCTACCCAGTCCAAGACTGACTGACTGTTGTGATATATTATTTATGATTTAATAAAGCTTGCCTGAGGGTTCAGGATGCAAAGCTATAGAGGTCAGGCAGTAGTGGAACACACCTTTAAACCCAGGACTGGGGAGACAGAGGCAGTCAGATCTCTTAATTCAAGACCACATTGAGCTACATGAAATTGATCCAGTCTAAAAGTGAAACAGCTCGAACAAAGGTGATCTCAGCAGTTGAGATCCATGAGCCTTTAATCCCAGCACTATGGAAGTGGAGATAGGAGTGATATGGCTGGGCAGAGAAAGGAATATAAGGTGGGAGGAACTCAGAGCATTTTGCCTCTGAGGATTCACAGAGATAGGACTAGCCATTTTGGTCTGAGGTAGAGCTAGCAGCTTGAAGCTTGAACCACAATAACTGTCTCTGCATCTTGATTTTTCATGCTACAGGCTATTTTTAATGTGCAGCCTTTTAAAGCCCAGAACATGTAGTCAGAACTGCTGTGAATTCATGGTTGCAAGGTTCGTAGTAAGCAGAGAAAATAACATATCATAGCCTTTATCCCCACCTTTCAGATCTTAAAATCCTTCTCACTCCTTTTGCAATGTTCCCTAAACCTTCAAGGAAGTAGTATAACTATCTTCTTTAGGTTCAAGCACTCAAGTGTCCCCTTTTCTCAGCATCTTCAACGGCCAACAGCATCTGCATTCACTGGCCAGCCCCCACACACTAACAGAAAGGAGCCACCTTCTAATTAAGGCCAAGAGTAGCATTTGTCTATGGATGTAAATGTAGGTGCTTAGAAGGCAATTTGATGCAGTGTCTATTTAGCTAAACAATGGTGGTAAGTTTCCTGCTAAGACCTTTGGTCTCCCTAGCCTTGAAGTTTTGACCATGTTTATAGTGCCAGGCTATACATCCCTCCCTTGGAGCATAACTTCTATCCACTTAGAAGCAGTTGGTTGCCCCATAACAGTATTGCAACAGTAGGCACATCTTCGCTAGTGGGTTGATATTGTTCACAGCTGGGTAGCACTGTTGATGTCTTTTCTTCCTCAGCAGTCTTCATAGTACTTTCTATACAATTTTTAAAAGTTTAACATTAATACAAAATATAGTAAATCTTGTTTCATACAAACCATTTTAATAAAGCAAGAAATAAAATTGGTCCTTCACCCATTCTATAAAATTGGTTAGATCGTGATTGACATTTGACAACATCAGCAAGAAGGAAACTGAGCCAGAATTAAAATGAAACACAGAGTATATACATTTGAGAATTAGTGCAATGTCTTCTCAGTTACCTAAGATCTGCATACCAAATTAAGTCAATGTCAGATTCTACCTTAAGTTCTAGTGATTTGCTAACCCCATGGTTATCAGGTATCTCATGTTCAAAGAACTGTCACTCTGTTCTGAGGTTCTTATCTTAGGGTGATGTGTCACAGTCCACTGTATGTTCTTATTTTTTATGGCATGATACATGGAGTAAGTGATGTCTATTAGATAGTGATTCTCCCATCTCCAAGTCCAGTCTTCCTCTTGTGTGCCTGCAATCAATTGACTTGTGACTTTCATCCCTGAAGAGGCAGGGCGTAAGGCGCCCCTCTTCAGTCTGGTTTTCAGAAAAGGCAACTTCCATCATCATCATCCCTTAAGGGATTGAGGTCTCAGAGGGACAAAATGAGCCGCACCCCCCCTCAAAGAAAACAAAACAAAAAAGCAAAACATGGAAACTTCAGGAGACATGGGAATGGAAAGAACCTCCACCTCTGACCTCACCCCCACTCCCTTTACCCCAACCCCACCATTCCCCTCCCCCCCCACCTCACCCACCCCAGTGACTGGCTGGCTGAGTTCAAAACTTTTTCAAAGGACTATAGTTGCTTTTTCTGGGAGAATCTCACAATCTGATGAAGAAAGTGATGGTCAAATGCGTGTCTAGACTTAATAATGACCCTTTTTCACCTATGGCTTTTCCGTTATTAGTCTGCAAGTCTATAGAAAGCTCCTTATAAGACATCCTTGAATCTTGCTTACTGAAGACATTTCCTTAGGTAAAGATAATCACACTCAGGTATTTTTAACTTAATCTTTTAAATCATTTGAACAATGGAACTTTGGAGCCACCTATATCATGTACATACAGCTCTTGTTAAAACACTTAAATGGCACATTCTTGACAAACCTAACACCCTTCTTAATTGCATGAAGCTGTCTATCCTTTTCCTACCCTTTCCCCGTGCCCCTGCTTAAAATGATGACCCTTTCTTAACAACCTCAAAATTGGTTTTGAAAATTAACTATTTAGTAAGTAGCAATTCTTGCCTTCAAACAGTATGAAAACAGTTATAAGTAAATGATAAAGAAGCTTAAATAAGTATTCATTACGAATGGTAAAACTACTTTTCACAAGGTGGTGCATATGATTAAGTGTCCAGTGAGCATTCCAGAAAAGGATCACTGTGGGATATCAGAGGTTTGTTATGAATTGGGCCAGAGGGGAGCAGCTTTCAAAGGAGCAGGCCTGAAGCTTGGTTCTGGAGAGTTGTGTAACAGACCAAATGTTTGGCCAGACAGAGGAGACACACAATTGCTTTTAATAAACTGTGGGCCAACGATCTGTGTTTAGAGAGTCAATATGGTCGGGGAATGCACTCTGCCAGTAAAACCAGTCCTTGTGGATGATGCTGCTGGCTCCTCTGCCAATGAGTCTCCTCTCCCAGGCCAAATATAAAGTGTGACTGGAAGTCCCGAGGGGTCAGTTAGAAATATCCCACTTGCTGGAACTAGGATGTGTTTGTGGATTTGGTGAAGCACCTGAGCCTATCCATGACTGGACACAGTTATTAGCTCTTCATTTTTCCAAGTAGCAAACGTGTTCACAGATGTTACTGCAGGGGAAGAAAGTGCTCAGAGTTTATGCCTCGAATCTGTTCTGAAGAAATCATTATGCTCCACTGTGAGGAAATGCCATCTTTATTTTGGTATTCCATTAACATTGGAAATTTTTATTATTTGCAAGGTTGACCAAAGCCTTTTTTTGGTAAAATCCACAAATAAACATCACAGTCCTGTTTAATATAGCAAATGTTATTGGTCTTTGAAAAAAAATAAAGAACAGGCAGGTCATTCCTGTCCCCACCCAGTAGCTTAGTGACCTTTCCGGTATCAACAAATTTGACACATTTCTATCCTGTCCCCAGTGGAATGTCTAATTCAAAATGTTGAAACTGTCGATGGCCCCTTCTTACATGACTAATGTGGTAGCAAAGAATTGGCGGTGGCCAAATGTTACTAAGGGACATTTCACAATCTATTTCTCTGTGGCAATCAAAAAATGTTCACCTCCTAGAAACTATCACTTGGTCTCTTAAGTTGAAAGCCTTTTTCTAAGATGACGAATACAGGAGTGTATAGCTGTGTCCCCTCTTTCTTCTTCTTGCCTGAGGAAATATTTTTCTCTTAGGTAATCATCGCAGTTTGGGCTTTTTGTTAGCTTTGCTTTTTCATATACATGAAATCTGTGTAACTTGGAAGAGTGAAAGAATGTTTGAATTAACTGAATATCCCTTTGATTGCTTTATATAAAATTTTCTTCAAACACCTCAATGGTGATTGGTCTTTGTGAGTATGATGGGATGAGGGGGCTGGCAGACTGGCTTCCAGATTCTATTCTTGGTTAATTTCTGCTGAGATTCTTATGTCCACTCTTCCTTCTGCCGACAGAGTGTGACACTGACATAGCAGGTGTGTCACTGACATGTATATATTACCTTCGATGTCCCAGGCTGTAGATGAGATGGATGGATTGCAACAGTTCCCCTGCATATGAGATGTTTGTGTTTGAAAATATTCTCAACATTCTTGTACCAACCTAGCCTCACTCCAGCTTCTCCAGGCCTTAGCTTATGGTTCTATGTTCAGCTCTTGTTACCATTTTAAAGTCTTGATGCATCTGAAATCGAAGATAGCCATCATGTCTCTCTCATACTTGCCTCACAGCAGTTCTGTCCAATAGAATTTGCCATGAAATGGAAATGGCCTACAAAGCACTGAACAATACCATAACTATTAATCATGTGTGAATATTGAGCATCACATTTAATTTCAATTATTTTTACATTTATATTGTAATAGCTTATACAGGATAGCATAACTTCCAAAAATGGTATTGACTGAAAGACAGACCTATTAATATGTGCTTATCATAGATACAGTTTTCTTTCCCTGGCATTTAAAGGAATTCCTAATTGTTAATGTCTAATACACTCTGTGCCCACATGCATGTAAACTTACCTTGTAAGTTAAGCCTGTAAGTCTTGTATTTCTCAACCATATTTCTTTAAACATGTGTATATGTTTATTAAATGCCACTATTAACTATAAATCAGCAAATCTCAGCTCTATGTTGAAGCATCTGACAAATTTGTAAAGTAGTCAAGCATTTTAGTTTATCTCAGTCATGCTTTAAAAATAACTTTGATTACAAATATCAGGGTACTCCACCATAGGTATCTACGCTTTCTTCAGTATTCAGCAGAAATTGACATATTATCAGTGGGTTAGTAAGCTTTTCTCTCAAACAGAATGTGGCTATGTTATTAGGGTCTCACTGTCCCCTAGGGTATAGAAAGCAAGTTGGCCTATGCTCCCATTCTCTCAGAAGAACTTTCCTTGTCCTAAGAGCCTAGGCTTTGTTTCACAATGTATATTTACCTTCTACATTCCTTCCTTTCAAATGTTTATTACAAATGCTAATCTTCAACATCTGGGCTTTATTTTTTGTGGTGAATGCATTTAATAGATGCTATGAACACTTCCCTTGACCAAAAGACTGTTTTCTTTGAGCCAGGGCCTGACACAGTATTTCCTCTCTCAAACACTCCTTTGTATAACTGTTTGCTTGTTTTCCATTTACATCTCTTCTGTGTTTGGCTCCAGTCATTTCCGTGTGCTACACGGAAACCGAACTCTTGCATTCACGCATTGACATGCGAATGCAAGCCTTGCTGGATTCAGAACTTAAGCTTGCAAGGGTGTCTTCCTCCACTTGTGGGGCAAAGCTGCTATTGGAACTCTTTCAGGCAAAAAGAGTTCTGCAAAAGAAGCATTCTTTATTGGACCAGCAATTCACTTCAGTTTAGTCCTTCAGGCTAACGCAGTTTCTGTCCTCAGCAGCTCTGTCTTGTCAACTCTCTATGGTGTGATGCCCCAGGTGGCTTTGATTTAGTCATTCATAATGCTTAGTAGTAAGCTCATAAAGTCTCAGTTATCTTGATTATATTCTTAAAATTTGAAAGTAACACAACCTTATGAATAAAAACGCAAAGAAAATTAACTAATCATGACTTTAATGAAATCATACTTCCTTTTCATGGGTATGTTTTCACACTGCTACAGTAATGATTATCCACACATTTCAGGGTCTTTCTTTAGAATCAACTTTTTATTAGATTTTTTTCACACATTGGGTCATAGTTTTCAGAGTTTGCCTTTCTGGTATCTACCATTTCACCCAATTAGAGAACATATCTGAAATTGGGAAGAACAGATATGGTGATTTGAATGAGAATGTCCCCCACAGGCTCCTGCTTTTGAACGCTCGGTCCCCAGTTGGTGGTGCTATTTGGGGTAGTCTAAGGGCTGTGGCCTCGTTTGTGCTTATAGCAAAGGACATTGGTTCTGTCTGGGTGTCCTGCTCCAGCTGCCATGCCAGTTGCTTGCTGCCCATGCATCCATGCCAGAACAGACTCTTGTCACCTGGAAACCACAAGCCCATTCTTATCCCTTTGGAAACATAAGCCCAGGTAAGCTTTCTCCTCTAAGTAGTCTTCATCATGATGTTTTATCACAGCAACAGAGTAACTATTACTGTAGACCTCTTAAGAAAGACAGGGGATGTTTGATTTCAAGTGGACTTAATTAAGGAAATAGGCTCCAGAATCTCATGCTTACACAAAACTTCCACCAAGTCAGTGGCTCCAGGTTCTAATTTCCTGAATTTGAGGAAGTATTTTCATTGACTATGGGGGAAGGCAAGGGTTAGAAAAGTGTTTATAGATTTTTTAGATGAGAGTTTAAGGTGGAAGCAAGTGAAACTCTGGCTTGCCGGAAACTGTTCTATCCTTGTAGATAAACTAAGTGGACCCAAGATGGACCCTCATCTAAAACATGTATGGGTTGAGAGATGGGTGTTGGCCTGGTCATGCCACAGACTATGAAATCAGCCCACCCAGGAGGTATTCAGAAGCCTCTCAGATTTGATTACATTTTCCCACATAACTTTGCAGGCATCTGTGCTCATCAGGGTGGTATAAAAGAAGAAAGATAAGAATCCAGAGCGGGAGCCAGAACCCACTTCCGGCATTTCCTGCCACTGCCAGGACAGAGTTAAGGATATTTCTGGCCTCCAGTCAAGGACAAAAATCAAGATTCCTGTCTCTAAAGTGCCTGAGCCGTTTTTTTCTCCGATTTTCAGCATTTATGGTTTGGTTCTGGTAAGACCCTTCTAAACTGCTGTCTCCCTACTACATCTTCACATTGTGGAAAGCAGAAATCAATTTTGATAGGCTTTTTTTAAAGTATGTTTTTGTGTGGATGTGTAGTAAGTGCTCTTGTGTTTCGGTTCCCACAGAAGTCAGAAAAGGATGTTGGATCCCCTGGAAACTGGAGTTACAAGCAGTTTTGAGTTCCTGGACATGGGTAATAGGATCCAAACTCATACCCTGGAAAAGAGCAGGAAGTGCTCTTAATTGCTGGGCTGTCTCTCCAGCTCTAGATCTATTCATGATGGCACTGACTACATTGTGTGACCACTCTACTTTCCCAAAGTGCCTCACTCCTTTGGCTAGGATTTCAACACCCAAATTGGGTGAGGACATAGACATTCAGACTACAGCAACAAAAGAGACACTGTCTCTGTTTTGACAACCACTTCTGGCAGAACAACCAATATTTGGGGGAAATTAAAGAACACAAAGGGATGAATCTCTTACTCTTAAAGCCCAAAATTTACCATCTAATTGATGCCCAACAAAGGAGGAATTAGCAGAAACATAGGGCATAGCACAGAAAGCTGGTTCAGGAAGAAAATTAGCATATAACAAGGAAGTATATCCATATACAAGGAAGGCTGTGCTGGGGAGGAGATTGTGTACAGGGAATTTGAACCTTTTCTGTACTTAACATTCATCAATAACCACAATTCATTAATAGTCCTTGGCTGGCTGATGGGATAATTGAGTTTATCATGTTAAGTTTCATTTCCAACAAAAGTCAGTTCACTTCAATACACAGCAATACACTAGTGACTGGTCCAACTACATATTTCTAGTATTAGATGACACAATTTAGGCTACTTTAATAGTCAGGGATTTGAAAAGAATATATTTATATTTTAATTACTTTTTACGGCATATGCAACAATTTTAGGAAAACACTCAAAAGATCTAGGCAAAGATATCTCCCAGAATTCTTAAAGTCTAAAGTTCCAATTGTTGCTCTTTTGGCTTAGGGTATAGAAAGCCCTTGGCAATCTGTGAATTCACCAGTGAGAAGGGTAACAGGCTAAATGCCTCTCATTCATAATCTTCTACACATTTTTTAAGTTGTTCATAAGTTGTGATGTTTAAGAATGGATACCATTGGAGTTGCTTGAATGATAAATTCTGAAATGGAAATGGTTCCTACTAAGTTTTATACATGGAAAGCAGACTTAATACATGGATACTAGGCCTATGAAGAGCTAGGAAGCACATGTGTAGGGCAGAAAGGAGCCATTGTCTACAAAAGTTGAAGAATCATTTGTGGCATTTTTGTCTTATTTATTTGATTTTCATTTTTTGTTTTTGAGAGAGAAAAATAATATGATGTTGGGTGGGTAAGGATGTGGGAAAGATATGGAAGGAGTTGGGGGAAGAGAAATACTATGATTAAAAATACTGTCTGAAATTTTTTAACATGAAAAGCATACAAAAAGAAATTAGAGCATATAAAAATTAAATACATATTCTTATAAAATATATACCTTTAACAAAAAACAGCTGAGTGACTTAAAATATTATGTTCAGGTGTTTTCCTGACAATAAATAGTTATTCTAGAGAAAAATGAAGAAATATTTTGGAGAGGATATTTTTACTGAACATCAAATGTTTTTTACTTTCATTTTTTTTGTGTGTGTAAGCCAACATAGTCATGATTTCCCATATGTTCTTGGCTAGTAGCCATGTATTAGGAGGAACATTCAGAACGGGAGTAGGTCATGAAGAACTGCTCTAGATAGAAAAGACAGAAATCAATGCAGTTGCCAGCACTAAATGAGGTAGAAAATTTAATTTCCATTTGATTCTAGAAATCGTCTTAACAAGTGTTTGCAGGCTGATCATATGACATGTAATGCTGGCTAATTAAGTTTTGTAGTTGCTACTGTCTCTTGGGAAATACTCGCATTCTCCTTCCACTGAGAAGTCAAACTTAACTCACATCCCACACTTTCCTTAACTTGTGGCTTGCTTTGAACAAGAAGAGAAGGAAAGTGTGAAGCACTAGGCAACAAAGAATGCGGTGAGATAGACTCACTTTGACCCACACTCATTCAGCAACCACAGGGAAATACAGAACCATCTGGACTACTGACTAAATACAAATAGTGTCTTCTAATAGTCACAGCCAGAGGAAAACGGACAATCTTAAATAAGCGTTCATCTGGATGCACTCCATCTGCTTTGTAGACAATCCAGAAACCTTCAACTTCTGCCAAAGTAGTCCCGAGAGTTCCCAGGAAACTCTCACTGTCTTTTGCAGACAAATCTTCAATTTTTCCCCCTCCAAGTACTATTGCCACAATAATGAACAAAGCAGATGTTCGTTCAGTAATATAGCCCAGAGTTGTCTACTGCATCACACTTGCTATTCTGAAGCAGAATAGCAATACCATATACCAAGGACAATGGGATCTAGACCAAAAGTTATACTGTTACCTTTAATAAGAAAATATTTGTTTATATCACCACGAAATTATTCAGCACAAATACAGCAGTGCTGTGCAATTTCACAGACCCCCTTCACTTCGTTTTAATTCATTTTGTGTTCATTTTCCTCCCTCTCCTTCCACTGAGTTCAAATATGAGATATGGTGGCTAGGTCAGAGTGGCCAACAGAGATGGACCTATGTTTAATAATCTTCACTTTGTCTTGATCCTCAGTATGTGGAAAACACACACATGTCCAGAAGACTGCTTCTTCCCTTCAGATCACTTTCTTACAAAAATGTCCCTTTAAGATTCTGGCCCACAGCAAATGAATAGTCTCAGAATAACCTTTCACTGGATGTGTCTCCTGGAATGATCGTTCATCAGGCACTTGCTGGGTACTTCTTTACAAAATACTGTTAAAAAGTTCTGGAGGCCTTATTATTACTATTATGGTTATTATTAGTAACATTTGACTAACCAAAACTTTGTGGGCCAGAACGTAAGAAGGCACTGAACTAAACAGATCAGAGCCAGAATGAGTAGGAAGAAGGGAAAAGAATTACTACGTGGTAGAGAATTTCTTTATAAACCTACCTTCTCTTGGGGAATTAGCATCAATAGAAAGAGGAGGAATTATATCCCAGTGGGAATTAAACACCTGCAGTTGTTGCTGAAAAATAGTTTCATTTAAAAATCACGATTGTGCAGCCTTCCAGAGGCAGCTCCATGATGGAGCTCATGGGTCCCCAGTGCATTCTTCATTTTCCTTTATCCTCATCCATTTTTTTCTCCTTGTGGATGCTCGTAACAGAATAATTGGAGCTTGGCTACCTACAGTGACCCTGAGGAGGAAGCCACATGATGGGGGAGCAATAAGGTGCAAGATATAATAAGTATCTAAGTAGTATAAAGCTACATCTCTTTCCCGAACCATGTACACTCAGACTATTAACTGAGTTTAGTTATATTTCTAACTTAAGCTACTGTTCATTGATTTTTACAGATGATAAAGTTGTAACCTAACTCATGAAACTGAGAAAATTGAGATGGTGAACTAAATCTACCGACAATTTGGACAGAACTATATATTCATTTTTTTTGTGGTTAAAATACATTCCTGATAATGTAAAAAAAAAGATTTTAAGTGTATTGTTGGCAAAGTTGCATCTCCTAGTATTTGTTCGGATTAGAATAAACAAATGTTGTATTTAAAATACATGTTAGCTAACTTGTTGTATAGTAGGATTTGCAATTATGTAACCTATGTCTTCAATATTAAATATTAAAAAAAACCTTTGGGTACCAATACATTTCACTGGCTAATTTTATACATCCATCCATGGGAAATCACTTGTTCTTTCATATATCAGAATAGCTTAATGAGAATAAGAAAATACAAAAATGTCTTCAAAGTCTTTTATGACCCTTCATTATGTTTTTCTACATTTTGTGCTAATGCTAAAAAAAAAACCCAGATTGCCATGCTCTTAAGAATTTCTTTCAGAAACATATAAACGAATGTTTTCTGATGCTGTGAAGCCCACAGACACAGAATCACCATTCCCCAGGTCCTATGAGAGATGTCCATAACATTTGATATCTGGTTGACGAATCACAAGCTTAGTTTTGATCTGATCTCCTTAGTTCTTGCAATAAATAAGAATTGTTGGTAATGTGACAATTGATGATTTGAACAATAATAATATTTAACATTCCATTCAAACAAGAATTAGTGTACAGTGATTCCATTAAAAATGAAACAAGAGTTTAGAAATGGGAGGTCAAAGGAGTATGACTTCAGTGACAGGATGGCATCCTCAAAGACCTAGATACCTTCTGCTCTCTGATGTTTCATTACTCCTGCTTCTGCCATGTCTAACACACCCGCACAGTCCCATGCTCACATCCTTCTTCAGTCCTATTCCAGGGTCAGAAGCTGGAGGGAAGAATGGGAAGCAGTTTTGTCCTCCATGCTTCTGGTCAACTTGAAAAGGAACAGGCTTGCCCGGAGTCTTAACACTTTTCATTACTCAAGCTGTGACCTCACAGATCTCGGAATCCACTGTCACCTGTAAATGCACAATCATTGAAATGCAATGTGCTAGGTCTGACCACAACTGGCCCTTCCTATTTTGCATCTTAATAAAACTCCCAGGTAGCCCCTCTACTCCCAGCAAAGTTTAGAAAGGCCCACGCTACTTAATGTTTTCTTGTGGACTTTAGTTAGACACTGGAGACAAGCCTATCCTGGGGTGGAAGAGAAGATGGCAAAGTAATCTTTCTTGGCCTTGTCGGTGGAAACAGTATAGAGTACGCAAGATGGCGTGGCTGTTGGCTAAGTTGTTTCCAGTCTGAGGCGGTATTTTTCCATGGACAGAATGGTGTCATTGCACTTGAGTCTCGATGCTGTGAGTCCGTGGATTTCAAGGTGCCTGGGGAATGAAGCCTGGCTTCAGCAGCGATATTTTCAAGAGAAGGCTGAGACTTCACCCTTGTGGTTTTGGAAAGGTTCCTCATTTTTATAATCTTGATGTTTGAGAGCGCCGTCTGACCTGGGGAATTCAAAGGAAAAACGTTGATGCTGGCAGAACTCAACAGAAGGTGAAGATTGTAAAATAACAGGTTTCTTTTCAGCTCTAGTTGGTATGAGTTTTTTTTCCTCCATCAGAATGACTAATAAAATTTATTCTCATGTACACTTTTTCCTTTTGCTATGCATTATTTCTAAGGCTTTATGGTAAGTATTTGCTAAGAAGTTTGTTTTAAAATATGAAATAACTGTCTCAGAGGAGTTTAGACAAACTTTTAAACAGAATTGCACCATTTCACAGTTCAGTCGCTAATAAACTAAGTCTTAAAAGTTTCATAAAGTAAAATTATGACAAGTTTGCAATCATATAAAGTAATAAAACACAATGGTAAATGGGGTGAAAATAATAAAGCAAAGGGAAAATGCATAGTACCCCATCTGGGACCAAACCCAAATTTAAGTTCATTTAGATGACCCAATGACTCATAATCATGTTTGCATAGACTACAACTAGCAATCAGTCCTACTGGCTGATTTTTGGTTCCATTTTGTTTCATCTCTGGAGAATACGTGTTCTCAATAAATCTACCTCATTCTAGCCTTACCATTGTGGCATGATACCAGTTGTTGCCTTACTGACTAGATGACAGATCCAGAGACTGTTGTATTTACAGCGGGAAAAATCATAAGACCCTTCAAGATCAAAACATGCTTGACCTCAGAAATGCTGCTTACACACACAAAATGTGTTCCTAAGTTGAACACATGACAAAGTGACTGCTTGCAGGAGAGTCGCATGCCAGGGGACGGGACACTCTTCACACTGCTAGTCATGTTTTGGGTGCACATAGTTCTCATGGAGTTGGCTGGGAGGCCCCTGCTGAGATCCGCTGGCAAACTGTTTTGCCCACTAAAACAACTGTGACTTTCAATAAAAACTCATGCCATGGGTGCCAAGGCAAACTTGCGAAAATTGCCCACTTACAGGCAACCCAGACAAAACCTTAGGAGGGCTAGAGTCACTATTTAAAGGTATCTTTAAAAGCCAAGAGAAATGTATCCATTATTTATTTGAATACTGGTTCTTGTAAATGGTAAAGTCACAATGAGCCAATTTGTGTTTTATACCTACACCTTGGATTGGGCTCAGTCTAATGTCGAGACTGTAAACAGGAAGAGACCTTGGTCACCCTTTCCTCTTAGACACTACCTGGAGAGTTCATAGAATTGTTGAAATTTGATCTTAAATGTAAAGATCTTGTGATCAATTGGCAATTCAGAAGGAATCCTGTTTTTATATTTTAGATAGTGTTCATTGAACTAGAGAAAAATAATATTTACAGAAAAGCAGGAAGCATGTTTGATTAAGAAACTATAAACATTAATGCAATGTGGTTTCCTTTTTTTCTGTTTGGTGTTTGGATTTAAGATTCTCATTGTATCCGTTCAGTCTAGTGCTAAATCAGAATGTCACCACTTGATCCTGGCTTAGGTACCTGCTAATGAGGATGAAAGGTACACGGAACAATTTGTGTCTATCTGAGTCACCAAATGTTCCTTCAACAGCACAAATGTGTCATGTGTTTTGTCATGTCTGGTCTTGAGCAATAGAAGTTGTGGCAGTCATAAGGGGGTTGGGCGGGTTCCTGGCCTGCAGAATATGGGACAATAATTATACATGAATATTTGCCAATAATTTCATAATTTTTTGAGAACGATACATAAAAACATGTAAGAGAAGTTGATACTGGAATTGGGGAGGAACTAGTGAATAAAGGTGAAAGAGTGCTTACAGTTTTTATTTTAAAATTTAGAGTGTAAATGTGTGTATGCCTGGGTGGCCGAGTATGCAGATATATAATACATCCCAGGAAATAAACAATAACAAGTCAGAGAACAAAACTCACATTTTTGTTGGTTCTGTTTTCAATGGGTGGATAATTTTCTCTGCATATATTTTAGTTGTCTCTTCCTAAAATAAGGTGAAAAATGCAAAACAGCTAATACCTTAAAATAATAACTCTGTAATTATAGCAATACACCTTTTTAGTGAAGTTTGATGTTAGAGAAAGACAATGCATCCATGATAACAACACAAAACATCAGCCATACCTCCCTAGCCAAAAGGTGAAAACTCCCACAGTTTTTAATGGGAGGATGTTCTGAAAAGGAGAGGTAGGTGAAGAAGAGAAGTCTGGTAAGGCAGACGCTGTAGAAGACAGGAGAGATGGGCTATTTAAGATCTGGGGGTACAATAGAAGAGCATATGCCAGGACAGAATCTGGTGAGGACTAAGTTCACCTGGCAAGGTTCATCACCATGGAAGAGCCTTTACCATGCTTTACTTTAAGGAGATGCTGACCGACTTGGGTGTGGCTGCCCTTAATGGACCCAGCGTACGTTGTCTTTTCCTAAATCTGGCCTTGGCCTCACATCTCAGAGTCTAAGTTGCTTACACATTAGACAACCCCTACCTTCACTGCTGCCTACTCTAATAAGTCCAATACAGTTGCCATGGGACCAGCTGGCTTCTATTTCCTGTCCTGTCCTTTCTCTAACAGACTTGTGCGTGGCAAAAGTGATTTTTACTCTCAGTCATACACTCACTCACCTACACTCGAATGTCTATAGCTCATATGCTTGGAGGCACACGATGCTAAAAAGATTATGGGCCAGGAAATGAGCCTGTCAGGACCACCATGCATATGTCAAAGGTGTCCTCATGAAGGAGGTAGAAATAAGATTGAGCTGTGCAGACCCTCTGTGCCTGCTGCTTCATGTGTAATGGAAGTCCTCTGCTATGTGCTCTGTGTTTGGAAAGAACCCTTTGGCTCACAGCATTTTAGAAACAAATCATGCTTGCGTAAATTCCACTTCACAGACAGTCCAGAGCACAAGGCTCAACATGGGCACTACTGTCATTTTAGACTTGATAAAACAGTTTTTCAGGACTGAAGGGTACTTTCAAAGATGTTTGCCAGCATCTCTGCTTTCTAGACATGAGCAATACTCCCCATGTGATATGTAACAATGTGAAATATCTCTAGGCTAAGATACATTGCAAAATGCCCCCAGCACTAGAGTAGTCGACACTGCTTGAACAAAACCGATTGAAGATGATTGTCTTCAATAGATTGGCTCATATAGAGTTAGGGTGGGTGTTTGGACAACATTGGCTTTATCTGGTACCCTCATCTCTTTAAGCCACATGCTTCCCCATCTGGTTGTATTAGGTAGCTGGCTAGAGTCAGGGGGACACAGTACAGGTCACATTTGTCAAATCTTGAGTTGAATCTGAGGATTTTTGACTCTTCCCAGTCCCATACACTGGAATGGAAAAGAAAATTTTTAATGGGTAAAATGGTGATAATATGAATAGTTTTAAACTTGCTATCCAACAGGAATAGGGAAAACTCAAGTGTGGACTAACTGAAGATCACTGGTGAGGCTTTAAGAGAATGTTTCAATATGAGAAAGGAATAGAAACTATACAACAGGAGAGAGAGAGATGGTTAAAAATGAAGGAAAATATAAGAAGACTGGGACACAGGGACTTAGACCAGTCATTCTTAAGAAAGCAGTGGGAGTGTGTATTCATTACAGACGCTTTCTGTTTAATAACAAAATGTTTAATAACTAATATACCAAAGCAAATATCTCTGAAATCCAAAATAAAATATTCTGTTGTGTAAGCATTAGAAAGTCATCACCCCAGAAACAGCCCAAAGCCATTAATGAATTACATGATAAATGATGAAAGAAGAAAACCATTTAAAAGTCAGTGCTTAAAAACACTAGTACTGTCACGGAAAGCAGAGACGCAATTGCAGTGCAGGTTTCTTCTCAATAGGAGACACCCAAATATGGTAAAGAGGAGGCAGCTACAGAATCAGAGAAATGAAGGTGCACAGAGGAGGGGATAAATGTCAAAAAATATACCAGAGAGATGAAACATTCATTTCTCTTAGAATGATGAGAAAACGAACACAAGATGGAATTTTTTAATAACTTACTGTCATCAGTCAAGAAACTGAAATGTCTTGCTAGCCTACATGCAGTGAATTAACCCAATTGTTACAGTTTGAATCCCTGTTCTATACTTTCCCCCTTCTCACCACTATACTTAAATAGAGAAAGAAAAACAGAAGAAAGTTAAATGTCCATAATATACCAATGAAAAGTCAAGATATTACATTGTCATCAGCCATGAACACCAATTTCAACCAGCTGTGAAATCTTTGGGCAATAAACTCATGAATAAGTATATATTGAACCCTTTCTGTTTATAGGCCATAGTGCTTCAGACATGCCAAATGTCTGAAGAGAGGCAAAGTTATATCAGAAGGTCCATATTATGTCAGCAGGAAATTTGAGTACTAACTCGGCCTTGACATTTTATATCTTTTGTCCTCTTGAACTGCTCATTATCACCTTAAAAATGGTACTAGAAAGTGTGCATTTGGCTCAGGGAGCAAATATAAACACCCACCTTGTGCAAGTGTTGTGTTTGGTTGTGATTTAAGGCAGCTGAAAGACAGCTGGGGGAGCAGAGTAGACAATTGTCAGGATGACTGGGAAGCCAGGACTGCTCAGACACAAGGCAAACATTGAAAACCTAGAAGACTTGTTCCTTGAAACAGTAGGTTTTATAACATGATATATACAAAGCACACCATCATCACTGAATACTAGTATAATAATGAAGAAATACCGCCTGCCATTAGAAAGAAAGAGTCTGTTCTTCTACATAGGATGAGAGAAAGATTTACTTGGACACAGAAATGAATTAGTTGGGGGAGGGAAGACAGAGTTTGGGGTTAAGCAAAACTAAAGATATATGAAATAGCCATATGGAAATCTACTATTGTATAAGTGAATAAAAAATTATCAAAAATAAAGTTTGGATATAAAATCAGGTGGTGGGTATGGACCACAGGGATGGATTTTAGAGAATTTGTAGGAGCGGGTAAATATGATCAAATACATGTAGGAAATTCTCAAAGGATTAATAAAGGTCTATATTTTAAAAAGAATGGGAAAACTGGGTTGTGAAGGGAAGTATCTTGCATGCATGAACAATGGTTTTCAGATGAAATTTCTAGTTCTTCGTATGGGTTACCCCCTCTTGAGTTGTGGGTCAGAGAATCAGTACAGGCTATTGCCATTGCTTTAACTATCCACTAAAGCTAGATAATGCTGGTGGCCTTGTTAGGGGAGCAGCAGATGTCAGTTGACTTCAGGGTGTCAGCCCTCCAGGAGACGAATCCCTGATGGGTGAATCTCAGATAGAGAAGTCCCCGAGACGGCAGACTCCAGAGTGTCTCTTGTTTCTGCCATATCCCTGGCATCTGGCATGGTGTGAATGTGTGTAAATGTGTGTAATGTAGGGTGTTTATCTCATGGAAATATCCCATTCCACTGGCTATTTTTACCTCTGGATTATAATGAAGATGATTTTTTTCCTAAGCTGTACTGTCTAGTTGATAATAATAATGTTAGTTTAAATAGAGTTTTATGATTTAAAAATAGATACAAGGAAGTGTCACACAGCTAAGGCCTATAAGTTTCACCTAAGGAGCTACACAGATCCAAGTTCAGGTAAATGATAAAGGAAAACAACTGAGTCTCAGTTGATGAGGAAGATTACCATACACAGGATAGGGATGTCGTATGTTATTTTATTAGGGAGAAATCACTTGTGTGAGAAGCCGAGAATTGAGGCCAGTGCTCTGCTGCTCTCCCACCTCATCCAGAAACCAAGAGAGAAAGTGACACCTCCTTGCCCTTTATCTCTGCCTCCCCCCACGTACATGGGTTCTTGGAATAATCTGTGTTTCACATGTTTAATCATGTAAGGTATATGGAAAACATGCTGTTTCTTCTTTCATTTCATTTTACATTCCAACCACAGTCGTCTCACCCCTCCTCTCATGCCCCCACGTCCTCTAGTCCACTCCTCTTCACGGGTAAGGGATCCCATGAGGAGTAAACATAATCTCCACAATAGTTTGGGGCAGGGCCAGGCCCCTCATCCATGCATTAAGACTGAACATGTCATCCCACCACAAGGAACCGGTTCCAACAAGCTAGCTTATGTACTGGGATTATACCATTGTGCTACTGCTACTGAGCATGGTATCCCACCATAAGAGATGGGCTCCAACAAGCTAGCTCATGTACAAGGTTTGTATCATGGTCCTACTGCCAGGGGCCCCTCTGATAGTCCAAGTTTCACACATACAGAGGGCCTAGTTTTGTCCCCCGGAGTCTTCCACAGTTGTAGGTCTAGAGTACATGAGTTTCCACAAACTTGGTTCAACTGTCTCTGCAGATTTCTCCATCATGATCTTGACCTCCCTTGCTTATATATTCCCTCTTGTCTCTCTTCAACTGGATTCCTGGAGCTTGGCCTGGTTCCTGGTTGTGGATCTCTGCGTCTGGCTTCATAAAACACCATTTCTTACTAGTATTCATTGTAATTATTCACTTGAAAAACAGAATGTAACCACATCGTAATTTCTATATTGCCTGGAAGATTTTGTTAGGACATATAAGCTGTAGAGGAAAAATAGAGGGAATACAGAAGAAGGAGAAGGAAAATATCAAGAATTAGAAAATTAGGAGGAAAACATTAAGAGAGTTAGAAGGTAAACTTCAGGAGAAACAGGAGACATTTCTGGATAGATAATACAGAACACAGAATCAAAACAAGAAAAAAGAAAGAAAAGGTCTGAAGGAAACCTTCAAGAGAGCATGCGAGCGAGCATCTTTTCCCTTAAATCCTCAGATAAAAAAGTCACTGTATTTGTGGATTCCATAGATTCCCTATGAGCCCTGTGCTGCTGGAGGCTGGTCCCCAGGCAGCAGAAAGACATGAATCTGTTGCTAAAGGCATCACACACTTTTGTTGCAAGTCATAGATAACTCAAACTGAAACTGAGTTGTATGCTTCCTTCCTACTGGCTAGCATTCACAGTGTCTAATGGTGCTATTCAGGCTGGTAGAGGAAAAAAAGTCATCAATCTTTGAGTCACAACACCAACTAACAGGCAGGTGTGCAATAGTGACACAATTGTTAAGGAGGTAACCACATACATTCTTACTGGATTTGAGGCCCCTTCCACAGGAAGGAATTCATGTTGCACATGGGAAACCTGGTCAAGAGCCCCTGGCAGCAGAAATCATAGGCCCTGGAGGAGAATTTACTATTGCTGCTTTGCTAAATGCACATGGTGTCAAAATTCTTCCTAATGGTTTATGACTATACCCATGCACTAGTGCTTTTCCCAACACAGATATGAGAAGTTTCTGCCTCCAGTGACTGGCAATTTTAGTTATATAGCCTGCAAAGCACCTTTAGGAACTATGGAAGCTAGCCAGAATTAAGGATGCTTATGGCTCTGTTTCAGCTTAAAATTTCTATATCTTACAATGGATAATTGGTCAAAATGCTGGCAAGTGACTATTGAGCACTCAGCCATAAACAGAGCAACTGTATCACCCTTTCCAAGGGTCAGGGAGCATCACAGAAGAGAGGGCACACAAAGCATGAGAGCTGGGACATGAGGTGGCAGCCATGAAATGCTTTCTTGTAGAGATGACGTGGCTATTACACCTGAGAACTCACAGCAGTTACCTGCACAAGACTGAGACCATCAACACTCAGTCACTTATGGGAGGGCCCATGGGACTGCACCCTTCCCTAGAAAAGTATAGGTACTTAATGGTTGCTGAGGGAAGAGCAATCGTTCCTGAGTGGTGTAGCTAGTGGTGAGTGGTTAGTTTCCCTTAAGTAACTAACCCACCATGTTCTTGGTAGCAACTACAATTAAACTCTCTCTTCTCTCCTCTCTCTGAGGAGGCAGTCTCTCTGTCCCCCTCTGTCTCTGTGTCTCTGTGCCTCTTTACCTTTTTTCTATTTCCTTCCCTTATATCCTTACCTCCGCCCAGCCCCGATAAAACTTTCCATAGAAGCCACATCCTCAGGTCTCTGTTTCCCACCCGCCACTGTTTCTCCCCTGAGGGACCACTGTCCCTCACCCAAGGTGGTCCCAGCAGTCATGCAGTATTCCTAACATTAAAAACTTTTGGGGATACACTCAGAAACAGACACAGAATTCAAAGATGAGAAGGGGCTAAGAAAGGCAATAGGGTAATATCACCAAGGTTATATGTATATATATGGTATATATGATAAATATCAACAGTTTTATAATTAATGTAAGTCTTGTATGTTTATTTGGGGCCAAATGGCTGCAGGAAGCTCTGCAACAAGCATATATATATATGAGAAATTGTGAAATACCAAATCAATAAAAAGCAGAATGTTTTCATAATATTTGTATTCACATTTGGTTCTCAATCCTTTCTTGCAACTCCCCCTGCCCACCTTGTGACCTCCCCTGCAACAAAAACCAGAACAAAAAAGCAAGTTCAATTTGTGATATTTATATACTCATTCTCTCATGGTCTAACTCCCAGTGGCGTGCCACCCCCCACAATAGTCCTTTCCCCCCTACACCTCTGCTGGAAGTCATCTATTGTGGAGAGGGACTCTTTAGCATCTTGCCACAGTTTTTTAAGAATTCTCTTCTATGGCTGTCTGTTTAGGCTGTATTACTTTTGGGGGGTTGGGGTGGAGGTAGGGGTTGTCACAGTAGTCTTCTGTGTCCCTCTTTCTCAGCTGAGTGTCTGCAGTCATTGATATCACTGCCAAAGTAGCTTATTTGCTCTTTATTGTCTGAGGGATCATGGATAATGGGCATCCACATGGTTTCTGGCCACAGCACAGACCACAGAACAGAACAGTAGGGCCTTCAGCAGCACACATACTAAAAAAGCAGTCTTTTGAAGAATAATCATATACTCTTATTAAAAAGTGCTGGATCTTAGAAAAAGAAAAGGAATCTTTCTATCTGCTTTAGCAAAGTTTTTATAATGTCAAACATAAAGCAAGAGAATCCTTTGATAGTTTTTGTTGTTAGAGTCTGAACCTGTGTCTCAGTTACCTAAACAAGTAACTCTAACTCCCCTGTTTGTGTCTCATTGGTTTAAAAAAGCCAAACCAATAATTTGTTTTTGCCTAAAGACAGCAGGTATTATTCTGTTGTCCTTTTTGGCTTGAGTTCATCTCTATGTAAATCTGTACTAAAGTATAGAAAACATAGTCCATTTATTTGTCCTTTTCAAGTAAGTCTACTTTTCTCTTGAACACAGATAATGGAAAACATTCTGTGCTGTCCTGGGCCATTCAGGAAGGGCTAGCATAGTTTCTGTGGTCTCTTGATCACTTTTCCATACATCACCTTAATCAAAAGGTCATCACCAAGTGCTCTTGGCCTGTGTGTCATCTGGCATGCATTCCTGGCGGGAGCAGCAAAAGCTGTCTTTGTGGCTTGTGGTCCATGAAAGGGCCACAGTACACAAGCAAGTAAGAGGTTTACCTGCAACCCTAAAATACGGTGAGGAGGGTTCTTGACAAAAGTGGGAGTGAGGTCAAATGTACAGTTGCAAAAGAACAAGCACTTGCAAGCTGCTGTGTGAGACCAGATGGATATTTTTCTTTTTCCAAGAAGTTTAAACTCAAAGGGGATCATTTCGCCCTTCTAATCTATCGTGTTTACTTGCAATGCTTTAAAATTAGATATTTCAAATTCAATGTAGTTTGTAAAACTCCATGCAAAGATTATTTTGTGACTAAAGATGTGTGTGTGTGTGTGTGTGTTGTGTTTGTTTTGAAAACGTATTTAATATATTTTTTTCTTTTTAGGTGACACTTGCAATCTGACAGCAAGATCTTCCAAAAGGCAGAGTGGACGGCAAATCATTAGGTGGGAGAAAAGCATGTCACTGGAGATTTCCTTTGAATTAGCCTTGTAGCCAGTGACAAGTCCCCTAATGCCCCTGGAGCTACAGTGTCTTTATCTATCAAAGAAGTTTACTGCAGCCAGACCTTGTGAGTTGTTATAGAATTGGAGATAGTGGTTGGGAGGTGGCTGGCACTCGATGTTTATGGGTTAGATAATAAAAATGAAGCAAATGAGAGGCTGAAGCTGGAGGATGGCCCGGAGTTGGAGTTCAGCCTAGGCTACAAACTGAATTCAAGGCCATTCCGGGCTGCATAGCAAGACTATAACCCAGAAGAGAAAGCTGGAAGAGAAGGAAGAGGAGGGTGAGGGTGAGAGAGGAAGGGGAAGGGGGAAGAGGGAGTGGAGGAGGTGAGGAGGAGGGGGAGGAGAAGCATGGGGAATAGTAAGAACGACTTTGTGACCTAGAGCAAGACACCTAGAAGAACTATTTCACTAGATCTCACAAACAAGCTGCTTACATCTTGCTATAACCATGGAGGGGTGAGAGGGAGGGGTGAATCCTTGTACACAAAATACAGCTCCTGCCAAATCTAAATACATGTAAAGGAATTATCAATAGCTTTTGGGGTAAAATCCAGGCTTTCATCAGTAAGGATACATGAAGCTAATGAAAAATACCAACAAGGAGAAGGAAGCATTTCTTTGCACTATAAAAATCTTCGTGATTTATTCTTTTAATGAAAAAGGCTTGGGAAGGCACACCAGCGGTGGTTTATGAGGGGGAAATGAGCCAGAATTCCTTGCGGCAGGGTCTTTGCCACAAGGGGTCAGATCTGGAATATGGGTGGAGGCTGGCATCACCCCCACATTGACATAAACGTGCTTAGGCATCGTACAGTCTATGGTGACTGGCTAGGCATTTGGGTGAAACGATGTTAAGCAAAGTAGCCCCGCTTTCTTCTCCACCGAGACTTTGGGTCAAATGTTGGGGCCGGGGCAGAAGCTGCAGGTTTTATGTTGAAGCGCTCGTTACCCACTCAACACGTGTGAGCAGTTTAGTCGTCGTTGTAAATCACAGACTTCCCCCCAGTGATATAAATAGGGATGCGTAAATATTTCAGATTCATCAGCCTCCAAGTGTTCTTTAGATGTCTTGGGTTCACCCAAACAGAACACATCATGCGAGCACATTCCCCCTTGTCTTTTTTTTTTGTTTTTGTTTTTTAGAACTGTCTCTGATTTATGTGGAATAGAATCCATATGTTTCTGCCTCGCTTACACGTCAATAATCAGAAGGTTGTGTGTTGTAAGAGCTGTTTGCTGTCCAAGCTGTCCCTGAGCTCAGTACCCCGGCCCTCCTCCCAGAAACACAGGCCGTTCGGTCCCCTTTAAAAAAGCCGAAGTGAAAGAGAGGAGAGAAAGGGTGGGGATAACCTAGAAAGGTCTGCTCTGCCAAGATGAAATAATCTTAAGTACCACGAACTTCAATTTAGGCAGAAATGGCAAGCCCAAGAATTTCAAATGAGTCCAGAATATGGGTGAAAACAAAGGCCCCTCTGGCCATGTTTAAAAGCAGCTTCAAACACACCCACACCCGCCCCTCCCCCAACAGCTGGCAATCTAGTGACCACACCCTGAAGAAATACAGGGAAAGGGTGGGACCTCAGCACCCAGCTAACAACAACTCCGGCCTGTCATTCCTGGTTCTCTGAGAGTAGCCTGCTCTGTCCAGATACAGAGTTTGTCCTATTTTAGCTTGGAAATGCAAGCTCTTGTGGTATGTCGTGGTGCCCTAACCTCATATTTCCTGTCTTTCTGTCTTCTGGCCATACAGACAGCCATGGAACTCAGTACGTGTGTGTATTTGGAAAGGTGTGTGCTTATCTATGGCACACTGTCTTTAGAGGCCACATTTAGCTCATGGTAGGGCCAAGATATGCACTTTGTGTAATGTGAGAAATGCGTTAACTGGAGACCTGTGAATCAGCCAAAAGCCAACTGTACGTTTGCTTGCCTCAACACTGAGTCACTGACCTCTTAGCTGCTCTTATGTCACTTCAGGTGTACGTGTATGCGTGATTAGAAGAAATGTATCCAAATTAGAAATATACTACAGTGATAATATAATCTCTATCTGTGGAGAAATATTGCTAATCATTTTTTATAGCATTATCTATCACAAATCAATATGAAGGACTTCATGGTCCAATGTGATCTTTATGTAGTGACCCCCCAAAAATGAATAATCCCATGGATCACTAACTCTACTGGTTAGTTTTTGTCACCTATACACACAGGGAACCTCAACTGAAGCTTTGTCTCCACCAGAGCAACCTGTAGACGTGTGCGAGGATTTTCCTAATTCGTTATTGATGTACAGGGCTCAGCCATCTTTACACTGGTGGGTGTGGGTCATATAAGAGGCTATGCAAGCCAGTAGGCAGCATTCCTCCACTGTCTCTACTTCAGTTCCTGCCTTGAGTTCATGGCCAGGTTTCCCTGGATAATGGACTGTAACTCCTTTCTCCCCAAATTAGTTTTGGTCAGAGTTTTATTCTAGTAACTAAAAGCAAACTAAGACACATACGTATTCCAGTTATCTTAGAGGCAAGATAACAGTATAGTATGCTTATTTCCTCACTTTAACCCTAAGAAACTAATAATATATCCCTTATTCTTACCATAATGGGTAATAGGAATTAACACCTTGGTGAGTCTTAAACATGCACACACTTTCTTATACACACACACATACAGTATCTGTATGCGATTTACTGAGTTCCTGCTAAGATGTTAGTTCCTAGCAATAGAAGTACACTTTTCCATAATTATAAGCTGTTTTAACTCTCAGTCTTTATGCTTAAAGAATATTCCAGTATAGAACACTTAATGTCTCTAAGTACTTTTATACATGAAAATGCATTTTAGATCATTTCTTCACATATGTTTTTAAATGTTGAAGCTGGGTAGTGGTGGCTCATGCCTTTAATCCCAGCACTCAGGAGGCAGAGGCTGACAGAGGCAGAGGCTGGAGACAAACCAAAGGCCTCTGAGTTCAAGGTCAGTCTGGTCTACAAAGCCAGTTCCAGGACGGCCGGGGCTACACAGAGAGAAACCATGGCTCGAAAAACAAAATGTTGAACTTAGTTTTTAAGTGTTTAAAATATACCATAGGGCATATTAGAAAAATAGCTTAGGTATAACTTCTACAGCTGGTAGTTCCTTGCATTTCAGATCAAGGCAGAGAACTCCTCTTGAAAAACAGAATATTGTGTTTGGTGGATGGGGCTGTTTTAAACAGAAAACCCTTTCTAACCTCCCTAGACAAAAGTGTCAGCAGTGTATCAAGAACATGCTGGGGACCTTTTCTTCCACAGAGAATAAGCTGTGTTGCCACATAAAGAACCGTGGCAAGCTTGTCTGCCTCTGCTTCCTGGGTGTTCAGTGCATCCGTCTACTTCCCAGGGAAAGCTAAGGTCCTATCCACCTCCCAGTCTACTTCTGCTTCCTTTACCCCTTGTTTAGAAGTTTACCTAGCAGTTGCTAGAGAGCCAGCCCTGTCCCTTCTGTTGACACGTTGCCAGGATATATCCAGGCAACGGAAGCTGGGGTTCCTTTCATGCAGCGGCCTTCCACACAAACTCTAAGACCCACAAGGGAAATGTGAACCTTGGAGTTCTCAGCTCTACCACCACCCTCCTTGGATCCTCAGAGGGGGTTGGAATGCCACAGTAAAGGCCAGACATCTGGAAGGAGCAGATACTACAAGGTAAGTCTGTTAGAGTGTCTCTTGTCTCTTAGAGCCGCAGTCTGAAGCTTTTCTTTCAGCCAGCCATTAGTTATTACCCCGATTTCCTCCACACCATTCTTACCAGTGTGAGGGAAAAGAAATTAAAATGGAAATTAGTCCTAATAATAATATTTCCCCAAGTAACACTTTACCTCTTTGTGATAGTGTTGACAATGAGACATAAATTGTTACTTAAGTGCTTTAATAACTAAAAGATAATCAAATTTCATTTAAAGACACAGCCTAAATAATTTTCTTCAAAGTATGTTTTTAACACTAATGCAGGATTAAATTTATTGACCCACTTGTCCACAATAAAATCAGGGTTAAATTGCCCAGTTGAATTAGATTTTTAAAAAATCAACTGAGTAAAATATAATCAAACTTCAGTTCTAAATTTCAAATTCCTAAAATCAGCTAACAGAATAGAATCACACAGAAATCCTCTTATCCACAGCAGGGACATTTTCATCCCACAGAAACTGTCCTTATGTTGTTCCAGCCTGCCTTCTCTCCATTATGCTGGTTTCTGTCACCAGAGGACATACACAAGCTCTGTAAGTCTGTAGTCATGCAGCGTGTGTCTGTTTCTGACTCCTCTGGGTGTGGAGAATGTTTCTGGGCTGCTCCATGCAGCTCTGTGTGCTGCTGCCCAGTTCTTTGATGGGAGAGCGTAACTCTGACAGCTCTGCATTTGTTTAGCTAATCTCCTCATTGGTATTTGGTTTCTTTCCAGTTTGGATCTGCTGTAACCAAGCAGCTGTAAACACTCCTGGACACATTTCTTCCTTACTCCAGCTTCATTCTTTAAGTCTTCCAGCTTTAGTGAGGTTCATCTGACAAAGTATCCGTGCATTTAGGGACTATCATGCAGTGTTTTCTTGGAGTATGTAGTCGGAAGTGATTGCCAGATCCAACTGAATTGAAGTGTTCATCTCTTCACACAGTGGCCTTGTTTGCCTTGGTCTTTTTTTTGATGGAATGAATGCTTGTGATTCTCTGTCTTGGTGCATTTAAGGGATATACTCCATCATCATTGTCTTCCATCAGTATGCTCTGCATTAGGTCCTGAATAATTAAACTGTTCTTCTATTTCCTCTACTCCCAGACTCCAGCTGCTTGTAACTACCATTCTACTCAAATGACCGGCAGGTTTAAGAAAAAAAATGTTAAATATCCCTAATCAAAAGGAAATATAAGTCATCAAAGTCACTTCAAATTTATTAGAATTTCATTTAGCAAAATGATTTTTTTAAAAAAAGAAGTGCTGTCAAATGTGGCGGAAAGGGACCTCTTAGGGCCTCACTGTGAGAATGTAAATTCAGACCACTGTTAGAGCATGGTCATTCGCCTTTTGGTTGCTTCTACATGTACTCACCTTCACAGCAAGCTGGGTCACTACAGGTTAGCACTGCCTGCCCTAGCACGTCACACTTACGGAATAATTTAACACATACTCTTTTGTGTCTGATATTTTCAGCATCATGTGTTTTGAGAGGACTCATGTTGTGTCTTGGTAGATTGCATTATGAGACAACCCTCAGTGTAAGAACATGATGTAACTTTTTTATACTTGTACCTGCTGTCGTGTGACTATGTTCCCAATTTTCATTATTATGAGTAAAGCTACCACAGACATCTATCTGCATGTGACTTTTTGTGGATATGTAATTTCATTTTTTATACAATATGTAGCCTGTGCATATTGCTAAGTGCTGAGTCTTTGGAGTGGTTGTAACACTTCACATTCTCGCTAGAATGATCCCCATATCCTTACTAACACTTGGATTGACATCATTTTAGTTTCAGGCATTGCAGAGATGTCTAGCATCTCTGTGGCTTCTGTTTGCATTATTCTTTTATAATATTTCTTGCTGGGCAGTGGCAGCACACACCTTTAATCCCAGTCCTTGGGAGGCAAAGGCAAGCAATCTCTGAGTTTGAGGCTAGCCTGGTCTACAAAGTGACTTCCAGGAAAGCCAGGGCTATGTAGAGAAACTCTTGTGGTACACTCCATTAATCCTAGCATTCATAAGGTAGAAGCAGTTGGATTTATGTGAGCTCAAGGCAAGCCTGGTCGACTCAGTGAGTTTCAGAGTGACTAGGACTGCTAAAAAGAAAAACTGGCTCAAAAAATTTACACAAGCAAATTTTCTTATTTATTTTTATGTGTATGGGTGTTTTGCTTGCATGTATGCCTGTGTACCACATTCCAAAGAAGCCAAGAGAGGTTGTTGGATCCTGAGACTGGAATTGCAGATAGTTGTAAACCATTAAACATGGCTTTGAACACAGAGTCTCTGCCGAAGCAGCCATTTCTCCAGTCCTATTTGTTGGCAGTTTGCCAAAACCAAACAACCAAGGATATTGTTTAGTATTCCCTGTATTCTACTGACTAGATACTTTTTGTTGCTACCAATCTAGACAGAGATTTGTTCTCTTAAAAACTTAGATTGTACTATGCACACACACAGAGATACACATCAGATTTTTTTCTAGTATAAATCTTAAATACATTTTTCCACTCTGTCACTTGTATTTAAGTTACCTTAATTTTGAAGAGTAATAGGTTCTAATGTAGACATATCCTGTATTATACTTTAATATTCCCATCCTTTTTGTTTTGTTTTTGTCTATGAAGGTTTTTCTTTTAAAAAATTATTGTTTTTTATTTAGGTTGGAAACAATCCCAGCTCCCTCTGCCTCCCCCTCTTCCCCCACCCTCCCCACCAGGTCCCCCAGTCCCCTACCCAATCTCCACTCTGATCCCCAGGGAGGGTGAGGCCCTCCATGGTGGATCTCCAGTAACTATCATTTCATCCAGGGCGGTGCCTAGGCCCTCCCCCAAGAGTCCCAGCTGAGAGAGCCTCCCCCTATTGTGGAATGGACACTCAAAGTCTATTTGTACGCCAGGGATAAATACTACCCAAGGCCCCATAGATTACCTAGGTCTCCTCAATGACACCCACATCTCAGGGGGTCTGGGTCAGTCCAATGCTTTCCACACAGCCATTAGTCTGGAGTCCAAGAACTCCCCCTTGTTCAGGTCAACTGTTTCTGTGGGTTAAAGCAGCCCAGTCTTAATTCCTTTGCCCATCAGGTCTCTCTTTCTGATACTGGATTCTAGGAGTTCAGTTCAGTGTTTGTCTGTGGGTATCTGCCTCTGCTTTCATCAGTCGCTGGATGAAGGTTCTGTTTCCTAGACTCTCTGGCAGTGGGATTGTATGCTGGCACTCCCCTGATTCATGTCTAAAATCCATAAATGAGTGAGGACATACCATGTTTTTCTTTTTGTGACTGGGTTATCTCACTCAGTATGGTTTCTCCTAGTGCCATCCATTTGCCTACAAATTTCAAGATTCCATTGTTGTTATCCGCTGAATAGTACTCCATTGTGTAAATGTACCACATTTTCTCTATCCACTCTTCATTTGAGGGGCATCTAGGTTGCTTCCAGGTTCTGGCTATTACAAATGATGCTGCTATGAACATTGTGGAACAGATATCCTTGTTGTATGAATGTGCATGTTTTGGGTATATGCCTAAGAGTGGAATTGCTGGGTCTTGTGGTAGATTGATTCCCATTTTCCTGAGGAATCTCCATACTGATTTCTAAAGTGGGTGCACAAGTCAGCACTCCCACTAGCAGTGTAAGAGTGTTCCCCTTTTACCACATCCTCTCCAGCATAAACTGTCATTGGAGTTTTGATTTTAGACATTCTGACAGGAATGAGATGGCATCTCAGAGTTGTTTTGATTTGTATTTTCCGGATGTCTAGGGATGTTGAGCACTTTCTCAAGTGCCTCTCAGCCATTTTAGTCTCCTCTACTGAGAATTCTCTACTTAGTTCTGTGCCCCATTTTTTGATTGGATCCTTTGGTGTTTTGAAGACTTGCTTCTTGAGTTTTTGTAAATTTTGGAGATCAGCCCTCTGTCAGATGTGGAGTTAATGAATATCTTTTTCCAAGATTGGGTTGCCTTTTTGTCTTGCTGACTGTGTCCTTTGCCTTACAGAAGCTTCTCAGTTTCAGGAGGTCCCATTTATTAATTGTCAATCTCAGTGTCTGTGCTACTGGAGTTATGGTCAGGAAGCAGTCTCCTGTACCAATTCATTCAATGGTGCCTCCCACTTTCTCTTCTAACAGCTTCAGTGTGGCAAGATTCATGTTGAGGTCTTTGATCCATTTGGACTTAAGTTTTGTGCATGGCGATATTCACAGATCTATCCTCATTCTTCTACATGCCAGGATCCAGTTATGCCAGCACTATTTGTTGAAGATGCTTTCTTTTTTCCATTGTATATTATTAGCTTCTTTGACAAAAATCAGATGTTCAAATGGGTTAATATCAGGGTGTTCAATTCAATTCCATTGGTCTGCCTGTCTATTTTTGTGCCAATACCAAGCTGTTTTCAGGACTACAGCTCTATAATAGAGGTTGAAGTCAGGGATGGTGATGCCTCCAGATGTTGTTCTGTTGAGTAAGGTTGTTTTGGCTATCCTGGGTCTTTTGTTTTTCCATACAAAGTTAATTATTGTTCTTTCAAAGTCTGTGAAGAATTATGCTGGTATAGGGATTGCGTTAAATCTGTACATTGCTTTTGGTAAGATTGCCAGCTTTCCTATATTTATACTACCTATCCAAGAGCATGGGAGATCTTTCCACCTTCTGATGTCTTCTTTAATTTATTTCTTTAAAGATTCAAAGTTCTTGCTATACAGGTCTTTCACTTGTTTGGTTTGTGTTACCCCAAGGTATTTTATGTTGTTTCTGGCTATTGAAAAGGACAATGTTTCTCTGATTTCTTTCTCAGCCCTTTTACAATATTGAAGAGATGGAGAGGGTGGATAGCCTTGTCTTGTTCCTTATCTTAGAGTAATCACGTTGAGTTTCTGTCCATTTAGTTTGATGTTAGCTGTTGGTTTGCTGTATATAGCTTTTATTATGTTGAGGTAACTTCCTGTTATCCCAGATCTCTCCAAGATCTTAATCATGAGGGGGTGTTGGATTTTGTCAAAGGCTTTTTCAGCATCTAGTGAGATGATCATGCGATTTTTGTTTCTCAGCTTGTTTATATGGTGGATTACACTGATGCATTTTCATATGTTGAACCAACCCTGCATGCCTGGGATAAAGCCAACTTGATCATGGTGGATGAGTTTTCTGAAGTGTTCTTGGATTCTATTTGCCAGTATTTTATTGAGTATTTTTGCATCAATGTTCATGAGGGATATTGGTCTGAAGTTCTCTTTCTTAGTTGTATCTTTGTGTGGCTTGGGGATCAAGGTTATTGAAGCCTCATAGAAAGAGTTTGGCAAAGACCCTTCTGTTTCTGTTGCGTGGAATACTTTGAGAAGAATTGGTATAAGCTGTTCTTTGAATTTTTGGTAGAATTCTGCACTGAGGCCATCTGACTCTGGGCTTTTTTTGGTTGGGAGACTTTTGATGACTGCTTCTATTTCCATAGGGGTTACAGGTCTATTTAAATTGCTTATCTGTTCTTGATTTAAATTTGGCAAATGATAGCTATCCAGAAAATTGTCCATTTCCTTTAGATTTCCAAATTGTGTGGATTACAGGTTTTCAAAGTATGACCTGATGATTCTCTGGATTTCTTCAGTGTCCATTGTTTTGTCCCCTTTTTCGTTTCTGATTTTGTTAATTTGCATGCTCACACTCTGTCGTTTGATGAGTTTGGATAAAGGTTTGTCTATCATGTTGATTTTCTCAAAGAACCAACTCTTCGTTACATTGATTTTTTTGTATTGTTTTTCTAGTCTACGCTTTATTGATTTCAGCCCTCAATTTGATTACTTCCTGGCATCTACTCCTCCTAGGTGAGTTTGCTTCTTTGTGTTCTAGAGCTTTCAGTTGTGCTGTTAATTCTCTAGTTTAACTATTCTCCAGTTTCTTTTGTTGGCACTTAGTGCTATGAACTTCCATCGTAGCACTGCTTTCAAAGTGTTCCATAAGTTTGGGTATGTTGTGTCCTCATTCCCATTGAATTCTAAGAAGTCTTTAATCTCTTTTTTATTTTCTTTTATTTCTTCATTGATCCAGGAATGATGCAATTGTGCATTATTCAACTTCTATGAGTTTGTAGGGTTTTTGCAATTTGTGTTGTTGTTGAATTCTAATTTTAATGCATGGTGGTCTGATAAGGTACATGGAATTATTCCATTTTTTGTATCTGTTGAGATTTGATATGTTGCCAAGTATGTGGTCGATTTTTGAGAGGGTTCCATGTGGCGCTGAGAAGAAGGTATATTCTTTTTTATTTGTGTGGAATATTCTATAGATGTGTGTTAATCCCAATTGGGTCATAACTTCTATTAGTTCATTTGCTTCTTTGTTAAGTTTCTGTCTGGTACTCCTGTGTAGAGGTGAGAATGGGGTGTTGAAGTCTCCCACTGTAAGTGTGTGGGTCTTTATATGTGATTTGAGTTTTAGTAATGCTTCTTTTACGAATGTGGGCGACTTTGTATCTAGGTCATAGATGTTAAAAATTGAAACTTCATCTTGGTGGATTTCTCCTGTGATGAGTATGAAATGCCCTCCTTCATCTCTTTTGATTTATTTTGTTTTAAAATCTAATTTGTTAGATATTAGGATTGCTATCCCCGCTTGTTTCTTGGGCCCATTTGATTGGAAAATCTTTTCCCAACCCTTAACTCTGAGGTAATGACTGTTTTTGAGGCTGAGGTGTGTTTCTTGTAGGCAGCAGAAGGATGGGTTCTGTCTTCAAATCCATTCTGATAGCCTGTGTCTCTTTATGGGCAAGTTAAGACCATTAATATTGAGGGATATTAATGACCATTGATTGCTCATTCTTGTCTGTTTTGGAATAGTTGATGGTGGTGGAATTATATGTGGATTTCCACCTCTTTTCTTTTGGCTGTTGGTTGGGTGAGATTATCTATTGCCTATGTTTTTCTGGTTGTAGTTAACTCCCTTGGGTTGGGGTTTTCCTTCCAGAATTTTCTATAGGGTTGGGTTAATGGATACATATTGTTTAAATTTGGTTTTGTCATGGAATATCTTGTTTTCTCCATCTATAGTGATTGAAAGCTTTGCTGAGTACAGCAGTCTGGGCTAGCATCTGTGGTCTCTTAGTGTTGATAGAATATCTATCCAGGACCTTCTGGCTTTCAGTGTTTCCATGGAGAAGTCAGATGTGATTCTCATAGGTTTGCCTTTATATGTTACTTGGCCTTTTTCCTTAACTGCTCTTACTATTCTTTCTTTATTCTGTATGTTCTGGGTTTTTACTATTATATAGCAAGGGGATTTTATTTTGTAGTCCACTCTATTTGTTGTTCTGTAAACTTCTTGTACTTTCATTGGCATGTCTTTAAGTTGGTAAAGTTTTCTTCTATGATTTTTTGAATATGTTTTCTGCCCCTTTGAGTTGGATTTCTTCACCTTTTTCTATACCTATTATTCTTAGATTTGGTCTTTTCACGGTGTCCCATATTTCCCATATTTCCGTGTCCCATTTTGTGTTAGGGATTTGTTGGACTTAAGATTTTCTTTGGGGCGGGGCGGTGGTGGCGCACGCCTTTAATCCCAGCACTCCGGAGGCAGAGGCAGGCGGATCTCTGTGAGTTTGAGGCTGGGCTGGACCGACAGCCTCCAAAACAATACAGAGAAACCCTGTCTCATAAAACCAACAACAACAACAACAACAACAAAAAAGATTTTCTTTGGTCGATGAATCTGTCTCCCCTAGTGTATCTTCAGTATCTTCAACACCTGAGATTCTGTCTTTCATCTCTTGTATTCTGTTGGTTATGCTTATACCTGTAGTACCTAACTGTTTGCCCAGCTTTTATTTTTCTAGCCTTCCTTCAGACTGTGCTTTTTTAATTGTCTCTATTTCAGCTTTTGTCCCTTGTACTTTTGAATGGTTTCTTGTAATTTTTGCTTTGTATTTTTCTCTCTTTCTTGCATTTGTTGAAGTTTTTTGTTTGTCTTTTCTTCCATTTGCATTTTTTGCATATTTTGGATTGTTTTTTCCTCCATTTCTTGTATTTTTTGGTTTGTTTTTTCTTCCATGTCTTCAGGGGATTTTCTCATATCTTCTTTGAGGGCTTCTATCATTTTCATGAAGTTGTTTTTAAGGTCTTTCTCAACTGCTTCTTCCTCAATGGACTGTTCAGGTCTTGGGGGTGTAGATTCTCTAGTTTTTGGCGATGTCATATTGGTTTTTCTGTTGGTGGGTGTGATTTTGGATTGTCTCCTTCCCATCATTTTTTCCTCTGGGTGCAGAAGGAGTCTCTTCCTCCCCTGGTGGGTATGTGACCATGGTTCCTTTCCAGTGGGTGGGAGCAGTTTTAATACCCTGGTGGCTTTCCTCTTGTGAAGATGGAAGCCGTCCTAGTATCAGGACCTTAACAAACTCTGGGTAGGCTAGACCCTCTCCTCTCCTGTTCCGTGGGTGGAGACTGGAGGCTGGCAGTCTCAGGGCGGACTGAATCCTGTTGGTCTGGGATCCGGATCTGCTGTGCGCAGTCCTCAAGTCTCTGGTGGTTCTGCTCACGCCACCGAAAGCAGGCTGGAGACAGACCCACACTTATCTCACCTGTCCTGTGGGTGGAGAATGGACTTGGAAGATGGCAGTCTCTGGGCAGGCTGAATTCTGTCGGGCTGGGATCTGGATCCGTTGTGGGCAGTCCTTTATAGTCTCAAATCATCTATGAAGTTTTTGCAAACTTCAACACCCCAAAATATTTCCCTGTATCTCCTTCAGGAACCTTCTAGTTTTAGCTCTTGTGAGTAGCTCTGTGAGTTGATTTTGAGTGGTAAAAGTAGAGAGTTGATGTTTCTTTTTGTCTGTGAACAGACCCTATCTCCCACTGTCATGTTTTAGAGAGGTTTCCTTTCCTCTGATAAGTCATCTTGGTAGCTTTGGCAACAAATGAACAAACCACAGGGGCTATATGTTCCTCAACTCTATTACATGCATCTATTGCCAACCCTCATTATTATCATTAATTTTAATAAAGCATCTTGTATTGACTTATAGGTATGGAAGCAACTATTTGAAGCATATGTAGGGATTGACCTTCTGTGACTGCTTGCCAGTGGTCTTACATGAAACATGAACAAGATTGGGCCATTTTCCTTGAGTGTCGTAACCATATCTTTCTAGACAGTAACCTAATATTAAATGACTACAGATTATGCAAAAGCCAAAAATACGCAAAAAGTTATTCACAAAACAATGCCAAATTAATTTTAAAGTATTTAGTTTAAATTTATTAATGTTTACTTACTTATTGTCTATGGTATTATGTGACATATCTTAAACAGGGTAAAAAAAGAGAATATTTCTTGGTTCATTACTTATACATAGAGACATTACTTATACTAGTATCATCTTGCCTATTTAACAATGTATTTTTCATACTTTTTTGGGGGTTTGGTTTTTTGAGACAGGGTTTCTCCGTAGCCTTGGAGGCTATCCCGGAACTAGCTCTGTAGACCAGGCTGGCCTCAAACTCACAGAGATCCACCTGCCTATTTCTCCTGAGTGCTGGGATTAAAGGCGTGCGCCACCACCACTCAGATATTTTCTTTTTCACAATTTAACAGTGTATTTTTCACAATGACAAAAGAAAAAAATAAACCTACTAAAGTGGCATCATATTGAAATTTTAACATCGTCCTACGAATGAGAGAAAATTATCAGCACACAAATATTTTCAAAGCAAAAATGTGACTTATTCATTTCCAACTTTGAAGTGTCTGTCATAAATATCCGCTTTGAGCCTGGAAATGAAAATTATAATTTCTGTTAGTTGTTCCTTCCTGCTTATTTCGGAACTTGAATCCCATGTAATTGTCTCTAACAGAAACTTGGAAACAATGAAGAATGTGCACAGTTCCAGAACACCTCTACTGAAAGAGTGGTGATGATTCCTTTGGGGCATTAAAAACATGGGGAGGTGTTCTCTAAATGGCAATAGCAATGTACCATGACACAGCAGTATAGGCAGGGTATAAAGAGGCAACTTGCTAATGGGTTAACACGGTAAAAAACTGTAAGTTGTAAGTTCTATATACAGGGTAGAATGAAGCCAAGTTTTTCTTTGAGAAAGGACCAAGAGATGATCCTTGGAGAGACTGTGCACAAGCCAAACCTGGATAGGAATCTGGTATATTTGAGTATTATTTTAAAATTCACACTGATCAATAACTGTATGCTTCACTGTAAAAATGTTTTTGTTTCTTCAAGCATGAGCCTGCATGAACATATAGTACAAAGCCCAAAGGAGGGAGTCGGATCCCTTAGAACTAGAATTACAGATGGCTGTGGTAACCATACGGATGAGGACTGGGAACCGAACCTGGATCCTCTGTAAGAGCGACAAGTGCTCTGAACCGCGGAGGTTTCTCTCCACCCCAGACACCTCACTTTAAAATCAAGTCCCATTTGTGTGTTCTCATGCAGAGACTGCACATTTTTCCCTCACTTATGTAGGAGTAGTAAGCAATTTTGCTTTGTAGTCCATATACTATGCATTATAAAGCATTAGAAAGCTAGAAAGCTATGTAAAGGAATAGACATGACTATTCTCTAATAAATATTTATCAAATGAGGCTAGATTAGGCAACTGGCCAAATCTGGTTTGTGCTCTGTAATTTGTGTAACCTTGTCCTAATGTTTAAACAATTCTGGTGAATTATCTTCCCTAAATCATACATTAATTTTGAAAGTCTGTCCTTCCTCCGAGGACTGAGTACTCTGAGATCTCTTTAGAAGAGAAATGGCCTTTGAAGAGAATTAAGTTTGAAATTCCTAAGTACCCATAATGCTTCTGTATAAAAGGGATTATGGATAAATAATCTCCGACTTGGAATGGTGAACATTCACTTTAAGATTTTGCTTGAATGTGCAGTGCTCCTGACACATGAGACTAGTTATCATAAGGCCACTGTTAGTGTCCCTGTCATTACCTTCCCTATGGGCTTGGGTTCAATCGTTACTTTTTGAATGACTCTGCCCTGAGGTATACTTCTTGGTCCAGTGCATAGTCTGTCTTGGGTCTTATTTGCCTTGGATTAATTATAGATACATGTCTCAGGCTAAACAGAGCAGTAATCCCTTTATGAAGAGGAGAAGAATTAAGATTTAAATGTTCAAGTACCCCTAAGACATTAAAAAATGCCACGAAATCTTCATTTCTATTTTCTACTTAAATAATTACCTTGAGTTCTGTTGAAAATCTGACATAAAATGAAGTTAATCTCATTCTAAATATGGTGTGTTTTGTCAGCACCTACCATGGGCCTGGCAGTAGGCCATTTGCTGTCAGTCCAAGTGTAGAGAGCAAATAAGCCCCCAGTGCCTTGGAATTCATGTCCAAGTGAAGGAAATGGATACCACACGTGCAAACCAAAAACCAAAACAAAACCACATGTTGCAAATGCAGTTCATAAAACAAGCTGTGATGTCGCTGAACAGAACTGTTGGTGGTGGCTGCAGAACATATATGTGTGTGTGTAAGACTGTGAGTGACCGCATGTGTACACATGGTTGTGTTCCTGAAAGAAAGTGATAGCAGGTAATAGAGGGAAATTAATCAGGGAAGGCCTCTATGTATTGATAATATTTGCAGAGAGAAGTGAAGAGAGAAATCAGAAAGCCTGGAAAGGAAGTAGAGGAAGGTTTTAGGCAGGGACACAGCACACGCAAAGCTACCCTCCAGCCTCCACCCAGTCTGCTGTGGGTAAGAAAGATGTAGGCTTGTTGGAGTTACTGGAGGTGGAAGTGAGTGGAACACTGTGTAGAGGAAGGAAAGGGGGAACTAAGATAGAGACACGGCAGAGAGAGGGAGGTTACAGAGGAGCTCTGTAGTCAAGAGTTTGAGTTCTGTTTCTGTAGTCAAGTGTTTGAGTTCTGTTTTGAGAAAGGTGGGGCAACTATAAGCATCTAATCCGAGTTGGAGCACTAGGTTCTGGTTGTAATTTGCAGAGACAAATGTAGTTGCTACGAAAATAAAGGAATCGGAGGAGTCAAGGTGAATGGGGTCCTTCAACACCATGGCTGACACAGGGTATGAACGACTGGGCAACTTTCCTGGCAGTGGACTTCTGAGTAGGCAAACACTGCAAGGAGTATCAGGACCAGTAGTTGGCAAATGTGGAAGTGTTTCCTGTGAGTTCTATGCAATATCACAATGCATCCAACATCAGGTGGGGAGAGTGGACACAGGAGTGAGATCATCTGAGAGAGGAGAAAGACCCAAATTCATAAACAGAAAAAAGTGGACTCCACAAAAAGTTACTCTCTTCCCTTTGAACTTAGCAGAGAATAGCTTAGGAGAGGAAAGCTGCTAGATTTTGGTGTGCTGCTGCCTTCTGACTTTCTTCCTGGGCTCTTCCCATCGGGCTTGCATCTCACCTGCAAACTATCATCAGACTAGGACTTCAGCTGGAGAGTTAGGGCAAGGGAGAGCTTCTTACCCTAAGCTAAAAGGTCACTTGTCAAAAGGTCACTTTAATGAAGTTTCTATGATACGATCAACAACGGTGAAGAGAGAGAGACAGAGAGAGAGACAGAGAGAGACAGAGACAGAGACACAGAGAGAGAGATTGGAGAGAGAGGGAGAGAGAGGTAGATATAGAAGAAATAAACTGATAAACTGTTGGGAAAAACCCCAGACTGCAGGTTTCAGCCAACAGCTGTCTTTGTTAGTACCATGTAGCCTAGTTACAACCCAGAATATCATCTGTTAGATAAGAAGTCATCCTGGATTAAATAATTGCTAAACAAAGGTCAGGAGCATTACTAACAAATTGCCTTACCTAAAAGACATATGGAGAGGGAGGTACACATGTGTGTTATAGGACATGTTAGTAGTTTAGGAACTCTGAACTCTGAGAGAGGCAATTAACAGCAGAACATACAACAAAGTGATAATAAATATAAACAATAAGCCTCTAGCTCATTGCTAGTAATATATATTCATTAAAGTATACAAAATGCATATAGCCAAAGACTAGTCATAAATATATAATAAAAGTTAATATACTATTTGACTCAACTCTTGGCATTTTGCCCTCAAAATTACTAGGTGATTGTGCAATGTTACAATCAGATAAATCTTGGATTGCTCTATTTGTTTATTTCCAAGTTAGTCATCTTATATATGAAACACATGACATTCAACAAACCACAATTAAAACCACATTTTCCTCATCAGTCAGATTTTCCTATGTAAAACACAATATCAAATGGAATTTAATTATCCTAACTATTGGGGCATGAATGAATGATAAGACATTCCCAAATAAAGTTTTCTACAGAGATTTCTGGGAGAAACTTATGGCTAATAACAAGTGAAGTCACTTACATGGACACTATCCATTCCTTGCCTAAATAAAATAGGTGGTGCTGTGTGTGATACACTCACAATTTGATTATCTCTAACATGACCAAATTAATGTTGTTATGAATTTTATAACTGGAGCTTCACAGCTAACTAAAAATAATCAAGATTCAAAGTCTAAAATTGTGTCATCCTTCATGTGGTATTTACAGGATAGGCTTCCGTGTGTGCCTTCTACAATGCTGACTCCACAATGTCTTGAGAGTTTTCCTTACACTCTGTATTTTTCTCACATAGTGTGTAATTTAAAGCTGCTGGATTTGGGGGCAGGAAGAAGGTTCTAAAAGTACTCGCCATGCTCGCATAAGGACTTGAGTTCAGATGCTCCAAGAACTACATACAAAACAAAAACACTAGGAGGGTGTGGTAGCCCACATGCAATCCCAAATATTGGGGGCTAATGTGATTTCTGAGTTGTCACCTGAGAGCTGGGGAGCCACACACCATCCAACCAGACTCAGACGAAGAGCTAGTTAGACATAGGATTGAAGACACTATGATTGGGCCATCTTCTCTGCACGAAGACAGCAGAGATCATTGAAAAAACATGGCAAGAACAGCCTTTGCAACTCTGAGAAAAAGATCTGGCCTTGGTGTTGTTCGGCTTTTGATTATCTCCAGACTTTTTGCTTTGATGAAAAAGATATACTTCTATTTCCCTAAGTCACTGACATAGGAATTTTTTTGTTTTACTTAAAGTGACAGCATTCACAGATACAAAATCAAAGTAACAATATTGTAACAATTAGCCTGTGAACTCATGAGTGGAAGGGTTGGGTTGTTATTGAATACTTGCAGTGAATACCTCAGTAATGGTGACAGGAACACAAAAGTTATGCCACAAATATCTGCTTTGGACTCCACTACCTAGGAAGGATTCGAGATGAAATGAATTCATCCCTAAATCCAGTCCAGCTCTTCTCAGTTGCCACAGGTGTCCTCAGATGATGGACACATATCATCAGGATTCATAAACAGGAAGCCACAGGGGCGTCTACTGCCAAACTCAGGTCAAAACCTCACAGAATACCTTTATTAGGGGAATTCTTAGCCTGAGTTTAGAAGACTTTGTCCTCAGGTCTAGAATCCAAAATAATTTCTTAGCCATTGCTTATCACTTTCCGAAGGCTAAGGAGCAAGTCTCATTGTTGTTGATTACACTGTCAGTCATGCATTGTCCTTATTGGGTTTTCAACAGCATATTTGTTAAAGTCTCTTGATTGAACTATGTTCAATCAGATTGAAACTGTGTTCAATCAAGAGACTTTAACTTTAAAAGAACTGGAGACCACCCTGAGAACCCTCGTAAGAAGAGTTTGGAGAAGGCCAGTTCACAGCCAAGCACTGCAAGTCAGCCTGTGTCTAGTGCCAATGCTATGCCATTCGGCTGCAGTGTAAGGGAACATGGCCACCTATAGCCAGCTAACTGGGAGGTGGAACGAATGTCCTTAGCCAAGAGAGAGGGAATGGCAAGCAGGATTACAATGTACCATACGGTTTGGATGAGGTTAGCAAACATGCTAGTGTTTCTCTAGAGTTCTAAGTATTTCCAGGACTGTGGCTGGAATGTCTTTTTATTGAATCTAAATAAAGTGTGGTTTGAGTTAGCTAGAGAATGAAAATTTGGGAACTTCTTGGAGCATTTTAATAAAAAGGAAAATAATTTCAGAAATGTTGCTAATTATATTTTCTGGTCTGCTGCATTATGTATAAAGACGTAATTAAGTATGAAGATGGCATTTGAAAGTGTTGTAATAATAATTGTGATATACATACATACATGCATGCATGCATATATGTACATGAGATACCTGGTATCTGCCAGAACTTTATCTTTCATTTAATCTTCACAATAACCCTGCCAGGTGACTCTTACATCCCACAAAACAGGAAGAAACAAGTCCAGAGACAATAAGAACTTGACTCAAAATTCCACAGCCAATAGGAATTTTGGAGCTATGCTATGAACCTAAGTCCAAGTTTATGTAGGGGTAATAAGACAAAACAAATGAAAAAAAGACAACAATAATAAGAAAAACTTTTGACACCAGAAAAGAAGTTCTCATGTTTTGGTAAACTTCTTTTCCTGATTTTACATAGAAAATTAGACCTTACCAAAAGAAAGAAAGAAAGGATAAAAACCTTTAGACACTAGAGAAGTTCTGCTAGTTTGGAAAACTCTTGTTCCGCTTTTAGAAAATTAGACCTTACCAATATTTTTAAACAATGTGCTTGGCTCTGTATTTCCCCTCTCCTAATGGTGACAATTCAATTACAATTAAGAACTGAGAGCCTGGAGATATGAGCAAAGTGCTTGCTGTGCAATCCTAAGGACCTGTGTTAAAAAACCCCAGCATCTGTTTTCAAATGTGGGGGCTCTTGCCTATAACCCCAGTATTTGGGATGGGAGGCGAGACAGAGACCCCCGAGCTTGCTGCCAGGTCGTTATATCAGAAACAGAAAGCTCCCAGTTCAGTGAAGGTTCCTGCCTCAAAAAATGAGATGGAGAATGATAGAGGATGATAACTGACACAGAAGCAAAAGGGGAAACTAACTTGGCTTCCTGTCTTCATTAGGGTTCTTATTGCTGTGAAGAGACACCATGGCCACGGCAGCTCGTATAGTGAAACATGTAATTGAGGGAGTTGCTTTCAGTTTTGCATGTTCAGTCCATTGCCATCATCACTTTGCTTCGTATTCTGTCAGTACCTCTCAAACGCCCCAACCCCCACATCCCTGTTTTTCTTTCTCCCACTTATTTAATGCCACCCACTGGAACTTATACACACACCAATCTGCATACTCACTTAGATTCACTTATGCATGTAGACATGTGTCTACACTCACATCCATGCGCATATCCCATCAAGCAATTTAAAGCACCTAAATGCTCACATCTATCTATACTTCTATACCACCAGTGTCCCCCTTCTTCATGCCTACACACACACACACACACACACACACACAAACACACACATATTTACATTAGTCTGTGCATGTACATGCTCACTCTCATAATTCCATGTATGCATTCCCATCAAACTTGTACCCATCCACACAGTCACCCACACACACTTAATTCCATACACACATTCATCCACTCATGTCCCCATTTTCTCATGTGCATACACACACACTTAAGCTCCAGTCTGGACCAAACCACATACATATCATACAGAAACTTGCCTCTCCCTGTAAGATAGTCCCTACCATTTTGCAAGCAGGACATGCTTTAGGTAATTGTATCTTTGCATACACTGCTGCTCCAATAACTAAAATTATCACTCTTTTCTGTCTCACTCTCTGACTTGTATGTGTCCTTCAAAAATCATTTCACTTCACATAAGAATGAGCATAATAGCAAAACTGAAACAATCCAAATTGCACTTCAGTAGTGAAGCAAAGCATAACACATAAATTAAGGCCTACATTACACAACAATTAAAAGCAGCAGATTATTGAGACATACAATATGCAATGGTTGAATCTTCAGAAAATTATGCCAATGAAAAAAGCCTATATACAGTTTAAGTTCACTTATGTAATATTTTTAAATGATGAATTTTAGGAATGAAAGATAGATTACTGGGAATAAGGTTACTGAGAGTAAGTGGTTGCTAGGTGTAAGGGATGGAGATTTGAGAGAGATAATGGAGAGAAGGTAAGTAAGGTTAAAAATAGCAACAGAGGGGATCTTTATAATATTTGAGTTATTTGTTACCTTATCTGCGGTAGTAGTGAATGTTTGCACATGCAGTAAAATTATATAAAGCTTTACTCATACAGATAGCAAACAAATTAAATGGGTATTCTAGATTTTATTCATCTAGGTGAAACATTATACTGTAGTTTTGCAAATTGGAGGAAAGTGAACAAATGCACAAGGGCTCTTCATATTATTTCTTTCAACTGTATTGAATCTATAATTATCTCAATAAAATTACAAATAAAACGTAATTATAATGTTATCATCACACCTAAAAATTTAATGTACTTTTTTAGTATCTAGGCAGCAAGATACATTTTAAAGGGGTATGGTATGAAAAAGAATAACATGAACCCTAGCCAGTGGAAATTCCCTAAATATATGAGAACAGTCAATTCTGTCCCACACAGAGGGGAAACTTGGCACACAGAGAACCATATGGCCAAAATTGGAATCTGCAGGCACGATGAGAAACAGAGACCATCCGTTCACACAGACTTTAAGCACCAAGCTCTGAGACCAAGTGACTGTCCTTATCCTTCTTCATGACGGAGTACACAGCAGGAAGACAGGAGACACCGACATCATATTAGCATCAATCATTTTCCTTTGTGTAATCCTTTTCTAGTTTTGGAGATGCTTTAAATATGACCCACTTAACAAAATAATCTCTTACGTATTAGAATGAAAAAAACATTTCTCCCTAAGTATCACAGGCAACGCTCTCCATACTATAGTTTTTGTCTGTGGTCTGTTTGTGTTTCTGTAACTCATTCACTGAGTATGCACTGGGTAACAGTGATGCCCACAAACGCATGATGCCAGGGGTTGTGTAATGGGGTTACATGGGAAGGCTCCACAGGGGAACAGTAAGTTGGAGGATCTGTATTATGCCAGAATTCCAAACAGAGAATGAATGCCTCTGCTAACCAGAATGGCACTTTCAGGCCAGAATCAAAACTGATAGTGACTCTTTCCTGTCCACAATGTCCAAGCACCTACTTCCAATTGCTAGAAAATGCTACTTGTAGTGTCAACAATACGGTTGCAAGACAAAAAGGAATTCTGCTATGCACAGGATACCCCAATTATTAGGAAATGCCAGAAACTAGCCTAAAGCAGTGTGCATATAAGTCAAGTTTCTGAACAGTATATGTTTATTTTGTTCTTGTAGTTCGTTGTCCAACTGAAGGTTGTGTGGCCATTTTTGGAGCCAGGAGAGGAAGGGTGACGGGTGTGTCATGGTGGTGGTGACTGTCTCAGACTCTTTTTGGTTCTAGTTTTTGATTTTTCAAGGCAAGGTTTCTCTGTGTAGCTTTGGAACTCATTTTGTAGACCAGACTGGCCTTGAACTCATAGAGATCCACCTGCCCTCTGGCTCCCAAGTGCTGGGATTAAAGGCGTGCGCCACCAACACCCTGCCTGTGTCTCAGGTTCTTATATTTATCCCCGAGCTTTATACTATAATAAACAGTAAGAGAAATCCCTTTAAGCATACTTAATGATGACTCTCTCTGATGTATGTAAACAATGCAAAACAAAGTAGTCAAAGTAGAGCAAGGATAATAAGCATGAACCAGGAAAGAAATGCTGACCACAGTTGGGGCCAGGCACCTTCACTAGGGATTCTCACCACCCTAGAGAGTGACAATAAGCCTCACTGAACAATATTGTGTATTTGTTCATCCGTCACAATTGAGTGAATTTTATTTTAACTCATTTGAGACAACCAGCTAGGGAATCTATCCAAGGCCCAGCCTGTGTGATGAAGTTTTCCCCTGAGTCGCTAGCTGTGGATATGGGCTTGCTTACAGTGCCATGATTTAAACTTCTAGGGTATAGTGTGGACAAGACTGGTGGAATGACCTTTTTGCAGAAGACGGATGCATTCACAAGGATGATTTCAGTTTTTTGAGATGGTTTTATTTCTTATTATGTGTTGCAAGTGACCATAAAATCAATGGCTTAAAAAAGCACAAATCTGTTATGTCAGAGGTCTAGCAGGGACCTCACTGGGCACAAGCTGAGATGTAAAAACATCACTTGCTTTTACAAAACCCCTTAGAGAATCTGTTTCCTACTCTCCCCAGATTCCACATGTCTTGGCTTTTTGATACTTCCTCTGTGCTTAACGTCAGCAAATGTTTGTCGAGCTCTTCTCATGCTTCAAATTCCTTCTCTCTTCAGCTTGGGGAAAGGCAAGGTTCTTTACATTTGCAACTAGAAAGATCCCATCACTCCTAAAACACAAACATCTGCTTTCTATACACTATAATTGAGTTAACATTTAAGTTATACATTACTACTTGGGAGCTTGTTAACATTTTTTATCATCCCAACCAAATTATGGCACCTAGAGAGTCAACCACTAGATGCCTCATTCTTTATTACTTTCCTTGCTCTTATTGCATTGGAGTGTCCTAGACATAACGATAGATGGTTTCAAGAATGACATGGGATGATATAAACTATGAAATGAAGAAAAAGAGTCAGTTGAAAACACAAACAAATTGGAGCAAATACCTCAACCTTTGCCATCTCCATGTAACTGAAAATATACACATAGATCTTCCTTCTCTTTACTACAGGGAACAGAACAACAAAACAAATACTCTGACATCCGTGATGTTTGATAGCAATTCAACACTAAGTGGCAGGAAGTTTTCAGTACATTGTAAACCACAAGATATCTAAGCCAGAAGCCATGGTGTTTTTAAGTAAAGAGTTGTCACCACATCTCATGCTTTGCCTGGGCTCATGGGACACAGAGGAAGCAAGTTCCTCACAGACAGCAGGAGATGAATTCTGGTGGTTTTTACCAGCAAATGACATCTTATGTAAGTTTTCCTGAGAAGGGAAAAGATGCAGTGCAAAGGATTCTATGTCATCAATGAGTCCCAACCATTAAGTCTGGGAAAGAGTATCTTAACAAGATTCAGTGACATCAAGTGGAATGACAATAGCTTTTGTGAAGACAAATCTGCTTAGGAAGGCCTGAGGATAACAGAAATAAAAGCCCATGGTGAGAAGTAGTGTTTAGCTTGTAGGCATAAGTCAACTACCAACTCTCCAGACTCACTCACTGTCAGTGAGCAAATCAGAAAATAGAGCCTCCACAACCAGCAAAGCTGATCTGAACAAGGGGGGAGCTCTTGGACCCCAGACCGACAGCTGGGAGGCCAGCATGGAACTGATCCAGACCCCCTGAGTGTGAGAGTCAGTGAGGAGGCCTGGACAACTTATGGGGCCCTGGGCAGTAGATCAGTACTTATCCCTGGCATATGAATGGACTTCGTGTGTCCATAACACAAAGAGGGATGCTCTCTCAGCCTGGATTCTTAGGGAGTGCCTGGACCCTGCTCTGAGTGAAATGACAGACTCTGGATATCCCCTATGTGGAAGGAAGTGGGGATAGGGTGGGAGGCTGGAGGGGATGGTGGGGGGGGTTGCGGGAGGAGGGGAGGAAGTGGGAACTGGGATTGACATGTGAAGCAAGATATTTAAAAATTAAAGTAATAAAAAAAGAAAATAGAGCCTCATTCATTGATTGACACAATAGAAATACAGCCTGCCTATAGCCTCTGGTCTGCATTTTACTTCCTGCCCAAGGACTCTCCTCAGATACAGCTCTGGGGTAAAGAGAGCATTGCTAAGAGTGTTGAAGTCTATAATATTTTTAATGCTCAGTTTAAGAGTTAGCCTGGCTCCAGGAGACTGACCTCTTGGAGGTAGATAGAGCAAAGGCACAATGCTGGGACTGTTATTAGGCCAGTGGGGGATATGGCTAGAAAGGTCCCTCTGGGATACAGTGACAGCCATGTGTCTTTTGCCAATCTATCCTAGCCATGGGCAGCCGTATGCATTCTATTAGTTTCCCCCTGGACACACCAGTGCAATGTTACACTTCAAATACTGCCAGCCTTGGCTTGGCAACCTATGCCAAAACTATTGCACCAAGAGATAACGAGTCAAGAGAGGTACAACAGAGGAACTTGTCAGGCATCTCATGTGATGAGGCTAGTAAAATATGTATTGATTTGAAATCCTTTTAAAATTTGAGTACTAAAGCCTGAGCATTTTCCTTAACTTTTATGGTAATCAATTTTACATATCATTCTAGGCTGAGAAAGAACTATAGCTGTAGTTCTGTTCTTCCACAGTTTTAACTTAATAGAGTTCATACTCACTTCTTTACAAAATAGTTTGGCAGAAGAAAAAGTAGACCAAATTCTTCAGTCCTCTCTAGTGAGAGATTTTCAGCTTAAGTCCTAAAAAATCCTACAATTGTCTTTATTGTTAGTAGATTATTTGATTCTTTCATTGAACAGTTCTTTGAGAAAGAAGATATCTAATGTCCCACATAAGGAAAAATATTGAATGGTAAAGCAAGGTCCATTGACTTAAACAGAGCATCCCAATTGCACAGATTGATAATCAAATGTGCAAATGACTTCAAAGTGTTCAAATGACCCCACAAAGTACTTTTCTTCTGCTATTGTGCCCCGCTTCTATTGTCCTTCTTATGGGTTTTCTAAATACCAGGTCCTTTTCCCTATCTTTTTGGAATTACCATGTGTCATCATTCTGACCCTTCAATAACGTACAAACATTCCTCCTTATGTCATTGATTCTCTTCTTCGATCTTCCCCTCATTCCTCAAACCATGCATTCCATCTTCAGCCCACTTTTATTGATAAGATTCCCTCCTAAATGTTTAATAGTAAGTACATTGTGACTTTAGTAGTTGTATCTTTCAGAAGAGATACGACGTCTTCAACTGGATGCTCATTTTCTGAAGAGTTGGGATTCTCAAATCCTTGAAGTGGTTTTTCAAATACTCATTTCAGAAGAGACTGTGGGAACGAATCAGTTTCAAGTGAGGTTTACAAGCAATCTTACAGACTCAAATGGCCCTAGGGTGAAGCCTGAACTATAAATTAGCCAAGTGAACTGGTTGGGAAACTTTGTAAGAATCCAGACTAGCCATCTGACCTATGGCTTTCCTTGTATTTTGGCTTATATTGGTTGTGTGATAGGAATGTAGGCTCTTCAGGCTAGATCTTCCACTATGTCAAGTAAATGCAAATAACCATTCATGTGACATCTCTAAATTTAAGTGTAGTGGCAATCCATTTTTAGCGCTTTGAATACTACAGAGAATGCATACATGAGGGCCATATTTGGTCTCTGAAACAATACTTGAGAAAGAATTAGCTGAAATATGAGAAAACACAGTATATGAATGTACTAGTTAGCTTGTAGTTGTTATTGTCAGTTTGACACAAGCCACAGTTATTTGGGAGGAGGGAACCTCAATTTAGAAAATGCCTCCATCAGATTGTCCCGTGGAACATTTTCTTGATTGATGTGGAAGGACCCAACTCCCTATGGGAGGTGCCATCCCAGAGCAGATGGTCCTGAATTATGTAAGAAAACCAGCTGAGGAAGCAATGGGAACCAAGCCAAAAGCAGCGTTTTTCTGGGGATTTGTTTCAGTTTTTACTTTGTTTCCTGTTTCTGGGCCCTTGCCTTGAGTTCCTGCCCTTACTTCCCTTGATGATAGTAGACTGCAACCTGTAAGGCAAGTAAAAGTTTTCCCTTCCAAGTTCCTTGGTCAGTGTTTTATCGAAATGGAAAGCAAACCAGGACAGTGTCCTTCCTTCGACTACTCACTCCTTGCTTACTAGCCTGAATCCTCCCAGTCCACGCTCTGCTTCTATTTCATTTCTCTTACCTCATCCTTTGGATTTTTACACTTTATAGGCCTCTAGTGTGATTGTATTGGTGGTTTCCATAGTCATTTCTCTACTACTCCACATATCAGTGTGACAGTTACGTGGCTGTACCTGTGTAGCATTCATGACTTTGTACCCTGTGATTTGTATACTCAATATAGAATGGAAAGTACAGGTTGGTTCTAATACTAGCTTCCATGGGGTGATATTATGAGCCCTAAGAACATAAAATGTCCTTGCAGTAGACTCTACTTAGGGGCATAAAACGTTCATTTCTCTCCTTTCCCTGTAGCTTTTCTAATACCACTGTCCATACCTGGCAGTTAGAGGGAATGAAAGTAAAAGAACTGTTGGGTTAAATGTCTTCATAGTGAAGAAAGATGAGGACAGGGATTTTTACTTAAATTAACCACTAAAATCCAAATTGGAAATGCCACGCCTCTGACTACATGGCTTTCTTTAAAGAATTCCTGTGTTTACCACTGAAATACTGTTCTTTCAAGCCATTCAGCCCCCAGATCTTGGCTGTTCTCACAGGACCTGTTGCCAGTTCATCAGATTTCCTAGGGATCACAGACACCAATCTCCCTAGTTCTTCCCATAAGACTGCTAGCCACCCAGCTCCCATCAGCCCTTCTGGTAATCCTTGTCTCCTGTCTCAAAAGAAAAGAAATCTTTCTCAAGCTCTATCAGTACATCCACTTAGTTGAAAAATGTGCCCAGGAAAAACTAGGGTTGCATTAGCCAGGAGAGTTGGGCAGCATGGCTTTTGCTAAGTAACAAACTACTTCTGCCAAACTCTGGGAGAGATGTTACCTCATTTGCCACAAGCCTTGGTGTAAGTGAGGATATTTGCTCCTTTTGAAAAGCAAGATTTCGCAGGTAAGAAAGTGTAGAGAGTGTATTAGGAGACCGAACTCACATGAGAAACTAGAGAGAATGGAGGTTACTGAACAGGGTGAAAGAAAGACACAAACATCAAACCTTCTTTGCCTTTGAATTATGGCCACTCAGGTTCAGTTTCAACTTTTTCCTTATATCTTTGTCCATGTGAAGAATTAGGGTTCTAAACCCACAGAAAAGGAGCTATCTCATGTGAGCATTGTATTCATTTTAAAGGATTAAAGTCGATTTAAAAGACTTGGTCACACTTTTGGTTGCATTCAATGGTTTTTCTTTTAAAGAAGCATTGTTTAAAAGCAAAATGGTCTCTGGATTCCCACAAGAATTACATTGAAATTTGTGTTTGTTTTACCCTTCCCATGAACCCTAAAGAGAGTGGAACAGGACACAATCTTGATAAAATGTGAGCCCTCCTAGGCGTTCCATAAAGTTTCAATTTGCAAATCTGGCTAAAATGCCTAATTTAAGCACATCTCCACAGATGCTTGGGGGTAAAGCTTGTTGATTTACAAGTGCTTCTCTTTATGTACTAACAACACTGCTTTACGATGCATCTGCTTCCTTACATGAAGTAAATGTACATACGGAGTTTTTGGAGCACTTTTGCTTTTATAACTAACTTACAGGGTGAAACAACCAACCATCCTTGCCCTGGCACACTGCCTTGGCAGAGTCAGCAGCAGGGACGCTATACACGGCTCCTCAGCGCTCCCAAAGTTCTCTCACTTCTAGTTACCTCGTCTTTTTTACTTTCATTCCGTCCCTCGTGATGAGAAAGTATCGTAGGAGAAGGGCAAAGTAGAAGATTAAAAGAATTTTAGGACGCTTCATTCTGCCTGCTGCAGAGACTGTGTTCACAGCCCACTCACAGTCTCCGTTCTCCTGCTGTAAAGACCATAGTGAAGCAGCTGCAGGCCGAACACCATTTGGCTTCACTGAGTGTTCTTCACAATCCCCCTGTGTCTATTGTAACGAGAGACTAAATAGGTCATTTCTCACACACCTCTACTTGACACCCAACCCCCTTCCCTCCCCAGTTACATAGATGAGCCTAAAGAGGATGATGGGTTCAAAGAAACGATGTGTTGCACCTCAACCAGAAGAAACTTCTAGCAAACCACATTTACAGCGAAATAAAATGACCCTTTCTCCTAAGGAACATCCTCGTCTTTGGGAGCTTTGTCTCCCGATTCTGTTTTTTCCATCTGCCCGCTCTCCTCCCACCTCTCTTTGCCTCTCCAAAAGGGAACACGAAGGCCGGAAGGCTTAGTCTCCTGCCCAGGAGGCATGTGAATAGTGCATTAAAACAGGCATGGAAACTGATGGGGAGAAGGTCCATGGAATTCAGACTCAACAGATAATGGAAAGAGCTGCGTGCTGGAGCCAGCGAGAACTGGAATTGAAGCCCAGTTCTGTCACCTAGAAACTGTCTAAAGCAACATATTTGTCTTCTCTGACCTGCAGCTTGTTTATAAAGTTGGATAATAATATCTTCTTCATCACCATATCAGAATTCACTGAGTTATGTACCTGAAAACTAGTGCAGTGTTTGGCCCACAGTTGGCATTCACTAAATCTTAGTTTCCTTCTGAGAAGGGGGCTAGAGGAGGAGTTTGTCACAGGGCTTTCTCAGTATTGTACTGAGAACTCTCTCTCTCTCTCTCTCTCTCTCTCTCTCTCTCTCTCTGTGCGTGCAGATGAGAAACAGTTTAAGAGGAGAAAACCGATTTTGTTACATTGAGTTTCCTAATATCTTTCACCACTTTCACTGTCTGTAACTTTCCGGTATCAGGGAAAAATGGATAGCTAGGTCAGAGTAGTCAGTTTCTCTGGGCATTTCACACACATGCTGATAAAATGTAGTGAAATCTCTTCACCATGCTCCCCATGACCCTAGCTCACTTATCCTATGCCCCCCATGTCCCTAACTCGCTGTCTTTTCTAACGGGACTGAGCAAGCCATCTCTCTTTCTGAGTTTCATTTTCCCTGCTGGCCAACACATTCTTTTGTTGCCACGTGTTAGCATTTCTGTCTCAGGAGCTGTCAGAATGAGGGATCGTTTCCTTCTCTGTGCCAGACCTGAGTTGATCCTCTAAACTACGAAGATTCAGGCCTTTCTTGGAACCCAAATACAGGAACAGGTCTCGGATCTCACAGTTCGCTTCACCTTTTATAACCTTTATAACTGGGGTTTTCATATTAAGGGTCTAAGGCCATCCATGCCGAACCTCGGATCAGGCACCTTCCTGGGACCTAAATGGATTCTTTCAGGATCTGACCCTGACTCAGGGACCCAGGAAGTGAGGCCTTAAGACGTTTGAAAACATCCTTCCTCAGAATTAGGTTGTTAACCCACAGTAACATTTTCTTATGATTTCCCACAAGATAAAAACTCCTGCTTCTGTCATAATGAGATCTCATTATCCTATCAGCCTTTCCTTCTATTTATTTGAGAAAACCAGAGAACATATTTTTCTTTCTTTACAAAAACTGGTTGACAAGCATACATATATATAAGACAAAACAAATATGCTATGTAATACAAGCGCATCAAACAGTGTCTGAACATCTTAGCTCCAAGCAAGGTACACAGCTATCCAATCCTGGCTCTTCACTTCCGCCAAGAAGCCCGGAATGCTTCATACCTCAGGGTACCATGTCCCCTCCAATACTTGACACATCCCAACAAAATTTGTTTCACTTGTTAAAGAGTACAAAGAAAAACAAAACAACAGTCTGAGTGTCCCCTCAAATATTTGGCACATCCCAACAAAATTTGTTTCACTTTTAAGTAGTGATAAAACAAGGTGGTTTTTATGTTGTTGTTGTTTCTTTTTTTTTAAGAAACATTCCAAAAAGCCTGCCATGTTCACAATTATCAAAGGGGTCTATGGCACCAAAGGGTTAAGACTCTGAAGGAGGGGTTGTGATTTTTTATGGGGTCTGTTGATTCTTTAATTTTTGCATTCTACAGTTTTCTCTTCTGTGGATATGCTGTCTTAGACTCTGCCTCTTGTCACGTGTCATCTGTGTCTATGGGAGTTCATTTTCAGCCTTCTTTGTGTATAAGTTTGCCCTACTAATTTTAGTACTCTGCAGTGTCTAAAGAATTAATCACATTTCTGTTGATGTTTCTTGAATATCTCTAATACTGGTTACTAAGCTAGCCAAAGAGACTATGGTTGATGAAGAAATACTGCCTTTTATCAGCTTATGATCTAAGTGGTGTGTGTGTGTGTGTGTGAGAGAGAGAGAGGGGGGGGGGGAGGGGGAGAGAGAAGGAAGAGAGAGAGAGAGAGAGAGAGAGAGAGAGAGAGAGCCTATGTAGTAATTTCTTGACTTGTGTCCCCTTCTCCTTACAGATCTTAGAGACATCTGAGGCTTAATGGGAACTTTCCAACATCCCAGACTGCTGGTCTGCAATGAAGTTCTGAGTCACTGACCTAAATACTGGCAACAGTGTGGAAGCCTAAGGGAGCCAGCGTCATGAACCGTCAGTGTAAGCAGCAGCCTAGGGCTAGCTAGTGTGGCCTGAAACTCCAGCAAGCGCTGGAGAAAGCCTCCTGTGTTCATGGAAAGAGGAAAGGAGGCGATTCCCACCCAATCACAAAGAGCTTTCCAGGGCTCCAGAGAGCCCACCTTCCTTATCTATCAGGCTGTCCTGCCTAGTGACTACAACTCGACCCCTCTGCCAGAAACACAGTGCGACGATCTCACCGAAAACATAAAGACCAACACTCAGAAAAGGAGACCCGGAACAGTGATACTATCAAAACGCTCAAGTAGAACTATGTCAGAAAGCCAGCCTAGCCCTCCTGTGATCCCATCCCGCAGGCCGGGGTTCCGGATATGCTATATCTGCGGCCGAGAGTTCGGGTCCCAGTCACTTGCCATTCATGAGCCCCAGTGTCTGGAGAAGTGGCGCATTGAGAACAGCAAGCTGCCCAAGCACCTGAGGAGGCCGGAACCCTCCAAACCACAGCCCATCCGTGGCAGCGGATCCTATACCCTTCAGGCAGCCAATGAGGAGGCATTTCAGAGCGCACAGGCTCAGCTGCTGCCCTGTGGCTACTGTGGCCGCACGTTCTTGCCAGATCGTCTTCTGGTTCACCAGAGAAGCTGCAAGCCAAAGGGTGAGAATCCCAGAACACCAGGCACGGATGGTCCTGATGTTCCTTCTGGTCTCAAGAAGGCTTCTAGCGGTGTCCCAGTCAGACCAAGGACTCTCGTCTGTTACATTTGTGGTAGGGAATTTGGCACACTGTCCCTTCCTATCCATGAGCCCAAATGCTTGGAAAAGTGGAAAATTGAGAATGACCGGCTCCCGCAAGAGCTGCGTCGGCCACTGCCCCAGAAACCCCAACCGCTTCCAACTGGGCATCCCAGCCAAGAAGGGGCAAGCCAAGCTGCGCTTGTGCCTTGCCCGAACTGTGGCCGGACCTTTGCCCCGGACCGCCTACCTGTACACCAGAGAAGTTGTAAATATCAACCGAGTGGGCCAAAAATTCCGGGTTCGAACTTAGAAAGGAAATGTGGCCCAAATGTACCCACCAATTCCAAGCAGCAAAGGAACATGGCAGCACCCAGTGAGGACAAGGTAACTGGTGTCATATAAGATGAAGTAGGTGGACTGGGGACATACTGCATCTTCAAAGGGATGAGAGAATTGTTCCCAGAGCCAGCCACCTTAGCCCTAAGGATGGTTTCTCTCAAAGCCTTACTTGTGTCTCAAGGCAGTCTTTTCAAGTGGATCTCCTTTTGGACTCCAGGGGCTGTGTCTCTTTTGGCAAAGTAAGCCTAACAAAACACTTGCTTGGTTGGTTCATAATCTTCTCCAGTCCTACAGTCTAAAAGTGATGGACTTTTTTTTTTCTCTCTCTGATCCCTTATCCCAATAATCCCCGGGAGAGACTGTTACTTAAAATGAGTCATTAATGCTGTGTCTACATTACAGAGATATGATTCCCATTCCAACAGCCAATGTTTATTGCTGGTTTATTTTAGTCATCTACCTTAGGAATTCAGTTTTGGCAACGTTGGGTTATGCTGAGTTTATCTTACTAAAATAGAATCTGTGTCAAAAACCCCAAATGACTTTAGCAATAATTAAACACTGGAGCACTCGCTGAGTCTATGTGCTGTTCAGCTGCAGTGTGACTTTAAGGCATACATTATTATGGGGAGGTCGGGTTAATTCCAGCACAGATATGCATGCATGGTTCTGGGAAGTGCTAAGTCCTGGGTTGTTCTGTACACTTTGTGGAAACTGTTCATAGGATTGGGTCCCCCAACTTCTTTTATCCTAAATAAGCATGAACTCAGGTTATCATCAGCCAATAAAGTGAAAGTTATTGGCATTTTCCTTGGGGTCTCCTTGGCAGCATGGTTGAGTAGGGATCCTTGTGAAGGTGGCCAATTGAACGGTAGAACATGACACGTGCTCTTTTCCCTACCATTAAAATGGGACCCTGGTCTGTCACATCTTACATGTCCAACAGTAAGAAATAGGAGGTGGCCTTTTCTCATGACTATTTGAATTCCAAGAATGCTCCAACCCTTTAATCACAGCCTCTTGACAGCAGCCTTTAGCTAGATAATGTTTTTAAATTAATGAAAAAATGTTATTTAAACTGTTATTGAACTGGAGCAATAGGGGTACAGCTTTTATTGGGATCTAATTTCTCTTGCCTTTATTTTATATTATTTTGAGGACTGTCTAGTCTTGTTCCTAGTTTCCATGACTGAAAATCACAGACCTCCTGGTTTTTGAAGATCCCATGACAGTGATCCTAGAGTAGAAAAGTCATATTAGCATGCAGGACATTTTTTCCAGGGACTATTGAAGAGAAAGAAAATCCAAATGGCTAGATTCTTTGCCTGATGAAAACCCAAATCGTAAGTGTGGCATGGGCTCCAAGCTGCTCTCATAAACCCGGTCTGTTTTTTCCATCTTCTGCCTGTTGCTTTTCTTCCAGCCTGTGTGGGGTCTGGAGTCAGAAAGTAAAAGAATCTGTGTTTCAGGGCCACCAATCAACAATTGCCCTAGCGTTCTAACTTACAGCCTGCTTCGTGATTGCATGTGTTTATTTCGAACATTCTTATTACAGATCTAGAGCTAGGAGAGGTGTGGTTTGGGTTCTTGTGCTTATGGTTGTAACACACACTCTGTGCTCTAAGACTGGAGCCAACAGGCCGAGCACAGCATGCTCTCCCAGTCACAGTTGCTAAAAGAAACGACTGAGCCCATGGTGCCACAGAAAAAAATCTTTCCTCACCCACCCAGTTCTCTGGAGGAGAAAATGTCAGCAGAAGTGAGTGGTGGCTTCTCCATGATGCCTGTGTGTATGTGAGAACCCCTGGAGGACTAGATGATGTCAGTACGCACCCAAAGCTCCAAAGGCCTCTCCTTGCCATGTGTCAGTAAGAGGGTGGTACCCATTACTATTATGTGTGTGCTGGCATATTCGGGAACCATGTAGGCCACAGTGAAGACACGGAAAGGTCATCTAACCAAGGATTCAGTAAAATGGAGCGCATTTTAGACTTCACTAAATCATAAGATCTCTCAGAATTGATGTTATCTTTATGCTCAGATGTTGTTTTCAAGGTACATTCAGAAGAAAGCCTTTCTTGCCTAGGGTGCCTTGCTTTCTTGATCCCATCTGTTGAAATTTTAGCACCTTTACACTGTGTACAATTTCATGCAATGAGTCACTTGTTCTCCATAGAACGCTGATATAGACATTATTAGATTCTGGAGCTGTGTCTGCCTGTGACGGCTGACTGCGGCTAACTGCATGTGCATTGCTTTTCACAATAGATGCCTGCTTCGCCTTTTTCTCTCCTCGATTGGAGCAGTTTTGCTTCGAAATTCTTCATCTGATTTTGGGCTAGCATCAGTCATCTTGCCTGATGTTCTCAAGGGGCTCAATCTGAATTCCAGAGAGGAAAAATATGTTCACAATAGCAGTCATAGTACTGGGAACAGAATTTGCTCCAGCGGGGTGACAGTGACTTTTGCTGGCCAAATTCAGCGTTGCTGAGAGAGTTCCTCTCCTGTAGACTGACTCTGCATTCCCTTAGGGTGCAGTGCTGTTGTTCACTCTCAATCAAAGAGAACAAGAATACATGCCAGCGAGAGATCAAAGATCTCCTGGGAGATCTAAACGGGCATCTTGCTTTGTCCTTATATGAACTCTAACTCCCTTGCTATTTATGATCTGAAGTACAGAGCCAAATTTATATTCTTTGTGATCTCACAGAAAATTTGTGAAGTGCTCTAGCAGTGTTGAAGGGAAATAAAACTCTGGTATGGGACGATGGAAAAGTGTGATTAAGTGTGGTTTTCCTTGGGCTGTTGTCTGGCTCTATGTTATAACAACGATCATTGTGGCATTTCCTTCCTCTGAAAGAAGAACAGCATGGATGAGCTACACCGGGTACTAAATTGTTAATAACTTCATATGACATTTTGATACATGGTGTGGAAAGATACATATCATTGTTCTAATTTTTAATCTTGTGTGCTTAATGGAATTTCCGATATTCATTTTATAAGTGACATTCTATGATACCTGCTCAAGAATATGATAGAGGCCATTGCTATTTCTTATTTTAAAACAGAAAGAATAAATGTAAACATTTTGGATCTTTTTAGAAGCTGACTGTTGCAGCCTTTAGTTTCAGACCTCTTTCGGTTATTTGAAGTGTAGGATGACAGTTAAAGACACAATTATAAAGCCAAGTACAGTCTTTACCCAAGTACCCTCACTAGAGAAGACGAGAGGTTTACTGTCTTAGGATTTTGCTGATAACACATGAAATGTTCCTGCCTTATGTAGCGGAGCAGACATTATTTCTTATTAGGGGATGGTGTCTTTTCTGCAGAAAACTGTTTCTCTGAATGTGGCTCTGAGTGCTTTTGGCATTCCCAGGGCTCAAGCTGCAACTGAAAATTCCTCAGACATGTCACTAGCATCTGGTGCTGCCATCTGCTGTTTCCTTTAGTGTCTTCTGCACTGTCAACTATGCGACTGCCTTTCGTTCTCCTTTAAAAAAAAGATTTATTTCATTACTTTTAATTATGTGTATGTGGATGGGTGCGTGTCTATGTATACATGCCTGTACCTGAGTGAAGGTGCGCTCAGAAGCCAAAAGTGTGCATCCCTCCCTGCAGCTGAAGTTGGAGGTGATTGGAAGCTATCTCCTCTGGGTACAGGCATCTGAAGTTGGGCCCTCTGTGAGAGCAGTGAGTGCTCGTAACTGCAGAGCCATTTCTCCAGTCCCTCCTCCTCCTCCTCCTCTTTGTTTTCATGCACGTGTGTTCACGCAGGCATGTGCCACACATGCATGCCTGGTTCCCTCAGAGGTCAAGAGAGTATCAGATCCCCAGGAACTGAAGTTACATCACCCAGGTTCTGTGAATCAAATTTTAGCTGTCTGCAAGAACAACAAACAGCTTTAACCATTAAACCATCTCTCCAGCTCTTCCAGCGCCTCTGTTGTTTACTTCCAAAAATTTGAGAAGGCACCATTATAATGCAACAGCAAACTCCAATTATCTGGTACTATGGACATGTTACAATTGAAGTTAGAGGTACTGTTTTCTGGAGGAAATATCTCATTCTACAAAGGCAAAGTCTGATGGGACTGTCACAACTAGGAAGGCAGAGCAGATACTGCCCCATCTTCTTATCTGTGGTCATCTGTTAAATAGAAACAATATGGGAGTTTAGGGACAGGAATAAAAATATGATCTGTTTTTGTTCAGTATTTTTATGTACACATCCATGCTACTATAACAATTTCCTGAGACAGAGTGACTTATGAAGAACATTCTACAGGCAACACAGTACAAGATCAGGATACCAGCAGCACTGTTGCCTAGGAAGGATGTTCTCGATGTCCTAGATGGTGCTGATTGCTGCTCCTCTGGAGAGAGCAATGCTTGTCTTCTTCAACAGGAAAATGATGGAAGTGGAAGGAAGCAATCACATCATATAACCCTTTTATAAAGGTGTTAATCTTATTCACAGACGTGGAGTTCATATGGCTCAATCACCTCCCATAAACTGAACCTCAATATGTTCCACTGAGGATTACAGTTCAGCCTGACTTTTAGAATGGACATGATCACTCAAAATGGTTGTGTGTGTGTGTGTGTGTGTGTGTGTGTGTGTGTGTGTGAGAGAGAGAGAGAGAGAGAGAGAGAGAGAGAGAGAGAGAAAGAGAGAAAGAGATCAGTACTTTGTATGTTCACTCTGCTTTAAATTTTCTGTTTTTCTATTTGGAAGTTTGAGGTCAAGCCATTGCCCAGAGTTAGGTGGCAGGTTCAAAAATGGGTGCTAGAGCAGTTCTAAATCTAAATGAGCATATCTTTTAATGTCTCTGTGATATAAGCAAGGGTCTAGAGAATTGGAGGAACTTAATGGTGGAGTACTTGTAGTTTCTATTCCAAGTATGGCAAGGTGGGAACATAGTTACCCTGCAAAGCTTTAGCAATAGGTAAGACAAAGAAGAAAGAAGTTCTGCTAACTTGCCAGTATCCATCACTAGACATTGCCCTAAGCACTAAATACATACTCATTAGAAAAAACAAAACAAAACAAAAACAACTATAGACCAAGCTCTCTTGGTCCTAGGAGGAAATGACAAGAAATTTAAAAATATAATCCTATAGTATCAAATTTGATAGCACAATGGGTTGTGGTGGGAGGCAACATTTAAGACCTTGGTTAGAGAAAACCTCAAGGGAGATACTTCAGGTAGTACCAGCATTAACTGAGCAGGTGTGGAATGAGGGCATGGCTGCAAAGGGAGACTGCACTCTGACCTAACAGTGGAACTGAAGATCTGTGACTGACACCTAACGGGGGATGAGCGAGCACAAGAAGAAGCTATGGTGGTGGTATCAGGGCAGTCATGATCCCTCAAGCTGCCCTCCACAGAGCAGTACCCCACATGTTTAACTTTGCCAGGAATCCAGAGGTTGATTGCAGACTTGAAGATGCAATATGACAGGCAGATCTTGGTGAGAGAAACGTGGAAGGATGAGGGCCAAGGAGAACTCCCAGATCCCTAGGGGGATCACCAGCTTTAGCTGCGCCATTTTCTAGGAAGGGAAGGGAGGCTATAGGCAGTTAGGATTCTGGAAATGCCGAATCAAAATGCAAGTGAGATATTTAAGTAGTTTGAGCTGGGTGAAGAGAGGACAGGGCTGGGATGTCCGTTTGTTGGTTATTAGAAAATACAGAAATCTGAGTTAGTATAGCCCTGGAGAGACGACTCAGTGGTTTAGAACATTTGTTGCTCCTGCATAAATGGAACAGAAGAATTCAGTTTCTAAGATTCACAACCATCCATAGCTCCAGTTCCAGGGGATCTGATGCCCTCTTTTGGCCTCTGGAGGTACCAAGTACACACAGACATATATGCAGGCAAAACACCCCAAATACACATAAAATAAAGATAAATAAATCTAAAAAAAGAAAAACAGACTGAAGGTGGCCCCTAGAAGAGAGAATGAATATCCAAAGATACGACGAACCAGCAATGCCTGCAGAGTGTGCTGGCTTTGAAGGTGATATCTGAGAAGCTGTCAGTAGACTAGGGACAACACACGGCGTGAGAAAAGGGAAGTAGACTCAGGGCTAAAAAGTAACTTAATTTGGCCATATAATTTAACTATGAGCCTTGGAGCCTTTGGGTGGAGTTGTAGAGTATAGGTACGTTTTGAGATATTTAGCTTTCTGGTCTAAGAAAGAAATGGTGGATCGGTTAGACGCAGAAGTCTCTTTAAACAATAGGAAAGGCTTTGAGACTAAATTTGAATAACCAAAATAATTTGGTGGAGAGGAGGAGCAGATGGAGGTGATAGGAGAAGGTAAAGATGATGCAGAGGAAACAGGCAGCAGAGCCTAGGATGGCCAGTGTGTAGAAAAAGGACTCTGTAAGGGGGATGCTTCCTTATTCCAGGATGCTGGATACAGAAAAAAAAGCAAGTTTATCCATGGGCAGTGGGAAGGTGGAGGGGCTGCAATCTGCTTATATGTTTTCTCAATAAACTATCAGGCAAGCTTAGCATGCTATTCTAGCCCACAAGGAAGAGAGGAAAGACTGGCTTCCAGAAGCTTCTTAGTGCTTGGTCTCTTCACGCCCTCTGTTAAACCGAGTTCCTGAAGTCAAGACCAAGGCTCTTAGAACCTCTCACTTCTAATGATCCCTAGGTACAAAAGTGACATGGGACTTTTTGGAAATGGTAGATAACACATTAAGTGGCTGATGGTCCTTACAATTATCTTCAGTGGCCCTAGCTCACCTACTCGGTAGCGCTGATGTCATGAAAACCAGCCTTACCTCATAAAGTGTCCTTTGATGATGCTGCCAGCTGGGCTACTTAATGACCAACTCCACATGACGCTCAATCATCTTTCCTTGGGGCCAACCATGCCCGAATATCAGGGCAGCATCCTAGGATCCCGTGGCTCTCAGGTGTACAAAGAGCAACAATAAGGTAACAGTTCTGGCTCTTTTTCTACACTATCGGCTCTGAAGGTCAACCCAGGTCAACCTGTGGATGGACATAGGGTGTGTGAAATCTCTGGGACTGGGAAAGGTTATACATTTTTTAACAGCAAATATAAGCTTCTCATATAAAATTTAAAGAATGACACCTATCTATGCAAACGGTAAGAACATGTAACTTAAAGAATAAGTCTGCCTCAGATTGTACTAGAAGTTATCAAGACTCGCAGAAACTGATATTCCTTCCAGGTTGCACTGGGGGCACCTGTATTTTACTTGCTGCTTCTTTAGAAGGACAAACACTAATTATTTTCTGCTTCTGTGAGAGGATAGGATCACATGTTCACAAGCCAAATGGTATCTAATCATGAAATCAATAAAACTATACGCTGGATATATTACTTAAAAGGGATCAGTTTGGGGCTGTTGAGATGCCTCAGTGGGCAAAGATGCCTGGCAGCTCGAGTTGTATCTCTGAGACCCAATTGGTGAAAAGAGAACCAACTCTTGCAAGTTGACGTCTGGCCTTCAGGTGCATAAATATATGGTCAATAAATAAATAAAACCGAATAAATAAATGTAATTAAAATGCTAGTCAATCTTATATGTCTTCATTAGCCTAATTCGTCCCATTATCCCATTTCCTCGCTTCTGGCCCCAAAAGAGTACATCTACATTTGCTAGTAATATACACTAAGACTCTTAATGATTTGGAGCATGACTCCCACAAATCCAAATTCCAGCATCAGCTCTAAATTCTTCCCCACATTTGATGTTAAAAACCACATCAAATGTAGGGCAACATACCTTGCCAGGAGTCCTCCACGAACAGGCACGCCACTGATCAGCATAGGCCTGAATCCTGCCTTAGGATTGGATGGAGAGCACCAAAATAAATTTATTGAGCCTGCAGCTCTTGACTGCCATTTACGTTATATGGCAGCACTTCTCACTTGTATGTTTTTATAGGCTTTACCAGCACCATGTTGTCCAACGTGTGATGCACAAGTTGTCAGGAGCCCAATCCAGGAATTCAGTACGTTTCTAATATTCATGTCCAGTTACCTGCCTCTGATGGAATGATCCCATCTTTACAGTCTCCAAGGAACACACACAATCCTGGCTAACTTTAATCAGAGAATGCAAAAGCATAAATGTATTGCTCCTAACTGCAAGACAGAGGAAAATAAAGGACAAGTCACCCACAGGATAGGAAAAACTTAAAAGCAGCTTGCCTCTTAAAGTTATTTCCAGCCTATCTGATAGCCTTTTAAACATGGAAATCTATTTTTCTGAGCATACTCCCGATATGGGAACTTTTACATCTAAGCCATAGCAAATTCATAGCAAAGTCATGGAAAACAGCTTTGGGTGGCACCATCTTTACAACGGTCACTGGATGAGTTAATTGGCTGTCTTGCCTGTGCGTTTCCCTCAGAGATTAACTTCTTGCTTGATTTCACTCTGTGACCTAGAAGCCTGCTGACCATGAGAATGAAACCTGTTGTCCAATGGATGAGCTCAGAAACCAAACACCTGGACATCCTCTACCAATTTTATTCTAAGAAAGCACTTTTTTTGGTAGGGATTTGTTCAGAAAACTAATGTCCCTGGCAGGATTTTTTTTTTAAATCTCAAATAAGAAAAGAAAAAAAGAAATCGGGAAAAAATGTCTAACCAGGAAACTATTCCTTAACTGGGGAGGCAGCTCAGGCAGCAACTTGCTTGCCTCGCGAGCATGAGGGCCTGGTTTGATTCTAAAACCTGTATTTAAGAAAAAAAGGCATAATAGTGGTGCAGGTTTATAATGCCAGTGCTGTGGAGACACATAGAGGTGAATCTCTGGAACTGGGTGGCCAGCCAACTTACAGTGATTATAGAAACTTTCTCCACTGCAATGGAAGAAGGAAGACAGTATCTTGAGGGTGAAACCCTGTGCCTCAGAGAAGGCTGCATTTTGTGAAGAAGTAAAATCATTTAAAGGAAAAGATGAAGGCAGCCTCCTTTCCTCACAAAGCAACTGCTCAGTAAAGTGTTTCCGTGTGGGGCCAGCACACTGAGGCTACATGCTGAGCTGGCATAAGAACGTGTTATAAACGTGGTGATTTTTCAAGGTAGTTGTGGAAGCAGAGCAGGGGCGGAGCTGGGTGCTTTGCTGGTTTCTCTCAAAGCCAATGGCTGACTTAGTGGCAGGGCGTGGCAGTCCGTTGACGACAGATAGACTTGAATTAGGATCCCAGGTACACAACCAAGTAATGGTTTTCAAGTTTGTTACTGAATTCCCCCCTTAATGTAGCACGTCCTTGTGCCCAAGGATAGCCTCAAATCTTCCATCACATTCTGTCGTACCTGAGATCATGTTTCACGTTCTGTCAGAGTAGACAACCCAGTGATTAGGACAGTGGACTGTACTAATTTATGGATATTGAGATATGTATTTACAGGGCAGTTTGATACTACTTAGTAAAATGGTATTGGTGGGTTCACCCTTAGAACCTATGAGGCCTCTGCCATGGATTATTGGCCAGATTTACACTACCAGGCACATGTTTCCTCCAGTAGAGCAGGCATTAAATTCAATTTAAAAAAGTGTTTGGTCATCCCCAAAACATTCTTTCCACTATTGCACCCATAGGTAATTTTAGGGGACTTGTTGCTAATTGTTGTTGTTGTTGTTTATTTCACTACCAGAGATTAGTCTTTTGAATCGGTGACTTTCAGGAGATTCCAGGTAAAAAGCAGATTCCCTGGACAAGTAACAACACTTTCTTAGCCACTGACATGTTAAAACAATATCACATGTCTTAGACATTAAGCATAAGGCAACTTGTTACTAGAGAGATCAAGGAATTGAGAAATAGGCTGCTTAGAGCCATACTTCAAATGCTTTCAGGGTCACAAAAATTTAGCAGTCTAAAAAGGTTCCTGGCCTGAAAACTAGTTCCCAAAATAATCAGTTTGAGCTTACACATATCAGTGGGCAGAGAAGTCAAGAAAAACTCTCTCAGCTCAGCAGAAGCCACTCTTAGCTTCCCTTCCTGTTTCTTGAATAGTGTCATCTGTTATTAGCTAGACATGGCAAATGGGAATCCACCAGCCTGATACTTGCTCATAGATAAAGCTAAAGGATGCTTCCCAAGAAAAGTGAGTTAAGTGTGGTTATTCCCACTGCTTAGGGCCAGCTCATGGTTCTGTTCCCTGTACAGGGCCCAGCACACAGCAACAGCAACTTCCAGAGCAACAGTATTCACATTGCCATTGAGTCACTGAGAGATGTCCTGCCTTTCCTCCTTGTATGTCCTTCGGTGAAGGTTTCTTCTGAGTCAGTCACAGCTGTGCCTCCAGCAGATGCCTCTGCTTTGTTTTTGTTCAAAATACATTGGCACCATCAATATTTAAAATACCATTGGCTTACTGGCTTTCGTGAAATTGAGAAATAGTTGATTAAACCCAGATAGTTGTGTACTGGCTGGGCCTGTTATTAGTCATGCTCTTTCTAAGAGATAAAATACACAAAGATACAGGGGAACAGCTCTCAATCTAGTTTTGAGACAGGGTAAGGATTGTCATGTCTATCTCTTTCATGGTCACCACTGTTTTGAATTTAAATGGTTAGACTTGTGTCATTCCACATCAATGATTGCAACCACATGATTGGCTAATATCGGAAAGCAGGCATGTCTTTTGCTATCTTGCTGAGAATTGTGATGTAGGCCAATGTTCTACTTCTCTTTTAGGATGCTTTTTCATTTCTGAGTCCCTTGGGCAGTTCTCTCTGACTTTTAAGTTAATGAGTTGTCTCAAGTGAACACAGAATAGGGTCATTTTGATACTAGGATGTTAGACAGGGATGGGAAAGCTCTCTGTTCTAGGAATATATCCAAATAACATATAAATTATATTGGGGGAAAATCAGGTACTTTATTTAGTTTGAATACAGACTTAGTGATAAGAATATAATTTACACTGTGATGTGATTTCTTTGGCACGAGTCTCACTAAAATGCTCTCCTTATAAAGAACAGACAAAATGCTTCAATGACAAGTAATAAATCTAGGCCTGGTGACAGAACTTGGCAGGTAAAAGGTGCTTACATCTTGACAACCTGAGTTCAATCCCTGGGACCCGCGTGAAGGAGGAAGAGCATCAACTCCCGTAAGTTTTTGTGTGGCCCACGTGCACTGACATGGCATAAGCACACAGTACAGACTCACAAGCACACACTACAGACTTGTAAGTCACAGGAGTATCACACACACACACTAAAAACAAAATTTTAAAGCTATATGAGTTGAGTTCTCTTAAACATCCTGTAATACTGCTCTCTGTCCTTCCCACTGTAGAAGTTCACTTGGTGTCACCACAAAGCTGGTTTAAGAATTTAACAGGTGGAATGATTTTGCCCTTTATGAAAACTACTACTAATGACTTCCATTTTGATTTTTCAGCGCTGCTTTCATTGGGATTCATGTAATGCTGCTCTTATTTTTTTTCGCATTACCCATGTCTTTATCTTTTAGACGTTCATGGCTATTAAGCTACACATTTCACCATGGTTCCCCTTGCACTGAGCCATGACGAGGCCATCAAAAGATGCTTAAAGCATCTCTCCAGGATCTCTGAAATGACCACATTTATTCCCTTTCTACCAATGATTCCCTTAAGCTTTTCCACTAAGCCAGGTTTCTTTCCTGGTCCTTCTCTTTGCCCTCTTATCTTCATGGTGCTACCAGAACTCTTTAAGTTTCATTGTAAAAATTAACAGGTATATCTACACTGGTTGAGTGAGAAATCTCTAAATGTTCACTTGCCTTTTGTCTTAACCAGATTTGGCCCAGCCCATCAAAGACCAGATGTTCTCGACAGAAAAAAAAAGCATGAATAAAATAGGAAAAGATACTGCATAGAAAGTAATATTAGAATTCCACCAGTGGCCAGTAAAGTGATTGAAAACACATGAAAAGTTAGCTAAACACACACACACACACACACACACACACACACACACACACACACACACAAAATCTTGCCCTACAGCATCTTTTTCTGTATTCAGCCTGAATAGTCTCTATTCCACCTAGAAGGACCAGAACAGAGCTGTAATGAGCCTAGAGACACACCCACATAGCAAATACTTATTTTCCTAAAGTGCTTCACACCTAAATAGTACCCATGAGGAACTGGAGACTTACTTTTCAAAAGGCAGTCTACAAAGACTTTCTGAAATGTTGACAGGACAACTAGATCTAATCCTTTGCTGCCTACGGAGTTCAGACTTGTGGGTTTTTCTTTGCCTTCCTTTGATTTCACTTAGAGCAGCAGGCTGGCCCTGGCAAGCTCCATGTGGATAGGGCTTGCTGTCCTCCCATCCCTCTAGGGATGAGTTTCCACAGCTCCTGTCCTGCTCTGTTGTGCCGTGTCATCCAACGTTGTCCACGTTACACAAGAGCGGGCACTCTGTTGGCTCTGTCAGGGTAGTTAGCGAATTCCTTTCCTATTCACGCTCTCCAACCCCCACAGAGCCTTTTCTTCCTGCAAACACTGGAGCAAAAGCTCAGCTACTAAAACACTGGTGATCAGGATAATGACTTTGGCCACAAGCCGTAGATTGTTCAATGAAGTTTCCGACTAACAATAGTGAAGTTAATGAAAAATAACGCCAAGTTGTCTTATCACTGTTCACACCCACCCAGGAGCATTTTCTCCTCAGCCACAGCTGGGTTGCCTGCACCTCCCTATCATTTAGCTTAGCAGGAAGATGCTCAAACCCGAGATTATAGAGTATGCTTCAGGTCAACTAAAGTTCAACCCCAAATACAGAAGAGTAATGTCCCACATCCTTTGCAGTTGATTGTAGAGTGATTTTAGGCCTCTGCGTTGGCCTGCTTGCTCACAACTTTCCCTGGCAGAGGAAACTCTATGACAATTTGATGTGAATGTCTTCCTTTAGGCACCATGCCATTTATTTTGCTTGCTATGCTTGGTTAAATGCTGGGTTTGGCTTGCAATCCAGATTCCATATGGAGTCTTAATAAATACATTCTTCTCAAAGTAAAAATGAACAACTTCAAGTTTTTCAACTGAAAAACCTGTATTTAATTAACCTTCCAAATGAATAAACACAAAAAGAAAGCCCAGGGATCTTTGATGTGTCTCGAAAAATTATGGCTTATACTTTATATTCTCTCTGTCTTGAGTCCCCTGCTTCCCAAGTCACTTTGTATAGGCTACATGACTCTGCATGCATGGAAACATGACAAACAAGCACCAGTTATTTTGATAAAGACAGTCTGTTGGCATCGAGTAGTGCTCAATAAAAATACTATATCTCTAATAAAATCGGCATTTCAGGAAGGCACTCCAATTTCAGTTTTACTGGGCCTCTTAATTTTCTGGTTAGTCTTCTAGGATCTATTTTGCTTCTGGTCATCAGAAATCATAATGGTAGTTTGGTTTTTGTTTTTTATTGTGATCTTGTTTTGTGTTTTCTTCATTTCAGGAGACTGACCAATAGCTGTGGTAAAAGGCAGGATGGTTCTAAAACATACATATTTTACCATGCTTTATTTCTCCAAAGGATAAAATACCATCCACTTAATTTGTCTTCATGCCTTCCAGTCCTACTAAAGAACATATAAGAAAGGGAATCTTTAATGCGGCTGGTATCTCTTGCAACTCTAATTAGGTCATTTTTGTTTCAGTTAGTATTTTTCCTAACTGAACTGCTGTCACATTCCCACAGTAACCAGTCCTATAATTTTAATACTTTATTTCCCAGAATCTGAATCTCTTCATCCCCTGAAGATCATGTTACCTAGGAGACGAAGCTCATGTTTGTGAGTTCTATCAACCTTGACTTTCCTACGACCACCTTTATGTAACTTCACCTATTTCTTCTTTCTTCCTTTTTCTCTCAGCTCAATGTCTTCAATCCATGCTTGATCCCAGTTCTCTGCCTGTAGAGGAAGACCCTGTTTTATAATCCTGTCATATAAACAAGCCTTTCTTGACTCTACTCAGCTCTCATTTCCATTCTTTAAGTTTTTGAAAGCACTCCCTTTTTCCTAGCAACAATTTTGACTATCTAATAATTATGTGATTAGCTAATATCTAAAATCTTAGTCTTTTCTTTACCTGTCCTGCTCCATCAAGGATGAGCACACACCAATCACTGACATGTGACATAGTCACCAATCACCGACATGTGACCTAGTAGTGAATATGACATCTTTTTCTCTCCTCCCGTTTCTTTTAAAGCATTTTACAGAGTGATGACTTCACCTTGATGGAAGTCAGGAAGGAGTGTTTCCAAAATTCTGGATGGAGCTTTTTTCTCCATGCCTCATTTCCTCAACTGAAAATTTGAACCTTTCTCCATATTTTTACCTGTAGTTTCCTGTTTTCAATATCCTTATTATAGGCCTTCTACTTGTACCTTTTCTCCATAGTCTCTCTAATCCCTTTATCTGAAATTTTCCTATTTAAAATATCCTTTCCTCCATGAATAGTTCCAAAGACTATTAATGCTGAATCGCAGGCCTACATTTCCTGTTTTGGCTGGATTTTATGAGGTCAAATTCTATGAATATGTCAATCTCCTCAGATCCAGAACACAATCCATGTTTTCCTATTTTTTTCAGTTTGCTTTTGCTCATTTCTCCCTTTCTGTGCCTGACTGTCATCTTGTAGAATAAAATATTGCCATTTCTGGCCCATTATTCCCTCATCTGCAGAGTAGCCACTTATTGGATCTCATAGTCATATTGGCCTCATGGCTACAACCCACCAAGCTAATATCCCTGATGCACGATTATGGCTTAGTCCCTGCTGAATGACCCTGAGCACAGTAAAATCCAGATCTCAGAACGGCTTTCCTGGCTCTCCATGGCCCTGCAGTTTCTTGCCTATCTGACTCAAGCTTCCTATGCTGAACATAAGACATATCAGCTTTCTCTCTCTTACTGGTCTCATAAGATATTTTTCCCCGTTCTTTCCCTTGAAACCTATTTGCATGTTTGTGTCCATAAAATGTGTTTTTCATAATAAAAACACAAAGTTGGAATTCATCTTTTTATCTAGCCTGAAAATTGTGTTCTCTTTTACTTTTATTATTTTTAATTTTTATTTTCCTGGCTTTTGAGAGAGAGAGTTTAGCTCTTTAGCCCATGCTGGACTAGAACTCATGTGTCTTGGAATGGCCTTCAACTCATGGTAATCTTCCTACTTCAGCATCACATTAACTAACTTTGGGTATAAGCCCCTGTGCCCAGCAACATGTCTTCTAATTGTGTTGTTTAGTCTATCTAAATTTACTACAATTACTGATTTCCTTTTGGGGAAAAACAAGCTTATTGAGGTATACTGCAGAAAGTAGCATGGTAAGCAGTAATAAGAGTATTGCTCCTGGCCAGTTATTGACATATTTGACCTGATTTCTACCTGTCTTCCTATTTTAATGCTATTAATCACCAGGTTTTGGTGAGTTGATGTTTTTGTTTCTCTTTTATTACCCTTCCTTCTTTGGGGATCAGTTAATTTATCATATTTGGGGTTTGGTTGGCCATTTACCCATTGATTTTAGTTTCTCCCCTTGTATACCTGTATGCACTAGTGCCTATTATATATGTTAAAATAAACACCTTTGACTGGTTCATATTCAAAAACTATTATAATCAAATTAATAATTATCTCACTTTGAGTTTTGCTCCATCATGTGTTCTTGAAGACTTGTTTTGTACATATATACAGTAAACTTTGTCTTGGATATTTTTGCATCAAATAGCCCATTATCTAAGAGACTTAATATTCTGTATGGCAAAAGTATGAATATTCCAAAGCTTATTTTACTGACCTATTTGCGTTTTACAGTATTTCCCCATTGTTTCTTACAAACTAGACTATTTGCTGTTATTTCTTTTTGTCATTTGAAACTTCTCTTAGAATATTTGCCTCAAAAATCTATCAGTAATGAATTATTTAACTGTTCCCCTGGCCAAAGACATCTTTATTTCATCTTAAGTTTCGAAGACTATTTTTACTGGACTGAAATTCCAAATTCGCATTATCTTATAGTAGGATAATTTGTTTTGTTTTCTATTATTATTTTAAAAAATGTCAGGTCATTAATTTTGGCCTCCAACTTTTTTTTAGCTTTGGATTATTCAGGAAAGGTGATAAATGGAAAAGAAGGAAGCCTGTATAGTATGCAATAGATAAGGCACAATTTTGCTAAGGACTTCTAGAAAACTGTGTGAAATTAGCCTTAGTGAAGTATTTATTCACCAACTCTCATCTGTATTAGCTACTCTTCTAATTGTTGTGATCAGATACCTGACAGGAAGCAACTTAATAGAGGGTTGATTCTGACTAAGATTTACAGATACATTCATTCACCACAGCAAAAAAGGGAAACGTCTTCAGTGACACATCCAGGGATGTATCTCCCAGGTGATCACAAATCTAGTGAAGTTGACAACGAAGGTCAACCATCACACCACCTTTTGTCAACCTGTACTGGTCGTATCATTTTCAAGCTATACTATTCTACCTGATCTCAAAGGCTCCTACTTTTCCTATAACAAAGAGTTCATAAAGAGTCATGGCACTCTCTGGCTTTTTGAAGCCTATCCCTTATGGTGGGATGACTTGCTGAACCTTGATGGGATGGGCCGAGGGGGGAGATCACTTGGTCCTGCCTCAATTGAATGTGCCAGGAATTGTTGATTCCCCATGGAAATCTTACCCTTTCTGAGGAGTGGATGGGGATGAGTTTTGGGGGAAGGTGGGATAGGGGGAGGAGGAGAGGAAGGGAGAACTGTGGTTAATATGTAAAATGAATAAAAAATAGTCATAGCAGTTTCAACACTGCTCAAAAGCCAAGTTCAAAGTCCATCAGAGACTCAATAAGCTCTTACTTGTGAATCATTGTAAAATAAAAAGCCACAAATTTCTAATATACAATGACAGAATATGCATTCCCATTCCAAAAGGAAGAAACTGGATTAACAAGTGAAGACTCGGCTAAAGAAACACTAAAACAAGCAGGGAAAACACCAATCACTGGAACTCTGTGTCCCACCATCTACAGATATATCTACTTACTTATTTAGCATTTATTTATGTCTCTGTGTGTGTGTGTGTGTGTGTGTGTGTGTGTGTGTGTGTGTGTGTGTGTGCGCTGGCGTATGTGCATATGAGGGTCAGAGAACAACTGATCCATGAGCTGTTGGATCCACTGGAGCTATAGGCTGTGATGACCTTCTGGAAACTGAATTCAGGTCCTCTGCAAGAGCACCAAGTACTCCTAACCACTAAGCTATCTCTCTAGCCCCTCTAACTAGAATTAAAAATATTAATTTTCAAATAAAGTTTCCACATCTATCCTTTATCTAATGGGTTTATATTATTTTCAGCCAACAATGATAAGGCGTCCACCAACAGTTATTTGTTACATCTGTGGCCGTGAATATGGGACCAAATCTATTAGCATCCATGAGCCACAATGTCTGAAAAAATGGCATAATGAGAACAATTTGTTGCCTAAAGAACTAAGGAGACCAGAACCGAAAAAACCAGAAGTTAGAGCCATTACTGGTAAGTTCTTATCTCACCCCCCAAAAAGTTTTTAGAAAATTAGCTAATTTTTCTTACTAGTTCTATCATTTGAAATCAGCGACACTTACCATCCTAAATGAAGTAAAAATGGATTTTTAAAAGACATTCTGAAATGCCCTTACTATCTTGTCTTCAGATGCTGAGACATAAAGATACTATGTCCTGGCAACACCTTGTGAGAGGGACCCATGGGAATTTAACATATTTTCCTAAAATTATTTTTATATATTATCACACATTATATTTAAGATAACATGAAGCTTAAAGATGTTGGAGAATATACACAGCCTTGTTTTCCTTTATCAATGTGTCTTGATTTCTTCATGAGCAGGAGTACCAAACTCAAATGCTTGTAGGGTCTATGAGTCAGGTAATTGAAGAAAGTGTTTCCTTTGTGAACAAAAATGGAAGGTACCCTCGTCTGGCTGCTGTTGTCATTAAGAAACTTAGCCCAAGATATTTGTATTTTCCAATAAATGCAAATGAAACCAGAAATCCAGACATCTAGATGGAATTTTTTTTTCAGTCAGCAATTTATAAAGTGCTATACAACCCAACTGAAAGTGGAGATGTACAGTCTCACATGAAGGTTACAGGGTACTTGTTTCCACAGAGTATGAACACAGTCTAGAGAAAAACATACATATATTATAAATTATATATCATTATTTTATGTATAATAGTATACATTACACTTTTATATTGTATATTATAAACGATATATTATATATTATGCACAAGTATGCAGCTTATTATCTATAACTATGGGATATATGTATGACTATATGATGATTATTATATATTATATAACTAATTATATGTATATTTTATATTATATAACATATGCCATTTTATGTTATATAATATACCACATATTATGTAATATACTCTTTGTGGTATTATATATGGTGTTTTATATTATATGTGTAAAATATTTACATAATTGTCATGCAAGCTCAATCTCAATTATTATATTCTTTTTTTATTACTTTAATTTTAAATAGCTTGCTTCACATGTCAATCCCAGCTCCCTCTCCCTCCCCTCCGTCCGCACCCCAAGCCTCCCACCCTATCTCCACTTCCTTCCACATAGAGGATATCTAGAGTCTGTCATTTCACTCAGGGCAGGGTCCAGGCACTCCCCTAAGAGTCCAAGTCCAAAGTCCGTTTGTATGCCAGGGACAAAAACTGATCTACTGCCCAGGGCAATAGGTTGCCCAGGTCTCCTCACTGACTCTCACACTCAGGGGGTCTGGATCAGTCCCATGCTGGCCTCCCAACTGTCGGTCTGGGGTCCAAGAGGTCCCCCCTGCTCACATCAGCTGTCTCTGCTGGTTTCACCAGCCCATTCTTTGCCAATTTGCTCATTGCTCCTCTCTCTGTGTCACTGGGTTCCATGGGTTCAGTTCAGTGTTTAACTGTAGGTGTTTGCCTCTGCTTCCATCAGTCACTGGGTGAAGGTTCTAGGATAGCATATAAGGTAGACATCAAGTTCATTATCAGGAATGGGCATTTAAGGTGGTCTCTTCACTATTGCTTAGCTTGCCAGTTGGTGTCATCCTTTTAGATCACCAGAGGTCTCATTGGTGCCAGATTTCTCTTCAAACCTATGACTCCCTCTATTATGATATTTCTCACACTGTTTTCCTCCTATTCTACCTTCCACTCAAACTTCCTGTTCCCCCATGACCCACTCTCTCCTCCTCTTCTCCCCCTCTCTTCTTCCCAGCTCCCACTCCCCACTCCTCCCACCTCCCGCCATGTTCCCAAACTGTTCAGGAGATCTTGCCTCATTCCTCTTCTCTTGGGTACCATGCATATCTCTCTTAGGTTCTTTCCTGTTTCCCAGACTCTCTGTCAGTGGAATTTCAGACTGGCACTATCTTGATCCATGTCTAAAATCCATATATGAGTGAGTACATACTATGTTTGTCTTTTTGTGACTGGGTTACCTCACTCAGGATGGTTTCTTCTAGTGCCATCCATTTGCCTGCGAATTTCAAGATTCCATTGTTTTTTTTTCTGCTGAGTACTACTCCATTGTGTGTATGTACCACATTTTCTCTATCCACTCTTCAGTTGAGGGGCATCTAGGTTGCTTCCAGGTTCTGGCTATTACAAAAAATGCTGTTATGAACATAGTGGAACAGATGTCCTTGTTGTATGAATTTGCATCATTTGGTTATATGCCTAAGAGTGGAGTTGCTGGGTCTTATGGTAGATTGATTCCCATTTTCCTGAGGAATCTCCATACTGATTTTCAAAGTGGCTGTACGAGTTGGTACTCCCACTAGCAGTAGGAGTATGTTCCCCTCTCTCCACATCCTCTCCAGCAAAAATTGTCTTCGGTGTTTTTGATTTTAGCCATTCTGACAGGAGTAAGATGATATCTCATGGTTGTTTTGATTTGCATTTCCCTGATAGCTAAGGATGCTGAGCACTTTCTCAAGTGTCTCTCAGCCATTTCAGACTCCTCTATTGAATTCTCTATTTAGTTCGGCAGCCCACTTTTTAATTGCATCCTTTTGTGTTTTGGAGACTTGCTTCTTGAGTTCTTTGTAAATTTTGGATATCATCCCTCTGTCAGATGTGGGGTTAGTGAATATCTTTTCCCATTCTGTGGACTGCCTTTTTGTCTTGTTGACTGTGTCTATTGACTTACAGAAGCTTCTTAGTTTCAGGAGGTCCCATTTATTAATTGTACTTCTCTCTGTCTGTGTTACTGGTGTACTGTGTTTCAGGATCTAGTGAGATGATCACGTAGTTTTTTCTTCTGCAGTTTCCTTATATGGTGGATTACATTGATAGATTTTCTAATGTTGAACCATCCCTGCATTTATGGGATGAAGCCTATTTGATCATGGTGGATGATTTTTTTCTGATGTATTCTTGAATCTGATTTTCTAGTATTTTATTGAGTATTTTTCCACTGATGTTCATGAGGGAAATTGGTCTATAGTTCTCTTTCTTAGTTGTGTCTTTGTGTGGTTTGGGTACCAAGGTAATTGTAGCCTCCTAAAAAGAGTTTGGCAGTGAGTTTCCCGCTTCTATGATGTGAAACACTTTGAGGAGTATTGGAATTAGCTCTTCTTTGAATTCGGTAGAATTCTGCACTGAAGCCATCTGGGCCTGGACACTTTTTGGTTGGGAGACTTTTGATGACTGCATCTATTTCATTAAGGGTTATAGGTATGTTTAGATTGTTTATCTGTTCTTGATTTAGTTTTGGCAAGTGATATCTATCCAGGAAATTGTCCATTTCCTTTAAATTTTTTAATTTTGTGGAGTACGGGTTTTCAAAGTTTGCCCTGATGATTCTTTGGATTTCCTCAGTGTTCCCGTTTTCATTTCTGATTTTGTTAATTAGCATGCTCTCTCTCTGCCTTTTGGTTAGTTTGGACAAAGGTTTGTCTATCTTGTTGATTTTCTCAAAGAACCAACTCTTAGTTACATTGATTCTTTGCAATGTTTTCCTGTTTTCTACTTGATTGATTTCATCCATCAATTTGATTATTTCCTGGCGTCTACTCCTCCTGGGTGAGTTTGCTTCTTTTTGTTCTACAGCTTTCAGTTGTGCTGTTAACTCTCTAGTGTGACTGTTCTCCAGTTTCTTCATGTGGGCAGTTAGTGCTATGAACTTCCCTTGTGGCACTGCTTTCAAAGTGTCCCATAAGTTTGCATATGTTGTGTCTTCATTCTCATTTAATTCCAGGAAGTCTTTAATTTTTTTTATTTCTTCCTTTATCCAGGGATGGTCCAATAGTGCATTGTTCAATTTCCATGAGTTTGTAGGGTTTCTGCGATTTGTGTTATTGTTGAATTCTAATTTTAATGCTTAGTAGTCTGATAAGTTACAGGGGGTTATTCCAATTTTTTTGTATCTGTGGAGGTTTGCTATGTTTCCTATTATGTAGTCAATTTTAGAGAAGGTTCCATGTGGTGCCGAGAAGAAGGTATATCCCATTGTGTTTGGATGGAATGCTCTATAGATCTCTGTTAAATACAGTTGAGTCATAACTTCTATTTGTTCTTTTGTTTCTTTGTTAAGTTTCTGTCTGTAGGTCCTGTCTAGCACTGAGAATGGTATGTTGAAGTCTCCTAATACTAGTGTGTGAGATTTTATGTGTGATTTGAGTAATGTTTCTTTCATGAATGTGGGAGTATTTGTATTTGGGGCATAGATGTTCAAAATTGAGACTTCATCTTGATGGACTTTACCTTTGATGAATATGAAATGTCTTTCTTCATCTCTTTTGATTGATTGAAATTTGAAGTCTAATTTGTTAGATATTAAGATAGCTACACCAGCTTGTTTTTTGGTTCCATTTGATTGGAAAATCATTTCCCAACCCTTTACTCTGAGATAACGTCTGTCTTTGATGTTGAGATGTGTTTCTTGTATGCAGCAGAAGGAAGGGTTCTGCCTTCGTATCCATTCTGCTGGGGTGTGTCTTTTTATAGGCAAATTGAGGCTGTTGACATTGAGGGATATTAATGACCATTGATTGATGGTTCTTATTTGTGCTTGATTTATTGGTAGTGGAGTTACTGTGTGTAGGTTCTCCTCCCTTTTTCTTTTGGTGTTTGGTAAAGTGGGATTATCCATTTCCTGTGTCTTTGTGAGTGTAGTTATCTTTGTTGGGTCTAGGTTTTCCTTCCAGCACTTTCTGTAGAGCTGGATTCATGGATACGTATTGTCTAAATCTGGCTTTGTCATGGAATATTTTGTTTTCTCCATCTATGGTAATTGAAAACTTTGCTGGATATAGTAGTTTGGGCTGGCATCCTTGTTCCCTTAGCATTTGTAGGACATCTGTCCAGGATCTTCTGGCTTTCATAGTTTCCATTGAGAAGTCGGTGTATTTCGGATAGGTCTGCCTTTGTATGTTACTTGGCCTTTTTCTTTAGCTGCTCTTAATATTTTCTCTTTACTCTGTAGGTTTAATGTTTTGATTATTATGTGGTAAGGGGACCTCTTTTTCTGGTCCAGCCTATTTGATGTTCTGTAAGATTCTTGTATTTTCATAGGCATATCTTTCTTTAGGTTAGGGAAGTTTTCTTCTATGATTTTGTTGAATATGTTTTCTGTACCTTTGAGTTGTATTTCTTTGCCTTCTCCTACACCTATTATTCTCAGGTTTGGCTTCTTCACGGTGTCCCATATTTCCTGAATATTTTGTGTTTGGGATTTGTTGGCTTTGAGATTTTCTTTGGTTGATGACTGTATATCCTCTAATGAGTCTTCAATACCTGAGAGTCTCTCTTCTATCTTTTGTATTCTATTGGTGATACTTGCATCTGTAGTTCAGGATTGTTTACCCAGCTTTTCTATTTCCAGCATGCCTTCATTCTGTGGTTTCTTTATTGTTTCTATTTCAGCTTTCAATCCTTCAACTGTTTGAGTTGTTTCCTTCATTTGTTTGGTTGTTTTTTCTTGGTACTATTTAGATTCTTTAAGAGATTTATTTCTTGAATTTTTTGGTTTGTCTTTTCCTCCATTTCATTTATTTTTTGTTTGTTTTTTCTTCTATTTTTAAAGGGATTTCCTTGTTTCCTCTTTGAGGGTCTCTATCATCTTCATAAAATAATCTTTAGGGTATGTCTCTTCTGCTTCATCTATGTTGTGATTTTCAGGTCTTGCTGGTGCTGGGTCTCTAGATTCTGGTGGAGACATATTGATCTTTCTATTGCTGAGTAAGCTCTTATTCTATCTTCTTCCCATCTCTTCTTCCAGTGGGTGCAGGTGGGGTCTTTCTGTCTCTGCTGGTCTCCTTCTTTCCTGAAGCTGAAGCTGGGGATGCTGAGGCTGGGGATGCTGGAGGGTGGGGTCTGGAAGGACTGATTCCTTTCCTGTGTGGACAGGTCCTCTGGATGCCAGAAGTGGCCCCCCTAAAGATTGAGGGAGTGGGTGATGGGCAGGGGAGTGGTCCCAGGGGGACCCAAGCTCACCTGAAGTTGGGGACACCAGAGGGTGGGGTCTGGAAGGACTGATGCCTTTCCTGTGTGTGTGGGTCCTCTTGATGCCAGGAGCAGCCCCCCTGAAGATTGAGGGAGTGGGTGATGGGGGGTAGGGTGGTCCCAGGGGGACCCAAGCTCACCTGAAGCTGGGGACCCTGGAGAGTGGGGGTCTGTAAGTCAATTATTATATTCTTATCATTAATGTTTTCTTCATCTTATTTCCTCATTCCTTAAAGGTTATTTTTTATTTTAAGAGAAGCATTATTCAATATATTTTCCCTTTGTAACCAAAGCTACTGCACAGGCTGTTCAGCACGGGCTATTTCACAGCACTCCTTAAGGGGAGATCCAAGAAGAATATAAGAGTGAAATCTAGATTGTTATAGTAAGTCCTCAATGCTATTGAAACTCAGCTATTCACAGCTCTTAGCAAGAAGAACTTTATATAGAGGTTGAGAAAGAATTCAAAATGAGTATCTTGGGGCTGGAGAGATGGCTCAGAGGTAAAGACTATTGCCTGTTCTTGGCAGAGGACCTGGATTCTGTTCCCAACATCCACATGTTCTGACACCCTCTTCTAACCTTCTGAGGCATCACAAACATGTGGTGCATATACACATATGCAGACACAACACCCATAAACATAAAACTCTTTGAAAAGGAAAAAGGAAGTATCCAGCCATTGAAATCACAGTATTTTTTTCTAGAGAGACCACATACCTTAATGTTTTCCTGGAACTTATCGTGTGGTACCCAAAATAATTGTTCCCAATGCTCTGTATCATTTTTTCTGCTTGATACTTATTATCATATGGCTAGACATAAGAATAGCTTGAAAATCCCTGAAAGGGGGTGTCTCACTGTTTGCCACTGTTGACAAAGGATACACTTGCTTACAGTTTTCCTCTTGACTTCATGCTACTGTGATCTCTGAAGGTGCCCGTCTCCTCTAGGTAAAGGCTTCCCTTACCCCACACTCAGTGCAGTTATTAAGTTCAAATAACTCTTTTCCTGGGTCCACATTCAAAGCCCTATGCAGAAGCATTACAATGAAAAAGTCAGGGCTGTCCTTTTCTCTACAGATTTTTCAGAGCACTCACGACACACATTTCGTGTGCTGGAGAGATGGCTCAGCCATTAAGTGCACGTACTGCTTTTGCAGGGGACCCGAGTTCACTTCCCTGCACCCGTGTCTAGCAACCCACAACTGCCTGTAACTCCAGCTACAGGGCATTCAGCATGTCTGACCCCCTCAGTCACCTGCAATCCCATGTATATACCCACACACACCAGACACACACACACACACACACACACACACACACACAAAATTAAAAACAATAGCAAATCTTTAAACATACATCTATGACCTGTATAATAGTGATACTTATTTTATCTAAAGGAGAAATACCAGGCTTCTCAGGGTTGAAATCTCCATTAAAAGAAGGCATGCTAAGAATCTAAAGGTATGTTATGGTTGTGTGAACCATTAAGATAGAAATTGAATGAACACATAGCCTAGTGTTTAATTAAGTAACATACGCTGGCCAATGATAAAAACAGATACATTTTGAGTGCCTGGCTACATTTGAGGGGCCTATTTTGGGAGATTCTAGGACATAGTCAATTTAATGTACTAAAGTCATTCTATTTAAATAAGGCTTATTAAAGTGAAACCCCACATTGTTCCTATAAAACAAAATCATATGCTATTTCTCTCCCATGCCCTGCCAGAGAAGATTACACAGTTCTCAGCTCTCTGTTTTCAGAAGGACGCTTTTTCCCCTCAACTTGTTTGCATTCTTCACGTGAATTAGTTAAAGAACATCTGGGTTTATAGTCATGAAGAGATGATGTTTTTTAGGGTATAATTCATCTTAAATTCACTTTCAGTTGTCAGTTTGAGTCTCTGAAAACATTCCAGGAAGGATTGCATAAGAGGAAAATACAAACACACGTTCTTTTCCTGTTGTAAGCTTATATTTAGAATGAACAGAGAGAAAGCCAAAAGTTATATTTGCAAGATAACAGTGTGTAAGCAAAGATGTTAATAATTAGTGAAGAATGCATATCATAACATGGAACTATGTCTTTCCCTTTATAATATCCAAAGCGTAAAAAAGCCTACAGTTCGTAGCTAACTGCATTTAGCCCTTGCAAAAATGTTCAATACTATTTATTTATTAATTTCTGCTAAAGTCACATGATTTGCATGAAAACGCCAGTCCAGAGAGGCATTTCCTGCGACTGTTTTCCATAAATAGTAGAACATGGTTCCCTAGAATGGAAACGAACACATTTTACCTTTCCTTTAAAAAAAAAAACATTTCCCTCCTTTCCTTCCTTTTTGCAGGCAAAGGGTTCTACGATCTTGACGCCTTAAACGAAGCTGCTTGGACAAGTGCCCAGAGTCAATTGGTTCCCTGCAACGTTTGTGGGCGGACCTTCCTACCAGACAGACTGATTGTTCACCAGCGATCTTGTAAACCTAAAGCCACCAAGTAAAGCCCTTTCCTCAGCACCGAGTGTTTCAGGAATGAATGCCTTCAAAAGGGAGGGAGCTTCAGTGGGAGGACAAAGGGAGAACTGGACCCTCGCCTAGTCCGGAGGGGCAGTCTGTGCAGAGGCAGCCGGGTTCATTCCTGCTGTTAGGGGAGCCATGTCACACTTCTGTCAGGTGGCTTCTCGTCACAGCTGGAAGTTTGGTCTAAGGGGCTTTTCTCAGGCAATTGTTTCCAGTTTTCTCCCATTCTATTTCCTCAGAGTGAGCCTGTGCCCAGCAAACAGGCTTAAAAGAGCAATTCCAGGCAACTCTAGGTTGTAGCCAGAATGGATTTCCTTCCAAGCCCCCTTGCTTTCTGATCTGGGGATCCTTTTACACAGAGTTACTGATTGAGAAGTTTCATAAACTTAAAAGGGCTGAAGACGTAAGAAATATTAGAACCACATTTAACTCCTACTTTGTTTCTAACAGCAAGAAATGCTTCCGAAGGCACTGCCTAGCTAACAGCTCCAGGGTCATGTGTCAGGAGGCCTCTGTAACAAAATTCATCAAAATGGGTGGAGGCCAGCTCCTTCCTCCTGTGGAGGTCTAGCAATAGTTGTTAAGCCCTTTTTGGGTTTTATAGGTTCTTCGTTGTTGATTCTAAAAGTCTGCCAGGAAGTTCTGTGCCTCCCCACCCAGGCCCACGCACCCTAACTGGGTTGTGAAAGAACTTTGTATTTTAGAGTCCTTAAATGTGTTTTAATCCAGGCAGGGCTCTCCCGGAAGGAGGCTTGGGGCCAGAGAGGTGCTCTGCCCAGGAAGCTCTGCTCTCCCAGGCAGTATGGCTTTGCCTAGAATCCCAGCATTCAACTTGGGATCTTTGTTCATGATTGGGCTGAATTCCAAGACCATGAGGATCCACCAGCTTCCTGCAATCCTTGACTTCATGAGCTTACATAGCACAGCCAGTTATAAATCATAGGTGAATGCATTCAACCTAACAATTTGGTCCCACATCTACTTATTATCCAGGGTTAAGTTAGGGCAATTGTGCTAATCATTCTGTTTTCTTTTCTGTCTGCCAAAGGAAGCATGAGGTTTTTTAAAGCCCAGAGATCTCTGAAACAAGAATCTTGTGAGTCGGCATTTAGTGGCTCATAGTTGGTGACTCCTTTATTTCAGCTTGTTAACCTAAATGATGGAATGTAGCATAGTTGAGTGTACTATGGGACCAGGAACTGTGTTATGGCTTTTGTATACTGTAGCCTATGTATATCTTATATCAGCTCCATGAGTAGATGGAGTTCTGTTTATTTAACAAATCAGGGAATTAATACTTAGGTTCAACAGCTAATTTGGGAACACAATAAGAGTGAGTAAAGCAACAGAGTAAAGAAACTAACTTGGGACTTAAGATTTGAAGCCCAATAAATGTCTATTGATGTTTATGACAAGTATCTTTACCATACGATTATGATTATCCATGCAAACATAAATGATCTGACAAAGGAGATATTTCTCCCACAGTGTCTAGTAACTGAGGCAAACAAGAACCTTGGCACACTTGCCATTCTTCCGCTGATCTGCGTGTATCTTAGACAGAGGTGAAAATAAAACTTTGAAGTAGGTCCCATTAGAGGTTTTGAAAGATGTTTTGGTATTTTGCTGATGCTCCAGGAATAAACTGTGAAGAGGACAGGTAGAGCAAGCATTCTGGCCTCAACGTCGAAAGGAGTTGCAGCTAAGCATCATAAAGAGGTTCATTGGCACAGCCAAATGCCAGCAGCTGTGTCTTCATCTATATGAATGAAGTCTCTGAGTTTCTGAAGCGTTTGAAAGCATTCATCTAGGCATTGTCACATCCTAGGAGCAACTGTGAACAGGCTTGAAAATCCATCAAGGAACTTACGGTGAGGATTCTACATATGGTTTCACCTCAGCTGGTCTTCAAATGTTCCATGGAACTAAACATGGAGAAAGCTCAGTTGTAATGACATCTCCCTCAGGTTCTGGCCCATTGTGAAGGCAAGTTATCTAATCTTGCCCTGAATAGGAATGAGCTCACCAGTTCTCTGCCAACTACCCCTTCACCCTAGTAAGTTCACATCTGTTGAGGATCTATGAAGTTCTCAAAAGAAAATTGCTTCTTTAACAATGGTTGGCACCTTCACGACTCATGAATGTGAACCTTGATATAGTTTCCATAGTAACCCCCTACATGCTAAAGAAGAAGTAGATAAAGGTACTCTGAACTCTCTGTTAACCCAGGTAGTTACTGGTGTGAGATGAAATGCCACTGAAAACACCAACAATGATGCAATGCCTTCCTCACTCTGTTACCTAGTGCTGTGTAAACTTTATTTGAAGAATCTTTTGCAAGATCATGGGGAGGTTTTCAGCATGTCTTGATGACCCTTTACATAATGAATTTACATCAAAGTTACAAGGTCTGTCATACCAAAAGACAAATGACAAGTGTGTTGTAGTAAGGGCCGTCGCTACTATGTGTAACCACTTAAACATTTTATATCCATCATGGGGCCTCTCCTGGCAGCTGCATCATAGTATTTTTGCAACAAGTATTTCCAGATGATGTCTCAAGGTAATTCCCTGCTGTATTGCTTTGGTTTGAGGAACACGGGTCTCAGTTCCTTTGTAGAAAAAAAAGTTGCAATCCCCTGTTGGAGCTATGAATAATGAAGAGATCAGAAATCCAATGTCTTCTGCTTCCTAAAAGCAGGCCTTGGACTTTGTGTTTCTGCCTGTTTCTGTCATTTTTTTTCTTTTTACTTGTGTCTAAAACCAACTAGTATGACTTGAATCTCATATCATGTCAAGGCAGGAAGCTTAGCCCTTTCCTTCCCTTGCCTTGAGAGGTCCTTCCCCCTCATCTGGCCACAGTCCACCTTTCCTTATCGCTTGTCTTTCACACAGATTTGCTATCTGGCCCGCATAAATAGTTGGCCCTGCCCTCTCTCTGCAGCAAGAGATAAAAAGTAAGGTTTTCCTCGCACTTGGAAGAAAAATCACAAATGAAAAGCAGTTGGACTTTCGGCAGAGGCCAAATTGGCCAGAATATAGGAAAAAACTCTGATACGGTATTGCAGGATGGTACATTTTTTTTCTTTTTAAAATATCATGTTAGAAAACTACTCAAATGGCTATCCTCAATGACCAAAGTAGCACGAAATAAATCTCTTGTTCTCTGTGTCCTGGTTGACTTAGCTCTGCCGTCTTACTAAGGCTGCATTTGAATGGTTTGAATCCCATAGTTGTCATCTGGGACTAAAAGGAAGATGTGAAGATGACAGAGAGAGGTGTAGTGACCCATGATTCCACTGTGTCTCCCCGGAAATGCTTTTTATTCCTGATTATAAAAGCACAAAGTTGAATTAAAATGGGTACAAGCTTAGCTGCAAGGTGGTAAGATGAGACCTGACACAGGTATCCCAGGGGCAGCTTTTGTCACTGGTTCACACTGAGCACTCTATTGGTCAGTAGCTGAGACTCTTTTTAGTCAGCAGAGCCTACGCTATGCAAAACCTCGAGGATGTAGCTTCTGAGCAGATGCCATAACAGGCCTCTCAGTCTTCTCTCAGAGATCAGGCCTCAATTTTGTTTTCCTGAGACTCAACAAGCAGTTTTGCAGGAAAAGCCACAAATAAAGGACAATCTCCAACGCCCCCAACAGTGAGGAGGAGGCCTGGTAAACGGAGTAGTAGGCCAGACTAGGCCTGAGCCATCCCCCACAGCAGCCCAAGGACGGGGCCTGGGACTTGTCCAGGTCTGCCCCAAAATGGAAAACTGTAGCCCCGACCAGCCCTGATTAGTCCCAGCCAATAAAAACATGCTAATATGATTGTCACTTGCTTAAGCCAATCATATCTAAAATGATCTAACTTCCTTGGACACTGCCCCCAGTAAGGCTTAAAAGAAGCCCCCAACTCCTTCTTGGGGTCCTAGTTGCTGCTGCCTTGCTTTTGTGTAGGCGTGTCGGCCTAGTATGCTGGGATAATAAAGATTCTTTGCTTTTGCGTCAGATCTGGTCTCTTGGTGGTCTCTGGGGGGTCTTGACTCAGACCAGCTACTATAGTCTCTAAAACTACGTTTCTGTTTCATAAGACTTTCCCCCATAGGTTCAGATATTCGAACGTTTCCCCCAACATAATATTTTTATTAATTATTTGGGACAATGGATCCCGATCACACACACTTCCCATTTCTCGCAGGTCCATCCTCCAACCCTTGTGCCACCCAAAAAAAAAACCCAAAACAAAACAAAACAAAAACAAGAAAAGAAACAAGTCCAGTTTGTGTAACCCATATATTCACTGGAGCGTGGTCAAACTTCCAGTGGCCAGCCCCTTAAAGAAAAAGAAGTGCTCACTTCACCGCTATCACAGTTTTTAAAGACTCCCATCTGGATTAATTCTTGGGGGAGGAACGGGTGCCGCAGAAACCTTCAGTGTCTCTCCTTCTCAGTTATGAATCTGCAGCTACCAATAGCACTGCAAAGAAGCTTCCTTGCCTACAGAAACCAAAGGCAGCTTGGGGCACAGACGCCAAGACATCAACCTGGAACCGGCAGCAGCACAGATCACGGACATCAACATGGCTTCTATTGGCAGCAGGGATCTTGGACACCAACATGGCCTCCACGGGCAGCACAAAACCACAGACGTCTGAATGGCCTCCAGAGGCAGCCATGAAAGTTCTTCCCAGGAGACTTAGTCCAGAAAAGGAACCGTTCTTCTTATTATTGTTGCTCAGAGGCCGTGTGGAGGGTGGGGCAGGACCTGTGCAAGCTCCAGGGTGGCCTGTGATCTCCTCCCTGCCAGCAGAGCAAGCAGCTGAATGGCAGCAGCGTGTCACTATGTCTCACTGCACAGGCAGTGAGGTGAGCCAGATCCGGTGTTGTCCCTGTGGGTGCTCTCAGACCAGGCTGTGTTCCTAGTTCAACTTCTCTCTACAGAGCACGCTGTTCCCTTCCGCCATAAAACCGCTATTTAAAAACATCTTCCTATGACACCTGCCTTTTTGTTGTTGTTGCTCCCGAGACTTTGTGCAGTCTGTGGGCTCACCCTCTGCCTCTGTGAAAATGTGAGCCCTCAGCTTCCTGCCCCTGCCTCCATGCCTGCCTCTTGAGGCCATGCTTCTCCCCCCAGGATGGGAACTTATGCCTCTGGAACTGTGAGCCTAAATAAACTCCTCCTTAAGCGACCCTGGTCATGGTGTCTCACCACAGCAACAGAGAAGTAAGTAAGACAACATCTGTGCAGCCTAAGGTAGACTCCCGCGTGAATCAGAGAGGTACAGCTCTCAAATTCACAAGGGAGAGTGGTTCTCCACTGCTTCTCTACTAAGACATGACTGAACAACACTCTCTGGGGCAGATATCCAAGAAATGCTGAATGGGTGAACCATCAAAACAACTTGAAGTGTAGGGAAGGGCTGGACAAAGGCCCCTGATTGCTTGATTGATAAATTAGCAAGCAGCAAATTTACCGTCTGCACTTCCTTCTCCCTGCATTGAAACTTCTACCCTTTGAGACCCCCTCACAGTTCTCATCTGTATACCCACTTGAACTGTATGCTCTACAACTGCCCAGGCTTTGCTTTTGTTGGAGGAAAATGTAAGTATTCCATGCCCCAGATACTCTTCTGTATGTGTTACTTCTGGGTAACTGTGGACTAAGAATCTAACAACAACGCAAGAAGGAGTGGTCATTTGGGCTCACAATTTCAGGGGCGTTAGACCATGAAGACAAGGAAGGCACAGTGGGCAGTGGTATATCATCTCCCTAGGAAGCAGAGAGGATGGCCAGAAGTGTACAGGACAAAGAACTCACCCCAGTGATCTGCTGGACCCACATTCTAACGTCCTAACATTTCCACACTTCCCGAAATAGCCCAACTAGCTGGGAACTAGGCTTTAACAAGTGAGGCCGTAGGGGCAGCTTCATATCCAAATTATAACATCCCTCCCCTGGCCCCAAAGGCTCACATGATCTGGTCTCGTAATGAACACAGTCTTAACAGTTCCTCTGTTGTTCAAAAGCTCAGATTCAAGTCACTTCTGAGTCTCAAGGCAAACTATTACCTGTAAGCTCCTATTAAACTTCCAGAATAAAATTACCTGTGGCACAGAGAAAACATTTCCAACTGGAGGAGTGAGGGCATGGTAAGAGAGATAGAAACAAAGCAGGGCTTAAAACCAGCAAGGCGACCATCAAATCCTATAGTTCCATGCATGATATGAGGGCCATGTAGTAATCATGATTTGACCCTGAAGGAGCCTTGTCTCTAATGGACTTGACATCTTCTCTCTGAAGCTGGCTCCACTCATTGCCTGTGGCAATGGACGGTCCACACTGCTGACATCTCCAATACTCTGGGGTATCCACAACAACTTAGATTTCAACCACTTCACAGCTTCAAATATTGTCTTTTCTGGGGCTGCCCACAGGAATCCTAAACCTAGCATAGTGCTGGGGTTCTTAGGTCTTCTTCTGAAATGTGTGTGAAAGCCTCCATGACTCTATAATTCTTGCATCCTGCATGGGTGGAAAATCGGGGTCACACAGTCCACCCCCGGCTCGTGCACTGTTTTGCACACACACACACACACACACACCTGCCAGTCATGGCTGGGGTAGCTTCTGTGTACAGAGGACACATGGTAGCTCTCTCTCTTCATGGAAATACATTTTTAAAGAGATATTTTGGTCCTCAGCTTCAGTGAACTCAGTTTATCATGGCAGGGAAAGCATGGTAGAGGAGTGAGGTTCATACCATGACTGGCCAGGAAGCACAGACAGGTGAATGCCAGACCCCAGATGTTTTCTCATTCTCCTTGTCCCCTGGCCCATGAGATTACAAAACCTACTTTCAGGGTGGACCTTTAACATCAGTGGACCACCTCTAGAAAGGCTGCCACACGAACCAGTACAGATGTGCATCGATCTCCTAGGTAATTACACATCCGTTCAAGTTGAGTTGACAGTGATGAGAAGCTTTTACATTTTTCCATTTTTTATTTAAATTAGAAACAAGCTTCTTTTATATGTCAGTCCCAGTTCCCTGTAACTTGCCTCTTCCCCTGGCCCCAAGCAACTCCCTATCGCATCCCATTTCTGTTCCCCAGGGAGGGTGAGGCCTTCCATGGGGGATCTCCAAAGTCTGTCATATCATTTGGAGCAGGGCATAGGCCCTCCCCTGTGTGTCTAGGCTGAGAGAGTATTCCTGCATGTGGAGTGTGATCCCAAAGTCCATTCGTGTACTAGGGATAAGTAACTGATCCACTACAGAGGCCCCATAGATTGCCTAGGCCTCCTAACTGACACCCGTATTCAGGGGGTCTGGAACAGTCCTATGCTGGTTTCCCAGCTATCAGTCTGGGGTCCATGAGCTACCCCTTGTTCAGGTCAGATGTTTCTATGGGTTTCTCCAGCCTAGTCTTGAACCCCTTACTCATCACTCCTCCCTCTCTGAAACTGGATTCCAGGAGTTCAGCTCAGAGTTTGACTGTGGGAGTTTGCTTCTGTTTCCATCAGCAACTGGATGAAGGCTCTAGGATGACATATAAGGTAGTCATCATTCTCATTATTGGGGAAGGCATTTAAGGTAGCCTCTCGACTATTTTGCCTAGATTATTAGTTGGAGTTAACCTTGTAGATCTCTGGATATTTCCTTAGTACCAGATTACTCTTTAAACCTATAATGTCTCCCTCTATTATGGTTTCTCTTTTATTGCTCTCCTCTATTCTTCCCCTGACTAGATCTTCCTGCTCTCTCCTGTCTTCCTCTCCCCTCCTCTTTCTTCTAAATCCCTCTCCCCTCCACCCATGCTCCCAAATAGCTCAGGATATCTTGTCCCTTTCCCCTTCTCTGGAGGACCATGAATGTCTCTCTTAGGGTTCTCCTTGTTTCCTAGCTTCTCTGGCAGTGTGAATTATAGGCTGATACTCCTTTGCTCTATGTCCAAAATCCATAATGAGTGAGGACATATCATTTTTTCCTTTTTGTGACTCAGTTACCTTGCTCAGGATGGTTTCTTCTAGTTCCATCCACTTGCATGCAAATTTGAAGTTTCCATTGTTTTTTTTTCAGTTGAGTAGTACTCCATTATGTAAATGTACCACATTTTCTCCATCCATTCTTCAGCTGAGGGGCATCTAGGTTGCTTCCAGGTTCTGGCTATTACAAACAATGCTGCTACTAACATGGCTGAACAGACGTATGTGCATCTTTTGGGTATATATCTAAGAGTGGAATTGCTGGATCTTGTGGTAGACTGATTCCCATTTTCCTGAGGATCTGCCATACCTATTTCCAAAGTGGCTGTACAAGTTGGCACTCCTACCAGCAGTGAAGAGTGTTTCTCTTTCCCCACATCCTCTCCAGCATAAACAGTCATTGGTATTTTTTATTTTAGTTATTCTGACAGGAGTAAGATGGTATCTCAGAATTGTTTTGATTTGCACTTCCCTGATGGCTAAAGATGTTGACCACTTTCTTATGTGTCTCTCAGCCATTTTACATTCCTCTATTGAGAATTCTCTATTTAGTTCTGTACCTCACTTTTTAATTGGATTATTTGGTTTTTGGTGACTAGCTTCTTGAGTTTGGAAATCAGCTCTCTGTCAGATGTGGGGTTAGTGAATATCTTTTCCTATTCTGTGGGCTGCTTTTTTGTCTTGTTGACTGTGTCCTTTGCCTTACAGAAGCTTCTCAGTTTCAGGATGTACCTTTTATTAATTGTTGATCTCTCTGTCTGTGTTACTGGTGTTATGTTCAGGAAGCGGTCTCCTGTACCAATTTGTTTGAGGGTACCACCTACCTTCTCTTCTAAGGGGTTCACTGTGTCTGGATTTATGTTGAGGTCTTTGATCAATTTGGACTTAAATTTTATTCATGGTGATAGATATGGATCTATCTACAGTCTTCTACATACCAGCATCCACTTATGCCAGCACAATTTGTTGAAGATACTTTCTTTTTTCCATTGTATAATTTTAGCTTCTTTGTCAAAAATCAGGTGTTCATAGGTGTGTGGGTTAATATCAGGGTTTTCAGTTCCATTCCATTGGTCTACCTGTCTATTTTTGTGCCAATACCAAGCTGTTTTCAGGATTATAGCTTTATAATAGAACTTGAAGTCAGAGACGGTGATGTTCTCAGATGCTCCTTTATTGTATAGGGTTGTTTTGGCTATCCTGGGTCTTTGTTTTTCCATATAAAGTTGAGAATTGTTCTTTCGAGATCTGTGAAGAATTGGCTAGGATTTTGATGGGGATCTCATTGAATCTGTCCATTGCTTTTGGTAAGATTGACATTTTTACTATGTTAATCCTACCTATCCAAGATCATGGGAGACCTTTCCATTTTCTGGTATCTTCTTTAATTTAGTTCTTTAAAGACTCAAAGTTCTTGCTGCACAGGTCTTTCACTTGTTTGGTTAGTGTTACCCCAAGGTATTTTATATTGTTTGTTGCGATTGTAAAGGGTGACGTTTCTCTGATTTCTTTCTTAGGGCATTTATGTCTTTATATATTAGGGCTACTGATGTTTTAGTTGATCTTGTATCCTGCCACATTGCTGTAGGTGTTTATCAGCTGTAAGAGTTCCCTGGTAGAGTTTTTTGGATCACCTATGTAAACTATCATATCATCTGCAAAGAGTGAAAATTTGACTTCTTTTCCAATTTTTATCTCCTTGATCTCCTTTTGTTGTCTTATTGCTCTAGCTAGAAGTTCAAGTACAATATTGAAGAGATATGGAGAAAGTGGACAGCCTTGTCTTGTTCCTAATTTTAGAGGAATTGCCTTGAGTTTCTCTTCATTTAGTTTGATGTTGACTGCTAGTTTGCTGTATATTGCTTTTATTATGTTTAGGTATGTCCCTATTATCTCTGATCTCTCCAAGACCTTTATAATGAAGGGGTGTTGGATTTTGCTGAAGGCTTTTTCAGCATCTAGTGAGATGATCATGTTTTTTGTTTCTTTTTTTGTTTCCTTTTCAGCTTGCTTATATGGTGGATTACATTGATGGATTTTCATATGTTGAACCATTCCCTCGTCCCTGGAATGCAGCCTACTTGATCATGGTGGATGATTTCTCTGGTGTGCTCTTGGGTTCTATTTGCCAGTATTTTATTATTTTTGCATCAATGTTCATGAGGGATATTGGTCTGAAGTTCTCTTTCTTACTTGTGTCTTTGTGTGGCTTGGGTATCAAGGTTATTGAAGCCTCATAAAAAAGAGTTTGGCATCCTCCGGCAGCATCAGGTAAACAGGCCAGCTTCCTGGCCTGTGTTCCAGTGCCTGCAGATCGCCTGGGAACTGCACAGAGCTCCCAATCCCGGCGGGAGCCAAGCACCCCAGACTCCAGGTCTTCTCTCCCACCAACGAGACCAGGAAACCAGAGGAGGCTGGGAGACCAGGGGAGTAGCTGTTCCGGATCAGGTACAACAGGACCCAGCATAGGGTCCAGGGACCAGGTAGGAGGCTAAGCACCCCAGATTCCTGTTCTTCTCCACCCACGGGACCAGCATTTGGACAAGGAATAGAAGAACCACCAGATTATTGGACTTGCTAGCACCCACCAAAAGGGAACTCTGGTCCCCAGACCAGTAAGGGGCTCTTTCTGCACCCACAAGAAGAAGAGATGGGAAAGAGACAATACAAAATCACACTCAGCAACAGAAAAACAAATATGACACCGCCAGATTCTAGAGACTCCACACCAGCAAGACCCCAACATTCCAATGTGAATGAAGCAGAAGAGAATGACCTTAAAAGCAGTTTCATGAAAATGATAGAGGCCCTAAAAGAGGATATAGGAAAATCCCTCAAAGAAATGGAAGAAAAAACAAAGCAAAAAATGCAAGAATTGGAAGAAAAAACAAACCAAAAAAAGGCAGGAAATGGAAGAAGAGATGAAGCAAAAAACGCAAGAAATGGAAGAAAAAACAAAGCAAAAAATGCAAGAATTGGAAGAAAAAACATACCAAAAAAGGCAGGAAATGGAAGAAGAAACAAAGCAAAAAATGCAAGAAATGGTAGAAAAAAACAAAGCAAAAAATGAAAAAAATGGAAGAAGAAACAAATCAAAAAAGGCAGGAAATGGAAGAAGAAACAAAGCACAAAATGCGAGAAATGGAACAAAAAGCAAACCAAAAAATGCAAGAAATGGAAGAAAGAACAAACCAAAAAATTCATAAAAGGCAACAAATGGACGAAAAGATAAACAGAAAATTGCAAGAAGCAATGCAAACACTGCAAGTGCTGAAAACTGAAATGGACACATTAAAAAATACAATCTGAAGAAAGGCAGAAAATAGGAAAGCTGGACAAACAGTCAGGCACTACCGATACAAGCATTACCAACAGAATAGAAGAGATGGATGAGAGAATCTCAAGTGTTGAAGATACACTAGGAGAAATGGATTTATCAACCAAAGAAAACCTTAAATCCAACAAATCCTTAACACAAAACATCCAGGAAATATGGGACACCATGAAAAGACAAAACCTAAGAATAATAGGTATAGAAGAAGGAGAAGAAATCCACCTCAAAGGGGCAGAAGGCATATTCAACAAAATCATAGAAGAAAACTTTCCCAACCTTAAGAAAGACATGCCAATGAAGGTACAAGAAGCCTACAGAACACCAAATAGAGTGGACCACAAAAAAATCCCCTCGCCACATAATAATCAAGACCCCAAACATACAGAATAAAGAAAGAATATTAAGAGCAGCTAAGGAAAAAGGTCAAGTAACATATAAAGGCAGACCTATCAGAATTACACCTGATTTCTCCATGGAAACTCTGAAAGCCAGAAGGTCCTGGATAGATATTCTACCTACACTAAGAGACCATGGATGCCAGCCCAGACTACTATACCTGGCAAAGCTCTCAATCACTATAGACGGAGAAAATAAGATATTCCATGACAAAACTAGATGCAAGTAATATGTGTCCACTAATCCAGCCCTACAGAAAATTTTGGAAGGAAAACTCCAACCCAAGGAAGCTAACTACAACCAGAAAAACATAGGCATTAGAGAATCCCTCTCTACCAACAGCCAAAAGAACAAAGGGGTGAAATTCCACACATAATTCCACCACCAACAACCATTGCAAATCGAAGAAGGATGAGCAATCAATGGTCATTAATATCCCTCAATATTAATGGCCTTAACTCATCCATAAAAAGACACAGACTAGCAGAATGGATTCGAAGACAGAACCCTTCCTTCTGCTGCATACAAGAAACACACCTCACCCTCAAAGACAGACATTACCTGAGAGTTAAAGGTTGGGAAAAAATTTTTCAATCAAATGGACCCAAGAAACAAGCAGGGGTAGCAATCCTAATATCTAACAAACTGGACTTTAAAATAAAATCAATCAAAAGAGATGAAGGAGGTCATTACATACTCATCACAGGTGAAACCCACCAAGATGAAGTGTCTATCCTGAACATCTATGCCCCAAATACAAAGGCATCCACATTCATTAAAGAAACATTATTAGAACTTAAATCTCATCTAAAACCCCACACAGTTATAGTGGGAGATTTCAACACAACACTCTCACCACTAGACAGGAATACCAGACAGAAACTCAACAAAGAAGCAAAGGGTCTAATGGAAGTAATGACCCAACTGGGATTAACAGATATCTATAGAACATCTCATCCACATAAAAAAGAATATACCTTCTTCTTACCACCACATGGAACCTTCTCAAAAATCGACCACATACTTGGCAACATATCAAACCTCAGCAGCTACAAAAAAATTGGAATAACTCCATGCATCTTATCAGACCACCATGCTTTAAAATTAGAATTCAACAACAATTTTAATAAAATTAAAATAAAGAGTTTGGCAATGACCCTTCTGCTTGTATTGCATGGAATAATTTGAGGAGAATTGGCATTAGCTGTTCTTTGAATTTCTGGTATAATTCTGCACTGAGGCCATCTGGCCTTATACTTTTTTTGGTTGGGAAACTTTTGATGACTGCTTCTATTTCATTAGGGGTTATAGGTCGATTTAAATTGCTTATCTGTTCTTGAATTAATGTTAGTAAGTAATATCTATCCAGAAAATTGTCAATTTCCTTTAGATTTTCTAATTTTGAGGAGTACAGGTTTTCAAAGTATGACCTGATGATTCTCTGGATTTCCTCAGTGTCCTTTGTTATGCCCCTTTTCATTTCTGATTTTGTTAATTTGCATGTTCACACTCTGCCATTTTGTATCTTGTTGATTTTCTCAAAGAACCAACTCTTCTTTACATTGATTCTTTTATTATTTTCCTAGTTTCTAATTTACTGATTTCAGCCCTCAATTTGATTATTTCCTGGCATCTCCTCCTCATGGGTGAGTTTGCTTCTTTGTGTTCTAGAGCTTTCAGCTGTGCTGTTAATTCTCTAGTGTGACTGACTATTCTCCTGTTTCTCTATGTGGGCACTTAGTGCTATGGACTTTCCTCTTAGCCCTGCCTTCAAAGTGTCCCATAAGTTTGGGTGTGTTGTGTGTTTGTAGGGTTTCTGCAATTTGTGTTGTTGTTGAATCTAACTTTAAAGCATGATGATCTGGTCAGATACATTGAGTTATTACAATTTTTGTACCTTTTGAAATTTGTTATGTTGGCAAGTATGTGGTTGATTTTAGAGAAGGTCCCATGTGGCACTGAGAAGGTATGTTCCTTTGTGTTTGGATGGAGTGTTCTGTAACTGTCTGTTAAACCCAACTGGGTTATAGCTTCTATTATTTCATTTGTGTCTTTGTTAAGTTTCTGTCTGGTGGTCATGTCTAGTGGTAAGAGTTGGGTGTTGAAGTCTCCCACTATAAGTGTGTGAAATTTTATGTGTGTTTTGAATTTCAGTAATGTTTCTTTTATGAATGTGGATGCCTCTGTATTTGGGGCATACATGTTCAGAATTGATACTTCATCTTGGTGGATTTTTCCTATGATGAGTATGAAATGACCTTATTCATCTCTTTTGATTGATTTTAGTTTAAAGTCTAATTTGTTAGATATTAGGAATGCTACCCCTGATTGTTTCCTGGGTCCATTTGATTGGAAAATCTTTTCCCCAACCCTTAACTCTGAGGTAGCATCTGTCTTTGAAGCTGAGGTGTATTTTTTTATGCCACAGAAGGATGGATTCTGTCTTCGAATCCATTCTTTAGCCTGTGTGTTTTTATGGGCAAGTTAAGACCATTAATACTGAGGGTTATTAATAACCATTGATTGTCCATTTTTGTTTGTTTTGAATTTGGTGGTGGTGGTGGAATTGTGCGCGGATTTCTACCTCTTTTTTCTTTTGGCTGTTTGTAAAGTGGGATTATCTATTGCCTATTTTTTTCCAGTTATAGTTAACTTCCTTTGGTTGAAGTTTTCCTTCCAGGACCTTCTGTAGGGCTGGATTTGTGGATATGTATTGTTTAAATCTGTACCCAGCAAAGCTGCTTTCAATCAGTATAGATAGAGAAAACAAGATATTCCAGGACAAAACCAGAGTTAAACAATATAAATCTACAAATCCAGACCTACAGAAAGTACTGGAAGGAAAACTTCAATCTAAGGAAGGTAGTAACTATGCTCACAAAAACATACACAATAGATAATCCAACATTACCCAAAGACAAAAGAAAAAGGGGGGTAAATTCACAAGCAATTACACCAGCACCAACAAATCAAAAACAAACAAGAATTAACACTCAATGGTCCTTAATTTCCCTCAATATTAATGGTCTTAATTCGCCTATAAAAAGACACAGGCTAACAGAATGGATACGAAGACAGAATCCATCCTTCTGCTGCATGCAAGAAGCACACCCAACTTCAAAGACTGACATTACCTCAGAGAAAAGGGTTGGGATAAAGTTTTCCAATCAAATGGATGCAAGAAACAAGATGGTGAAATTAGACTTCAAACTAAAATCAATCAAAAGAGATGAAGAAGGTCATTTGGTATTCATCACAGGAAAAATCTATCAGGATGAAGTCTCAATTCTGAACATCTATGCCCCAAATACAAGGGCACCCAAGTTTGTAAAAGAAACATTACTAAAACTGAAATCACACGTAAGAGCTCACACAGTTATAGTTGGAGAATTCAACACCCCACATTCACCAATAGACAGGACTACCAGACAGAAACTCAACAAAGAAACAAAGGAACTAACAGAAGTTATGACCCAATTGGGTTTAACAGACATCTATGGAACATACCACCAAAACACAATAGAATATACATTCTTCTCAGAGCCACATGGAAACTTCTCTAAAATTGATCACATACTTGCCAGGATAGCAAACCTCAACAGGTACAAAACAATTTGAATAATCCCCTGTATCTTATCACACAACCATGCTTTAAAGTTCGAATTCAATAACAACACAAATTGTAGAAACCCTACAAACTCATGGAAATTGAAAAACATGCAATTGCACCATTCCTGGGTCAAGGAAAAAAGAAAGAAAGAAATTCAAGACTTCCTAAAATTCAATGAAAATGAAGATACAACATACCCAAACTTATGGGATACTTTGAAGGCAGCACTAAGAGGAAAGTTCATAACACTAAGTGCCCACATTAAAAAAACTGGAGAATAGTCACACTAGGGAATTAACAGCACAACTAAAAGCCCTAGAAGAAAAAGCAGCAAACTCACCCAGGAGGAGGAGATGCCAGGAAATAATCAAATTGAGGGCTGAAATAAACAATATAGAAACAAAGAAAACAATACAAAGAATCAATGTAACAAAGAGTTGGCTCTCCCAGAAAATCAACAAGATAGAAAAACCTCTGTCCAAACTAAAAGGCAGAGAGAGAACATACAAATCAACAAAATCAGAAATGAAAAGAGGGACATAACAACAGACACTGAGGAAATCCAGAGAATCTTCAGGTCATACTTTGAAAACCTGTACTCCACAAAATTCGAGAATTTAAAGGAAATGGACAATTTTCTGTATAGATATCATTTACCAAAATTAAATCAAGAGCAGGTAATCAATCTAAACAGACCTATAACCCCTAATGAAATAGAAGGAGTCATCAAAAGTCTCCCAACCAAAAAAAAAACCCAGAAATTTCTAGCAGAAATTCAAAGATGAGCTAATTCCAATACTCCTCAAAGTGTTTTACAAAATAGAAGCAGGAGCTTTGTTGTCAAACTCTTTTTTACGGAGCTACAATTACTTTGATACCCAAGCCACACAAAGACACAACTAAGAAAGAGAACTACAGACCAATTTCCCTCATGAACAATGATGCAAAAATACTCAATAAAATATTAGCGAATCGAATCCAGAACAAATCACAAAAATAATCTACCATGATCAAGTAGGCTTTATCCCAGGGATGCAGGGATGGTTCAACATATGAAAATCTATCAATGTAATTCACCACATAAAAAAATTGAAAAGAAAAACCATGTGATCATCTCACTTGATGCAGAAAAAGCCTTTGACAAAATCCAACACCCCTTCATGATAAAGGTCCTAGAGAGATCAGGGATAACAGGAACATACCTGAACATAATAAAAGCAATATACAGTAAACCAACAGCTAACACCAAACTAAACGGAGAGAAACTCAATGCAATTCCTGTAAAATCAGGAATAAGACAAGGCTGTCCACTCTCTCCATATCTCTTCAATATTGTTCTGAAAGTGGTAGCTAGAGCAATAAGATGACAAAAGGAGATCAAGGGGATACATATTGGAAAGGAAGAAGTCAAATTTTCACTCTTTGCAGATGATATGACAGTTTACATAAGTGACCTGAAAAGCTCTACCAGGGAACTCCTACAGCTGATAAACACCTTCAGCAAAGTGGCAGGATACAAAGTAACTCAAAAACATCAGTAGCCCTATTTTATACAGATGGCAAATGGACTGAGAAAGAAATCAGAGAAACATCACCATTTACAATAATAGCCCCAAATAACATAAAATATTTGGGGATAACGCTAACCAAACAAGTGAAAGACCCGTATAGGAAGAACTTTGAGTCTTTAAAGATATTAAAGAAGATACCAGAAAATGGAAAGATCTCCCATGCTCTTGGATTGGTAGGATTAACATAGTAAAAATTTCAGTCTGGCAAAAAGCAATCTATAGATTCAACGTAATCCACATCAAAATACCGGTACAATTTTTCACAGACCATGAACGAACAATACTCAACTTTATATGGAACAACAAAAGACCCAGAATAGCCAAAACAACCCTGTAAAATATAGGAACTTCCAGAGGCATCATCATTCCTGACTTCAAGCTCTATTATAGATCTATAGTCCTGAAAACAGCTTGGAATTGGCACAAAAATAGACAAGTAGACCAATGGAATCAAATTGAAAACCCTGATACTAGCCCACACACCTAAGAACACTTGATTTTTGACAAAGAAGCTAAAAGTATACATTGGAAAAATGAAAGCGTTTTCAACAAATGGTGCTGGCATAACTGGATGCTGGCATGTAGAAGACTGCAGATAGACCCATGTCTATCACCATGCACAAAACTTAAGTCTAAATGGATCAAAGACCTCAACATAAATCCAGCCACACTGAAACTCTTAGAAGAGACAGTGGGAGATAACCTTGATCGAATTGGTACAGGAGACTCCTTCCTGAATATAACACCAGTAGCACAGACACTGAGATCAACAATTAATAAATGGGACCTCCTGAAACTGAGAAGCTTTTGTAAGGCAAAAGACACAGTCAACAAGACAAAAAGGCAGCCCACAGAATAGGAAAAGACATTCACTAACCCCCCATCTGACAGAGGGAGGGCTAATCTCCAAAATTTACAAAGAACTCGAAAAGCAAGTCTCCAAAACACCAAAGGATCCAATTAAAAAGTGGGGCACAGAACGAAATAGAGAATTCTCAATAGAGGAGTTTAATATGGCTGAGAGACACTTGAGAAAGTGCTCAACATCCTTAGCTATCAGGGAAATGCAAATCAAAACAACTCTGAGATACCATCTTACTCCTGTCAGAATGGCTAAAATCAAATGACAATTTATCCTGGAGAGGATATGGAGAGAGGGGAACACTCCTCCACTGCTGGTGGGAGTGCCAACTGGTACACCCACTTTGGAAATCAGCATGGAGATTCCTCAGGAAAATGGGAATCACTCTACCACAAGAACCAGCAATTCCACTCTTAGGCATATACCCAAAAGATGCATATTCATACAACAAGGACATCTGTTCCCCTATGTTCATAGCAGCATTATTTGTAATAGCCAGAACCTGGAAGCAACCTAGATGCTCCTTAACTGAATAGTGGATAGAGAAAAATATGGTACATTTATACAAAGGAGTACTACTCAGTGGAAAAAAACAATGGAATCTTGAAATTTGCTGGCAAATGGATGGCACTGGAAGAAACCATCATGAGTGAGGTAACCCTGTCACAAAAAGACAAGCATGCTATATATTCACTCATATATGGATTTTAGGCCTGAATCAGGGAAGTGACAGCCTATAATCCCCAGCCAGAGATTCTGCGAAACAGGGAGGTCCCTAAGAGAGATATGCATGGTAACCCAGAGAAGGGGAACAGGACAAAATCGTCTGAGGGGATTGTGAGCACGGTGTGTGTGTGTGTGTGTGTGTGTGTGTGTGTGTGTGTGTGTGTGTAAGCTGGGAGAAAGAGAGGGGGTGAACAGGAGGAGAGAGGAGGACATGGTGGAGCAGGAAAGTTGAGTAGGGGGAAGAATAGAGGAGAGAAGGATGAGAGATAGAAGGAGCCATTATAGGTTTGAAGAGAGATCTGGCACTAGTGAGATGTCCAGAGGCCTACAAGGATGACACCAACTGGCAGTCTAACCAATAGTGGAGAGGCTGCCTTAAATGCCCTTCCCTATGGCGTGATTGGCGACTACCTGTGTGCCATCCTAGAGCCTTCATCCAGTGGCTGAAGGAAGCAGAGACAGACACCCATAGTTAAACACTAAATTAAAACCCTGGAACCTAGTTGCAGAGACGGAGAGGTGATAAGCAAAGGGGTTAAGACCTGGCTGGTGAAATCCACAGAATCAGCTGACCTGAACAAGGGGGAGCTCTTGGACCCCAGACTGATACCTGAGAGGCCAACATGGGACTGATCCAGAACCCCTGAACATGGGTGTCAGTGAGGAGGCCTCAGCATCCTTTGGGGCCTCAGGGAATAAATCAGCATTTAGCCCTGTCATCCAGATGGACTTGGGGAGCCCATTCCACATCTCCCCCTGGACACATGGGGGAGAGCCTAGGCCCTGCCCCAGATCACAAGATAGACTTTTGAGATCCCCCAACAAGGCCCTTACCCTGCTTGGAGAGTGGAGTGGAGATTGGGGAAGGAGTTGGAGGAGGGTTGAAGGGGGGGTGGGAGAGGAGGGGAGGGAGAGGGAGCTAGGACACGTGAAACAAACTTGTTTCTAATTTAAATTAAAAGAAATAAATTAATTTTAAAAAAGATATAGGATGTTTACAGGGAGGTAAACCAACAGGATATTCTAAGGGGAGGTGAAACAATACTTCCTTGTAGGGAAACTTCTTAAGCTTAGAAAGGAAACAGCTTAATTGTTTTTAGGAAGTTCCTGAAACTGACCAAATTTACTACCCCTCCCCCCCCCTACACACACACACACACACACACACACACACACACAGGCACGCACGCACACAGGCACGCACGCACGCACACACACACTTGGCCAGTGCTGGATGAGGGGTGCAGAGGCAAGAAGAGAGAGAGACTTCCAAGGATATATAAGTTGTAAGTGTTGTTCTTTTGCTTAAGTTAAAATTAGATAGGTGCGAAATGACCAGGACCTGTGCGATGGAACTCAAGCCAGAGAGTGTACATTAACCATAGTTTATTCCAGCGTGGGAGAGGGAGAGGGGGAGAAGAGAGAAGGATGAAGGGAGAGAGCAGAGGTGGGGGGGCAAAGGGCAAGAGAGGAAGGAAGAAAGAGGGGAAAATAGAGAGCAAGAGGGAAGGGAGGTACGAGTGTGAGTGGGCGGGGTCTGTCTTTTAAAGGGGGCCTCTACACCTGCCTGCAGACTAGTTCTTATGGAACCCTGGTCTGGCCAGAGTATTGCACGAGTGCATTCTGCCAGGTAACAGGGCCGGATCAGTACGACGCCTGAACCTTTTAGTAAGGACTGCCAAGAGACAGATTAGATGAACTGCGTGGAAGAGGCTCCTAGAAACTGAGCTATCTAGAAAGGCCACTCTCCAAGCTGTCGAGCTGCCTGCTTACTGTACAGCCTGTTCTAGGTGTCCAACTGTCATCAGCTTTCACAAACGTTAGGGTGGGATTTTGGTGATGCAGCTACCTTTGGGCCATTTCTGCTTCCAGTAGTAACCCACTCATATACCTGTAACAATGAAGCTCATTAGGTCACCAAGCTGGACTTTAGTGACATTCGTACTTTGATTTGCCATTAGTTTTCTATCTGGGGTGACTATATGTTTATTTATGTAACTGTAGGAATAAAATTACATAACCATGACATGGTGCATATGGGGACGTCATGATAACATGTAGGGAGTTAGTTTTTTCCTTCCAGTACATGGAGTCCCAGGATTATTCCTAGGTTATCAGGTTTGGTGACTCATGCTTTTACTAACTAGATCATTCCTTTTAATGGTGTTAAACTCCTTGACAATCATACCCATTCCTACAATTTTAGGTACTTTATTTTCTGGCTACACTTCATACTATTCAAATGTTTTCACTCTGCTATTTGCCCCCAATTCTCATTATAAACCTAGTTGAAAGCATCCAGCAATAACCATCCCACAGCAAATGTCTGGCTGTTTTGACATGTCTTTTGCACAATTTGTGACATCTGGGTGGCTGGGCAACAAGAAGCAGGTATCCCCTCCTAGAAGGGAGTTAAGGTCAACACAAGGACAAATAGGCTGGGAAAACAGCAGGCACCTCAGGAAACAGGAAGTGGCAGATGCAGAGCATCAGGAGAGAGGCAACAGCCAAGGCAGGGAAATACTTTGTGCCAATTTTCCCACTCATCAGATAGAACTCTTGGGATTCTTGATTTCAGCAACAGGGTTCAGATCTTGAATTTTTTTCCCCTAGCAGAGATTTGAATGGGGGCAGGGGAGATGGCTCATCGGATAAGGAACTTGCAACACAGGTGTGAGGATCAGCTGTGAGAGCCCCAGGACCTCAATAAAAGCCAGGAACCTTGGTGACCACCTGTAATCTCAGCCCTTGAGAGGCAGAGGCAGGAGCTCCCTAGGGCAAGCTAGCTAGATAGACTAGAAGGAATTGGCAAGTTCCAGGTTCAGTAAGAGACCCTGCCTCAATAAATAATGTGGAGAACGAATGTGAAAAACACCTGACATTACTTTAGGCCTCTACATGCGTGTGTATACACATGCAGGTTCACCTACACACATGTCCACATACATGTGAACACACATATACACATGTACACCCACTGCACAAATGTACACAATGTACAACAAAAAAAGGAAATGGGGAGAGAAAAATGATTGAAATAGGAATAGTCTCCTTCAGGTTTGAACACTTGGTCTCCGTCTAGTGGCACTGCGTTGGCAGGTGGGGGAATATTTGGGACTGTGGTCTAGCTCCTAGAAGTGGGTCTTTGGTAGTAGGCCCTGAAGGTGGCATCGGCCTTGGGTTCCTGACCCACCAAGATGTATATAACTCTGGAAAGTCAGAGAGCATGGGCTCGTGGGTAAATATGCCCAAATAAAACATTAGCAAATAACGCAAGGCTGAGTGTGAGTGTGTCAAGACACACTGCGTGGGTTCTAATTCCTGTAGTTTATGCTGATGGAAAGAACGGAGTCACGAGGGTATCTCACAGAATAGTTGGAATTGACCCTGCAGACTTAAAGATAGAAGATTGCAGGACAGCCCAACAAGACTCCCACAGAAACCTGGGCTGCTCCAAGGGTCTCAGGCTTGGCTGCATTTGCTTTCACTTTAACTGCCCTGGTTTTGCTAGTCTCCTGATCATTTGACCATTTAACTCACGAGCAGTGTTTTCTACAGCACAGCTCAGTTTTAATGTGCTTGTTATTGGTGTGCTAACTTCTCAGTTCTCTGGTCCTCCAGGCCATCTCCCTCAAGGCAGTTAGGTTAGTTAACCCTAGCAGTAAGGTGCTGTCGGGGAACCACCGTGGGAGGCTCTCTAGCATCTATTTTGGTCACAGGCAAGGACCACCAATGTTCTAGACTGTCAGGTCAGCTTAAAGCAAGTTATTAGAGTCACTGCTGTAGTTATGTATTAAAGCTGAACTATCTCTCATATGCTTGTGTCTCCCGCAAGCAGTACTGCTTTGGTAGACTGGGGAACCTTTGAGACTGTGGCCTAGCTAGCTACCTGAAGTGAGTCTCTGGGGTCAGACCCTGTGAAATCTGCTTCTAGTCCTTGGCACACCCAGGTGTTCTCCAGCCATACTCTAAGTCTTCTACTACTACAGACTTAACTGCCCCAGCCGCCATGGCTTCCTTGTGGTAATGACCTTCTGCTTCCCAAAACTGTGAGCCAGAGTGTATTCTCCCTCCGTTAAATGATTTCTGTCATGGAAACAAGAAAAGTGATAAATAAAAGTAAATTGCTCTGGTTCAAATTACTATGTCTGTTCAAATCATTTTTAATATTAGTCTTTTCAAACTACTAGTACAAATACAGACCTTTTCAACTACAGAAGTGCTTAGATCCAGAAGGAGACAAAGAAAATCCATACCCCTTCTTAGGGAAGCAAGATAGGTGGGACTAGGAGTTCAGGAGGACTCTGGGTAGGAGAAACACAGGGAGTCATCATGTAGCCCGCCAGAGAAGTAAGATGTCTATCCAGTAAGAGAAATACTTAGATGGGTAAAATACTTAAGTCAAAGATAGCCAGGAAGAAACAAGCAAACAGCCAACAGCTTCATGATTAATACAGCATCCTGTGTGTTGATTTGGGGACTGCAACGTGGCAGAGCCCAGGCGACTGGTGGGGAAAAAACCAAAGCAGCTAGCAAGGAAAAGGCTTCTCTCTACACCTTCTAGCAAAGAGGAAAGATGATCCATATGTAATAGGATAATAGAAAGGGTTCTGGGGTGTCTACTAGCGGGCCTACTAAGTATAGCAGTTAGTTACCTGTGAGATGAACAGAAGATCATAAATGGGAAGAGCTGGGCCAGGGATGAATGGTAGTGCAAAATGTGTCCAGGAAGGAGAGGGCTATCTACAGGAACATCAGTTGTAGCTTCATGTCTTCCAAGGACCCAGCTTTCTGTAGGCATCTAAGCAGGTTGGACAAAGGGGCTGACTTAGCCAATTTCCTTTCTGGAGAGCATTTGACAAGATGGCTATGGTAGAAAAAGTGTAGGAGAATGAAAGGAAAGGCCCACAAGGATATAGGTCTGCCTTTCTGGTTTTATTTCAGTCTTTTCTAATTTCCAGTCTCTCACAATATCATTCCCACCCCTCACCATTTTCAAAGGCAGGTGCTCACACAGATTTCCTAATAAGCCCTCTGGCACTTTCTGTCCAGAAGAGGGCAGCATTTAGAAGCAATCAACACAAATCATTAGGCAGCATTTACAAGCAATCAGCATAAATCATTTGGTTCTTTCCCTTTTTATTTATTTATTTGTTTATTTATTTTGTGCTCGCAAACTATAAAAGGGACTTGAATATGCTCTGAAGCCATCACACGTGACCCTTCATCTTTCCCTTTCCTGCCAACTTTCTAAAGGAATAACCATAAATATTTAGGGTATAGATTTCAACTTGGCTTCGTGACAGACAATGTTTTGGGCCGTTTTCTAGCAAAATGTACACACAACATAAAATGTAACTATGTAGATACACTGAGCAGAAAGAACACAGAAACTCAAACAAAAAATATTTTTCAAGTGTGCCTGCTTTTAGGCAGTTAGACATGTGAATTAGTATTCCCCACCCACACCGCTTCTTTTTTTTTCTTAAGTATAGCAATTTATTAGCTTTACCAACACACAATTATTGAGAACAAGTGCTGGCTGGACAATGGGGAGATGCACAGGCTGGGATATGTATGTTGAGTTTGACATATGTAAAAACTACAGGATGTTTACATCTAGGAGTGGATAAAAGTGACCATGATGTGCTGAGAATCTTGAATTTCTGGTCATGCTCAAAGCATGCTTCCATGAAAAAATGTACTGATGCTCTGTTAGTGAACAACAGCTCATAGTTCCTGGTTAAAACTCTCTCCTGTGACTAGGTAGAGGTGCTGGGAGGAGGGAGGCTGTTCTGTGGGTGTGGGGTGAGGAATAAGGGATGAGGCCCAATCTAGAGCATAGAGGTGCTCACTTAGGTTCAGGCCACCTGGTATCATCGTTCACTTCATCTCTAAATGCGAGTAGAAAGTGTGGAGGAGGATTAAAGAAAGGCTTCTGGGCCTGCCTCCCTTAAGTCCCTCTGTAGGCACACAATGCAGCAAGACACATTGCCTAATTAGAGGTCACATGCCAGTCCAACGTTTCAACACACTAAAGCATATTAGGTCCTTGCTTTCTGTCTCAGGAGTGTGACGACTGACTTAAAGCGCTTTACCAACCTCTGTCTCCAAACTGTGTAGTCACTTAAATTTCTTTTTAACATTTACTTCTTATTTCATATGGGGTTTTAATTGTTACACACAGTAGAATATAACTCATACCCAGCGAACTATGCAATTAATATTTTAATTATCCTATATATCAATGGCTCCATCTGGAATATTCCACTCTTCTCTAATCTGTTTCTCCATATCAGTGGCATCATTTTACATACATGGCCATATAAGTATACTCTGGGCAGGTTCTATTGCAAACACTTTTCTGAGTTTGCATAGTCATTTCTTCTTGTAGCCAAAAGTTAGAGTCGATCTTGTTGAATGATATAAATGGTTCTGCTAGGATATTGACTTCCATTCGCTCCAGCTGATCAGCTACTCAAGGACTTTCCAGCTTCTCTGCCATAGGATCCCCTTCCTTTCCGAGACACAGTGTGGGATTTGTGTTTAACATCATATATTTTCAACCCCAAACTCTCTCTACTCAACCATGCTAATTTGTTGCATACAAAAACTCAACCATGACTCTTGTGGAGTACATGAGTGGGAGTTTGAGGATAGTAAAACCTCACATTCAGACAATTCCCGAATACTAAGAGCCTATGTTCACTTTTCAAATCCATGTTACATGTTATTGAATTATTTATGCTTTAGGAAATACTTGCAAAGCTTTGTGTTAGAGCATGCATGTAATCCTATCACTATCCTCTCCATATAAGGATGTGGTGTAAAGGCAAATGAAATTAATGGTAGATGTCATTGTAAATTGATATGTAGTTGGAAATATACCTCATTTCTTAAAAAAAAAGTAAAAAAGGAAACTAGCATCCTTAACAATATCTGTCTGTAAAATAAAGATAGGCCCTTTAAGGTTTTAGAGAGTTCACTTATTTGCTATTCTAGGCTAATGAAGGCATATGATTAATAATACATCACTGCCTTCAAATTGCATCCTGGGAAGTGTTTTCACTTAGGTTTAATGAAAAACACTCGGCCACCACTAAGCATTGTGGAGAAGTGGTTAGCTATTATCCTTGTTTATGAAGTAGGGTGAGTTTAAAGAGTAGTTGATGCTGAAGGCTAGACTCTTTGTTTCTTTTCCGTCAGTATTTTTCCATCCAAATTGAAACTGAAACATTGACAAGCGTCAGCAAGCTAGAGTTAGCTGACAAAAGAAGCCAGAGGCAGAAATTTGGAACCACAGATGGTTCAGCTGATAGAGGGATGCGAACCCAGGCCCAGCAGGTGGCAATAGAGGCTCTTTTCTTCCCTCCCGGTGTCCAGGTCCAGGCCTCTCAGTCATTCTGCTACTTAACCCATCATCGAGGCACACATCATTTCTGTGGTCTCCTGGTTCTCATGGAAATAAGGATGGGAGGAAGAATGCAACACATAAAATGTAAACCCAGGAGCGCTTCACTTTCCCGAGTCACTGAACACACCTTTGCATAGGCAGCTCGGGGATTTCAGTTGTCTCTGCACAGGCTAGCCAGTGTTCTTGGGGATGAACAGTAAAATTTAATCAGCTTAATGGCTTTGTTCAGCTTATTACCTCAAAGGGAGCTCACTGAAATGTTTGCGCTACATTGTTTTAAAAAAAGGGTTTTCATTCAAAGAAGAGAGGGTGTGAGCTTGGAGAGGTTGCTCAGGAAACATTGAAGGAGGGAGCTCCTGGGATAGGATAGAGTGATGTTTCTGGTCACCCAAATGCAAAAGACAAGATTACCCTGCAAGGGGTTTCCCTGGATTTGACCTGAGAAGAGGCAGGTGTTTCTTGCAGGGGTTTTAGTTTTTGTTTCATTTTATTTTAAAAATACACTTAATGGAAACAAGGTAAACTTCAGAGCTGGAAGTCTGAGACTAAAACCCCCAGTCCCATCCATGATGATGTGTGGGGTCTTTCAGAGATGACTCATTCTTTCTGTGACTCACTTTCTGGACACATAAAGTGGAGGTGGCAGCGTTGGCCTCACAAAGTTGTATCAGTGTAAAGTGCTCAGGACAGTTTTTGCAAAGAAATACTCAACTAATCCTGTAAGAATTCAGGAAAAACGAGCCGAGAGGGTCATAGGTATGGCGGCTTTTAGGATGGGAAAGTTGACAACCATGCCTGCAGGTCTGATATATTCATCCTTAAATGTACATCTGGCCAAAGAAGAGGAACCCAAAAAGCAGATAGTGAGACCAGAACAGCTCCCCATATATACTGCACCTCCTCTCCATTCTAAATATGTTGAAGAACAGCCTGGTTATTTACAGATGGGCTTTGCATCGATCCGTACTACAACTGTTCATTATTTTGGCTGGTGCAAGGGTGTTTATATCTTTATGAAGAATGGGATAATGGATACAGTACAGTTTGGAAAAGATGCATATGTTTATCTGAAGAATCCTCCTCAAGATTTTCTTCCTAAAATGGGAGTGATTACAGCTTCAGGACTGGCAGGTTTGCTTTCAGCAAGAAAAGGTTCTAGGTTTAAGAAGATTGCTTATCCATTAGGATTGGCCTCATTAGGAGCAACTGTTTGTTACCCGGCTCAGTCAGTAATAATTGCAAAGATAACTGGGAAAAAGGCATATACCACAAGCCAGCAAATTTATCAAGCCATTAAGTCATTGTGGACAAAAAGCAGTGAAAAAGACTCACTCCCTGAACCAAAGGAAGAAATTAAGGTAGGAAGGTCTGATGAAATACATGCCAAAACGCCTGACTCGAAACACTCAGTGTCTTTTCCAAAAGAACTTACAACAAAGATTAAATCGGAATCCACTGCAGGCACTACACGGTTTATACCTGACCCCAAGCTCATGGATCACGGGCAGTCTCATCCAGAAGATAAAGATATGTACAGCACTAGAAGCTGAAATAGACGGCAGTGGGAGCCTGCATAGAGAATCGCAAGATGTCCTAAGTGACAAAGGATGGTGACAAATCATGTAATGCATGGGTAACTGACAGAACATGCCTAGAAATTTTTCCATGACATTGTCAAATAAACAGTTTGCTCAATGATACGAGTGGTTGAAACACAAATTAATGAATGCAACCCAAGTAATGCTAAGAGATTGAAGTAGAAGCACTAGGAATACATTTCATGACCTGAAAGAGAGCTTGTTCGAAAGCAAAGCAGAATGAAGGTATAAGTGTCGATGAGACTAAAATCTGCTTCAGTTTTCCCAATTATTGCCACTTAACTTAGAATGCCGGATAGAAGGATGTGGTTTTTTCCAGAGCTGGAATAAAATATCCGTATTTTATAGCACATGAAAAAAAAAAAAAGAATTCAGGCCTTACACTGGCCTAGCCTTGTCACCTGGCAAAATACACTCAGGCAATACCCTGGTCAGCCCAGGGTTCCGTGAGTACTAGTCTGCACGCAGGTGTAAAGGACCCCTTTAAAAGACAGACCCCACCCACTTATGCTCTTTTCCAGTTCTCTTTGCCTGCTTCGCTTTCTGCTCTCTATTCCCTATCTCTTACTGCTCTCTCTTCCCGCTCTCTTTCCTTCTCTCTTCCCCGCTCTTCCCCTGGAGTAGACAAGGACTTTTCCGTCTCCCTCTTCTCCTCTGTCCTCTCTCTTATCTCTGTGTCTCTTTACCTCTTCTCTCTTTCCTCCCCCTCCCACCTCTCTCTAATAAAACTTCTCACTTAAGCGCTGTCTGCCTAGCATGTTTGCCACCCCCCCCACCTCCATCACCCTTGCCTGCCATCGAATCTGCCAAGGTTCCCCTTAGACTTTATCATAACAAATACTATCAGCGGAAAGACCACCAGTGTATCTACTATTTCTGTATCTATTTAGTATCTACTATTTATGTATTTAGTAACTGTCACATATTTCTCAAGATCCTTAACAGTCTGGTTAATTCCATGTGCCTGGTATAGCCGCGCACATATAATGAACATACAGAGGACCAAATTGGAAGCTGAAACAGTGTGCACTAAACTCCCTCTTTGACTTGCAGGACACATGTTCAGGTGGTAGGTGGGGAGGAGCCATCAAACCCACATCAGATAGAAATTTGTGTAAAGTCACTGACATGGTAGAACTCTTTCTTTACCACAGCGTAGCACAACTATGAAGGAGAATGTGGGCTTTGAATATTTATTTGAATTTCTTTGAACATTGTTGTTGTCAGATGACCAATAAAATGTCTAAATGAACAGCAGAGCAACTTCTGTAATGAGAACAACTTCTAGTTCTTGTAATGAGAATGCTTTCAGAGTTAGGCCTTTGTCTTGCCATTGAACCCTCAGTGCCATCTTGGCACAGAATACATGCTGAAGAACATTTGTGAGGGTCCTGTACATTTTCAATATGCACAACACTTTGCACACATTGCAGAGTGTACTAGAGAGTCAAAACATGGTCCTTGCTCTCAAGCCAAAACAAAAAGAGGAATACTCCAGACTCTTCCTTCATCGGTTCCCAGCAGTGAGGCAAGCAGATCAATGGTGTTAATGGTTGTGGAGCCTCATGGGTCTCACCTAGGCCTTACATATGTGGCAGACAGTTGTGAGGCTTGGGCTATCTGAGGGGCCCCTGGCAGTAGGACCAGGATCTATCCCAGGTGCATGAACTAAATTGTTGGGGCCTATTCCTTGTCAGGGGATGCCACACTGAGACTTAATGCAGGGGAAGGGGCTTGGTCCTGCCCCAACTTAATGTGCCAGTCTGTGTCAATTCCCCCACGGAGGCCCTTACCTGTTGGGAGGAGTGGATGGGGAGGCGTGGTGGGGGGAGGTGTGGGGGGCAGGAGGAGGGGTGGGAGGGAGAACTTTGGTTGGAATATAAAATGAGATTTAAAAAACAAGTAAAAATGAAAAAGAAATGTTATACTTCATTGCTAATGCATGAAACAGAATTTATGAATATCCAAATGGCAGAGCGCTCCGTGAGGACTGCAAACGACTGGGAGAGGCAGACAGGATAGCTCAGCAGATTAAAGAAGAGAGGCCCCCGAGGCCGAAGTCAGTTTGATGGGGAGGCTAGTGAAATGACTACAGTGGCAGATTTCTAAACTAGTATTTTACTATATTTCTCCACTTTTTTCTCCTTCCTGCCTTTTCTCTTTCTTTTTCATTCATTTACTCTTTCTTTCCTACCTTCTTTCTCCCTGTCTTCCCATCTTTCTGTTTTCTGTCTCTCTCTTCTGTGTGGGCGAGTGTCTCATGCTGGCTATGTAGAGGTCAGAGGACACTGCATGAGCTGGTTCATTTCCAACTCCACTATCTGGGTCCCAGGTAACACTCACGTCATCAAGCTTGACAGCAAGGGGTTTGCCTATTGCTGAGCCATCTTGCTAACCCTATAGTAAAAAAAATACTATGTGAGCAGATATGAATTTTCAAGAGTGTCAACACACACACACACACACACACACACAGAGTTCTCATCTTAAAGAGAATAAGAGGGGCTTATTCTGAAGCCATTTTGAGTGATTAAGGCCTGGGATCACAGATTTAGGTTATCCCAAATTCCATGTTCCAATGTGGAGTCAGTTTCATGAAATTTCATAGTTTTCTGGAACAAAGAAAGTCACAGATCAAGGCAAGCTTAAAGTAAATTGGTGAGTACACCAGAGAGGTAGTTACAGAAAAATGGGGGAAGCTTTTCTATAGGCCTATCATTCTATCTAATGGCATTCCTATCTTTTAGGTTGGTGGAACCCAGGGCTTCTGCTAAGTCAATAGATGCCTATCAATTAATTTTTGATCAGTTAGTCACAGAATGCCAATTCTCTCTCTCTCTCTCTCTCTCTCTCTCTCTCACACACACATGCACACACACACACATGCACACACACACATGCACACACACACACATACACACACACACACACACACACACACACACACACACACACACACACACGGAATGGCTGCTCCAGGATTTGAAACTAGTACAAGTTGAAGAAATCTTCTAGACCTGTGACATTCCAACCTCTCCATCTTCCTGAAGTCCTAGTCAGTCAGTCTCTTCAATGACAGGGCTATTAGTTCAAGTGAGCTTGACATGGTTTATTAATGACCAAGATAATGGACTTACAGTGTATAGATGTGACAGATCCTATAATTTATAGAGATGGGGCCTTACTTAGCCAAAGGAAAACCAGGTAACATCCTAAAGCAAGATATAGATTGGCAATGGGTGCTTTGAGCATTCCTGAGTCATTAAGATGGGAATCATCTAACAAGCCTGATCAACAAGCATCCTTTAAGATTTCTAATGTGTCAAGCACTGAAAGAGGGCACACTTGGAAAATTTATGAAAAATTAGATAGACCTCATAAAATTAGAACTCAGGAATGTGGGGAAAAGCAGAAGAGACAAAGTGGTGAGGGAACACTAAAATTTGTAGCTGGGAAAGCAAGGAGAGCTAATGGGGGACTTCGTGTCTTTTGTGAGAAATAGCCAAGTTCCAGGAGTCATCAGCTACATCATGTGATCTTGTAATTTCTTGGATCAGAAACACATGAGATATTTCTGAGTGGTTAGAAGAAGCAATCTGTCCTAGATTCAGAATGCTGGATGTACATCCCATATCTGTCTTTACAACTTGGGGACTTCGAATAGATTCCTTTAATGCCTTCAGCCTTTTTTACAAATGCACAATGAGTTTAGTAATGCCACTTCAAGAAACGGTTTCTAGAAATCAATGACCTAACTCATGTGAAGTGCGGCACACAGCATTCTGGAAAAATAATTGAGTATATTTATATACAGTGTATGATGAAGGAACTATCATGAGGGCTAGCACTGGAGAAGTAAAGGAACCCTTGTCCCTGGAGTCTCATCTTTGCACAAGCTACACCCCGTAGTTCTCCTGGGGATGCAGATGGGGAAAGCACACAACAGAAGCAGCTGGTATCCATTCTCTCTGGACTCCTTCGTCTCACAGCAGACATTAGTGTCTACACACCACAACTACCTTCTAGTGAAACCTATTCAATTATCTTAATTTTTGCTTAGTAAGAATTCACTGGACATGCCAAGTCTGAATAAATAGTTTCTGACAGATGAAACAGTTTATAATTCCCCAAGAGCTTTGTAGCATTCCTTGAAAAAAGACCTTTATACTTAAAGTGTGGTTGTGTGTGTGTGTGTGTGTGTGTGTGTGTGTGTGTGTTCAGGAGTGGTTGATGTATGGGAAGAGGCCTCAGTCTAAACAACATAGCAACTTAGGATTTCTTTTTTTTTTTAAAATATAAAACATAATCTTCATTCAGCGGTTGATGGAATCAGGGGCAGACTCCCATGGCTAAGCACTGAGCTGAACTCAAGAAATCCAGTGACAGAGAGGGAGGCCTGATGACCGAAGGGATAAAGACTGGGCTGGTTTAACCCCCAGAAACAGCTGACCTGATAAGGGTTAGCTCTTGAATCCCAGACTGATGCCTGGGAATCCAGCATGGGACTGATCAAGACCCCCTGAATGCGGGTGTCAGTGAGGAGGCCTAGGTAATCTATTGAGCCTTGGGCAGTAGATCAGTATTTATTCCGGGTATACAAATGGACTTTGGGCTCCCATCCAACAATGATGCACTCTCACCCTGAACTCTTTGGGGAGGGTCTAGGCCCTGCCCTGGATGAAATGACAGACTATGGACACTCCCATGGAGGGCCTCACCCTCCCTGAGGAAATGAGGGAATATTGGAGGGTTTGGTGGGAGGGCACTGGAGGAGGGGAGGGAAAGGGAGAGGGACCTGGAATTGACATGTGAAGCAACCTTGTTTCTAATTTAAATTTAAAAATATAAAATATAAAAAAATAAAAATAAAAAAATAAGGCATAATCTTCCTACATGCTTGAGACTCTCTTTTATTCCAAATGTTAAAACTACTGTTTGCTTTTAGTATACACAAAAATACAAGAACAAGTATGAGCCCTACTGATGCATGTGGTAGTGTCTTGCTTATATAAATAAAGCCTGTTTGGGGGTCAGAGAATGGAGTTTGCCACTAGCTAACCATAGAGGTCTGAGGTCTCTACAGACAGACAGGAAGTGAGGTAGGTGGGCAGATACAGGATATAAGCAGGGAGGAACATAAAATTGCTGTCTTGTCTGCTGAGACGCTAAGGAGGTAAGGTGTGCTGTGGCTTGCTCCTTCTCTCTGATCTCTCAGCATTTCCCTCTATATCTGACTCTGGCTTTTTATTATCTAGTCCAGTTAAGAACTCCATTTACATTTTGGTGCCCAGTGTGGGGATTGAACCCACAACTCTGTGATTAAGAGTCTCACGTTCTACTGACTGAGCTAGCTCAGACAGGCTTTATTTGTATAAGCAAGATACCACCACAGATATGCTCTCCATGTCTGTATTTCAGGGTCCTTGCATGAATGTTGAAAAATGGCTTTTCCTTGCCCTTCCCCTTACAATTTATAGCATGTCTGAACTCCTGCTTTTGGACCTTCTCTGGCCTATGAGAATAATAAAGTAATGGTGTATTAAGCACTGATTAAGTAGCATTTGAAAGTGTGGTTTGGGTTTTATATGATCTAGCTAAGAATAAATGAAACTAAAGAGAAATAATGTAACTTGCTCCAAATCACAATGTGGTGTGATAGGAGAGACTCACACACCTCTATACATTTACTCATCTAGTTCTGTTTTCTTAGTTTCCATCAGATACAATAGCAATGGGTAAAAGAGGTACTTGCCCTCTTCCCTCCTCTTTCTCATCTGGTCTTTTGGCTCTAGGTCTTCATAACATTGTCCTGACAGTAGTATATGTGAGTTGTGTTAAATACTGAAGGACTTTTTGGGTTTCGTTTTTATGTACATGACCAGTCAACATAATAAAGCCCCTTTATTTTCCTAGACATGACATTGAGACAACGCTCCATGTGTCTCATGTTTCTATTCATCTTACAAATAGCAGACCTAGTGCCCTCTTTTTCTAGATTATGTATTTAGGAATGTCTGTGTGGTGAGTAGCCTTTGGAAGATACGCTATCTCTCTCCTGAGCAAAGATCAGGGAAACATTGCTGTTGAGGTTCCTTGATCTCAGAATCTTTGTTCTGTACCAACCACCATAGCTTTGGGGGAATCATGGTTAACCTTGCATTGACCTGGAGGACTGGGGTTCTGCCACCATCACATTTCTTATTAATGTGTGCAAAAAAACTCTTTACCTCTGGTTAGGAACCGATGTCTTTTTCCAGTAGCTGTAGCACTGTGACATTCAACAGACAAGCCTATAAGCTAAAATTTTAGATTTCCCCCACTTTTGGATGTATAATTCCAGCTGAAAATGATCCCAATATATTTCCTGATGTGCAGAAGCCATGGCAAACAATCTTCACACATCCACCAAGATTATGCTTTACCAGAGCAAATAGGGTGGCATACTGTTTCTCAGATTTTCAGAAGCCATCTTGATACCAGTGCATAAAAAACTGCACTTGGGGGCTGGAGATATGGTTCAGAGGTTAAGAGCATCCATTGCTCTTCCAGGAGTCCTGAGTTTAATTCCCAGCAACCACTTGGTGGCTCACAACCATCGACAGCTCAATCTGGTGCCCTCTTCTGGCATGTAGGCCGAACACTGTATATGTAATAAATAAATTAAAAAAAAAAGAACTGCACTTAATTATGCTCTCTTAAACCTTCTTAAAAACTGCCAAAAAGGCATTCAACCCTTAAACCACTTTCTTTTTTTTCCATTTCTACTTTCTCCCTCTCCCCATTTTTAAATTTAAATTAGAAACAAGCTTCTTTTACATTTCAATCCCAATTCCCTCTCCCTCCTCTCTTCCCCTGTCCCCCACCAACCCCCTATCCTAACCCCTTTCTGCTCCCCAGGGAGAGTGAGGCCTTCCATGGGGGATGTTCAAAATCTGTCATACCATTTAGAGCAGGGCCTAGACCTTCCCCCATGTGTCTAGGCTGGGAGAGTATCCCTCTATGTGGAGTGGGCTCCCAAAGTCCATTCATATACTAGGGATAAATACTGATCCACTACCAGAGGCCCCATAGGTTAACCAGATCTCCAAACTGACATCCCCATTCAGGGAGTCTGGAACAGTCATATGCTGGTTTCCCAGCTATCAGTCTGGGGTCCATGAGCAACCCTTTGTTCAGGTCAGCTGTTTCTGTGGGTTTCTCCAACCTGGTCTTAACCCCTTTTCTCATCACTCCTCCCTCTTCAACTGGATTCCAAGATTTAGCTCAGTGGTTAGCTGTGGGTGTCTGCTTCTGCTTCCATCAGCTACTGGATAAAGGCTCTAGGATGGCATATAAGGTAGTCATCAGTCTCATTATTGGGGAAGGGCATTTAAGGTAGCCTCTCGACTATTGCTTAGATTATTAGTTGGGGTCCTCTTAAACCACTTTTTAATTATCATACACCAAGGATTAAACCCAGTAAATGACTAGGGCTATTTGTGTTTAGCAAAAACATGAAATGTATGTGTGTTCCCACAGTAAAGACTGACTGCTCAACCTGACCCATTTTTTCAGATTGGCTCATGCGCTAGCATTAAAAATATTTTTCGCAGATATGAATATGACAGGCATGTTTCCTGATTTTAGGTAAGTCAACCACTAATGGAAAATATAGTATTAAAAAACCATTACGTAAAACACAAATTACGAATACTAGAAAAGTGTGAAGAAAACAAACACCCAGGAATACTGTAGAAACATTATATTAGAAGGTAGGTAATTTTGGTTTTTTGTCTCAAATACCAAAAATTTCATATGCTAACACGACTACATCAATTTTCTTCCACGTATTTGTCTGTGTACCTATGTGTGTGACTATCCATTACCCAAATAGGAAATAAAAACGAAATCTGAGAGTGGTGACCCATTCCTATAATCCTAACACTGGGTAGCTAGAATCCAGAAGATCTGGAGATTAAAGCCATCCTTGACTACATATGGAGTTTGAGGCCAGCTTAGGGATGCATAAGACCTTGACTCAAAAAAAAAAGTTGTAATAGAAAGAAAAAAGCACTAAAATATATGTTCTTCATAAATTTACCCAACTAAAATAACACTTCCCTTGAGTAAAGTGGGTTTGGGAAGGATTCATGAAGCTTTCTCTAAAGAAAGGAAACATTGTTCCACTGACAGTCTTGGAGGAGAACTTACAGTTGGTTGGATATTATATGGAATTAGAAGCTGGAGAGTCTGAGAAAATGAAGAGGCACTTTGTGTCCCAAAGCAGTAAAGCAGATTTAAACATGGAGGATTCCTTCACTTTTTCCAGCAATGTTTGGACCATATTCAGATGGCTGAAGCCTTTAACATATGACAAGCATTTAGCATATTAATTAAAATATAAGCCTGTATAAACATGAAACATTTTGAAAAACTAAAAGAGAGTTGATTATAACTTAGTAAATTTTTAAAAATCAGAAAAGCAGTAACCTATCAAATTCTGACATAATTGAATTTCATATGAATGCATATATACTACTTGGGCAGAAAACTCATTGAACAGGGTCATCTGGTTTTCTGGAACTACTGGGAATATTCTGATAATCATATCTGTCTGTCTTTCCTTTTCTGAATGTTCCTGGAGCAGTGTATGTTTGTCCCTTTGGTTTTTTTACTGTATTTAATTTATTTATGTTTGGACTATTTTAAATTATGCCCATAAGTTGCCAAAATCTTTATTTTGGAAAGGCTTTGCCACAAAATCTGAGTATAAGGGGCTATTTTTAAGTGTGGATGAAGAAAAGATGAGATAGAGGGATTTGATGAAATCTTTTTAGAAGCTATTATTATGCGCATGTCGATTAAAGGAACCTAATCCTGTTGAAAGTTTTCTTTGAAGGTGGTGCCAGAAAGGAATTTATTTTTCTTTGTAGTAATGCTAGGACTTAAAATAACTTACCTAGTAATTAGTTACTTCATGGGAAAGAAAAGTCTCACTAGTGTTTGTGTTACTAGAGACGAAGGCAAAGATGCCAAGATGTGGTAGACCAGTTCTCTTCATCAGTCAGCAGTGGTAGATATTTATCTGCTTCTCCTTGATCACTCCGTGTGCATCTGGATGAGGCCAAGGCTTTATGCCAAGTGTACAGACCTGATTCTTGTTAGCCAGAAAAACCACATTGCTTGCAGCTATTGCTTCTGGCTTGCTGACCCTCACTCCATAGCTCACTTTGAACAGTGATAGATCAATACAAATTTCTTGCTGCTAAACGTGACTACAATGCACCTAGGTGTAAGATTTCTGCTTTCCTTTCAGAGCACAATGAGATGAATATGTTTTCTCTAACTCTCTGACTCTAATTTTCTTTAACATTTTAATTTCATGAGGCCTTCAATACTGACATCAAGATCAAATGAAAGGTTAAGAGCTGCAAGATTTTTTTATTCACTTCTCTATCCTTGTAAAGGAGAGCACCATGGACACAAGGGTTTTTGAATCACTTCTTTATCTTTGTAAAGGAAGATACCATGATTAAAAGGACTTTTCATATAAGAAGTAAGCTTTTGTTGTATTACCAGCATTTGGAAATATCTACATGGTATTCAATTTCTGTCTTCCCATCCAACACTGGCTGCTTTTGCCATCTAACAGCAAGACCTTGATGTTTCCTACAGGATTCTTGATGACTGCTTCTATTTTCCCTGAATTGCCTATTGTAAAATAATGTAGGCAACTGTCTCATATTGTATTAATGAAGGAAGGAACTTCTCCCGCTGGGTCCAAGTCAGTCTCCTGTCACCTAATATTATGTTAAGAAGGCCTTCTTGTCTATTTCTAAAAGGTTGGATCTAAGGCATACTGCCTTGAGAATATTTCCACTTGATGACAGGTGAAACTAAACCAAATATCTTTGTCTTGACAGTGTTAACCTACATATACTTAAATTTTTCCATTGACAAGATAAAGTGTTGTGTACCAACTCTACAAGTTCTGTGGTTGTGTGCATTTTAATGCAGTGGTATGCAACAATTCCAGAAGGTATACTGCTATAAAATGACTTTTGATATGAGTAATGCTTTTTCAACTGTGTTAGACTCAGTTGTGTACTTTGAAAAACACAGGTAATTACTCTGCCATGGAGTAATTTTTTCTTTTGTGGTTGTGGATAAATGCATAAAAATATATTTGATAGTGTAAGTGTAAAATCCAACATGAAGTTCCACTGAGTGATGTCTTCGTTTGTCTGTACTGGATAATAAAGTTTGAAATATGTATATATGTATGTATATATACGTGTGTGGGGTGTGTGTGTGTGAATTACTCATCCCAGAGTTTCCCCAGATTCAGTCAGTATGGAAAACTGATACTATTTAAAAGTCTCTCATTTCTTGTTTTTAGTTTTTTAGAGGCAGAATTGCTCCTTTTAAAAAGATTTGTTTTTGTTTTATGTGTATGAGTGTTTTGTCTCCCTATGTGCCTATGCACCACACATGTAGTAACAACAGAGGCTGGAAGAGGGCAAAGGATCCTCTAGACCTAGAGTTACAGATGGTTGTGAGCTGCATGTGGTTGCTATGAATTGAACCGGGGCCCTCTGGAAGAACTGCTGGGGCTCTTAACTAACAGTGGAGCCATCTTTCCGGCCTAGATATGCCATACTTTATAAATAGTTTTCATTTATTTATTTTTGAGACAGAGTTTTTCTGTAGATTTGAAACCTGTTCTAGATCTTGCTCTGTAGACTAGGCTGGCCTTGAACTCACTAAGATCTGCCTGTCTCTTCCTTCTGAGTGCTGAGATTAAAGGCCTGAGCTGCCACCACCCATCCAGTTTTTCTGTTTATTTTTTGGTTCGTTCGTTTGTTTTGTTTTTGGTAAATGGTTTTTGAATCCATAAGATATTCAGTTACTTCCCCTCAGAATGCTTTTTCTGAAAACACAAGAAAATAAGATAATGGCCTCTGGTTGTGCTAACACAAATATCCTGGTGCTTAGTTTTTTTTTTCATCAAAGTCATAAAGTGCTAGGTTATACTAGGAAAAGCCAGCAAAAGCAATCTATGTAATGTGTCAAATGTTGGGAACTGTCAATCCCTACCTTTGCCTGTGGTTGCCCAAGAATTTATACCAGTTAGGACAAATTAGGTTGTAACTGCAGAAATATTCTCCAAATCTTAACAGTTTAACACAGCAACACTTACATACTAGATGTGCAGGGCTGGACTGTAGTTGTGTTCCATGTTTTCTCAGGGTCTCAGACTGAGAGAGCAGCCTTTGTCTATACCATTGTTGGCTACTGCAGCAGAGGGGCAGAAAAGGCATTACAGTCAGGCTCTTTGTGTGTCTGGCTGTTGCAATTGCACAACTGTGCCTGAATTCATGGGTTATGTGTCTAATGCTGTCATGGGGAAAGATGCCAAATATCTGAGAGAGTGCGGCCCATGATTCTCTAGAAATAAATAGTGAAGATGTTAGACTTCAGAAGACACACAGTACCTACCATGCTGTAGACCCCGTCTGACACTGGGAATGTGGCAGTACATGGAAAAACTCAAACTCTATAAACTCTTGGGGCTCTCATTGAACCAATTAAAGTGTGTTGGGGGAGGGATAAATACTTTTCCTTGAAGAAAAACAAAACAGATCGGAGTTGGGACTTTAATTCAGACAGGATGGGCAGAGAAGTGTCTTGGGAGGAGTACAGATTTTTAAAAAGAGACAGGAAGTCCTTCCTAGTTGGGGTGTGTGTATGGGGGTGTGTGCTTTGAGACAGAAGAGCAACTGGTCTGAAGTAAAGACAGGACATGCAGTATATCCCAAAAGTCTAGAAGGAAATGAAGCAGAAGGTATGACCAAGAAGCTTATGAGTTAGTACTCTCCAGACCACCAGAAAAGCATTGAATTTTCTTGTAAATATACAAGAAACAATAAGAAGAATTTTAACAAGAAAGGGCATGATCATAATTTCATTTTCAGGAAATCTTTCCATCCTGGGGCTTGAATACAGACCTTTTTAGAACAGAAGACTGGAGAATGACCAGCCAGGAGGACACTGTTATAGGTCATTGAAGAGAAAGGTACCAGGGACTTGTACCGAGAGGAAGGAGTAAATTTGGCAAGCAGTAGTCTTTTAGACAGAGAACTGGCTGAATTTCCTGGTGGGTTGTGAGATTTATAAGACTAGACATGATCTGCTAGCATACTGGCAGAAAAATTGGGTTGATGAAAAGAAAGTTTGCTTACTAAGTTGAGAATACAGGATAGCTGAGGGAGTGTCTCAGGTTACCTTCTGGACGAATTAAGGTAAGATGCTTGCTTTATGCCTGAGGTTGGTCATATGTATCTGGAGATTAGGAGAGATCACGGATGAAGTAGTTACCAGGAAGTCGGAGGTTCAACCAATCGCCTCTGGTCTCGTGCCTGCCCCTCCCCTGCCCACTGTCATCACCAAGGAAACCAGAAGCGATAACCCGCCACCAAAGCTGGATTCATGGCTGACGCTAAAAAAGCGGTTTTGGGGCCGTTGGTAGCGGCCGTGGACCAAGGTACCAGCTCAACACGTTTTTTGGTTTTCAATCCCAAAACAGCTGAGGTACTTACTTATCATCAAATAGAAATAAAACAGGAGTTCCCGAAAGAAGGATGGGTAGAGCAAGACCCAAAGGAAATCCTGCAATCTGTGTACGACTGTATAGAGAAAACATGTGAGAAACTTGGACAGCAGAGCATTGCTGCTTCCAACATAAAAGCTATTGGTGTCACCAATCAGCGAGAAACTACTGTAGTCTGGGACAAGTTAACCGGAGAACCTCTCTACAACGCGGTGGTGTGGCTTGACCTAAGGACCCAGTCCACTGTCGAGAGTCTTAGCAAAAGCATTTCAGTAAGCAATAACTTTGTCAAGACCAAGACAGGCCTCCCAATCAGCACTTACTTCAGTGCAGTGAAACTTCACTGGCTCATTAGCAATGTGAGGAAAGTGCAAAAGGCTATCGAAGACAGCAGAGCTCTCTTTGGGACGATTGACTCGTGGCTTATCTGGAATATGACTGGAGGCATCAACGGAGGTGTCCACTGTACCGATGTTACTAACGCAAGCAGGACCATGCTTTTCAATATCCATTCTTTGCAATGGGATGAAGAGCTCTGCAGCTTTTTCGGAATTCCAATGAGCATCCTTCCCAGAATCCGGAGTTCTTCTGAGATCTATGGCCTAATGAAAACAGGTGCCTTGGAAGGTGTGCCAATATCTGGGTGTCTGGGGGACCAGTCTGCTGCTTTGGTGGGACAAATGTGCCTCCAGGATGGACAGGCCAAAAACACATATGGAACAGGCTGTTTCTTACTATGTAACACAGGCCAAAAGTGTGTAACTTCTGAACACGGCCTTCTGACCACAGTGGCTTACAAGCTTGGCAGAGAAGAACCCGTCTATTACGCACTGGAAGGTTCTGTAGCTATAGCTGGTGCTGTTGTTAGCTGGCTAAAAGACAATCTTCAAATTATTAAGGCATCAAAGGAAATTGAAAAACTTGCTGAAAAAGTAGGCACTTCTTATGGCTGCTACTTTGTTCCAGCTTTTTCCGGGTTGTACGCACCGTATTGGGACCCCAGCGCAAGAGGGATCATCTGTGGACTCACTCAGTTCACCAATAAATGCCATATTGCATTTGCTGCATTAGAAGCTGTTTGTTTCCAAGCACGAGAAATTTTAGATGCCATGAATCGTGACTGTGGAATCCCACTGAAACATTTGCAGGTGGATGGAGGAATGACCGAAAACAAAATTCTTATGCAACTGCAAGCAGACATTCTGTGCATTCCGGTGATGAAACCTGCCATGCCAGAGACGACTGCCCTGGGAGCCGCCATGGCAGCAGGGGCAGCAGAAGGAGTTAGGGTGTGGAGTCTGGATCCCAAGGACTTATCAGTTGTCCAAATGGAGAAGTTTGAACCTCAAATCAACGCTGAGGAGAGTGAAGTTCGTTATTCCAAATGGAAGCAAGCTGTGAGGAAGTCCATGGGTTGGGTTATGACTGAAACTAGTGACCCCAGTATCTTCGGTAGTCTGACTCTGGGCTTTTATATAGTGAGTAGCATGATGATATTAATTGGAGCAAGGTACATCTAAGGTGTCCCACAAGTCATGCCTCCTTGTGGATTCCCCAGTTGAGAGTTTTTTACATAATGAGAGAATACAGCAGTTGTCTCAATGTGATGCCACCATTCAGACTCTGAATTTGTTCATGTGCCCCTTGTTGCATGTATCTCAAAGAAGACCCATGGTGTGAAATAAAGAATAGCAGCAGAAAAAGAAATGCTACAGAAATATTAGCTTCTTTTCCCTTTTTTATTTGCTTTAATTTTTTTAAAATTTAGAAACAATCATTTTACATATGAATCCCCCATTCCCTCTCCTTCCCATCCTCTCATGACCCCTACCAACCCACCCAAACCCACCCCTCACCTACTCCCCCAGGATAGTGAGGCCTTCCATGGGGGATCATCAAAGTCTGTCATATCATTTGGGGGAGGGTCTAGGCCCTCCTCCATGTATCTGGGCTGCAAGAGTATACCTCCATGGGGAATGGGCTCCCAAAGTACATTTGTGCACTAGGGATAAACACTACTTCCACTGTTAGAGGTCTCATAGACTGCCCAGGCCTCCTAACTGGCACCCATATTCAGAGGGTTTGGTTTGGTCCAATGCTGTTCCCCAGCATGGTCTTAACTCCTTTGCTCATCCCTCCTCCCTCTCTACAACTGCTTTCTGAGGGTATGGCTCAGTGCTTAGCTGTGGGTTCCTGCTTCTGCTTCCATCAGTTACTGGATGAAGGTTCTAGAATGGCATTTAAGGTAGTCATCAATCTCATTATAGGGGAAGGGTACCAAAGGTTACCACTACAGCCTGCCTAGATTGTTCATTGGGGTCATCTTTGTGGATCTCTGAACATTTCCCTAGTGCCAGATTTCTCTTTAAACCTATAATGGCTCCCTCTATTAAGGTATCTCTTTTCTTGCTCTCCTCTATTCCTCCCCTGACTCAGTCTTCCTGATCCCTCTTGCTCTTCTCCCCTTCTCTTTTTCCTACCTGCCCCTCCCCCATGCTCCCAATATGCTCAGGAGTTCTTGTCCCTTTCCCCTTCTTCGGAGAACCATGTATTTCTCTCTTAGGGTCTTCCTTGTTTCCTAGTTTCTCTAGTGGTATGGATTGTAGGCTGGTAGCCCTTTGCTCAGTGTCTAATATTCATATATGAATGGGCACATACCATGCTTGTCTTTCTGTGACTGGGTTACCTCAGTCATGGTAGTTTCTTCCAGTTCCATTCACTTGCCTATGAATTTCAAGATTTTATTTGTTTTTTTCCCCACTGAGAAATACTTCGTTGTGTAAATGTACCACATTTTCTCCATCCGTTCTTCATTTGAGGGGCATCTAGGTCGCTTCCACTTCCTGTCTATTACAAACAATGCTGCTATGAACATAGTTGATCATATAACCTTGCTGTATGAATGTTCATCCTTTGGTTATATGCCCAAAAGTGGGATTGCTGAATCTTGAGGGAGACTGATTCCCATTTTTCTGAGAACCCGCCATACTGATTTCCAAAGTGGCCAAACATGTTTGCACTCCTACCAGCAATGGAGGAGTGTTCCCCTTAATCTACATCCTCTCCAGCATAAACTGTCATTGATGTTTTCTATTTTAGCCATTCTGGTCAGTGTAAGGTGATATCTTAGAGTTGTTTTGAGTTGCATTTCCCTGATGGCTAATGATGTTGAGCACTTTAAGTGTCTTTCAGCCATTTTGGATTCCTCTATTGAGAATTCTCTGTTTAGTTCTGTACCCCACTTTTTAAATTGGATTATTTGGTGTTTTGGTGACTAGCTTCTTGAGTTCTTTGTATATTTTGGAGATGAGACCTCTGTCAGATGTGGGATTTGTGAAGACCTTTTCCCATTCTGTGTCTGCCTTCCCATTCTGTTTTGTCCTGTTGACTGTGTCCTTTGCCTTACAGAAGCTTCTCAGTTTCAGGAGGTCCCATTTATTAATTGTCGATCCCAGGGTCTGTGCTAAAGGAGTTATGTTCATGAAGTGATCTCCTGTACCAATTTGTTCAAGGGTACCTCCCTCCCACTTTCTCATCTAAGAGGTTCAGTGTGGCTGGATGAATCTTGAGGTCTTTGATCCATTTGGAATTAAGTTTTGTGCATGGTGATAGATAAGGGTCTATCTGCAGTATTCTACATGTCAGCATCCAGTTATGCTAGCACCATTTGATACTCTTCAAACTCTTCCACACAAAAGCAGAAGTGTCATTGCCAAACTCTTTTTATGAGTCTACAATTACATTGGTACCCAAGCTACACAAAGACACAATTAAGAAAGAGAACTACAGACCAATTTCCCTCATGAACATTGATGCAAAAATACTCAATAAACACTGACAAATAGACTCCAAGAACACATCAGAAAAATCATACACCATGATCAGGTAGGCTTCATTCCTGGGATGCAGGGATCGTTCAATATATGAAAATCCATCAATGTAATCCACCATATAAACAATATGAAAAAGAAAACCCACATGATTATCTCACTAGATGCAGGAAAAGCCTTTGACAAAATCCAACACCCTTCATGATAAAGGTCTTGGAGAGATCAGGGATAACAGGAACATACCTGAACATAATAACAGCAATATACAGCAAACCAACAGACAACATCAAACTAAATGGAGAGAAACTCAATGTGATTCCTCTAAAATCAGGAACAAGACAAGGCTGTCCACTCTCTCCATATCTCTTCAATATTGTACTTGGAGTTCTAGCTAGAGCAATGAGACAACAAAAGGAGATCAAGGGGATACAAATTGGAAAAGAAGAAGTCAAACTTTCACTATTTGCAGATGACATGATAGTTTACAGAAATGACCTGAAAAATTCTACCAGGGAACTCCTACAGCTAATAAACAGCTTCAGAAAAGTGGCAGGATACAAGATTAACTCAAAAAAATCAGTAGCCTATTTATAATCAGATGATAAATGGGCTGAGAAAGAATCAGAAAAACAGCACCCTTTACAATAGTCACAAACAACATAAAATATCTTGGGGTAATGATACCCAAACAAGGAAAAGATCTGTAGAGTCTTTAAAGAAAGAAATTAAAGAAGATACCAGAAAATGGAAAGATTTCCCATGCTCTTGGATAGCTAGGATCAACATAGTGCTGGAATTAAAGGCATGCGCCACCACCAACCTGCTAGGATTAACATAGTAAAAATGCCAATCTTACCAAAAGCAATCTACAGATTCAATGAAATCCCTATCAACATACCAGCACAATTCTTCACAGACCTTGAACGAACAATACTCAAATTTATGTGGAAAAACAAAAAAATCCAGTATAGCCAAAACAAGGAACTTCCAGAAGCATTATAATCCCTGACTTCAAGCTCTAATATTATAGAGCTATAGTCCTGAAAACAGCTTGCTATTGACACAAAACTAGACAGGTAGACCAATGGAATCAAATTGAAGATCCAGATATTAACCCACACACCCACAAACACCTGATTTTTGACAAAGAATTCATTTATACAATGAAAAATAGAAAACACCTTCAAGAAATAGTTCTTTTTTCTTAACATTAACTATTTTCACCAGGGTTAGCCTCTGAGTAGAAGTCCTCTAGGGTACTAACATCCTGTCCATTTTTTATTCATATCTTGTCCATTGTGATCTTTGACAGCACTGAGATCTGAACGGACCAGGGTTTGTGTCTCTGCAAACACATGCCTTATGGGTTTTACTCACCTACTAAAAGTGACTGACATTTTGTTTATAAATAGCCTCCAAAATCTTTTATACCAATCAGAAAGTATTCCCAAGAGGCCACATCTGATTTTATATTCTACTGAGTTTTATGATCTAGTTAATTTTTAATTTTTTTATATTTATTTTTATTTATTCTTTTCTCATATGTTATGCCCCAACCACAGTTTCCCCTCCCTCCTTTCCATACAGTCCCTCTGCTAACCCTCAACCCCCATCTACTCCTCTTCCTTTCCCTTCAGAAAAGGGCAAGGCCTTCCATCAATATCAACCAAACTAAGCACGACCCCTCATAACAAGACTGGACAGGGCAACCCGGTAGGAGGAAAAGAGTCCCCAAAACAGGAAAAGGAGTCAGAGTCAGGTCCTGCTTCTTCTGTTAAGAATCTTACAAGAAGACCAAGCTACACAACTCTTACCTATGTGCAGAGTGCCTAGGTCAGTCCCATGCAGGCTCTCTGGTTGTCAGTTCAGTCTCTGTGAGCCCCTGTGAGCCCAGGTTAGTTGATTCTGTGGGTTTTCTTGTGATATCTGGCTTTTATAATCCTTCCTTCCTTCTCTTCAGCAGGATTTCCTGAGCTCAGCCTAATGTTTAACTGTGGATCTCTGCATCTGTGTCCACCAGCTGCTGAATGAAGCCTCTCTGATGATTATTGCGCTACGCACAAATCTTTGAGTACTGCAGAATATCATTAGGCATCATTACATTGACATTTTTTTCTTCCAGCCATGTTTGGTTCTATCCTCATTTTCTGGGCCATCCAGCCTCTATGCTCCAGGCAGTGTCAGGGGTGGGCTTACTCTTGTGGCATGGGTCACAGACTGTACCAGTCGTTTGTTGGCCACTCCCAGGATCTCTGTGCCACCCCTAAGCCCAGCATGTCCCGTAGGCAGGACAGACTGTAGGTGGAAGTCTATGTGCCTGGGCTGGTGTTCAAATCCCCCCACTGGAAGTCTTATCTGGTCTCAAGAGATTTCCAATCAAGGCTACATATCCACAATTGCTAGGAGTCTTAGCGAGGGTGATCCTTGTAGATTCCTGGAAGTTTCCCTTGCACCAGATTTTTACATGACCCCAAAATGCTCCCCTTTTCCAGTTGACTATTTAAGTACTCTCCTGACACCATCCTCAGTCCACCCACGAAATCTCTTCTATTTCCCCTTCCTAGTGAGATCCAAGTATCCCCCTTGTTATGTAGCCTCTCTGGGTCTGTGAATTGTAGCATGGTTATCCTTTACAGCTAATATCCACATACAAGTGACTGCATACAATTTTTATGTTTATTGGTCTGTGTACTCCATTTTTATTTTTTATTTTAATTTTAAATAGCTTGTTTTACATGTCAATCCCAGTTCCCTCTCCCTCCCCTCCTCCCTCACCCCCCATCCCCCTAGCCTCCCACCCTATTGCCAATTCCTTCTACATAGGGGATATCTAGAGTCTGTCATTTCACTCAGGGTAGGGTCCAGGCACTCCCCCTAAGAGTCCAGGCTGAGAGAGCATCCCTCTTTGTGCAATGGGCACATGATGTCTGTTTGTACTCCAGGGATAAACACTGATCCACTGCTCAGGGCCCCATAAATTGCCCAGGCCTCCTCACTGACACTCATTTGGGGGGTCCGGATCAGTCCCATGCTGGCCTCCCCGCTGTCGGTCTGGGGTCCAAGAGCTCTCCCCTGTTCAGATCAGCTGTCTCTGCTGGTTTTGCCAGCACATTCTTTGACAATTTGCTCATCGCTCCTCTCTCTGTGTCACTGGGTTCCTTCGGTTCAGTTCAGTGCTTAACTGTGGGTGTTTGCCTCTGCTTCCATCGGTCACTGGATGAAGGCTCCCGGATGGTTATAGACATCAAGTTCATTATCAGGAATGGGCATTCGAGGTGGTCTCTCCACTATTGCTTAGCTTGCCAATTGGTGTCATCCCTTTAGATCACTAGAGGTCACATTGGTGCCTGATCTGTCTTCTAACCTATGATTCCCTCTTCCCCCTGTTCTGCCCCCCAACTGAACCTTCCTGTTCCCCCATGACCTACTCATGCTTCCTCTTCTCCCCCTCTCTTCTTCCCAGCTCCCACTCCCCCCACCCCTCGCCGTGTTCCCCATCTGTTCAGAGGATCTTGCCTCATTCCTCTTCTCTTGGGTACTATGCATATCTTTTAGGTTCTTTCCTGTTTCCCAGACTCTCTATCAGTGGAAGTGCAGACAGGCATTATCCTGATCAATGCCTAAAATCCATATATGAGTGAGTACATACCATGTTTGTCTTTTTGTGACTGGGCTACCTCACTCAGGATGGTTTCTTCCAGTGCTATTCACTTACCTTCGAATTTCAAGATTCCATTGTTTTTTTTTCTGCTGAGTAATACTCCATTGTGTAAATGTACCACATTTCATCTATCCACTCTTCAGATGAGGGGCATCTAGGTTGCTTCCAGGTTCTGGCTATTACAAATAATGCTGTTATGAACAAAGTGGAGCAGATGCCCTTGTTGTATGAATTTGCCTCATTTGGGTATATGCCTAAGAGTGGAATTGCTAGGTCTTGTGGCAGATTGATTCCCATTTTCCTGAGGAATCTCCATGCTGATTTCCAAAGTGGCTGTACGAGTTGGCACTCCCACCAACAGTGGAGGAGTGTTCCTCTCTCTCCACATCTTCTCCAGCATAAATTGTCTTTGGTGTTTCTGACAGGAGTAAGATGGTATCTCATGGTTGTTTTGATTTGCATTTCCCTGATGGCTAAGGATGTTGAGCACTTTCTTAAGTGTCTCTTGGCTATTTTAGCCTCCTCTATTGAGAATTCTCTATTTCGTTTTGTACCCCACCTTTTAATTGGATGCTTTGGTGTTTTGGAGACTTGCTTCTTGAGTTCTTTGTAAATTTTGGAAATCAGACCTCTGTCAGATGTGGTATTAGTGAATATTTTTTCCCATTCTGTGGACTGCCTCTTTGTCTTGTTGACTGTGTCCTTTGCCTTACAGAAGCTTTTTAGTTTCAGGAGGTCCCATTTGTTAATTGTTGATATCAGTGTTTGTGCCACTGGTGTTATCTTCAGGAAGTGGTCTCCTGTACCAGTGTACTCCATTTTTAAATTGAATAATTTAGTTTGTTGATGTCTAATTTCTCCAGTTTGTAGAAATTAGCCCCCTGATTAGCTGTTTGAAAGTCTGATAGAATTCTGAGCTAAAGTTGTCTGTCTCTGGGCTTTTTACTTTTTTTTTGGTTGGGAGACTTAATGATTACTTTTATTTCCATAGGGGTTATAGGACTACTTAAATTGTTCACCTGATCTTGATTTAACTTTGGTAAGTGGTATCTATCAAGAAATTTGTCGATTTATTTTAGATTTTTTTCCTATTTTGTGGAGTACTGGTTTTTAAAGTATTACTTAATGATTCTTTGGATTTCCTGGGAGTCTGTTGTTATGTCAACAGTTTTGATTCTTATTTTGCAAATTTGGTTAAGAGTTTGCCTATCTTGTTGATTTTTGTCAAAGAACCAAATCTTTGCTTCACTGATTCTTTGTTGTGTTGTTCTCTTTGCTTCTATTTTATTGATTTCAGCCCTCAGTTTGATTCTTTCCTGCCATCTACTCCTCTTGGGTGTTTGCTTCTTTAAGGTGTACTGACATGAGATTTTTCTAATTTTTTATGGAGGCACTTAGTGCTGTGAACTTTCTTCATGGTCTCCTAAGTTTGGGTATGTTGTAGATTCATTTTCATTGAATTCTAGGAAGTCTTTAACTTCTTTATTTTTGTCTTAACGTAGTGGTCATTCAGCAGAGAATTGTTCAGTTTTCATAAGTTTGCAGACTTTCTTCTGTTGTTGAAATATAGCTTTAATTTGTGGTGGTCTGATGGGATACAGGGGGTTATTTCAATTTTCTTGCATTTCTTGAGACCTGCTTTTTGACTGAGTGTATAGTCAATTTTTTGACAAAATTCTGTGAGGTGTTGAGAATGAGGTATATTCTCTTGTGTTCAGGGGAAATGTTCTGTAGATATCTGTTAGGTCCATTTGAGTCATAAGGTCTGTCAGCTACTTTATTGTTCTGTTTAGTTTTTTGTCTGGATGATCCATCCATAAGTGAGAGTGGAGTACTGAAGTCTACCACTATTAATGTGTGAAGTTTGATGTGTGATTAAAACTTTAGTAATGTTTCTTTTACAGATGTGGATAACTTTTTACAGATGTGAGTAACCTTGCGTTTGGGGCAAGATGTTCAGAATTGAGATGCCATCTTGGTGGACTTTTCCTTTGATGAATATGAAGTGTTCATCATCTCTTTAATTTTGGTTGTAGGTTTATTTGGTTAGATATTAGAATGACTGTGTCAGTTTTCTTGTTGGGTCCATTTGCATAAAAATAGTCTTTTTCTAACTGTTTACTCTGAGGTAACATCTATTTTTGATGTTGAGTGTGTTTCTTGAATGCATCAAAACAATGTATCCGATTTTCACATCTATTCTGTTAGCATGTGTCTTTTTATTTGGGGGAATTGGGTCCATTTCAATTGAGAGATATTAATGACCAATTATGTTAATTTATGTTATTTTGTTGTTGGTGGTGGTGGTGGCAGTGTGTGTGTGTATTCATATGCATGCTGGTGTGAGATTATTATTTCCTGTTATAATAGGTGTATGATAGGTGTAGTTAGCCTTCTTGGGATGAAGTTTTCCTCTAGTACCATCTCTAGGGCTGGATTTGTAGTTAGATATTTAAATTTGACTTTGTCATGGAATATCTTGTTTTCTCCATCCATGGTGATTGAAAGTTTTTCTGAGCATAGTAGACTGGACTGGCATCTGTGGTCTCTTAGACTCTGCAAGACAGATACCAGGTACCAGTGTGGCTTCCAGTAGAGCAATGGACTTCTGTTGGAGCTATGGGCCCAAATATAGAGATAAGGAGAAGGGGTGATGTTGGGAAGCTGGTAGCCTCTGAGGAAACGTTGGATATCTATGGCAGGGTCTTCCCTAGAGTTGTGAACCATCATGGTCTCTAGTAGAACAGTGGGCTTCTGCCAGGGTTGTGGGACTTACTTAATTTCTAATCCTAAATCTTGAGTCCTCTCTTCTTTTTCTTGGACCTGTGTTTTTCCTTTTTTTTTTTTACTAACATATTGGTTAATTCATTTATATTTAGTTTTTGCTTTATTAAAAACTAATGAAGTCTGGCTTTTTTTATTATCTTCAAGTTTTTCATTTTCAAGTGAACTGGTTACCTTTTCTTGATCTTGCTTTCTTTGTTTTTCCATGAGGATTTTTAAAAAATTTTAATTGACTGAATTTTAGCTGGAGGATATAAAATTATGTTTTCTGATTTATGGAATTTATGATGAGTTTATTTTTTAACTGAATAGTTTATTATTGTGAGTGAGTCATATGCTTGAGAATTTTTTTCTTTTGCAGATTCATGCCTACTTTCTCAAGTACTTTATTAGGTCCACAAATCCATGCCAGTTTTCTAACCACTTGCATTTTTGAGAGTGCTGTGTTAAAATCTCCTAAGCTGTAATCCTTTTGCATTGTTCTATCCCTTGAGTACATGTCCCAAGGTATCACCGGAATACCTTCCAGGATTTTTCATAACTAGCTCAGAGATATAGAATGTGAGAGCTGGAAGTACCCAAATATCCTTAATTCTGCATCTGTTGCACTACATTTTTACTTCCTTAGATACAGCCAGATCATCAGATTTGGCTAGACTTTCTGGAGGTAAGTACCTGCAATTAATAAACCGAGCAGTGTCTTTATATACAGTATAATCTTTAAGATGTGCTTAATCTGATGAAAGAAATTGTAAATTCCCTAGAGAAAGTTTTTGAGTATATTCTGAGCATTTGATTTCTTCCATAAGACACAACTTTGTAAACAATCAAATGAGCAAATGACCTTGACAACCGTATTTCTCTTTTAAGTAAAAAGTATTTGATTTGTAAAGCCATTGAAAAAGTCATAGCTTCAGATTTTTTTCAAAGAAAATTAAAATTGAAGTGTATTATAGTTCCCAGAATATTTTCACGTGCACTACTTTTTATAATTGCAATAATCAGTGACAAAAGCAAATGACTGTCATCACCATTCTGATAGATACCTCTGATTGCCAAGGATAAGAAATGACACATTCAAATGTGATTAAGCCAATGTTGAAACATATTACAGCAATCTTCAACTTATTCACATTTCATGTTTTATCCAACTCAGGGTTGTAGTTTATGGGTAAAGTCTCCCTGGGTCCAGTTCATGCATATAGTGAACTTTTAGAAATGACAGATTCTTCAAAAATCGTCATTGAATAAACATTCATTGATTTGTCACGAACATGCTTGATCCTTCCAGCTGTCCCATTCATAGCAAGTCCTCTTACAGTCAGTATTCCCTGGCTCCCCTGAGCTCTGAGGCCTGGTGAGGCTGGCCCAGCTGGAGCATAAGGTCAGAACACTGCTCCTTTCATTTTCTCTTCTCTGTTTCCTACAAACAGTCATTCACCTTCGCTGAAGATTGAGGTTTCTTATTCAACTCTCTCAGTTCCAGGAACCGCGCCCTTTCTTCCCTGGGATGGAGAGAATCCCTGTGCACTGTCATTGTGTTCCTCCACATCCTGTCCACACCTTTGTAAATATTCTCTTTCTTTAACCAGTGGTCAAACTAGCCAATTTGAATGTGCTATGCTGTCTGTTGCAAAGACCCTAACTGATAAAAAAATGATTCTTAAATTGTACAGCTTAAATTTTAAAAGATGGGATAAAAGTAAGTTTCCTAGCAAAGCCAAAAACTATTCACACACAGGAATCTGATTAATGCTGCTTTGGAAGGCATTGAGTATTTTGATATATTCTTCATTTGGGAATTATGAATTTTCTGAATCCAAATCATAATCAGATCCAAAAGAGTTCTAATGCTATATATAATATATGTATATATACTTAATACAGTTTAACATTAACAGACAAAAATTAAAAACAATCCTTTCTGTTTCCAAAACTGAGAGGAAAACCAAAGTATTAATCTTCCATGTTGCCATGAAAATCTCTTTAACACCACCCTAAAAAAGGTTTTAGAACAGGAGATTCTTCTAGTCGGCAGGCTTTGGCTAACTAGGTATTATGGAGGTTCACTGTCCAAAATTCAGTACAGGAGAGTGGCATGGTGACTGTGTTAGAGAAGGGATGTTAAACAGTTCATTTCCAAAAGTTTCTGTGCATGATTAAGGACCATCTTTGCACACCATACTCCCCAGTCCCCCACACACATATACACACAGTGGGCGTCAGAGAGAAAGAGAGTTCTGGGGAGACAAAAGGCAAACTTACAGAGAAAATGTGTGATTCTCATAATTCATTTTGGTGTTTTGGGACTAGATGAGAATGGAAGCTATGGGAGGGAAAACTATTCCATTCCCCTTCTTGCTCTTCGTTTCCTTGCCATGGGCTAATTTTTAATACAATGTCAAAAGGAATGTTATCACTGAAAAACTAAGAAAGGAATGAAGTTACTTGCTTGGTCAATACTGATAGATCTCCACTCTCGAAGTGGAGATCAACCACTTATATAAGAACTAGACTGGCCATATGTGTTCTTTCCTTTATGTTTAATGAAGAAAGAATTAAAAGACCTAAGTACGAATAGCTGAAATCCCCAAAGAGTATGAGGTAGACCAACAAGTGGTTCTTACATTTTAGTCGTTTTCAGGTTTTACAAATCAGCATATATTCATTTCAGAAAATGATAGATCACATCTGACACATCCACACATAGACATATGCTTTGTTCCTGTTGATCAGCCCTTTCCTTCACTTCTCTTTTACTAGTCAATTCTACTTCCTCTTCCCAAATAGTTTCCATTCTATTCCTGTACTTCCATGTAATGTGTGAACTTAGATGTCTCTGTGTACAACCTAGGCTCCACATGTGAGAGACAGTATGCAGTATAACCTGTCTTGTTATGCTCACTCAGTGATCTACAGTCCCATTCATTTTCCTGCAAAGGACATTGTAAGGAGAGATCTATGAATGGGCATGGTCAGCGCTACGGGTACATAGATCTTTCCCTACAGGACATAATTTTGCTATTCTTCATATCTCAGTTAATCTCTATTGTGCATCTCTACTACATTTCTTTACCTCTTCCCTCTGATGGTGTACACCTAGGTTGATTCTATTACTTGACTGTTGTGAATAACGTAGAGGTAAAAGTGACTAGCAGGCATCTCAGTGTTATGTTGACTAGGAATCCTTTTTCCAGAGTGGCACAGCTATATAATTTCACAATGCTGCTTTGGTTTTTGAGAACCTCAATGAATTCTCACTGTTGTCTTACAAGATGAAGAAATACAGTGGTCTGTAGAATTGCAAACCTTAAATTTTATGTCCTTGGACAATTATCATAGGAGCAGAGAAGTCCTGAATGAATGTATATGGCTGACATGGGCATGGGCATGGGCATGGAGAGGACCCCATTCTCAGATCCGTGAGAAAATAACAAAGGATCCTCTCACCCAGGAGGTGAAGTCCATAAGGATATCTAAGTCAAGTCTTCCTCTCGAGTCTAAAGGTTGTTAGTGAGTGAAGAAAATGCCCACCATAGCTAGCATCCTCTCTGGATGTTTATGGCCAGCTTCTATCAAAATTAGCTAAGCCTGTCTTCTTGATCTATTTGCAGACCATAAAACTCACTTCTTTGTTTATCTGTAATGTAATAACCCTACTCCTTGCTCATGTACATGTAGTAAACCACAACTCCCTACTTAAATCTGTATAATAAATGTGCTGAGGCTTCAGTGTGCTAAGACTTCTCTGTCAGCAAGCCCAGCACTCCAGATGCCAGCTTTTCTGTTCATCTGTCTGTTGGTCTTTTATTCATTCCCTAGTTATACTCTCTTTGTTCCAGTATCGTCAGTGTCAGAGGCAGTAAATTACTATGGATTGCTAGTCCCCTTGGTTAGATTTTGAAGGATAAAATCATTATATAACCAAATTAAGGGGTGTAACTATGCTACCTAGTCTAAAGTAAGGGAAATGAAAGCAAGCTTTTAGAAACAAAAACTTTTAAGTGTTTTGTGAGGAAATAAGGCCAGAGTCCCTTAATTTCTCAAACATAACAGAAATGACGGTATTTTAAACATAAATTTCCATTAAGTAGTGCAGGTGGACAAGACAACCAATTAGAAGCTTCCACATGGCCCCCACCCCCAATGCACAGTAAATAACAACCTTTCAACCAAAACAAGTAAAGGAACGCACTGGAAGAAATAGTGTAACTGCTGAACCCAGGAAAGCATTTCCTCTTTCTTCCCTCCTCTGAGTGAGGATCCATTACACCCTGCTCAACTGGGGTGTCGGTAGAAGGGTTCCTCTACAATGGTCATTTTATAAAGTTTGGAAGAAGTGACTGATTACTAGATGCACAGGCAACACAAGGGCAAAAGAAATGTGAAAAAGCCAGGAATTGTGAATCCAACAAAGGAGCTCAAAAACTCCAGTAACTAACCACAAAGCATGCAATTTACAAATTACCTGAAAGAACTCAAAATATGGTTTTAAAGAAATGCAGTGAGATACAAGAGAATAAAAATAGATAATGCTGTGAATTAGGAAAATAACCACCTACAATAGAAATGAAATAAAAGCATAGTTGTAAGAACCAAACAGGAATAATAGAGTTGATGAATCAATAAGTGAATGAAATAAAGAAGTTATAGAACTCTACCAAAAGTCTAGATAAAGTATAACACATAATTTGTGAATTTGAAGACACACCTTTTGATATGATTAAGTTAAATGAAAAGGGAATTGAAAAGTTGTGAAGACAGCTTTGAAATAATTTCTTAAATGTTCCCAAGACTTAGGAGAGATGTGGGCAACTAGATCCACAAAGTCCCTAAGTTGTCAAGTAGATTCTGTTTTAAAAGGTCCTTTTTGAGATACATTGCAATTAAATTTGGAAAGGTCAGATAGCTGGGTGTAGTGGCCTTTGCCTATAAATATAGCATACAGAAGCAAGTGCGTTGACATAAGTTGAAGACCATCCTAGATTACATACTGAGTTCCAAGACATCCTGGGCTACACTATATGATCCAGTCTTAAAAAAAAAAACAAGCAAAAATTCAAACAACAGCAATTGAAATAAAACCTCTAAGCTAATACCAATAATTCTGAAAGTATCAGTTGAAAACTGTCAAATAATAAGCAAAATTCTACTTACAGATTTCTTAGCAGAAATCTTGAAGATAGAAAGAGAATGAGACACTACATCGAAAGTACTGTTGGAGGGGAAGAGGGGGATTACCAATTAGAAAATTCGATAACCTGCAAATCAGCCTTTCATAAATGGAAGAGAAAGACTTTTAAAACTTTTCACACAAAAGTTAAAGGAATTTATTACAACTAGACATGCCTTATAGTAGATGCTTAGGGAGTTTCTAAGGGTGTTAGCTATTGTCGTTAAAATATATACAATTATAGATAGATATGGTAAGTAGAGTTAAGCGCATAGCTAAATCCAGAAAACCCTAATGCAGCTATGACAGCTTGCATTTGATGTGTCCACCCACAACACTTGTGTCGAGAAGGCTTATGTATTGTAAGCCGTGCTTAGAGCTGAGGCTCTTGAGAAGTGTTTAATCATGAGAGCGCTGTCCTTAACAACTTACTAATCCCTTAATGGATTCAAAGATCTGAACAGATGGCTAGCATATGCTCTAACTGTGAAAGGTGAGGAACAATTGAAAGAAGTAGGCCACACACACACACACACACACACACACACACACACGGATCCTGGCAAGATTTCTTTGTGGCTGCTTGCGGTTCTGAGGTGAACAGTCTAACCACTATGATATTTGGCCTCACCCGAGGGCTATAGCAATGAATCTAACATATTTGGCCAAAAGCCACGAGGCATAAATAAACCTTCTCTCCTTTTGTATTATTTCTTTTGAGTATTCATCAAAGTGTTGAAAGACTACCTAAACTATAATTCTAGGACATAATTTACATATATTACTGGCGTGGAGGTGATAGCTCAGACGGTCAAAAACAACTAAAGTCACACTGATCTGTTAAAAAAAATGTTCGATGCAAATATGTAAGATTGTTGTCAGCATAAACTCAAATTATGTTGGGGTAATACAGTTCTAGACGTTCGTATGAAACAGAAGCAGACTTATTATCAGCCTAAAAGCACAGAGAAAAAGGTATAACCAGCAATAAAAGCACAAAGCAAAAGGTACAACAGATGTGCAAATGGTAGAGAAAAGAAGGAAAGCAGCATTGCTGCCAATCAAGTCAGCCCCACAAGCACACAACACAGCAACCACTTAAGTTGCAGAGCAACCACAGACAACACAGCAACCAGGAAAGAAGCAAGCTGCAGAGCAACAACAGAACAGCAGAAACAGTGCTGAGATTTTGTGCATCCATCATCAAGACTATAGCTGTGTTAAATTCTGAACTTAAGGTATAAAGAGTATCTTAATGGATTAAAATCAAATCGAGGCCCAACTATAAGCTACAAAACAGCCACTTATGACTTATGGACATATGCAGGGAAAAAATGAAAGGTTGGAAGAACAGTGTCCATGAAGGCGGAAAGAGACTGGGGTGGCTATGCCTGTGTCTTGTGAGACAGGCCTGAAACTTAAAAATGTTACAAAAATCAAAGATCATTATTTGGGGGCTAGAAAGATGTCTCAGCAGTTAAGAGTATGTAATGCTCTTGGGAGAGGACCTGAGTTCAGTTCCCAACACCCATGCCAGGTGGCTTAAAACTCTCTGTAACTGCAGCTTCAGGGAATCTGGTTTCTTTCTCGTTTTTTTTTTTAGCTTGCCACACACATAAGAAAAGCAGAAGAAGATGTCAAAATATTATTATTTAATGATAGCAAGGAAAATTCATAAGTATATAGATAGCCAAGCTAGAGCACTTCAGTACATAATAGATACTAACAAATATAAAGGCAGAGGCGCATAGTGATACAATAAAAAGTAAGTGATTTAAATATCTAATACCTACCACTCAAATGGCTAGATAATCCAGATAGAAAATACTATAGAAATTTCAGTTCATACCAAATGAACCTGACAGGTTGATAGAGTATTGTCTCCACTCACAGTAAAATGAACATCTTTCTCTAGCACACAAGGAAAACTGTCTAGGATAGACTATTTATTAAGTCATAAAGCAAACCTTAACAAATTCAAAAGGATTGAAATCACTCGTAGCATTATCACAGACCACAATGACATGAAACTAGACATCAATATCATTAGGAATTTTGTATTATCCACAGATATGTATAGATATGTATACAATGTTTAATCATAATTGAGAGATTAGGCAATTAGAGATGCATCCTTCCAGGTGTGTCTGTTTCTCCACAGAACTAACTAAGGAAGGAAGACTTCCCCAGAGTGTGATAGGCTGCAAGTTCCAAATGGAATAAGAAGTAGGAAAAACAAAACCAGGGCTCATCCATCTCTTCTCCTCACAGTGAGGTGCCATACTCTTCTCCTCACAGTGAACTCAAAACTGTGAGCTAAAATAAATGTTTTCTACTTTAAAGTTGTTTAGTCAAGATGTGGAATGATTAATAGAGTGTAGTAATTATAAAAGATGCCCCTATATAAACAATGAGCCAAAAGAAAATATAAAAATATCGTGACAAATGGCAGTGACACACATCCTAAAACTTAAGCACATAACAGAACCAATTCTAAGACATGTTTATAGTAATAAATGACTACATTAAAGAAAGATTCGAAATAATTAGTCTAACAGTTTGGGTCAAGGAACTAATAGAACAAAACAAACCCAAGATTTCCTGAAGAAAGGAAGATTGATAATCAAAAGAGAAATCAAATGGAGAATAAGAGAAGCATAAAAGGAGTGAGGAATTCTTTAAGTAAATTAAAAGTACAAGGCCTTGGTTAATCTTCAAAAAACAAGGACACTAAAAAGTAAAAGATGAAAGTGAGCAAATTATGAAATAAAAGGATCAAGGTGGATTACTATGAATGATTCCATGCTGATATTAGGTAACCTGAAAGAAATAGTTGCTTTTAGAAAAAAGGTTTGATTGAGTCAAGAAGAAACAAAACCTGAACAAATTACTAAAGAACAGAGAGATTGGAGAGTAATTGAAATGAAAGGACAGGAGCAGATGGCATCACAGCTGAAATCTAGCAACCATTAGAAGAATACATATCAATATTTCTTAAGGTCTTTCTAAAAAAAAAGAACAATTCCAAATACATTCTATAGTACCTTGATGCCTAAACAAAGACTTGAGGAAGAGTAAACCTACAGCTAATTTGTGTGGCAAGTGTTAATGGAAAAATAAAAGCAGTAGCAAGTTAAGTCAAATAATATGTTTATTATCCACACCTCATGACCAAGTGGGATTTATCCTTGGCATGCAAGGCTGGTTTAATATGCACAAGTCAGTATGAAAGAACACACTAATAGACTGAATGACAAAAAAAAGAAGAAGTAGCTGTGCAAAAAAGCATTTTCATAGTTCAATGTCTTTCTTTGTAAAACTCCTTACTAGTTTATTTAGTTTAGACATGAAAGGAAATTTCTTCAACATAATAAAGACATTTATGAAAAGCTCACAGCTCAAATCATAGAGCTGGCATAAGAATTAGGTGACTTCTACCTCCTTCCATCAATGAATGCTGTCAAAAGTAGTTAAAGGAGAAAATGAAACAAGAGGTGAAAATCTTTAAAAGAAAGAAATAAAATCCTTCAATACAGATAACATCATCTTTGATGAACAGAACTCTAAAAACTTTGCCAAAAACCAACAGTAGCAGAAGCTATTAGATCTGAAAATTGAATTCAGGATTGCATGTCTAGTCAAAGCAATGACCACTGCATTTACAACAGCATCAAAATAAATTACTTAAGGATAAAGTTAATCAAGAATGTGAAATACAGGAAACACTGAAACATATAAAAATATTAAAGAAGACACAAATAAGTAGAAAGCCATTCCATGTTCATGGATCAGAGTGTTAAAATATTCATGGTACATAATCATATAGATGCATGTATATAGTTTTATATATATATAAATACTGTATTATATACATTACATAATATATATTAGTCTCAATAAAAATCCTAAATAGCATGCCTCACAGAAACAGAAAGAAAAAAATGTGAAATTTTATGGAACCAGAGATGACCCTGAGTAGCAAAAGTTACTCTAAAGGGAAGAAAAGTTGGAGACATTACATTACACACACTGTATTAAAACCACAATGTAAAATAATAAGCAAAAGCATTGAGTGCTTGCATAAAAACATAGGAGCTGCTAGAAGAGAACAGAGATCCCCAAAATAAATACAAGTTTATAGGTACAACTCTTTTTGGAAAGTACACAATGAGAAAAGGTTAACTTTTTCAATAAATAGTACTGAGAAAATTGGATAGCCTCGTGAAAAAATAATGAAATTGAATCTTTATATACAAACTTAAAAGTGAATTAAAGACCTGAATATAAGATCAGAAAGAATAAAACTCTTAGAAGAGAACACTGGGAAAAGCCTTTTAAATGTTGGCCTTGGCCATGATATGTTTGTATATAACACCAAAAATATACTAATGGAACTGGCTCCCACTATAAAACTTCTGCATGGCAAAGTAAATGATCAATGAAATGAAATTGTAGCCTCAGGCTGGGAAAAATACTTGTAATCTATATGTTTAATAAACAGTCAATGTCCAACAGACATGAGAACTAGCATGACTGTAAAGAATTATCTAGTTATAAATGAGCAAAAGAGAATTTCTTCAGTGAAACAAAGTAACAATTGCCAACAGGCATTGAAATTTACTTATCATTAATCCTTAGGTAAATGCAAAGTGGAATTGCTGGGAGCTACCACATGACACCGATTAGAGTGGCCATTTCCTAAAATCAAAACATAAATGCTGGCCAGGAAGTGGAGAAAAGAGAGTTTGTGTCCACAATGAGTAGAAATGCAGACTGGTACAATCATCATAGGGAAATTATGAAGGTTTCTAAGGAAATCAAAACTATATGCTTTCTTTTGGGTCTTTAACCCCAGAAAATATAAACATCATTTTCTTAAAGCTGTCTGCAGTTCCCAGGCATCCACAGCTGCCAAGATCTGGAAATAAGCATCCAGTCTCTCTCTCTCTCTCTCTCTCTCTCTCTCTCTCTCTCTCTCTCTCTCTCTCTCTCTCTCTCTCTCTCTCTCTCTCTCTCTCTCTCTCTCTCTCTCTCTCTGTCTCTGTGTGTATGTGTGTGTGCATGCGCGCGCATGTGTGTGTGTGTGAGATTGTGTGATGCTGTCATTATTAGCAATAAAGAAAAATAGCATCTTCACATTTGTCACAACATGAGTGAAACTGAAGGGCATTATGCTTAGGTAAAACAAAACAGACCCATAAAGACAAATGTCTCTCTGGAAACTTCCAGAGTTGTATGGGATCTGCTTCATAAATATAGGGACAACATCAAAATGGCAATGGACTAGCAACTATATCGCATCCCATGTAAGATGGGATTGTAAGCAGCCACAACAGCTGTTACATGACTTTGTTGTGGATGGTAAGATATGTAACTGAGGCTAAACTCTGCTGAGAAAGAATGTGTATGCATGTATGTGTGTGTGCGTGTATGTATGTATGTATAAGAGAGGAATTTCAGCAGGAAAGGGACATGTGGATGTTGTCCTCTGCATTAACCTCAGTTTGGCAGGAAAAGCAGAAATGAGAGAGAATGAAATGGAGGTATTGGCTTGCCATTTTTACAGCTGGCAGGATACAAAGGATAGAGTACAAGTTACATTTGTGCTAAAGATCCGTTTCTAAGACTGCAGGGGGAGATTTGGACAATGAAGAGGCAGAGGGTAAGGTACAAGCAACATTAGATAGCTCTCTAGTCCAACTTTTAATGCAGAGACAGGAGAAATCCATGATTCAGCGTGAGGTTGATGGCCTTAATGATGGTCTAGTGAAGAAAACTATGATAATTAGGGATGCTCTGCATCAGAAATACTGGAATTGAGGAAGACATTAAATGCAATGAAATAGCTTCCCATGGCTTGGTTCTGGAGGCAGTGGAACTCAGGGATCCATGGGATCAGTGTACATGCCAGGAGAAGGGGAGAAGCTGAGTGATGTAACTACCCGTCCCTCCTTGTGACAAAGGCTGCAATCATCTGCAGCAATCCAGTAGAAATGAGGCCCTTGTGTAGACTTGACTTTCACTGCTGTAGTCCCCATGAATATCAAGAACTGGAAGACTAAACAGAGAGAAGATAGGCATTGTTGAGAGAAGTGAGAGGGAGTGAGGTAGCATTTGATTTCCAGTTCACTGGGTCAGGCAGGTTGAGCACAAGGAAGTTTAAGATAGTTAATTCACACAGCATTGGGGATTTAGTGGTTTTCCTAAGCCCTATGGTGGGACATGGTCTTTATGATGTAGGTAGATCTGAATGATTTAGACTGGTGTGTGAGTCGGGTTCATAAAATACTAAAGCAGTTAGGGGAACAGAAAATAGGAAAAGCAGAAAAGAAGAGTCTGTCCTGGCCACTCAAGGACAAATGTGCCAAGATTTATGTAGCTCACGTTCCTAGGGAAAAATTAACAATAAGCCAGGTGGCCTCTGCCTTTGAGTGATCTGTAGTCCTGTAAGTATCCCCTTATCTACGCTCCTGAAAGCAACTGCAATCCAATTGTTGGTTCTGGTCTGTCATCAATGACCTACTACCTGGGGAGAGTGCACATTTGTTTGCATTACCCCCAAAAACAGTCATGTAGCTGAATCAAACACTGGAATAAGCAGAAGATCTCAGCTATTTCTGATAGGAACACGAAATGAAACAGACACTTTGGAAGCTGTCTTTCCAATTTCCTTTTTTTACAAAAGCAAACATTTCCTCACCATTCAACCAAGAAATGCTACTCCTTAGTGTTCACCAAAGAGAGAAGAACACATTTTCAAATAAAAAAAAATCCTGCACTCGTGTTCCAGAGTTGATTCATCCATAGCTGTCAAAACTTGAACATCCTTCCATGCAACCTGGCATGACAGTGTTTTGGTAATACTGTTGTTGGATTTTTATCTTGGGGTCTTGTCTGATAGACTACCATTTATTTATAAATAATAACACTTTTTATATTTAGCAGATCTGTTTTCATATAAATAAAGTAAAACATGCAAGAATTTGTTCTCCTTTCTATGCTACTTTTCTTTTGTGTTTTTCCTTATCTTTCATATCATTTTTTCTTTAAATTAGAAACAAACTTATTTTACATATCAATCCCAGTTACCTCTCCGTCCCATCCTCCCATGTCTCCCACCGATTCCCCATCCCATCTCCCTTCCACTCCCCAGGGAGGGTGAGGCCTTCCATGAGGGATCATCAAAGTCTGTCACTCACATCTTTTTTTTCTAGGGACTGTTCAGCATTGTTTCTTACTGTTGTCTTTCCATAGCCATTCTCCAGATTTCCAAAATCATAGGCCAAGGACCTGTGCAGGATGAGGCCTCTGCTCCCAGCAGCATTACAGAGACAGAAATGTAGAAATGCAGGGACATGGGACAGTTCCAGAAGGTTTGCTTTTGAAGTTATATTTACTGTGCAAACAATTCGTGCTTTGAAGGAAAGTTTGTATGTGGTTGGTGGGAAAAAAAAGGTGGTTTCCCCAGTCTAATTTATGTTGGCATTGGTGAATGTATCCAAGAACATCTTCATTTGCATGTGAGTCACCTAGGGACCTGTTAAGATTCAGATTCTTTAGATTCTCATCTACTCTGTCTTGGTTAAGTCCCCAAGTTTCATCATTTCTCACAAGTTCCCAGGAGATTTTAGTGCTGTAATTTGATGGCCCATTCTTTGAAGAGCAATGATTCAGGTAGTATATTCCTATCAGTCATGGATGCTTTATATATTCTTATTAAAATAGGAATATTGACATATATTTTCAACCCTTCCAGGTTTATTTATATATGCTTTTGGTTTTTTTTCTTTTTAGGCCTAAGTAAAACAAAATCTACAAAATTTAATTCTATATTACCATTCTTTTTAAAGGTAAAAACATCAAGTTTCTCCTCCACAATGAAGTTCAAAATTTGTTCTTATTCTATCCCATACGGGGGGAAAAAAGCATGTTTTCTTACTACCTCAAAAACAATTTTGTCATTCTGAAATCAAAACCCCATCAATCTGTCTTTTCATTACACTATCATTCTGTGGAAAATCCCTTACTGTTTGAGATTTAATTAGGTGCAACCTTGAGTCATAGGCTTTTACCCTATGTGATCACTAGTGTTTACATCAACTTCACACATCCTAGGGTCACCTGAAAAGAGGGAACCTTAACAGAGAAAAATACCTTCATATGGTTGGCGTGTAGGCAAGCTTGTGGGGCCTTTTCTCAATTGGTAATCAATGTGGAAGGATCCAGCCCTCTGTGTGTGGCGCCACCATTGTGCGGGTGTTTCTGAGCTGTATAATTAGGCTGAGCGAGCCATAGGGAGCAAGCCAGTAGGCAGTGCTTCTCCATGGTCTCTGCTTCAGTTCCTATCTTCAGGTTCTTACCATGAGTTCCTGCCTTGCATTCCTGCCCTTCAATTATGGACTGTGATATGGAAGTGTAAACAGAGGATTAAACCCTTTCCTCAAGTTGCTTTTGGCCAGGGGGTGTTTTATCATAGCAACAAAACCCTTAAGATATCTTGTTGTCACCAGTAGGGTTTGTAGGCAAAAGCAGAGTGCTGGTAACTTCTCTTTGAGGAGAACGCTGGGCAGATGACTTGGCTGGTAAATGCTTGACCCTCAGCATGAGGGAAACAAAGCCAGGTTCAATAGCACAGACCTATAATCCTACCACTGAGAAAGCAGAGAAGTGAGGATCCCTAGGGAAATAGTTTCTTAAAACTTAGATTGCCTCTTAAGCAAAGTGGTGGCTCATTTTCCTTGTGGGTCCATGTGAACTTCAGCGGCAGACAGCCTGATCTTAGTTTTCAACACTGATAATATCTGAAGGCCTTTTTTGGTGGCTGAATACTGAATTCATTTTGTGTTACAAATATTCTAAGTGATTTTTACATTTTTAAGCTTCACATGCCCTCGGTAACTCCAGGCCCACTGCCAGATGTACTTGGTTATACTAATCTAAGTGGAATTTGGAAACCAAGGTTATGAGCAAGACTTTGCTTTGTTCAAGAGAAGTGGGGAGTGGGGCGGGTGGGGGTGAGGGAAGAAAGGAGACAGAGACATTCCTCTTTCATATTTTCACCTTTTTTTCTGCAAACCCCCTCTCTGCTTCTGTTACTATCTTTCCATAATTGTTATTCATATTTCATTATTTGAGTACCCTTCTTTTAGTTTCCTCTGAGAGCAAGCTTTAAATGACTCTAGCAATTACAAAGTGTTAACTCTGATTTCATTTTTATTTAGTACAACTCTCACACTAACCTTGAGTGTCGCCTTTCTGTGACTGTGACCTGTCTGACAAGATGCTGTCTCCCTTGAGCTCTTGTTGCTATCCTGACTACATGCTCAGGTCACTTTATATTTGGACCACGTATGAATGGAGCCCTAAACTGTACTCAGTTTCTACAACTACCAGTTCTGACTTTGGCTCCTGAAGGCAGTCACTGGCTAGGTATTTTTGCCACCCTGACTTGCTAGCCTGTTCCGATGAACACTACCGGCACTCACAAAGAAGACAGTGAGGTATCAGTAGAAAATACTTACTAAAAACTTCTATGACACATGACCCAATAAAAGCAAATCAAGGAAGGAGATGAAAGATTTTCTTGGTTCAGAACTTGAAGAGATAGACTCTATCATGGTTAAGAGGCATGGTTGCAGGACCATAAGGTATCTGAATGCATTTAATCCGCACTCAGAGGTAGAAAGGGATGGATGCTGGTGTACAGCATGCTGTCTCCTTTTTCTACTTTTTATTCAGCCAAGGATACCAGGTTCTGGGATGGTGCTGGCCACAGGTCCTCAGTCAATCCTCTCCGGTAATGCCCTCATCGATATCCCACGGGTGAATGTCACTAATGCCCTAGAGATTTTCTTAATCCAGCAGGTTGCCAATCAAAAGTAGCCAGCGCAATTGATGGAGAGCATCACAACATCCTACAATAAACTGCGTCTGGCAGATTCATTAAGTTTTGGAAATCAAAATTTCTTCTTTATAAATGGGTATACATTGTAAACAACATTTTACTGTGAAATACTGACCTAACGTGTGTTTGATATTGAACATTGACTTGACTGTGAGTATTGACAGCTGTCTAATGTATTAGTCTAACCATTATCCTTTACCACTGTAGTTTGTTTCTGATAGAGGCAATTCCTCAACTGAGATTCCTTATCCCAGGTGAGTCTAGTTGGGTAGATTTGACAGACACAAACCATCACATCACACTATCCTCCTGTGACTTGTCAGTTTTCTTCCACTGTCTTCTGTTTGTTTAAAGCAGTTTAGTGGCACATTAGTTTCCTGTGAGAATATTGGAGAATCTGCAGGCACTATAGAGTTGATGCCTGTAGCATTTTACACACACACACACACACACACACACACACACACACACACACTCACACACAGAGATAGAGAGGGGGGCATGGACAAGAGGGGAACTCTTAGACATACATGTGACTTTTAAAGAATTTTTAAGAACACTATTTTTAAGCTCACTGATTTCTAGACATAAATCTTTAGCTATAGCAGAAAAAGCAATCAGTAAGTTTTGAATAAGCATTTATTCTAGAGCATCTGGTCACCATAAACTTGGAAGTAACAAAGAACCCCCATGTTAACAATGGCCACTTTCCAAAGAACAGTAAGAGACATATATTTACAAAACAACAACGAAAGTGCAAACCACAGCCATCCGCTGCAGGACTGAAGACAGAGAGTCCCCTAGGATGCTGATAAGCCCAAGGTTATGCCTCTGAGTGCTGCCTGTAAAAGCCAATCTAATTAAGCAAAAGTTCAATTAAGAAAACAAATACAACTTTCACTTTTATTTTTAATTTTATGGATGAAAAGTGAAGCCTTGGAAATAGTAAAGAACCAAATAAAGTCATCAAATCATCATAACTTAAACTCATTTTGTGGTACTGGTCTGTGGAGCAATAGCACAGAGTGCCATTTGGCAGGCAAGAGATAAATACAAGCCAGCTGCGAGTCCTTGATTTTGCCTTAAGTGGCAAAATGCAGATGAGAATAAGACTCAAAGGGCTCGAGTTGATAAACAGAGATCCAATTGTTTTTCTTATTGGCTTTGCGGGTCCTTCTTGCATAGCACAAGGTGCTGTGTTGAAAAACAGAAAGGTCATTACAACCCTCGAGTGCAGACATTTGAGAGAGGAAGTCCCGCAGAGGATGCTAACATCCTTCAGAAAAGAAAGGATCTGGTTTGGAGTCATGTGCTTGGAGGAGTGTAACTAAATAAGGGAAACAGATCTACAAATGAGCGCTGTTCCATCTGCCTGGATGCCAGTAACACGCTCAACCTGAGCAAAAAAATCTTGTCTTAAGCCCTAAAACACAGCGAGATGCTTAAAACCAAATTGATTAGTAGTATTGTCATTCTATTCTTTTTTCTGGGTGAAGGACTGTGGAATAAAAAAAAAAGATAATTTTAAGAGAAATGCCACGACTTAAGGGCAGAGATGGTTTAAACTAATCCAGAGGAACTCGGTGGGAGGTCTATATCACACTTTTTACATCTTGTGATAAATTTAAAATTGTGTTGGTCTTTTCCCCCTAAGCTGGGAGTGTCGTGTGGCCATGTTTGTACAAGTTAAACCGGCATAAGCACAAACCAAAAGGTTGACGACAAAACTATTGTCTGTCTCCAGTACATCTTTAAACTAATTTCTTTTCCTTTCCATCATCATTAAGGAAGATTATTTAAACAGAGGCATAGTATACTTTGTGAATATGCTACCCTGGGACTAAAATTAGCAACTAAACCCTCGAATTTAAGCCTTTCCAGGTTTGAGATCCGATCGCATTAACCTTTCTACCAGGTTTCCGGCTCTGTCGAATCCGATCGTCCCAGGAGATGGGTTGGGAAGGATCGCCAGTGCAGTGGGGGAAGGAAGTGGTTACGAAGGGAGAAGCAAGCATTTGGCAGCATGTCGGTGCCTGCAGTGGCTCTACTCGAAGCCGGAGCATACAGACCCTCATCGTCATCACATCTGAAAGTATAATTTCAGGATGGCCAAAGGCTTATCGGCTCAGAAGTACTCGACAACATTGCAGTGTTCCACTTCACAGGGAGAGTATAGGGACTGAGCATTTGTAGGGACAAGTTTCCTGACTGTTATTTACGGACTGGGTCGCTAGTGAATGGAACCTGGTCTTTGAATTTATTAATAGACCCATCTCCCTTTTGCCAGGTCCTGTCAAGAGTATAAATGAAAGTCCTTATACTATATGTTTAAGCATTTAGAAGCTATAGCTTAACTTGTCTGCTTTGTTTGCATAGGTGTTTTGGGTCAGGGTTCCCCCTCTGTAGTCTAGGATGAACTGAAACTCACCATATAACTCAGACCTGTCTCTAATTCACGGCTATTGTCCTGTCTCAGCCTCCCAAGTGCCATAATTGTAGGCATGGACCATTGTGCTTGACTTCTATAAATCCGTTTGTGAGCATGAGCATTCATGTTGGTACACATATGTTCATGCGCCTATGTGTAGGGAAAGGGGCAGCCAAAGAAACACACCCTGAGCAGAGCCAAAGAAATACTTTGTCGCTGCAACCAGAACCAAAGAAATGTACCCTGACCCTGAAACCAGTGCCAAAGAAACACACTTTGTCCCTGGAATCAGAGCCAGTGAAAGAAATACACCCTGACCCTAAAAATTAGAGCCAAAAGGCTAAAAAGGACCAGAGAAAGAAACACACTTTAGCCCTGAAACCAGAGCCAAATCTGACCCTAATCCTATTCAGAAAACTACCCAGTCCTTGAGCAGGAGCTCTAGCCAATGTGAGCTCAGCATTGAAATCTGACCAATCCCCACCCTGGAAGCCCTATATAAAGCCTGTGGCTGTTCAGCTTGTGGCTGTTCACACTACCCGGCTCTGGCAGAGGGCAGCCACTCTCCTGGATTCTTCCCTCCCATTAACCCCCTTCGATGAGCTTTGGGTGAAGACCTTCCTTTGCGGTGGAGCAGAGATGACCTGGGCAGAGCAGAGAGAGCAGAGCAAGCAGGGCTGTAACACTTTTGTCCCAGAAACCTTCCCCTCCCGAGTGGAGTTGCTACATTGGGCTCTCTACTTTCCGGAGAGCAGACCTGAACTATAGCAATTTCACCCGGGAACCCTTCTCCTGCAGGACCAAAACTGCTACACTGGGCAAACATCCCCAGCTGGAAGACGCTGTCCTGCCAGAGCAGAGCCGATATACTGGGGAAGCCTTTCCCTGAGGCAAGGCTGTAAGCTGCTATGCTTACTGCGACCTGTAGTAGTCCTTGGCTCCCGAGCTCCAGGATACCTTTCCATCTGAGCTGTGTAACACTCAGTATTCTGTGACTCCTGAGTGCCAGAATACCTGTCCCACCCAATCCACCCAAAATGCCTACAATGTATGTGTGTGTGCATGTGATGTCCAGAAGATGTCAAGTGCAGTTTCTCAGGAGATATTCACCCTTTCTTTTTAAACAAGCTGATTTCCTGAACCTGATGCTCAATGGAGGTAGGCTGGCTGATGAGGTGGACCAGCTGTGCATCTGTCTGGGTTTCTCTGGCACTGGTGCCACAAGCGTGTGCCACCACACTGGGCTTTAAAAACAAAACAAACATAAAGCATGAGTTCTAGAATTGAGTTCAGGCCCTCATGCCTGGGTGGCAAACACTCTACATACTGACCTATCTCTATAGCCCAATCAATTACTATTACTGTTAAGATAAGAATTCTCTGTGTAGCCCTGGCTACCCTGGAATTTGCTCTGTAGACCAGACTGTCCTTAAACTCAGAGATCCTGTCTGCCTCTGCCTCCCAAGTGCTAGAATTAAAGTCATGTACCGCCACACCTGGCTCATAAATTAATTTTTAAAAGCAAATTTTATTTAAGTGAAGTTGAAGATGTTTAAAATTCGAAGACAATGAAATGTCATTAAATACATTTATAAAATAAAACCCTTTTACGTTTATACCATTAAGGCTTTTTTATTGCCAACATAAAGATTAGTAGCACATTCCCTATGTATTATTTCTGTAATTATAGATATTGGGAGAATTGTTTAACACTATAGTGTATCCATCAACTATTATAGAAAATGAATGTGACTATCAGATCACTGGAGACATGGGTTCAAAAAATATAGAACCATCTGTGAAAATAGTCTCAATAAAGAACTTTCTGGATCAGGTTGGGCTTGGGGGGGAGGATGCTTTTTTAAAATATATATAAACATTTTATTTAAATTAAAAACAATCTTATTTTACATATCAATCACATGCCCCCAACAACAACCCCATCCCATCCTCCCATCCACTCTTCAGGGAGGGTGAGGCCTTCCAGGAGGGATCATTAAAATTTGTCAAGTCATATGGGGCAGGGCCTAGGCCCTCTCCTGTGTGTCTAGGCTAAGAGAGTATCCCACCATGGGAAATGGGTTCCCAAAGTCCATTTGTGCACTAGGGATACATCCTGGTTACACTGTCCAGTGCTCCCAACTGACACCCATGTTCAGGGGGCCTGGTTTGGTCCTATATTGGTTCCCCAGCTGTCAGACTGGGGTCCATGAATTCCCAGTTGCACAGGTCAGGTGTTTCTGTGAGTTTTCCCAGCGTTGTCTCGACCCCTTTGTTCATCACTTCTCCCTCTCTGAAACTGGATTTCAGGAGTATGCCTCAGTGCTTAGCTGTGGGTTTCTGCTTCTGCTTTCTTCAGCTACTGGATGAAGGCTCTAGGATGGCATTTAAGGAAGTCGCCCTTTTCGTTATAGGGGACAGGCATTTAAGGTAGCCCCTCCACTACTGCTTATGATCCTAGTTGGGGTCTTCTTTGTGGATCTCTGTACAATTCCTTAGTGCCAGATTTCTCTTTAAACCTATAGTGGCTCCCTTTATTGATGTGTCTCTTTTCTTGCTCTCCTCTATTCTTCCCTGGACTCAACCTTCCTGATCCCTCATCTCCTCCTCCCTCCTCTTCTCCCCTCTTTCTCCTACCTCCATCCCCCCTCCCCCATACTCTCATTTGTTCAGGGGTTCTTGTCCCTTTCTGATATACTGGGGGAGTGTGTATGTCTCTCTTATGGACTTCCTTGTTTCCTAGCTTCCCTGGAGGTGTGAATTGTAAGCTGATAATCCTTTTAACCATTGCTGGTGGGAATGCAAACTTGTACAGCTACTTTGGAAACTAGTATTGCGGTTTCTCTGGAAAATGGGAACCAGTCTACCTCAAGATCCAGTAATTTCATTCTTAGGTATATACTCGAAGGATGTGCATTCATACAACAAGGACATGTTTTCCAACTATGTTCATAGCAGCATTATTTGTAATAGCCAGAACCTGGAAGCAACCTAGATGTCCCTCAAGAATGGATACGGAAAATGTGGTACATTTACACAATGGAGTACTACTCAGTAGCAAAAAAAAAAAAGACAATGGAATCTTGAAATTTGCAGACAAATGGATGGGACTAGAAGAAACCATCCTAAGAGAGGTAACCCAGTCACAGAAAGACAAAAATGGTATGTACTCACTCATGTATGGGGAGGATGTTTTGATTGCCTTTATTGATATGTGAAAACCAGGGCTAAAGGTGGCAACATCATTCCTTAGTTTGGGGCCATCGACTGTAATGAATTAGAGAAGTCTGAGTGAGAATTCCGCATGCCCTCAGTCATTTCTCTGTGATTCTGATGTGACCAGAACTGTTGAGTTTCTGCTGCTTGAATGTCCTTGCTATGACTGTGTGCTGGAATAGTAGGCTACAGTGGATCCTTTCTCCTTGGGTTGCTTTTATTGGAATGTTTAATCACATCATCAAAAACGAAGATAGGTCTGTTTGTCAGCCACCCCATAGCACTGCTTCCTCCATCTTCTACATCAGCCTAAAACTCTTTCTTCATTTCAGAGAGGCTTTTCCTTCTGAGATGAACAGGCACATAGCCAACAAACCTTCACCCCCTGAAGTGTAGTCAACTTGTTCTGAGGACAGAGGGCAAAAAGCATGAATAAAGCATATAAAGGCTTAGTCACTGATGGGGCGGTAAGTTATTGTGCGCATATGCGAAGTAGACGGTCTGGCACCATGTGTTCCTCAATAAATCTAACATTTTGCTATTTAGGATATGCATGATCCGTCACTAAAGCATGCATCCTGTAGGGATGGACTGCTGTTGACCTTAGTCCAATCCAAGGGTGGTACCCACACAGAGCTCATGATGCCACAAGGGAAATAGACACATAATAATGAATTGTTGAAGGAAGTTAAATGAAAGGGTGCTATTGTTGAAGAACAACAATAATACCCAGCTTCCATTGCCTCCAGTGAGCTACTCTTACTGGAGTTTTATAAAAATTATTTCATTTACCCTCAAAACTAGAACAAGTGGGTTACAAAATACCGACTAGAAGCAGAGGGATGCTAAGTAGTTTGCCATGCATGAGCATCAGTTAGAGACATTTTTGACATTTTTTAAAATTAAAATAAAATTACAACAGTTCTCGCCCCTTCCACCCAGCACAGCTCCACTCACTGAAATCCATGGCCTCTTTTAGTTTAATTATTATTGTTCTATACATATATAGCTTTTAAACTCATAAACATAACCTGCTGAGTCTGTTTGGTATTGCCTTCCTTCCTTTCTTTCTTTCTTTCTTTCTTTCTTTCTTTCTTTCTTTCTTTCTTTTTGTTTTGTTGTTGTTGTTTGTTTGGTTTGGTTTTGGAGATAGGGTTTATCTGTGTAACAGCCCTGGCTGTCTGAGTACTTCTTTGTGGACCAGACTGGCCTCATAGAGATCCACCTGCCTCTGCCTCCCAAGTGCTGGGATTAAAGGTGTGCTTTTACATATTTGATTTCAGGGCTGACCACCCACTATTGAGTAATTAACTGGGCAGGTGGTCACCTCTTGGAAAAATTCATTCTCCCTCTGCCGACATCCTTCAGTTGTCTGTAGTTCTTTGTCTATGGTTAGGGCCCTGTCAGATTTGCTCCTCTCATATTAATGTGTCTACTGGTTTTGTCGTTGTTTAGGAATCCGTGTTATTGAGGTATCATGAGTAAAATTTGCCAGTCATTTTTAGGGGACACATCTCACAGAAGGCTTCCTGGTCCTCTGGACCTTACAATCCTTCTGACCCCTTTTGTGCATTATTCCCTGAACTGGGGTGTTGGGGTTATGCTGCAGATGTTTCAGCTGGAGCTGGGTACCTATGACCACTTGTGCACTGATTTTAAACAGCTGTGGTTTTCTGTGAGGATGTTGTGCAACAGTTTCCTTGGAGACTGAAACATTGCCTCCCTGCAGGGAAGCTCCTTAAGAAGGGAGGTAAACAAACTAAAAATAGCTTCAGGAAGTCCCTGAAACGGATCAGATTTGCTTAAACCCTCAGTATGTGATTGAGAGTCTCTCGCAGATAAGCCAAGCTGCAAAGACTCTCAGAGGAGCCAAGGTGCAAAGAAGAGTTTCAGAAGCCAAAGCTGCCTGGAAGAAGCCGAGACCAGCTGAGCTGCCTGGAAGCCGTTTAAAACCAGAACTACTTAGAAAGACACTATCCTGTTGAGTTTTCCACAGGCTGTGCAGTGTAGTATAGGTCCCCATGCCACCCATACTGGGGTGGGCTTTGTCGATGCAGCTCTTTGAGCTACTTTTGCTCATGTAAGTAATGCCTCACTCACATTCCTGTAAGTAACCCTAATAAAAGTCATCGGTTCATCAAATTGAACTTTGGTGGTATCCGTACTTTGGTCTGTTGTGGACTCCCTAACTGGAGTAAGTAGATACATGTAGTGCCTCCCCCAGGAAGGCACACAACAGGGGGTCTAGGTCTGCTTCAAAGAGAAGTCTTTGAGGAGGGGTGAGAGCTATACTTACTAACGGGTAAAAAGTTAAGGATTTAGAATGAAGTTAGGAGTTACAGTTTACCATAAATTTACTAGTTGAGTAAAGTAGCAACAGTAGATTTTCCTCCAAGATCAGTGATATCACTATTCTTGGTAGCTAGCAAAGTTTACAGTATTTGGCATGATTTCTCTCCTGTTAAGTGGGTCTTAAATCCAATTAGAGAGCTGTTGGTTACCACCAAGATAGGAGTGCCATTTTTGCACTTTTAGAAATCTTGCCATACTAATTATTGTCTGTGGCTCATAGGCATCACAAGTGAGTAAGACTGTTGGGTGTTTCCTTCTCTAGGCAGATTGCATAGCACCTTCTGCTACTATGAAATCTGGTCTTCAGGAATAAGGTTTTTAAACATAAATCTGATGACTATAATGAGGTCTCTAATATTACTGCCATTTTTAAAAATGTGTTTGTGAGTGAGGCTGTATTTTTATTATCCTAATGCTCTAGTCAGGTTTAGAATTTAAAAATAGTCAACTCTCTCTATATATATATTTCTCTCTCTCTCTGTGTGTGTGTGTGTGTGTGTGTGTGTGTGTGTGTGTACACACATTTGAAAACAAAGAAGCTGTCTAAAATGTATATGGAAACATGAAAAGACAGAGGAGCCTTGCAGAAGATCAAGGATGGAAAATTTATGAGTAGATATCAAGATGCATCATAATTCTACAGTTACTAAAATAATATGGTGTTGGAAAAAATGGAGAAAGAAACCAAGGAAACATTGCAGAGGAGTTGAAAACAAGCCCACATCCAAACAGACCTTCGATTTATAACAAACATGGCATTGCTCGGAACTGGAGAAAGAGCACCCATTTTCAATCATGATAACAACTGTGAGTAAGGAAAATTTTATTTTCATCTCATATCAAATCGAAGCATCAACTCCAGGTGTGCTGTACATTTAAGTATGAATATTTCTAGAAGACTGAACAAGAATGTATCTTGAAGAATAAATATATACTTTTTAAACAAAACATAGAAATACCAACCATAAAGTAAATATTTATAAACGGAATCAAATTCTAGTTATCAAAATATGATAATGAAACATTAGCCAGAATGTAGCAGATGTTTGCAATATATGTGTCTTCCAAGGATTCATATTCAAAATCTGTAAAGATCCTTTACAAATTAGGGAGAAAAAACAGGTAACATACAAGGAAAATGGCCAAAATACTTGAGCATTCTCTTCATCAAAGAGAATCCAATGGAAGATCAACATGAAAATAGACTAAGATTTATTAGTCATTATGACAAGGCAAGTCAATACCTCAATGAATTGCAAAACAAACCCTCTATAGTGGCTTTGACTTTGAATGTTCATTATTGGGTGTTGGCATGGGTATGGGACTCCCAGAGTTCAATGGAAGCTTGGAATAATTTGACCATTTGGAAAGGTTGTGTGCCGTGCATATTAAATATGAAAATTCTTATTCTACAAGTTAGTAATTCATTCCTAGATATGTACCTCCAGAGAAATGCATATGTATTCATATTGTGTATTGAAACACAGGAACAAAAGTGTTTGTTAGCAGGATTACTTGTAATAGTCTGAAATTGGAAACATTTTTCATTAATTATAATAATAATCATTATACTACAGTATATGTATATAATGAAAACTGTTGTAGTTGCTCAGCAAAGGAAATGAATGAGCCACATGGAGCATCACAGTAATAAATGAAACAAGAAAGTCAGACCCTCAAAGCACACACCATTCCAGAGGATTAAAAACTGTGCAAATTAGGGTACGGTACAGATGCCAGGATTGTGACTGCCTTTGAGGCAGAAGAAGACACATGAGTATCCTCTCTAGAGCCTTTGCAAGTGTCCTGCTTCTGGCCCCACTGGGGTTAATAATGACATAATAATAGATATCTATCGAGACACCCAGTTTTGCCTTATGTACTCTTGTAAACATTAATACATTGGTTAGAATGTTTAAGAAAACACTGGTGGGATAGGGAATAAAGCAGGGAGGGCTAGGGCAATCTTTTTCATGGAGGTGACTCTTGAAATGAGCACTGGAGAATAAGAGGCACACAGCCAGCAGCATGGGAAGGGAGAAAGGGTGGAGGCCTTATGCTCTTCGCAAAACTGAATACATTCCCCCGTTCTCATACTGACAGGGAGTGGCTTTATAATTAATTTCATACTGAACTTGTCAGATGCCAAGGAACGGGGCCCTGTGACACGAAATTGATGCACCTTCATGGACTGCAGGACTATGGATGATTCAGAAGTATGAGCTGCCCCATACTGCCATGGACCTGCCTCTGGGACCCATTGTTCTGCTCTGTTTCTGTGCCTTTGACTTTTGTAATAGTTCACACACGAGATCCTGTAGTAGTTTTCTTTCTGGGTCTGATTTATTTTACTCATGTAATGTATTCCAGAGTCATCCATATGGCCTCAAATGACAGAATCTCTTTCTCTTTTAGGATTACTTCTATTCCAGTATACACGTATTTCCTTACCCTTTCATCTGGTGATGGGTATTCACATTGTTTCCACATCTTGGCAATTGTGAATAATACCTAAAGATTAGGAAGGGAACATTACAGAGGAACTCTGCCAGGTAGTGACTGCGTGCTGTTTGGGTGTATAAGCAGAAGAACACCAAGCTCTCTATACTAGTATTGTTTTAAACTCTAAACAGTTTCTTGGGAGGTTCTAACAGGTTGAGTGTAGCTACTCAGAATTCTCTTGACCAAGCACTGGTCCCTCTATATCATGAAGTCTGTCCTCTCCAGCAATAGAAACAGCTTCATAAGGGGTGCACAGGCAGCCAGGCCACCATCACATCCATGTTTTGAACTCCTTTAAGAACATCCCATCTGTTTGCCACAGTGGCTGTACCACTTGGTTTTCACAGATATTATCCAGTAATAGCCACACTGACCCAGTGGACACTCATCTGGGTTTTGTTTTGTATTTTCTGATGAGTGGGACGTTGTGCACCTTCTGGGTCTGCTCGCTATTTTTATGCCTTACTTGGCAAAATTTTTACTCAGAGTCTTTGCTCATTTAAATATTATTTTTAGAAGATCATCTTACCATGGAGTTCTGAGTGCTCCTTACAGATTTTGGAGATTAATTCCTAAGCACATACTCGCCCCAAGTCTGCTGACTGCCTTTTCATTTTATTGAGTGTTTTCTTTGCTATGCGAAGACTTTCAGCTTGACATTGCTTTTGCTGCTTGCACTTTGGATGTGAACACCAAAGAATTGTTGCGAGGGCCAATGTTAACTAACTGTTCCTCTGTGTTTTCTCTTAGTTTTACATGTTCAGGTCCCTATCTTAGGCTTTTAGTCCTTCTGGAACTGAGTTCTGTGCACCGTGTGAGCAGAAGAGTCAGCTTTACTCTTCTCCATTTGGACTCCCTGTTTTCCCAACAGCAATGTGCCAAGAAAGCATCCTTTCCCTATTATGTCTTTTTGGTACCTCTTGTCAACAATTAGCTGACTATATAAGTTTTGATTTATTTCTGGACTCTCAATTCTACCCCATTGAGAGTCATTATTTTCATATGGAATATAATAAAACATTACAGAGTTATGGAACCTCTAGGCTCAAAACAGAATAGCTGAAAAGTTTCAAACTATTAAAATAGGATTTATTATATTTTACCTTACATCTAAGAAAGTGGAGTGAGAATTAAAACAGCATCAGTAATTTTTAAGTTCTTCAAGAACTTAAATACAATTGTTTGATACTGAGTGAAGCCTAATCAAGTCATATTTTTTGTAGTCTTTTCTGTGTACAAGCAAAAATTTAAGTAGAAAAATGTGACATTTTAGAACGTATGAATAGTTCCATAATAATAAATACTTATTTAAAATATATCATAATTACACAATTTGCAAACACTGAGCTCCCAATATGAACGCATGAAATTTTCTCTAAAATTAATAATTCAAATTTGTAAAAAAAAAAGAGAAGAAAAACAAATGAGATGTTGTCTGCATTTTATCTATTTGTATATAAATCATAGCTGTGGGGAGAGAGAGTCTGGAGGTACACATAATTAAAAGAAGAAAATGGAAATTATCTAATCCTCACCAAATTACATTGCTGGACCACAGACATCATGTGGCAAAGGACTAGCCAAAGTATTGAGAAGAAAATGACCACAAAAACAATCTGATTATAGCTAGTTGCTAAATGCCTGGTAATGGTACGTGTAAGCCATATGTGTTTATCAACCTGTTTATAAGGTCACATAGACAGACATCTGAGAAAGAACAGAGTAGACAAGCAACAGTATAAGGTTTGGAATTTGTCTTTGTTTTCAGACATAACTGATGAAGATGTTATTAGCAGTCATAGGGCTGAGGCCTACCTAACTCTGGAAGTCTCACCAAGCTATACTCTGCCATCCACCATCACCAGCGCCCAATCAGAGAAGTGAATGGTCATGATGAGAAAAGGGAATCTATTTTTTGTTTATCCATGAGGCAGATAGAATAGCTGAGCTCTCCCAAAGTCATTCAGCTAGGAGTTGAGTAGTTAGTGTGTTAATGATAATAACAGATGTTTAATATTAAGCACCCATATATGTTTCATTTTCTTTCAGATAGGTTAAGCCATTGGGAGACTTGGCTATTTGACTCTACTCCTTCAGACAGACAGCACAGTCTCTGCTGGTGAGAAGATGGGCTGTCATTATGGCAGCCTACTGATTTTGAAGGCATCATGAATACCTGGAGGAAACCAGATCACAGCTATAAGGAGCACTGCAACCTTGACTACTTGGCCACAACTGTTGCAGGAGGGCCCTTGCCCTCCCTGGGGAGCTGAGGCCGGGTGGAAGGGGGTGATGGGTTGGGAGGATTGGAGGGCGAGGGAGGAGGGGTGGGAGAGGGAACTGAAGTGACATGTGTAAAAAGTTAAATAAAAAAATACTCAGAGAAAACACAGTGTTCCTGACATCTCGGTGTCCAGTTCCAAGCCCCCATGATGCCTAGACAGTCTGCTGACGCTTGTCTCCCATGTAACATGTAAACCCCTTGCTCACAGCCATGCTCGGCCTCCTGTGCACATGAAGTCATCTCCAGGGGACCTGTAACTTCGGACATGATGCCAATGCTTTGTAAATAGTTGTTCTGAATTGTTTAGGGATGATAAAAAGAAAGTCTATGTATGTTCATTATAGATATAGGTTTTTAAAATGGTCTACAGTTCTTTGGTTGACTGCAAGGAAGCAACACTCAAAGATGCAGAGGACAAACTCTCTTTCTTGGTTCTTACTGTCATTCTGCACACATACATGGTTTTAGCAAAATGGCTTTAGTCCTGCCTGCTCCTTCTGCATACTTACTGCACTGTGGATCTTTTATTATTGTGATGGCTAATACTGCTCGTCAACTTGACTCCAACTGAAATCCACTAAAACCCAAGCAGCTGGGCACACCTGTGAGGGATTTTCTTTGATGGACCATTTGAGGTGGGAAGATCTAGCTCAAATCTGGGCCACACCTTCTGGTGACAGCCCATGTAAAAGGACACGGGAAAAGGAAGCTTTCACTCTTTGCCTGCTTGTCTCATTCTCACTGGTAAGTTCACCCATCCTGTTGCTGGGGCATTCCCTCAGGTGTATTAGAACCCACTTTTTTGGGATTCCAGCACAGCCTGAACACTAGCAGTTCTCCAGGATTCCGGCACCAGATTGGGACCCCTGAGACATCAGGTCTCACGAACTGATTGCCCCTGGCCTTCTGTTGGGAGATATCCACTGTCGCACCACAGCCTGTAAGCCACTCTAAATAAATTTGGTCAGTTCTGTTACATGATAGTTTTAGTTGCAGTGTATAGGAAGGCAAGGCAGGGGTGGGCTATTTGGTTAAATTACTGGTTCTTCTAGTTACTAAACAAGGCACTGAACCCCCCTTTTCATATCCTCTGCTATGGACAGAAAAAAGCAGTCACCTATGTCACAGGGAAGGGGAAATGTGCTGTTACAAATCAAAGTCTTAGAAATCTTAGGGACACATCTTATCATTTTCTGTTTGTAGCTCTTTAGTATTTCATTATGTGGGAGTGCTATCATTTATTCCATCATTTCTTTCTGTTATATATACTTAAAAAATGATAAATGTCCCCCTTATCATACTTATTACTAAAACTTTAAGTGCATCAAGCTGGACAGGGGTGGTGCATGTGTTTAATCCTAGCACTGGGAGGCAGATGCAGGTGGATCTCTGATTTTGCCGTCAGCCTGGTAAGTTCTAGGACAGCCAGGGATATACAGAGAAGCCCTGTCTCAAAAAACAAAAACAAAAGCAAAACAACTAAATAAATAAAGTTTAAGTGTGTCAATGATAATTTCCTTAAAATACATTTGCAGAAATGAGAGTGTGTGTTCAGGAAGCATAAGCATCATCTAAGACTTTAAATTACCACCATTTAGTCCCGCTGTGACAGCCTTTGCTCCCACGAGCTCCCCTGGCTGATTTGTCTCCTGTTCTTTATTTCAAGGTGTGGGAATTTTCATTTGAAGACAGTGTATCTAACAGGTTGATGGACCTCACAATCTCAGTATTATTAAATTTGTTCTTTCCTCAGCACATTTATTGCTGTTTTATGGTAAATCTGTATATACATATATAATATATATATACATATATATGTAAATCAGGATCTGTTCCTTAAAAGAATTTCAAGAGGGTGTCATGTAGCCATACACCATGACCAATTCTATAAAAGGTTCACTGTGTCACCGATTTCCATATTTCTGTTCTACTGACATTACTTAAGAGTCTCAAAATTCTACCAAGATTTCTAAAATTTGGTTAAACATACAGTTTCATTGGGACTATTGATGGTGTAGTATAAAGGTATCCAGGAACAATGCTACCTCAGGCATCAAGGGCCTTAATGACATAAGGATGTTTGAGGAAATCTACGTTCAGACTTGTTTTTCATGTCTTTACAGATTCAGTGCATTTTATGAAGGAGATTTCTGCCTGCTTTGTTTTTTGTTTGGCTGAATCTGAGGCCTCTCACAGTCTCTGCTAGCTTCCATTTTCATCAGCTTTCTGGTTTTGCTTTTCATCTGCTTGTTTTCTCTCCTGTACATCTCCTGGTGCAGTGTAAAGACACAGCTTTAGGGCCCACTAGATGGTTCAGTGCTCAAAGCCCACCAAGCCCAACACCTGAGTTTGATCTCCAGGACCTACACTGTAGAAGAGAACTGATTGCTGTATGCAACGCGCGCACACACACACACACACACACACACACACACACACACACACACACGCACGCACACACACACACACACACACCTGTAATTTAACAAATAGTCTTTCTCTTATGTTTGCTCTAAAGTGCATCTAAAAATAAACAGCAATGCCAGTAATGGCACACACTTTTAAAACAGCACTCAGGAGGCAGAGGCAGGCAGGCAGGACTGTAGCAGGCTTTCTTTTGGGCCACCAACCAGCTCCCAAATCATGACACAGAGACTTGTTATTAGTTATGAATGCTTTGTCTTAGTTTCTGCTTGTTTCTTGCTAGCTCTTATAACCTAATCTGTTTCTCCTCATCAATGTTTCGCCTCAGGGCTTTTTACCTTTCCTTCATTTTATATATCTTACTTTCACTGTTTCTCCTGTCTGACTGGCTTTTGGCCCTAGGTGTCTGTCTGTCTGTCTGTCTGTCTGTCTGTCTGCTCTCTCTCTCTCTCTCTCTTTCTCTCTCCTCCCTTTTCTCTCAAATGGAGCCTAGATTTCTCCTTCTACTTACTCTCATTGCCTGACAGCCCTGCATATCCCTCTATTGCCTAGCTATTGACCATTCAGCTCTTTATTAGACCAATCAGGTGCCTTAGGCAGGCAAGATGAAACAAATGCAGCATTTATTATTAATTATATTTATATAATTAAACAAAGGCAGTGTAAACAAATGTAACACATTTATTTTTGCCCAGTTAAAATAATATTCCACAACACAGGTCTCTGAATTCAAGGCCAGCCTGGTCTACAAAGCAAGTTCTAAGACAGCAAGGGCTACACAGAGAAACCCTGTCTCAAAAAACAAAACAAAACAAAAATTTAAGTAAAAACAAACAGAAAATAATGTTCCTGTATGTGTTTGATTGAATTAAATATAAATAGCACTCAGCAAATACTGAACCTTTGCCAGGCAAATATATTAATGTGTTATTTGATAGTATGATATTTCTTCATAACTTGTCCCACCAGAAGCAGGTGTCCCACCTTGTGCTCCCCATGGCAGTCTGGCTCTTATTGTTTTTAACCTTGTCTGCAAGATGGAATGCACTTGGTTGGCCCTGTGGCCTGTTCTCACTGCCTGGGGGTTCTGCGAGGATGTGTGGTGTCGAGCTCACCCCACACCAGCGTTGCCAGCCTTTCTTGTTCCTATCTAAATCAGTACTTCTGACTCTCCCATGATCCCTCTCTATCTGTTTCCTGTCACATTTTTTACCAGCCTTCTTACTGAGATGTCACACACCATCCATGACAACAAAACCCTGAAAACAATATAAGCCTATCAATAAGGAAGGTTTCCATCAATCTGGACAGTCCGACAATCCTAGTACTCAGTGGGCTCTTGCAGAAGAATAGTGAATTCAAGGCCAGCCTGGTCTACAAAGCAGGTACAACAATGACTAAGCTGCTGTCCTGTCAGTCCCTTACTGCTCCATCCTCCCCATCCACACAGGGTACTCAGCTTTGGATGGAAAGCTATGGACAGACAAAGCCCTCCAGCCACTTGCCCCACCCCGCCTACCTTGTCCTTGACCAGTTCTGGGCCAGACAAGTGATCTGTTCCTAACTCTCCAGCCTCTGTGGAGTTGCTTGCAGTGCACTTGGGGGACGTGGGCTCAGGTCTCTGGCCAGCCTCTGTTGGAGCTTCCCAACCTGCTCCCCTGCCTTATGTGAGGCTCTCCAGTTTCTCACACTTTCCTCAGAGATAGTAAACTCAGAGAGAGCAGACCGTGGGGTGCTTAGCTTTGTTCTCCTGCACCCCAAAAATGTCAATCAGTGGAATTGGAAAATAATGACAAGTGAATAAATGAATAAAGATACACAAATACACAAAAAAAATAAACACAAGTACCCCCACACACATACATCTTCTGTAATTTTCTTCTTCTCCAGGATCATCCCATTTCTTTGGAACGGTTCTTCTTGTGCCAGTGAATAAAAGCCCTTGCCAAGGAGGACCTCTCCCGAAAGTTGTTCCCTGATCTCCACATGCTCACCTACACTCACAGGCACAATAATAATGAGAGTAAATACAATAAGTTTAAATTTTCAAATAAATAATGATTATTCTCTAATGTCAAAAAAATGCCTTTGTGGATACTCCCCACTGATATCCTGTGTTCATGTCATCTATTCAAGAAGGAATAAAATTAATTAATTAAAATAAAATTAAAAGGTAAATTATTTTATTTTATAATGGCAATTCATGTTGGATGTGTCTATGTTATGTAGTCCAAGTGTGTGTTTGTGGGTATGTTTCCATGTGTATGAACATGCCTGTGTATATGTGGAGGACCGAGGCAGACACCAGAGTCCTCCTCAGTCACTCTCCACCTTTCCTGAGTCACTCTCCACCTTACTCACTGAGGCTAGGTAACTCAATGGAATGGAATACAGAGCTAGTCTGGCTAGCCAGCTTGGCCAGGGATCACTGTCCCTGCCTTCTGATTACAGTCAGCCACTATACCCACGCAAACTCTGGTCCTCATGCTTTTGTGCAAGTATTTCACCCACTCAACTGTCTCTCTAGCTCCTTAGGACTGATCAGCAAGAACAAAAATATTCAGTCTGATACTGATGCCCTACATTTATTTAATCTCCCAAGTTCCAAAGCACCGCGTCAGTGGCTCACATGAACTTCGTGCTCAGTACTGGATGAGGATTTATTAGAGTATGATTTCATGAAGACAAGTGTCCCTCATGACTCTGAACCCTAACAATAAACTCTTGCCTCCCTGCACCCAAACCCCTTTTACTCTTATTTTCTCACTTTCTCTAATCACTTGTCCACATAGATATTTGAAGCCTGCTGGGCCAGCAGCTGGGGGCTGGGGAAAACTGGGGACTGTTCCTGAACCCCAATGCCCATTCATTTCAGGGAGTGAAGGGTGAGGATTGCCCTGTATCCTAATGTTCCTGCCATGGGTTTACATGATATGCACTGCCTTATACAGTGCATTATACAATCAATGCTGATAAGAGTTTAAAAAGCAGCAAACCAGATGGACAGTGGTGGCACATGCCTTTAATCCCAGCACTCAGGAGGCAGAGGCAGGTGAATCTCTGAGAGTGCGAGGCTGGGCTGGACCGACAGCCTCCAAAACAATACAGAGAAGCACTGTCTCGTAAAAACCAATATATATATATGGAAAACAAAAGAAATTCCTGATTGATTCTTATAGGAAAGTTTGTGAGTGGTATAACTGGAAGGTGTGCTATGATTGGTGCAAGATGCAACTCCAAATGTGCATGTCATACCCACATCACTGCAACTCCAAATGTGCATGTCATACCCACACCACTCTTTTCTGGATATATAAATGGGCTTCTGCACAGCTTTCCTGTCACCTGGGGATACTTTCCTGTATTGCAACGTTCAACAAAATACAAGACTTGTCACACATGGCCTTTTCTAGACTAATGTGGCTTTTTATCATGAAAAGAGTGAAATGAACTAGTGACACTAGAAGAGATGTCAGCAGCCACTGTAACTGGCAGCAGCAGTGTGGGTGGTCGGGAGAGCAGTGGGGACAGCAATGTTAGGGACAATAGAAGCAGGAGGTGCACTGAAGAGCTCCAGAGATGGGAGAAAAGTTAGCTGAAATGATGAAGAACAGTGGAAATACAGAAGAATTAGAGATGCAAGGCTGAAGACAGAAGACTGGAAGATCCAAAGACAAAAGGCTGCAGTCCTCACTTGCTGCAAGAGCTGTGGGAAACTGTCAAGTCTAAAGGGCTCTAAAGAGCTGTTCCTCTCCAGCTGGTGCTCACTGCTGCTAACAGTGGAAGATTACACTGACTGCCATGTCCATGACTGATGTAGTCAAGGCCTAGCATAAAAGTCATCTTAGTTTGTCAGCCCTGCCATTGTCACTCAAGAGCTCGGGCTGCTGCCCCTAGAACTACCCACTGCCTGCACAGAATTAACACCCAACTGGAGCCTAAGGAGCCAAGCTAAATGATTGGAGCAGCCAGACACAGAAGCTGCTGGTGTGGAAATGGTGTTTTCCTTTGGGGTAGGGACTCTGGGATTTTGTAGAGATAGAACAAAGACAGGAGCTAAGAGCTACAGTCGCGAATACCATAGATCTGATTCTGTGGGTCTCCTAACACTGGACCTCAGGGGACAGTTTCTGCTCCCAGCATTAGGGGAAGCTGAAAAGGAAAAAAAAGGCAAATCAGATACATTAGAAGGGAAAATGTCAAGGGATAAAGAATTATATGCCCCTTAATAATGTGAAAACTAGATATGCAAATTTGTATATCATTGTCTGGAAAATTGCCTTTTGTGCGTATTTATCCCTTACGATTTTATCATGGGCTGGAGCATTGGCTCAGTGGTTAAGAGCACTGGCTATTCTTTTTTTTTTTAATTTTAAATAGCTTGTTTTACATGTCAATCCCAGTTCCCTCTCCCTCCCCTCCTCCCGCACTCCCCTTCCACCCTCCCTCCCTCCCACCCTATTGCCAAATCCTTCCACATAGGGGATATCTAGAGTCTATCATTTTACACTTGGTAGGGTCAAGGCACTCCCCTAAGAGTCCAGGCTGAGAGAGCATCTCTCTTTGTGCTATAGGCACACGAAGACAGATTGTATACCAGGGATAGACACTGATCCACAGCTCAGGGCCCCATAGGTTGCCCAGGCCTTCTCACTGACACTCACATTTGGGGGGTCCAGATCAGTCCCATTCTGGCCTCCCCACTGTCGGTCTGGGGTCTAAGAGCACTCCCCTGTTCAGATCAGCTGTCTCTGCTGGTTTTGCCAGCCCATTCTTTGCCAATTTGCTCATCACTCCTCTCTCTCTGTCACTGGGTTCCTTGGGTTCAGTTCAGTGCTTAGTTGTGTGTTTGCCTCTGCTTCCATCAGTCACAGGATGAAGGCTCCCGGATGGTTATAGACATCAAGTTCATTATCAGGAATGGGCATTCGAGGTGGTCCTTCCACTATTGCTTAGCTTGCCAATTGATGTTATACCTTTAGATCACTCGAGGTCACTCTGGTGCCTGATCTGTCTTCGATCCTATGATTCCCTCTTCCCCCTATTTTACCCCCACCCCCTCAACTTCCTGTTCCCCCATGACCAACTCCCTTCCTCTTTACCCCTCTATACTTCCCAGGTCCCACTACCCCCCCCCTCGCCGTGTTCCCCATCCATTCAGAGGATCTTGTCTCCATCCTCTTCTCTTGGGTACTATGCATATATGCATATCTTTTAGGTTCTTTCCTGTTTCCCAGACTCTCTATCTGTGGAAGTGCAGACTGGCACTATCCTGATCCATATTTAAAATCCATATATGAGTGAGTACATACCATGTTTGTCTTTTTGCGACTGGATTACCTCACTCAGGATGGTTTCTTCCAGTGCTATCCATTTCCCTGTGAATTTCAAGATTCCATTGTTTTTTTCTGCTGAGTAATACTCCATTGTGTAAATGTACCACATTTTCTCTATCCACTCTTCAGTTGAGGGGCATCTAGGTTGCTTCCAGGTTCTGGCTATTACAAACAATGCTGCTATGAACATAGTGGAGCAGATGCCCTTGTTGTATGAACCTGCCTCATTTGGATAAATGCCTAAGAGTGGAATTGCTGGGTCTAGTGATAGTAGCCCTAATTTTAACCCACACACCTATGAACACCTGATTTTTGACAAAGAAGCTAAAACTGTACAGTGGAAAAAAGAAAGCATCTTCAACAAATGGTGCTGGCATAACTGGGTAATGGTATGCAGAAGACTGCAGATAGATCCATGTTTATCGCCTTGTACAAAACTTAAGTCCAAATGGATCAAAGATCTCAACATACATCCAGCCACACTGAAACTTTTAGAAGAGAAAGTGGGAGATACTCTTCAACGAGTTGGTACAGGAGACCACTTCCTAAACATAACACCAGTGGCACAGGCACTGAGATCAACAATTAACAAATGGGACCTTCTGAAACTAAAAAGCTTCTGTAAGGCAAAGGACACAATCAAAAAGACAAAAAGGCAGGCCACAGAATGGGAAAAGATATTCACTAACCCTACATCTGACAGAGGGCTAATCTCCAAAATTTACAAAGAGCTCAAGAAACAAGTCTCCAAAACACCAAAGGATCCACTTGAAAGGTGGGGTACAGAGCTAAATAGAGAATTCTCAGTAGAGGAGGCTAAAATGGCCAAGAGACACTTAAGAAAGTGCTCAACATCCTTAGCCATCAGGGAAATGCAAATCAAAACAACTCTGAGATACCATCTTACTCCTGTCAGAATGGCTAGAATCAAAAACACCGAAGACAATTTATGCTGGAGAGGATGTGGAGAGAGAGGAACACTCCTCCACTGCTGGTGGGAATGCCGACTCATACAGCCTCTTTGGAAATCAGTATGGAGATTCCTCAGGAAAATGGGAATTAATCTACCACTAGACCGAGCACTGGCTATTCTTGCAGAAGACCTGGGTTTCATTCCCAGCACCCCCATGGCAGCTCACAATAGCCTATAACTCTGGTTTCAAGGGATCTTCTTCTGGCTATCATGTGCATGAAGCATACATGTGGTACATGCATGCAGATAAAATACTCATACATAAAATAAATCTTTTAAAAAGGTAAGTAGTGATATTACCTTAGAGCCCGTAAGGAAGTAAAACAAGAAAAGGCAGAAGGTATGCTTCATTGATAAAGTATTTATTCCTTATCACATTGGGTAAGAGATACTGTATTATATTTATTTTTAAAAACTTTTTCTGGAAAAAATAGAAATGAAATATTTACATTGGGAAAGAAATTTGATAATATCACAAGACACTAATTACAAACCTCATTGTTTTCTAAAAACTTATATGCAACCCAAACATCATTAGAAGCCTAATAAATACATGCTATAACTTTATGCACAGGTTAAACAGAAGTAAATTAAATTTTATGACATCATAAGTAAAACTAATGAAATATTTGAACATTTCTTTCCCAATTTCCCAGTAGGCCTACATCTTAAAAGTAAATATTAGAAGAAGACAGTCCCCATATGTCATCTAGAAAGCACAAGGCTAATTGTGTTCCTCATGCTCACCGTATAAGTAAAAGCACCACCACCTATCATCGTTTGTCAGGTAAATACGTAAAAAGGCTTGTTTTTAACTGGTCAGTCAATTTAAAAAGAAAAACACGAGGGTGTGAGCAAGGTTTAAGGACATCTTCAGGTCACAACGGTGGGAATCCTCACTGGGGAGCCCTGGTGTGAGTGAGCATCCAGTGGTAACTGAAAGTCCACTGTGGAAAGACTAATGGGAAAGAAGCAGTCACCGGGATGCTGGGATTTTTTTGTAGCCTGATTGCAAAGTGACCAAACTAGAGTGCAATCCTCCTGCTGACTGAGTAGCAGCTTCAAAGTACCGCAGCAGAGAAATTCCACCTTGAAATGAGTTCTATTCTAGGAAAACAGTAAGTGGGGAGACTGGTCCTGCATCTCAGCTATCTCTACCAATGCTGGTGATGCACTTGAGCATAGATGTTGCCCTCCACTTGGGGCAGGGGGACAGCTGTCTCAGGTGACGCTATCATAGTCTCAGTAAACAAATCTCTATTTCTTCTTCCATCTCCCCATTTCTTCCTCCTTGACACTCCTTTTACCCTAAGATCCCGATCTCTAATTCTTCTGACCCTCTTGTGCTTCAGGCATTCTTTGGGGGTGAATACTTTGGGATGGGTGCATCTCAGCTTCTTGACCACAGTCAACATCAGCAGCTCTCCTTGTCATCACCCTGCCTGTACCACAATCCTCATCCTTCACACAAGATGACTCTGTAATTTACACATCCACCTTTGAGGGGGCAGAATGGCAGAGAGATAAACACCTTACAGATAGTAAAAATCCTGCTGAGTTGGCCCCTTTAGATCAGGATTTAAAAGGGTTTTGCTTTTGGGTTTTTTGTTGGTGGTGGTGTTTTTTTTAATTTTTAAAGTATTTCTTTAATTTATGTGCAAAGCCAGTAACGTGTTGTCTGAAAGTCAAGAGAGAGAAAGCAATTTGCCTTGGTAACAATTGTTCTAGTTTGGTTTCCTCTCTGGTGATAAAACACTGACCAAAACCAACTCAAGGAAGAAACAATTTATTTTATCTCACAACTCTTTATCTCACAACTCATCACTGCGGGGAGACGGGACAGCAACTCAAGGCGGGAACCTGGACCCAGCAACTGAAGCAGAGGCCATGAAGAATTCCTCTCTCTGTGGCTTGTTCAGCTACTTTTCTTATACCGTCCACTTGTTCAGGTGTGACACTCCCCACAGTTGGGTAGGCACCGCTGAGTCAGCCAGAAATCAAGAAAATGCTCCACAGATAAGCCCAGAGGCCGTCTTGATCCAGGCAATTCCTGAGTTGAGATCCCCTCTTCCCAGATGACTCTACTTCAGGTTGACCCAGCTGACCAGCACAGCAATGAACACTATTCCTCCTTTCAAACTCTGGCCCAGAGTGTTCATAGAATTGTTCTATTTACAAAATAGAGCTCCAAATGAAGGACTTTAGGAGAAAAGCAAAATACATGACTGGGCTGAGGCCCCTACCTCAGGGGTTACACAGAGACCGTGCAGCAGCAACAACTGACAGCACATACAGCTAGCAGGGTTTCTATACAGACATAAAATAGTTAAAAGTACATTATAGCAAGGCATGCAAATGCATCATCCCCCCTCTGTTATGCTTGGAAAGAGCTACAGTCAGATTATGGGGAGAAGCCCCCTGGAGCTGTGCTGTGGCTCTTTCTTCATGGAGGGAATGTAAACATGGCCTCACACAGTCACAACTGCGGAATGTGCTTGTTTCCCCCAACAACATCAACAGTCTGGTAATATGTAGAATATTGGATTCTGTATCTACAGTGTCTCCCTTTCAGCATTTTAACATCTGGATTCTTATCTTGTGAATTAACTTATTATAAAAGTAGGGGTTAAATTAGTGCCTAACTATATTATTCTGGACATATTTTCCAAATGAAAGTAAATTCTGTCATTCTGCTTGAGTTGCATCCTAGGTATCACATTCACGTTTTCTTACTGAATCCTGTTAGCTGTCTCCGGATCGACAATTCAGTGTGTGCTAATGGAATCTCCATTGATGATATAGCCAAATTAATGTTTACATTGCCTTTTCCAGGTTTCCTTATAGGATCAAAGAATCATTGGTGGTATTCAGTGGGGACTGTGGCAGTGAAAACAGCCGTAACTAGACACCTAGCACTTAAATACATGTGGTCTGCCAATTACAAAAGGGAGGGAAGCTACTTTATAAGATTGAAATCTTCATCCTTTAATGGGAGGATCAGAGATGCTTTCTCTACAATAATTTTCAAATCACTTCTTCCCTTTGTGTGCAAGAGTTCTGCTTTTGTTACTTGAAAATAACCAGTAGAAAACTGTGCCATAGAAATATTTTTATAGTTGTATATGAATATAATTTCGTATTTTGAAATGTATAATATTTTAAATAAGTAAAGATATGACCTGAGAAGGAAAAGGATGCCAGTTAATTATTTAAAGTAAGTACCTGATTTCAAGAGCACACACACTTACACTTATACACACTTATATGTATATATTTGCAATATCATTAAGATAGAATTTTTCCAAGTGAAAATAGACTCTTCATGTCCAGGGGTCTTTAGAGATTATCTGATGCTCCTCTGATGGGGGATGTCCTTCTGTATATATGTTTCTCTTATTGGTTGATGAATAAAACACAGTTTGGCTAGTGGTTCGACAGGAAGGATAGGCAGGGCTATCAGACTATGAGATGAAGAAAATTCTGGGAAAGGTAGGTAGAGGGACCCACCACAGAGAGTAGCTATGCTGCCAAAGGACTAACAATATACCAGAACATTACTGGGTAAACCACAACCTCGTGGCAATACATAGATTTATAGAAATGGGTTAATAATTAAGACAGAGCTAGCCAATAAGAAGCCCAAGCCATTGGTCAAAAATTTCATAATTAATGTACATCTTGATGTACTTATCTTGGGCAAGGTAGCTGCAAGACCAGGTGGGACAAAGAAATCTCTCACAACTGTGAGACAGAGACCAGAAGATTACAAGTTCAAGGCCAGTTTGGCCTATACAGTCCGACCATGTTTCAAAAAGAAGAAGGGGATCATGGAGGATGGAAGAGGAAGGTTTGCTCATGGAAGAAAATAGAGAAAAGAGAATAAAATTCAAAACACTACACCAATAATATCATATCTAGAGTATATAGTAGTCACATTCTTGGACTCTCTCTGAGAGATTGTTTTTCAATTAAAAGAGTCTTCATTTCCAATATGTCCTATTTGATGCTAATGTTGCAAGTCCCAGGGGCCATACCACCAATGCCTCTGAATTTGTCTAACCCTTTCATTATATCAATAAAAATCTGCTATTCATTAAGTGCCCAATGCTAAAGAACTCATGATTAGTCAGCTTTTTGTTGCTGTGACAAGATACATAAGACAACTATAGTGGTTTGAATGAGAATTCTACCCACAGGCCCCATGAACATTTGGTCCCCAGTTTGTGGCACAATTAAGAGAGGTTTATGAAATACTTGGTCTTGTTGAGAGAAGTGTGTCATTGGTGGCAGTTTTGGGAGTTTAAATACTCACACCTCCTCAAGTGCCTTCTCTCTGTTTCATACTTAGAAAACGATACACAGTCCCTGCATTCTGTTCCCACAGCTATGCAGGACTCTAAGTTCTGGGAAACCATAAGCCCAAATAAATTCTTTCTTCTATAAGTTGCCTTAGTCATGGTCTTATCACAGCAACAGAAGAATATCTAGTGTAACAACTTAAAAGAGTGAAGCTTTATTTTTGGGTCATGGTTTCATGGGTTTCAGTCAAAGGTCAGGTAGGTCTGTGGCTTTGGGCTTAAGGCAAGGAAGAATATCTTGGTGGCAGAAATATGAGATCAAGGAGACTGCTCATGGTAGTTAGGGAGGGTAGCAAGGTTGCAGAGAGAGGGAAAGTGAGAAGGGAGAGAGGGAGGAGAAGGGAGGGAGGGGAGGGAAAGGGAAAGAGAGAGAGGATGGAGGAGGGAGGGAGATGGAGAGAGGGAGGGAAGGAGAGAGAGAGAGAGAGAGAGAGAGAGAGAGAGAGAGAGAAAGAGAAGAGAAGAGAAGAGAAGAGAAGAGAAGAGAAGAGAAGAGAGGAGAAGGTAGAAATATATTCTTCCAGGATCAACATATTTTAATTAAGCTATGTCTTCTCATATCTATGTAAGAGTTTGTCAATTCATTTAATTAGAGCCCTTGTGACCCAATAACCTCTTAAAATCATACTTCTGGACAGTACTGCATTGAGGATCAAACTTCAGTATATGAATCTTCAAGGGATATATCATAACCCAATGACACCAATGTGAATGTCATTGAGGTAAGGAAAGCAGCTGGCTATCCTTGGGCATAGCTTCATTGCTGGTTTTCCACCTCAGGAATGTGTAAACACACACACACACACACACACACACACACACACTCACAGATTTTTTTATATGAAGGAATGGACTGAGCTTCAAAGTTTCCAGCACATTTCCATTAATTTTTTGAAGGTGGTCCAATGACACGGCATCAATTCCAAGGTCTTGTGTTATGTTATACAGTACGGCTGACTTTTAAGTATTTATACTAAAAACTATTTCGGGGGAGATTTTCCTTCTGAAGTTGACCTTTTGAAGATCAGTTTTAGGTTTACAGAGAAAATGAGACGACGCAAAGATTTGTCATCAATAATCTGATCCTCAGCCTCAATTTCCCATCTGTCCCCACTGTCCACACTCCTCACCAGCATTGTCCTTTTGTCATAATTGATGAGCCTGCACTGACTCATTCTTATCCACTTATATGCCACATCTTACATTAATATGTGATTGTAAGTCAACAAATTCATAGTGACACATACCCTCCACCACACTAACAAGAGAAATTTCATTTTCCATTTAAAAAAAGAAAAATAAAAGTTTTTCATCCTGCCGGGCTTTGGTGGCTCACACCTTTAATCCCAGCACTCAAGGTTCAGAGGCAGGTGGATCTTTGTGAGTTCAAGACCAGCCTGGTCTACTAAGCAAGTTCCAGGACAGACTCCAAAACAATGCAGAGAAACCCTGTTTTGAAAAACCAAAATGAAAAAAAAAGTTCTTCATCCTTTTTTCTTCTTCCTAACCTAGTAGTCAATGATGTATTCATTGTGTTCATAACCATCTTGTCTAAAACATCCTGCCATTAGCATCAAACAGTATACACTGCACTCTTTTCATATTCCTTTCTTTTGTAACGTGCCTTTAAGGTTCCTCCATGTATTCAAATCACTTCCTAGCTCATTTCTCTTTGCTGCTGAGTATTCCATTGTTTGGCTATATCGCAGTTTATTCATTCATCTACTGCTGGATATCTTGCTTTTAAGTTTTGGCAGTCATGAACGAAGCTGCTGTAAATATCTGGACACAGAATTTTGTGAGAACATAAGTTTCTAACCCATTTGGATAAATACCAAAGGACATGAGTGGTAGATTGTAAGACGAGACTATGTTTACTTTTGTGGGGAAAAAATGAAAGAAAGAAGAAATTCTGCCAAACATATTCTAAAATAAGGGTTCCATTTTGCATTCCCACTTGCAATGAACAAAAATTCCTTTTGCTTGCTATCCTTGCCAACATTCAGTGTTGTCAGTGTTCTGCATTTTTGCAGCTCTAATAGCTGTAAAGTGGCATCTTGTTTTAATCTGCATTTTCCTCATGACATATGTTTATTTGATATCTGTGTATTTATTTGTTGGGTATCTATTCCTATGTCTGTCCATTTTAAAAATAAGATGGTTTTTATTGAATTAATAGGTTTGAATCAATCTTTAAGTATTCTGGATAACAGTGCTTGATACCTTTTATGTTTTCTGTTAAGCGAAAGACTTAATTTCTTTCTTAGGATTTTGTTCATTTGTTAAGAAGTCTGGCTGGTAGCTCTGAACCTATGTCATAAAAACATATGAATCATTCTGAGCTTAACCTACTTTTAAAAGACTACCTGAAATGTTGAATAATTTGATGTTATTTAAACCACTTTAATGAAAAGTCATTAAATGACTTTTGGTATTCCCAGATAGCATTCTATTCAACATCACTTAGTATCAAGCACTTTTCTGTGATAGAGACTAGGAAAGCTGATGTCATGGAAACTTAACTTCTGCCAGCACGTCTACTTAGGAAGGCAAAAGGAAAGTGAAGTAGTGTATCCGTGATTAGAAGAATCTGTTTACACAGCAGTCAGAAGATTCTGGAAGGGAAAATGACCTAATAAGAGGAGGGGACCAGAAAGCAGACACACCAGAACTGGACAGATTTTCAAGGGGATGGGTAGAGGGAACTTCTGAAATTCTAGACTGGGAAATGGGATTTAAGAGGAAGAGGAAGAGCCTGAAGACAAAACACTAAATAAGTCTTACATTTGTAGAAATTAAGGAAGAAGAGAAATCAAAATAGAAGCAGACAGGGCATCTTCAGAGACATGGTCCATGCTAACATCTGGAGTTACCTTGAAAACTGAACTATAGAATTGCTCACTGGCTGCTTTTGTAGTGCAGCAGACACAGACAGTGAGTACGCACTTCCCACCCAATATTTAGTCTTGGGGACTAATTGTTAACACAGATACATTGTCTAAACTTTGAGGGTTTATATAACTTCAAAGGATAATTTTTTCAAGTTGTTGTTTCTTTTAAGTAAATAAAATACCAAGTAATAGCTGAACATCCAAACTAAGTGTAATGTACTTTAAAGCGAACCAACAAACATCATTAACTAGCTAGATTGCAAGCTGCAACAAGGTAGAACTGAACTAAATTGAACTAAGAAACTAATGATTACCTAGTGAGTATTTTACTCCCAATGTTCTTTACCTCCTTAAAAAACATAAATATTTTCAAAGGAAGGTCTTCTTTGCTCTCTACATTTATTTTTACCATAATTCTGCTGCAAACCCCAGCTCTTTTTGGCAGTGTGATCCTCTTTGGGGAGCAATCTTTCTCTGATTCAAGCATTTCTGCCTTTCGTCCTCACTCGTGTATGACCTCTACCCAAATTTTCCAACTGTGTTTCAGCTAAAAGATCCCCTCTTTCCTGTGTGGGTAATTCATTTCTCTCCAGTTTGCATTCTGGTTGAAGGATCTTTGTGCCTCCTTGGAAGAAAGCCTCCTTATAAAATGTTTCTAGCTCTCAACGTAGGTAAATGTAGTGATTCAGAGGTGTGTTTCAATTTTTTTGTTGTTATTGTTCTGAGTTGTAACTTTTTTGGTTGAGAATGAATACTTAAAAGGCACAGACTTACTTTATGTGGCATTTTAAGTAGGTTTTTAATTTATTATGTATCAATGAAGTAATTCTCATTTTGTATCTAATTTTTTTGGCATCATATACAGCTAAACATAAACTATGTATTTAAAAAAGTTTAGACTATGTTGGTGAATTATTGTGCCAAACAAACATAAACAAACACCTCCTAAAAGGCAAATATAAATGTTGAAAAATGATCTTTTAACACAGTAGAGCCAAAGGAAAGAAATAATAAACATAAGAGCATTAAACAATGAAATTGGAAGCAAGGAAACAGCAGAAGAAAATCAATGGGACAAAAGGCTGGTTCTCTGAAAAAAAATCAATAGAATTGATGAATCTCTAGTAAGACAAGGAAAAATAAAAACAGACTTCCCTAATATCAGGACTAAAATAGAGGCCGTCATCATACAGCCTGAAAACAACAGAGGAACAGGACAAGAATATTGCAAACAATTTTTAATGCTCATAAAGTTGACAACTCAGAAGAAATGGGCTTGAAAATCCACCTTCCCGGACTGAGCCAAGATGGACATGAGCCCCCTGAACATGGAATTGAATTAATAATTTGAAATCTCCTGAAAAAAAAGTCTAGGCACAAATGGGTTCAAACCATTTTATGCATGCTCTACAAGAAAACAGAGGAAAGCAGGCTTTCTGTCTCTCTGTCTAGGGGCACTGTTAGCATTGCAATAGGATCGGGAGAGATAACGAAGCAACACAGATCTGCAGGCCAGTGCCACCCATGAACTTCAGTGGGGAAAAATTCAAACCCAACACAATGTTAACAAACTAAATCCAGTAACAAGCAAAACTAAGTATATAGCTCCTATAGCTTAGATATGAAATAACTCCCGAAGGTCCTTATTAAAGGCTTGGTCCCTGATTGGTAGCACTGTTCGGAAGTCACTGTTAGACGAAAAGCATCATAGGGAAGTTAGATCATTGACAGTGTGCCTTTGCAAGAGATATTGGGGCCCAGACTCATCTTTCTTTCATTTTGGTTCTCATCTGCAGTGAATAGCTTTCCTCTACCACACACTCCTGGCCATATTTGCCTTTCCAGGAGTTCAAAATCAACGAAACCAAACAAATATGGACTGAAACCTCTGAAATCACAAGTCAAAGGCATTTTCCCACAATAATGGTTATTAGATAAACACATACAATATGGCCACATGGTGTTTGCTGTATGTATACAGAATCAGTTCTACAAAGAAAAACCAATATAATCCATCACATACCCAGGATAAAGAAAAAAAGATATCATAAATAGGTGCATAAAAAGTAGTTGACAAAACTGAATATCTAGTTATAGTAGAAACCCTTGGTGTATTACTTTTCTCATTGGTGAAGTCAAATACCTGCCAAGATGTAAGGAGATGGATTATTTTGGTTTACAGTTCAAGGGAATGCAACCTTTCGATAGTAGGTAAAGCATGGCAGCAAGAAATGAGGCAGCTGGTTACACTGCATCCACAGTCAGAAAATAGAGAAAGATGAATACTCATGTCTGGCTTGTTTCTTCTTTTAATTCTGCTCGTGTTTCTATGGTGATTCCAGGTCCTGTCAGGTTGATTATGAAGATTAACCATTACAGTTAGTAATCTAGCAATAAAGGAGACAGTCCTTCAATTTGATAGAAAAAAATATGCCTAGAGACCACCTCTAGTCAATATCATGTTTAATGGTAAAATAACCAGGATTACATTCTTACCACTTTTGATCAACACAGTATCTGAAGTGCAGCCATTTCAGTAAAACAAAGAAAAGGAAGAAGAAAATTAAGTCTATGTCCATCTAGAATGCAATAAACAAAACAATTCCTACCACAGATGGCATCTTTGTGTAGAAACCCCTAAGGAATCTCCAGGAAGCAGTCTTAAGGGTGATGCGTAAGTCTAGCAGTACGGTAAAGGTGGGATCAGCACAGAGACACCTATCATATTCTGTAATCAAAGAAAGACTATTCAGAAACCAAGGTTAAAAATCTCATTACCATCATCAGTTCTCCCAAATAAGATTAAATAGGCATTAACTTCATGGAGTTGTGCGTACTAGCTATGTGCTAAGAACTTCACGATGCTGATGGAAGAAACTGAGGACCTAAGCAAACAGGAATGCCTGTATTCATGAGTTGGAAGGCCAACATGAGAAAAATACCCATTCCTCCAAGTTCATCTGTAAGCTTCGTACCATCTTGTGAAAATTCCAGTAATGGTTTTCTCTTTAATCTCATCTAAGTTTGTTTTGCTTTATTTTATAAGAAGAAACAAGACAAACATATCCTGGTATTTCTGGGGGAAGGCACCAGTTCTTAACATAGCTAAACAATCTTCAAAAGGTAATAAGGCAAAAAGAATTACTCTATCCAATATTCAGGACTACTGTGAGATAAAGTCCAGCCACAACACAATTTAATTGAACAGTAGCACTTCACAGAAAGCCCATCAATAAACACATAAGATGTGCACACCTGGTATTTGACAGAGAGACAAAGTAATTCAATGGAAGAAATCAGCTTTTTAACTTCTAGGGTGGGAGATCCGTGGAATAAAAAATAAGCTTTAGACCATTACATCCAAGAGACAAATTAAGTCAAAATGGGTCCCAGACTTATTGCAAACACATGAAACTTTAAAACTTTGAGGAAAAAATTCAAATAAAGTTTTGAGATCTTAGTTCTTAGACTTGACAACAAAATAAAAATTTATAAAACACAGAAAATTAACAAATTGGACTAGATCAATGTTTTAAAATTTGTCTTTTGAAGATTTGTTGCAAGATTCAGCATATCAGCTTATGAGAAAGAGACAGAGGGAGGGAGGGAGGAAGGGAGGGAGGAAGAGAGGGAGGAAGGAAGGAAGGAAGGAAGGAAGGAAGGAAGGAAGGAAGGAAGGAAGGAAGGAAGGAAGGAAGAAGAGACACTTTCAAACCACCTTCTGGCCAAGGACCAGTATGTAGAATATATTAAGAACATTCCAAGATCAACAATATGATTCAAGAGGATGTGAACACAGGTGTTTTGTTGTTTGCACTTGCAGAGTTGAAATCAAACTCAGGAGCTCACACATACCAAGCAAGGACTATACCACAATGTTATGTCCTAAACTTAATAAATATACGTTTTACCAAAAGATATAAAGTTAATAAATAAGCATGTGAAAAATATACCTAGCCATTAATTAGGTGGAAATTATAGCTATAGTAAGATATCATTACATGCCTATTCAAATGACTAAAGTTAAAAAAACATAGCAATACTGCCAAAGGTTGGCAAGAATACAGAAAAGAAACACTGAATCACTCGTACATTGCTGATGGGAATAAAAACATGGAAACACCACACTATAGGAAAGAATTTAGTATTTTCTTATAAAATTAAGCATGCAACCACCATATGACACAGCAATTGCATGCTTGGGCAACCCCAGAGAAATGAAAATTCGGAGGACAAAGAAACCAATAACATGTTTTATTCATAATAGCCTGAAATTGAAAACAACTGCATGTCCTTTAACAGGTGGATGGTGAAACAAACAGGTTCATCCATATCATAGTATACTACTTAAAAACCAAAGGAAATTCATGACAACTTGAGTGGATCTCGGGGTACCATGATGAATGAAAAAGTCAACATTAAAAGGATGTATGTCATAGTACTTCATTTACATGGCATTTTTAAAATTTTGGAATTGTAGGTACAGAGAATAGGTTATCAGTATGGTTGGATTGGGATATATGTATATAAAAAAAAAGTCAGCAGAGGACTAGTGCTACAGATCAGCAGCATAGAGCTTGCCTAGCATCAGTAAGACACTGGATTTGATCCCCAGGACAAAAAAATAAAAAAGTAAAGAGAGATGTATCCTTGTGATGATGGAACTACTCTGTATCTTGTCTGTACCAATATGAACATGCAGTTATTATACTATAGTTTTGAAGATGTTGTCATTTAAGGAAACCAAGTAAAGGGTGCTATGTTTAATTGCCTTTCTCAAATAGATGGGATTGAAAAAATCTAGGAAATTAATACAGCATATCTATGTATGTGTCTTTGGACATTTCCAGAGAGGATTGATTAATGGGAGGAAGCCTACTCTAAATGTGGGTAAAGACATCCCATAGGCTGAAGGCCTAGACAAAATACAAAATGAAAGGAACATAACTATGAATCCTAGACATTCTTCCTATCTGCTTCATGACCTTCATCAAGCAAGCTGTTTTACTCCCCCCCTCACCGTGATGGAAAGAAACCTTTAAAACCAAAATCCATCCTCTCCTTAAACTGTATTGCTCACGTAGTTATAGCAATGGAAATTGACTAACACAAAAGAAAAACACACTTTCTATATGATTTTTAAAAAGAGCAGGCAAATCTCTAATTACTCAAAGTTAAAAGCTTAATACAAAAATTATTACTTCTTTCTTTTTCTGTTTTCTAATTGATTAAGATTTTGCGGAGACTAAGAAGACAAAGAAGTCAAATTATCTTAGGAAAAGACAAGAGAGAATTCTTCTATTTTTACAAGATATTGAGTAATACTTATACATAATTTATTTATAATTATGAAATATTGAAAACCAGACAGAAGATGCAATTGTCTATTCAAATCTTATAGGAAACAGGGCAAAGTATGAGAACCCCCAAACACTAATGTGAGCACATCTCGGGCTTTCCATACAAAATACTAATGAAGCATTATTTCTGTCTTAATCCTCTAAAGCATGGATTTACACCATGTTTCTTCTGTTATCAAGACTCACACTTATTAATGAGTTTTATTCTCTGAAGATAGCACTTTAAACCACTGTTGCTAATTGGATTAATTTTATGATGCAAAGAGAAGAATCTTGCTTCTGTGCAAAGAAATTAATTGTGAAAGTACAGCTTAGAACTAGAGTCGATGATCAGAAGCTGGGGCCATAGCACTAGATGTTTAAGAAGAACTGGGTACAAGAGCAGAGGGAAGCACATCAGCTTTCAGACAAAGGGTCAGTTAGAAAGAAGGACAGAACAGTGGGGTGGAATAAAAGGCTTGAGGGACATTCAAGGGGGAGCAGAGTCACTCTGTTTTTGGCATTATACATATATTTTTTCTTTCAATTATTATAAAAAACGATCTTATTTTATATACCAATTCCACTTTCCTCTCCCTCCATCCCTCCCTCTCACCATCTCCCCATGTTAACCCCCCATCCACTCCTCAGAGAGGGTGAGGCTTCCTATGGGGAATCATCAAAGTCTGTCACATCATTTGAGGACCTCCTGGCTGTATCTAGGTTGAGCAAGGTATCCCTCCATAGGGAATGGGCTCCAAAAGACCATACTGGGGAAGCCCACAGAAGCAGCTGACCTGAGCAAGTGGGAGCTCACTGACTCCAGACTGACAGCTGGGGAACTTGCATACGACCAAACTAGTACCCCTGAATATGGGCGTCAGTTGGGGGGCTTGGGCAGTCTATGTGGCCGCTGGCAGTGGAACCAGTATTTATCCCTAGTGCATGAACTGACTTTTCAGAGTGGCCCTTTTCAAAGTCCCTTACTATTGTGGCTTGAATGTGAAGTGTCCCCCATAGACTCATGTATTTGAACAATTGATCCCCAGTTTGGAGAAGTGATGGAGCCTTTAGAATGTGCTGGAGGAAATACATTACTAGGGTTGGGCTTTGAGAATTTATAGCCTTGCCCCATTTTCACTATGCTATCTTGGCTTCCTGTGAGGTGAAATGTAACGGGCCAGCCTCTTGCTCCAGCTGTCTGCTGCCATATCTTTCTTGACATTATGAATTCTGGAGCCATAAGCCAAAATAAACTCTTCCTTCTATGAGTTGTTTTTGGTCATGGTGACAACACATCAGAAAAGTGACAATACACTTGGAACGAATGAGGAGGGGAAAGGCACTGGCCTTAAAGAAACGGGCCCAAGGTCATCTGACACTACCCAATTAGACTTAGAGACATTATATTTTCTTCAGTTTCTTCCTGAAGCTATTGGAAAAAAAGTTCCAAGACCTTTGATGGATAAGGGGACTCTGGAAAAACAATGAACCTAGTTATCTGGAAAAGAGGCAGGTCTATCTACAGCCCATCTCCACTTTGGGTTTGTTTCCTGAAAATGCTTTGTCTCAGGAAGGGTTGACAATGAGGGGAACTCTTGACTCTTGGGAAAAATTGTAAATGAATTAAGACAGAAGATGTGGCTGGATCTGTGAGGGCCTTCGCTGCAGCTAGAGGATCTGTGACCTCTACAGGATTCTTTGTCCTTCCTATCTTGATTCCATATCTGCTATGCCATGAGTATAGTCTAGTATTTTTCTTTATTTAATCAATGACTATTTATTGAGTTTATGATATGTCCATAAAGCAGAAGGTAAATAAGGTTCTAGTCTCAAACAGACTTAAAGTAGCACACCACAAAAACCCTCATATATAGAAAGCTTTAAATCCTAAAGTATAGTTGATACAAAAAAGGGCAGTAGGCTTTCAGAATGAATATCTTCTTGACCCAGGAAAAACAGGAAGTCTTCACTGAGAGCATGGTAGTTGAATAGGATGGGCTTAAACAAACAGAGACGATGAAGGGCTGGGAGAGAACAGGGGCCCCGGATCTCTGAAATTGAAAGGGCTGTTGTGCTAGTTAGTTTGGTCAACTTGACACAAGCTAGAGTCACCTGGAAAGAGAGATAATTGAGAAAATATATCCATCAAGTTGAACCATAGAAAAGTCTGTAGAGTATTGTCTTCATAAACAATTGATGTGGGCAGGCTCAGTCCATTTGGGTGGCACCACCCCTGGGCCAGAGATCCTGAGTATAAGAGTCATGGAGAGCACACCAGTAAGTAGGACTCTTGTGATGTCTGCTTCAACTCCTGCCTCTAGTGTCCTGCTTGAGTGCCTGCCCTGACTTCCCTCAGTGATGACTGTGGGAAATGTAAACCAATTAAACCCTTTCCTCCTCAAATTGGTTTTAATTATTGTTTTATCACAGCAATAGAAAACCAACTAGTACAGATGACCAAGGTCACTCAGGTTGATAACATCCTTTATCTCATTGTTCAACTTGTCCCATCATACTTGCTTGAATTCACAGTGACAGGTCAGTGACTATCTCCCAAAGAAGGCTCTTTAACCTTAGTAAATTATTGGTGCCTAGTTCTTATATAGCATATAAAGTGAACTTTATAGGAATTAAAGATATATATATATATGTAATATCTAAAGGATCTCAGTCAGTATTTGTGTTACTTTCATTAACAATAAAGATGCAGTAAGAGAAACATGACAAAGGGGTAGCAATTGGGAGATCACCAAAGAATAAATGTCTATGGGACTTGAGTGTAGAGAGGACAACACTGGAGTAGGATGGTAATTTGGGATTCAGAGGTGGTCGCTAAAGAAAAAGAAAAGAAAAGAAAGAAAAAAGAAAACCTAATGTTCTTCATTACAGTACAGTGTCAGAAAGGGGCTGTCCTTCCCCACATCCCTGTGATATGAGACACTGGGTATTGTTTCAATGCCAGGTAAACTCTAAGCTTTCTATTTCCCTCATCCTCCAGAATCTGGACATGAAAGCATAAGGTGAATTTTTTAAGGACTTTCAAAATTAACTGATATACAAATGGAAAAATTCTAGCCATTATTAAAAGCTCTTCAGAGGAATCATGATATACAAAAGCACTTAAATTATTCCTCAGCTTGAGTCTCACCAGACAGGAAGTTGAAGGAAATTCATAAATTCATGTCCAGCAAATCCTCACAGGGATTTGGTTTGTGGGAGTGTGTGTGTGTGTGTGTGTGTGTGTGTTGGACACAGGAGGACAGAATGAGTTAATAAAGGAAGCTGTACACACAATATATGAACTATTGGAAAACTATTCTTAAATTTTCTTGGAACTCTAAAGACACTTCTGTTAACTGGATAATGATTTTTATCTTCATAAAAAGTAGCCAGATTACATTTAATGAGCCCTACAATTGTAGTGTGCATGCTATTAGGTTTGTGAATGTTGCCAAAATAACAATCATAGTAGTTATCAATTAGTTCGTGAAATGGAAGGATGGAATTTGAAATTTTCTTAGACACTGAAATCATTACCCTTTATCATTCCCCACCTCCAATAGTATTAATTAATGACATAAGTAAACAACATGTAATAAGAACTTAAAAGGCAAACACGAAGAACTGCCTTATCCAACCTTACTCTTCTAGTCTGATTCCTCAGAGACAGTATGAACTGATACAACAGACCTATTTGTCCTCACACATTGAAAACCAGAAAAAGAAGCTGGACACGTTAATGCACACAAAGGACACCAGTATCGGGAAGGTGTTACCAGGAAGACCAAATGTTCAAGGACTACATAGAGTTTTAGACTAGCCTGGATTACAATGACACCCTGTCTTTAAAAGGTACAAACAATGCTTTTTACTTAGCCTGATGTGCTGTATTTCAAACACCCACACAGATAGAAGGCTTAGGAGTTATTTTACACACACGCACACACACACACACACACACACACACACACACACACACACACCAAAACCTGGAAGCAACCTAGATGCTCCTCAACTAAAGAATGGGTAGAGAAAATGTGGTACATTTACACAATGGAGTACTACTCAACTACTCAGCAGGGAAAAACAAACAAAAAAACAATGGAATCTTGAAATTTGCAGGCAAAAATGGATGGAACTAGAAGAAACCATCCTGAGTGATGTAACTCAGTCACAAAAAAACAAACATGGCATGTACTCACTCCTATATGGATTTTAGAGATAGGAGTACCAACCTACAATCCGTACCACCAGAGAAGCTAGGAAACAAGGAGGACCCTAAGAGAGACATACATGGTCTCCCAGAGAAGGGAAAAGGAACAAGATCTCCTGAGCTAATTGGGAGCATAGGGAAAATGGAGAGGGAGTTAAGAGAAAAAGAAGAGGAGAGGAGGAGGGGAGGGGAGGACATGAGGGAGCAGGAAGATTGAATCGGGGAAGAATAGAGGAGAGCAAGAAAATAGATACCTTATTAGAAGGAGTCATTATAGGTTTAAAGAGAAATTTGGAACTAGGGAAATGTCCAGAGATCTACAAGGATGACCCTAACTAACAATTTAAGCAATAGTGAAGAGGCTATCTTAAATTTCCTTCCCCAATAATAAGATTGATGACTACATTATATGCCATCCTAGAGCCTTCATCCAGTAGCTGATGGAAGTAGAAGCAGATATCCACAGCTAAACACTGAGCTGAACTCCTGGAATCCAGTTGCAGAGAAGGAGTGATGAGCAAAGAGGTCAAGACCAGACTGGAGAAACCCACAGAAACAGCTGACCTGAACAAGGTGGAGCTCATGAACCTCAGACTGATAGCTGGGAAACCATCATAGGACTGATCCAGATGTGGGTGTCAGTTAGGAGGCCTGGGCAATCTATGGGACCTCTAGTAATGGGTCAGTATTTATCCCTAGTATATGAGTGGACTTTGGGAGTCCATTCCACATAGAGGGATACTCTCTCAGCCTAGACTCACAGGGGAGGGCCTAGGCCCTGCTCCAAAGGATATGACAGACTTTGAAGATCCCCCATAGAAGACCTTACCCCCCCTGGTGAGCAGAAAGGGGATGGGATAGGAGCTTGGTGGGAGGCAGGGGAGGAGGAGAGGGAGAGGGAACTGGGATTGACATGTAAAACAAGCTTGTTTCTAATTTAAATTTAAAAAAATCCTAACCACTAGATGATCAGAGAGTAAATTCTTCTAATCACAAGACTGAAGAATTGAGCATCTTGGGAGACATCCCACATCTTCACAGAGAAACTTAATTGCTATGTTGTTTCATGAAACTCACCCTCTACTCTGATGTAAAGGCTTTGAATAAACCATACAAACAAAACCTCTAAACTTTCTACTAAACACACACACACACTCACACACACACTCACACACACACACTCACACACACTCACACTCACACACACACACACACCGTGGCTCATGAGTGGTTGTGGTAATGTCCAACACCACATACCATCACAGCTTTCCTTCTTGTAATGGTCTAATTCTCTCACCTGAATAAACTAGCCTCTGATATACATCACCCCATGAAATTAGAATTTTCCTCCTTGCATAATGCTTAATGTGGAAACATGGGGTCCTGTGTTTCTCTAAATAGACATAGTTATAATTATTTAAACATATGAGTTGAAACTGTTTCAAAATATGAGAATTTTGGTGTTTGAGTTTTGTCTAGTAAAACTTAAAGCCCTGATTTCAAATTATGAACTATTCACACTGGAGACATCACTCAGGCAGGGGGCTTGAAAATTGTTCTCTGAGATCAGTTTGGTAACTTTTCCCTGGCAATTAGGTTTTTTCCTACTTCCCTTGATGTGCACGTATGATTGAAAGATGTTTTGAAAAAGCAGCAAAGTTACATGGGAGACTGAAGAATTAAAGGAAGCTGGTTGTTCTGAACGTATCTTTGTCTTTTATAAGTGTTAACAGATTGGAACTGTGGGTTTGTAGTTTTTGGCAAGCATGTTTATTTTGTACTGACAGAAATATTTGGCTTGGCAAAATGTGTTTTGGTCAAGTAGACCCATGACCTAGGCCATATATCACTGGGGTAATGTCAGGACTGTTCAGAAAGTCTAAGGGAACATGATCTGCCAACATATGCAGTAAAGAGCGCTCCTTACGTGACCCGGAGGCCAGGTGCAGATGGCAACTGCAAACTCTGTGCAGATCTGAAATTACAGAGGGCCTCAGGCCTACGTCTGCTCACACAGCACATTCTAGACACAGTCACCTCGGAAAGTGGGGCGATGTGACGGTTGGTCTGCGGTGGCCATCCGTCCTCAGCCCTCATCTGCCAAGCTTGCTCTGTGGCCATTCTCTGTTAAAGGGAAGAGTGCAGTAAGTACAGTAATGCCGGAAAGGAAGTCTGGAGAGTGTGGGCACATGTTGATGGTCAAGCCTTAGTCCTATTGTATTGAGCTCTGGTTTTCTTCTGTGGGTTTCACTCTGTCAGTGTAAACAGTGAAGTCCTCAAGTTGTCCTTCAATTGACCTATCATAGCTCACTGAGACTGTCTACACACACACACACACACATACACACACACACACACACACACACACACACACACACACACACACACACACACACACGCCCCTCTTCCTATTGTGTCAACTGGGAGCCAGGCCAGCTGGAACATTTTAGGAAGCCCTGAAAGATGCACCGCCAGTTGACGCTGCAGCATTGACTGCAGCTGCTGCACAACACAGTCGTTTTACATAAATGCGTTCCTGGCCAGGACTTGAACATCCAACCTCAAGTCTTGTGTTTCCTCACAGGCTCCTACTTACACATTCTATGCAGCATGTACAGAAAGCTGACTATCATCTCTACATCTACACTGCAGCAGACATCCGCAGGATCAAAGATGACAGCGTCTAAGACATTTTCTTGATCCTGTATGTTTTCCTTGTGCTTGAAAACAGGCTTGGCCCTTCAAATTATATGCTGGTACTTTTGGAGACAAACTCCTGACATAGTTTTCCAGATTTCTTGGCTTGCAAAATCCTCTCACCAGATGTGTTGCCTGTTCTAAAGGCACCGGTTTTATTTGCTTGTTTGTTTTGTTTTTTGAGCCACCCAATATTTTATCCAAAAACATGGCAGATTTGTTTTCAGTTTATGGATCTCTCTATTCCATGCCGATGAACCCCAAGAAGGGTTCGTCACCATTCCCACTGAGCCCCCTTTGTGTCAGTTTTAGGGTAGTGAGGCTGGGGTGACACTCTAATGAACAGATGAATTCCAGAGAAGGAGTCCCTGGTTCTGGGGTGTGGGGATGAACAGGAGTTCTGCAGGCCTGACTGCTTATCATCTCACCAGGAAAACATCCGCACTCTGAAATGTCTGCTCTTTTCAGTGTCACGTGATTCCTGGCGCTGATTACAGTCCTTCTGTAACTTGGCTCTTTTACATGCAAAATATTTTAAATCAGATACCCAACCATTACCTTAATTCCTTTCACAAAGTTAAAATTAACAAAAGACTTGTTTCCTTTATCAGGACTGGGAGAGGCTCCCCGTGGGGCTAAAGGGATACAAGTCTTTAACCTCAGTTTGATTCTTAGTTCTTTGCCTTTATTGTTCAACAATTTTTCTTTCTGATTAGCCTGTGTTTCCAGAGTCTAGGCAGTTCTACACGCGAAGAACAAAAGATGAAAGTGGCCCTGAAATATCATTCTAGAAAGAAAAGCAATGCCTATATAAAGCTAAAACACTGATTTATCCATCTAATTCCTCAGTCGTACAGAATGGAGACATTTTACATGCACACATAATTTGCATTACTTCAGTACAGTGCTCAAGTCTTGGACTGTGCTCTTGGGTCAGAAGAACCAACTCTAGCTTTTCCTGCAGAAATGAAAGAAAGCGAAGAGGAAATTCCCAGACTGCCAGGGCTGCAGTTTCTTGATTTCCCTCTGCTCAGGGACTCGGGGTCTCCTTTCTGGGTAGGTTTGTCTCAAAACAGGCACTATGGGAACAGGTCTGAGCCATCCTGATGTTCAACTGGAAGACGTGTATTGTGGAAAAATATTTGAAATGAAGGCTTGGAGTTACCTTCCAGGAACCAGACCTCTGGAGCTGATCCATTTACTGTATAAATAAATCACACCATAATCCAGTCTCTACAGCCTTCCCCAGATTTTCTGATTTCTTTCCCAGAGTTCCTTTGCCTATTTGGCCTACTCCTTTCACACCACTCAATTCACTGAACAACACTCAGGTTAGTTCATTGTACAATGCTAGGGGTTCCTCTGCTTTCTGTGTGTAGGACACCTTCTAAGCATATCCAAAGGTAAGCAGTGTCCCTGGGGTGGTGGTGAGGGACACATAGCAGATCAAAAACAAACAAACAAAAAAACCTTTTCTTTTCTATTCGCCAAAATCACCACTAGCTGAAGTGCTGTGTGTGCTAGAATTCTACAGACACACAGCACTGGTAACTTAAATACATCACAGCGTGGGGGACACGTTTTAGGCCAGGGTGAAGGGAGGGAAGGAGTTCTATTTTCATAGCCCCAAATAATCCCAGGCCACAGGACATAAAAAAAAAACCTTTGCAAGTAATCCCACCACCTCCTTCCTAATCCCTAGCTTCAAAATGATGAAATGGTGGGCATCTTTATTGCCTTTACACGTGGTTTAAGGAGAAGGGAGGGAAGATAAATTTAGACCTATGGAGGATTTGGATGGAGCCTTGATTACGTCCCTCATCCCTCGATGAAAACCTGAAAGCCCTGGAGTCCCACCCCACCACCTGACACTTCACATTATATGTTCGTCCTCTTAGGCTGAGAGCAACGGGGCAATTCAGCTCTCAGACGGTTGTATAGAAACACATTGCTCTTATCTGTCCTGTGTCAGCCAATTGTTTACTCTATTGATTTGAAAATCTCCTTCCCACCCAAGGTCTTGCTTATATTGCCAATTAGCTTGTTCCTAATGTCCAGCCGCCAACATTAAGATCCCTGATTAGGGAATTTATAAGTGCAATCTCTCTGTCTTGATATGCGAAGTTTCCCAGTGTGGTGTCACTCCCCTTTGAAAGTGATTAGTAAACACATCTTTAGTGCATGAAAAATAAGTCTGTTTGCCCTTTCTAGCTGATTCATAAGAGGTAAAACAAAGTCTTCAATTATTCTTTAATCCTTCAAATCACCACTCTGTTAGGTATAAAATCAACTAATGTTGTATCTATAAATTTTGCTTATGTGGTACTAAAGCTATGTAAATTGGTCCTTTATTTATGGAAAAATAAGAAATCAGTGTACTTAGACAGAAACTCATCCAGAAGAGTTGGAACAGCCAGGAAATGTACTCCAGGACACTAATTAGCTGTTTCTAATCACCATATAAAGGACAGGAAAGGGGACTGGAAGAACTAGCCGGAGAACTAAATACCCACTGAACTTAAGGAAGCATTACCATTTCTTTTCTTCCATTCTGAAAGAATGTTAATGTTTAGCAAGTATCAGGATGCCATGTTCTTTATTAGGACCATAGATTACTTTCTTCTGTCTGTTATCCTAACTGAAAATTACTTCAAGGACTAGAGTTTCAGAGGCTGTTTCAAATCTGACTGAAGAACCATCAGCTAGCTACTATTTAGAGAGGGAAATGAACACAATTTTGAAATGGGAGATTTGAAAGCATCTAAAACTAGGTGCTTGAGACAAGGAAAGTGGCATCAGAAAGTCTGTTTGGAGCAGGGCTTGCTCTTCTTAATCACATTTTGACCTGAGCTCTCTGGTTGAACTCCTAGGAAAGCCATTGCTGTACTTTGTCTCAATTGCAAACAAGAGCAGATTAGCCATGGAGAAAGTGAGACAAAGTGTGGGAAAAACTCACTGCTGAAATCTGCACATTTCCAACAAGGTCTTTCACTCCCTGACTCCTGAGCATCTCGGGGCTGTCTCCAGCTAGAGCATGCTTCCTGGCAGAGCTCTCTCGGTCTGCTGTGGGGAAGAGGCAGGAGTTTTGCTGCACCATGATGACTGCTGATCTGTAGTCCTCCAGACAAGTTTCCTGTCAGAATGGCAGAAAGCCAGGCCGAAGTCAGCAAGACAGGGAGTGGCCTCTAATGTGCTTTGAGAGGTTTTTAAAAACACCCCTGTCACCAAGTACTTCCCGGAGAAGGGGCTTGAAAATTTCACTTTTTTTTTCCCTGCCATAAAGGAAGTCCCAAGCAGATGCAGGAGCTTCTGGCTGTACAATGTACTCAAGGAATGTGTCACTGGTGACCATCTCTTCTAGGGACTAAGAAACTGCATGCCACATCCTACTAGAGGCAGAGAGGTGGGACAAAGGCTAAGGGTGTTTTGGTGGTAAATCCTGGATGTGGATGAACTTTGGATGCCCTAGAAATGGTGTTAATCCCAGATCTAAGACTCAGTATGAAGAGTAGGGTCCTGGACAGTTCAGCTCAGGGTAAGAGAAAAAATAAATGGGGTTGTCTTCCTGGAGGAAAGAGAAGTGAGGGACTACTTTAAGTAGCGGAGAGTAGCTGATGAGGTGAGATGGTTGGTTCCTAATAAGCATTGCTTACCCACAATCTCACACAGGCAATGCCTGGCCTTCAGTTGCAAAGGGACTTGCTTTAGATATAGCCATCTATAACTCACTTATGATAGCCAAAGCAAACAGCAGTCACAGACTGGCTTGCAGGCTTCTCCTGAGTTTCTTTTTAGAAAGGGAATCTACCTTAAGTCTCTCTTCTTGTCAGCTGGGTTGTGACTTGCTGTTTTAATTGGCTAGTATGTTTCAGCCAGTTATCTGCCACAACTGGAGATTTCGTTACATAATTGCCTCGTGTTGTTTCCTTGTGGTCTATAAGACCTAAGGAGGCAATAACACTGAGAAGAAGGTGCCTCCTGCTGTCTCTCTGTGGTCACAGGCAAGCCACTGCACACTATGCTGCCATCCATCAGGTCATCTGTACCCACAAGGAGAAGGGACAAGTGGGGAGACACCAGTGAGTGCATTTGATCCTACTGCAGGTGGGCATAAAAACACCAGAGAAAAGTCAGCCTAACGACAAGACACGGTGGGAAGGGTTTCCTTGCCCAAGGAAGGTAGAGGAAAATATTGCAAGTAATTGGGTCAGGCTTCAGCAACCTTAAGTGTTATATCCAGCCATTAGTACAGTCTGTGGGTTTAATGATGATCCCAAAACAAGCATGAAGGAACTGAACATGTATTGAATTCTAGAAGTTCCCCCAGAAAGGGATCCCCGAAGAAGGTAAAATAAATGATTCCTGTCCGCTGGGCTGATTCAAGAACGGCGATTGTATTGTCAGTCTGCCAGGACTCAAACACACCAACAGAATTCAGAATTAGAGATGTTTGTAAGCCTCTTGATCCAGACAAATGGACACAAGACATCTGCCTGAAGGTGAAAAACTGTTTTACCAACTGTCTCACGTGGTAATTGGCAGCAGCTGACAATGAAAATGACATTGATATAGGGTAAGAAGTCCGTCCTCTGCCAAGACCCTTAAGCCCCAGGCATGACTTAAATCTCTCTCTCTCTCTCTCTCTCTCTCTCTCTCTCTCTCTCTCTCTCTCTCTCTCTCTCTCACACACACACACACACCAGGCAAGGCAGCTGAGCATGTGTGGGTATGAGTGTGAACTCACTCCCCTGGGGTCAGACTCCTTTGCTTGTGTCACACTGCCTTGCTTGGCCCAATATATGTATGAAGGCATGTGCAATAGTCAGTTTTCATTGCTCTATAGTTTGTGACTAGGAGGCTTTTGCACCGCTAATAGAAGTACCACAATACTTTTAAGAGGAAGCGTGTAAAGAATATAGTGTAAGGACTGAAATGATTGAGTTCTCACCCTCTGTGTGTAAAGCTCTATTTCTAATAGTAAAAGTCCAGGTCAAAAAACAAACAAACAAACAAGAAAACTAGAGGCAAACCAAATTCCTGAATACACCAAAACATTAATTAGCTGTTAAATAAAATGAGCTGGATCTATAAACTTTAATGTGAAAAAAATGTGCTTTAAATGCCCTAAGTTGTACATACATACATACATGCACAGATGAAGTTTTAAAAAATAAAAAAGTATTCAATATAAACATATAAATAAATATTTAAAAAACTATTATTTTTATTTCTAAAAAGAAATCATGAGACAACAGAAATAAAGGAGAAAGACAGGAAACCAAATGGGAAGAGTTGAGAGACAAAGCTCAAAAGTTTGCATTTTCAAGCAAGATTTTTAATTGCTTCTGTTTGGTTTGGAGCACTTGCTTGGTTGTCCATTTGCTTTATGAGACAGGATCTTGTGGGCTAGGAAATTGCTACATAGAACAGGCTGGCCTTGAACTGGCAGCAGTTATTCTCCCTCTGCTTCCTGGATGCTGGGATTACAGATTTGTCCAGCCACGCTCAGTCTAGGCTTAGTTGATTTTATTGCAGTTATCTTGCTGTTACCCAATACTAGTGGATAAATTAAAATGGAGATGCATGCCAGGAAGATAGTGTGTTCAAAGTCAGTTCAAGATACATGGCAAGTCCAAGACCACTTCTGGCTAAATTTTTAAGGCTCAGGTGTCTCTAAAAAGGAAACTCTGTATGTGATCTGGGTAGAAGTCCTGCCTTAATAGAAAGGAAGAGAAAAAAATGCATTCTATTTCTCTCATTTTTGTTCTCTATTTCCTCCTCCTCTTCTTCATCTTTCCCAATCCTCGTATTTTTGAGACCAGGTTCCATGCTATAGCACTCACTGGCTTGGAACTCACTATGGCGTTCAGGCTGGCCTCCAGTTTGCGGTGACCCTCCTTGCCTCCAGAGTGCTAGAATTGCAAGCTTGCATCACCATTCCTGGTTTCTTTTCCTTTTGTTACACAGTTTTTCCTTGCAATCAAGGATCGTGCATTAGTCATGAGTCTTTTGATTACAAGAGGCAGAAACCCAACTCAAACTGGCTTATGCCAAAAAGAGAAGTCGGTGGAAACTGTGATTATGAAAGTAAGAAAGCCAGGGACTTCAGTTTTTTGGTTTTTTTGTTTTGTTTTGTTTTTTCATCACCAGGACCATCTTTCTTTTTCCACTTCTCAGCACATTTTTCTCTCTATTGATTTTATTTTAAACAAGTCTGTCCCCTCAAGGTAGCAAAGATGGAAACCACAGCTGCCATAGTCTTTCATCACCTTATGAGCTCACAAACCTAAGAGAGCAGGAAATAGCTCCCTTCCTACCCAGCATTCCTCCAACCCCAGGAAATCACGGTGCTCCTGAGGATGAGACTCCGATCGGCACGCCTTGCTTATCTATGTGCTCATCTTTGTGGTGGAAGAGGCATGTCAAGTAATCAAGAAATACAACGGAAGAGCAAGGAGACCCCGGATGAGAGCTGTACCCGCTCGAGGAAGGAAAGCAGCTGGAGCAGAGCTTGCGACTGCGCTGTCCGGTACTGCACTCAGAGACCAAGCGAGTTCTACATTTCTTAAGGTTTTCCTGTCTTACGTTTTCATAATTGCTTTTCGGATTCCTCCCTGGGCCGCGAGCCCCAGCTGCCTGTGTCATTCTTCTGCCGTGTACCGAGTTATGAACGAAAGCACGCTCTTTCCTTCGGCTCGTCCAAGGGACCTGTCACTTGTTTCTCAGTGATTTATCACTGGAAAGGAAATTTGGGGGAAATGGAAATCTCTGGCTTCTTAAAATACCATATTTGATTATGAGGAAAGAAAATGCACTGTTTCAGATACAGTTTTTTTTTTAAAACTCTTGAGCTGGTGAGTTATTTCATAAAGAATAACTTATGTTTCTTTTCCTGAGCCAGCAGTCCTTGGAACAGCAGGTGTTCCGGATACTCGAGATGACAACCAGTGTTATAACTAACTCAAGGAAGAGCAGAGGACACTCGGCTCCTCTGCCAAGTGTTAGCGCCAAACAGAAACTTTCCAAAACCGGCTTTTGTAACCATCCCAAAATAAGGGAAGCCAGGGGATCAGTCAGTGAGTGCGCCGTCTGGTCACTTTGAAGCATGAAGTGTTCGTTTGCTAAGAGCAAGTATTTATTCAGATCTTTTCAAGGGAAAAGATTTTTCTTCAGCCAACTGTTGGAGATGTAATAGTTTTTCTGAGTCCAATTCTCATCAAATCCCATTAACACATTCTGTAGTCTACCAGAGTGAGGCTATTGGCATGGAGGCTGAGCAGGGCAACAGGATGCTTAATCTAAGGACTGCAAAGACTTCTTTTCTGGTCGTTTGTTTTGGAGGCAGAAGGAGAAAGAGGAAGAGAGACTGGTTACAGCTGTAGAATAATAGATACCCATGCACATCCTTCAATTTGAGAAAGCACAACACATCCAAAGGTCAATATATTCTGCCACTCTCTGTCACTGGGCAACAGGAGGGAACGGTTTCATTTTGCTGTTTTTAAGACTCCCAGTTCCCCTGCTGGAGCCTTCACAGAACACATCAGTAATTTCCTGATGACATGTATTGATGCATTTTTCCACCAAGCGTCATTTTTTTTCAATGTGGGTAGCAGTCACATTCATCTGTTACTCTCCCTATAGACCTGGAACAGGCTAACCACTCATTTCCCCTGTGACAACGCTGCTGTCCATTTTGACAGGGTGGTTTGGGGTGGATGTTTAGGCAGAGATGACTTAACACGTTTCCTAGGGATACCGCTGCTTAACAGAAACACAGGGCAAATGATATATATGACTTTAGGGGTTTTGGTAGCTGTATTTCAAAACAAATAATAAGTGAAATTAGCTTGAATGTCTTATTTAATCATATATATATACAAATATAGATAGAAAGGAAAAAGTAAAGATAAATTGATAGATATGAACTAGTGATGATAATTTCTTCATTTTTTGAACTTCAGTATGCTTATTGGGTTTGTACACATCTCAGTGTAGACTTTCACGTGCTCCATGGCTATATAAGCAGGAGGTATGGTAGAGAATGCGTGGCCCTCGAAGCACCCTGTGGGTACACTAGAAATTTCCACTGTGGACTTTGCCTGCTTCTAAGTGATACTTCTGAGCAGTGCTGGGTGTTGTGAAAAATATGGTTGATTCCATTTTTGAAAATTCTGTGTCCTCCAATCTGTACCATAACTCCAAAGTCTTTCCTCCTAGTCTGTAAGCACAGTTGTCAAAAGCCACTTCCAAGGCATGATAGATTATAGAAGGTGGGGCACGCTAACAGGAAAACATTTTAGATTTTTCTGTCATGATTCCAAGTTCAGATAATACCCTATCAAAGTACCTACCTGATTATTGGTGACCCCTCAAAGACTTGGTCTTGCCTTCACAGTTTTCTGCTCCCCAGCTGGCTCCGAGATCTGTTTTCTGGTCTCAGTGCTATCTAGTGCACAGCCTTTATTTTATCCTCACACCGGGCGAGGCCCCTTGGGAGTTTGCCCTCTCTGTAGACTCGGATAGCATAGGTATCCATTCAGAAGCTTTGCATTTCCACTCATGTTTGCCAGCTCTACAATGAGTAGTGGTGGAGATACTGAGTGTGGGTTTTAGACATATGTATGCCAGTCCGAGGCCCTCCTAAATCACTGGGTGATTTGAGCATAACTCTGAACGCTGTTCTGTCTTGTGAGTGGGTGGCGGGTGACTGCTCGGGAACTCAAGCTGCTTCCTCCAAATGGACTGAGCCTACATTCACCATTCACACTGTTCACTCACACTGTGCCTGGACACCGTACATTTACACTGTTCAGTCCGCATTCTGAAAAACCGACAAACATTGCTCACCCTCCAGATCCCCTTTTCATTTTCCTGTCAGCTACCCTTTTGCTGTCTTTATAGTGCTTGGGGCGACTGGAATACACTTTTCATTCACTATGGGTGAGCGACCTACTGTTTTGTGTCATTCACCTTCATGCTTTCTAAACGATCAGCATGTACCCATGTACCTGGCACACTGCAGGAGCCCAGAAATATTTGCTGAATAAATGCATAACAAAGTATTTTATATTTTCCCATGGATCATGTTTTTCCAATTATACCACATTAATGGAAAACATATCAAAATTGTGATACATTCTTGCCCTAAAGTTAAGAATGCTGACGATACTTCTCTTATTAAAGACACTTCATTCTTGAGAATTCTTCCTTCTCATCTGTTCTGACATCAGAAGCCTGAGTAGAATGCTAAATGCTGTTTGCAAACTGAAGCTAAATATCAAACAAGAAGATCTGAATTTATTAAAGTCTTGAACTGCCAGGAAGCCCACAGCAACATTTAAACATGAACCCAAAAGGTTTTCTAAACAGCACTGCACATAATCTAAATGGCTATACTGAAAGGGTAGTGGATGTCTATATACACACACCACAGATTAGTCCAAGGTGTAGTCACACGTGGTGGCGTACTGTAATTCTGTTTTGTAATCACTACAACCAGGAAGCTGAGGCAAGAACATCAGAAGTTTGAGCCAAGCAGGGCTGTATAGTGAGATCCTGACTCAAGACAACCAACCAACCAAGAAAAGCCAAGGTGAACTATAATGGGATGGGGTTTAAGACATAATACTGGGACTAGAGAGATGACTCGGCAGCACTTGCAGAGGACCTAGTTCAGTGGCCAGCACCCATGCAAGACAGGGTGGCTCCCAGGAGACTGTCATTCCAGTCCCTGATAAGGCATCTGATGCCCACTTCTGGACATAGCAGAACCCGAAAAGACGTGCACGCGCGCGCACACACACACACACACACACACACAAAATAATAAAAAATAAATCTTAAAAAAAGAAAAAGTTCTGATTCTACTTAGTATTGCCACAATGCAAACAGAGAACAGAGACCTGTAGCCTGTTAGGCTTCCTGAAATAACAGCTTTATTGCCAGTAGATTCACCCAGAAGCCAAAGGCTTTGTAGTTATTTACTAAACAAACATTTTAAATATCTTAATTGTACATTTTTTCAATAATTACAGAATATTAGGTTATTTAAATCTCATGCTCTTTTGAAGAAAAGTCTGTGAACATCTTATTTTGTAGTCGAGGAGAATAAGGTCTTTTCAGATTCAATAGTATTGAAGACAATGAAAACCAAAGTTGAGGTTTAAATTCAGAAAATGTAACACTTGGGTTAGTAAGTTTAACCTCTAAATTATAGGGCTCTTCTGGACTTTGAATTTTATGACATACACCTCTTTCTCTATTCCCACAAGGTACCTTTTTAAAAAATCCACCTTCATTTATAAGAAAACCTTTTTTGAAAATCTGCCATCACCTGTTTTAATATGGATTTAGCATTCCCTGGCCTTCTTCTAAAGAGGACCATCTGTTCTCGAACCAAGAACTTAGGTACCAAAAGCTACAGAAGTAAAACACAAGATAGGGATGCCTAAAAGTCTGAGCACCTCACTTTGCTCCAGAACCAGCCTTTGTTCACCAGAACTGTTTGGAAACTGGATTTCTTCTGGATTGGAGTGGTGAGGATTAAAACTACACATTCCATACGCTGATCTATCTGCAGCTGCTTAGAAGTAGCCAACTCTAATGCCTTTGCCTGGCTCACTCAAGGGGGAAATTGCTTCTATTAACCCACAAAAGCTGCTTAAGGATAAAGACAGAGACCAAAGTCGGTTATAGTTTTAATCCCCATAAGATCTAAATCTCCTACCCCTTTCATTTCATTGCCACCTGCATGAACTGCAAGCCTATTGATGACATTCAAACACACCTGCTTATCCTGAAGGTATTACAGGTGAGGGCAAATCGCTTATAAAGAAAGCAAATTCTCCGGAGGTGGATATATATTACAATACTATATAAAGTGGGAATTACAAGCTGACATAACGTTGTTATCTAGATGAGAAAAAAACACCCTCTGTAGTTGCTGGTAGTGTATATGCAGGTGAGTACATAGTTATCAGAGGAATGCTTGTCGAGATTTCACAGCCTGCAACCACGATGTGTGTGAAAGTGCTGAGTGACTTGTATCCCTTCTCACATGAATTCACCACATTCAGACGACCTGCATTCTTCAAAGAGAAAAAAAAGGTCAAATTAATTCCAAGTTCTAAAATTTCCCCTTAGAGAAATCCCTAGCATCTAAACAGACCCTTCCTAAAGAGTACTCAGTTTTTACAGAATAAGAATTTCCTAAGACTTCCCAGGCCCAAGTTTTCCATCTTAAGTGAACTTTCCCACTTTTCTTCCCCTACTCAGGCAGATGGAAATCCCCAGTCAGGGTGAGATTGCCCCAGATAAAGTTTGCTTTCACACACATGGGCCTAGGTGCTGCCTCTGAAGATACATCTACCCCACCTCCCTTGCCCCTTTCCCTCCCTCCCTTCCTCTCACCCCCCATAATCTCTCTCCTTTTTTCTCCCCTCCGCTTTATCTTCTTTCTGTGGCTCTTTCAAGTAATCCTTCGTCTGTGAGGTCTGCATTGATGAAACTTCTACCCTGGGCCTGCATCTTGGACAACATTTATCTATCCTATGTAAAGCAGTGTAACCCTGCAGGCAGACTACTAATTTGGAAGCTGGTGGAAAATAGTATTAATCCCAACGTGTATCAAGAATCTGTCTGGTATTTAATAATAATTACGTTATTATATACATGTCATGTTAGAACAGGTATAGTGCAAGTGGACAGCAGTTAAATCCAAATATTATGATGTAGGAGGGTTATTTGTTTCACCAATATAAAAAAATGAAGAGAATGTTAAATAATAAAGCTTTGTAATTTCAAGAATTTTTAAATTTCATGTTAAATTGTTGTAGAATGTTCTTTACTTGTAAATGTGCTTAGAACTATTTTATAGTAAAATAGTGTCAGTTCACATGAGTGACTATAATAGAAGAGGAATCAGTTAACTCAAAGGGAGAAGGATCATGTTAGAGACAAAAATCAGACATGTAGAATTGATTTTATTCAGGTTTTGCAGTAAGAATGTCCCCAAACCTGAATATCAGTGTTTCTGTATAACTGGAATGTTTATATACGGAAAAGATAAGTTATGGGTGGGACGATTTTCATTTGGGATAATTATGCAACCAGATGCAACTTAGATTGGTTTAGCTGAAGAGGAAAAGTTTATCTTCGTCTTAAAAGATTCAGAGAGACAAATCTCTTTAAATTCAGCTAATCATTTAGGGAACAAAAATGGGAAGCAGGAAGATCTATATCTTAACTTGTCAGAACATTCTGGCAACAAAACAAGTCTGTGTTTTTCCTTTTTACAGATTAGTAAAGAGCTAGCTATCTGTGACAACAGTAGGAGTCATGAGAAAAGAGTGGCCTGAGATTTCCGGCTAAGTCATGTAGGCAGAGGTTGCACCCAAAGGTAGGTGAAATTGGGATTTCCCAGCCACTGATATTTCTAGGACGTGGCTCTAGTAGATTTTGCCATTGTCAGTGCCAATCTTGGGAGGCATCAGTGGATAAATGTATCCAAGGGGAATCTTTCAATGAGAGCCAAGTGTGAGCTACCCTGAGAAACATTTTATCCTTTCAAAAGACTAAGCAACCCGCTAAAGATAACCAGTGTTTGTGGGAACCTTGAAAAAAGAGAGATGTCAACTGGGCCTCATGGAACTCCAAACTACTATAAATTAACTTCAATCTCTTGTGGATATTCTCTTTGTCTCAAGCTGTCTTTAATCTATCTAATTTAATGTTGCAAGGTTTAATTGCCTCTATTTAAAAATATTACCCCCAGCCCCCCAAAAAACCCCACTTTATATGATCAGATAAAACAGAGTCATATGAATAATTGTAGTCATAAGATAATCCAAGAGAATCAGATTAACAGTCTATAAAATTCCATCAAACCTTTCTATTGATGATTCCCTATTACAATGCAACTAAACTTCCAGATTTGGGTTTCATCCATCCTTCCTCAGTGTGGTGGTTGCTATAATTGTCAACTTGATGTGATCTGGCTCACACTGAGGACAAGCCTCCAGGCACACCTGTGAAGGTTTATGTTGACTAGATAAGTTGAGGTAGGGAGACACACACTAAAAGCAAGTGACACCGTTTTCTGGGTTTCGGTTCTCAATTGTCTAGAAAGGAGAAAGTTAGCAGAGCATCTTCGGTCAGCCAGTCACCGTTGTCAGTTTACTGACTAGGGCTACAGTGTAAGCAGCTGCTTCCAGACCCTCCTAGCCAGACTTCCTTTAGAAAGATCGGTTTTTTTTTTTTTTGTCAAGGTATTTTAGGACAGCTGTAGGGAAAGAAATGAAGAAAATTGGTACTTGGGGCCATTGCTGTCATGAACTTGACCATGTGGCTCTTACTAAGCCATTGGAACTGGTTTGTAGGAGGGATATGGATGAGTTTGGAGCTTTGGGCTAGAAAAATCCCTTGACTGCTGCAAGCAGAGCCTAAGGGACCGTTCTGATGGGGACTTGGAAGATGCGGGAGAGACAGATAATGGAGGCCTGTCTCATGGGAGTTCACAGGTGAAGGACTGGAAGATGTGGGGATCAGATGAAGTCCTCAGTGAATGTTTGTAGGTGAGATGAGCACAACCATGTCAAGGACCCCAATTCTTCAGACAGATGGAAATGCCAAAGCCTGCCCTGGGTGAGACTCAAAGGGGTGCAAAGTAGGAGTATTTGCAATCACTTGATCCATGTATGTAGAAACTATGGACCACAGCTTCCTCTTCCCAGATCTTTGCAACTTGAGACTGGTCTCCACAGAGACATCTCACTGAGACCAGCTGGCCTCTCCTCCTTGCTGAGTCTCCAAGTTGTGTAGTAGGCTCCCCGCACCAGCTTAGTCACAGTTTACCACATCCTACTCCAGCTGTTCTCTATGTGTGTTTGTCATTTCTTCGGCAACATGGCACTTCTTCATTCCTGAATTGCTCCAGTCAGTTTCCCAGGACCAAGCTGTGTACAATACAAGAGGAAGGAGAGCCATCTTTGGGATATTTTGGCCAAGAATCTGGTTTCATTCTGCCATATCCTGATAACTCAAATGAAGTTGAATTTAAATGTAATGGACTTATTTGTCTGGCAGAGGAAATTGCTGAGAAAGCATCTGAAATAGTTAAAGAGATTAGCACCACTGAAGGGAAACATTCTGTGTTGCACTTGAACAATAGGAAAACTGTTCCGAAAACAAAATTCAGCCCATTAGAGGCTCCACCTTATGAAGATACAAATTCATTTGAGAGAAAAAAAAGCCTAAAATGTGGGAGTTCCCTGCTTCAAAAAGACAACTGAACAGGGAAGTATTTCCCAGGGGTCAATACAGCTGTGGTTCAATGAAGCCAAGTTACATCTGGCAGCAGAATTGTCTACATGATACAGGTTTTACAGACAAGGAAGATCCCAGATTAATAGGGTAATAGAGGCCTGTCCCAGAATTTTTTTAAAAATAATTTATTAACTTTATGTACATTGGTGTTTTGCCTGCATTTATGTCTTTTTGATTTTGTCAGGTCCCCTACAACTAGAGTTTCAAATAGTTCTGAGCCACCATATGGGTGTTGGGAATTGAACCCAGGTCCTCTGGAAGAGCAGTCAGTGATCTTAACCTCTGAGCCACCTCTTCAGCCTCCTGCTCCAGAATTTGAGAGAGCAGTTGAAGTCAGACAGTGTGCAACAGGGTTGGAGTCCCTTTCAAAGATGCCCTAAGAACCTATTGTGTAAAACTGAAGGTGGAGTCTAAGTTACAATGGAGATCCTAGGATATTAGAGATTCCTTGGGCAGCTCTGAGGATAGCTGCAAGCATAGTATGGAACCTGCATAAGAGAGAGGTTATACGACTATAGGCTGCAGAGATTGTCTTGCTTTGGTCTTATCATTCCTTTCTGGACTCTAGTCCTTCTCCTTTGGAATAGTGACATTTATTATATATTATTATAGTGGCATTATATATTGAAAATATGTAGCTTTTTATTTTATATGAGCCCACAGTTAAAAGGTTTGTCTTCAGTCTCAGATGAGACTGAAGCTCTTAAACAGTATTGGAACTATTGGGCTAGGGGGATATTTGAAACTGGATTGAATACATTCTTGCATTATGGAATGGAGAGGAGACTTTGGGAGCAAGGAGTGAAAAGTAATGGTTTAGTGATGGATTTCATTGTTAAGGTATGGCTTTGTGATGGACAGTATTTACTGTCAACTTGATAGACTTGGGAATTACCAAGGAGGAGTCTCCAGACAGGGTGAGGGATTATTTAGCCTCTAGGCATTACTGTGGAGGTTTTTGTTAATCAGGTTATTGGGGTGGAAAGACCCTACTACAAGTGGACAGCACCATTTGCTGGGCTTGGGTCTTGAATTGTAAATGGTGATGGACTTTGGGGAGATAGAAAGGATTAGCATTTGCTGCTAAAGAAAAAAAGACCTGATTTCAAATCCTCCCAGGACTCATACAAAAAACTAGGCATTAACACGTGTGTCTGTAGACCCAATGTTTTGGGGCACAGAGACAGATCATGGGTCTTTCTGGCCATCCATCTAGACAAAACAGTGAAGTTAAATTTCAGTGAAAAGAGCCGGGCGTTGGTGGCGCACGCCTTTAATCCCAGCACTCGGGAGGCAGAGGCAGGCGGATCTCTGTGAGTTCGAGGCCAGCCTGGTCTACAAGAGCTAGTTCCAGGACAGCCTCCAAAGCCACAGAGAAACCCTGTCTCAAAAAAACAAAAAAAAAAAATTCAGTGAAAAGGCCTTGGTCTCACAAAATAATGGTAGGGGAAATAGATAAATGCATCCAGTGAACTCCTCTGGCCTTTGTATAGGAATTCACAGCCATACACACAGGGGTAGGGGTTGGGGACACCTAATGGAGCACGTTCATTATCACTTTCTGCTTCCTGCTTGTATCAGGATATTTTATCACACAACTTTTGCCTCAGTAGCTACTTCAGTAATGAACATAACTACAGAATGTATTTTGAAGTTCTTCCTCAAGGCTTACACTGACATCATGTGCCATGCGTTCATAATTCGTTGCAGTGTTATTTAAGTGTTGGTGCTGCAGGACTGTGTTATCCTTTATCCACTTGGCATTTGGTAGAGACACACACACCTAGGGGTGTTCAGTGAGTTGTGGCCAGAAGCGTCTGAGATTTGTCATTAGTGTAACATACTAGAGATTGCTTTGCCCTGTTGGAGTAACCAATGTCAATTGTGAAACAAAAGACACAGCTGACCTGAAACTGCAGTACAATGAGAACAAGAAATACATTCTTATTAATCTATGGAGGTTCAGGGTGGCGATTTGTGTGGCTTTTCTTTACCACAGCACTATCTGTCTTGACTGATAGGCATACACATTTGCTTAAGATGTACCATCAGACTCCTGATGTAAATAATTCAGGACCAAACATGCTGAGAGCCAAACAAATGAAGCAAACTTGGCTCCAGAATAAAAAAGTAGCCCAATGCAACCAAATTATAATCCCCAAGCAGAAATCACAGAGGACCTCAAATAGACCTCTCTTCAATGAGCCAGATTCACTCACTCAAAAAAGGCTTTACTGCAATGCTGAATGTTTTATTAATAAAATTTGCACTTAAAAATAGAAAACACTATTCTGTTTGATCACGAGCTGAGCTGCGGTAGTTTTGTCCGATCCTCATAGACCAATAAAGATATATTATGGAAATCGGGCAACAGGATAGAGGAGACAGATGTTTAATTGTAACAATTGAACGACCAGTTATGTGGCAGCTCTTTGGCAGATGACCTACAGTGAAATACACTTCTTCACTAATTATTTTCAGTAGCTAACTCTGAGTATAAAAACGTGCTCAGTGCTGAGGTTCCAAATGTAAGTAATAAGAGCTTGCTGCCATTGCTACGGGGAACTGACAGTTGAATGGTAGGGATACGAAACGTGCCGAAGCAAAGTGTGTGAGCACTAAACGGAGCACAAGCAATGCCATGGCAGGCATAGGTAGAGGTAAGTGAAGAAGGTAAATGGTCTGTTCACGGTGGCTTGCTGTGGCACTCTTGGTTCCACACACAGCAGAGGGTCAGCTTTATCAGGAAACGGACTACCAGAGATCTCCGGAAGTTAGTAACCAGCAGTTAGAAAGACTAAGCATCAGCTGGTTAGTTGGGGGAGGGGCGCCAACGTTATGAGGAGGAAGCTGGCATTCCTGCCATCCGATCCGAAATCCAGCAGCTGTTTGAACTGAACTACTTCATTTCTGCCACACTTTGGTGTATCAATTTGTGGTTTGGATTTGGCAAGGATTTGTATAGGAGAAGCAAACCAACAAACAGTCCAAACAAAAGCAAACACACAGTCTATGTGGGAAAGTGTATACAAGCCTAGATTTAAATCACAGCGTAAAAATAATCACATGGAAACAATGGTGAATATGTAATCAAAAACATGTTGGGAACAGGAAAAAAAAGTAACAAAAGAACTTGAAAAGTAGGGGAAATAGCTGAAGACATATCACAAAGGTTTCTGCCTTGCAGTGTGGCATGCTGGTTGCTGTGGCCAGAGAAACCTCTTCACCCCAGGCAATCCATTTTCTGTACATACAACAAAATCCAGTTTCTCCCTTTTGACTCGTGTAAACATTTGGCTCAGTGCTAGAATTACAGAATGGTTGGGGTAGCTAGAAGCAATATCTACTTATAAGTCTAATAATTGATTTCAATAAATTCTGATCTGATTTTTTTTCAGGAAAGGGATTCAGTGCCTTCAGGAGGGCAGGAATCAGCATTTCTACTGTTTACCATCAAATCAGAAAAAAATTCACCAATCCCATCCATATCTACTGTATAGAATCGAGAAGTACTTTTCTCAGACTACACCAGGAAAAAAAGAAGCTTTATTTTAAACAGATGTGAGAAAATTAAACCCAATATTTTAAAGTATTTTTAGTGGAATATGATGTCATCTGATTTCATATTTTCTACCCGGGGATAACGTGTATTTTTAAAATTGGGAAGCCATTTTCCATGCATGTACTTGTACGTTATAAGCTATAAACAATGGCAAAACTGCATGATATGTGCTTGTTTAAGTCAAAACCTGGGCAAGAAATTTAGTCTTTGTGTAGGAAATGGAATTAAGGAACATGAGCCGTCTTCTACCATACCATTCAAGGCTGTCATTTCTCCAGGAGACCTTCATTTATGGTAGGATTTCCTGGTAGGATTCCAGTTGGGTGCAGGACAAGAATTGCCCTGATTATCCTTAGTCCTAAAAATCACTTTATAGATCCCACGGGAATGGCTTACAGCAATCTAATTACTCAGGGCAACCTAGTTTTTAAACCACCAGGTCCTTCCTTCTTACCAGCAGTGTGTTTTCAGTGATAGTCTGCCAGGCATTCCATTGTCAGCACCCAGGTAGTGCTTGATTTCCCAGGAGCTCAGAGCCACTCCCATCCTTTAGTACTGGCTGATCGGGGGCCAAGACGACCCTAAACTGACCAGAACTTGCACATTCCTCAGGACCAACTCAAGCAAGCAGCTTATAACCTGGAACAGGAGTGTAGTCACTGGCTTTGCTCAGACAGTCTCCAAATCTTGTCCCTCGCCTGGAACAGAGATCTGTCCAAAACCATTGAAAGGTTTCCAAGGAGCAACAGAGAGCCAATGTTGCTATCAACGCTTCCACTCTCCCCGGATTTTGTTTCGGAAATCGGAAAAAGGCAGTCACCCACCTCTGCCAGCATCACCTATGCCTCATCCAGCCGCGTCCCTGCCGCCCCCACCATAAGGGATGCTAGGAGTAAAGTTACTATAATCACAGGGTCCTGGGTACATTAAAACATTGCTGAATTAACCAACTGTCATTTCAGACCAAAATCTCTAGCACCACCCCTTAGGAGCACAGAACATTCTGGGTAAAACGCCCCCAGTCCTGCCCCTTTATTCCTTGGCGAAGTCCTCCAGGGTGGGCGAGACTTGGAGAGTGGAAGGTTGGGGCTTGAAGACGCGTGCCAAGGCTCAACACTGCCAAAACGCTTCTCAGACACAACAGTTTCCCAGGACCGTGTCCACCTTCCTTTTCTCCTAGACTATCTTTTCCCGGTTTTATGCTGGAACCCTGGAATGGTTTGGGGACCAATGAGGTGGCAGCGGTTGATTCATGGATCGCGGTGAGGGGAGATTTCATTTCCAATGAAGAAAGAGAGGGGGGAAGCAGAGGGTGGTGGTGGAGGGGGTGGACAGCGAAGCCAGAAGGGAGGCGGGGGAGAAAGTGGAAGCAGGGGGCCAAAAGTAGGAGGAGAGGAGAGGAGAGAGGCTGGGGGAAGAGCCAAGGCGGCGGAGGTGAAAGCGCGAGGTAAGCAGAGGCAGCAGGTTCGCCGGCCGGGGACAGCCGGGAAGGCGGCTGCAGGCGAGGGGCGTGGGCCGGGCCGGGACACAGGGGGACGGTCACCGTCGGTCGGTGGTGGTTGCGTCCCTGGGCTCTGCGCCCCGCCGCTCCGGGTGACCCGCCCGCGCGCGCCCGTTGGGGGGCCCGGGGAGCGGCGCCGGCCGCCCGGCCGCATTGTGACGTAGCGGGGCCGCGGCAGCGCCTCCGCCGCCCGCCGGGTCTCCTGCGCCCGCCACTCTCGCCGTCTGTCGGTCCATGCCTCCCGCCGCCCGCCCTTCTGTGCTCCGGTGAGTCCAGGTCCCCTGCGGGCGCCGCGGGGAGGAGAGGGACGCCGGCGGCCGCGGATGAGCCCGTGCAACTTTGCACCCGGGAGACACCCTGAGGGTTCCCCGGTCCCGGGCCCCCCTTTGTGCCTCGGGTCCCTTCTGCCCCGGGCCGCGCGGTGCCGCTGCCGAGAGCCTCTGGGGGTAGATCCGCTGTAGTAAGCCAGGCGGCTATACCCCGGGGGACTCAAGTCGCTCCCGCCTCGCGGTCCTCGGCTCCGGTGCAGGGGATTGTTCTTTTCATTGGCCCTTGCGCCGGCTTTACGCTTGCAGCTACCTCGGATGGTCCCGGAGGCGGGGATGGGCTGTGCCGAGGCTCCTAGGAGCTCTCAAGGAGGAGCGAAGGCATAGTGATAGCCACACTAGTAACTAGAACAATAACAAACGGGAAGGGGATTCCGAGTGGTGTCGCTGCCCGAGGGGAGACCCTGGCCCATCAGCCCCGCGACACCCAGACTGCCCCGTCCAGCCTCGGCTCCTCCTCCAGGCGCTGTCCGGCGTCCCGGGCTTGTCCATGTCATAGGGAAGGTTTCTTTCTCGACCCTCTCCCGTGGCGGCGACTTTCGTCTGCAGGTGGTAAGTGGGGATGAAGCCAATGTTGGCTATTGTCAAATGTCACGTTTTGTTTATTTCATTTTTACTAAAAGAAAAGGGGGAATATTCCGAGCCAGTTCTGGCAGCCATACAGTTTCCACAGGAAATACTAGCATTCTTTGAGGAACAAGCTACTGCTTGCAGCAAAGAAAGTCTTCAGGAGACAAAAAGGCAACTGCATTGTTGCTCATTTCCAATGGGCCGCTAGGAGGGTGGAAACGTGTTGTTTTTTCCTGTGGGAACATTGCTTTCCTTGGGAAAGTTAATTAAGGAAGCATTGCTCTCCGTGCCCTGCCCCCCTTTTTTTTCACTGGCCGGAGGTGCGGCCCCACTCCTCTTGGTTGTTACTGACAAGTGTCTATCAAAGGGCCCCTAAGAAGAAAGAACCGCCGCAGGACAGTCTCACCACACACCACGTGCTGTGGAGCCCTGCCAGGGTACAGTTTGCAAAATGAAATAAGGGCTATCTGGGGAGGTTTATGAGGATTACATTTGTGCAGATGTCAGTTCTCCAAGGTGTCAACTCTAAACACATTATGGCCAGGCATCATTTCGGTGCTGAGTCTGCAAGCAGGCAAAATCCTATTTCTCATTATGAAGCAGACATCTCAGTTGGGAATAGGTTCCAATCTGTATTTCATTTGTACATAGTGAAAAATTTAAAAGTCCAGAGAGCAGGATGTGGGAAGGCAGTATGCTAATGTGAACACACCTGGGAGGCGATGACTATAGGCTGATTCTGATGTGCCTTGATACTAAATTACTTTCTGCACAGCAAAGTGCAGGGAGACACCTGTAAACTGCCCTTATGACTAATAGGGGGAAAACGCATGACATTTTTGGGACTGATCACAGAAGTGTCTTTCTAAGGGAGTATTAGCTGAGGATTGCCCATAATCAAATACACATGCGTTCCCAGGTCTAGAATCAGAAAGGAGATGAAGGTGTCTCTCTTAAGGGTCATTAGAGCGTCGCCAATGGCAGTAATGCAGTCAGATGAAGGTTTGCAAGAGCGCTTTTATCAATTTGATCACGGCCCTTATTGTCCCTGAGCATTTCAGGAAGGGAGCTTAAGAGTCTGAAGTATCTGAGATGATAACTACATTTGTTAATGGGACGTGTTCTGTTTGTCCACATCTGGAAGGAAGTGACTAAAGCGAGTGGATTTTTGTGCGCCATGTCACAGCTTTGCTGAGTCCAGACAGCTGTGCAGTGCAGGTGTACAGTGGAAATAGAGAGTAGAAGCCAAAAAAATCTGCGAGTGCTGTTGCTTTGGAAGGACTTGGAGGAACTTCACTGCGCCTAGGAGGAGGGAATCGCACAAGAAGCATCTAAAACACACAAATGTTCTTTGATATTATCAGAGAAAGCCCAAAGCCATGTTTCTTGCCAGATTTAAGTTGTTTCTTAGAAAAGAAGAAATCTCCCAAGTAGCAGGTGCATCATTAGAAGCAACACAGGGGACTTTCTCTTTTAAATGCAAAATCTTAATTGAAGAGCCACAAGAGGATCAGTGACACTCTTGGAGTAAAAGCCTACATTTTGGCAATGTTTCAGGTTACAGATGCAAATCCCATAGGAGAAATATGTGTCTTTGGAGGCAAATAATATATGATGAAAATCAAATAGTTGCTTCTGTACAGCATGAACCTGTATATACTTATTTACTTTTGCTCCTTGATATGCAAATTTACTAACAAAGTAAAATTTCCTGAAATGAGCACATAATTTGGATTCTTACCTATATATTATGCATTATTTCCTGATTAGATAATAGACTTTTATTTTATGGTTGAAAATTTCTTTCATTAAGCCTTTAAAAATGAATGATCATAGCTGGACATGGTGATGTATATTTGTAATTCCAACACTTGAGAGGTCGGGCCAGGAGGATAACTACAAGGTCAAAGGTCACCTGTGATACATAGTGATTTCCATGCCAGCTAGGGCTTCACAATCAGAACTTGTCTCAAAAAAAATCTGAATCAAAATAAAATTGATGACCAAAAAGAGTAATTGTTCGTTGATGCCTGGACCCTGCAAAAGTCCTGGTTGACTCTTAGTTATCGTATATTCATTTGGGCTCTATGTAGAATATAAAAGTATAAGATGCAGGGGTCAGAGAGATGGATCAAGAGCTAACAGCACTGAGTACTGTTCTCAGCACCCTTGCTAGGTGACTCACAATTTCTTTCACTCCAGCTCCCAAGGGTTCAGTGCCCTCTTCTGGTCTCTGCCAGCATTTGCACATGCATCACATGTATTCACAGAGATGCCAAAAACCATGAAACAAATCACATAGATGACACTGACACAGATACAGATACACACACACACACACTCACACACAGACATTCTCCTCATAAGGAAATTAAAAGCAGAGAATAAGATACCTAAAATTTTAAATCATGATGCAGAACACGAAACAAGACATATTAGAATTGAGTGCCCGGAAACTAAATAAAAACTGTGAAGAAATATGAGGAAAGCATTCTTATCTATTTAGAGATCTTTATCAGTTAGTTACCCATTGACACTATGGTTTAGTTACTTAAAACAACTGCTATAAAGCTCTTGGTTCTGTCGGCCAGCAGTTCTGCCAGTCCAGTTTGGGTTCCTGTAGATGATGTCATCAGTCAGCTGGGAGGATGAGCATGGGTCTTGGATAGCCTTGACCACTTGTCTGCCTGTTGTTAGGCTATTATCAACGTGCATGCATGGGTAGACTGGGACATGAGCCTCCCTTTCTTCAACGGTCTGCCCAGGGTCCCAAACACAGCACCCAAACAGTACTCAGAGAGCAGTGAAAGGAGCAAATGAGCCGCCACCAGGGCAGAAACAGTGTTGAGTACCTGTTCATGTCACGTTAGCTATTCTCCCACTGGTTTATCAAACTCAAAGTTCACCCCAGATGTGAGGGGTTTAGAAAAGACAACGCCTGAACTGGGAAGGAACTACAAAAAAAAATCATAGCTTCAAAAAAATAAATAAATAAACCTATGAGCCAAGTGAGCATGTGCGAATACCTGATTTGAGAAGGAGCATTCTGCTAAGGAACAACTCGTGAAACAGAAACATAAAGCTTGCTCACTTATGGTGCACACAGCATGAAGGTGAGAATTGCCCACTGCTTCATTGTCTCATAAGGATGGTGAAATAGTGATAAAGAATGTACTCCTATCTGATGGTGGCAGACTTTGGGGTGTATGGCACTGATGGCAGAATCAGCAAGACGTGGCTGGCAGGGGGGGAAGGGGGGAGTTTATGCAAAATGAGAAGCAAGGGGTCTATCCAGGACACTCCAGGTTTAGGGTTAGGTGACTGATAATAGGGATAGTGAGAGCACAGGGTCAAAATCACCCTGAGATGTAAAAAGGCTTAAGTGATAGAAAGAAGGACTAAGCTCTTAGGAGAAATGAAGAATCTATAGGTGATTTATTTGAGGCAGGGAGCCAAATGCAGTCCCAGCATGAAGACAAAAGTACTTCCTAAGCTAGTCTGCTACGAGTGATAGCTGTTGCTTGTGTTTGTATTTCACTGAACTACTGTGGATAGCCAAGTGTCTTTGGGTAAAGCATCAGAAAAACCAACATTCCAGGTTGCCTTAAGAGGTTACAAGGAAGTCAGGAAGCCCTTGTTTGTGATGGAGACAGCTATTCTAGATGTCTGGAGAAAGGAGCCCATCTCTGGCCTAGGATGTGGCATAGCAGACCCCTTTGGCCTAGCTGGGATATCATGCATGCTCCTGAACCAGAAACACTGCTTTGCAGCCTCCCCAAGGTCACAGGCAATAGGGAGAAGATAAGTGCATGCTCAGGAACATTGACACTAGCAGTGCGGCTAGTCACGGGTGGCGCAATGAACAGATGCCCACTGCAGAAGAACACCTGACAATTGATTTGGGCTTGGCCACCGGAAGTAGGCAGGAAGCAACAAGTGAGGCATATTTACAGTGAGCCATTGGTGCATTATTAAAAGTTAAATTCATGGAGCAGTCAGGTTTTCTCATGGAAAGCAAAGAAAGGAAACGTGGGCTTGCACAATACCTCATCTGGATTCCTTCACAAATGTTAGCCGACATTTTACTAGAAAGGAATGGAATTCTAAACATGTTCTGTCTTTCTCCTGAAAACATATTCAAATTGCTGCTTCACCCGCCTCATTTACAGATAGCCAGACTGAAATTCAGGTGGTGTCCTTACCATCAAATGCAGCTGTTGGGCCAGACAGAACACCTGCCCTCAGTGACTTCAAGTAATTAGTGGAAACAGCACATACAGCTGTGCTCTGTGGACGAGCTACGGATGGACCAGCTTAAACCCCAGCGTATACTTTCATAGTATTTTCTTGTTTTATTGCCCAAGCCTAAGAACCCTGAAGATACTCAATAAATGTTAATTGAATGAGTGAACGTGCCATTATCTGGTGCAGTAACATTTTCTGAAACAGTCTGGTCTGGCTTTTCATTATTCAGGGTAGAGTTGGCTATAAAATCCCTAAGTGCCTTTTGTGGACTGAAATGTTTCGAGGCATTCCTGTCACAGTAATATAAGTTGTTGGGTTTTTTTTCTAACCCATCACTCATTAAAAATAGCTTTTCCTTTTTTGAAATAGGAATTGTTAGGGATCATGCTTTTTTGCAAGTGATAGAAACCAAGTGACAGTCTACACCTACTCAAGTGGGAAGGGACACAGGGTAATGAGACATTCGAGAGATCCAGGTCTAAGTCCCTGACTTGTGTGACACTAAGACTGACTTAAAAAGAAAATACCAGGCTGGGTGGTAGTGGTACACACCTTTAGTCTAAGCACTCAGGAGACAGAGGCAGGTGGATCTCTGTGAGTTGGAGGCTAGCCTGGTCTACTGAGTTAGTTCCAGGACAGGCTTCAATGATACACAGAGGAACCCTGTCTCGAAAAAACAAACAAACAAACAAAAAACAAAAAGAAGAGTCAATCGGTACTGTAGAAGTACACGTAGCGGATATCTATTCCATCTGTCTTTTATGGAAACCATGCGCGCTCACTACATCCCTAAGCCCCAAAGCTCAGAACTAGATCTAACTTCTTCATTTCCCTGGTCCCTTAGTCACTCACAGGAGCCTCCTGCCACAATTTCGAATTTTTATTTTTCCTTAGAGACCATCTGTGTTTCACTTTACGAGTCACCTGAAGAGGATGCCTCGAGTCTCCTGTTCTAGTCTGTCCTCTCCACAGCCAGAAGTTCTCTTTCTAGAGAGGGAAATGCAACCAAGTCATGGTGTAACTAGAGCCATTCACAACCTTGTCACTGTCCTGGGGAGAAGCCCAGGCTGCGGCCCATGAGTCCCAAAGTCTTGTGATACGGCCTCTGCCTGCTCCTGAGTGTGCCAGAGAGGAGAAGTTAAGGTGTTTGTGCTGGCTGACTTGTATCACTTTAAGGTACTTAATGGCTTTTACACGAGCTGTTGCCTGGGGGGGGGGAGGAGATATTATTGCATCCTTCTTGACCCATTGAACATTTATCATCTTTCCAGACTCAACCCCAATGTTTTCTTCTCAAGACCCCTTTGATGTGTGCCCCCTTCTGTCTGTCCCTTGAGCCACACTTCTGTCTGTCCCTTGAACCACACTTCTGTCTGTCCTTTGAATCACACTTCACCTTGTGTATGCACACCGGTCTCCCCCCTAGACAGATAACTGAGAACAAGCCTGTGCTGTCTAGTTCTCATGGTCGCCTCTGCTTAGCCTAGTGCTGTTCACACCACGAGTGTCCTGAGTGTTTCATTTTCAGAGATTTCTTTTTAAAGGTTATTTTCTGTTAGGGTTTATCCAGCTTCCTTTAACTTGACTCTCACATTTGTCGCTCTGAATATTAGACATGAAGTCAGGTTCTCTTTGAAGTTACTGTTCTGATAGTTTATCAAAAGGTTTTTTTTTTCATGATTGGCTTTTAATTGGTCCCTAATGACTGCATTAAGATGGAGCCTGAAAATGAAGCAATCCAAATTAAATTGCTGGGGTAATACCTATGGCTTGGTTGGAGCTCAGAAGAATCCTCCCTCCTATCACAAAGGAGTGTAGCTAGTGGCTACACCTGTGAGGCCCACGGTGCTCGGCACCGGGTGCTTTCTAGATGCCTTGTGATGACTTTGTTACTTAATTCTCACAGCAGACCCATGAATGAAGTATTCTGTTTCTTGCAAGGAAACAAAGACAGAGAGTTGCAGTGCTGTGTTTCCATGCAAATGTCTTCCTAGTGATGGCCAAGTTGCAGGAGAACTTGCCTGGGTGCCTGACTAATCAAAGCAAGCTTGGGCTGGAATCTCCCATTTCATTACACATCTCAGTGCTGTTTTAAGCTTAAATGACTGCACCTGCGGAGTAAAATGTGGCGCTGGAGAGATGGCCAGTGATTACAAGTGTTAGGAATAAAGCTCACGGCAGACTTTGGCAGATTCCACAGCAGGAAAGAGAAAAGAGGTAAGAGACAGAAAGAGGACAGAAGAGAAGAGGGAGAAAGCAAAAGTCCTGTCTGCCCCGGAGGAACAGCGGAAACTAGAGTGAAAGTGGGCAGAGGTCTTTCTTTTTAAGGGGTCCTTTGCACCTGAGCTGACCAGGGTACTGCCTGAGTGCATTCTGCCAGGTGACAGACAGGTCCAGGCCAGAATAATACCTGAGTCCTTACAATAAGAGCTTAATGCTCTTTCAGGGGACCCTAGTTCAGCTCCCAGCACCCATATTGGGTGCATTACAACTGTAATCCCAGCTCCAGGGTATTCACTGCCCCTTTCTGACCTCCACAGGCAATGGCAGTCACACTATGTGCATACCACCATACACATAAATACAATAAACCCTTTTAAAAGGGTTTGAACATCCTAGTACATCCACCCCAGCCACTGACGAGTTGGCTAATGGAAAAGATATCCAGAAGGAATGGTTCCATCACCGCATCTCAGATTACAATGACTTGTACTTTGGAAATGCCAGTCCTTTCCTGAGGGCTTGTTGCTCCTAGTACTTTGCTTTCTGGGGCCGACTTGGTTCTGAGTGCCATTCACATTTACCCTCTACATTCACAAACACTCTGCAGACACTCCAAACCACAGAACTCAATGACTTTTAACCTAAGGTTCTTGTAAGAGTCTTCGGGGAAAAACAAAAACAAAACAAAAGGATGTGCAAACATACATGTACACTACTACTTCCCATTGATTTCCCTGACACCATAAACCCTGTACGTTATTTAGAAAGTTTTAAAGCTGATCCAGAAAATGATAGTTGAGTGCTTACCAGATATCACATGTAACCATTTATGTAGTATTTGCTGCTTCCCAGTGTTCTTTGGAAAGTGTTTTATAGTAACCTGATTCTCTAATACCTGCATCATAAACTGTTTTAAGCCATGGTAAATGAGGTGAATGAAAGGAGCATAAGATCTCCAGATATCACGTGGTAAAATGGAATTAAAGACAGAATCATATGTGTGCTGCCACTACTTCGGAATGCCTCTGTATGCATGTATCCTACCATACAGTCAAAGCTGAGCGGTGCAAAGTGACACCCGCCTCCCAGCCTTTACTATCCCTGTGCAAAGTTGGTTAAGTGGCTGCTTCTACTGCAGAAGCCTCTTCCAAAGACCCCAGTGCAGACTCAGGTAGCACTCTAGGCTTTAAAAGGTCTCAGCTCACTCTACTTTGTTGTCTGTTTCTCACACAGTGGGTATTTAGCATCATTAGAGACAGCTTTCCTGGATTGATCATCTCAGTGGTTACTCTTGCTACCAGGCATAATTCACATGTTGAAAATTCTAGCCCAGCAGACACTCAACCACAAACATTACCACTGGTTCTCCATCTGAAGATATTAATGGAGGTCTGCTGTAGGTTAGTTAGTCTTTGTCCTCCGAGCTATGCTCACAGAAGTGAGCAGACAGATTCCGATCCTGAACTTGAGGTACTTGGGCCTATCCAAGAGGGGCTCAGCTACTTAAGTGAGTGTTAGGGTTCATGAAAGCAAAAGCATAAAGAATTTTCTATCAAAGTTTCTCTGTTATTATAGCTTCAGAATTATAGTCACAAGTCACTGTAGCCTCCAGAGATGCTGTTTACAGAAATAGGTTAGGGGTGGGGCATGCAGGCAGAGGAGTTGATCTCAGTCTCCTCTTTGCCAGAGTGACCAAATGAATTAACCTCAGATGGGGTGAGATGGGGCTAACCAGTTGGTATGGCCCCCAGTAGAGAACTGCTCCCTTTAAACCACAAGCTGCTCTTAATTTACTGGAGATGTTATTATCTTGGATTTTCTTCTCTGGTTCCCTTTGCTACAAAAGAATGCAGAAGACAAAAATCTCAGAATGCAATGACATTGCTAGTCTCTCTGAGTCTCTTCTTTATGCCATGGTTACTTCTCCCCATTGCTGGCTTGTTCCTGAGACAGCCTCCCAGAACCTCCTTAGAATTTCCCTTTACAGACAGAATGGTAAAATCCCATGAATGCAAAACAAGTAAGTGGTTTCACATTTCCTAGTAGGCATGCTATAAGTAAAAACAAACAAGAGACACTGATTTAATAATGTGTTTTCCTTAACCTGGTTCATCTAAAGCCTTAACATTTCCACGTGTTCTAAATCATTAGCCAGGTAGCTTACGTTCTTTTTATTTTTGCACTCTAAGTTATTGAAATTTGATGTGCATTTTATACTTAACCCAGGCAAGCCAAGTTTCCAATGCTTGCCAGTTACTTGTGGCTAGTAGCCCCAAATCGGAATACAGACTTGGACACCAGGTTCATCAAGTTTTCTTCAGATGACTCAGTCAGCACTTAGTTTAAACCTCAGCCTTTGCCTGGACAGGAGGTGTCCATGGCTTTGTATGCTCCCCAGACCAGGTTAGACAGTAAGGAATGAAACTTCGCCATCCATCTTCGTCATTCTACAGCATGGGAATGTAATGCAACTATAGTATTGCTGCTATATTATGTAATGAATGTAACTATAGCATCCCTGCTATAGTATGCAATGGTCACTCAGTAGGTGACGAATGAATGAAGGAGGGGGTATTTGCAACCCTAGGAACTGAAGCGTTTGTCATGTGGAGGCTTGCCTTTCCACACTTAGCATACCACATTCACAGCCTCTAGCTTCCACCTCCCAGCTCTGTCCAGAGTCACAGAGCCCTATTTGGGTCACACTGAATGACTGAAAGCCTCCATAGCTAGTAGGAGCAAGTGTGAGGTTGCACTACTGTGTACTGAGCCTACGCTTTTATTGCTGATCTTTCCATTTGGTTCTGTAATGCCAAGAAAGAACACTATTATGTTAAACCATAATACTCTTTCCCGGATAAGAAAACAAACAGGAGGACAGGCCAAACCCAAAGAGTCATCCACTAGACAGACCTCTTACAGAGGCCGTTGACATACAGAGCATTAATACCCTAGGAAAAAGCAAGCTGCAGCAGAGAGCGGTGAGAGTCAACATGAGCTGTTTTCCAGGGATTTCCAGTTAGCTCCCCTCCCCCTGAGAAAATAGGAGATTTACATCCTGAGTACAATTGCCTTTGCGTATGCAGTATTTAAATTTCTGCAAGTGCTTCTAAATGGTTAAAAGCATGTTTTTGCAAGTCTGCTTTATCCTCAATGATAAATGTCACTTAAAACAGTCCATTCAACCACATCTAAAGGATCACTACTCTCATAAACCATACTAATCACATTTGTAAAAAAAAATCAACGTTTGAAAATGGAAGAAGATATCAGTGTTTCATCTAAGTAGTATAAACACTTGAAAACAGGGGAAAGAATACGATTGCCTAAAGCCCATTTAAAGAGTGGTCAAGGGGCTAGAGAGATGGCTCAGCTGTTAAAAAGCGCATACTGCGCTTGCAGAAGACCCAGTGGAGTTCCCAGTACCCACACCCAGCAGCTCACAACCTTCTGTTACTCCACGTCCAGGGGATCCAACACCCTCTGCTGGCCTCTAGAGACACTCAACTCTCTCTCTGTCTCTGTCTCTGTCTCTCCCTCGCACGCACACACAATTAAAAATGAAATACATTGTCAATACTAATAAAGGGGAATACCTTGAAGGCCAGCAGAATGACTTGATGGATAAAGATGCCTGCTGCCAAAGCTAATGACTTCAGTTCTGTCTCCATTTCCCACATGGTTAAATGAGAGAACCGACTCCTGTAAATTAGGCTCTGACCTCTACACAGGTGAGACTTTAGTCTGTGGTACATGAGGGTTGTGGTACATGTAACACACACACACACACACAATGTTAATTATGAAAGCTTGGCCTTTAGCTTAAGCTTGTCTCAGCTAGCTCTTATAATTTAAATCAACCCATTTATATGAATCTACATCTGGCACATGAAATTATCCTAATTTTATCTTGCACCTCCTATTTTCTTTTGGCCTGGCTGGTGACTCCAGTCTTCTTCTTCCCAGTGCCCTCTCTGTTCCTGGAAGTCCCACCTAACCACTTCCTGCCTTGTTTTTGGCCATTCAGCTCTCTATTGAACCAATCAGAAGGCACCTTGGCAAAGACACATCTTTACATGTAAACAAATACTCCGCAACATTCACCCTAAAGAACCCCTTAACCTGATTGAAATAATGTTCCCAAATTCACACAGGGAAAGTAGATTTTGCTGTTCCATACTGTATACCAGGAAGATTAATGAATTCAGACAACATTTGGAGCAATTTAAGTAAAGAAAGCTCTATGTAGGGCAACTGGAGCGTGAAGTAATATGCCAATATTTATTTTTGCAAAGTAAATTCCTAAAAGCTAGAAAAATCATCACATATGCCATATGGTAAATAACTAAACATTAGCCATGTTTAAGTTATCTGATGTCCGTGTCTTACTGACACAGACAGTTCAGGATAGACAAAGCTTCCATCCACTGACTCCAATTTGGAGAATTCTGCTTTCATCTGAGTCTCTTAAAAAAAAAAGAATCCATGTCTCTCTGCAACTCACATACACTTCTTCAAACACTCTGGCTCTGGGGTGCTGTGCTGGTGTAATTGAAAACCTATAAAAAGGCTGAGAGCTACTTTTGAATTGGCTCAGTGAACTTGGACTGGATTTGTCAAAGTGGTGAAAGGTTTAAAGGAATTTTCATAAATGAGGTCTCCAAGCTGTGTGTTAACCATAGAATTCCAATGAACTCCAAAGCCCATGAACGCAGAGAACAGCGCCTCGGAGAAGAGCAGTCATAGCAAGATGGAAATAAATGATTCATTTTCATTCCTGGAGTTTGTGCTGATGCAAGCACACTTAGCCTCTGATAATCATAATTTAGCAACCCTGCTGTGTACTAAAACTACAATTGAGAAGTCTAATCTTTAATTGAATCGAGGACTCACAGATTAACATGGTGAAAATCTTGGGTACTGGATGTAGTACAATGTTTACTAGTGTTGCTAAGAAATAGAGCTGAGATCTTCGCAAGTTCCACATTGATTTGCTGAGAAGGGGGGTTGGGCTCTCCCTGTTGGGGGATTCTTCACTGCTCCTCATTTCCACAATGTCCCTAAGCATGCTTCATGCTCAGAAACCTGTGTTTTCAAGCCATCATTTGCAATGGGTACTTGGTTATGTGTACCCACTCAGTGGCTATCTGTGAAAGTGCCCCCCAAAAACCCTGCATGGATGAGCATTCTGAAGGGTTAGGGGTTTCAGTGAAATAAAGTTTCCTATTTGTTGAGATTATCAATAAAATAGAAAGTTTCTTGAAATTTAATTATCACCAGGCTTTGCATTTTGGCCTTAGTGGGAAACTGACAAATTATTTAATTTTTTTGATCTAGGTTGACAGTTTTCCAAAATCATTAAAACGTGTGTGTATAAAACCAGTTCTACTGGTTTTTTTTTCTAACCCCTTTGGCAAACCTCACTGTTATGATGCATGCATTGTATAAGAAGTGATTTTGTTTGTTTGTTTGTTTTTCTTGATGTGAAGCTGACATGTGCACAGCATGAGAGGGAGACGCTACACCAGCCCGCTTGCCTTCACTCTGAGAACAAGAGATTGCTATGTGCTATTTCAGTCAGGACCAGGCATTAAAAAGTGTCCTCCCAAGCTCAAATTAAGAGAATTAAAAAAAGAAAATAACCCTGCAGGGACAAATTCCTATTTGATCTATTTGAGGCAGGCTGCTGTGTGCAGGGCCTGGTATTTCAAAGCAGGGGGCCTTCCCAAGAGGGAGAGCCAGCAGAACACGTGACTGGGTGCCTCATGGATCAGAATTGAGAGGACTTAGGTCCATTATGAGATCCCATACTGTATCCAACCTCAGAACAAGATGGATAGAATTAGGGAAGGGGCTGCCAGTGGCTGCCAGGAGACAGGATCATGATTGCATGACAGCAAATGTCCTTAGCTATCTCTAGGACTGTTATTAGAACACAGTTTTACCCACAACTCAGAACAAGCTGGATAGAATTAGGAAAGGGGCTACCACTGGCTTCCAGGGCACAGGATCTCAAGTGCATGCCAGCAAATATCCTTAGCTGCCCCTAGGATTGTTACTAGAACACAGTTTTACCCACCTTTGGGATAATTACTGACTCATTGCTGTAGAAAGCCAAATGTTAATTTTGGTAAGAACCGATTTCTCAGCCTGTAAAAGTATCTAGCCCAGCGTCTGGTGGGTATTACATGATCAGTGTGTGTTGGCTGGAGAAGTGAACCTTTCAACATGTCTTGAAAAGTGGATGTGTTTATAATCTAAGACCTGAGGCTACATCCAATGCAATTAACCAAAGTTAGGGGCTTTAATTTACAAAAGAAAATCACGTATTTATACTCAGAGCATCTACGTAAAGGTCCTGTGAAATTCATAAGCTAAAATGCCATGTAGTGGAAGGTAGGTGGCCACTGTTTATGGTAGACAGTCAAAAAGGTAATGAAACCATAAGGTCTTGAAGCTGGCTTTTCTAGAACTCTGGATGTTAGGTGAGAATTTGGAGCTTTGACAAGAATGAGGCAGAAAACTAAGATAATAAAAACTGACATGTGGATTAAAAATGACTTTAAAGCATTAACTCTGATTATTTCCATTATCCTCCCAAACAGAGGACTATGAACGCCATTGGATAATAATGGTGGACAGGGTGGTAGATGTCACATTGTTTCTGAGCGTGTGTTGAATATAGACAGGCTGGATTAGCTATATGCCTATGAGGTGTGTGATTACTAAACTTTTCATTATTTTGGTAGTTTCTTCCTTTTTCAAGCTCACAAATGTTGGTGAGTTTTAGTGGTTGGGTTTAAATGAAAATGGTGATATGAGATCCATTCCTTTTTCTCCAATCGCTGTGTGTGCTAAAGCATTTTACTGACAGGCTCTTTTAGTCTCTTGCTTCTGGTTGGGTTTCCACTAATCAGAAAGACCAGCTGGAGATTCGCAAGCAAGTGCAGAGACTTTGAGTTTATTCCCTGAGCTTCCCATTGCCAAACCACCTCCCTGTTGGTCCCAGCTGGTGACTGCAGCCATCTCTCTAGGGCTCTCTCTGGCCTGTGCGTCCGTGCCTCACTCCAGACACTGTAACTTGGTGAATGCTCCTTGAAGTCTTAGGGACTCAGTGCTCTATACTGTCTCAAGTACTGAGGATTGAACCCATGGCCTTACACTGCTGGGCTCCGCTACTCAGCTACACTGCGAAACCAACTTCTATCACTAAGTAATGAACTGGGTATGCAATATTGCTACTGCATTATTTAAGTCCTTCAAAGATTAAAAGGAAAACATTATTTTGTAAATGTTAGAAGTGAACAAAAAGGAAAAAGAGAAAAAAGAAAACCATCAAGAGCCAAGGTCATACAACGCTCCCATGGCAGAACTAAAAAGTGAAGAAAGGGGTTTAGCCTGCTTCTCAGTACAGGGAACATGGTCACAACATATTTGGAAGAGAACACTGATTTCAAAATATTTTAGTAAATTAAAACAAAATCTACAAGATATAACTGGGAATGTCTAAAGTAATAAACCACAGTTGTGACAACTAGATAGCAATAGGATTGAATCATGAACACTTCAGCATCGTGGGGTTAATTACCATAAGGTCAGGAATTAAAAGCACTTCACATTTCTATCCTCTTGGTAGTTTCTGTCAAAGTGCTTGGTATATCTTTGGCTTCTGCGTTAAAGGGCTTGTTCTTAAGCTCTCCAAAACAAGTTGTTTTGTGATTTTTATCATTATGTCACACAAACTCATGCCCATCTAACTGTTTGTTAAGACTGAGAATTAGAAAATTTTCTGAAGAAAAAGCCATAACCCTCTTTCTTTCCATTAAATAATAAGTGTTATTAAAGGTTATTAAAAATTTCAGACCATATGAATGTATCTTTCAGTGTCTTGGGAGGGGGGAATGCCCACATATTCCCTCTAATAATGTAGAAGGGAAGGAGTTTCAGAAATGTTTCTTTTCCAAGTAAGCAGAGCCAAACTGAAAGTTCTTTTGATGTCCTTCCAAATAAGTATTTATATATCACCCCTCCTGAGGAAGAAGCTGAGCAGGCAGAAGCAAATAACCCATTGCCAAATGACCTGATGTTTCCAGGATGAAGTACTGTCATTTGGAACACTGGGGTCATGTTTTTCTTTTTCTTTCCCATCAGTATTCTCTTTAAGACCTTTTTCAGGTGGGAGTCCTTCTTTCTCCCTCTCTTCTTAAAGAATGTGTTTTTCTCTATTCAAAACTAGGCAAACATTAGCTTTCTCAAGTAGATATTTATTATCTTCATTTTCAGTTCTGGTAATCAAACCAGGGACCAGGGTCCTACAAATGATAGGCAATTGCTCCGTTGAACTGCACTCCCAGGCCAAATGGCCCTCTCCTGAGATGTCATAGTGTAATTCTCTAATGCAATGGTTCTCCACCTTCCTAATGCTGCGACCCTTTAATACAATTCCTCGTGTCGTGGTGACCCCCAACCATAAAATTATTTCATTGCTGCTTCATAACTGTAATTTTGCTACTGTTATGAATTGCAATGTAAATAGTTTTGGAGATAGAGGCTTGTGACCACGGATTGAGAACCACTGCTCTAGTGTCTCCTTGTCCATTCCTGTTCTCCGCTGCTGCCTTTCACTCCCGTTTCAATTTCCCCCTTTTATTTTTTGCCTTCAATGAGATAGTCACATTTTCACTAAGAAGGTAGTATATTCCTAGGAATTTCTATAAATAATTATACTGTTTTCAAATCAGTTGTACTGACAAAGTACATGTAGTCTAAGAACATAGTGAAAGTTTTTATAGATTATACTGAAAATATTACCTCATAGCTAAGAACCTTCCCTGTGTTCCCAATAGTTGTCAGGAGTTGTTAAAGTGGTGTCATTGGTGATTGTTAGCAGAGGGAGGTTCACTACTTCATGCGCTTGTTCTGTGAACACATAGTTTAGTACCTTTTCTGGCATGGATGCTATTTTTCCCTCCTAGGAATATTCTATCCAGTAAAGGAAACTGCCTGTGATGGTAAGGACAGGGACCTAGTGCTGTAGTTTGAAAGAGGAGTGAACGATTAACCTACCTACAATGCAAATGAAGATGATCAGATTGCCAAAGGCTTCCCATGTGGCAAGATATTTCATTTAGAGTTAAGGGTTGAGTTGAGTAAGTGTTCACTAGACAGGAAATTCAGGGGGAACATTAGAGTAAGACAGAACCTGGAAATCATATTTTGATGTCATTTCATGCTAAGGCATACGGTGTGGGAGTGGAAGGCAATAATGTTCAAAGGATGGCTGGAACCAAATCTTGATCTATTTCCCACTGAGGATGAAGGGGTTTTAGCACCATGTTCACTGAATGATATTGGTATATAATCTTGAGTAGACTGTGCCGTCCGTTCTCAAGGTTCAACCTGTCACCTCTCCCGGTAATATCCACGTTTTTTATTTATAGTCCTGGATTAGCAAACCTTTGTCTTTTCACCATCTAAGTTCTCATGTTCTCTTTTTAAAAAGAAAAATAACATTGGAGGGTGGGTCTCTCACAAAGTTTGTGCCCTCAAGAATACTAATCTCCTTTCTTTCAAAAATCTTGGCTTTGTCCCAACTTCCCAGCTAGTGAATGGTACCAACTTTCAAGGAAATTGTCTGTTATGTTGCCTACTCTCCACCATCCTCCATCTCCTAGCCTGCAGAGACTCAGCATGTCTTGCTTTTATAGATTTTTAAGTTACTCACAATATTTGTCTATCTCCTGTCCTCATTTATATTGTCATTATTACGGTTGCCATCATCTTTTCTTCTGATTATTGTAGCAATTTTCTTTCTCTCTCTTTTTAATTGAAATTTTTGCAGATAATATATTCTGATCATGATTTTCTCCTCCTTTAATTCCTCTCAGATCCTTTTTACCTTCCCTCTTCCCACCCATCAATTCCATGCCCTTTCTTTCTAAAGAGATAAAAACAAGCTAAAAAGAAAATCACAAGAATCTCTATATGTATATATATATATGTATATGTGTATACATCTCTCTCTCTCTCTCTCTCTCTCTCTCTCTCTCACACACACACACACACACACACACACACCAAAACAACCACTAAGTTGGGAACCACAATATACAAGCAAAGAACTTCTACGACAAAAAAAAATGCTGAAACAAAGAAATATGACACAAAAAGTCTACAAAAATAGCATTGGATTTGTTTTGTTTTGCCTTGGCCATCTACTACTAGGAATGGAACCTACCCTTTTTGTGATTAACACTGCAGCAACTTCTTAGTTCTACTGCTTTTGGGTCTATTCTTGCGCTATTCCTAAAAGTGATTTCTTCCAAGATTTTGCTAGTAAATGTGTATTAAGTCTTCACTAGGTTTGGATTAAAAACCCAAAATCCTTAGTATGACATATAAATCCTTAAGATTTTGGTCCCGTCTATGCATTCAACTTCATGGAACCCCTGACCTATCTCTTAATCTTCATTATGACGGCTGAATGACTTCAGTCTCCCTAAATTCCCAGAGACTGCTAGTCCCCTGGGTATTTTTTTCTTGTTGTTCATTCCCAGTCTTCGTACCCTGACAACTCATTTCTCCTGCCCTCACCTCTCTGTGTTTAGTAGGTTATTTTTGCCCAGAGACGCATCAATGCCAGACATCATGCTCAGTCACAGCTGCTGTATTCCTCCTGCTTGCTTTCACGTCTGGCATGTAGCTGTGGCACAAGCAATATCATTTCCTAAGCAATTGTTACAAACCAGGTGGTGTGCTAATTTATTCACATACATTATCCCTTTTAAGACATTAAAACAAGATGATAGTATTTAAAAGTCACATGGCAAAGAAAAATTGAAGATTGGGTATTGAGGTCTGTCTGATAATGAATTTTTACAATAGTATGTTAGTGAAATAATTCATTATTTAGACATATAGTGGGGTAAAGGTAATAGAGAAATCAACTAGAATTTCCTAGTGATGTTGCGTGACAGGTACATGTGTGCCTGATGATGCATAGAGATCCTGGCACATGCTCTCTAGAACTCACCGAGGAACTTACTTTATTCAAATTACAAAGTCAGTGATATTTTGATGCAACAAGCTTTTAGAATTAGAAGGGCTATCTGATAACATGTATGGAAGAGGATTATATGACCACAGCCTGAAAAACAAAAAAACAAATATAGAGACAGAGATATCACATGGATTTTAAGCCTAAATTGGCCTCTGTTTTGGCAATTGTTTTCACAAATGTAAACATATATGCATATATTTTCATCAATACATAAATATAACCTGCTCTGTCTATGTAATTTTACTCATAGGTATGTTTTCAGGGCTGATCATTTAATATTGGATAGACAGTTGGTTTGCTCTTCCCTGAGGAAGACTATCTCTCCAGTTCTCAGCATTCAGTTTCCAGCACAATATCACAAGTGGAATGCTTTACCAGTCCATTGTTAGGAAAGAATAATGGTTGAACTTGAGGACCCTGGAGCCAGAGTACCTGTATTAGTATGTTTAAGCTGCTATATAACAAAATATGAAAAGCTGGGTACCTTTTAACTAACTGAAAGAAATTCTTATACTCCCAGAGGCTGGGAAACCCAAAATCAAGAGGTCACCAGATTCAGTATCTACTGAGGAGCCACATTCTGGTTTCTAGATGCTGCTTTCTCAGTGAGTCCTCATGTGGCAGAAAGTCATAAGGGAGCCCTCCGAACAAGGAGAGTAATCTCTCCTACCCAATCCGCTCTCAAAGATGCTCACCTGGTAACACTATCTTATGGATGTTTGGACTTTAACATATGTATTTAATGGGACACAAAGTTCAAACCATAGCATTGCCTAACAAATCACGGAATTCATGATCTGTACCTGTAATATTAACCCACTAAAACTCTTGACTTAAAAAAGTTTCTTTTCTTTCTTAGATTCAACAGATGTGGTTCCTCCTCTCAACACACACTCACTCTCAAAACATTCACCTTGCATTGTTTTTCTGTCATGATACTTACCCCAAGTTAAGACCCCAAGTTCCACTGTTTGTCTACTGCATGTCTTACCCAAGACTATTCATTGTCTGATGCTGTCTTTATGAACATTTGCACAGTCTATGGCCCACAGCAGACGTTCAGCAAACATATTTTGAATGAGTCAGCTTGCAGATAGGTCTCCTTCTGTTGCTGGGATAAAATACTCTGGCAGCAGCAACTTCAGTGAGAAGGGTTTGTCATAGGTACAGTTCAGCATAATGGGAGAGCCAAGGCAAAAGGGGTTTGAAGAGCTATTCTGCATCCTCAGTCCAAGAGTATGAACACTGGTGCTCAAGCTCTCTATCTTGTTTACACAGTCTGGGATCCTCGCCTAGGGAATGGTCCTGTCCACAATTACTATGTGTCTTCCCACATCGACTAATGTATTCACAGTAATCCACCACAAGCATGGTCAGAGGCCTGTCTCACAGATGATTTTAGATTCTGACACTGACCATCACAAGAAAGTCATTGTGTGGGACAGTATCTTAAAGAGGTTGTGCTGCCATCTGAGTGTTTTTGTAGACATTGCTTGCTGTTTCTTGTAATGCAATACTTGCACATAAATAATCCAAAATAGAAAATGCAAAGATATATCAGTTGAATAACCGCTCTTCTGTTTGAAGACAGATATTTACCATCTTGGCGTGCTTTCTCGGTTTGTTTACTTGATATCATAGCAATGTGTAATCTGGATATATCGTTTTGTATTCTACAGCTTTGAATTGTTATTCAATAATCAGCCTTGTTTTATACCCTAAAAATTTTTTATGGTGACTTCTATTTTGAAGTGGTGGAGTAAATGCATATTGATCCCCACCTTCTAAAACAACAGAAATAACGAAACACAGAGAAGAAAATCCACATCTGTAATGAAGCAAGCCATTGGCAGCAACCCCAGAGCACAAACCTTATAGCACATGCCAAGTCTATAATGTGTGGACACAGGTGAGGGCAGATGTCAGGATCTACACTTATCTCATCTCCTTGGACCTTGAGCAAGACATCAGTTTCCCTCAAATTAAGTGCTGTGCCATAAAGCCATCTCCAGTGTTTCTTAATTTATGTGTTGAGATCCAGATCTGCAGCAGGACGTTGGGAGAGGTTAGGAGTGATATCACAAGCATCCACAAGTCACCATTTGATGGCAGGCAAGATAGAACCAGAGAGAAACCATCCTATGTCCCTTTCAATTTCTTTCCCTTAATCTGGCTGAGGGAGCCTGCTGAACGCTGAGCGTGAACTGGGGAAAGGAGGAAGCATGCAGCAATTGGTAGGGGCCCGGAAATCCAAGGCTTTGTGGAAAAGCAAATCAGGCTGTTAGGGAAAATGCCTCCCTTATTTCTGCCCCGCCACATTGAGACACTAAGTAGTGTGAACTAAAGTGGTAAACTAAAGGGTGGCTACTTTCCCCCTTACCTATTTGTTAGATAGACACGGCCACTGTGGAGAAAATAACCCATTAAGATTAGAAGTAAGAATAAAATAGCTGAGCTTGGATAAACTTTGTGTAGTTCACAGAGTGAGGTCAGCACCAAGATAGGTGTCATAAATCAATGACTAAGCAACACAGCGCAAAAAGGCACATGTTTCTGTAATTGTAAAATGGGCTTCACAGCAAACCGTGAAGCTGAGCTTTTCAAATTGCTCAACTGTCACTGTTTATTTATGAGCCAAGATAAAACTCATTTCTAGATAAATGACTAAATTGAAATACTATAATGCATACCATTCAAATGCTGTTATGGTTAAAAAATGTGACCATAAAAATGTCACATTATTACGGAACCTATTTGTTGGTTGGGTATTTTCTGAGTCCTATCTCTCCGTTTATTGACTCCCACTAGGGTTTTACTGCTCGCCTTGCATAGCCAACACACAGTAGCTGATTGAGAAGTGGGAGACTGTTCTTTCTCTCTGATACAGCCTTGAAAAAACTCAGAAACTTAAGCCAGAACCAGTGTTCTTGCTGATGACATTTCATGAGGTAACCCCAAAAGCATTAGATGGCAGCCATCATACCTCATTTACAGAAAAGCATTGTGCTCTTTACACAAGTTTATATTTAATTTCAACCATATATTTTCTTCCATTTGATCTTGCATTTTCTATAAGTGCTTAAGCTGTCACGGTGAATCTGCTCAACTAACAAGATAAATACTTTCTCCCTAATCTACTTGGTAGAGAGTTATGACCACTAGGGCTAGTATGTCAAATGGAGCAAAGTGCAGACTATATAATCAATAGAGACCAGGTGCCCCATTTCATAGCAAAACAGTCCTGTTTCATGTGCCTTGAAGGTTACAAGTTGTAGTTTACCACCAAGGTTTATAACATTTTGGGTGTTGGTGTTATTGGGCCACAATTGGAGATAGAAGACAGTAAGTCATGAAAAAATGTGCAGACAGGACATACACACACTGTGGTAGGCCTGGAGAAAGTAAAAGTCATAAGCAAGAGTCAATCAGTATGGATCAGGGCAAGAGGGATCATTTGGTATAGGTGCTTCTTATGTAAGAAGATCCAATTTCAATACCCAGACCCACATAAAGGTAGAAGGAGAAAATGAACTATACAAAATTGTCCTCTGACATCCACATGTATTCTGTAGCATGACTCTCTGCTCTCCCACCCCCCGTCCTCCACCATATAAACACATATACAATAAAAATACTAATTTTTTTATTAAAGAGTAGATAAGCATGGAAGATGGAACATAGGAAGGAGAGTAGTGACTATCCAGCGGATAGTCACACAGCATCCCAGAGGCGGATCAGGGCAGGCATGAACTCCCCACTGGGGTCCTAAGAAGCATCAAACAAAACTGAAAATGGAGTCAACAGTGAATAGTAGCTAACCCTTACCCAACTCTAGACCTAATGCACTTTTCCATGTCACTCTGCATAGGTCAACTAATTTTGTCTTTACAATTGCTCAGTGAAGTGAGATGATTAGCATCTCTACAGAGAAGAGGAAGGAGAGAAGGAGGAAGCCTTGGTGAAAGCCATGTGCCCCAGTGACGGCGTTCTCAATTGCCTCTGTTGAATACATTTTACGATAGCAGAAGTTTTTAAGAATTTAGTGCTGCATTACACAAAAGATGAGTTGGCAACTAGCTCCTTCTTCTGAGTTTCTACCTGAGTAACTCAAGAGATTCCCAGGAGAAGAAGGGTGCTAAGAAAGAGATGGTGCCCAGGTCAGTGAACATGAGGTGCAGACGTTGGGGGAGGGAAAACAGCGGGATTAGAGAAAGAATTTCAATAGCAAAGCCCACTTTGGAGACTTGCATTTGAATGATTGCTTCTATTATTTCTGTTCTGCAATTGAAAATTATCTTAATAGGGAATGTGAAATCGTGAATCGTTGCAATAGCTTAAATATCAAGTAAAATAGTTGTCACATCTATATACTATATGCATGGAGAAACTGCTGGGTTTGATGTGGGTTATTCCTTCAATCTTGTTCCCTGGCACAAAAGTGATAGCGATCCTGGAGGTATGGGCTTAGTTCCTTGGAGAAGTCTGAAAGGAACAGACGCCGATGACCCAAAGAACAAAGCCTCTTCCTATGCCTACTTGTAGTGTCAAAATCACTGCATTGTTTGAATAACCACTCAGTTTTCCAAATCTCAAAAACAAAACGACCATTCATCTAAATTATTTTTTTTCTCATTTTCACCTGAAGTACCTCTGTGTGGTTATAGAGTAAGCGGACACTTCAGCATCAGAAGGAAGTAGAGGGTACCTTAGTTGTGATGGTACAGTAAGCCTGGCCACACACATTTGGCAAGGGTCCCTCTGGGCCATCACGGATACATATCAGATTCTTAGGAAACAGACCTCCAGCAGGAAGTACATTGGGTAGTACTCCAAGTCAACACCTCTGGATTAAAGGCAGGAGGTAGAGAAGTCCAGAGAAGCTGAACTTTGATAGAGTTCCACCTAAGACCTCAGCAAACTCATGGAGACCACAAAGGCTATGAGAAAGTGACAGCTTTGGACACTGGGCAGAATTCTTCCCAGGAGCCAGGGGAAGTTAAGTTTGAAAAGCATACAGCAGTGTCCTGTGTCATAACTATAATCACTATAGTTTATAGTTAGCATTTAATTCTTAGAAAGTGTTATCACAGAACCCATCTTTTTGCAAAGAAAGTGAATTTAGGAGAAAAAATGTTTTGATAAGCCTTTTGCCGTATAGAAAAGAAATAACATACACTGATTAGCAAGAAGACATGTGCACGTGTGTGTGTGTGTGTGTGTGTGTGTGTGTGTGTGAATGTGTTTGTGTGTGTATGCACATACGCCTGAGTGATAGGTAGGGTGGGCCATTTTTCCATATGTTATATCCTCTAATGTTTGGAGCACCCTTGCAAGGAAGGTGTGCTCATCTCCATTCCACTAATAGGTGAGCATCAGACGAGATCAGCCATTTAATGGTATAATCATGATGTCAGGCCAACTCTACCCAAATCAAAGCCCTTTCTTTACTCAGTCATATCCTATGCTGTTAGCTCTGGACTTTGAAATCCAGCCACGAGCTTTGTGCTTTGATAGTTGTGACAGTGCTTTCTTAGCCAGCGGGTTGTCATCGCAGATCTCAGGCATTTGATGTTTAAACTGAGCGTGTATCTTTGGACCTCGCCACAAACTTCTATTGGGAAGAAAAAAGGAAGTACTTTATTTTTACTTTAGCAGGACTTCTTGCTGACCATGGCCTGGCATCTTATAAAAACAGACTGTTCTGGATGCCTGGTGTGGTGGTATATGAAGGATGTGGTGGCAAAGGGACGCTGAGTCCCAGGCCAGGGAGTGCTATCCAGGGAAATGAGGTCCGAAGAAGGAGAAAGAAGCGAAGGAATCGGAAAAGAGGAAAAAAGGAAGTGAGCAATCCTGTGGCCTGGCTTCTGCCCTGTCCTTCTGCAGTGCATTCAGTAGACGAACTTAGCAGTGAACTTAGTAACAACTAAGGGAATTGAAGACGCATAATGTAGAAGTCAGAATTGAGTGTGTATCTACAGATTGCAGCTCCCATACTTGACTCCCATTTGTTGAACATGGGGGAAAGGACAAACATATGCTGGTTATTTTTTTGTCACCTTAACACAATCTAGAATCATCTATGAAGAGAAACTTCATCAAGTCTGTGGGGTTAAAAACTGATTGATAATTGGTTAATAATAACTCCAACTCTGTTGATTAATAATTGACGTGAGAGGACCTAGTCCACTTCGGGTGATGCTAACTCTGGGCTGTTGATCCCTGGTGGTACAAGAAGGCATTCTGAGCGAGCCATGGGGAGCAAGCCAGTAAGCGCAGTACTCCTCCATGGCCTCTGCATCAATTCCTAACATGCTTGAGTTCCTGCTCTGCCTTCCCTTTGAAGTGAATTACAAGCTTCAAACTGAAATAAACCCTTTATTTCCCAAATTACTGATAGCTGAGGTGTTTCATCATATAAGTAGAAACAAACTAAAACACAGGAACATATATGCATATACACATACAAATACAGAAACAAGCCATTCATTATTTGAGCCTAATTATCATTCTTTAATTTATGATGATGACATTCTGGGACCAGCAGAAAGAAGATCCATTAAGAAAAAAAGAGAGCACATACACTTTAACTATGTGACTAAAATGAATTTTGAAGTGAATTTAAACCTCAGGTCAATTTAAATAACTTCCTGAGGGCTTCTCATTTCACAGAAAGTCTGAGTTATGTATATTTTTTTTCTGAGACTATGGTTGACTGATCCTCACAGTTGAATCCTGTTACAAATGATAACAACACTCTCATTGCTCCGTGACAGTTGGTTTCCTCTGGTTTGTTTTTGATGCCACAATTAAAGGAGACAAGGTTCTGTTGTTGCTTTGTTTGTTTTAATAGAGTGCTGCTGAACTCGGGTAACCCAAGAGACAGATGTTTGTCAGGTATTCACATACATCATCTTCCATAGTTAAAAACAGAAGTAAGGAGGATGGCCATGCTTTCAGTCACATACCTCTTGATGGATTAAAAAAATTAAGCAACACACTTTCAATCTGGAATATTCTTACCTCTTTTTAAGCAGCTCTTACTTCATTCACGTCTTTGGTTCAGTTCAATCATTAAATTATGGAGGATTTAGAGAGCAGTTGGAAAAGGCAGTTGTTTCTGCGTGATGCAGTGTTCACCATAAATCTTATAACCATGCATTATAAATCATGTGGGAATTTAGTATGAAAAACAGATGATGCTTGCTTTTTGAAATACAGGCAAAGGCATTTAGGTATCTACGGACATGGGGATGTCAATGCATCATGAACATGTGCTTCCATGTGTGTTCATCAACAGTCCTAAGTCAGACATCTTTAAAATGCTTATCAGGAACAACCCAAAGGACTCTAAATTGGTTCTGGCACAGCAGAAACTGATAATTTTGTTTTATTATTCTGGGTACAAAAATGGTTATAGTACAACAACACCATTATTGCATATTTAGGCACCCATATGTTATGCTGGCCATGACAATTTATAAAGAATTATAAATAATAACAAATTTAAGACTGCCTTTGGGTTCTGTATGAAATCAGAAATGCAGCACTCATGTGACTTCATATATGCACACTGAGGTATGGACTTTCAGGTTTGCTGTCTGAAGGACGCTTCATTTGTCAGTCTGTTGGCCAGAGTATTGGAAGGATGCTCATATGGAGAACATGATAGCTCACTGCAGAATTCACACTGGCCTTTGATAATAAGGTAGGCATTCCAAAGCTGGATGTGTACAGAGTTTGGGAAGGGATGTGTTCCAGGAGAGGCATTTGAGCATTCCTCTTGGACAGATTGATAAAGCAAAGGAGGCAGTTGAGTTTGTGGCAGCTTGAAAATGTAGTACCAATTTCTCTGTGTCTTCTAGTTTTAGAGAGAGGGAGGGAGAGAGAAAGAGAGAAGTTTTGACAAAATCCCTTGACTTTCAGAACACTGAATAGGCAAAGTCACTTCCTTAGTTGGAAAGTATATTACCCAAAGGTCTCAGGCTTCACAGTTCATCTAAGTCAATGAGAACCTGGAGTCTTGGCTGTTTTCTCTTTTACATACATGGGATGCCAAGTAAAAGAATTAATAGTCTTAACAGAATCTTCCAAACAGAATCAAAACCACTTCTGATAGGCTGTCTTCTTCCAGTGTGAGAAATGCAGCGACTGTCCACTTTTCAAGCAATGTTGTGTATTCTGTTCAGGCAGAACTAGCAGGCAGTTGGAGTCTTGTTTTGTTTGGCATATTGACTTTTATTATTGATTGACTCAAAATTGAACAGTGGATTTCCTCCTTCCCATTTATATCTCAGTATGAGATTTCCTGTCTTGACTCAACCTCTGTGGTCAACTTTTATCTGATCATTTATCTGTCTGATGGCCTCACTATGTTTTTATAACATTTTAAATAGAAATATAAGTGCTGTTTGTGTGAAACGCAAGCTGTTCAGCTGTGAGGGGTCTCTTGTGATTTCTCAAGTTGTTTTCACATTTAGTTGATACCGAGCTTCTAGAACAGAAGTCTGTGAATTAACAATGAATGAGGCCACTGAACATAGGTTTCCTTCCTGGCCAAGCCTGTCTTCAGGGGCCAAGCAAAACGATGAATGAGAATGGAAAATTGATGAGTATAGCCAAACAGGTTAATTTTATTAATTTCAGACTCGACTCAGCTCAAAGACAATATAATAATCTATGAAAAATGGAATACTGGCTACCATTCCTTTTCTCTTTTAAAGAGCAAAATGTGTTATACTAATCAGGAGCCATAACTTGGCCTTGCAAGCAGTTCAGAAAAAAAAATACTGTGTGAAACCTGCTTGGAGTTGGAAACTGTAAAGAGAGTTTTTCTCCCTGTTGCTCATGAGGTGTTTTTTCCATGTGTTGAATTTCATTTGGGTTGTTCAGGAGAGAACATGGGAATTTTGCTCTGCCTCTGGAACCTCTAATAGAGGAGGAGGGATCAAGATGCAATCCAAGCACTTTAAATACTAAGGAGCCAAATGTAAAGGACATTCTGCTGTGTGGTAGTTCTCTCTGGCTGTGCATGTTAGCACACAGCGTCGTCATGGTTTCCCCTCACTTACACTAATTTACCTGGCAAGAATTATTGGGCAGTAGATGAGAATGGAGGAAAAAAATGAAAATGAGTGACAAAATGACCTCCCTCTTTCCCCTGACCAGTTTCTGTCTCTCATCAACAATACCAGGAATTTCTAGGTCAAAGACCATCGAAATCTCTTGATACCTCAAAGCACACAAATGTTTTGGTTTTCAGTGCAGCCATGAAAGTAACTTAGAAAGGCCCATCTGACCTCCTTTTGCTCAAGGTTTGTCAATACTGATAGTTAACTTTGTTTCCTCACCGATGAATAATTATTTCATTGACCCCTTTTGTTAAACCATGTGAACACTTCTTTCGAATTAGTCAAAGGAAGCACATGGCTTTACAGCAATTTCCATGGGAGATTAAAGGAAAATTTACTACCTCATCACCTGTGTCTAGACAAATTTATTAGGCACTTGCTGATGGCACGTAGTACCTGTTTATGAAGCTGATCTCTAGGCTGCTTACATGGGAGCTTTCATAAATTACCTCAAGTGCTTTAGAATTTAAGCTTAAACAGGGATTAGGCATTCATAAATTGCATCAAGTGGTCATAGACCTAAAGGGAAGAAAAATGTCTCAGACTGTGCCTCTGGTGTTCTCCACTTCCTTGCCTTCACCCTTAGGAACACGCTTGACTATGAGGACGGACATATTTAAAGTTGGACCCTCCAGTGCCAGGAACTTATACTTTACATCTTGGCTAACCAGGGAGGATAATCAGCACCTTTTCTCTCTTTAAAACGACAAAGTGTTGAAAGAGAAGTATACAGAGCTTACAGCTTGCACACTCTCAATTCCCTGGCCTCAGCAACAGTTTTAAAATGTAAGTTGCTTTCAGCTGTCAGAGGAAAGCACCGTGCTCAGTTGAATGAGCTACCTGCTTGAGTCATTAGTGCTTTCTGGCCACTAAATAAAACCCAGAACTGCATTCTTCAAATATAAAACATCAACATTACTAACGGTAATATTCATTTCTAGGCTTAATGTTGCTTTTACCAAACGCAAAACTTTGGCTTCCATTTGGGTAAGAAGAAAAACCCATTTAAAGACTCAGGTTTGATCCTCTGGCAATTGACTCAAGCCTAGGTTCCAAATGCGGTCTGCCTATGTTCGCAGTGAGCATCCTGACTCCCTTATTTCTCTTCCTTGAAAAAATGAGATTCTCCAAGCTCTGATCATGTCTTAAAGCCATGGCCTCTCTGCTGTTCCAAGTAGCATTAAAAGCTTTCATGTCCCAGCTTTGGCTGGAAATGCTCTTCACTTTGGACATTTTCCAGCCTCTGAGATCTAGCCCTGGGAGAATATTCTTGGGGGTGTAAGTGGGTACAGCCAGAAATTAAATAAAAAAACCCATCCTGAGTGTATCGTCTTACACAATCTCTTATCTCTTACAAATCTTCTTCTCAGTTACATCACAGAATCAGAAGGAAAGGAATGGGAAAAAAACCCTTAAATACAGTGTCTGTAGGAACATAAAGCCAAATGGGATTTTTGTCTTCAAGCTCCTCCTCTCTAGGAGAGTTGAACTCACACTACTGAGGACAGTGATGCTGGGATGCTGTGGCTTTAGCTGTTTATCAGCTGTGCGTTTTTCACGCTGACAAGGCTGCCAACTGCCGGTCATCACCGGAGATAGACCCAGGGTTACAGTGTTCTGGTGTCTCCTCTCCTCCTCACCTTCTCTTTCCTCAGTGTCCTGTCACCACTCTCTTACCCAGGTACTTAGGTTGAAAGGTCATTCTGAGCAATGGGAAAGTGGAACCAGCAACTGCTCTGCTGATCTTGTTGGAAACCATAGATCCCATTCTTCAGGTGCTTGGGGATCATAACCAAAGGGGACAATTGCAGGTTTCCAGGAGCTTCCTATAAGCAGAGATATGTCATTTCTTCCTCTGTGATTCTGGGCATTGGTTATGAGGCACTGCACCAAAATTTCATAGGATCATTTCAATCTGCACGCTGCGTATCACAGCTGCTCATAGCTGTCCATCATGGTTGAGTCTTCATGGGCCTAGTAAAGTGTAGACCCTTACAGACAACATTTCGTTCAATGCTTATGGAAGGCCTGGGATTTGACTTTAAGATAAAAAAAATTTAACTTACAGGTAAAGAAATGTCTCGAGAGTCTAGAGAGAGTTTAAAGACCTTGTCTTTGGTATTGTATAAATGAATTGTAACACATCTTGGAGTCCCCTAAGCTGTCCGCCACACTTACAAGGATGGATAAGGCATTCCATAGCATGAATGTCCTTTTTCCTGTCACTTGTTTGTATAGTGACTGTGATAAGCGGGCATTGCTCTTTTCAGTGGCAGAATGTTTAAGCCACACTGTTCCTATCTTAGCAATGGATTGTACAGGCTATCTGCAAATGCATATGAACTGCCATCTTCACATTTGCCTTAAGAAACACCATATAGATTTTTTTTCTTCCCTTCCCCTTGAACATATGACTACACTTGTATTGGAAGAGATGCTAGGACAGATGGCATCTTAAAATAGTTTTAGCAAACATGTTCAATGAGTTAAAATCATAGACATCCTCATGCCAAGCAGATTTCCAGGGACATGATGAAAACAACAGCTTAATATTCAGACTTAGGTACTTAGCTCTCCAACCAAATCGACTAGCTGTTTTGCCGTTTGCCTTCCCTCCTTCCACTTCTTTATGGGTAAATGTTTGCCTCTGGAACTGAACTTTCGCTGGTGAAGTTATTTGTTGGTGCTCTCCTTTAGCCTTGCTGTTTTTCCTCCCCAATGATCCTATCTAAAACCTCTAGTCCACGTGGCAGCCCATCATTTCTAGTTAGAACATTATTTAAAACTCAATAACTTGGAGATTGTTCAAATCAACATGAACTTTTGATACTGAATATTTGAGGCAATGGCAATATGGCTTTGTAAAATATGAAACAATGTTTTTAAACTGAAGTAATGTACATTTGTAATTATATCTTGCTTTAATGGATCACTAAGAATGTTTCGTAAATAAATCATCAGTGCTCTGTCCAGATGCTAAACAGATGATGGTGTTTTGCTTATGTTCTCTTAGGTACAGGGGCTTTTGGGGAACGGCCACTCACTCTCTAATCTCTGCCAGCATTCTCAGCCTTGGTTTTACTGAGTCTGAATAGGTTACTTGAGGGGGCCTTCCCTGGGCATTTAATTTAGCAGTTTCTGGCTTCCTGTTACAGATGATTAGTAACCTCTTTCCATGTGGAACAATTAAGTGTCCCAGTGTCCCTTACAGGCAAAACCATCCAGTTTAAGAACGCCTGTTCTATAGTTCTTAAACCTAGATGAGAAACCATACATAGATAAAAATACCAGCTCTGTTGATAGCCAACTAAATTGGGGGGTCTTTATTATATTCTTCCCATGTACTTCAACTCAACTTTCATTTTTCCAGATCTTCCTCAACCACTCTATGCAAAGCTGCAAGTACCCCTGCATCCCCATTCAGCTGTATTTGCCTGCACCATCCCTATCTGTACCTGAAATCATGTGTTTAATTTTATATATCCTCCCCTTCCTCTACATATTTCAAGAGAGCGGGATGTTTTTATACTGCTCTGTGCTTTAACCCCAGAGTATAGATCAATGCCTGGCACGTAATCTTCGAACTAGGAGTAATTGTTGACTAAATGAGTCAATTATTTACAGACACTTGCTGTGAAAAAGCAAAGAGTGGGGATATTAAAGATCACAAATGTAGCAGCAAATAAATTGTTGAGAGGATTCTAACTGAAGAAGCCTAGCAGCCAGTATGGTCATTCTACCTAATGCTTTTATAATTAATTATTCTGTAATTGAGATTTAGCTTTCTCCTCATTTTATGTGATTAGTTTTTCTAGAGCCTATTTTTCATGTCAAGTATACAATAACTTCAGAGGACAGAGAGCACTGAGCTGTAAGGAAGTAAGGAAAGGCCAAATGTTGGATGCAGGGAAAAGACATAGGAAAATCCCAACATTTCTTATGCAATTAGACATTGCAGGTTTATCACAGAGCAGAAGCATATCATTAGGTTCTTTCACTGGTATAGACAGTCAGGTGCAGCATTCTTTTGAATTCTGTTTGGAGTATCAGAACCAACAACTGAGAGTTCTTAATTTCAAGCAGCAATTTATCCATCCAGAGCTTAAAGATTTTTTCTTTATATTTGTTGTCCTATTTTGTATTTACATTTCTTGAGCTCACTGGATTGCTCAAAATTATTTAAGTGTCTGCACATATACTCCTTTAATGGAAATAATTGTCTTTGGCTAAAAAAATCTAACATTAAGATGGAAAACAGAAATCTTTGGTTTAGTTGTTAGGCCTGGAAATGTTTGGGTAGAAACACTGTAAACATTAAATGTACTTGGGTCTTGAGGAATTATGGACCTATGTGTTGACAAGGTAATGAATGCAACCTCTTCAAGTTATGTAATGAAAAACATTAAAATTTTATATGATAAAAGGACCCAGCATGGCTGTGGGTAGATGGCAGAATTCACAGGTGCCATTAATGAAAGGCTATGTAATTCCCCACCTCAAAAGTCAATTATCAATTTATAATTCCTAGTTGATTAGAATTTTACTTATGTTTTTAAATTATGTCTATTTAACCCTTAAAGAAATTAATGTTTACATAATGAGAACTTACCTTTCCAAACAAAGAGAGAAAAAAGAGGGGAAACAAGAGAGCGAAGAAGGAAGAGGGGAGAAAAAAGAACCTAATATTTCTGACTTTTAAACATAAGATCAAAGTAATTAGAGTACTGACTTTTCTTTCTTTGCTTGGCTGTTTTTCCTTTCCATGAACTTCTCCTGGAATATATGTAAATCCCCAGAGAGTTGGCATGGCTGTGTAGTGGTGGAGCTGGCACTTGCTTGTTATGAACCAGTTACAAAAGCACCACTCCATGTTGTTTTGCTTCTTCCCTTCTGTGTCTTGGAGTGGAGTTGACTTCCCCAGTCCAAGAGTGCACTGGCGATAGAACTTTTCTTGAAACTCAGTCTGCCATCTCTGCGCCCATCTTCATGTTGTATATAATACAAGGCTATCATAGCCTTCGTAGATTCTAAAATTACTCAACACTGACAGTGAGGACACTTATGTATATCTTCACAATGATGATAGGGTGAGTACATATAGGTGAGAGCAAACAAAGAGGGTAAATAGTAAGAGGGTGCTATCCCCCAAAATTCCAGTGAACAGCATGATCGTTTATTTCATCGGTACACAGGTCACACTTTCATTCTGTGCAAAGAATCATAGCAGATGCTGTGACTCTGAAGATGGACATGTCCTGCTCCTGCACTCTTTAGGAAAACATGCTCTCTGATAGCATTTTTCCTAAAGATGATCCAGTGGAGCCCATAGGCACATTATCTCGGAAGAGTGAGACTTTCAAGGATATCATAGTTCGGCAACTTTTGCACAAAGCAGAATGCTTACTTGGGATGATTTGGCTAGCAATGTTTTCATGTTCTCCAGAATTCAACCTCTCAGGGATATAACTCGAAGATGAATTCCTCTCTCCCTGGTTTGCCGTATGTGGTTTTAAATTTTCTAAGTATATTACCATCATTAAACGAGGTTAAAAGTATGGTCCAAATGTTAGAGATGAGGGAATAGAGCTTGTCTCAAATAGCTGATGATGTTTCCACCATCAAAAATAAATTCTCCCTTGCTCACTAATGGCAGTTTGACCAATAAATTCAATTACTTCATGTCTATTGCAGAGGATAGATTCATAAACTAAAGCTTTAGAGCTGTAAAATTAGAGATGATCTAGGCAGCCAAACCAGTAGACACTTGGAGCATGTCTTCCCTCTAATCATTGAATAATGGGACTCTCACATTCATTTGTAATGACATATTGGAATTCGGGTAAATGAAAGTATGATTGAAATGCCCTATTTGCATGTCTTTTGACATTTCCCGTTCACAGCAGTGTAAAGCCAAGAAGTCAATTTTTAAAGCCTTTTAGTAGCCACATAAAAGTAATAATTTTGACTACTGAGATATTTGAACTGTGAGGTTATGAGACACTAATAATATGAATGTAATTATGGATATAATAGAAGCGGTTGTCGCTGGAATGTGTAAGGCTCCTTTCAGTCACATTAGCTGTATTACCAAATAATTAAAACAGAGTTTGAGGCAAGCTTTGCAAGAACGATTCCCAGATGTGAGCTAATTTTGGTCATTACATTAGAGATAAGCCACTGCATTACTGAGCTGAAGAAGAAAAGCATGCACTTTGATGGAACCTTCCAGAAGTCAATGCTATTTGCTTTTTTTCATTTTCCCCACAAACTGTTTGAAAGACAGACTATGAATTCTTTGTCATCCATAATATGTTACAGCTTTTTGGACAGTCTGTGTGAGAAATGATTTTCAAAGCTTGCTGGGATAAAGTGGCCATTGTAACATCTTTACCACAAAGAACATCTGCCTACAAGTTCTACTTTCTTTGACCGTTTGTGAGAGTATTTTGGGGAGTGATATTTTTCCCTGTCTTGACAGGCTTCTGTGCTTGAGGTCAGAGTACAAAGGTAATGAGAGAGAGAGAGAGAGAGAGAGAGAGAGAGAGAGAGAGAGAGAGAGAGAGAGAGAGAGAGAGAGAGAGAGAGAGAGAGAGAGAGAGAGATTCCTAAATATACAAATACAGCCCTATCACTTCATATAATGTAACAAGAGAGAGACAGAGGAGAGAGGAGTGTGTGTGTGTGTGTGTGTGTGTGTGTGTGTGTGTATGTGTGTGTGTGTGTGTAGTATGCTAATACTTCAAGCATAGCCTTCGAGAATGTGATGCTCTGATTCTCCAAGCAGTTGGAAAGTTCTGGTACCTCCACATAGGGGTCCAGATGATTTCCTTCATTTCTTTTCTCATTAAAATTTTGATTTCCAGAAATTATTTACATTTTAAGTGAAATTAATGTATTCAGCATGGCACATGAAAACAATGAGCACCCCATTCCAATGGCTCTGTTCATCTTATTTATAGAGTACTGTAGAACAAAGAAATACCTTGTGTTTTTTCATCTAAAATAGAACTGGAAGCCCTTTAAAGAAGAGAAAGCCGAATTTAAGGAGCATTCCTTCTGACACATGCTTTGGTGATATTTTTATTACACCAGGAGTAGACATGTTTTGTATTTCCCAGCTCCCTCCAAGCCTCTGAATATTAAACATTATCAAGCATGTGGTTGGTAGACTATATAGATATTTTATTGTCACCTCGTCAACCAGCAGTGGTATTTAATGTCTAAAAATGCCATGACTATGTTTAAATTCTGTTCAAATGACTGGGTGTTTTATCTTTCACTCTTAAGTATCTTAACAGTTGAGGCACAACTTGAAAGTTAACTCCTTGACATTTTCTATGTTACTTAAAAAAGAGAACCTAGAAAAAAAAGAGAGAACAAAAAAGCAACTACTTATTAAATAGATACCTTTATATTTGATAAGAGGTCTTTGCTCGTTCCAGGAAAAACAATCCATATATCAGTAGCAATTTGTAGGACATTGTGGTCTAGGGTCTTGGCAGTTGCTAGTATTTATTACCTAGATTGTTTTTTCTTGAGACAGGATTTCACTATGTAGCTCTGCCTGGCCTAGAAGACATGATGTAGGCCTTGAACTCAAGAGATCCACCTACCTCTGCCTTCCAAGTGCTGAAATAAAAGGCGTCTTCCACTCTACCTGACTGCTGTGAGGATGCTGAATAAGTGATATGAAATAGGCATCCTCCTTATAGCAGTTGACTTACAAAGTGAGCTACCATTAGGAGGGGTGTAACGTTTACTGATAACAGTAGTGCCCGCACCCATGACTCCCATACTAGTGATCAGTCAGTTCTAGGCCCTCCCGAAAACTAAGCAAGCACTGTAGCAATGAACTATAGCTTTAGCTATCTTTTATTTTGAAACAAGGTCTCACTAAGTTACTCAGGCTGGCCTTGACCTTGAGGTGCTCCTACCCCCAAGACAATTGGGACCAACAGGCATGAACCATCAGATCCTACTTCACAGTAGGGGTACTTAGGACAGCAAGATGGCTCAGCAGGTTAAGGTACTTGTAGCTCAACCCCCCAAGTTGAGTGCAAACCTAGGTCCCACCTGGTGGAGAAAGAGAACCGATTCTCAAAAGCTGTGCTCTGACTTCCACACACGTGCCCTTATTCATTATTTATCTACAATAAGTAAATAAAAGGAATAGGAAAAAAAGTAGCCATATTCTAAAATTTCTATTTTCATTCATCGATTTGGGGATATTATATGAGAGTTGCAGCAATTTAATGCTCCAGAAAGCAATGCCAAATACAGAATCTGTGTCAGCCTAGAACAAATTTATCACAAGAATTTTTAATTCAGAGAAGTAGAAAAACAGCCTGAATCACATGTGAATGTACCCACAAATAGGAGTCAGCAGAGTTGGATCAGTTGAACAACTGCAAGGGGGGTGAGGGAGGGACAGACATGGATCAGGTCATAGGTAGATGTTTCACAGGAGAATTAATCCAGAACAAGCAGGTTAGGGAAACTGGTGACGTTTTGAGTATGTCTGCAGTGATAGCTCTAGATTCAGCTGGCCTATTGTACCATTTTTTCCTGGAAAAGACAGCACTTGGTTCAGTCCTTGACTCTGGCCCTACATTTAGAGTCTTAGCTTTGTTTCTTGTGATAAAATGCCTAACGAACTGACTGACAATAATATCCCAGTGAGACCTTTCCTTGCATAACAGTTCAGAGGTCTACTGACCCATTTCTGTTACCAATTATCCTCTAATAAGAAAAACCCATAGAGCAATGCCACCACTCTGACGTTGTCTCACCATTAATTATAGATAGAATATGCCTCACTTGTCTCCTATATTTTAAACTCCTTCACTTATTTCTTTCCACAAAATTTATTTAGTATAGTGATTCTGGATCCTGGACAATAATTAATATCTGAAGAGCCCTCAAAGAGTCAAAAAGACTCAGGTTCAGGACATCTAATCAGAACCTGTGCAAAAGAATGTAAAAGAAACCATCTTTAATTGCCTTCCCAGACAGTTAATAGGTACCACAGACAGTAGTACATCTATATGGTGTTAAACCTGCTAGCATTTAGCTTTGCAATAAAAGACATATGGTTGGTTTATACCTTGATCTACCTTTTTTGTATGTCGAACATTTATTATGCTTTCCCTTACATAAATTAACTTTCAAATACAGCATACTGTATCTTCATTGATAAGGAAGAGAACTTTTCTTAAGTAAGATAATACATTTGTAGTATTTGGTAGTGTGTGTGTTTGTGTGTGTGTTTGTGTGTGTGTATGTGTGTGTGCGTGCGTGGTTTGCTTGATGGTTTTGCCATTTGTTTTTGTTATGATTACTGGGAAAGTCTGCTAAACCATTTCTCTGATCTTTAACTCAGACTCTGACCCACAGCTTCTTGCCCAGCATCCTTGCTTGTAAGGGGGAATTATTGTAGGATGGTCACCGTAGTGAAATCATGAGAGGGGTAGCTCTGAATTCCCTGTAGGCTGCTTCACAGCAAAACCAGACAAAAAGGAGGGAGAGGTAAGTAAACAGAAGGCATGGAGGGGCACCAAGGTCTGTCTAAAAGGAAGGTATAGAAGCCAGGGCGCCAAACACCAGGTAGTTGCTAAGACACCCCAGGTAGTCTAGACAGAGTGCGCTAACTTTATTTAGTTGTATAGAGCACTGTGAGAAATATCCGATGTGTCTAGGACATCACATTTTACTCTGGTTGTAGACCTGCAACCCGTTTGTATTTAGTCTGTATTCGCTCTCAAATCCATGTGTTACCTCTCTGTCTCTTTCAACACTTCTCTAAATTCCAGTTTGTCATTTTGTATCTCCTCATTTTACATCTCTCTCTCTCTGCTTATTTGATTGTAGAGAAAAATTGAGGCTAACGATGGATTAAAACCATGTTTTTTTTCTTCTGTAGTGGTTGAATACTCTAGCCAGTGAGCAGCTTTTTTTTTTCTTTTAATGTCATGAAGACCCAGACAGGCCGCAACAAAAGGCAGTAATCAGCAGCATGCAACATCTTCTGTCTGTCTGCTTCCAGCTGTAAACCGGGATGTTTGTGCTGACCTCATGGGGGAAGGCTGGCTGCATAGCAAATCTGGCCAACTCTAACCTAAACCAAATGAGTTTGTATACAGTGCAGCAGCTGTAACCCAGCACACCAGATGATAGCCTTGCTCAGAAGGAGATGCTCCTAGGCAATGGTGACCTCTTGTCTTCCAAAGCAGAAGAGTGCTTTGATCATACACACACACACACACACACACACACACACACACACACACACACACACACACACACACCCCACAGGGCCTCTTATAGCTCTGTTAACTTCTCATCTCCTAGCTGCTGGGAAAGCAATGAGTCTGACTTACTTGGTCAGTCAAGTGCAGTTTTCCAATTCTTGGACAACTCAATGTTTTTAAAGGATATTTTCTCATCTGCATTAAATTGGTCAATGTGGTATTTCATTGCAGGTCATTTATCTTTCTGTCTCTGCTCCTTTGGTCAAATTTCAGCCAGCCCCTTCCACAAAGTCAGTTCCTACTATTATCGCTTCTGTATTGTCATGCAAAGAAGTCCCACCACTGCTGCATAATGGTCTCCATTTTGGTCTTTCAAAAGCTCCCAATAAATTTCAAAACTATATGTTCTTACCAAACCTCCATTAACAAGTGGCCATAGACAAGTTGCAGTTTCTATTGGAGTTAACTATTCATCAGTGGAGTTAAATATTCATTTCTTTAGCTAAGTTCTCTACTCTGGCTACCATGTTTTCTGCATCTCATGCTAAAGGACAAATAGCGAGCACAAGATTCCTGCATTAGGAATCCTCAATAGAAATCATGTTTAAAATATTTATGTTTAAAAATGGCAAGACGGGACCTTTACTACAAAGGTGTTTGGGTTTGTTGTTGTTGACTGTTTTCAACTTTTGACTTCGAACCTTATAGAAAAGAACCATTCCTTTTAACCCTCATCATTACAAAACTGGGGGAAATCATAAGTTGTATAAGGAAATGGCATAACATGAGAAGACAGCTTTAGGTTCCTTGCATTTGTTTACTTAACAAATACTTTATTTTCATGCAGATGGTACAGAGTACCTGAAATCACCTTTTTTTGCATATAAGGTTTTGGTTTTCTACAATTGACATGCCATACTTCTAGCCAAATGCATCATTTAAACCAGAAACTCTTGGGAACTTTAGAATCTTCTGGAACCAGCAGCTTTCACTTACCATCCCATTTAGATAGAGAGTGATGCCTTCATAGGAAATCCTATTGTACCCATAACAAAACAGGCTCTTGCCAAGATCTCTGTCTGTGTTCTATTTACTAGTGTGACTGATTCCATGACCTTGGATGTTTTCAGAAGTGGTTTCCCCCCCTTATTTAGTGAGCTGTGAATTCACATCAGTAGGATTTTAGAGGTAAAAGTAGTCAACAGTGAACAAAAGAGTGTAAATGAGTCTCCTGAACATTGAGAAAGAGAACAAGAGGCACAGAGAACATCCTTCCTGATTCCATCATATAGAGGTAACAACGCAAACCCTCCTGCTAGACTGTGTTTCCAGATGTGGTCACCTTCATGACATGCAGGCAAGGGGAGATAGTGGCTGAAACAGGACAAGAAGGGGGTGGTTTCAGTTTATAAAAGCTCATTAAGTTGTGCAATCATCACATATACTTTACAGCAAAGTGCTTAACCTAACGCTTAAAATTGAGGAGGGAAATAGACAGCTGCTTCGGTAAAGCAGGACTCATGAGAGGTAGCACAGAGGCAAGTCATCACGAAAACCATGGGTCTGTGGCAAGCACGTCATTTCAGAGCTCAGCGCTGCCTGGAAGCTGTGATTAGCAGACAATTTCACAGCTGCTTGTTGACTGTGCTTACTATGATACGACACATGACATTCAACATGCCCAGGCTCCAGGCTTGGCACAAGATGTGGGGATATATTGGTAGCCAGACTAATCCAGCCAGACCCTGAGTTCATGGAGTGTGGGATTCAGGTTTTCAAACTGACCCTTTTACATGACCTGTCTGTTGCATTTCTTAATTCGCGTGACTATTAGTTCAGAAAACCACGTATTTCATTTTCATTAAGGCAGAGTATGCACATCTCTTGTTTCATATTTCCAGGATTCAGGGAAGCGTGTTCAGAGAATTGAGCATCCTCTAAGGTGCTTTATGAGACGACACCCTGGCCTTGCAAGAGGGCTTGGATAAGAACACGGGGAACTCTTGTCAGGGTTCCACTGGGCTGGAGCGCAAGAGTGCCTTCATTTCTGGGTGGGTAGGCTCATTCACTTCATTTGGCTGTCAGGCTTGTCATTTGATAGGACTCTCATCTGCATGTCAATGAGGCTTGAAGCCCATGGAAAGAATTAACTGGCCTGAGATGTTTATGAAACTTTTCAACAAATGCAATTGAAAGGAAAGTTGCCCTGACTGAGCTGATTGTCTTGGAGCAGCTTTACAGTGAAGTAATCATACTACTATTAAGTGACTCGAGTTATATGATATTTTCAGTGATCAGCCTGGTAGGAGTTTCAACATTAGCAGAAAAAAACCAACTAATCAAAAACAGTAAATGAAACAACCCCTCTAAAGCCCATTAAGTGGCCTTTTATTTACTTTTATACTTTTTAATTTACTAAAGCACAGTGCAAATTTAGGCCTCCTCCCTATAGGGACCCTGTTTTTGTTTGGTTGGTTTTTTTTGGTTTTGTTTTGTTTTTTATGAGACAGGGTTTCTCTGTAGCTTTGGAGGAACCTTGTTTTTTGATTGCATTTTTAAACAAACAATATTAATCTCCAGTTGTGTTTCTTTTCCTTGAGGAGTGATTAAAGAAAACATGTTTGTTTTTCTAGGCATCATTCCTAAATCTGCAAGTGCCAAGATATAAATTCTGGCTTTATGTTCCAAGAGGATGTTTAGGCTTTGAGGTCACATGATTTTTAAGTAGCAAGCGGTTCATGTGTGAGAGCATGTGTGGCTCTTTGTTCAAGAGCTTAGCTTCATTTTACAGGCATTTTTAGAGAGGTAAGCAAATTCCATGCAAAAACATCCCTTTCTTGTCCATAGGTTGTATAAACAAAGATTAAGAAACCCGAACTGAAATTTAAAACATTGCCTCAAGGATCTAAACAAAATGTTAAAGCCCCTCAGAAATGTGTGTGTTTCCTTTTTCTTGTGTAAATATCTTTCACATATAAGATGATTCTCCCACCCAAGAAAAACCTTATGAGATAGCTTTATATACAAATCCTTCTAGACTGAAATGAAGCCATATATGATCCTCTGATTTTTTCCTTGGAGTCATGCTGAAGCAACTCCCACTATTGGTACACATTGAGACACCACCTTATGGTGCTATAACATCATAAACTCAGTGTATGAGGCAACAATTATGTCTAGCCAAAATGACCCTTGAAAGCCTATTAAATTGCCCATAAAATCCACCTTAACATAAACTCAAAGCTGCCAGGATTTCCTGTAAAATTGGAAAATCACTGTCTTTAGTATCTGATGAGGTAGGACGATATTGCAGTGAGAAATACATTAAATGCCAGGAAAGCCCCCAGCATGGGAACAACCCCATACCATGAAATAAATAGGAATCAAACAGGGAGATAAACAGTTATCTTGCTGTTTGTCGCCCAGGTTCATTACTAGACTCTGAGGGGGATGATAAACAGAGCATTCTGTATTATGTCACTGGCCTTGTTTTTCCTTCCTCCACAAGGTTATTTCAAGTTAAATGCATACACATAATGACACCATAGCACGTGTGAAGTCCTGGGTAGCTTTTCTACCAGTGAGCAAGTTAGGAACTACTTTGTTGAATCCAGGGTTTAAAAACAAAGAAACAACGCTTACAGTGAAAAAGGTTGAGGTTGCAACCCAGCTCTCCTGTTGCTGCATGTCTTAGCTTACGATATACAAAAGCACTTTGAGGGTTGATGCCACTGACGTATGTGTAGATCATGTAGATGGTGTTTAGCACTATTCTGAAGTATCTCATAAGTGTTGCAAGCATGGCTGGCTTTCCTTTGTGGGATGGCTTGAATGAGATGTCCCCCATAGTCCAGGCAATTTAGTACTTGGTCCCCAGTTTGTGGCTGTTTGGGGATGCTTAGGAGGTGTGGCCTTCCTGGAGGAAGTCTGTCACTCAGATGCACACTTTGGATGCCTCCTGTTTGTGGTTGTGAGAGGTGAGCCCTCAGCCCTCAGCCCTCAGCTGCCAGCTCCAGTCACCATACCAGCCAGCCTGCCTGCTGCCACCCAGCCCTGCCGTGGTACTAATGGACTCTCACCCCTCTGGAAGCATAAGCTGGAAGTAAACCTTTCCTTCTGTAAGTTGCCAGTTACAGTGTTTGTGTCACAGCAACGAGAAAGTAACTACAATAAGTTTGTTAAGAGTCATGACAGACGTATGCTTAATGTTGAAGCAATTCCTTTGGATCAGACTAAGGAAAGTGGGAACACTTATCATTGTGTTCACATGCACACAACACACACATGCACACAAGCATGTGCTCACACACACACATTTTTCTAAGGGATTTTCTGCTTTGAACACTTCCAGGACTTTGGACACTTTTTTCTTTTCTTGATTCCAAGGCCAATATCTCCCTAGTTACCTGGCTGGGGGCGGGGGCAGAGCTACATTCTTCCTCACAAGCAAATATGTGCACAGCGTGCATTGCCATGATACATTCATAATTGAACCACATTACTGTTCTGCAAAGTAACTGGAGCATCAGGCCTGGACCAGAGTGGTACCCTTTTAACTGTCCATTGTTTCTTCCCTTCCTCTCTTTCACTTTGGTCTTCTACCTCTCTCTCGGGGCTATTATTCAGGGTAAGCCATCTCAGCACTCTTTCCCTGAAAATCATTCTCCTGGCTCCTATACTTCCTAGTATATCCCCAATCCTTTGTTACATGGGGCCCTGAAGACTCATACATCAGCTTTCCTCTCTGACACTTCCCCCAGACCCTCCCTCTGTCTTGTGTCATGTCCTTCTCGCTCCGCTGAGCTCACTCCCACCTCAGGACTTTGGCCTTTCCAGTGGCCTCTGCCTGGAAACTTCTTCCCCTGTATTTTTACATTCCTTGTTCTTTGTTGTGAATTACATCTCTTGTAAGAATGCCTCTTTTGACTGACCCTGTTTAAATGGACACAACTTCTCCCCCATCCTCCCATATACCCCCACCCTCATTTCATGAGCCTGAAAAGGTTTTATGTACTTACCGTTGTCTGACTAATCTACCACTACTGTGCTGCTCAAGATTGGCAGCCGTGGGTCACAATATGGAACTGAAAGGTAATGGATTAAAACCGAACTAGATGCAAGTTCATTTCCTAGGCTGCTAACCCACACCTCCAAGTGCTCAGTAGTTACACATAGCCAGTTGCCACTATATTGGATAGAACAGGGTATTTCCATAAAACAATAAGCTATGTTAAGCTTCACAGAAATGAGATCCTAGGACAAAGAGTTCATTTGGCTTGCGTACTACTGAGAGCCCAATGGCCACATCCAACACGCTCAGCTGATGCTGTATCGTGTTAAGCATGTATGAAAGGATGGGGACCTCATAGTTTTCAGGAGCTCTTACCCTCATATCTGCCTTCAGTCTTTCCAGGTCATTAAGGAGGCTATAATTCAGGATTAGAGAAATTAAAATTTTGCTTTTCAGTATGTAACAGGAAGCTTAGAGAATATTTAATCATTGCACAAGAAATCTCACCTAATGTCACATTTCACCTAGCCTTCTTAGAGCTTTGTGCTGGGAGGAGGACTACATCTTCCAGATAAACTCTTAAAATCACATCTAGGATAAAGGTACATTTTCCTCCAAGTCTCTGTTTAGCCTGACAGACCATTTTTTTTCCTCTCTTTATCTCTGTAATATATGTATTTTTTGCTGGCGTCCACCAAGGAATATGGAATGCTTTTCCTGTGCATTATTAATACCATTTTTCTGCATTTGCCTTGAGAAAAAAATCATACTTTAAAATGGTTTATTAATTCTTTGAGAATTTCACACAATGCATTTTGATCATATCCCTGGATTCCTCCCAGGTTTCCTTCCAGCTCTCCAGGTTCTCTCAATTTCTTAATCATACATTTTAAAAGTGCCTTTTACAGTTCATGAGCTTGCAGCATCTTGTACCATGGTGAGCTGGTGGGATCTGCTGCTGCGTGGGGCTTGTTGCTGAGTGTTGATTGAAAACAGCGCTTGCCCTCTGGCATGCTTCAGAACTAATACCCTTGAACTTTTGAACTCAGAGAAACTTCTGGATATACATTAGAAGAAATAAGTAATCCAAAGTCAAGAATTTGTGCCTTTCTGGAAACAGATCAAGTAGATCTCAAAAAATAAGTTTGATTTTTTAATAGTTTCTTGTAACTTAATGTTTGAAAATTTATCTGAAGCAATTGCAACTTCATGTGAGATTTTAAAAAGAACAACTCTTCATGTAAAATTGTTTAGATAAAAAATTAATGAAGATAGATGTGAAAATTATTTTCAAATAATAGTTTCAAGGATACTAATTTGCAATTTGGTTTTAAGGAAAAGAACATTATTTAAGCCCCAAATAATGCATTCAATCATGCTGTGAAATCTAAGTGCTAGAAATTTATTGGATCTGAACTATCAAAATAATGTTAAGGCACTTAAATTATTGAGCAGGTTTCTTATCCAATATTATATTTTCATGAGAAACATGAAATTTTAGACCTTAAATAACATAACTGTAATTTGAAGGTCCATTATGCCTTTCTCTGGAAACCTTGATGAGTTGTTTTCACTTAATCAGAAATTATGAGAGAAATATAATAGTTATCAGTAACTTGTATTAATTTTCTTTTTAATTGGAAAGGGCAAAGTCTAATTGGCCTGTAAAAGCTCCCTGATGGGGGCAGGGGTAATAGCTCATTCAGCGAAGTGCTCACTGTGCAATCATGAGGACCTGAGTTCAGTGCTCAGCACCTATACAAGATGAGTGTGGCTGTGCAGTATGTTGATTACGCCTTGGGAAGGTGGACACAGATGGAACTTTGACGCTCAATGGCTCATTAGCCTAGATGAATGGTTGCACTCTTAGCTCAGTGAGAGACGCTGTCACAACACAATAGATAGAGACCTATTGAGAAAGATATCTGAAGCCTGTACATACATGTACACATGCATGTGCACACTAGATACACACACACACACACACACACACACACACACACACACACACAAAGCTCAGTGATAATCAGCCTAAGTATCTGCAGGATTTGAAAGGAATATTTTATTCCTGGACATGTATAGCTATTCACAAATAGTAACACCTTCATCTTCGCAAGAGAGAAAGCCTCACAAAACAAGGGTTCCTTTTGTCCCGAACAAAGGGGAGCCCTAAGAATCTGTTGGATTTTCAAAACCTTTCAGCAGTCAGGTGTGATATCCATGTTTGGTTTGATACAGGGTATTTTCCATACACAAGGAGGAAAAAAATGTTCCACAGAGTACCTGAAACCATTCTCCACTACTCTGTTTTTCATTCTGGTGTGAGAATTGCATTTGGCTCATTGAAACAGAATGCTTAGTGACGTTTCTTCTGAAAGCATCCTCAAACAAGTGCGTTTGTAAGAATGCTTGCATATGCTTTGGATGCCCACAGCAGTCCCAGCTGAGCAGAATCCCTACAGGCAGGTGGGGCTGGGGCTCTCCCGCCTGAGGGCTACACCTCCTGGTTCCAGAACAGCAAGTGGATAGAGTTGTGTTAGTGAGCTGAGGATGACTGGTTCTCACTAACTCCAGCATCCAGGACTACATGTATTATCCTATTGGGCTCATTTCTCATGTGGACTGTAACTCTTTAACTGCCAGTTATTGTCCTGATAATTAATGAATGTTACAGTATGCCTCCGTTATTATGTTTAAAAGGGGCATGATTGTACCAAAATAGAAAAGCAGGACAGTGTGGTTTAGAAGCCAGGCAGGCAAACCACTTGCCATGTGGTAGTGTTCTAATATCTCTTTAGCTTCTGGACATTCTCTAGCTGAGAACAGTAGTTGGATATGAAAGGGATGCTTTCGGAGGGGGTGTGCTATATTCGTTTGGCACTTAAGTTTTATTTTTGTAGTGTCTGTAAATATACTCAAGCCAAACTATGGCTATATGGACCACAGATAATCAAGAGATAAATACAGAAGACCAGAGGGGGGGGGGAAATGAAGCTAATATATAACATGGAACTGTTCTTTTAGAAATAAGAGTAAAAATTAATGTGCAAATAAATAAGGCAAACAACTAACTGGAACTGTCTTGAAAGAGAGCGCCTTGTAATTATAAAAATAATTTAATAAAATTTGCATCAAATCTTTGGAATAAACTAGATGACAGTTCTCTATACAGAATTATACATCATATTATGGAACATCCTTACTTGGTTTTACTTTACGTAGATTAACGGCAGAGTCAGTTTGGCTTAAATAAAGCTTACATCCTTGGATTTCATCAGCTTGACCAATCTTTGCTCTTTGGGAGTCAGATCATTTGTCCATGAAGCTTCCCCTCTCTCTTCATGTACAGATTTCTGTACTGAATCTTTAGATATTTTTGAATGCCCTGCGGTGTGTTTCAGTTACTCAGAATCACATTCTCCGGCTTCATGAATCCTGACTCTTTGGCAAGCTTTGAGTTTTCCCTTCCACCCTACCCAAACTTTATTTGTTTTGCACTAAAGAATGGTTTGAATTCTCCCCTATCAGTGAGGCTCCAAAGATGTTGATTTACTCCAGCTGAAAATGTCTCATTTCCTTGTCACTGCTGACCTGGATACTATTTGCTTGTCTAACCAAGGTGGAGATTAAAATCAAACAAGAACCCAAATAAAAATAGTGGATACAGAGAGATGCTACTGTAAGTAGGGATGGATATTTTCATGTTCTGGTGCCTTTTGTGTCCTATTGTGACCTTGAAACTGTGGGAAGTTTGGTAACTAAAATTCCAACATCATTGTGTCCTAGAGGTCCCCAGTGTGATTCTTTTTCAGAATGTTTGCTCTTCCTGTCCCCTTGGCTTTTCAGAGTACTTCCTTCATCAGCATCATTTGATCTGCTACCTCTACCTCATTAGTTTCTAGTGACAGCAGAAAGAGGTGGGGAGAGAGATCATTTATGCATGCATTAGCAAAATCAAAGTTAACCATGTAGAAACTGGCTAAATAAATGTAATTTAAGAAAAAAATTAATTTGGAAACCTCAGCTAGTAATAATGGCCATTAACGTGATCTTGTTAACATTCTACTCTTGGGGACTGGACTTATTTAAGAATAAAAAGGAGGGGGTTGTATGTGAGTAGTCTGAATTCCCACTGAAAATCGTCATTCCCTAATCATCACTGATCTGAATGATTGAGTCCTTTTATGTATCTAATTGAGATGGACCATATAATCCAACGAGAACAGTAACAATAGTAATAACATCCCCTGGGCCCTTGCCCCAGCCAGTATTGTAAAGACTTTCCCTGTGTTATCTCATTGTACCCTCCGAGAATCCTCATAGTACTCCGAGTTCCTGTTTCTTAGGTGAGGACACTGAGTCTCTGTCTCTTAAATGCTTGGGAAGGATGGGTGATGGAGTAGAAATCTGACAAGAATAGGAGATAAATGTAGATGCTGTCGCCCACTGAGGTACAAAGAGACTAGCACTACAAAGGTTTTCGGCATGGCTCAGCACAGGGTAACCTGGAAACCTACCAGTCTTGAGGCTTTGATGACAGCCATTAAGTGGGAAGAATAATGATGACAAGCTGTGTTTCCACTCTGTTAAACTCGGAGCCTTTTACAGGAACTACAGCACTGACTTGAGTAGCATTGCTGCGGATTAGAAAGGGAAATTTAAGGCTTATCAGTTGAAAGGGAATGCTTCCAGTCAGGGAACTCAAAGGAATGTACAATAGTTACCAAGTTCAGAATCAGATTAACTCGGGGAAGAGAGAGCTGGAAAAATATCTACATTTCACCAGATAACAAGGATGGAATGAGCCAAGAACTCAGTTGGGGCTTGATGGAATGAACCAGAGCATCCAGTGAGCCTGAACTGCACATGAACCACACCCAGTGGCCTTGGCAATGCCCCCTTCAAAGTGATACAGTGATAACAATGACGCACAGACTGGTTAAATGGGGAAACAGCATGTGTTCTGGCTTGCTTCACCTTGGAAGTTCTGGAAGGTGTCTATAATTATTCCACTCTAAACATACCTAGTCCTGTCTCTGAAAAGACTGGTAAGGGTGTGAGCCTTAGACAACAAATGCAGCCAAGAAGGAAAGATTCTATGCTTTAAGCATTAAACTGAGATGCTAAGTACCATGGCTGCCCTTATTTCTCTCTCTGACTCAATGTCAATGCAGGTAGTGTCACCTGCATGTCCTCTTGCCACTCCCACCAGCTGCCATTTCTCCATGGAACACAACTCGGTTTGGAAATGGCAGAGATTCTTTTCCTAAGGCCTGGTATGAATGAATACAACTAACAAGGGATCTGGTTGAGCTTGGTTATCTGTTCCAAACTTGTCTTGGGGGAGTTACATCTTGAAGGGAAAATGGGTGTTGAACTCAAATCAAACAAACATGTTTAATTTGAGAATCCAATAAGATTTAAGTATCAAGGAGAAAGGAAAAATGCAGTGTTCCTGTTGCCAGGCTAGTGAAATAGGTCAGTGAGTTAGAGGCACTTATGTACAGAACTGACAACCTGAGTTCAATCCTTGCCTCCCACAAGGTAGCATAGGAGAATGGATACTGAGAGCCATCCTCTCTCTCTCTCTCTCTCTCTCTCTCTCTCTCTCTCTCTCTCTCTCTCTCTCTCTCTCTCTCTCTCTCTCTGTTACACACACACACACACACACACACACACTGAAATTAAATTTAAATTAATAAAATTTCTGTTGCCTTCCTCTGGCTTTGGGTTAGTTTCATTCAGTTTGTTTGCCATTTTGAAATGTTCATAGTTCAAGCCTTATAGCTCTACAGGATATAGTCTGTCATGGTAAGGAAGGGATGTGACAGGGGTATGGGGCAGCGGATCACATTGCTTCCAGAGTCAGGAAGCAGAAAAAAATGCAGACACATGTTCTGCATGATTCTTCCTCCTCATTAAGTTTAGGGCACCAGTCCATGGAATGGTGCTGTCCACATTAAGACAAATAGTTCTACCTCAATGAGCTCTATCTAGAAAATCCCTCAGACATGCTCAGAGGTGTGTCCCCTGGTGAAATGTCAAACTGGCATTGAAAACTAATCATCACAGCCCCTGGAAGCATTCAGACACTGAGTTTATGCTCAAAGACAGTATTTGGAACTCTGGTCTCTCATAAAGAGCCCAAGAAGAACCTTCCCATTGTAAATGCAAAGTCCTTCTGTGGCTCTGAACGTGGTTTTTGGGAGGCAGCACTATCAAGAAGGAGCAGTCCCTTAGAAGACTTCCACATTCCTGTTAGTTTCTGAGTGCGGTTTGACTTCCAGGATCATGTCACACCTTTCTCCGTGTGTGTGTGTGAACATGCACTACAAAAATACATTCACACGTAAATATGAGTTGGGTATATAAACAAGTGCACACACTTGTGTCTGTTTATGCTGTAGTGTCACTGAGAAAGTCCCATAAGGAAACTAAGAAACAAAGCAAGCAGGAATGAGCCAGTGTTTTAGTCTATACAGTTTACCCCGGGTCTTCCGTGTTTAGATTGTGAGGGCAGTCCTTTGACAGACTCCCAGTCTAATAGATTGGCTTAGAAAGATCCAGGTATATAAAACGACTCCGTCCACTTTACTTACTAGCTCACCATGGCTTGCAATCTCAGGGGTCTGGAGACCCCATCCCCACTCCCCAACCCCCTAAGCCCCAACCCCACTACAAAGTGTTCATGGGAGGAGATGAGCTCATGAGATCAACTGCTTCTGTGGGGAACTCCTCCCCTCTGGTCCTCTTGTGTTCTGATGGGTCTGACCCAGATTGTGCCTACAAAGCTCTGCTGTCTGGGACTCTAACTTTCCACTTCTGGGGTCCTCTTGCTTAGAGATGTTTTCATCATGGTCTGTTTCTCAGATTCTCTCATCTTTCCCTGCTACCATGTTTCCATCCCTGGTTACTGAATCTAGTATATCCAGAAGTCAGCAATTTCTCTTTCTACTCAAGGTCTTGCCAGCCCACTGCTCTTAGAGCCACGCAGATCTGACTCAGTCCCAAACCAAGTGAAACTGATCAGGGTCACTTAGCCTAGGTGAAGCTAATACCTTGTAGGGTTATTGTAAGGATTTCAGAAGATAATGATGTATCTGAAGGATCAGTATCCTTGCTGGGCTTAATAAATCTTACTCCCTTCTCCCACCAGAGTAGCCTGGAGCTCTTATCCACATTTTCCCAGCACTTAGCACAGTAATATAATTAGCAACATTAGTGTATCTAAAAGGCAATTACCATTTAATTGTTCTGGCCCCATCTAAACTGAAGTCCTTCTCCATTCACTTCTAATTTGGGGGCTAGGCAGTTTAGTCCTACCCTGGCTAGTCACACAATCACACTCTTCCAGAGAATTAAAAATAACTGTGGGCAGCCACTGGCTACGTGGTCAAAGATTCTGAGTCATTTTGGAGTGGCATCTTTCTTTAATGAAGGACCCTGCAAAAGTAGCCTGTCTCTGCTCAGAGGCTTCTTACTCTGTCTAACTCCATCCGTGGTCTCATCAATAGAGATCAGTGTCGCCATACAGACCCAGATCAGGAATCCGGTTTCTCGGGTGTCACCTTAGAAGACGTTTATTTACATAATATACTCAGTTTAAAGGAGTAGAAGCCCTTCCCTCAGCCTGGGAAGTTTGTCTTAGCACTGCTGTGAGGATATAATGCTCAAATGAAGGCAGCATGCTGTGTTTTAGCTCCTCCCACCCCAGTGACACAGAAGTGAACAGCAGTCTCTAGTTAAGAGCCGGGATATATATATATTTTTTTTTAATTTTCAGGCAAAAGTCTTTAGAAGTCCACATGTGCCTCTGAGGAAACGGAGACTGCCTTAAGCCACACGGAAAGCGTTTGTGTCAGAACCGCTCTCCATGTGATTGTGAACTGAAGCAAAAATCTAAATAACTTTTAGCAGTTTGAGATTTGGAACACAGCCTGGGCCATATAAATTCCCGCTTAGTTCCCTTTCTGTTAAATCCGATGCCAACATAAATGGAAGCCATAGAGTACCTTTGAACTCCTTGGTTCTCAAGTGACCTCAGTGAAGTTAGATTGGCAGAACCAGTATTTGGTTTTCAAATTAGTTTTTTTCATTTCCCCCTTATAGGAACCACAATTGCCTTCCTTGGTAGAGGATGCGGTGTTGCTCCAGGACATATGCATGCTCTTGAGAAAGGGCTTTCTGCTAAAGAAACCCATGGGTGTGGTCCTTGGAGATCGCTGGTTGTCACCCAGGTTCCCCAGTAACTATATCCCAACTCAGTCAACTCTGTTGCCCTCTTCTTTTCCCCTACCAAAACCAGCCAAAGTGGCTCAGAGTTTAATGATGCCTCTGCTAGTTAGGGCAAGTTGGCATAGCTTTTCTAAGCTTCAGATTTCTAGTCTCTGGCTGGGGATTAAAACTAATACCTCCCACATGGATCTCTATCTAAATACTTTTTAATTTGACAAATTATACATATAAATATATATACATATGCATATAGTGTGTGTGTGTGTGTGTGTGCTTCATTTTAGCCCCCCCATGCCACGTAAACAAACATCAGTCTTCTAAAGAGGAGCCCCAAGGTCCTTTGAAGCAGTAAAAGACTTTTGTGGTGAGCATGCTGAAGTCAAAAGGGCAGCTTGCTGGTTCCATTGTGTGGGTCCTAGGGACTGAACTCAGGTCATCAGGCTTAGCAGCAAGTGACTTTACCCACTGAACCATCCTGCCTGCTCTCTCCAAATATTTTGTTCTTATACATGTCTTGATTTTATTCCTCCAACTGTTCCCTCATCCACTCCCTTCCTTTCCTATCAAACTCTGTGTCCCATTTTCCCCACTTATGATAACTTTTGCTATCCAAAATATTCTTAGATATGAGGCCTTCCACGGGAGCATGGTTGACTTATCATTATGCCTATGCTTAGACATTGCCACTGTGGGGACTCATGATTGTTGGATATAGCCTTTTTATTCTTAATTCAAGTAAGGGATCCTAGACTGATGTACAGAATGCACGAAGTTCTTCATGAGGTTCAGACGTGTAAACATTCATACCTAGTAATAGTGAAAGAGAAAGGAAAATATGAATTGCCATTCAGTATCTGTGTGACTTGTGTAAATCAAACTCTCCCCCAAATAAGTACATTTATAGGCTTCATCTGTTGGATGGAACAATTGTAAATCAATTAGGAGATGCAGAGAGTAGTCAACAGAAGATCTCCAGTTTGTCAGTGTGTGTGGAGAAGCATTGAGAAACAATCATACCAGGCTGTGTTAGTCAGCTTTTCACTGCTAGACCAACTGAGAACACAACTTAAATGGAGGACATTTTTACTTAAGTAAAATGTCAAAGGCTCTACCCGCATAATCTCCCCATTCTGCCATGAACTCATCAATGGATCATCCCTTGATGATGTCTGTGAAGGTGGGTGTATGTTCCTGCGTTCGTGAAGGTTCAGGTGCACAGACAAATGTGTGTGTATACATGTAGACGCCAAAGGCCAACTTCAAGAGTCATTCTTGAGGATCCATCAACCCTGATGTTAAATAGAGTCTCTTACTATGGCCAGGAGCTTGCTGAGCAGGCTGGACTGACTGGACAATGAGCCCTAGGGACCCAGTGCTGGGACTCTGAGCTTGTACCACCATGCCAGGCTTTTTCTGTGGGTATTGGAGATCAAACTGAGGTCCTCATGCTTGTGTGGGAAGCACTTTACCAACTGAGCCTTCTTCCCAGTCTCTCCCAGTTACCTCTTCTTAGCACCAGCATCTAGGGACAAAGTCTTCAACACATAAGCCACTGTGGAGGATGAAAGACTTCAAACCATCACACTAGATTTCCATCATTTCAGTTGATAGCTCTGAACTTGCTCTCTGTTCTTCTATTTCCTCATTCCTGAAATGAGATTGATGTTACTGGTTAAATCATATTATGTTTGCAATGCAAGACAGTATATCTTGTTTAAGTTGGTGGGAAGTTAATTTATAGTTTATAATAATGCATAAACATTATAGGTATTATTACTTATATTGCTATGATCATCAGAAATAAGGTAGATGCTTGTACTTTACACTGACTAAGGTTTCTAAGGAAATAAAATTGACTGTAAACCATATGTTCTCTGTTATTTTAGCAACCTATTAAAGAAAATGGAGTTAATAGGAAAGTGTCAACTTCCAGCCTCCCTTCCATTCCCATGGATTGTGGGGCCCAGACTTCCCACCTGCCTGTACTGTCAATAACTTCTTATCACATGAACACTAGGAGTTTCTCATACCCTTGAGGAAAAGACTGGGAGAGGTCAAATACTGGCTTTACCACTAGATAGATAAGGTATCAGCTAATTTCCTACCTCTGTAATCTGTAATTTCTAGTTTGGCCAAAGTTATACTTAAAAAAAAAAGCTGAAAAGAGACTATTTTAAAAAAACCTCAATTTGTGATATCATCTAGCTTTATATCATATTTATTATTAAAATTATAATATATATATATATATATTAGCTGACTGTGATCTCTCATCAAGAAGTCACTGAGCTTCATTTTAAGAAGACATGAGCACAAGTGCTCAAGGCTGTACCAGCCAGGTCCAATGTACCACACTTGATCAGGCAGTAGCACGTGTTTTGAAGGTACAGGGTAGGATGATTGATGACAGGACCCACAGACAATTTCAGAACAGGTAAAGTACAGCTGTACAACCCAGCATGACAGTTTTGCTCAAGGAGGGATCCCATCACATCTGTCTCAGTCTGTGCAATTACTCTATCGTGCGTTCACAGTGACAAAACCACCTAACAGCATTTCTCAGAACATGCTTCCTCTGGTAAATGACACATGACTGTAGTCAAACACCAGAATGCATCATTGTGACACAGGTGCAAAACAATAATTCATCTAAAATGTATATTAATGGCAGGTAGACGTTTACGTGTCATGCTCTTGCCCTTGCTTCATGCTCTCCTATAATCTCTAGGAGAGAAGTCATCCCATCCCTTGTGCTCTGGGAGAGAAAGTCCCACTGATTGCTGCCCAATGGTTAACTATTTGGGAGACTTGGCTGTGAGGACAAATCCCATGTTTATTTGTCTCCCTCCTTGCGCTTCAATTGCTTCTCTCTGGTTTCTTTCCATTTCCCTTCCCTGCTCTCTTCACCAGCATGTTTTTTTTCACCATCTCTTCTTGTGTCCCGTGAGGTCATCACAACAAGTGTTGTGTTCCCGCTTTCAAAAGATGAACAAATGGTAGAGAGGTTACAACACTGTGTGTTCTTGTGTGATCACTCTCATGCTATTCCTCCCATCCTTAGTTTGTCACTTTGTTATTTTGTAATCTGCCTTGTTGTTTGTTCTTTTTCATTTTCGTGCATGAAGTGTGATGAATTCAACCTCCTGCTATCTTTCCTTCCTTCACTGGCATCAATTCATTCTCCTCTCTATGATTATTGGACACTGATCATACCTATAAAGGAATGACACACTTAGGTATGACAACACTATAAATACATTTCTGAGAACTTTTAATTACATGGTGATACCTGTGCCTCTCTTGTCACTGTTAAAAGTCCCTGGGGAGGATAAAACACAATTCTCCTGGGAAGCCGCTCTGTTTTCAACAGCTGGTCACTGAAGCAAGCAGAATTCTGTCACAGACAATGTTGGAACAGTGACAGTGTACCAGGGCAGGATTTTGTCAACCTAGTAGGGGTAGGGAAAGTCTCATCTGGTGTCAGTAAAGACCTCTTAAACAGTCTGTAAGCCTAATGAACAGAGTTGCAGAGAAGCAATTTGCAGTCGCAGTTCAGCATCTACCATGAGGCCCTCTGCAGACCTGTTCGAGATCATCGCCTGTGCTGTTCTCATCCTTGTGAGCTTAGTAGGAAACACATGTTTATTTTATTCTACAAGCAAGTGCATCACTGGGGGCCTGCAGACATCCTTTCTTCTCATTATCAGCCTGGTGTTTGTCCACCTTATTAAAAACCTGGTGGTGAACGTCCTCAAGATCGTTTACTCTTCTGGTATCTTGTTGGATTCAGTTGGCTGCAAAGTTCTGCACTTCACTGCAGCCCTGACAACGACCCTGGCCATCTGGTTCATGTTACTCTTTGCTTTGTTCTACCTCCGGAAGCTTTACAAAATTGTCTACCCCTTGAGCGGGCCTGCAAACCTGAACCAACAGAAGTACTCCTTGAAGGGGATTTCTGCACTTTGGGTGGTGGGTGTGGCAGTGTATATCCCAGTGTTGGTATATACTAGAAAACTAGAACACCCGAATTCTGGAAATGATACAGTCTCCATGTCTACTAACAGAATTTACATGGATTGCTTGACTGACTTTGGAAATGAACAGGTAGAGCTCTACTACGGGAAAATATTTTTAGTTTTGATTGATATTCTTCCTTTAGCTGTCTTGGTATTTGTCTGTTTCTGGATGGCTCTCCTCCTCCTAGAGAAGAAAAAGATGACATATGGTGACATCTGGATTGGAGATGATGATTCAGAAACTGAGGTCCTTCGAGGGGCCAAGTTCAGTATCTTGTTGATGTTGCTGATCACTCCACTTTGGGTTTCTCACTTTGTCTTAGTCTGTTTCTTGAAGGACTTGGCAGCCTGTGTCTTTATTCCAGCTGTTCTCACAGCTCTCTCCACTGGCTTCTCTGCTCTTAGTCCTTTCTTGCTTATGTTGGTTAATTACAAAATGAAGTTGGTGTCCTTCTGTGGAGTCAAACAGGAAAAGTCCATACCACAGCCTGCAGATGTCATTCTGTCTCCATATGCTTAACGACTGAGCAAATGAACTCAAGTGAAGCTCTACAAAGCTCCTGTCACTGGGTGGGGGGTGTTTCAAAGAACAGTTTCTGAAAAGATGGCTAGAAAATTGACAGCTCTAGAAATTAATTTCTGAGAGAAACTTTGCAAGGAGAAACAAGAATACTAAGTTGTTTGTAAACTGAAGAAAAACAGCCATCATGACATTTATTATTTGGGACAGTGGTCCTCAACCTACTGATGCTGTGATCCTTTAATACAGTTCCTCATGTTGTGGTGACCCCCTACCATAAAGTTATTTGGTTGCTACTTCACAACTGTAATTTTGCTACTGTTATGAATCATAATGTACATATCTTATATGCAGGATATCTGCTATGCGACCCCTGTGGGGGTCTCGACCCATAGGTTGAGAACTGCTGACTTAGGATACCACTGTTTTGTTTTTTAAATGTAGAATTTCTACATTAAAAGAGAAAGCCAATGAGCATCACTCTGTAAATGATCTCAGTGTGGGCATCCTGTTAAGTGTTTAGTCTGTGCAATGTGTCGTATTTAAAAGAGCAATGTTACTGAAACTGAGGCCAACACTTCCTAAGCAAATTCTTCAAGATGCTATGTTTTTTCCTGTCTTTCCCCCAGGCCTCCCAAATACTGGCAATGCATCAGGTAGGTGTGTGATGCTCAGTGTTTTCAATTTTCATCATAGTATCTCATGTAAGGTGGGAGCAGATTTTATTCATTGCCCCTGCCCTAGGTCTTTAGTAAAATACATATAGATAAAAAGTATTGAATTGAAGTATTAATATCTGCTTTGTCATATTCCCCGAGTGTGTATAATGTATGGATATTTGGTTGCTCTTGACATATAGCTCATTCTCCTTGCTTAATTACATAAACATATACAACTACTTTTTTCTTCAGAAAAGAAAGAGCATTGAGTTTACAGACAATTTTTTTTCTTTCTGCCTTTGGTCATTAAGTTGGTATATTCACAAATGACAAGAAATTATTAAAATCCTTATAATTATTTGCTTCCTAGACTTGAATTCAATTTTGAAAGCATGTTATAATTCTAATTAAAATTATATGACCAGGTTTTTATTTTTATTTTTTGTAGCTAGTCATTTGTAGCTGCTTAAGCTCTTAGGTTACAGTAAATAATTATTTTAAATATCCATGCATAAATTTGTGTACAAAGCAGTACAAATAATTCTTTTTTTTCCACTTTCTTGAAGTAGAAATATACCTAGAGATTATTCTGCTGTAGTGAATGGATCTCATGAAATTGAGATTTTTGCTCTTAAAAGACTGTCGAAATTATAAATCTGGATATCATTTACATAAGAGACTTACAATATCTCAGTTGCTAGGGAGTTTTGCAGAGAAAGTAAATTTCAAGGAAAGCAAAGCCACAGTTCTGTTATGTTTTGCACCATTGTGTGTCCTTTACTTGACACAAAGAATTAAAAAAAATTCTGACTTCAGCCCTTCTGAGACTTCCGGGTGGTCTTCATGGGAAATGCTTAGTTGAGTCCACCGAGGCAGCTTAATCAGAGGGCACCAGGCATGGATCCTGTATAATGAAGTTAACATCTGGAGAGATGGAGGATGTGGGGAAGAGGTCGCCATCTTTTAATTCAAAGCAGATGTAGCCAAAGCTAGGAATAGCCATTGATCTTAAGTAGTGGTTCTCAAATATGGTTCTGGGACCAGAAGAAACAGTATGATACAGGAGCTTGTTAGCAATGCAGATTCTGGGGCCTGACTTCAGACCTGTGGAATCAGAAAGTCCGGGTTGGAGGCAGTGATGTTTTAATGAACCTTCTGGGTGATTTTCATGCATGGCGCAGCTTGAGAACCACTAGCCCAGGGTTGCTCCAGAGTTTAATCCCCACAAAAGATCAGAATAAAGCCAAAATAACTGACTCAAGATGTCGTCTTCAGTGCTCCTTGTGTGTGTTGCTTCCATGTCTTGCTTCCCTCTAAAACAGCAATCAGGCTTGCCATCTGTGTTCCATACATTGTCAACAATAATTGCCAAGCGAATAAATCCACTGTAGAAATTGTCATTTTTGCAAAATTAGGGATAAAGCATGAACCTTCAGGTGTGCAAACAATTTGAAACTTGGATTTGGATCATTTCCTGTAGTATCTAAAGATCCAGTTTCCAGATCATTCTGCACTTGTGTCCGGAAACCAGTGTAAAACATGACTGGCTTAGGCCCAGCTCAACTTCCCAGTGCTAGCAATGCCTCTTTTTTCTTCCCAGACATTTTCATCTGGATTTGGCCTCATTAGATTATAGTGTTGTCCTTGTGTAGTTGGTTAGTTTCATCTATGAAGAAGAATCTTGTGCTTACTGAATATACCATAGTTCTCTCTTCAAATTATTTTCATCTTAATGCTTTTCTCTTCTGAAAAGTTATATAGCCCCATCAAATTCTTGTTGGAATTCAAACAGCATGAATGAGGATAAGGGAAAGTTGACATACACTGTTAATATTGCATGTATTGGTGGGTAAAACTGGATCAGGACTGTTGGGAGGATTTTGTATAGCCTTGGAAATGTTTCCCGACGTTGTCTCCAACTACACAGGATCTTTTACTGTGGCCAACACAGGATTCTAAACTCTTCTCTCAGGGGACCCATCATACTTCCAGCTAGTCAGTTCCTTGCCTGACTTGATCAGACAAAGCACTCTATCCAACTCTAGCCCATTCAGCATGTCATTTCATTAAACACCAAGTCCTTTCTGAACCTAGCATCTCAGAAGCTCCCTCTAAGTCATGTTCAGCAAGTCAAATCAAATGTTCCTAACCTACTGGACTTTAAATTTTTGAAAGAGGGAAAAGCATTCTGTATGGTTGTTTTTCTTGTCTGAGGCAAACATTCCCTTACTTCTGCTGAATAGAGGAGTTGTTCAACCACAAACTATCTTACCTTCCTTATTCTGTCTTGGTTCATCCCAACCTATATGGTATCCCATTAGAAATGACACCAGGAACTGACCACAGCATACTTTTCTTTTGCTGTGGGTCTGTATTTATTTTTACCTTCCGTGGGGCAGCTGCTGTGAACATGGATACTTTCCATCTTTCAAAAGGTATTTTGCGTCTCATAATCATCTTAAATCACCTACACACATATAATACAGATGTGGAAGATGTGTCATGTAAATATATGTATCTCCCCCAAGATTAAAACTAAGGTCTTTCCCATCCCTAATGCTTTAGTGTAAGTTAGCTGATTCTTAATATTTGGTTTCAGAAATCACTAGTACAGTAGTCTTAATTGCCTTTTCAGCAAGACATAATATAGAATAGTCATGCATCGTAAAACCAATAGATCTTAGTTATGTGATAAAATAACAATTCATTGGTAATGGGAAACAATGATTTCCAGGCGGCCTCATTAGCAAATGTATCCGTGGCTCTGGTGTGAATGATTATAGCACTTAATGTTAGACTTAAGTTTGAGTTTTGTTCTGTAGGCTAAGTAAATTCATCCTAATATTCTCAGTGTCATTAACAAAACTTTTATTTTTGTGAGCCATGAATTTTCTAATTACACCGATTGTAAAAGGAATAATTATCATAAATCTCACTTTTTCTTAAAGATGAAACTAGATTATTGAACAAGCAAACTGATGATAGTATATGCTGTCTTACATACTAGTTGGTAAGGTGTGTCCAACAGAGATTTCTGTACTTCTCTATGACAATGATGATCATGTTGGCTTTCTATTTAGGTTCTATAGGAAAGACAAGCAACTCGATTGGTGTTAGGTTCCAGGACACTCAGAGAAATACAATCCAGGGGTGTAACTATGCTGTGGGGCTCTGATCAAAGCATACCCCATTTTCAGGGCAGCCCGAGACAGTTAAGAACCTGACAGAACGTGACTGGTGTCAGCTGCCCTTCTCTCTCCTTCATGATGCATAACTTTAGCCATTATGTTCCTGAGTTTTGTCATCTATAAAATTGCAAGTGCATGAATGTAAATTATAATTTACAATGTCTCCTTTCCTCACAGAACTATCGAAAATAAAGTCACATTAAACATATTGAAGGTGATTTGAAAACAAGAAAGTGTTTGAAACAGATGTGGGGTTGCTTTACTGTTGCTGTTTTGGCAAGAACTTAACAGGGGGCTGTACTTGGCTTAAAATCCATATTTTTGACTGTGTGTCTGTGAGGCATTACATAACCTTTCCAAACCCTTGCTTCTTTATTTCCATAATGGAAATTATGAAGATGTTTGTCTGTAGGGTTCTTTAGAAGACAAAGTGAACAGAGAATATATGTAAAAACACATCACCCTGAAGGCTCAGGAGATGGCTTAGCAGATAAGAAATCTTATTTCAGAAGTGTAAACCTCAGTCCCCATGTAAAATGAGGGGTGTTGTGATGTAATACAGTGCTATGGAGCATGGAGATAGAAGGATCCCTGAGATTTTCTGGCTGCCAGCTTAGCTACCAGCTCTGTGAGAGACCCTGTCTCAAGGGAATAAAGTGGGGAGTGATTGAGCAGGACACCTGATGTCTTCCTCTAGCCTCTGTATACATGCACAAGCACAGAGCATGCACACATGAGCGCACGCACACACACACACACACACACACACACACTAACACAAAATCTAACCTGGTATAAGATCCCAGTAGGACAGTTTTCTTCCCATATTTTTCTGAGTAGTGTACAGTATCCTCTCCCCTGCAAGCACCCTTAATCTATTACATGGATGTCTTTTGTTTGCTATCAAAATACTCAGCTGTAGTTTTCCAAACATGCGAGAAAACTTGATATTCTGGAAACACACTGGCTTTGGAAATACTCCCATGGCCACTCCTGTCTATCACTCAGGGCTGGTCCTCACCCTTCAAACCTCTTTCTAAAAGAAAAACTACAATGGGAAGTGAGAAATTCACCCTCTCTTGGAAATTCCCTGTCTGAGCTCTCATTTGCAAGCCTTTGCCCACACAATTATGACTCGAGCACTTCGTCCTCCAGCAGGGCTCTCTTATCCTTGACTAATCCTCATTTGTACCAGGCAGACTTTCTATCTCCAGGGTCTGGGTCTAGACTCTAGTGTGTGTGTATTCATTCATCATAGCAAGTATCACATTAGACGGAAATGGTTTGTTTTCTTGCTTACTTCCTCTTGAACAGCATGTTCCACGTAGACGATGAGCATGTGGTCTTATCTAGCACGTATATTCAGACTGGAGAGTCCACAGGCTTGTGTGTTCCCTCTGTTCCTCATATGTGATTCTTGGCACTCCTTGCACTGTCTCTCTCTCGTAGAAATGTCTTGCCTCTATCATTTATCTGCTTCAAGAGTAGGCATTCAGTAACTGCCATGCTTCTGGCCACTGCTGAATCAAAGAGTGAAAAAGAAACTGAATCCAACATTTGGAGTCAGTTGCCTCCTTGCCAGCCAAGCCACAAAGCCAACGGGGGACATTTCTACCCAAGCCTTCCAGGTCTTCGCTTGCAATATTTTTTCAGCTCGTATAGTGAACAAAGTAAACCCAGTGTCTGTATGAAGGCTTGCAATTTGAAAATGTATCTGAGTGTAAATTTGGCGGGGTATGGGGAGTGGTGATCTTTTCCGAGTGTTAGTGGATTACAGGGTGAAGAAGTGAGCCTCCGTGCAAATCAACTGTACTTACCTCACCGCTGAGCAGACTCTGCTCCGGCATGTTGACAGGCCCAGCTTATTTTTAATTACCCGGCCTCATAATATACATGAGTGAAAGTAGGAATAGAGCCCTTGACAGGAAAGAAGAAATGTGTGTAATTCCACCCTTCAGAGTGACTCCATACTAACTCCTTCTAAATGAAGTGAGGCAATACATTTTCAAAAGAATTTTGGTAGAGCAATTTATGTGATGTGTGAGTGTAGTCAGAAATCAATGTACCTTTTATGAGCCAAGCACACCAGAATGTGTGTATTACCACGAGTGCAGTTACTCAAAGAGATTCTGTTGGCCACTCCAAGTTTTTTTTCCACTGATGTTGCCATTACCCGCCAGATTTTTGCAAGTCCTCATTTGGAATGACTTTTTCAGAGTCTGACTGCAAGTCACACACATACACCAATGAAAGTACCTCCCCAAATCATGAAACAAGGAGGGGGGTACTGTTTCTAATGGCTTGCCTGCTTTTTATCATCACATCAGCTCTTTGATAATCTTGAGTTCCTTCTCAGCTTATGGAAGTAGTGGAGCCATAACTGAAGTGACCTCATGAGAAAGTGACAAAGCATTGACAGACCCTGTAGCACCCATGGAGTTTTTTCAGCTAACGGTACTCTCTGAGAGGCAGCAGAGTCCAACAGAACTCCATTGCGTACTTCAAATGCCAAGCCTCAGTTTGGAGTTTACGTAAAGTTTCTTCCAGTTCCTTGAACTCACCCAAAGAAGATGGGTGTCCTAGACATCCCCACAGCTTTTGGAAAGCACTCAAGCCTTGACTACCTGGCTGTATCTCCCATATCTGAATATTTCCCTTCTTCTATCAATTTTTATACCCAACTGGGAAAGTTAAGCCATTCAAGTTATTTCCTGTCTCCCCTCTCAGTCCCAACTTGCATCTGCTCTCCTAAACTTCAGAAAGATTTCTTTTCAAATGTGCCACAGACCTGCTTACACAAATAACAATACAGTGGAGAGAGATACAAAGATCCATGCAGCCAGGCGTTGGAGGCGCACGCCTTTAATCCGAGCACTCGGGAGGCAGAGGCAGGTGGTTCTCTGTGAGTTCCAGGCCAGCCTGGTCTACAGAGCGAGTTCCAGGACAGCCTCCAAACCTGTCTCGTAAAAAAAAAAAAAAAAGAGATCCGTGCAGTCTGAACTGGACTATCTTTGGTTCACTAAAAAGATAAGCTCCACTAAAGGGGCCATATCTTCAGAGATGTGCATGCGTTGTGGATGAAAAGCGGGCTTCAATACAAACAAAAGCCCCTAGGACCTTGACAGTAGCTTGCAGTGTTGGGGATGATAATGCCTGGCATTATATAGACTTATAAGTCGTGAAGCCCTGAGATCCTAAAGTTGTGGTTCTCAATCTTCCTAATGCTGCAACCCTTTAATACAGTTCCTCATGTTGTGGTGACCCCACCCCCCGCCCAAACTCTAGCCACACGATTATTGTGTTGCTACTTCCTAACTGTAAGTTTGCTACTGTTATGAATTGTAATGTAAATATTTTGGGAGATAGAGTTTTGTCAAGGGGGTCATGACCCACGGGTTGAGAACCACCGTGACCCCAAGGGTCTAAATATGAATTACAGTAACTGAAATCTCATGTAAAGAATTGAAGCTTAACTGCTCTTTCTGAATACCTGAAACATATATTTCACTTAGGGAGAAGCACAATCTTGTCAGACTGAGTAGGGGGCAGTCAGATTGCAGCAAAGCTGCTCCTCTGGGCCAGAGGGAGGAAGGCTCTGGTCTCTTTCTGGGCTAGTACTTGGCATGGCTTCCTGCCTTGCCATTACTCACACCATGTAAACCCAGACCAGTCATAAGAAAGCGAGACCCCTTCTATCCTCCGGTTGTAAAGGAAAGGAAACATAATCCGGACCTTGTAACATTTTATTATGTTTGTGAGGGTTTCTCTTTCCCTAATCCTGGAGACAGTGAAACAAAAATTGTGACACGCCAGTAGTTTATTTGTTAAATTAAAAAGAAATTATTACTGTTGTGGTATGACTTTCAAATGATCTTAATACAACAAATTCCATCTTAGAATACAAATGAACTCAACAGTCTCGGCAGGAGACAGCCACTAAAGGGTAGGAGAGTAGTGGTGTCACTTACCGTTCAAAACTGCACTCCTTTCTGCGGTGTGTCTTCTAGACTCCAAAAGTGAATGCCTTTCAGGCCCACCCGAACTGAGCACAGCAGCCTAGGTGGATGAGACTGTGAGCATTTGCCGCTCGGCTGCAACCAGTCATGATAGCCAAGCCAAGACTTTAGGGTTTGTTTTTAAGCAAAGTCCAAAACAAAAATTTCATGTGAAATCACCCATAGTCTAGAAATTGGCAACTCGTGTGTTGCTGGGTTTTGTTTTGGGTTCCCCCACCTTTTAAAAACAATACTAGGATCAAACAAGTCCCACCTGTGGGATAGACTTGGCCTTGGCTCATGGGTTTCCCAGATGAGCTCCATGTTGTTCTGGACTTTCTGTAAGAGAATAAATATGTCATCAGTTGGGAAAGGGGTCTCTGGGTGGGTGGGTGGGGCTAAAGAGTAGGAAAGAAAAATCAACTAGAGTCCAGCTCACTTGCTTATCTTGTATCATCATTTGAAGCAGCCGCCTAGACAGATCTCACCACCCCCAACCCCATGTCTCGAAAGGTGATGCTGGTGCCCAGTGGAAATGCGCATTAGAAGGCGAGAGATCCAATAATGACCACAGGGACAACTGAAATGAAACACCTGGCAATGTGACCAGGACTGATAGACTGTGGGGATTTCCACACATTACAAGTGACAATATAAATACACCCAAAGTGACCCCTAGAAAGAGAAAAACATTGAAACCGCACAAAGGGAACCAGGTCACAGATAGAATAAGCATTCTTAAAGAGATGGCTTTGTAAGAAGCAAAGGAATGTTCCAGGTGCAGGGTCTTCTTGTCTTTTGGCCGGTAGAGTCAAGAAAATGTCATCCAGAGGGAGAGCTGGCAGGCTGACCAACCCAGCTACCACCCAACCCTAGAACCAGGGCTATGCGTTGGCCAGCCCTAAATTCACCCCATATATGGTCTGCTGGAGCACATAAAGGGCCCCATCCTGCAGATCCAAAGCTGCAGGATCTCCATGATATAAGGCAACAACAGTATGCTCAACTACCGGTGAGGGCCCAGCAGAAACCAAAGACCTCCGACCCATGGCTTGTTGCAATGACCAGTCATATACAAGGATTTATGAGCTGAGGGGCACACTGTGTGACTCCCTGTGTCACACTACAGCTTCCACAATGAGAAGGGTTTTTTCCTTTAAATTTCATTGTATTGTGTTTTCTTGGGGGGGGGTGAGGTTGTTGCAGGGATACAGGGCAGAGTGAAGGGACAAGGAGATGAACGGGATCGGGATGTATGGTGTGAAATCACAAAGAATTAATAAGAAGTTAAAAAGAAAGGAAAAGAAAATCCCATCCCTACCCTCCAAGAGCAAATAAAAGGTGTTTATATCCGCTTTGATGTGGTGGTCCATATTATCTTCTAGATATGTTCTGCTAGCATGGCTACTTTTAAAGGAGCATTGCCCTTTCTACTGTCAGAACACCAAAAAAAAAAATGGATTCAATGGCCACTTGTTAATCAGGTTGCCTGAGGCATATTCATCAGCAATTTGTATTTAGTCTTGTATTTCTGTGCATTTAAAGATCCACTTCCTTCCCAGTTCTAGTGTGTTCCTTTCATCATTTCTGCATTCTCTGCAATCCTGGTCTATTACTGTCCTATCCTGAAGTGTCTGTTTATATTATAAAGTGGTACAATTATGATAAACATAAAAACCACCCTCTTACCTAATTTCATTCTCCTTCCCTGGCCACAGACATGGATCATTTTATGTCATTTAAATCACAATAGATATAGTCCATCCAAAAAAGGAATTAGGGCGCTAGTTGCTGCTGGTTGTAACTGGTCACAACACATAGTGTCAGCACTGAAGCCATGGAACTGGCCTGTGGATCTATAGTTCATCCTAGAGGTGCAGACTTGGGAAAAATGGGAGCTAGAAGAAAGGCTATTGGATGATGAGTTGAAACCCACAGTCTCTGAACCTGTGAATGTGTGCAAGAAAAAGTCAATGTGAGTCATTTGCAAATACAAGGATGTGTGTTTTCCTCTGAAAAGCTCTGTGAGGATCGCAGGGAAAGTAATGAGCTTTCATGTCTAAGCACGTGGCTTCCGAACTCTTTAGATATTTTTTAATCAGTAGTAAAATGTCTGGTTTTAAGTTTTATTTTTTGCAAACGCACTTTTTCTTTGAAATTGTGATTTCAGAAGCACTTTATCCATATGTTTAAATAGATCATTTCATTTGAGTTTGAAACAACACCCTCATCTGTTCTTGGATGGCTCTGTATTATAATTAAGTCTTACATGATACATGTATGAGGGAAGGGAAGAGGAAACATAGAAAATTAAATTAGGCCATAGGTTTGAGGTATGATTTCTTTTTCTGTAACAGAGTTACACCATTTTCATGACTTAAAAAGGAGAATGGATCAAAATCCTTAAAAAGGATGTGCTTAGAATTACAATGTCCTTTCAAGAAAACAATCCAGCTATCCAGAAATGATGGCACATGCTTGAAATCTTTGGAGGCAGAGGCAGGAGAATCACTTAATGTTAGAGACCAATTTGGTTTACGTAGTTCCAGGCTAGCCAGGGCTACATAGCGTGACCCTGTCTCGGTAACATAAATTTAAAAGCCTGCTTAGACTCTTGGTCTGCGTGAAGAAGCTCATTTTCATCTGCCTGGATGCACTTTCACTGTCCAGTAATCTTTGTATTCAGTAAGACACATCTTCATGACATGATCCAAAGAGCAAGACAGGAACTGTTTACGATACTCACATGTGGATACCTAAGACAATTTGTGTAATAAGAAGGACACACTGCAGGAACAGAATCTCTTTTCAGTATCTGAGAGCTGACAGAGGATAATTGCACTCCAAGGCGCCACCGGGAGATCTCTGTTTCTGTTCTTGACATATGTGGGTACCACTGTCACTGCCAGTGGTGATGAAGATAAGTGATGGAAAAATGAAGTGGGAAGTGATGTCTCTTACCCTGACAGATTTAAAGGATTGCCACAGGCATCCCTGAGGCAAGTGCTGACGGAGGACATTCTGGTTGCCTGCGTCGGGTCACTCTGATGCTGTCAGCCAGCGCTGCTTAAGGCAGAGGGCATTGCAATAACTCAATTCAAATCGAGACAAGCCCCACCTCCTTCCGTGTCTCCCTCGCCTCTCTTGTTAGATTTGAGATTCACGCCACAGATTCTAAACTAGCCCTTACTTTTGATTAGTTGGTATCTGTCTTGTACCTGTGTGATTACTGTGGAGATGAAGTATTCATTGCTCCACACACAGCAGCCAAGGATATGCCCACAGAAAATACCTGAACACAGTTTCCCTAACAGTTCCAGGAGATTGTCTTCCCACAAAGCTCAAACGTTCACCCAGGTATGGTGAGGGCAGAGTATGGGCTTCCTTGAAAGCTAACATTTATCATAGGGGAAAACTCTGACCCAGGAGAAGATAAGTGCAAATCAAGTAAAGCAAAGGATTATGGGTGCTCCCTGGGGAGTGGAGCTGAGGACTGAAGAGCTGTGCTCCTGGCCTTTGGAAAACCTGGCTTGTGAGCAGGAAATGTGCCCCAGGGCAACGCTATTATCCAATTACCTTTTCTGGTTTTATTTATTCAAATAGGGATAATAGTTTTAGTTATAAATAACTAACCTTTGGCCTTTCTTCTCTGTTTATGCCTTATCCAGGAAATTATAAGTATTTGACCTTGCTCAAAATGTACAAAGAAGAATAATGGAAGCCCCTGAATACCTTGATTTGGATGAAATTGACTTTAGTGATGACATTTCTGTAAGTATTGCTACCTACAAGCCATGTTTACACAGTGTTCAGCCTTCAAGCTTATGAGCTGCTTTCTTTGTATTGTCTGTATTTGTAAAATCTCTATTTCCACGACTCTCCCAACTACATTTCTGAACTGAAAACAAACTGTGTAAGAAACACAGTGTGGTTTGGGGCTGGGGCTCTCTGGGCTTGAGAAGGAATGATGCCAAATTGTGTACGAGCTGGGAGTGAGGGTGCAAGGCATTCAGCCTTGCTTAGCATTCCATCCCTAATGTGTTCCAAGGCTCTTTTAAAATTGCAGATGAGTCTGTGTGTAAAGCCCCCAGCACAAGTCCATAATTTTACATGTTCATTCCCAGTTTCCTTCTATGTCTGTATCACAACCGGCATTCTCTCAAGGTCACAGGAACATAGACTGAAGCCAACTTGACATTTAGGTGATGAAAAATAAAGGGAGGGGGCTAGAGATGGCTAAGCAATTAAGCACAAGCTCTGTGCTTCCAGAGGATCTGAGCTCAGCAGCCAGCATCCATGTCAGGCCGTTAACCAACCACTTTTCACTCCAGCTCCAGAGCATCCAACACCCTCTTTTAGCCTCCATGGACATGACACTTGTGAGCACATGCACACGTGCGCGCGCGCGCACACACACACACACATACACACACACACACATACACACACACACCAAACAAAAATAAATAACATAAAGAGAACTTTTCCAATCATTGGAAGCATCAAAACAGATTGGACACTTGGGAATATTGACCAGTCATGTGCTGACGAATACCACATCACCTGACGTACGTGGTGGTTCTGTCATTCCAGAGCAATGTGGACTGATGAGTCCTTCAGTTCCCCCTAACACTCACGTCCTGCTTCTTCTCCATTCACTAAAGCTTCTGGGGAAATTGTCTACATGCGGCTTGCCTAGAGTTGCATGTGATGTATTCCATTCCACACAGTCAGTTCTGATACCCAGCATGTTAGCACTATCGCCCCAGAAGCTCAGAGCTTCCAACCCCATTTTCTTTGACTTCTCAGGGCCTGGAGTTTTGGGTCACCACTGGATGTTGCCCCCAGACAGGGGGATGACTTAGACGTGCATTTGGCTGGAAGTGTATTCCTGTGCCATACCCCTTACTGTACATACAGTAACAGGCAGACTGTACATGACAGTTGGATTATACGTGTAGATAGGATAAATCACCTCCTTCATACAACTCTGGATCATTCTGTTCTTGAGCTAGAAAAATAATATCCCTTTGTTATTCAGCCCGCTTCAGCTTCTGGTTAATTTTTACTGGTCTTTATTGGGACAAAAGTGAAGTGAGAGTCCTCTTTTCCACTATGCGTGTCTGTCGATCAGTCACCGTGCTTGACTTGGAGGACCTGTTCAGAATGTGGTTGATTTGTGTCTCTGCCTGTCAAGACATTTGGATTTGAATGAAAGCCAGGAAAGTGAAAGATAGTATGAAGATCTGCTGGGAAGTTGCAAGATGTAGAAAGAAAGACTGATAATTAAGAGTTTGGTGGTGGTCGCTATTGAGGCTTGACCGAAAAGTTGTAGTTTGAGAGTTGATTTTTTTGTTTTGTTTCAAACAGTTGTTTATTCATTTTTCTATTTGAAATGCCGGGGACAAAACCTACTGAATCACACATTCTAGGCATGTGTTCTACCACTGAATTGTATCCCCAACTCTTGGTTTTGTTAGACAAGGGTGTCACTACGTAGCCCGGGCTGGCCTTGAGTTTATGATCTCCTGCCTCAAACTCTGAGGCAGGCATTACACAACCGGTCAGGTTGTGTTTTACAAGAACAGGCTCTGAAGACAGCCAGCCCCGGCTCCTAGCTTCTTCTGCCCTTCATTGACTGGATGATTTGGAGCACATTAATTTCACTTCCCTGAAATACTCATCTTACTTTAAAAATTGTTGTAAAGTTTGGGTGAAATGATAATATATGTGAAACACTTAGCTTGGCACACAGTAAGTTATTCTTTAAAATAGTAGCTTTTGTTATTGTTTCAACGAATAATACAATAATATTTATCTGACCAATAGTGGAGAAAGAACTCGAGGGAAAAGACCAGGCATGGTGTCAAGATTTTCTTTTAAGTACAACAGAGCAGTTGTATTTACAGAAGAATCAGCTGGCAGCAGCCCATAATTTTGATGAATTAGGAAGCTCTGCTTGAAAGATAAAATGTATTAAGCAATAACTGAAGCTGTTTAGCAAACTGAGTTACAGGATTATGCAATGGTTGAGCCTCTTTAACTTGACCACTCTGAACCATAAATTCAGATTTCCATCAGTAAGAATGTACCTTCCCTAAAAGTTCCCCTTTATGTGGACTCTAATGTGGATCTTCAGCCTGCATTAAAACTTAAGCCAGGTTTGAATTGTATAGCATTGATGAAACAATCATGGCTAACACTAATTATTTCCTATGGGCCAGGCAGCATGTTTCATCCTTACACTGATCCTACAGAGAAGTTACTGTAACCATCTTCCTTTTGACAGATGAGGACACTAAAGCATTGAGATCTTATATCTTACCAGGGATTTCCCTGTTAGCCTGGAGCACACTGCTTCCAGAATACTCAGTTTTGCTGTAGCTCGTTCCTGCTTCTCCCAGATGGATATAGTTTATTGTAATACTTCACACCAATGACAATTTTTCTGTCCCTGTTTTGTAGTAGCCCGTCTTTGGTAACCCCACTTTTTGGAGCCAGTCTGTATTATCCCCTGTTTGAACCTGAGAGGGGGCAAGTGGATTGAAACACGGTGGGAAAAGACAGAGACACAGAATAGCATCGGGAGGGCAAGCCAGTGAATACTAGATGCCCCAAGTTTATTCTTCAACATTCTTAAATACTCCAGCCAAAAAGGGGAATATGGCAAAAGACTTCTTTATCAAGATACAAGGAAGAAGCAGACCTTCTTCTTTAATTCTCAAACATTTGGTAACCACACCTTAGACTAAATTTCTCATCATATGGCCTTAAGGGTTAAGAGTAACTATATCTCAGACCAAGTCCCTTGTTATTTAGATAAGACAAAGACCAAACATCCTACAGTAGCCACACCTTAGACCTTTAGGTATTATGACTTTACTCTTGCTAAGAATAAGGATAGTTTTGAACTCTCTGACCTTAAGTCAAGATGAAGCAGAGCCATTTCTGTGGGTCTGACCATGTTTCCCATCCATGATGATTTGGCAATATCAGAGTTTTCATTGTCATACTGGGAAGGTGCTACTGGCTCTGTTGGGTAGAGACCAGAAATCCATCCCAAAATATTGGCAGTATGGAGGGTGAGGAGTCCAAGTCTATTGTAACCCCCCCTTGAAACTGAAGAAGCTCTATTTAAACCTCTCCAGCACTAGATTATTTTATCATAACTCAGTGTGATAGAAGTTTAATGCCCTAAACATGACAGAGTTTGACTGTTGGTATTTAATGATTGCATAGCGAAAAAAGTGAAGACATACTCATAAATAGTGAAATTAAGTGTTCTCAGCCTGTTTGGGTAAACTAGGAACATTGGCCGTCGAGGTTGCTAAATGAGAATGATTCCAATGTTGAGACTCAGAAAGGAACATGTTTCCCAAGTGCCAACTCACTAGCATAAAGAGAAATGAAGTTTCCCATGAACATAGTTTTATTTTTTTGGATTGCCCAGACAGACCTCTATCTCTGCCCTCCCTTTTTGCCTCTTTCCTGATGAAGTGGCAGGGGAAGGTGGTGGGGAGTCCAGGCAGCATTTGGGAAAGATGTTTACAAGACTCATGCTGGGGTTTAAAACTCCCCTCCTTACCCTCTGACTATAGCCCAATTACGTAGTTGGGGCTTTGTATTTCATGGTTTTTCCCTCTGGTCAGGGAACTGATTCTTGTTTTAATTAAAACACAAGCTGTATATTTGTATAGAAAAACAACAAGAACTTTCTGTCTTTATCTAATGAGACAAAACACAGAAGGCAACCAACTTATTTTGAAGTTCTCCAGACTTGAAAATAATGGGCTTCCTCTGTCAAATGCAAAGTTTAGACTTTTTGCCCCTGTAACCTTGCTGTCTGAGGGCAGAGTGTTAGGCACGAGCTGGATGCCTGTGAGAGAGGGCACACACAAACCTTCCTCTCATGGCAAATGGGTCTACAGAGTCCTCGTGTGAGAACCAGGCTCCCCTATCATCAAAGCAAACACAAAACCCTCGGGGGCTCTTAGGAACCATGCTATATTTATTTTATTAAGCAAAGCCAATTTTTTTTTCACAAAAATGGTCTCTTATCCAGGACTGAATAAATAAAGCTGAGGTTGAACAGCAGATACGTGAAGCATGTCACACACAGCCACTGGCTGTCAGACAGAGGCCATGTCACACACACAGCTGAAATCTTTTATGTCAGTTATCTTGCTCAGACCTCACAAAGCTGGAAAGGGCAAGTTCTGCTTTCATCCTGTTTTACAGATGACAAAATTGAGACCTGCAGAGGTACTGTGACTTTTGCAGGGTTACAGCCAGAATGTGGCAGGATCAGGGTTATGGAGCTGTTTGGCTCAGAAGGGGACTGTGACCTTCTGAGAAACTTAGTTGAACGGAAGCCCCTCTTTATACCTCTAAATCAGTCACCTTATGTGCCACCATACCCATTTGGCACTGGAGTGGTCACAAATTGCTTCTTGGCAGTGAGGGACTTGGTTTCCTTTATAAATAAATAAAACCAGCTAAAAGGGAACCAAGCAAAACCCTTACTCTTGCTACATCTAAAGTTTCCCTAGAAGGTAACCAGGACCTTCATGTGGACAATGGTTGCCCCGCTCCTGCTTCATTGTTCCCAATAGCTGTGTCCTTCCTAGAAGTCACCCTGTTCTTGTCTATATTTAAACCTCCCTTGGTGCCAGTCAGTGTGATGTAGCTTCAGCAGCAGCAATCAAAATACTACTACATTTTTTTGCAGTGTTTTATTTGCTGAGTCCTACATTTGAGTCCAAATTGCCTCGTATTCCTCATCTTTAGTCCCATGCATGGAATTAAAAACATATTCCTTATTTCAAAACCAAATGCCCTGTATTTCATTGTTTTCTAAGTACCTCTCAAGAAATAGACTAGGAATCTAATCCAGAAATGATGTGTTCTATGTTTCGGACCTCAAAACTGGAACTAAGCTCCCTTTCTCCATCTTGGACCAAATCCTCCCAGAAGAGAGGAACCTTAGGCAGAGAGTGATTTCCAAGAAGAAAGAGCAACCACCAGACTGACTTCCAATTTGCCTTCTCAGATTCTGAACTTAGCCTGTGGAGTCCTTTTCTTGCTGAATAGCCATAGTATTTATTAGACTGACTACATAACTTATTTATACAAACTACTTGCTCATAGCTAACTATTTTGCCAACTAGTCAGCAAGTGTTTATTAAACATCAGCAGTGTTCCAGACACAGTTACAGGTCTGGGAAAATAGTGTAAACTTAATCTGTGCTCTCGGGGAGTGTACAACAGCAAGTAAGTTACTACATTTCATAGAATGTAGCATATTTATTATAACTGTGAAATGTCAGGTTAACTTCATGTGAAGTCATGTTTCAGTACCAATCACTGTTCCTGGCAGTCTGTGTATCTTGGTGTTGATTGACTCTTGGCTCATCGTTGAAGCTAGACAAGCACTGATGTTGGACAAGGTCCACAGCTGGCCAGCTACCCAGCTGCAGGATAAATGTTTCTTTTAATCATTTCATCATTTATAATTTTTCAGTAGTTATTATTATTCAGGCTTAACTTTTTAGTGTTTTTTGATGCTCTAGATATAAATAATAATGGTACTCAGCATTTCTTGAATGCTTACTGTACATTAGACAGGACTCCCATGCTCTACAGTAAACTCTCAGAGTCTTCACACAGTACTCTGTACTGTAATCACCCTGTCTTTACCAATGAGATTAGAGAGCTAAGATTACCAACAAAACATTGAAGTCAGGATATGATGTGAGCAGTCTGGCTCCAGAACCTACATCTGCATTGAAGATGACTTCTTCTGGACCTTGTGGTCATCCTTGGACTTAATTCCAGTTCTCTTAGGTCATTACCCTCCATTTCCAGTCCTCACCATAGAAAGAGGTTGGTGGGGGGTGTCCTTCTGTATATATGTTTCTCTTATTGGTTAATGAATAAAACACTGGCCAATAAGGCAGGAAGATAGGTGAGACTAGGAGATGAGGAAAATTCTGGGAAAGGTAGGCAGAGGGAACCCTCCAGAACAGTCGTCATGTAGACCACAAAGGAGCAAGAGGTCCGGACCCTCCTGCGGTAAGATAAGACCACGTGGAAAAACTTAGATTAATAGAAATGGGTTAATAATTAAGACAGAGCTAGCCAATAAGAAGCCCTAGCCATCGACCAACAGTTTTATAATTAATATAAGTCTTTGTGTGTTCATTTGGGGCTGGAAGCAGCAGTGAGACTTTGGGGGACAAGAAAAACCACCAGCAACAGGAGGTCTTTCAGCATTGTTATCACATTCCCTTTGCCAGCGCAGACCATCACATGCTGCCCAACCACACATTGCATCAATTACATTAGTATTATAATACAACAATTTCTGCTGTACTTTTAAAAATGATCAAAAAGAGCTGCTGAGCTTTCTCATATCAGCCACAAACAGTAACTAGCAATAAAGGCATGAAACAATTCTGTTTCTTTTTTCAAGTCTTGACAAATATAATAAAAACAAGAAACCATGATAAAAGCCATGTGCATGTGAGAATAGAATTGACTGCAGTAATTCTTATTAATGGATCCTAGTTAGTAGAATGAGTTGTAATTAGAGAGAGTGGGACAGATACAGTAAGATGTGGGCCACCTTTATGATTCTGTGGAGGGGTAGTAGCAGCAACTGAGGTATCTGTTAAGTCTCCTGATGACATGCAGTGTTGAAAAAGCAGAATGTCCCTAGAAAGGACTGTACAGAAGTGTGCCCTATGTGGCAGGAGGAAAAGTAAGGCTTCTGCAAAAGAAACTGGAAAGAAGTTTTTAGACATAAAGAAACAAAACGAAAACAAAAACAAGAAAGACTGAAGAGAGGTCATGAGTTTAGGAATTAAAACAAAATAACAAACCCAAGAAACAGGTCATTGTAAAGTTCAGTATCCGTAGAATTTTTCACTTACAACTCTTCGGTGGCCATACTGAGCATCACACCCTGCAGCTAGAAGAGGAAGTGAAGAGGTTAGAGGCAAACAGAGGCAAGAGCAAAGGCAAGTCTTGCTACGGGGGTGACAGATGAGCATAAGAGCAAGAAGGCTGGTGCCCATTGAGGGAAGGAGAGCATCCTGAGGTGATGGGGACGCTTGTTCATGCTGTAAGATTTGCGGAGAGAGCCTGTGTGGAGAGAATGACTGAGAAGAAGGAAGACGATCCTGGTGGTCAAGGGCCCTGAGAAACAGCCGCAGTGGGCTGGTAACACGGGAATGGACCATCTGTGCCTCATCCTCAAGATTGTGTCGAGTCATGTGCTTCCCATGGGAAAACAGGCCTTTGTAGAGATCAAGATTTTAGGAAAATGTCTTAAGCTCAGAAAATCTCTTTAGCTATGTGTCTGCTTTTACAGGCAGTTTTGCTTGTGTAGAAGGTTGTGGTTCTATCATGAAGTACCTGCCTGAATTCTGGGAAGCTTGCAGAATCCATAAATATTGTGATCGTTATTTGAATGGATGGCTCATTTTCTTTTTCCTTTGGGAACATAATAGAACCTCAGTCATTTAAGACTCTCTTGCTTGCAAAGGTGCTTGGGATGATGTTCTTCATTTTCTGTGCCTCATTCCCACTTGAACAATGTCTGCTTGTTCACCCAACGGGCCCCAGCTAGTTTGCAGGACTAAATGCCAATGTCTGCCAGCCCTGAACATTTGTCAGTCCTGGATGGTCAGAGATTCCAATAGTCCAATGTAGGAGTCATGTTCTGTCAGTCTGAGTCTCATGCATGTTCAGACTGTCTTACATGGCAAGGGGATAAAACTGCTATGACCATATGTATGTATGTATGTATGTATGTATGTATGTATGTATGTATATGTATATGTATGTATACATAAACACACATATATGCATATATATGTATATGTTATAGTTCTCTGGCATAAAAATTCAGTCTGTAGTTTGGAAGCAAATGTTCCGTGTCCATCCTCATCTGCAAACTCTCTTGAGTGAGGAAATAGTTATGAGGACTCACATAAGGTACAGAGGTAGACTAAGGCATCTTCCTTTTCATTTCCAGTCCCAGCTCATTCTTGGTCCTCTCTAGTCCTGGCAGGAATGAAGATGAGGAAGGAAAGTCTGTGGCACACTCACAGAAGACAGGTTAGAGACTAGAGACAAGCACTGATCAGTTTGCAAGACAACTCCACCTTCATTACCTCATATAGGTACCCGTGGTTTGCAGATAAAGAAACCAAGCCCCAGAGGGAGGAAACAATTGATTTGTTCAGAACCATAGAGATAATAAACATGAGAGCCATGGTGTAAGTCCAGACCTTCTGATTCCAAGCCTGTGTCCTTTGTACAAAAGGGCAACTGCCAGCAGTTGATGGAGTGGGGATTTTATTCTTTTGAATGTTCTGTGATTGTAATGTGAGATTTATAATTGTAGATTTTTCTGAGATTGCTTTTGTATAAATATAAACTGTTACCATGGCTGCTAAAGTCATGGGCTACTTAAATGAGTTCATTTAATACAGTTCAATAAGTGTCTAATATTTTAGGTAAGTAAAATGTTTTCTACTACCTAAAGAATCAATGAAAACATTCGCATTAGTGTGGAGTCAGGATGCCATGTGAATGATTAAAATGAGACTTCATAAGTCCTGCTATGTGCCAGAATTGTCTCAGTGTCTCAGTAGCTCTAAGGTGGCTCCCAAGAATCCCAAGTCCAAGGAATTCATGGAAGGCATTGATGCCACTGGTCCAGATGGCACACTTTGAATGCTGACATTCCTTCTATCTGGGAGAGTCACCGAAGGCATTACAGAGGTGATACCCAGGCAGGGCTGAAAGGATTAAAGGAAATTTTCCTGTTGAAACGGGGGCAATGGCATTCTGAGTAGACAGAGCAACATTCATAACATAAAGACACAGGCAAAACAGTAGATAAAGGAACTATAAGAAATTTCTCGTTACCGCAAAGAGAACTGAAGGAGAGCAAGTGACGAGACTGATCATAGGCCACACTAAGGCACACGGTCTGTCCTATACACCCTGAAGAGCGCTGAAGGGCTTGAAACAGAGACATACTCAAGCCAAATTTGAACTATAAAAAACTGATGAGTTATAATGCCAGTGTGAAGGCTCAGAGGAAATTCCTACTAATTGCCTAAACTTTAAGGCTTTTAAACTTTTGAAAATCTACAGTATTGTGCCCAGGATTTAGTGCAGTGTGTGTATATGTTGGTGTTTCAGGGAGTTAATTGGCCCCTATGTGCATACAAGTCAAAGATAATGTCCTTTCCCTTCTCTGCATATGGGAGTTGATAGTTAAACAGAGGAAAAAGTCAAGCCCACAACACTGCAGACATTTACTAAGGGCATAAAAGAGAAACATTGCTAAGAACTGCCCTGGGGCTTCGTGGAGAAGGCAGAGTACAAGCTTAGGTTTTGGGACAATGGCACTGCATGGTTGGAGGAAATCATTGCAGACAAGGAGCACTCACAGATTAAAAGGAATAGAGAAAATAAACTTCGTTTCTATAGAAACATTGAAACAGTTGGGGGAAATGGTCAGCCTTACCAGGAGCTCTTAAAACAGAGTAGTAGTAAAGTTTTTATCCAAGAGGTTGTTTTTACAGCCAATGACCATTAGAAGGATTCAAGACGAGGAAGATGTTAGGACAAAATAGTATCAGGAAAAGCAATGCCTCTCGAGTAACTGAAAGCACTCTGTTGTATCAAGGGTAACAGAATCAGGAGAACAGGCTACACAGTTTGGGTGGAGGGTAAGCAGGTGGAGGATGCATTGATCTTGGTTTGGTCAGTCCAAAGCAGCAGGAGTTACGACTAGTAATCGTCCTTTGAATGAAGTAGGTTAGCCATCTGACAGTTCCTTATAAAGGGCCATCTGTCCTATGAATTGTGACAATGGTCTGGGAAGCCTTCCATTCCAACTCCCAGATGGCAGCACACTGTATTCTTGTAAGAGACATCCTGGGTCATGAGCTCTTTCTCAAATTTGCAAGTATGAAAATACATATGTATGTTGCTTTTATGAAACACGTTTCCTATGCATTTCTTCCAATCACAATGTAACCATCTTTAGATCACTCTATTGTGTTAAATCTGGACTTGTAAAATGCATAGACAGTGTCACAACTAAATGTGACCTTACATGCACCCTAAAAATTCCCACAAAATGCAATTTTCTAGCTGATACTTCTTTTCTTAGCTTGCTGTGCTTTTTATTTCTATTCTCAGAAGTAGCATATGACTTTTTCTTTAGGGTCATTATTTCTTAGTAGTTGTGATGCGAAGAATTCAAATTATATGCCTTCACAAAAGAAACATCGTTTTTCACCATGGACAAAGCCACAGTCTGTATGTCACCCTGTTTTGTTTTGTCTTGGTCTTGATTGTTGGTCAGTTGCTTGCTTGGTTTCTTTGGGGTTTTGTTGTTTTGTTGTGTTTTGTGTTTGTTTTGTTTTGTGTTTGTGTTTGTTTTGTTTTGTTTTGAGGCAGGGTCTCGGTCAGTCTGTCACCCTGACTGGCTTGGAACTTGATATATAGACTAGGCTGGCCTTGAACTCAGAGATAGCCTTCCCCTGCGCACCCAAGTGCTAAGATTATGGGTGTGTGCCCCCATGTCCAGATTCTTCTGTGATACTCTGCCTAGACACCAGCCAAGCAACCTGTGCTGTTAGAGTTTGAACCTCAGCAAACTTAACCACTCTGCCTACTGTGGACCTTTGTAGTCAAACAGGAAGAGTTGGACCGGCAGCTAATAAAACTCAGATCCCAGTAAGTAGTGAGTCTGGCTTTCAGGTGAGGGTTCATGTGAATAGGTCTGGGATGAAGACAGTGGGGTTCACCTGTTTTAATTACATATGTATCATGTAAGCCCAATGAGAAATCCCTGCTGTATCATTGCCCATAGTTATAAATAATCAATTTTCTCTTTTCTAAAATGCTGTCTTGGGGGAAAAGCCAAAGAGGAAGAAAGGGAACAGAGGGGAGGGGAGGGGAGGAAAAAAGAGAGTGAGAGAGAGACGGTAGGGAGGGGAGCAGGAGAAATGGTGAGACTTGGCCAAAGGGGGTGTCATGGAGTACAGCAACCAAAACAAAGGCCTAATTTTAATTGAATTATAGACTGTGTAATTATATAACCTGTACCAGCTGGTCCCAGAAAGCTACCAGATTCCTTAGAGAACTCGTACTTGATCAGGAACATGAGGTACCTAGTTACTTCCGAGATGAAGCTTCTCCATCTAAATTACTCCTGGCTCCCCCACAACCTGGACAAACACACACACACACACACACACACACACACACACACACACACACACACACACACACACTATAGAAGGAAACGTAATCTTGAGGCTCAATTCTGGTTGAAGAGGCCTCCTCTCCCTCCACCTGTGTGTCACGTGTTTGCTGGAACACCTGTAGTCTCTGATGAATGGCCAATATAAACAGGATGCTATTGCATCAGACAGGTAAGAATAATTTCTCTAATTAGTCTTCTGAGACTTCATTTTTCATTTGGAAATACTGCAAACTTAATTTGTTTGTGATGTGCAAACTGACAATAGCGGCAAGTGCCTACTCCTTCTGTCTTGCTTTGCTGAAATGCTGTGGGAGCCCTGGAGGTCTATCTATCAACATCATGCCAACTAAAGTACCTTTGCATTGAAAAATGCATTCTAATTATACAATCCTCACTTGTGACGCTAGAATAATACTAATGGGTTTCCCCTGGTCGTTTTTCTTTTAGATTACACTATTTTTTTTCTCAGTTGCCTCAGATTTTGCAGTGGAGAGGTAATTCATGAGATGTGCCTGTTGTTCTTAGAGATACAGAGTGAAACATTTTGAGAAAATTGGGTTTTATGGATTACAGTGTGAGAATGACTGAAGATAGTCTTTGACTTACCTTTGATTAAAGGCTTCATTCTATTCTATTTATTCTATTTGTTTTGTTTGAACACATCCTTCTCTCAAGACAAATTGATGAGTATCAAATGTAGACCCCATAAATCATAGCTATTGATTTTACATGTGTTTTTGTGCCTCCAGTGTCATAATTTGTTATCTTGATAGCCATCCCTGAACTTGATGCTATGACGGAGACGGAAAGAGGCTGGCTTTCCTTCCAAACTAATCTAAAGAAGAGAAGAGCTTTCAAACACACCGATGTTCCTCTTGCTTAATGACATGATCTCAGTATTTGCCATGGAGGCACAGTAAAATCTGTAGCACGCAGTAACTGGTGGGACCTAATACAAAAATATATTTATTATATTTTATGTGTATGAGTGGTAGATATGTGTGTGCACTGCACAGGAGTGCCTGGTATCTGCAGAGACAAAAAGGGTGTTGGATCCCTGGAATTGAAGCTACAGATAGCAGTGACCCACCATGAGGATTCTAGGAACCAAACCAGTCTTCTCTGCAGGAGCAGTAAGTGCTATTGACCACTGAGCCATCTCCCCAGCTTTAGGATTTTATGTAGTGTGGTCCACACCAGGACAGACATGACTCTTTTACCCTGGATGTTGAGGTAGCCTAGTGCTCATCCACTAGACTTTTCACACTTGTAGTTAGCTCCTGGAACTATTCAAGGTTCAATAATTCTGACTATATTTCAGTTTGAAAAGATGATAGACAGAATAGTTGTTGGATACATCTTAACAAGAGCCACCAGGCTGAGATGCTCACTGGTAGAGCTTAGGATGCTGTCAGATCACAATGGGGTCCACTTCCTGAATGTGCCTGTTGTACTCCAGCTTTATTCCTTGTATTTGTCTTTTTTTTCTGAATGAGTTGAGTGAATGTATTTTAAATATCTGTTTAACACTTCTCCCTCTGTCTTCCCATTCAGTATTCAGTCACATCTCTCAAGACCATCCCAGAACTGTGCAGAAGATGTGATTCACAAAACGAAGACAGATCAGGTAGGTCAGACTCCTCACCCCTCCTCATTCATCAGGGTTAGTGCTCCAGTTTCCCTGGCCTCAGTTGCTCTTGTATTCGGCTCTTTTCTCTTTGTGGTCTCTCCTACACTACCTCCCTGCCACCTCCAACAAATAGATGTAAGGTCATCTACAGGACTAGGAGGTCTTAACTGGGACCTGGCTGTGTACAGGTCAACATAGATCCTGTTGATACCTTCAAACCATCTAATCCACAGAGATTTTCTGAAAACCCAAGAAAGCAGTGGTGGCAAAAGATAATGATGAAGGCGCCAGGGAAAAAATGCTGGATGCATTTACTACCCATATGGCAACGACCAACGTGAGGGATGGTGCTTTGCCAAAGTCTGAAACCCTATCAGGATGCGACATGCTAGAATCTGCAATAAGGCATACTATAACAGTTAAGATGAAAGCACAGCGCTGGAGTTTAATAGTGTAAACTAAACAGAGAATTATGGCGGATAGATGGAAACCAGCTGCCTGGCCTTGTCTCCTTGCCCCATCCCCCGACTGAAAAAAGTACATTTAGGGTTGTTTTTCCCCCTGTAAATCAAATTAAATCCCTCTGCTTTTCTCTCTTCGATGGGCAAAAAGGAAAATAAGAAGTGTATCGATGGGAATGATACTAAACTATGAAATGGAGTTCATGCATTACTTTGTTCTAGATAATTACTCAAAGGCATCAACGTTAACCTAGGCAAACTGAACCTCTCCACATACTAACACCAGGCTTGAGAAACATGCTTGGCAGGAGACTTAAGATAATCCTTAAATTATGCACATGATCTTTAAAAAGAAAAAGAGATATCTTTCTATACAGCTACTAGATAGAATTCTGAATTTCTAACTGAAAGGGCTTAGAAAAGTTACTAACTTTCCCCCATGGATTATTTGTTTGGCTTTGACTTTTTACTCAGAAGAATAAGAAAATTAATCTCTCTCTCTCTCTCTCTCTCTCTCTCTCTCTCTCTCTCTCTCTCTTCTGTATATGGGTGTGTGTTGGTAATATGTGAGTGTGGATCAGAAACATCCCAGAAGTTAGCTTTAAATAAAAGTTTTCATTTGCTTGGGAGGGAGATGGGGTAAACTGCATCGGGGGAGTAGTAGAGGGAATAATTGAAATAAATTGTATAAATATGTAAAATTTTCATAGAATGCGTACAGATGTTATTTTTAAAAAGACCTGAGTTTCTGCTGAGATAGGCAGGGCATCTTTGGCTCTAGGCCTTTGAAGAATTTATCTCTTTAAGGAAACTATACACAGAGGGCACACTGCAAGAATGAACAGACAAAGCCCCAGCATCCAAAGACTGGGGTTCAAGTAAGAGTCCAGAGACTTGGGGAGACTGTCAAATGCTCACATATGTCTTCCTGTGGTGAAGTCCTTCAACAGATATTCCCATTTGCTCTTGCATTTATTCAGTCAACAACTGTGTGTGGAGAGTTCTCTGATCCAAGCATGGAGAACACGGGAAACAAAAGTTCCTGTGCTCACTGAGCTCGCATCTGGATGGGGTGACAGTCAGAGGACATGCAAACATACAAGAAGGAAAGAACATTCCAGAACAATAAGGCAACATGAGCCCACGTGATAGTCTCTCAACCTGTAGGTCAAAACCGCTTTGGCAAATCTCTATCTCCACAAATATTTACATTACGATATATAACAGTAGCAAAATTACAGTGAGGAAATAGCAACAAAATAATTTCAAGGTTAGGGTCAGCACAACAGGAGGAACTTATTAAAGGGTCACAGCATTAGGAAGGTTGAGAACTGCTGTGATAGAACTATTTGTGGGGCTTAAGGAGGAAATGTTTAGGACCACAGGGATCGTGTTCATTATTTTTCCTATTTCTGTAACAAAAGCAACCTTGGGGGGGCGTGGAGTACTTTGGGTCTCCAGATGACAGGGAAGCCATGACAGCAGGAACGTGAGGCCGCTGGTCACGTGGTGTTTGTCATCAGGAAGTAGAGGGGGATGACTGTGGGTGGGAAGCTTTCATTCCCATTTCCATTCATTCCAAGACCTCAGCCCATGGAGTGATGCCACTGCATTTACAATGAGTCTCCCCACCTCAATTAACCCAACGTGGAAACTCCCTCACAGACATAGCCAGAGATGTTTCCAGATTATTCTAAATCTCATCAACTTGACAACTGAGGTGAAGCCTCACGGACTCTCAGAGTGGCCCGGCCATGTGAAAGCCAGCAAAGGGAACTGAAAACAAAAGAATGAGCAGCGCCTGTTTCCTTGATCTAGGAACAAACTTAGCAATTATAATGAAGTAAAGAAAAACATTGTGACTTCTTAATAGTTATCAAACTAAAGAATAGCAGTAAAGGAGGTTGGGAGATGGCATGGCCAGATGTTCCTGCAAACTTGGTTTCCTTCGTGCAGTAGAAATCACTGCCAGCATGGTTCAGCTTTTGTAAAATTCTATCACAGACTGGCCATCACTCTAATCACCTGAGACCAGATGGGTTTCAGTTTGGAGTTCTCGATATTTCAGGATTTTGTTTATTTGTTTTTCAGCCAGCCTGTAGCTCGTGACTCTAGTGATGGGAAATATGTAACCTCTTGAGACTGCCCATCTTATAAAGGTTAACTGGCTATGTGCCCTCCATGCTAAAAGTCCCAAACTTGAAATGCTTTAAAATCTAAAACTTGTTAGACATCATGTCAGTGCCCTAAGCATTTGGGATTTTTCAATGGCCTTGTTCTTAGATTTCTAGGTCAGGAATGTTGACCCTGTATCTGAAAATCCACAGTCCATACAATCACAACTCTTGGAGAGACTGGGGTCCTTAAAAACCATCCAGGATAAAACAAACGGGAAGCACAAACAAAAATGAATAGGTTAAATTATCAACATCTGTGATAGCGACTAAATTAGTTAGGTATTGTTTTAGTTTCACAAGTGTAATATAAATTTATTTGTAATGAAAAAACATTAATTATTTACAGGTACAAAAATGTTCAGAAGTTTAAAAATAATTCAGACAGTCTAAAGTCAATCAGATTTTCAAGAATATTTTTTTGTCCCAACCAAAGTGTCAGCCATCCTGTTGATCACTTCAGTAACAGAGCACACATTCTGATGACATGAATTTTGTTATTCTGTCCAACTCAGTATCCCTTGAATTCTCACCTGCTCCTTTCTTGGAGCCTTAGAGAAGTAGGGCACATACCTTCTGGGAAAGAGAACTACTCAGTATGTGGAATGGGCTACTATGTGGCCACCCAGGGTTCATATTTCCCTCCAGGGTTCCAAGTGCCTCCTGGACACCCATATTGTTCTACTCAGGATGACAACACCTTCTAAGCAGCCTTCTTGAAATGCAACATCTGTAGCTAAATCTGAAATCTCTCCATAGTCTACCCTGAGGCTGTCAGTCCCATGCAATGGCTCCTGTGACTTAACATGTGCCTTTGTTTCCTTCATAGAGGGTCTGCCCTTTCTGCCTGTTTTCTAGGTGTTCTGTGGTGACAGGTATAAAGGTAGCCTTGGATATAACCCTTAAGGCACTGGGCAGACATGTAGCCCAAGGCTCACCTCCCTTCAGCCCTACACCTGTGCCAGCTTCCATTGTGGGCTGCTTGAGTGGCAATTGCCACAGTGTTGTCAGAGGCCCTGATCTGTGTTCTAGCACCTTCTACCAGCTCATCACAGCCTGGGAGTCAACCCTGAGGAGTGCCCTTCCCTTAGCTAAAGGGCTTGATTCTTACTGACCTCTATTTTTTCCTAACAAGAATAATATTTTTAGCTATCACTCATCAATTACACTATACAATGACTAGAAAGATTTTAAAAAGAAGGCTGTGTGAAGGAATTTTGGAGATATGCCTGAGGTAAGAAGGAGACAAATTAACAAAGAGTGGGAAGCCTGAGACCAGGTTCTGCTCATGGTGTACTTGAGTCATGCCAAGGCACTCCTGACCCTTGAGTTACTCCTGAGGAATTCTTCATTCCAGGCAGTGCAGCAAATCTTATGTAAACACTTCTCTTCTCCACAAAACAATTCTGAGGGAGTACCATTGTTACACCCGTTGTCTTGATGAGGAAGCAAGCCTGCAGATAATAATTTTCCCAAAATTCTTGAGTCAACGAGTGGATTGGAAACCAGATCCTTCGTCTCAAGGACCCCCATGAATAAGAGTCAACTGAGGGATGATTCAGTTCAAGGAACATGTGTATCAAGTAGTGTAGGGTGAGGATTAGCTGCAGGGGAAGTTGTGTGTGAAATGTTCACATCTAACAAAGAAAGTAATCTGTGAAACGTTTGCAGGCATGCCCTGCCCAATATCTGTGAATCCAAGACAGTGAATGTTCACTCTATTGGCTATCTTCACATAAGGGTAGAATGCATTATACAACATATGGTATTCAAGTAAAATATCCGATTTCATTGGCTTGGAGGTTTTTCTTTTAAAAGCTAATTAGATATTCAAATGCACATTTGTTTCAAATTCATGATGCTATAAAAGTCCTATGATTCTTTCAAAATATGTATCTGCTCGTCTCACTGTACACTTCTCTTGTGCAGGAAGGCAAATAAGCAATAATTCTGCTTTGCATCTGGGAACTGAAATTCACTCAGGTTAGAAATCTCAGTTGTGCAGCAGCCATAAACATGCCCTCTAATAGCTCTGAAAATAGATTCTGAAATACTCTCAATACTTAAATAATACGAATCATTGCTTGTATGACATTGAATAAAAGAGACCATTCTTTCCAAGACCTGGTTTCTTATAAAATCACATTTGTATATATTTAAAAGTATTGTAAATTTGCTGTATTTTTAGGCCCTGTTCCTGCAAACTTTGTGACAAATCCTGAAGCTATGAAAACAAACACTTACATGCTGTTTGAAGATTTACAAGGATTTTTAGCCATCACCGAAAATAATAAATTGGCATCAAATGGGTCCTGTAGACATTGCTGTGACATAATTAATGTTGCTAAATATATAAACCTCCTGGTTTCAATTTGTATTAAGGTTTATGCTACAAACATGAAAGTGAAAGTTAGCTTGGCAGTTTCAGTAAAGTTTTAAAAAAAGCATGTAGGTTAATCCATTTCCCATGATGTAACATAAAATGAACTCCAAAGAATAAGGAAACAAATTTTCCAAACTCTCAGTCAAAGAAAAAAAATTATCACTTTGAGGACTGGAGCAATGGCTCCATGGTTAAGAGCAAGGATTGCTCTTGCAAAGGACCTGAGCTCACACGTCCAGCACCCATACACCTTAGGCTGCTCAAAATGGCCTGTGACACCAGCTTCTTCTGGCTTCTGTGGGCAACATTGCTCTTATGCATACACGCTACCACAGACACACAGGCATACACATAATTTTAATAATAAAAATAAATCTCAAAAATATGGAAAATGAGCCGGGCGGTGCGCACGCTTTTAGTCCCAGCACTTGGGAGGCAGAGGCAGACGGATCTCTGTGAGTTCAAGGCCAGCCTGGTCTTCAAAGAGAGTTCCAGGACAGTCCCCAAAGCAATACAGAGAAACCCTGCCTCAAAAACCAAAAAAAATGGAAAATGGACACTTCAATATGACACAGCTAAAAATATAATTTTTTAAAATCTCAGTTTATTTAACAACAGTGAAACTTCATACCCAGATGAGAATGTTCTTTGTCTCAGACAATTGTTTTAGCCTGATATGATGTTGCATGTTTATAATCCCAGTCTGAGGTAGGAGGATCATGAGTTCAGTCACCCTTGGCTTCACAGTGAGACTCTTATTAAAAACAACAACAACAAAATATAAAAAAACTTATTTTTATCTTTATCAATAGTATAATTCTAAATGTGATATAATCTGTTATTTTAAAACAGAAAATTAAATAAAACTATCATCATGCTTGCCTCTGAAACAATTGTATTTTTTCAAGTTTTTTTTCCTGAGACTCTTCTTGTGTCTGCAGTTGTAATATAAAGACAGTCTTTCATTGCTGCAGAGTTTCCATGCCTGCCAACGTTGTGAGTATGCCATAGGATGCTCCTGTAAAAGTGGAGCTGCCGCCACTGACCACATTGCTTAGTTTATTTTTATTGGAGTCTAAGAAACACCTATCTACTACTCATTAGAGAAAGCTCTTGGTAAAAATGAGGGCAGGGAAATAAACAGCAAGGAAGGACAAGAAATCCAAAGGGCAGAGGAAATCTCCAGACAGGCGTGGGGGAGGGGGGTGGGCATGGACACAGACTGAAGCACAAACAGACAAACCACGCAGGTGAGCAAAGCCTCTTAAAGGAGTATGGCCCTGCAGAGACTTCCTTCTAAGGAGGAACCATTCCTGATGTTAGTACATAGGTACACAAAATTCTGAAGCTTCCCTTCCTGAGAAAGCAAGGGGGAGGGGAGAAAGATCCAGTCATCTAAGACGTAGTCAAGTAATAGAATCCTAGAATCCCATAGTTGAAGGATCGTCTGCCAAGGTGTCATTGTTGATAGCCACCCCTCTGTGGCATCTGCTCAGCTAGACCCCTCTCATCTGTGAAATACAAGACCAACACAAGTGCTTGCAGCATCACTGGTCCTGAGTCTGTGCAGGCTCTCAAGCCTCACTCCATCAGTGTGGTACAGGATCACTCATCCTGAGTCTGTGCAGTCTCAAGCCTCACCCCAGCCTACAGTTTACAAGCTTTCTCCCAGGCTATTTATTTATGCACATTCAAATTTAAGAAACTTGGACCTAAGTCACTTGGAATCCAACCTATTGTCCTTAACGAAGCACAACAGCCTCCTCAAAAATTCATGATCTGTCGTGTCTCTCCAAGCTTAAAATTCAGGTAATGGTTTCTAAAGATGATCATGAAGCTATTCAATGGGAAATTTTTCTATAGCCATGAGAAACCAAGAGGAACTTGCTACTGGCCCAGCAATCTTCACTAGTGCCACTCCCTCTGCCTTTGATTTTCCAGCCACATCAGTCATTCAGTGTGTCAGGATCCTTCATAGGTACTGCCCTTCCTTTCTCCTCCAAAGGCCCCCTAGAACAGTAATATCTAGTAGAAATATATAATGAGCCACATATATAACCTTACTTTTTCTAGTATCCTCAGAGAATAGACAGATGGGTTAATCTCATGATGCTTTGTTTATCTCAATATCTTAAAACTATTATCATTTAGACATGTGCCGTCAACTACCTGTTGTTAAGTGTTTTACAACCAGGGCTTCTAGAAGAGACAATGAAGGTCTGGATTGTACCATCACCTCCCACAACAAACTGTATTATGTCCTAGCTCCCTATACTTTTTCTCCTCTTGAAATGTCTAAGGATTCTTTCTTTCTTCTCCTTTTCTTCTTGTATATGTAATTGTGGGGATAGTAGGTAGTAGTGCTGAGGACTGAGTGTACAGCCTTGCAATGGCAGGTGCTTAATCTACCGCTGAGTTTTATTGCCATCCCTCCTATTCCTTTATATTTTGAGACCAAGTCTAAGTTGTATAAGATGGCCTTGAACACATTCCACAGTCCCAATGGTCCTTGACATCAGCCTGCTTTAAATAGTTATGAAAAACACCGCTCTAGGTCTCTACTTCCATTGCCCTAAGCATCTACAGTATGAGTTGCCTCACTAGAGAACACCACCACGTTTATATCATACAATCCATTGATACTTTTATGTTCTTCCCATCTTTCGTAGACTTGTGGAAGTGTTTGAGCTTATTGGCCACTACTAACTCCCTCCTGATTTCCTTCCTAACTCATTAATAGCCCCTTATTTGTCCTTTACAAGTTCTTTCTTTGTGTGACCACTCACAGTCAAGTGGAGTTAAATACTCAATAGGACCACCCTATCTCCTTTCTCCCTCTAGGTCTCCTTAATTGCTCAGATGGTTTCAGATCTATCTAACTGCAACCCTAACCCTACCATGTCCTTTTGAACAGTCCACTCAGTATCTGCATTAGCTGAATCATTGAATTTCAAGAGGAATTCTTGGCTCCTCTACAACGTGTTTCAATCTCTCTCTCTCTCTCTGTCTCTGTCTCTGTCTCTCTGTCTCTCTCTCTCTCTCTCTCTCACACACACACACACACACACACACACACACACACACACACTGAACATGCACCTCATCAAATAGCTCTTGGCTCACCAGACAATCCACTGTGTTGCTGCAGGTGGAATTATATTTTCTTGCTCACTCATGCCCTACTTCATTCCATGTCTCTGGGATCCCAGGAGTGTCCAGCTGGGCTGCATACAATGGATGATAGCTACAAATGCAAATCAACGGAAAATCATCGACTTACTTAAAGCCTGGTGAGGGAGATTGTGTGATGCTTTTAAAAGTGAACAGTTATTGTGTGTCAAAGAGTTAGACATGCCAGTAAGTTAGAATGAATATTTGTTCTCCTATAAAATTTGCATACTAGAAATTCCCAAGATGATATTACCTATAGGTGGAATCTCAGGGAGGCCATTAGGTCATGAGGGTGGAGCCCTCATGAATGGAATTAGTGCCCTTATGAAATGGACAAGTGTATTGGCCCCAAATAGCCATCCTTGCCTTCATCTCCAACCCTTCACCTTGGCTCTCTCTGCTTCAGCAATGAGAGGTAGAGAATCTGTCAGCATCTCTGCTGATTGTCACAAAATACCCCTCATCTCTTACTTCCCCTAACTCACATATACTTGCCATTTTCTCCTCCTTGGATTTAACTAGTATCTCCCAGATGGGGTTTCTCAGCTGTCCTATACCCTCATGCTGGCTTATTTCCATAAAAAGCACTTTGACTTTCATTGCATTTTCTTTCATGTGTGCTCTTGCATTATTGTCTAGACAAGTTTGTATGTATTTCATTCTCCCCTGTGGGGAAAAGAGAATTGTATGGATAGAAGGCATTTAGCAGATGCTTACTGAATAGATAGGTCTGGTAAGAAGGCCTTAACGATCTGCCTGTCACCAACTACTTTAACAGGACTGAATATCCTTTGTCATGTTCTTGCATCTCTTGATTATATTCAAAAGAGATTAACAGCTTTAGCCAGGATTCTCAGTGATCACATAAATCCAAATTTATGTTTGACACTGCCAATTATACACAAGGTGGAGAAAATCTGTCCAACTGTCATTTAGAAAAGATATTATTAAGAGCTATTTCCCTAACTTTGTCCCCAAACTGTAGTTTGATACTCTAGGGGTGGCCAGATTGAGGAAGAGCTCATGTTGGGATTCTAGTTACAGAGAGGTCGAAGTGGTTCCCTCCATGCCTTTCCACTGGTTGCTGGGATTCCATGACCAACATTTGACCCAAATAGAGAGATGGCGAATTTCCTGTTTCGGGAGTAGCTTTAGCTTTGACAGAGTGGTCCTCTGATGCTATGGAAAGTTGGAGTCAGGCAACCTTCTTCCTGATTGAGAAATCAGAATGCTACATGATTTCCCACAAAATACTTAAACTTCCCTGGGTTCTCATTTGTTTTCAAGTGAGAATTCATAAAAGTTGCCCATCCATCTTCGAGGCCTGTTATGAAAAATCTCTGATGAAACCATGTATTCTTCTATGCTCATAAATGCAGAAACTGATGTGGATGTATTGGCAATTTCCAAGTGTTAAGCAGAGAGAAATCCCAGTGAAGATACTGTTTTGTGAAGTCCAGGAAACACATTTTCATCTCCTTTCACTTGTTATACTAATGTCTATGACATATGTACTGACATAGCTAATTCCTAAATGAGGATATACACGCCACACTTAAAAGTAATCTGGCATTTGAGGAGACAGTAAGTAGGAAGTATATATTTTCCGAACACACCACACACACAAACACACAAACAATACACCTTACCCCATTCTCTTTCTGCCTGCCCTTGCCTCTTGTTCTACTCTGTTACAAAGGTGCTTTGTCCTTGGCAGTAGATTGGTGCTGTAGAACATCGCCACCTTCAGCCAGAAGAGGTTAGTGTGTGCCTTCCACATCAGAAAGCACGTTTGGGCTACTACTCCCAAGCTGTCTTTTTCCAAGTGTCTCAGCTTGAAGAGTCTTTTCATTGGCCTTTCCCTGTGTTCCTCTGTACAATTCCACAGGGGGAAAGAGAAGGGAGGAGGGGAGAGAAGGAACCTAGTAAATGGTCCTGGAATGAACACAAACTTAATCCACTCGCAAGGTTTTGCTAATGTCACAGTGAAGGCCAGAATACTTTTTGCATGACAGAATAGCTCTGAAAGCATGTTTTTTTCTTCAGACCTACCAATTGCCATTCTGTGTAAACTGTACTTTTGAAACCTAAGGATTTAAACTTGTCCAAACACTGAGTCTGACTTCATGACAGGCTACACCTCTTCGGTGAAGATCTATCTTTTCTCTCCAGGTTTATAGGGCTTGAATATTTCAGTGAGTTTTCACTGAACAAAGAAACAGGCAGAGATCGGCTGCTGAGTTATCTGAGCGAGCCTGCATAGCTACGGGCAGAGCTGGGAGCAATAAAATGTGAACCTGACATGTTCAATAACAGCTGCTTGGTACCGGTGGCCTTTTAAAGACAAGAGGCTTAAGACCCAAATCGATGACATTTTCCTCACAGCATGTGGGTAGATCAATGAGTGGGATGTCTGTAAGAATGAAGTCATGCGTGTTTCCCCTTCAACCTCAGGATACCCTCAATAAAGGGCCTGTGGTATCAGTGAAAGAGATGAGCCAGCAAGCCCATAGGAACATTCCAGAAGCTTGTGTTCCATTTACACACATCACTCTTCCCAGCACAATGTTCTGACACAGTTCTCCAAAGCCAGAATTCACTCAGCCACTCCTTAGATCAGGTTGCAGACTAACCTGTGGGACAGTGCAAATGGTCACCCTCATTATAGTTTCTATTCAGACTCAGATGCGTACCCTTCTTCCCGTTACCACGAGGGGACAGAAGCCACTTGCCATCACTTCTTAGAGACCCCAAGGTGTTGGTGCTCCATAGGTTCACTACAGATTTCATTTGACCAATAGTAACAAAACTCAGGACTCTAGCATTGAGGGGGCTAGAAATATGTTGTCTAGTGTGTGCCCAGACTTAAGTTTGGTCTACAGCACTGCATAAACTAAACACTTTTGGTGACTTATCATTTCAACATTCAAGAAGTAAAAGCAGGAGGATCAGAAGCATACAGTTATCCTTGGTTACATAGCAAGTTCAAGGACAGTCTGGACTACATGATACCCCACATTTTAAAAAATAGTTAAAATAAAGGAGATAGATTGCTGGAGGACATGTAGGGTGTATTTCTCGATGTAGGCTGCTATGGATGTGTAGTGTGTTATGTATGCTTAAAGAAATTAAACTGACCAGTTTGTTTCTCACAGAAAGTAGAAACCATTTAACTTGACATAATCCTTTCTTTCTCTTCTCACTGTCTCATCCTAATTTCTAATATGCACACAGATCTCCATATTTAGAAGTAAAATAAATGGGCATTTTAGGAGCCAATATTGATGTTTAGTCTTAAAAGTTGGGTCTACCATGGCAACAGCAAACGGTCCATTATCTTCTTAAAGAAAACAATTTATCAAGCCTAAAAGCCAGAGAATTATGTGTCAGCAATAGTCTCAGCCTCGTAATTATAAATTTGTGAGGATCTGGTAAAATGCATGAATCCAAAGGAATTATAGTGTTTCATTGTGAGTCAGAATCAAGAACCCTGTTATTTGTAGACATTCTACATCATCAGAGGTATTTACAGAGGGTCAGATCTTAGCAATGATATTGTCTGACCTTGTTATTTTCCAGATGAGGAAATTTAAAAAGAACTCTTTTTTCTTTTTGGGTTTTTTGAGACAGGGTTTCTCTGTGTTGCCCTTGCTGTCCTGAAACTCACTGTGTAGACTAGACTGACCTCGAACTCAGAGATCCACCTGTCTCTATCTCCCAAGTGTTGGGATTAAGGGCATGTGCCGCCGCACTTGACCTCGAACTCAGAGATCCACCTGTCTCTATCTCCCAAGTGTTGGGATTAAAGGCATGTGCCGCCACCACCTAGCAAGAACTCCTTAAGAGGATACTTATACTCCTCTATGCAGCTAGCCTTCTAACTGCCCAAGCCACTTGAACAACATAGTATCTTTTAAATTCTTGCCTCAGTTTAGCCCCCCAAAATGGACACATTGTAGCAAAACTTAAATATTTATTATATTTTGTATATTTGGTTTAATGTATTCCCTTTACTCACTCATGGAAAGACTGGGTCACAGAAACCCATTGTCTTTGAGGATCTTTGTTAGACAATAAGCTGGTTACAGGCAGAAGTGTCTTCTCGAGGCACCCTCGGGAAAAGCGGGGTTGGTGTGTTACTTTCAGGCCTGCTGCAGGCATGTTCATGTATCTCCAGGGGACTGAGAAGCACAGAGCAGCTGTTTCCTGGGAGAGTCAGAAGAAGCAGCTCAACAGGGCAACACTGGATGATTCGTGTGTGCTGAGTGTGAGTCTCAGGCAGAGACAATAAGGGGTTTGTAGGAAAGGCAGAACAGGTCCAAAGATAAGAACCATGATAGATGGCCATAGCATATCCAGAAAGATCGGACTGAGCAACAGAGAAGAGAACAGCAGGGGTTTGGGAATCATGAATGCTGAAAAAAGAAGGTAAATCATAAAGTGAACAAAAGAAACACTGCAGAAGTTTGTTAGAGACAAACAAACAAAACAAGTGTTCACACACCTTTATAACTTAAGTGGTATTATACATCATGTGTTATACCCAAAAATTCCTTTGTTTTTATTTTAGATATATATAATGTATGCTATTATTTCTATAACATATTTCTACAACACTTTACTTTTAAGTATACTTGTTTTTTTAAAAGAAACTGTCATGCTGTGAATAGAAAACCGGTATACTTGAAATGAATTCTAGGTCATCGTTGAAATGTGATGCAACATAAAACACTACAGTTAATTCATTGCTTATGAAAGCCACTGACCCTGAAACCCACAATTTATTAAAGGATATTCTAAAATTTGGGGAGGGATTAAATCCTAGCCCCAAGCTAAGACTCCCTAAACAAATGAGGAGAAAGAAGAAGACTGAACACTGAATCGTTTTCTCACACTGTAAATGAGGTGTGTTTACCATGGGTCCTTGGATGTGTCTGACACAGTGGGCATATGCATCCCATACCTGAAGCAATGTCATTTTAGGAAGCGTGGGACAACTAAGGTTTGGGAGCTAATGGGTGGCAAAGTCAATCTTACCCAAAGAGGGATTAATTGGACTAGAAAGAGAGACAGCCCAGTGGGAGACAGAAAACCAATGTGTGATGGTTATGGGAAAGGATTCCAGTATAACAAGTTAGTACAGTGAGGGTACAGAAAAGGGTCCAGATTCAAGAGGTATTTGGGATAAAGCCACAAACTTGTGTCTGACCAGTGCAGGGACCAAGAGAATAGAGGGACAGACAACGCCTGAAGTGAATGACTTAAGAGACTATATAAATGACACTGTGGTTCAAGACAGGATCAAGAGGTAGTGAGGAAGAGTGGAAACAGACAGTCAGGTCCCTGGATCCAGATGCATTGCCATTCAGAGAACTTTGCATACTCTAGATCCGCATAACTGCTTGTCGGGAACATGGCTGGCTTTTGACGGTTGTGTGGTAACTGAAATTTCCTTGCTAGCGCTCAAAACATCCCAAATGCCAGCTAGATGATAGGAGACTGTTTTACCTATAAACCAGCATCGTAAACGTCCACCTCAGTACTGATGGTTTTTAAATGTTGTGACTTCATCAGGTAGACAAATTGAAGGCACACTAAACATATTTACTATCCTAAGGTGTTAAAGGTGAATGCACCGAAAAGCAAAACATCATTAAGAACCTCCTTAGGTAAGCAATCTGCTGGGAGTTTGAAGGATAGAGAGCTAAATTAGGCACAGATATTGTTTTCATAGGACTCATAAAGACCAAGGAAAAAATTTTCAAGGACTTAAATTATGTTCATGTGTCAAGAATTTGTGCATAATCTCTAGAGAAGAAATCTAGCCTCAGAAATCTCCCGGTAGCTGTAGTCAGTGTGAAATTTCTTTCCAAGGATGACTAGAATGTTATGATGATGCCGAAGCAAAGCAGCAATAAAGAGAATTTGGTGGTACTCTTAAAGAATTGAAATGGAAAGTCTGCCTGACATTAATAATCTTTTTCTTATGCTGTGCATTTTCCCAGCTTAGGAGAAATAAATGAATGTTTGTCTTTTTGTTTGTTGCATTTCTCCCCATCCAAAAATGTGACATGGCAACAAATTTGAGCAACAAAAAAAAGCAGATTTTTCCCCCTTGGCAATCAAGACAGTCTAGAAGGTACAGATTTCATCCTAAGCCCACAAAACAGCCATAGGTTTGAATGAGGAAAAAGACAACATTTCCAAATGTTGACGCTCCTTCTTCAGTTTCTAGACCTTTCTGTGGAAAGAAGTGTTTTCATAAAACACAGACAGAATTCATTTACATAGAGCACTCCTAATGGCTCCTGTCAGAACAAAACAGCTGGGAAACATATGGTACCCATTTCCCTGTATCACTTTGAAAAAAAGTTCACATGTAAATAAAGCCACCATAAAAGAATGACCCTTTGAACCTGTGACCTTATATAATACATAAATATATCAGTAAAGGACACTTGTTGCTTTGACCCACTAAGTCATGTGGCTTTAAATATTTTTAATACATTCTAAGATTCACAGTTTTTCAGATCTCCGAAGAAATTAAGGTAAACTGACAAAATATCACCAGATACCATAGCATGTGTCTCAGAATGTCTATGAATAGGTTTTCTCAAAACTATTTATAGATTTGGGGAAAGTTAGTAAAATCAAATGCCTATTTACCCCCTTATAAGTTCCATGTTCTATCTCCCTATTTTATGTGAAACGGGTACTGTGTGTTCTTAAGGCAGAGAAAATGGCTTGGCAGAAATTTCTGGCAAATGACAACTTTTTATAGTTTTGCATTTTTAGAAAGAAAAGAACATATAAAAGAAAATTTTTACACTTACAGGGAACTGATTGGAATAATTGGCCTTTGCCTTTACACATTGACATTTCATAAATGACTTTAAAGAATCTAGCTTTTCCTGGCAATTATCACTCCTTTGGGTTTAGTACAGGAACTTAAGTCCCCCTGTGAAATGAAGCTGCAAATCCCTCAGAAGGATTCACTTTATGCATGTTAAAAGATCGAATGAGTTGTGCAAAGTGAGATTCAAGTTCACATACTCGTGTCTGTTAATTGTCTGCTCCGGGCCAAGCTTTGAGTATGACTCAGAGCTCTAGACGAAACGGTGTAGGCAAGAGAGGCAGGAGGCCATCTAGATGCCTTCCTTCTCCTGGGTACCCCTTGCTTTATGTTGCTCACTGAGAAGAAACCAATCCTCTCCCCATAGATTTCAGAAGCTTTTAGGACACATCTGAGAATAAACAATGACTAGTAACCCAAATGTGGGGAACTCTTTAACTGTAAGAACTGCCAAGGCTATTATAAAAGTTACAAACCTGAGCTCTCCTGCTGTCACAGGGTCTCTCACCCTTTGGCTGCGCCCAATAGCAAAGACAGGTAGATTTGCTTACTCTGGGATGAAACCCTTCCCAAGTGCACTTGTTTCATAGGATAGAGGATAGTTGGAAGGAAGCTTTGTCTGCCTTATGAAGGATGGTAGAAACTAAGGAAGACTAGAAAGCCGTAAGGTAGCCTGCTAGTCTGCAAGAGTGCTGGGTCATCTGCCTTTTGTAGCAGAGGAGTGTCTCAAAGTAGGGAAAGGGCTGTAGCTTCATCAGCCCACTCTGAGACATGCTACCAGCATCTTGATTGTATTCAGGCTTATTAGAAGAGATTGTGGTTGTTATCTTGTATCTCCAAATGTGTCTGACTGCCTCACTGTCCATCTCAACCTGCTGACTATAGGCTACCATGCAGTCTTTATTTTAACTGCACAAAAATGAGATAAATTGGAAAAAAACAAGTTTGAGTAGTACTCTGCCTTCCCTATCAGGTTTTCCTGCCTTCCCTTGCCCTTGTTTCTGCCTTTCCCAACACGGAGGGCAGCGTTACTCTAAAGAGCATGTTCTGTTGTCAAATGGAAATGTGTTACATTGTGTCATAGTTTGAGAAGCACCAGTAGATGGCCCTGAATGATGGTTGTCTAAGATGCTTAGTATAGAATGGGTTGACTCAACCATGGCCTGCCTCCCGTGGACAGACAAGTGCCTGACCACTTTATGCTTTTCGTTGCTGTCCCTAACCATAAAATGGAAAACTATCACATCACATAGTAGGTCACAATTTGAGTTTGTAGATGATTCGCACGAATTTCTTAAACATTAGAGATGTGTACAGGCTAGCACATAATTATGCATGTGTATGTGTGTACATATACCATTGTTCACTGCTTAGTTTGGAAACCCATCCCTGTTTTGTTCTTGTTTTAGGGTGGTGACAATCATGTAAATAGTACCAGAGACACCAAGCCATAAACTATCTGTCAGGGTTTATTTAACTTTTTGCTTTTTTCACTTTTGCTACTTCAGTTAGTTCTGGGTCATTACATCACGACTATCTCATCTTTCTCTTCCTTGCAGTGGTAAGTACGAAGCATTAGTTTTATGAATATATGTCCCCTCGTGCTTTATCCCCTTACACCAGGGCCTACTGTGAACATAACGGAAGTGAGCCATGTCTACCTACGTGGTCAAATTGTATTCAGATTCTAATTTAATAGTCTCCTCTACTATTTTTTAACAGTTTCTAGCTCTAGCTGGAATTGTGGTGTCTCAACTCTCATTACAAACCCACAAAAGCCCACTGGAATCGCTGATGTATACAGTAAGTTCCGCCCAGTGAAGCGTGTTTCTCCGCTGAAACATCAGCCAGAGACTCTGGAAAACAATGAAAATGATGACCAAAAGAACAGTACGGTAGAATACCAGAAAGGGGAGGAGACTGACCAGGGTCCCCAGCCCGAGGAACTCAGCCCTGAAGATGGAGTCAGGGGGCTGCCAGGTAAGGGCTCTGAGCCCGGCCAGGCACTGGGCGAGCTGGAGCATTATGACCTTGACATGGACGAAATTCTGGATGTGCCTTACATTAAATCCAGCCAACAGCTGGCCCCGCTCACCAAGGTGACTTCTGAAAAAAGGATTTTGGGCTTATGTACAACCATCAACGGCCTTTCTGGTAAAGCCTGCCCTCCAGGAAGCACTGAGAACTCCACAGCCAACATGACTCCGTTTTGTGTTCTTTCTCCTGTGAAAAGCCCTCACTTAAGGAAAGCATCGACAGCCCTCCGGGACCAGCACAAGCTCTCCACAGAAGACTCTGAGAACCGCCCTGCCCTGGGTAAATGTGTCCCTGGATACGAGTCAGAAAACCACGGTAAAGACTTCCTAAACAAGGCCTTTAGTGACCCCCATAGTCGAAAACTCGAGAAGACCGGGCCGGACTGCAAGCTCAGGACCTTCCACCTGCCGTCCTCAGCAGCACGGGCCAAAGCAGAGGACCAGGTCAACGGAGTGAACTGGAGCAGCGCCCAAGGCACGGAAGAAAGGAGCGAGTACCTGAAGAAAGTAAGAAGCATAGTGAACATTGTGAAAGAAGGCCAGATATCACTCTTGGTGAGTATTGTGTCTGTCTGTCTGTCTTCAGACTCCATCTTACAACAGGATGACTGTTTGTTTCACGTCTTTCTGTGAAGTTTTTTATTATTATTATTAGTTCTTTGAGAACTACAATATGTTTTCTTCATATTCACTCCCTTTGTTTTGTTTCTTCCCAAATTCTTGTTGCTTTAAGTTGAGGCGAGAGTTTTAAATGCTAAGGTTAGGGGGTTAATTCAGGGGACACCAATGGCTCCAGAAGACTGTTAGTGCAGTTTAACATGGTCTGACCTCAGCTTGGAGGAACGAGGCTTAATCTAAAAGGAAAACAAAACAAAGAGCCCTGCACTGTTTTCCAGATGAGTTAGTTGTAATGCCTTTTTTTTCTTTGCTGTTCAAATGGTTCCCCATGCTCTCCCTCTATTTCTGTGGGGATGTCAGTTTTTTGCTGATGGCGGACCTGCCAGATCTGTGAACAGAGAGTTCTCTGTTTCACCCTGATCATTATTCAGAAGAGTTGGGCCCGGGGGTTGGAAAACATTTGCAGATACAGCTTCCCCTCGAGTTTGATTGTTCTCTGACACATACAGGCTTTTGCTTCGCTCCAGCATGTCACCAAAGACACAGAGTTACTTGCTATAAGGAATATCTATTGAGAAAGCTCAGCTGAAACAGCATTCCATCTGCTGCACTGTTCTTTTCTAGTTTCCAGACACTGGTCAAACAGTAGCAACCCTGGGCTCATACTCCGAGGATAGTTAAAGTCTCATCCAGGAAACTCACTGCGTTGGTCGCAGCATCATGATTCCCCAAAACGTTAAGCATGAACAGATAAACTGTAACATATTGGGACTGTTATCGCAAACAGGACAATATGATTGAACGATGTTACCAAATGAAGCCGCCAACTTTTTTTCTCTTGAAAATGTCTTTTCCATTTTTCCTGCTTATTCCCTTTGGTTCATTCTTTTCCTTTGTCCCACATAATCAGAAGGTGCAAATGCTAACACCACTCAGTTTACCCAAAGTATTCTATCAAAACTTCACTCTGTGAGGACTGAATTTCACTAGAAACAGAAAAACAACAACAACAAAAAGCCAGCCAAAGAATCAAGTTTCCTCCAGATAGCCCAGATACCTCTGGGAGTCTCTGGCATGCCTGGAGGCTCCTGTGAAAGCTCTAGTAGCCACAGCCTTGAGGTAAAATACAGAGGGAGCGAACCTGACAAGTCAGACCCCTAAAACAAGTACTTCATTCATTCAACAAACCTACAACAGTCAATAAAGCATAGCCCTCGAGGACTTAGCGTTGTGGTGTTGGAGACAGAGAAGCTGTTGCTTGCCATCAGTGTCACCTTGGGGGCCTAAAAATCCAACTGGAAATCTTCGCAGCTCATTGGTCCTAGCCCCATGACCCTTTTTCATGAAACCATCTGTCCCTTGAGAGCACGTGTTCTAAAGCAGAGGTTCTCAACCTTCCTAATGCTGGGCCCCCTTGATTCAGTTCCTCATGTTGTGGTGACCCCCAACCATAAAGTGATTTTCATTGTTATTCATAACTGTGATTTTGCTACTGTTATAAATTGTAATGTAAATATCTTTGTTTTCTGGTGGTCTTAGACCATGCTTTGTAAAAGGGTCATTCAATCCCCAAAGGGGCCATGACCCACAGGTTGAGAACCACTGGTCTAAAACCACTGTTTTAAAGCAAGTAAGACAAATAGCAAGGGACTCTAACTAACCAGAGCCTTGCAATGCCACCAGGGCCCTCGTGAGCTGTTCCTTCTTCCGTTCCAAACAAGACCCTCCATAGCGTTCTGTTTTGACTTACTGACTGAAGCCTTCTTCTCTCTGTACAGCCACACCTAGCAGCAGACAATCTGGACAAAATTCACGATGAGAACGGAAACAATCTGTTACATGTGGCTGCCTCCAAGGGGCATGCAGAGTGTCTACAGCACCTCACGTCTCTGATGGGGGAAGACTGCCTCAATGAAAGGAACGCAGAGCAGCTGACTCCAGCCGGCCTGGCCATCAAGGTGACCTCTTGAGGGCTGAGCCGTCCCAGGCTTTGTCTTTGGATTTGATCTCCATTTCTTAAGATTTCTTGTGATCTCCATTTCTTAACATTTCTATTAGAAGGGGGAGAGGAGAAAGTGATGTATGAAGCAAAACAGCAAATGGGTGTGTTGTATGTAGAAGTTAATCACTTCAGACACTACCACCCTGAGATTTTAATGGCACTCCAGCTTATTATCCATTAAGGATAATTTCCAAATCAACCCACAAAGAAAGAAGATGACCCCCTGCAGGGCTGAGAGTTCTGTTATTCATGGTGATTGCAATTTGGGTTCTTACCCACACCTGGAACTCTCAGAAACTGTGTCAATTTTTCGTAATGTGGGAATAAAAAGCAAGGAGAATTATATCAAGGTGTGCTATCAAAGGAGTTTCTAAAACTAATGTGGGCTTTTAATCACCCACTTGGTGGCTCATAGCTCACTATAACTTCTGTTCCAGTGAATCTAATGCCCTCTGCTGTCCTCCAAGGGCATCAGCATGCATGGCGCATATATGACATACACGTGAATAAGTAAAACTTAAAAAAATAAATCATCGCTGAGAGCCCTGCTGCCTGTCACTAAAGACAAACATACTTGGGACAAGTGATCCAAGTTTCTTGCGGAGTGTGCCTCAGCTGACAGAAAGCATTCAGAGACAAAATGGAGAACATTATTTCCTTATTCTCAGACTCCTTAAACAGAGAATAATAAATAATTGTTCTCATTACATTACATGAGAGCCTTTATTGAGGGTTTTCCAGGAGACTCAAGAATGACTGCTAGGGAGTTTGTGCCCTTTGGAGATAGCTAAACAAAGTCACTGCAAAGAAAGAATTCTAGAAGGTCTGATTTCTAACACAGCCTGTTTTCTAAAATAGAATTGGCAGAAGGAATTATTTTAGGACCCAAACTAACTCAGAATGAAGTAAACCAAATTCCTTTTTTGTTTTGTTAACTTCTCCTTTGGTCATTCTGATTAGGCCCAAAGGCATAGTGTTGATCTGGTGATAACATGACATCACACATACCCTTTCAGACATTCTTTTTTTGATAACATGATGTCACACATTCCCTTATAGACAGTTTTTAAAAAAAAAAAAGACAAACAAACAAAAAAACCACTCAACTAACTCTAAGCCCAGAGACATGGAGAGGCAAAAGTATCCTGCTGGAACTTTATAATTTCTTTTATTGATTTGTGTCCCTGTTACTTGCATTCAAAGCAAGTTATTTTGGTTTCAAAACTCAGGAAAGTGAAGTAATATTTCCTTCTGTTCTTTGATACGTTTTATTGTTTAAATGCCACGCCCTTTGATTCACCAGACCTAAAATATATCTACAAGAACTGCCGCCCACAACCCTCAAATATACCTATTTGCTAAGGGCACAGAAAAACATTTCCTAGGATACAGCCTATATGGGGTTATATTAACAAACCCAATAAATTGTGAAGGATTGAAACATACTCTTACATACTTCATCCATTATAAAATGCAATTAGAAACCAACAACAGAAGGAAACGTGGGATATTTACAAGTATGAGAAACAGTCCACCCTAAAACAGGTTGTAGGACAGAAATGGAAGGAAATCGAAAGTGATTGCAGATGACAGAGAAGGAAAAATGCACAAACCACTGTCTTCACAGGAAGGATCTATAGCTGCACTCAGAGGGAGGCATGTGAAGGAGGTGGGCAGGGAGGAAAGTTTCAGAGAGACACCTCAGGAACTGCAGAAGTAAGACGAGCCCAATTCAAAGCAAACAACAGAAAGGAAACAGCAGGACTTAAATCGGAGATAAATGCATCAGAGAATATAACAACAGTAGAACAAATCTATAAAGCTAAATTTGGTTTTATGAAAAGGTAAAAAGAAAATCACCCTTCAATGTGGTTAGACTAGCCAGAAAGAGAGAAAGAGGAGAGGAGGTGTCTCTCCTATGGAAGCTACAGACATGGCGTCATATTTCTGTGTTCTTTGTAAATAGTAACTTATACAAACTGTCTTGCTCCTTGTGTGATCAAGATGGTCCCGTTTTCTTCTTCATTGAGAGAGAATGTAAACATTAAAATGGGGCAGCAGCCAGAGATCAGTCACTGAAGCCTGGAGCCTGGAGAAAGAGTGGTCAGGAGAGCCTGAGAGACTGTGCCTAGCTGAGAGGCATGGCTGACTTTGACCTGTGACTAGTGGAGAGAGGGGCCTGACCAATGGCAGTACCACAGATCAAGAGCCAAGAACAGAAGGGACCTCAGACTATCTCTCTTCTCCTGGTCTCCTGCTGCTAATGTGCATTACCCAAACCTAGGCAGAAGCCAGGATGCCAGACAGACCCCCCAAAGACAACAGCCCCATGCAGCCAGACCACATTACCTGTTCATGCCAAGGCGCAATGATGAAAACACAGTCTGAGATGTGTTTTTCCAAGACTTTGTCCTTGTACAAATACCACAGAGAATATTTACATAAACATGGTATGTGTCTGTGCTGTGGCCTTAATGCAGTTAGGAGATGGTAAACGTGAAATGCATGTGGGTACCACCAGCATAACACAGCATCCTGTTTTGCAGTTAACTCTTTGTCTTAAGACAGAATACAGGCTAAAAGAATGAAAATCGGCCTAGTATTATAAACAGATAAACCAGTAGCATAGTTGTTTGTTCCTGAGTGTAATAATGATTTTTAGGGGACCTTTATACTATGCACAGTCATACAGTATATCCCTGTACCTCTAAGGATGGAATAGCATGTCTGTTTGTGAGTATGAGAATGTGTATGTGTGTGGTGTGTGTGTACATGTGTGTGTGGAAGAGTGTGCATGTATTTGTGAGTGCATGTGTGTAAGAGACAAGGTGTGTGTGTGTGTGTGTGTGTGTGTGTGTGTGTGTTCTTGACTTGGAATTCTGCTATTCAAATAGAAATGAAAGAAGAAGAGCTTCCCTATCCTGTCTTCCTCTGGGAACAGACATTTTCTTCTTGACAGGTTAAGATTCTAAAGAGAAAATAATCCTATTAGATGCTGCCCATTTGCCCCTCCCTGGCTCCTTGAGACCCTTTCTGTGCTCACAACCCACCCCACAGTATACAAACTAGAAAGGCAATTAAGGGCCCCTTGTCTCGAGGGAGTCTCTAAGAAAATCTGGGAGAGTAGGATGTAGTGAGTGCTTTGGTCACCAAGCCTGTGCTAAGTCTCCCTTCATCCCTGCTGTGATGCTGTACAGGCAAGATGGCTGCATACCCTGGAGCACAGTAACTGTGGGTGGAGGACTTCCATCCATCTCAGAGTCTGTCTGGAAGTTAATCACAGGATTTGCCACTTCAACTTTCTGTGAAAAGTAAAGAGACCTTCCCATTTTAACTATTTCCATGTCTTGTTTATGTTCTGAAACCCTCACAGTGCTGAGAGTAAAAGCCCAGTGATGACTACAGATGAGAAAGAATTTTAAATTCAAAGGCACGAGAGCCATATTTGACTTTGTAAAACAAGTTTTTATACAACCCCAGGTGACATTTTTGTCACCTCTCACTTCACTGCCCTCCTTCATCATAGCTGGGGATCATTTTTAGTTTCCTAAAAATGTGCAAACTATAGCTGTTTCAGACTTTCATAGCATCGTTTTATCACTTACAAATAGCAAATAATTCTTTGATAATAGCATTGTCACCTTTTGCGCTATGACTGCTCTGCTAATTAAAATGTTTAACCTGGTTACTTAATGAGAGTTGTTATTTCAAATATAAATTTGTTAATTTTTCATGAAAATATAATAGTGTTTTATTTGAAAAATAGTTGCTCTATCTGGTAAACTATAAGTGAAGAGGCCTGGAGAGATGGCTCAGAGATTAAGAGCACTGGCTGCTCTTCCAGAGGACCTGGGTTTGATTTCCAGCACCCACATGGCAGCTCACAGCTGTCTGTAACTGTAACTCCAGTTCCAGAAGATCTGATGCCTTCTTCTGACTTCCAGGAACACCAGGCATGCACATAGTTCACAGACATACATGCAGACAAAACATCCATATACATAAAAACAAATAAATCTCTAAACAAAGTACATTTTTAGGTGATAGGTACTGATTTCTGGCAGTATTATGTGTTCACCCTGGGTGCAAAGCAACTAGAATGTTCTTCTGTTGTTCGTGGTAACATGAAGTAATTTATCACATTAGAAAACAGTTTGACAACTTTTCATGAGGTCAAACATACACCTAACATAATCTTCCAAATTCTAGAACTGGGCATGGTGGTGCTGCTTTTAATCTCAGCACTTGGGAGGTAGGAATATCTCTGAGTTTGAGACCATCCTGATTTACATAATGAGATCCAGGACTACAAATAGAGAGACCTTGAAGAAGGAAGGAAAGAAAGAAGGAAAAGAAAGAAAGAGAGAAAAAAAGAAGAGAAACGAGAGAAAGAGAAGGAGGAAGGGAGGAAGGAAAAAGGAAAAAAAGTTTAATTCTAGGTATCCATCTAAAAGAAATAAAAGCGTATTTCCAAAAAGTTGTAATCATATTTTTAATTTTAAAAATAAAAATATTAAAGAATATTTGCAGTAGCTTGGATAACTCTGAGTATTGTACTAAGTGAAAAAAGCAACATGCTCAGCTTGTCTGAGTTTATTTTACTCAGAGGCAAAACAAAAAGGATAAAAGCCATGGGATGCTAGAAACTTTCAGGAGTGTTGAATTTGATTGGAGTTAGAGTGATAGATAGATAGGTAGGTAGGTAGATAGATAGATAGATATTTTCATTGTAGTTAGAATTTTATGTATATATATATATATAGAGAGAGAGAGAGAGAGCAATATATGTATTTTCTAACTTCAATTCATATATATTCAAAAATAATAATACTTTATATATTTTACAGTATGTAAATTAAAACCTAATAGAGTAATTTCATCTATCCATTCATTTGTTTACAGTGCTAGGGTTAAAACTTGCACACACTAGGTGGGAACTCTACCACAAAGCCCAACAGAATAACTTTAAAATAACTGATTAGAATCACAAAGTCATATGCAAGTAGAAAGTCTGCCGCTGACTTAGAGTTGAACCACAAAGCGTGATTGTGACAGGTCTTACGTTTATATTCCAAGTAAATACAAGCCTGATACAAAAGCCCACATTCATCTATCTTCCCATGGTAAAATTAGAATCTTTGTGATATTTGCTAGACCTAGTAATCTTGAATTTCTTTCTCTTTGTCGTCTTAAAATCTAGAATGGTCAGCTGGAGTGTGTACGCTGGATGGTGAGTGAGACGGAAGCCATCGCAGAATTGAGTTGTTCCAAGGATTTCCCAAGCCTCATTCATTATGCAGGTTGCTATGGGCAGGTATGGAGTCTTGAGTACCTTCTCCTACATGTCTACATATTTTTTCTTCTTAGATCATCAAAATCTAAACACGACATCATAAACAAATCGAAAGATTTTATGAACAATGATATTTATTGTAACAGTTTAATGAAGAAATGATTTAAGAAACATAGATATCTCAAGGCAAGATTTTAAATGAATAGTGAAGTTATATTTATATAGTAGAATTACATGGGAAAGTGTTGATAATATAATGTATAGTGGAAGGAGAGGGCTGGATCCACAAAGCTGTCTTCTGGCCCACAAGTGCATGCACACACATACTGATAATAAACTCAAAAACTTAATTTCTACCTTAGAAAAATCTCAACTTTCTTAGCTGATGCACACAGATCTCATGTATACCACCCATTGAGGGTGATGGTTATAAATTATCTTTTAAAGGTGCTGAAACCACAAAACGCCAATCTCAAGCTTAAAAAGAATAAGGAAGTCAGTATAGCATCAAAATAGATTTAATTGACTTTGTTGCAGAGAAAATTGCTTCTCGTGTATCTACTCAGCACCCCCCCCCCACCTTGGCTTTGTAGATTTTTCCAGGGGCAGTAAATTGTGGTACTGCCAATAAGAGACTGTGCTTATTTCTTCAGCGTGCCAATCACATTGCTCAAAAGGCTAGGGAACATTCCCATAGTCTTTCTACCATTCTTGTGCTCTTGTTGGCTTTTGAGATAAGGTCTCTATGCCATCTAGACTGTCCTGAAACTCACTGCAGGCAGGATTCAATGATCTTCCTGCCTCTGCCTCCTAAGTGTTGGGATTATAAGTGTATGCAATCATGCCTGGGTTGGCTTTTCTTTAGTAGTAAATCATACTAGCTGAAAGTTTATTCTTTACCAAAGCAACTTCAACTTATATAATACATGCATAAACTAAGATAAATAAAAAAGATAAAGCACATGTGCTGACACACACATTTGCACACGTTTCCTTTGTGTGGCAAGTTCCATGCCACTGGATTTTATGTAAATTATCTGTAAGATCTTGTTTATCCTATAAACAAAGAAACTGAAGAAGGAAAGTTAAGTAAATGGCTTATACGTTGTCTTGTGGCTATTAAGAGCAAAGACTGGATTTCCACTCAGGTCCTGTGTCTAAGGGGGCTGAGTTGCTTTGTCCCTATCTGTACAGATGGTTTATACAGGTTATTATGTCATTGATAGAAGGTGACTTTCTTTTATTTCACTTAACAATACTTTGTGATAGTTGGAGTATCTCTCACAGGCCATTGAAATGAAAAATGGTATAAATGCATGGAATTTAAAAAGGGGGGTAGGAAGAACATTAAAAGTTTGAATACGTCCCTATGTTTAAAATATTAGAATTACACCTTTGTTTTGCACTTTGCTTCCCAGTCCAACCCTCTGTCATAAAAATAACCAATGGCAATTGTTACACATTTGTTAAGAATGTGTTATTATTGTACTTTTACTGGAAAGGAGAATAGATGGTTTTAAATTTTTCTCAAGTATTTGACCACTGCTAATCTCCATAAAGTCATTTTGGGTATTGAGCAAATTTATTAAACTACATGATCGATGGCTTTGCATTTCTAATTTCACTAGTTCATTCAAAGCCTCATTGGGTCTTTGTGGTATCTGTTGACTCCAGGAAAGAAAGGGAGCAGGCCTAGCAGGCCTGTTCTGAGGCTCTGGGCATCAGCGTTCTTGAAGGAAATATCAGTTAGATGCCAGTTTCTTTATTCATGTCTCACAGCGTGTTTCTCCGGAGTCTTAAGCTGTTGGAATAGAACAAAGGAAGTGCCCCCTTTGGGACAGCTGTGTGAGCTGTGGCTTACTGAGCTGAAATCTAGGAAAACGTGGAATCTGGTGACCTACCTGAAGAGACTTGTCAAACATTAGCTTCACACTGGGCATTCATCCTGAGGCTGTTCTGGGATGAGATGCATTTCCATGACATAAAAGGCAGATTTGAAGGAGGATCCAATAGCACCCTCCAGAGAACAGTCTGTCCCCCCCTCCCCATGGAAAATATAGAAGCACATTTGATCCACCAATTCTGTGCGGTGTCATCCTCCATTCGCCACAGCCACTTTATGTAACAGCTAACCTGCAGAGCCACTAAACTTGGAACCGTTACAAGGCTAATATTTCCACAAGAAAGACTGTTACTGAGCAGTTTTCTTATGGACTCAGCACATGCAAGACTCTCTCCCAGGCAGGCACTAGAGTGCATTCTGAGTTTTGTCCTCAGTAAATACCCCTGGAAAGGATCACACCGACCAAAGACAATTGCTCCCTGCTTCCTCTCCTTGCTCTCTACCCTCCTGTAGATCCGTAAAGAACAGGCTCCAGCTGACTCCCAATTTGTGTTCTTCTTCTTGTAAAAATTACCTTCAAGACTCCAGTACCATAGGGTAGCCAGCAGTTTCAGTGGACTCCTGGAGTGAGAGATCTTTGGATGATAGGAATTGATTTTCTTCATGCTGACACTTGAAGTCTCAGAGGGTACAATTATTTTACTGCCCGGCTATACCTCGCAGAACTAGCTACAGGGAGCATGAAGGTGAGAGCCTTGTGGGGAGCTGAGGAGCGGGCCTGGGGTGTCCTTGCACAGGCCTGCTCTGCCTCCCCAATAGGAAAGCTGCTGGCCAAACAATTGTAACAGAACTGTGCTGACTCAAAGCCATTGTCTGTGTGGCTTGGGCATCTTATTCAAATATGAAGATTCAGGCAATATCCTGGCTCTCCCAGAAGCTATTCTGCCTGCAACTGCTGTGGGAGTTGCCACCCTATCTTGCCTTGATGCTTGGCTAGGGGGCTGTGTGATGTAAGACATTGAATTTGTAATTCCTCTGGGTTTTTTTTTAGTCTTTCATGGGACATTTAGTCAGAACATTCTACAGAAACAACTTACCTTCATAACTCTGGACACTTGTGTCTAGCCTTAATTTTAAATTCTGGTCCTGCAAAGGTTTGACATTTTTAAAAGATTCTGTTTGAAGCTAGAACAGGCTCATAGTTTCCTGTGAATGGTCATTGGCAGCAAAGGGCATGATGATGAGGGGAATGTTTTTACATGCTCTGTTGTTCTGTGACTCACTTTAACCAGAGGAGGATTCTTTCCTGGACTTTGTTTCATTGACTATTGTTTCATAGTCATGGGGCAGAAAGAAGTAAACAGTCTGAAAGTGTTATTGTTAGAGATGAAAGAAAAGTAGAGAAATCTATTTGTGTTTTGTTTATGTTATGTTTTGCTTTTGTTCGCTGATAGAGACTTGCTATGTAGCATAGGCTAACAGAGAACTTGGGATCCTCACATTTTAGCCTTCCCAAACCTGCGGTTACAGATGGGTTTTCTACTACCACTGCTGGCAGAAAAACCTGATTAGCACAAACATCAATCTACACTCCAAGTAGTGATCCTGAAAAGGTAACTAGCTCCACAGCCTACAGACTGACAGCTAACCAGCATTTACACTAAACCTAAAGGCTCTATAGGTGCATGCCTGTCAGAAGATTTGAGCCCAGAAGATAGAAAACAGTCACAAAGATAACTGAACCCTAGTGCCAGGTGTCTGGGATTTGATCCTACCAAGTCCCAGCTCGATGGCTTTGCACAAATGTGTGCCTGTAGAAAGAAGAAAAAATAGAATTCAAAACAAGAAAAGAGAAGAGAAAAGAGAGAGTGTCCTGTGCCTCTGTGTCCTTATCTGTTAGACATGAGAAGAGAACGTTCCTCTTGGTTTTTCTGAATACTGAATGAGGACAAGTACATTGCTCAGCCCAATGCATGAACTAGACAAACGTTGGTTGCTATGGCAAATCTTCCAATTGGTTGATTTTATTGCTATCAGTGTATTTTATCTACTTGCCTTACTTTAAGTAAAGCATAAGACAAACTTACCAAGAAATTATTTTGTCATTGATATACTTAATTGTTTCATGCATCTTTCCCCCCAGCATTTTGACATCTCTGTATCCTACATTTATCTTACAATAAGTGATGTAAAAGTATTGGTGACCAGTTTTTTTTTTACATTTTTAACATCTTGGTAAATGGGATGAATCTCTAAATTGATGTTGTATTAGGTTTGATTATCTATTGTTTCAGACAAAGCTGACTCTTTCTGGTTGTACCACAAACTGTATATTTTATTAATACCAGCAATAAAACTATGACATATATTTCAATTAAACTTTTGTTAGACTTTGTTCAGCAAATCTTATAAATTGCATGTATTAATTGCCTCGTTCAGGAGCTTGTGTTGCCTTTGGGAACACTTAAGTTACAATGCTGAAGCAGGTTATCCAAAGGCCACAAAAATCTTCAGAAGAGTAAATCAGTATATGAGAGAAGCTCTGGGTCCATAGATATAAGCCGGATAGATACATGGATGTGTGAGTGGATTGATGAATGGATGGACAGGCTTTATATTGGAGAGTTATTCTTCAAAATAGAAACAGTAGAGACAAGTTTCTCTACCCACGCAACTGCTTAGAATGTTCTCTGAAAGCAATATTTGCCAAAAATGAAAATCAGCCATTGCATCTCTCCTTCAACATTTCCTCCTGCAATGAAAGGAAGAACAACAGCACACACACACACACACACACACACACACACACACGTGTGCACGCACGCACGCGTGCACAGATGGGACAGAGAGAGAATCTAAATGCCTTAAACGACTAGGAGGGAAGGAAGACATCATTAAATATGTATCTAATGCATATTTTTATCCATGAGGGTCTTCTTAGTTGGATAAGTGGTCATTCTCTTCTGCTTATGTTTTAATTAACTTGTCAAATAAGTTACCATTTCATTCTAGGACTCTGCATCTCTATGCACCCCAGAATGAGAGCTTAATTTCTCTGATAATGAGTGTTAACGATCTCACGTGAAAATAAGGGAAACTAGCCATCTATCTTGAAATCCTAAATGCATGTAATCAGAAGATCACTTATGCAGTCCATTGAGAAAGATTTTATTTCTTTACGAAATATGAGTAAGTAGGCCAATTGCCTTTTCTTCTTAGCGTTATATGTGTATTTTTAATTTCTATTGATCTTTATCAATTAGGTTTTATTAAGGTGCCTTTTTCAAACAAATTTTATTTTTGTTACTTCTTTTCCCACCTCTTCTCTCCCACACTTCATCCTACCCTTAAGTGAATTTGCCCCAGTACCCTCTTTTCCACTCTGTGTCACAGGTGACACGTTGACGCTCTGACTTCCTTCTCTTTCCTCAACACTTCTCGTTCCATTCTCATGGTCTTTTATACAGTTTCATATGAAAGAAATGTACTGAAAAAGTGTAAAACAGGCAAAACACAGTTCTGAGTCAGTAAAAGTGTTTCTGCCCTGTGTGAATCTTAGGTAAGGTCTGCAACAGTCACTACAAGAAAAGATGGGTAGTTATCAGAACAGTTCATGTGATATTGGCTCAGAATACTCAGGAGCCAGGGCAACTTTCTTTTCTCACAGAGCCCTCATGTGTTTTGTTCCCCCAGATTACCTGGCCCCTTGCCAAGTTTTCTCCACATTTCCACATTTCTAGGATAACTCTTAGACTAAAAAAGAAATGTGATGTCCTACTGCCGACAACCCCATTACTAAAAGTCAAAACACTATGATTTTAGTAAAGTGTGTTTCTGTACAGATGGAATAAATACAGCCACTAGAACATTCAGTTGGGTCTGAAAAAATATGAAAATTTCCATGATAATATATTTTGCAAATAGGACATTATGAATATCTTGAGCTCTCTTGAACTTTACTTGCTAAAGGAAGCTGGTAGAAACAAGGCAGCATTCCTCACTGTCCTAGGCTGGTTTTATGTCAACTTGACATAAGCTCATGTCATATGAGAGGAGGGAACCTCAATTGAGAAAATGTCTACAAAAGATCCAGCAATAGGGCATTTTCTTAATTAGTGGTTTATGGGGGAAGGCTCAGCCTATTGTGGATGGGGCCATCCCTGGACTGGTGGTCTGAGTTCTATAAGAAAGCAGGCTGAGCAAGCCATGAAAAGCAAGTCAGTAAGCAGCACTCTTCCATGGCTTCTGTATCAGCTTCTGTCCTGGGTTCCTGCCCTGACTTCCTCAATGATGTTATGAAGTGTAAGGCAAATAAACCCTTTCTTCCCCAACTTGCTTTTGGTCATGCAGCTTCATCTCAGCAACAGTAACTCTAACTAAGGCAGTTACAGTTTTATGATTTATAAAACAAGGTTGAGTTGGATGATTTCCCCCCCAAATCTCTTCCAATATATAGTTTTAAAAATCCATGGCTTATTATCATGGAACAAATCACGTTGTCCTAAGCTTGAAAGTGACCTATTGAAGAGGTTCTGTTCTGTGTTTGGTGGGCCATCTTTCTCATCTGGAGAGACACTGCAGCCATCTCTCGTAGAGTTCCCTTAAGTCTTAGCCAGTGACTGCATGGCAGTTGATAATATGTTTAATCCTGACATTATTCATTGAAACTTTGCTTTTGTTTTTGCTGTTGCTTTTGGGTTTTTATTTCCATTTTGATTTTGGAGATAGGATCTCTCTAGGTATCCCTGGCTATTATGGAACTTGCTATGTAGATCAGATTGGCCTTAAATTCATATACACCTGCCCCTGCCATCCAAGGCCCAGTCCATTGAGAAGTTTTAAAGATTTATTCTGTGTATGCGTATGAGGGGATATGCACATGAGAACTCAAATGCCCAGGGAAACAAGAAGAGGTTGTTTCCTGGAGGTTGAGATACAGGTCATTGTGAACCATTCAGTATGGGCACTGGGAACCTAACTTGGATCTGCAAAAGCAGTAGTCACCATGAGCCATCTCTCTAGTCTCCTCTAAAATTTTAAAAGAACTAAGCTGTACAACACAATAACCTGTTTTCAAGCAAAAGAAATCCAATACCCCTACTTAACTAGGAAAGGCAAAGTACCCAATTTTATTGTCTAGAGCACATGAAAACATTACCCATTCTGGTCCCAACATCAGCTCTATTTTTCTGTAAACTGGTCTTTGAAGAAGAGAGTTAAGCCTATCTAGACTTCCTTCTCCAATTTCTAATTCTCAACCCGAGTCTCCAGGCTCAGCCTCACCTAGTTTTCTGGGGACCCATGAAGACCTCCTTTGACTCTCTACAAGGTCCATATACATCTGCAGCTAGCATTCATCCTGCTCTCCCAGGTACATTCTGGCTCGGTTATAGGAATCTGTTCCATTTTCCTCATTTTGCTTTTGAGGGAATCTTACTTCAGTTTGCTCGTTTGGAGAGAGTGTGGCACAAATATTCTGCCTGTCCCCATGTGTCAGATACCTTTGTAAACAGTGCCCTATTCACCAGCAAAGAGAAAAACATTAAAAGAGTTAGCTGTTTGGATCCAACATTCCCTTAGCAGATTGGCTGGCATGTTATGAAGATGAAGGCAAATTTAATCCAAAAACAGTTCATGGCCATCCTGAACAAATAACCAGAGGGGGAAAAACCCTTTAAAAGGTTAGGAAGGAAGAAGTTCAGGCTATTTCAAACACACGATCATCTTCTTAAATGTCACATTCCACCCACTAAGCTCCACGCTGTTGTTTTTACCACTCTCGTTTTTTTAACTTTATATTTAATTCTTCTATTTTAAAACAGTGAAATCCCATCTCCTTGCTTTCTCCAAAAGCCATGGCATGAAAATACCACAAAACATTCACTGGGTAAACTGCAAACAGATCACAGTGAAACATCTTGACTGCTCTCTGACTTTGCTTTGGAAAGATTTGGTCTCTTTTTGCATTTGGTCCCTTTCCTTTAACATGAAAACAATAAGAATAGTACTTTTTAAATACTGCATTTAAAGCATTTGGTCAGAGACAAAGACAAGAAGTTCCTGCTTTGTCTCAGCAAGGTTATCTATGGACTGCAGGATGTTCAGGATTAGGAGGCCATGGTTTAAGAATATGAATGTAAGTTGAGTTGTGTCGGTAGCCAAAGGCTTTGGGATAATTGGCTTGAAGCCTACAAGCAGTTTAACAGAATTGAAAATGTAACCTTAAGAGACTTAAAATCAAAAGACATGCCTCCGGGTTCCAACTTCAGATCTGTGTAGCTGTGTGACCATGAGGACAGAGACTCTCTGTAAACTCTTTCCCCCCCTTCTGTAGCATAAGTAGCAAGAACACTTCCAAGGAAACTTCCCACCTTCAAATCCTCTATGTGATACTCTTTAGTGTTACAGTCAGACCCACAGTGTATACTGAATGATAATATTCTTTTGATAGGATAAACAATATTTGATCTTACATACTGCTAGTGAGTTGCAATGCTGTTTCTTTGTATTCGACTTCTCTGTACGATAGTCCGCTAATTCCAAGTGCTCTTGTGTGTGTGTAGGAGAAGATTCTCCTGTGGCTTCTTCAGTTCATGCAAGAACAAGGCATTTCCCTGGATGAAGTGGACCAGGAGGGCAACAGCGCCGTTCATGTGGCTTCACAGCATGGCTACCTTGGATGCATACAGGTACACAGCTTGCTGCTTCACAGTTGGGAGGGATATCTTGAGAAACAAAACAAGGGTAATGGAGGGAAGGAAGGAAGACAGGAAGGAACAATGGAAGGAAGGAAGGATGTTCATTAGGAAAATGAACATAAAATCATAAAATCATCTTTCATACTCTACAGTAGGAGCAGCAAGCTGGATAGTAGGAGCCCTGTGGTTTCCTTTCTTTGTGGTAGGATTTTAACTTCACAAATGCATTCAAAAGACACAGATCCCCTTGGGCCTTCAGCAGACCAGGCTCAGTTTTGACTGGCCAAGGTTTCACCCAACAGCTTCAAGTAGCCTCACACTACTTGTCACCCAGCATGTCTTGAGATCAACCTACGTTCTTTGTGCACATGATAGTTAAAGATTATTAAGCAGAGCCACAGGAGAAGAGAGAGAATTGTGGTCACTGGTCCAAGTCACAAGGTGAGCACTTGGTGGGTAAAAGGTCTCTATGGGAAGGGAAGACTACGTCTGAGACAGAGAACACTGGGCAGTGAGAGTCTGCTGCTGCTCTAAAAATCACATAAGAATGTATGCCAAAACCATGAATATAAAAGTTAAGCGTATAATAAAAGCAAAAATGCAGAGAATACCAGGAAACTCTCTAGAGGACCTGTGCTCACACATCTGCTCTTTGGAGAGCTAACTTAAGAAGAAATAGTCAGTGTAGCTGGATGCGGCTCATTGAGGTTGGCAATTGTTTGTCTCCTAATTTAGGATACCAACCCAGAAAGGAGCGATGTGTAAGAAATTGTATCATGGAGAGAAAGCCAAATTTCTTAACAACATATGCAAAATTATTAAAAGAATGGTGTTGTTTTTATATGTAAGAAAGACAACTGGATAAAAATTTTTAACAAGATGGATCTTTTCATTAGAAGAAACAATGCTTAATAGTCCTGAGGCAAACATTCCATAAGCTAATTGTGACTAACGCCTGAAGAAACCCAGGCATTACTATTTCTACTTACATTTAGATACTTTCTTTTTGCTATGTGGAGAGTAGTCTGTCCTCCCAGGGAATTCGTCACTCTGCTTCACACAAACGATGTTTTTGGCACAAGGCACCATGGAAACTTGGAAAACTATCCACTGTGTGCAAGATTTTTTAAAAAAATGTAACAATGAAGGATGGGAGCAAGTAGGGGCCTTATAGGTTGAGAAGGGGGTTGGGGGAGGAGGACCGAGGGCAAACTGCAGGGATCTGAGTCAAGTGTGTGTTTCTACTAAGTTTCTCAGAGATTCTTGCTGACAAGGGTCTCTGTGATACCCAGAGAGAGGGGAGGAAGTGGCCTCATGGAAAGCTGACCTTTCATAGTGAGAAATCATAAACTAAGAGGAAAATGAAGCTCGTTAATGACCTGTAAGTCTAGCAGGTCATGACATTAAACACACGCACTATTTGTGTGTGGGGTGGGGGCCAAGTCATTACTACCTATTTTGGCTGAAGTGTTCAGTATCATCATGTCATCAAAGAATATGTCATGGAACATCAGGTTATTAATATTCATCTGACAGCTTCCTTTCAGACTCTAACAACATCACAGTATTACTATGAAACCATTTTCATGTTTTTAGGTCACTGATTTCAGCCATGCTCTGTCAAGTCTTCCTCTCCTCTATTCATGATACATTGGCCAAATGCCATAATTTCTCAATTTGCTTTGCCTATTAACTATTTGCCTATTAACAGTTTTAAACCTCAAAATTAGGTCTGATTCAAGCATTGCCGTTCTTCTCCACACTCCAAGAATAGATGAGGGACTCACAATGAGGCATGATTGGCATTCAACACACCTTGTGGGTTCCTACCCACCCTCATTCCAGCTGCACTGTCAAAAACAAAGAGAAGGTATAAAGAAATTCACATGTTCTCTTACTGAGCTGGGAAATGCCATGGTCTCCTTGGAAGTCATTGCTTCATCACCTCTTCATCTGGCTTTATTCAGTGTTGTTGCTATGGTAACCTCCAAGTATAGAGGAGTATACTCCTCTGGAGTATCTACATTGGTACTTGACATGAGAGATCTGGCTCCAGCTTTGCCTCCTTTACCCTGCCCGTCCTTCCATATATGGTGTACCTGCCACTCACTACTTAGAGAACAGCCTCCCTCGGGAAAGGGACAAGTTCACACCGAGTTCTCCGCTACTAAGTCTACTCAATTGGCATCTTTGCCATGGTCCAAATGAGTTGCCTAAGAGTGTCTCCAGGCCACTATACTATACCTTTACAGTTATTTTATTCTGGACCAAGAAGACCTGGCAAGAATTTAGCAAGTGGTATCTATCCCAAAGCCAGCTTCCCAAGAGAATAAGAACAAGCAGACAATTCCAATCTCCACATCCCACAGCACCTCTATCTTTAAGAATGCTTTCTTTTGAACCCCAACCATCAAAATGACAAAACCCACAAACTCTGCACTGCCCATCTCATGAAGAGAATGGGGGCATTGGTGGACCTCCCACTGTAGACTACATGTGGGGAAGAATGTAGTAATATCAGTTTGGTCCTGTCATTGTTGACTCCACAGGGGAGCCTCTACCATCAACTAGGAAGATCACTAGCAACACTTTTCTCTGAACTGATATTTCCCACCCAACGCCATGGACTTTGATAATTGATTTTGGGAAAATTCTACCTTTTAAAAGCAATGTTTAGAAGGAAGTCCTGGGACTAAAGAGATCGTTCAGCCATTAAGAGTACTTGCTGTTCTTGGTTCCCAGTATCCATACCAACCAACTCAGAACCATCTATAACTCCAGCTCTAGGGAATTTGATGTCCTCTTCTGACCTCTGTAGACACACGCACATGTGTGCGTGTGCACACATACACACACACACACACAATCTGTTTAATAAAAAGAAAGTCCTGATACAATGACATGTTTTTGTATTTTCTGGCAGACCCTGGTGGAGTATGGAGCAAATGTCACTATGCAGAACCACGCTGGGGAAAAGCCCTCCCAGAGTGCTGAACGGCATGGGCATACCCTGTGCTCGAGGTACCTAGTGGTAGTGGAGACCTGCATGTCACTGGCCTCACAAGTGGTAAAACTGACCAAGCAGCTCAAGGAGTAAGTAGCCACTTGATTCTTAGGGAACAAAGTCTGCCTGTATTTGTTGTGCTTAGAATTCAGTCAAGGGCTTTGGAGAGCTCCCTAGTTATGAAGGGAGTCTGGGCATTCTCATCTTTTCTTCCTCCATCCTAAGATGCTCTCAAGCTGTGTTCATGCTTAACTTAACAGCTTTAAAGAGGCAAACGGTATTAAGCAATGGAGTGCAGAGCAAGCTCACCACCTGGGATCCCAGTCATTGTTGAGAGGGAGCATTTGTCTGTGTTCCTGTCACCACAGACATGTGTCATAGCAGGGCTTGGGCAGCATCCTTTCTGTCCTGTCGTCCTTCATGCAGGAAATCATGGAGAGTGTGAGAGACTGAAGGCTAGAAAGGGCTCCACTTTCGGTTTTCTCGACAAGGAAAAGTATGTCTTTGGGAATTACAGGTGTAAGTGTCTTAATACCCACCAGCAGAAATTTGTTGGGAAGAAATGAAGCTGGGTTATAATTAGCTTTCAGAATATAAATGTCACTTCTTAAAGCCAGTTCTTAAAGCAAACTTGGTGGATTACTAAGCTGGGACACATTGCCTATCGGGTGTCAGAGAAGCTTTTCTGGAAGGTGACCACAACATAAGTACTTGAAGAAGATGGGGTGGGAGGCAGTCTAGAAATAATTAAGGAGTTACTGTTAAGGAACCAACCTCAGTCCTTAGAAATCTTACAGATCACACAACGGCTGCCTTATTGGGGGTGTTTTCATGGTAATTAGAATCAGGATTCCGAAACATTCGACAGATTAGAGGGACAAAAACCATTGAGCATTAAACTGAATTTTAGAAGACAAATCTAAAATCTTATTTTTAAAATATATATGTATATTCATATACATTTAATAGCGGTATTTATAATATAAACATTTATACTATAGTACAGTACAATATAATATAGTGGGTGATGAATCTACTCTACTTTTTAAAAAATATTTTAATGTTGTGTGCTTGAATGTTTTTCTGTGCACTATGTGTGTGCCTGTTGCCCATAGAGGCTAGAATATGTCGTCATCAGATCTCCTGGAACTAGAGTTGCAGACAGTTGTGAGCCACCTTGTGGGTTCTGGAAACCAAACCAGGGTCCTTTGGAAGAGCAGCCCGTGCTTTTAACCACTGAGTCATCTCTCCCGTCCTCTACCGGAGTTTAGTAAGGAAAACAAATGCATCCAGTGACAAGATAAAATATGTGAGGTGCTCTTGTGGGCACTGATCTCTTGTGGATTATGTGCTTCCGTGAAGTGAGCAAACGGAGAAGTGTATGGAGAAGTCCCATGAAGCAGCCACAGAGCTCTATGTCCTTTATGTGTGGGACCTAATAACAGGGGAAGGGAGGGACATCATTTCCAAAGCTTGAAAACACCTGAGCTTTGCCCACTGTGAGCTCTGGGGACTGAGAGCCTTGAGTGCTTCTTCTTCTTGGAATATTGTTCCCAGCTCCTTTATAGTCAGTGCTAATGTCTAAAAATGGCAAACCTCAGCTCTGCTGATGTCCCCGTTAGTAAGCCTAAGTATTTGAATAGAATTCTGTCTCACCAGGAAGGTACAAAAACGCTAATATTTCAGTGTAGCCTAAGTTGGAAAACAGATATTCACACAAGATATCGAGTCCCAGTGGGGTCATAAGGGTGAGTCGAATCCGTATAAATAATGGAGCGGGGTATACACAGAGGCTATGTCATGCAAACATGAAGGCAGGGTTCATGGGGAAATATCCACAAGCCGTGAAACCAGAGTTTACCAGTAAAAACTGGCCCTGGGAGACAGGCATGGGGTAGACACCATCATGGCCCTCAGAAGGAACCAACATGGCTGATAACATTATCTCAGGCAACTTAGGCCTTCCAAACTGTGAGTTGATAAATTACTGTTGTCTGAGGCTGGAGAGATGGTTCAGTAGTTAAAAGCACATGATGCTCTTACAGAGGAACATTCCCAGCATCTACATCATGTGGTTCAAGGGATCTGATACACTCTTGTGACCTCTGAGGGTGCACAGCACACAGCACACAGGTGCATACAGGTGTGTGCAGGTCATCATGGAGACCAGAAGAGGACCTGGGTCCCCTAACTGAAGCTACAAGTTCCCAGGGTGGGTGCTGGGATCAAACCCCTCTAAGCCATCTGTCCAGCCCCATGACTAAATTTGAATCAGTAAGTTTGGCAGAATAGGTGAGATGAAATAAGGCTGCAGACTTAGCTTGTTTTTAGAGGTGAATGACTAGAAATAATGCTGATGGCGTCTGAGAAAAAAATACTTGTAACTTGCAGAAGATGTTATCAGGCTCTGACTTCACAGAGGTACTTTTAGACAAGCATAGTTGTTGAGTATATGCAGCAGAGCCCTGCAAGAATGCCAGGCTTCTTCTAGTCCACACCTAAGATAAGGTAGCCATTGTAAGAATACTTACAACCCTCCAATTAGTTCTATGCCCTGGCTCATGAGAGATGCTACCATTTTGATGCTAACCATATAAATTTCCTGTTGTTTATAACAAACTATCACAAAATTAGTGACAACATAGGACAAGATTGCCTTATATTTTTATAAGCTAGGATGCCAGCAGGGATCTTGTCATGCTAAGATCTAGGTGTTGACAGTCCAGTTTCCTAGAACACAAGCTGTAGGGTGAGTGTTCTGCTCCTTCCTGTTGGTATAGAACCAGCTTCTTACATTTGGATGAGTAGGTTCCTGCTAGCCTTTGACTGGTAGGTGGGGTCACCCTCAGCTGCATCCTATAACCCATAATCTCCTTTCTGTGTATATGAAATCAGCAGCAAGGTCAAGTCCTTCCCATACTTCTGACCTCTTCCCCACTGTGAACGGCTTGAATGAGTAGGATAGGCCATCCCAGAAACTCATGTGAACCTTCCTGTTTTAACATCAGCTGTAAACAATGTCACTTCCCTTTTGCAATATAATGTGACATATTTATGCCTTCTGGGAATTTGGACAAGGATAGACATTCTCGGGGGACTATATTAATACTGCTTAGTGTGTTCAATAAATGCTTCTCATACCTGTGTAGAGTAAGAGTCAATTTGCTTTAATCCCAGCAGTTGGAAGGCTGAAGTAGAAGGAGCTCTATGAGTTCAAGACCAGCCCAGTCTAAATGGTGAGCCCCAGGCCACCCAAGGCTACAGGGTGAGACCCAGTCTCATAAAAAGAAAACACACACACACACACACACACTCACACACACACACACACACACACACACACATTCTCTTAGCACAAACAGCCGGACGTCTTGTCTTTCATTTTAATCTCCAGGCTTTTGCCCAATACATTAGACTTGCTTGTGGCACAGGCCCCACACTGGCTTAGCAGCTCACACGCATAATCCCAGTGTTGTGAGGCTTAGACAGGATGGTCCCTGAATCTTGCGGTCCAGCCATGGTAGCTGGACCATGAGCTCCAAGTTCAATTGAGATACCCTATCTCAAATCCTAAGGTGGAGAGCAACTTAGGAAGACATTTAACATCAACTTCTGGTCTCCACGTGCACACACATATACACAAACACACACAAAGGAGACCGTGTCACACATAGTGTTTTTTAATATTCTTTTTCACTTGACACCAGTAGAATATAATGCACACATACAAATATTAAACAAGTTTTTCATATATCCATAAGTATTCAGTACTCAAGTAATATTGCTTTAATAGTTGCCATTGGAATTCCTTCACTCTCCCTGGTAAGCTGTTGGTTTCCTCACAATTTGCCATCACCATGAACAATAAATGTCTGTTTTAATGCCTTTGATGGCCTCCTTGGAAAACTTTCTGAACCATAGGAATGAAGACCAGACACTTTTTAAGGCTTTTGAATGGATTTCTGTTTACTACCTTTTCATGAAGATTCTTCTCCCTCTAGTTTTGACAGTGACCATGCATCAAACATTGTGTTCTTTGGTTGTTTCCTGCAGGCAAACAGTGGAGCGTGTCACATTGCAGAGCCAACTCCAACAACTTCTAGAAGCCCAAAAATCAGAGGGCAAATCACTCCCTTCCTCACCCAGGTAAATAGTAGTCATGCTGGTATTTGAATTGTTAGGTATTTGAAATCTTTAAATCCTTCCTCTAGTATCCCACTTAGTGTTCTGCAAGAAAATGGCAACAAAGAACATTTCACTCTTACAAATGTATCACAATGAAAAGTCTGTGTCTAGGTCACAGGACTTGAAGTAGTCCCCAGATTTTCTATTTCTTTATGACACAACTGGGAACAAGTCATGTCCTCTCTTGTTGCCTGACCTGTGAAATGAGAATAAGGACACATAGCTTCGATATACTGTTGAAAGTAGAAGTGAGGAAATTCATACCAAGCGGTGGGTAAACAATAAAACAGACAAATAAATTTTGTGGCCATGAAGGTGTGGGTGTGTTATGCTCTGGCTACAGCTGATAGAATGGAGTCTTTGCTAATTGTTCTAAAAAAACCATTGAGTAACTCCAATCGTGTTTTCCATAAATTGTTAGTCATACTAAAAGTTGTGCAAGGACTTATGGCTGCATTTAGTGCAGGAGAAAAATCGTCTCACATTCCCTTCATCTTCCTTCCAGTTCACCCTCCTCACCAGCTTCTAGAAAGTCCCAGTGGAAAATTCTAGATGCAGATGATGAGGCTACAGGCAAGAGCAAACCAGGAGTCCAGGAGGGAATTCAAGTTCTTGGAAGCTTATCAGCATCCAGCAGGGCTAGAACCAAAGGAAAAGACGAAGACTCAGATAAAATTCTACGCCAGTTACTGGGGAAAGAAATCTCAGAGAATGTCTGTACCCAGGAAAAGCTGTCATTGGAATTCCAGGATGCTCAGGCATCCTCTAGGAATTCAAAAAAGATACCTCTAGAGAAGAGGGAGCTGAAGCTAGCCAGGCTGAGGCAGCTGATGCAGCGATCATTGAGCGAGTCTGATACAGATTCAAACAACTCGGAAGACCCCAAAAATACTCCAGTGAGAAAAGCAGACAGGCCCAGGCCACAGCCCATTGTGGAAAGTGTGGAGAATATGGACAGCGCAGAAAGCTTACACCTAATGATAAAGAAACACTCCCTGGCAACAGGACGCAGATTTCCTTTCAGTACGAAGGCCTCCAAATCCCTGGATGGGCACAGCCCATCTCCTACTTCGGAGAGCAGTGAACCAGACTTGGACTCCCATTGTCCAAGCTTAGGGAAGACTTCTCCAACCCAGCCTCCAGCAGACCCCAGTCAGTCCAGTCCTGACAGCTCCACTGCCCAGAAAGTTGCCACAAGCCCCAAGAGTGCCCTCAAGTCTCCATCATCCAAGCGCCGGACATCCCAAAACTCAAAACTCAGAGTTACCTTTGAGGAGCCTGTTGTGCAAGTGGAGCAAACTAGCCTTGAACTAAATGGAGAAAAAGACAAAGACAGGGGCAGGGCTCCCCAGAGGACTAGTGAACCAGGGGAACAAATGAAAAGGCCTTTTGGAACCTTCCGATCCATCATGGAGACTCTAAGTGGCAATCAAAACAATAATAATAACTACCAGCCAGCCAACCAGCTGAAGACCTGCACATTGCCCTTGACATCGCTTGGAAGGAAGACACCAGATACCAAGGGAACCCCTGCAGGTTCTGCCAGCAAAGGAAAGAATAAGGCAGTGAGTGTTATTTGGAGACTGTGTTTGTATTACTTTTCATTGATTGTGTTATTGTTAAAGCCTGGGTTAAACCCTTGTGCCATGTTGAGAGGGTCACCCCAGAATTCAGAAATCCATACATTTTGTAACGAAATGTGCTCAGCTAAAATACATACCCTTGCACTTCCTTTAAAGAATGCAGAGAGAAGTGGGTAAAAAAAAAATCACAGGTTAGATCTGATCCCTTTTTCTTGTGCTCTGGACTTTAGGAGTTGTAAGCTAGGAGGCGCCTGTACAAGATGAAACCACCAGTCAGCATAAAATCAGTCCTTTGTTGGCACTGATTCTGCCTTGGGAAGAGTTTGTTCTTGTGGGCCGGGTACTCCCAAGCCCAGCTTAATGGCACATAAACAGGAACCACGTTTCTAAACTACTCAGTTCAAATGACCTTTGAAATGAATCACCCCTCCACCCCACCCCCGCCCAGGGACTGCCACATGGCATGATGCTATACAGACCCCTAAATGCTGATTAGATACTGGAGAGACTGAAGTGCCTGCCAGTATAGGAGATGGTAGGATGCACTGTGAAGTCATTTATAACAGCATTTCTTGGAAACCCATCTGTAATTCACGTCCCGTGAAGAAGAGATAGGAACAACTTTTTAGGCAATGATTTCTGCATGCTCTGTGCTTGTCAAGCCACCAAAAACAGTATAGCAGCCAACATGTAAAAACCTCCCTGTGGAAGGAATGCCTCGGATCACTCACTATTGCATTTACTAAACCTCCTAGTAGTGTCCGAAACGTAACATTTTTCTTCATTGGGTTGTTAAATTCCTATTACAACACAGTCTTAAGAATGGTCTATATTTCTTACTGTGATACCAAATCCACTTTTAGTTAATATCTCTTCAAAGACCTCATCACTGACTTTTAAATCATCTACCAACTCCATTACTATGAAAGACTTTACCATGTATTTGTTTCATCTAGAAAGGGCACACCCCAGCTAAGCCACCAGACTTTTTGCATTGAAAACTTAAAGCTTAATTTTTTCTAAATAACTTAATAGAGTCTCAGGATCAACAATAACACTAAAATCATTTCCACGGTTTCCCAAGAACCTGCCCTCTAATATGTCCTGCATGCCTTGCATTAACTGGGACCTGTGCATGGGATGAGCTTGTTGCATGTTTTCAGATAACTCTTAATTGCACTTCTCTAGGAGATGTACAGCAGCTGTATCCATCTTCCCTCTAACACACTGGTTGAAGAGCATCTGCGTGACTCTGCACGGTATGTGGCATGCGGTGCACCGTGAGGCACTGCCATGCCTTTGCTTGGAGTTGCATGAGCTTTGAAATGATGCATCTGCAACACTTTCAAGCAAGGGATAAACACCAAGAAGCAAGAAACTTGCAAATCTCCCCCCACCAAAGAGATATGGGTCAGGTGGCAAGTAGGTCCTGGAAAGGTAGCTGGTAGTTATTGGAGGAGCTTTATCCTAGCGTCAGTCAGGAGCATCTACTCTATGCAAAAACTCACTGCGTTTCCCATTTTACTTTGGACCTTCAGTTTGCATTTTAAGGGAGCTTGGTGCCAAGTACGTACAGAAATTAGGTTCAGTCGTGGGTAGAAGGGGTCGGCTGCCCACTAGAAATAAGAAAAGTTGAAGTATGATCTGAGGCTTCAGCCTTTCATCTCACTGTCTTAATCTCAGGAGAAGCATGTCTCTGCCTCTGCAGAAGCTCTCTCGCTTAGCATAGAACCACTTCCAGTCCAGAAGCCATTCCGATGAAGGGCCACCGATAAAATAAGGGTCTTTCCTGTAGCAACATGTTCAAGTCCAAATGCATGGACTATGTAAGAAAGAGGAGCCTATAGCCAGTGACTGGGATTCCTTCTTGGCAAAATCCTTCTGAGGTGCAGCATGTGTTTGCAGACCTGGCAGGAAGTGGGCGGAGTCACGGGGAAATAGCCTAAGTTAATGTGGCCAGTGCCTTTTGAGAAGTGTTTAACCTCAAAACCCATTTTAAAAGCAAACTCTTGGTTTTCAAACATTTCAGCATTCCTCCAAAATCCCCCAAAAGAATGTGTTTACTATACATACAGATTACAGTTCAAATTTTCCAGAAGATTTTTTTTGCTCTCTCTAGATCTGATTTAGTCTGCTTATGTCTGTATCCTGTCTGGATGGAAAACAAATATTAGTCATGTTAGGGGATATCATCAATGGTCTCATGAATTCAGTGCATGGAAGAAGCAACCTTAGACTCTTAATGGTCACTAGTGACCAGCCAACTACAGGCAGGTAGTCTAAATGCAGAGTCAGGACTTCTTCCGGTCATCCTGTGACAGAGGCCCCTGCTCATTGCCAATGTTAGAGATGGGAAAGTGACAGGGGAAAGCTCTTTGTCCTTGCGAACATCGGCACTATCCCACTTCTGTTCCCAGTTTCCTATTACGCCTTCTCCTGTGTCTGTCTGTGGTTAGATATGTCTTCTTGGTACCTGAAAAACTCTGCTTTTGTCCCTGAGACAAGGAAGCACAAAGACTTGGCAAACTCCCTGGGAGCAGAAAGGGAAATGCCTCTCATTTCTTCCAGGCTCCTACAGCAACTAGAAACAAGATAATTAGCGTCGCAACAGACTTTTCCTGCCAGAGATAGTTCACCCTGTCTTCTTACAAGGAAAGGAATAAAGCTGGGCATTTTAGTGTAATAGGATTACAAAACTTCAGAGCACAGAATGAGGTTACAGGACCACTTGGATGTATGAGAGAGCAGAGCACTTGCCTGCTGCACTTAAGGAGCTGTCCTTCCAAATACTCAGTTATTAAGCTAGCAGATTCGCTGGCCTTACGCACAGACAAGGTTTGAATTCAATACCAAATATTTAGGAAACCCAAACAATATATAGTCAGTGCATTAAATAAGCACCCAAATCTCTTTCTCTCACTGCCCTATATCCTCATATTTACTTTACTGTGGTTTTAGTTTAGTGTGGGTTTCCATTAAAAAGAAGTCTAGTTTGTTTGTTTTTCATACTGGAGAGAATAACTCTTTCTAGTCTCTCTGCATCACATGCACACAGGTAGCACAAGCCTGGCCCTCTCCACGGACGAACCAAGAATGTCGCTCTACTTGAAATAAAGATCCCTCAGAGGAATTGAGGCTAAAATGAAATGTTCAAATGGACAATACATAATTAACTCTACCTGGTGCCTGCAGCATTTACCTGAGTGCAATCACTGATCAATGGTGACTTCAAATCCTGACCAAAGAACTTGGTATAAGATCAAATAGCTTCTTGAAATAGTGGAGGGTGACGATGTTGACAGCTCCCTGCTACTAAGCCTCTTGTTATCAGATATGAGACAGTTTCTCAGCTCCAAGCCTCTGGAATCACAACCTAGTTTCTAAGCATTTTAGTTTCTACTTTTCTTGGTAAAAGTAGGGAGTTGGTTAGTGGTGGCACATACCTTTAATCACAGCACTTGGGAGGCAGAGACAGGTGGATTCCTTGAGTTTAAGCCAGCCTGGTCTACAGAGAAAGTTCCAAGATAGCCAGGGCTACACAGAGAAACCATGTTTCAAAATAGAAAAAGGAAGGAAGGAAGGAAGGAAGGAAGGAAGGAAGGAAGGAAGGAAGGAAGGAAGGAAGGAAGGAAGGAAGGAAGGAAAGAAGCAGTGAGAGAGAGAGAAGAAATAAAAAAGAAGGAAAGAGAAAGGAAGGAAGGAAAGAGAAAGAAAAAAGAAAAGTAGGAATAATAAATACAGCATTTAAAAGACTGTTTTTCAGCTCTATACAAGGCTTCTGATGGCTTCTTAGTTTTCTAAATTGATCACAGGGAGAATAGCAAAGAGTCTGGATTTCAATGGTCTTTGAAATCAGCCTCAGCCTTTTCACTCTGAACAGCCTTCTAGCTTGTCAACTCCAGAAGACAACTTGGTTTACAGGGAACAGATTCTTCTTTCCTATTTTCTTACAGAGGATAATTTGACTTGGAGTTTTTACAACTCCAGGGGAATATTTGCAAGCACTGATCTTAAAATGTCAATGACTTATTTGCCAGTTCAGGTCTGCCTGAGGTAGCTTGTTACAGACGTTGGCTACCTCCAGGTAGTACCTCTCTGACCACATGGCACTGTCTCCTGCAGGGTTAATACCCTAATCCTAGCACTAGCATCAAAGGAACTCCTTTAAAAAATACATGGAGAAGTCAAATTTCTTAGAATGCTATATATACCCATGAATTAGCCACATTAAGAATTATGTATCCAGAGCCAAAAGCTAAGGTCACACATTTTGCAAAGATTTCAAGGTTCCCAATCGTGCTTCAAAGAGAATCATCTTTTTGGCCCAGAGCTGGGGTGATGTCACTCACCTGCTGTTGCTCATAGGGGAGAAAGGAGAAATCTTCCTTGGAAACCAAAACTACCCCACCAGGATGCATTCTTTAGCATGCTGACCCAACTTAATGACAGTTAGAAATCCCAAGACAAAAGCCCTTTCTCCCTCTTCTCTCTTTTTCCCACTCCTGAAGGTTCCAGTTGTTAATTAAGACTAAAGAAGACATGTGTCTTCCAGTATCATATCTATACCATAAGTCTGCTATTACTAAGGACATCTTTGGATATTATGAGAACAGACCTACCCATAGCCTCTCTGAAAGGCTGAATTTTAGACATAGATAGGTTGACTGAAATCAGCATAGATAAACCTTGTCTGGGCTACATCTCCTCAAATACATTACATCCCAAACAACTGACAAAAGTTTTCCCTCCATCCACTCCTCCTAGCCCCTCCCATGACCTCTCCTCCTCCCAGATCCACTTCTCTGTTTCCATTCAAATAGAGCAGGCCTCCCAGGGATACCCACCAAATGTGGCATAAGAAGTTACAAGACGAGGCACAAACCCTCATGTCAAGGCTGGATAAAGCAGTCCAATAAAAAGAACTTTTTTTCCAAGACAGGCGTCTCTGTGTAGGTCTGATTGGCCTGGAACTCTCTTTGTAGAGAAGGCTGGCCTAGGATGCAGAGATCCACCTGCCTCTGACTCCTAAGTGCTGGGATTAAAGGCATGTGCCATCATTCCTAGCTGATAAAGTCATGCCTCTATTTTCAACATCTTTGTCAAAAAGGCACATATTTGGGAAACCAGGAAAATAGCTCAATCAGTTAAGTACCTCCTGGGTAGACATGAAGACTTGAGACTAGAACACACATAAAATGGCAGTCATAGTGGTGGGCTTATACTCCCAGTGCTGAGTTAACAGACAGGCAGACTCAACCCTGTTCCATAGCTGACCAGACAATCAAAATCAGTGGATCCCAAACCAATGAGAGACCTCAAGTTCAGGAAAGTAGTTAGATGTCTCTTGAGGAACAACACTTGAGGGTATTCTCTGGCCTCCACACACATGTGTACACGTGTAAGCATGCATACCTGCATTCATGGTTGTACTTATGTAAACATGTAACCACATGTGCACTCCCATACACAAAAGATACATTTCCTCCAAAGTAAGGCATGGTCTCTGAACTCAGACAGGATCAGAATAGAAACTAATACCAGAGCTCATAAAAGCAGTGACCCTAGAGAGAACCCTTGTATTCCCAGTGTCTGGCACATGGAAGAGGCTTCATAAATATTTGAAAAGAAAAGGAACCTAACAGAAGAAAAGTAGGAAGAAAGAGGAAAAGAAAGCAGAACAAAATCTTGACTCTATTATCCTATGGGGGAAGAGGTGTCATTGTGCTCTAAGGATACATTTGGATCCTATATACCCCTTTTGCAGTAAGCTTCAATATGAGTATTAAAGTATACATTTAACTTTGAACCACAGTTCCACCTTCCAGTAGATAAACGGTGTAGATAGACTACAATTAAGACTGTAAGAGAAGGCACACTTAGTAAGCTCTTCTTTTGGTTAGCAGGGAGAATGTGTGGCAGGCTGTAGGCCATGCCACATTGATCCCATAAGTTTCTGTGGGATCGCCACGTGCTGTGGAAATACAGTGTGTGCCTAGATGATTCAGCCCCCTGGAGCACTTGAAAACCAGTCATTTAAATAGAAGGCCGTCCTCCGTTTTCATTGTGGTCACTCAGAATGTGATTTCATATCCAAGAGTGAAATCAAGGCACACCAATTATCTGAATGATTTGTGCCAGAATGGCCCACGTTTGTTCTTTTTAATTCTGGCAATTGAAGATTGAATAATTGAAGGATTCAGGGAAGACTTGGTTATTATCATATTAAATGTCTCAAATCAGCACTTTATTTGGTTTGGACTTGGCTTTCTGGAATCAAACTAGGTTTTCCCTGTGGAAAGAGGATCCTCTTGAGGGTGTTCAAAACAACAGCCCCTATCTCAAAGCAAAGATGCCCTTTCAAAGTGTGAACTATAGTGTCGTCAACCTAGAGCTAAACTTTTAACTTATTTAATTGAATTTTCACCAAAATTATATAAATACATATGGGTAATAATAACAAAAAATGGCTGTTTAATGGCCAGGCATATATGGAGGAAGGGCTGAGGGGACCCCACACCTTTCTATGGAACCATTTGCTGATAGATTTAAGAAGGAATCTCTGTCTTCAGATGTGTACCTACTGGTAGTTCCTGTTGTAACCTCTTCAGTCACTTCCTCCAATCTAATGCTAGCACCACAATGGTCCTCTTCAAATTAAATGGCTCACAAAACAAAAGCAAGGGCCGTGAATCTCAGAGAGGAACTGGTAGAGATGGGGGGGGGCGGACATGATGCAAGGAGGTAGAGAAGAGAGAATTGGGGGAGAGGGTGATGCCAATGTGCTATATACATGTATGAAGTTGTCCAAGAACAAAATTAATCAATCAAATAGCCTGTCTCTTGCTCTCCCCACTCCATCCACTATCCAGATTCTTCTGAACCCACTGTGTCTGTCTCTCTCAAATTTTCTTCAGCATTCTGTATTTCTAAACACAATGTTCATAGAAATGGTCAGTTTCCCTATTGTCTACTGGCACCCCGTTATACATGATAAAATTATGAGTGCACTTAAAATAGCCAGCAGATATTCCAGACGCTTTACACATCTCTGCTCTTTTAATCTTCACAATGATATATATGACAGATACTATTATTATCCACATTTTACACACTGGAAAAAGACATAGATGATTATGCATCTTGCCCAAGATTACACAGTAATGATGGTTATAAATTGTGGAGCCAAGATTTGAATTTGAACAGTCTGGCTCGAGAGTTCATACTAACAGTAAGTCTTATTTTAGCCTCTCCCTACTTCCCCTCCCCTATCTCTCTCTCTCTCTCTCTCTCTCTCTCTCTCTCTCTCTCTCTCTCTCTCTCTCTCTCTCTCTCTCTCTCTCTCTCCTTTTTTTTCCTCTGAGGGTTGGATATTGAACCCAGGGCTATATGCATTCTAGCCAAACACTCTACCATTGAACTATGTCCCCTGACTGTCTCTTCTTACAAATCCACAAGGACTCAATCAGGGGGACCCCCAAGATTTCCTCCTATAAGTTCCATAGTTGCTTTCAAGTTTACACACATGAGTCCTTGGAAGACACACTCCAACCATGTCCAAGCCATACCAGTAGCCAAGCAGCAAGCATGGTTTTGAGGTCATAAAGCCACACTGTTGGGCTTGTCCTACATCCAAGTGTTGGAACCACCACCAGAAGCATGTGACTGTATCTTGTGGAGCAACAGTAAGAACTAAGTAGGGCACAGGCTTTCCCAGGGACAAAGGCTAGCTCCTCTCTGGAAGCTTTTAAACCGGATTCATCTAATACCACATAAAGATGGATGTATCTTATCCAGAGGAAAAACTCACTTATAAAAGTATGTCTGTCCCTTTGTATTGTCTTCCACAGACCTAGTAGAGAGCAGGAAACAGAACTCACTCTCCTGAGTTTTCTATTTCCCGCATATTCACCTATTCAACATGCCACTCAGAAATCATCCCTTAAAGACTCTAGCTTTCTGTGGAATTCAAATTGTCACCAATGATTCCCTGTAAGGAAACTATAAACAAACAAACAAACAAAAACCACTCTTGCTTCCATTCAACCAGTAACACTATACATGCTATCATGTTTGTCTCCCATAAAATCCCCTTGACTATAGAGTGTCTGGGCTCCAACCAGTGTGGCTAAGAGATTACTCCTGGAGTCAAATTCAAATGTGTTCAGTAAGTGTGCATTTTTTAACATGACGACTGCTTTCATTACATTTAAACAGCAGCTTATGTGAAAAGCAAATAATGTGCCTTCTGGAATGAAGTGCTCTTCGGGATGGTTTGGGGATGGATAATTTCCATTTTTGGTGAGATTTTTAGCAGCATCGTCTTGTAACTTGACCATAGTTTTATCTAATTTTGGCCTGTGGTTTCTCTTCTACTTAGGCATAATGACATCAATCGAAACACGAAGAAAACCTACAGCAGAAAGCACATTGCTGAGCCAGAGTCAAAGGAACTCTTCTTATAGATATATCTTTTGATTAGTCCTATGCATGCCCTCCGGCCACCATCGGGAGTTCCTGGAGATGATCCACTGTGGCAATAAGACCACGTAAGCAGCACCTCACCAGCAGAGCAGGATATCTGGATGCCTTAAATTTATAACCCGAGACTTGCTATAAGATGCACTTCGGACCCTATCTGTATATAGAATTGATTTGTTTCTTAAGATGCTATTTGAAAACATGATTTGGCAATGTGCGCATTGAAGCATTTGATGTTTGGTTGCTTCAACCTTCTCAAAGCACATCCACCAGGCTCTGACACCGTTGGTGTTTTGTCAATTGCATGAGGATTTGCTAGTGTTGATTGACATTTCCTTCCTCCGTAGCAAGGGCAGCTTTGGCTCAGCTCAGCAAGGCTAGGTCACTGCTATAATTGTCTGTCAAGAGTGTTCTTCTGTCATTTCTACTTTTTTTAATAAAGAAACTTAAACATTGTTAATAGCCACGTCTGAGCATGGGGCCTCAACTTCCTATTAAATCTGTGATGTCCTGATTTTTAAAAGGCTCTGGAAGTATTTTAATTGCTGACACTTGATATCAAGAACAAACTGGCCTGTTTATCTCATTTCCTGGAGTGGGGGTCAAATAAAACATTCTATACTTCATTAAGCACAGAAAGATCAGACAAGTATATGCAGAGCAAGCCGTCTTTCTGCCTTCTTAAACACAGTGTTGACATGGGAAAACACTAATAACAACTAAAGATTTAGTCCTTTCTTGAGTCACTGTTTTCTGCCTCCAACACATCATGAGGCTTGTCTAATCCCTGTGGGAGACAATGTGGAGCCTAAGTTCATAACAGCTTTATTGTTGACATAACCCTTTTACTCCCCATAAGCAATGACTTACAGGAAGGTCCACCTTATGGTGGAAAAGTACATTTCTGTTGAAACTACAAGAGTTTTATTCTCAAAGTGTTGCCGTGGCCTATGAGACACTGTCAGGTTGTTGCTTAAGAACAGACTGTCTTCTTACCAGCAGGAAGGAGTAGCACAAATACTGCTATCATGACTTCTTTTCAATGTCCCTGCCATCTAATGTGGGTCACTGCGTGCCATGTACACAAAGCAGGTCAAATGTCTGAATTTGAAAATTAGGCTTGCAAATGTGAGCCAACTTGATTTAATGAAATACAAGGACACATAGGAGTTAATATTTGAGTGTCTTTTATGTATCAGTCACTATGTGGTGATATCACAATTCCTGTTTTATAGATTAGAAATGCAACTTTGAAGACAGTTAAGTTCTGTGTCCAAAGTTTATACCACTAGTTAATAGCAGATGAGGCACTGGAAAAAAACTTGTTCCTTATCCTTGCTGTACTATCCTTCAATCTTATGCTATGTTATCTTCCTGGGGCAAAGCCATGGATGGCACTTTGGTCTTGGACAAGCAACGTTGCCCTCTTGGGAATTGGAAAATGGTAAGAACAACCTATATACACAGTTCAAAAGAAGGTTGCTGGCTGGGCAATTGTGGTACATGCCTTTAATCCCAGCACTTGGTAAACAGGAAGGCAGACATCTGTGAATTAGAGGCCAGCCTGGTCTACAGAGTGAATTCCAGTACAGCTAAGGCTACATAGAGAAACTCTGTCTCCAAAAAATGAAGGAGAAGGAGAAGAGGAGGAGGAAGAAGGAAGGAAGGAAGGAAGGAAGGAAGGGAGGAAGGAAGGGAGGGAGGGAGGGAGGGAGGGAGGGAGGGAGGGAGGGAGGAAGGAAGGAAGGAAGGAAGGAAGGAAGGAAGGAAGGAAGGAAGGAAGGTTCCTCCCAGCAGTCTACATTGCAACACATCTATAAGTTTCAGTGAGTTTGATGTATCCTCACTTGGGTCCCGCAAGTGGCTGCTACTGCATAGCCTGGTGTCATTTCTCATGGTGCCTTGTATTCAAACAAGATTGCCTATGCCTGGTTTGAGGACTTCACCACTTAGGCCCTATTTTCCTGCTTTGTACTATTGCTAGATATTCTAACAGAGAACACTAGATAAGTGCATATGAAATGTGCCTTCCTGTGTCCTGTCTGATGCAGATGAGACCACGGGAGCCACATAATAAAGTAACATGTGGCTCTTGGCCCATAATATGGCCTGCAAGAATGGAGAGCCAAAAAGTGTTCTCTTTGTCCCCAAGAAGTTCCAATTTGCTTCTGAAACTGTTTTTAAATATAGGAGGTGAAGGGTTGCAATACAGAGAATAATTAAACATAGCAAAGAGGGGCTGTAGAGATGCCCCAGCAGTTAAGAATACTTACTGCTCTTACAGAAAACAAGGGTTCAGTTCTCAACAGACTCATAATCATGTATAACTCCAGTCCAAGGGATCTGATGCCCTCTTCTGACCTCTGCCCGCACCAGGCATGCACATGGTGCACAGATATACATGCAGGCAAAACATTAAGAAAATGTCAAGAGTTTGAGTGAATGAACTTCGACCGAGAAACCTCTGTGATCCAACTTTGTAAAGGTAACATTTAGATCCCAGGATAATGAGTATGGCAGAGCAGCAACAGGAGGAGTAAATCAGGAGGGTTGAGCAGATTCTCATGAGCTGGCCGAAACCCACACATTCCCTAGTTAATGGCATCTGATCACTAAAAATGCTGGCCCTTGTCATACATGGACTTGTCTTTACTGCCCCAATTCCTTAGGAAACATATAAATTAGAGAGGCTTGAAATTAGCAAATACTTTTCTTCATCACAAAGTTTCATGCAACATATACAAAATGAAAATTTTTCTCTAGGAATTGAGACACGTGTGCATCTTAAAGAAAGAGAGCGGGAGAAAGTGTGGTTCCTTTTAGTTAGCAAAGCTTTGGGGCTCCTGCCCCAACTTCCCCCTTCCCACTGGGCTAGTAAAATGAGCAAAGCTCTATCAACATGCCTAATGGCATGCAGCAGAGTAAGAAACTTGGCTCCACAGGGGGGAAAAAATACAGTCACAGCATCTGTCAGCATCTTGTAAAGATTGGCTTCTTTTATGTCTCCAAAGGGACCTGTATTGCCAAAGTTCAACACATCAAATTAAGAATGTTTCTCTGAAACAATAATAGGGCACTAAACTCTCACCACACTCAACAGATTGAATTCCTGTTGCTTACTCGTGTTAAACTGTGTCAAGACCTCACTCCTAATGAGAACGTTCCAGGTGTTTATCAGGGGTTTGGTAGTGGGTATAAAACTCTCAAGGCTATCTTCAAATGAAATTTTGAGGTGGGGGGGGCAGGGGGATGTCTATGACGGAACTCAGAGACACTGCCTGTGCTACTCTAGTGCTCTCTACCACTGAGCTCCACCCCCACCCTAATAGTTTAGGAATTTTCCCCCTCAAAGTAAAAAGACAAGCTAGGCATGAAGACACATTCATGGCCTGTAATCCTAGCATTCCAAAGACAGAAGCTGGACAATCACAAGTTCAAGGCCACACACAGTGAGATGCCATTTCAAAAAGCAAACACAAAAAAGTAACTATAACAAGGGGTGATGCATAACAGAAAAAGATAATTATGAAAATGTGCTTAAACCCCTCAGAACCTCTTTGATACAAGTGGGCTAAATGCTTATTCTTTCATGCCTTTCTACGAGTTTATGTTACACTGATAAGGCTAAGTGAGCATAAGGAATTCATCGCAGCAGGCAGTCCTGTTTCCCCATAAAATGAAGGTCATCCTGTCTACTGCTTGTGACTCTCAGCAGCAGATGGGCTGGGCTGCTTTTATGACTTCTGCCATTAACCACTGCATAGTTTTCTATGACTCCTTATGGAGCTGATTCCTGTCTTCTACTGAACCAGTAAATCTATTCATCTTAACAGCATTTCAGCATCACTTTATAGACGCTGCATCTCCTTTCCTCGTTGAGTTCTTCTGGCTCTTCCTCGCCCTCCTGTCTCTCATTCTCCAACTTCTTTTCCCTTCTTTACTCCCTCTCAACTCTCTTTAAGGTCATCTCCCAAACTTTTTTGTTTGATTCTTCCCTGCCCTCTGTTCACAAGACCTTGAAACCCTTTATCTTAGTCTTATTGCCGAGGTAAAACCCCCTGACAAAGAGAACTTGAGGAAGAACTTGGCTCACACAGTGAAGTGAGACCCAGGCAGGTCAGGGAAATCAAGACAGTTGGAGCTTGAAGGAGTTGGTTGTACTATATACAACCAGGAAGCAAATAGTAGTAAATGTTAGTGTGCTAACTTTGTGTATTCAGTCCAGTATCACAACCCAGGGAAATATGTCATCCACAGTAGACAAATAGCCCCATAGTAATTAACCAAATTGAGATAATCCCTCATAGGTGATCCCAGAAGGTAGTATCCCAGGTGATTTTATATTCCATCAAGTCAACAAAATGTGGTTAATCACAATAACCTAACACTTGCTAACTTGACACTCAAATACATTACTTTATTTTTTATTAATTTTTGTTTAAAATAAAAATCATTTTACATACCAATCCCAGTTCCCTCTCCCTCCTGTACTCCCATTCCCCTCTACCATCTCCCCATCAACTCCTCAGAGAGGATGAGGACTCCCATGGTGAATCATCAAAGTCTCCCACATTATTTGGGGCAGGGCCTAGGCCCTCCTCCTGTATCTAGGCTGAAAGAATATGACTCACAGGGAATGGGCTCCAAAAAGCCAGTTATCTTGTAGCAAGATTTTATTACTTTTTTATTATTTAATTTAGAAGCAAACTTGTTTTACAAGTCAATTCCAGTTCCCTCTCCCTCCCCTCCTACCCTGCCCATCACCAGACCCCTATCTCATTCCTTTTCTGCTCCCCAGGGAGGTTGAGGTCTTCCATGGGGGATCTTGAAAGTCCGTCATATCATTTGGAGCAGGGCCTAGGCCCTCCCCCATGTGTCTAGGCTGAGAGAGTATCCCTCTATGTGGAATGGGCTCCCAAAGTCCATTCCTATACTAGGGATAAATACTGGTTCCACTATCAGTGGCCCCTTAGACTGCCCAAACCTCCCAACTGATACCCATGTTCAGAGGGCTCGGCTCGTTCTTCTGCAGGACCCCAGCTGTCAGTCTGGAGTCTGTGAACTCCCACTTGCTCAGGTCAGCTGTTTCTTTTTTGCTTTTTTTCTTCTAAGTAGTACTCCATTGTGTCAGATGTGGGTTTAGTGAATATTTTTTTGCATTCTGTGGGCTGATGTTTTGTCTTGTTGACTGTGTCCTTTGCCTTTAAGAAGCATCTTAGTTTCAGGAGGTCCCATTTATTAATTGTCAATCTCAGTGTCTGTTGTACTGGTGTTGTGTTCAGGAAGCAGTCTCCTGTATCAATTTGTTCAAGGGTAATTCCCACTTTCTCTCTTTTTATTTTCTTGACTATAATTCTGCTCCTGAGTATTTGTCTTTTTTTCTTCCTTTTTTATGTTAGAAAAAAGCTTGCTTCACATGTCAATCCCAGTTTCTTCTCCCTCCCCTCCTCCTCCAAATCCCCCACCATGTCCCTCAGTCCTCCACCCAATCTCCACTCTGATCCTCAGGGACAGTGGCCCTCTATGGAGTCTGTCATTTCATCCAGGGCAGGGCCTAGGCCTTCTCCCAAGATTCCATACTGAGAGAGCATCCCTCATTGTGGGATGGGCAACCAAAGTCCACTTGTATGCCAGAGATAAATACTATCCAAGGCCCTATAGATTATCTAGGCCTCCTCACTGGTACCCACATTCAGGGGGTCTGAATCAGTCCCATGCTTTCCACACAGCCATCAATCTGAGGTCCAAGAGCTCCCCCTTGTTCAGGTCAACTGTTTCTGTGGGTTAAACCAGCCCAGTCTTAACCCCTTTGCTCATCAGTTTTCCCTGTCACTGGATTCCAGGAGTTCAGTTCAGTGTTTAGCTGTGGGTGTCTGCCTCTGCTTCCATCAGTCAATGGATAATGGTTCTGTTTCCCAGACTCTCTGGCAGTGGGATTATATGCTGGCACTCCCCTGATTCATGTCTAAAATCCATATATGAGTGAGTACATACCATGTTTCTCCTTTTGTGACTGGGTTACCTCACTCAGGTTGGTTTCTTCTGGTGCCATCCATTTGCCTCTAAATTTCAAGATTCCATTGTTTTTTTCTAGTGAATAGTATTCCATTGCATAAATGTACCACATTTTCTCTATCCACTCTTCAGTTGAAGGGCATATAGGTCCTGGCTATCACAAATAATGCTACTATGAACATAGTGGAACAGACATCCTTGTTGTATGAATGTGCATCTTTTGGGTATATGCCTAAGAGTGGAATTGCTGGGTCTCATGGTAGACTGATTCCCATTTTCCTAAGGAATCTCCATATTGATTTCCAAAGTAGCTGTACAAGTTTGTACTCCCACCAGCAGTGGAGGAGTGTTCCCCTTTCTCCATATCCTCTCCAGCATAAACTGTCTTAGGAATTTTTGATTTTAGCCATTCTGACAGGAGGAGTAAGGTGGTATCTCAGGTTTGTTTTGATTTACATTTCCTGGGAGGTACCCTTGAACGAATTGGTACAGGAGACAGCTTCCTGAACGTAACTCCAGTAGCACAGACACTAAGATCGACAATTAATAAATGGAACCTCCTGAAACTGAGAAGCTTCTGTAAGGCAAAGGACACAGCAAGACAAAAAGGCAACCCACAGATTGGGAAAAGATAGTCACTAACCCCACATCTGACAGAGGCCTGATCTCCAAAATTTACAAAACTCAAGAAGCAAGTCTCCAAAACACCAAAGGTCCAACCACTTTCTCTTCTAAGAGGTTCAGTGTGACAGGATTTATGTTGATGTCATTGATTCATTTGCACTTAAGTTTGTGCATGGTGATAGACATGGATCTATCCGCATTCTTCTACATGCCAGCATCCAGTTATGCCAGCACCATTTGTTGAAGATGCTTTCTTTTTGTCATTGTATAATTTTAGGTTCTTTGTCAAAAATCAGGTGTTCGTAGGTGTGTGGGTTAATATCACAGTTTCAATTCGATTCCATTGATTGATCTACCTGTCTATTTTTGTTCCAATACCAAGCTGTTTCAGGACTATAGCTCTACAATAGAGGTTGAAGTCAGGGATGGTTATGCCTCCAGAAGTTCCTTTATTGTACAGGATTGTTTTAGCTATCCTGGGTCTTTTGTTTTCCCATATATAGTTACTTGAGTATTGTTCTTTCAAGGTCTGTGAAGAATTGTGCTGGTATTTTAATGGGGATTGCATTGACTCTATTGATTGTTTTTGGAAAGATTTTTGCCATTTTTACTATGTCAGCCCTACCTATCCAAGAGCATGGGAGATCTATCCATTTTCTGTATCTTCTTTAATTTCTTTCTTTAAAGACTCAAAGTTCTTGCTATACAGGTGATGGGGGATGTCCTTCTGTGTATGTTTGTCTGACTGGCTGATAAAGCACTGCTGGCCAATAGGGAAGCAAGATAGGTGGGACTAGGAGTCGAGGAGGATTCTGGGAAATGTAGTCAAGAGTAGGGAGATGCCATGAAATCCCAGGAACAGAGGACATATGAGGCTGCATCCTTGAGACAGTGGCGGGACCCAGGCAGCTGATGGAAACGAATACACTTACATATGGCACCCACAACAAGTAGCATGAATTTCCACGTAGAATGGCAAAAGCTTAAAAGGGATTTTAGAAACAGAAGAACAGAGAGAAGCAAGGCTTCTTGGTAGCAGCATTTTCTCAGGTGGGCTCTGTTTTTCTTGAGACAAGCAGAGACTTGCGTGGCCAGTGATGGGGTAACCCTATGCCTGCCATCCTAGAAAGACAGCAGTTAAAACAGCTGCCGCTTTGATTTTAGCAATGTTGTTTAGTACATAACAGACAGGGGGCCAGAAAAACATAAAGATTTACAGTAAAGTCAGATTCAGATGAAGTAAAACCTCTAAAAGGCTTATAGTATTTTTTAAAAATATACATAGGCTTGGAAAACACGATAAAGGCTGGGTGTGGTGGCACAAGCCTTTAATCCCAGCACTCCAGAGGCAGAGGCAGAGGCAGGTGAATTTCCACAGAGAAACCCTGTCTCAGAGAAAAACTAAATAAGAGTAAAAGAAATAGAGTAATAATAATAAATAGGTAAATTTAAAAAGCCACGTAAAGGTGGAAAATACACAGAGAGTCTGGATGCTGGATGCTTTTATGTTGTCTTTTCATTGTTCAATTGCTAAAGAAGGAACAAAAACTGTTAAAAGACACTTGATTATAAATGCTGCTGAATTAATGCAACTTATATATTTTAAAAATGCTTTGACTTCTAAATTTAAATATAAGGACAGGTTACTTAGGAAAAGAGTTTTCTGTGTTTCCACAGAAAAGGTGAAGCTATGGATTCCTTCCATACTAGTGGGGTTTGATGAAGCAAGACCCCCTGAAGCAGTGACCCAGGCAATTCAGCATCTAAAAAAGCTGAGATGATGCAGCCATGCAAACTGCAAAAAACAAGGACTTAGCCAGCTTTCTGTGTTTTGTCATGATCTCCATAGTATGAATAGTGCCCCCAACCAGCATGAAGCAGTTTGGAATGAACAACACCCAAATTCCCAAATATTGTTTATAAAATTTTTCTTTCATTTAAATAGGGTTGCTTGTAAATGGTAATGATCACAGTCAATCTCATTCTAAAGAGAAAAAGGGGAATATGATATAGAAATGAATACTTTGTACTGGTATTGATTTTCATTTATTGATACAAATTTAAGGTCAATTTTGTGATGTGCATATTTCTTCTCTTGCTTAAGTATTGTGTTTATACTGATCTTTTAAAATGTAATACATAATTAAATACAGATTGTATATAATCACCTGTAATAGAACTTATAGTTAGGTTAGGTTTTCTAGATATACAGAGATGTATTTGAGATAGACAGATATTCTTCAAACCTTTCAAAGACCTACAGAATATATGGCATTTAAATGGCTTAGGTTTTTTTCATGATAGTGAGACACAACTACTCCCGGTAGCACCAATCTACATCAGAGAGGAAGATGGGCATCTAAGAAACTCATTATGGAGTTTGCTTTCAACATGGCAAGATTAGCCATTTGGGCAAGAAACTTCTCTTGTTTGGACTGTTTGACTGTTGCTGTATAAGCTGGACATACAGGATCCACAGGAAAGTGACTGCTAAACTTACAAAACAAGATGAACAGTACTAAAGGGTACATGATTCATGGAAGAGTCTGTAAGACATTCTGCAGGACACAGAAAAATGACTGACAAACTGCCAATGCAGGTGGACAGTTTGAAATTTCCTGCTTTGCTGAGAAGTGTTCCAGACACACTGTGGCCTATGGGCTGAAGATGGATGCCCCAACGTTACAGAGGAACTTCAGGTGACTGTCCAGGCAGCGAGATGTCTCTGTCAGTTCTAGTATTTATATATTATCCTTCTGTGGTCTTTGATGGAGTTGAAGACAGATAGCTATAGTTTTCCTTAGTTATGATTAAAGATAAACTACATATAAGACTTTAGACTCACAAAGATAGGATAGATATTTTCTTTAAATCTTGCTAAATGTTAATGGACCAAATATTGTATTTATAGTTCTTGCTTAATATTTTTATAACTTGCTTATAGTTCTTGTTATATATTTTACTATGTTAAAGTTAAAACATTTCTTTTTATTTAGACAGAAAAGAGGAGATGATGGGGGAAGTCCTTCTGTGTATATGTTTGTCTGATTGGTTGACAAATAAAGCACTGTTGGCCAATAGGGAAGCAAGATAGGTCGGAATATGAGTTGAGGAGGATTCTGGGAAATGTAGTCAAGGGTAGAGGGTAGCCATGTGATCCCAGGATGAGAGGGCGAAGTCTGGCATTCTCGGTAAGATAATATCATACAAAATATATATTAGAAATTATGGGTTAATAATTAAGTCAGAGCTAGCCATTAAGAAATCATAGCAAACAGCCAACAGCTTCATAATTAATATAGCATCCTTCATGTTCATTTGGGACTGATGCTGGCAGGAAGAATGCACATTACATACAGGTCTTTCACTTGTTTGGTTAGCGTTACCCCAAGATATTTCATGTTATTTGTGGCAATTGTAAAAAGGATGATGTTTCTCTAATTTCTTTGTCAGCCCACTTATCGCCTGTATATAGTAGGGCTACTAATTTTTTTTTAGTCAATCTTGTATCCTGCTACTTTCAGCAAAGGAATTCTAGGAAGCAGAAATGTGCAGGTTTGTAGTGAAAAATAAGATGTTCCCTTCTTGTCAAGAATATTAGGTAAGTAAGCACTACATGATTATCAATTCAACACAGTGATTTAACCAACACTATGACGTAGACACTCAAACAAAAAAGTTCCAGAAATTAACATCAGAGTCTAAGGTCATGAAAATTATTTTAGACTTCCAGATACTCGTAGAACAAGTGGCAGCTCAGTATGGCCAATGACAGGATAGTATAAATCTTTTTTAAAGAAAAGGAAGAGAGAGGAAGGAAGGAGGAAAGAAGAAAGGGAGGGAGGGAGGAAGGGAGGGAAGGAGGGAGGGAGGGAGGGAGAGAAGGATAGAGGGAGGGAGGGAGGGAGGAAGGGAGGGAGGGAGAGAGGGAGGGAATATCTACCCAAGCTCTAGTTGATGTTTTCCGTGAACAGAATGGAATATTCATCAGACCACTAGACCAAAGCAATAATATTTTTTTCTTTCTGTTTACTCCCAGGTCATGGAAATGTTGTTTGTGTTCCAGAATTAAAGTCAGTTTTGCTAGCTCATGTGGAAAATAATACAAGTAAAATCCCATACTATAATACTCTGATATAAGGGCATATTCCCCAGATGCCAGCAGGCAGTACTGCTGGCCCAGAGCTCTTAGGTGTTATGCTTCTTCAGGGGTCACTCTTGGATGAGGAGGCTCTCTTTGGACACATTTATCTCCTTAGAAATCCCATGACAGCTCAGTGGAAAGTACACAGGCCCAGTCCTTCACCCAGCTCTAGACAACTCCCAAAGGCCATCTCAGTTCCAAAGGAAATCATGTGTTTGGCCCGTCTTCCCAGCCAATTCCTTCTTCCTATCCCTCTGTGGGTAATGATCTTAAGAGTCATCTGAAACAAACTCCTTGCAACTAATCTTGAGATCATGTCTTCTTACCGTGATATACAATCTGTGATAGCATGTCAACATGTCCTAGACTTATACAAAAAAATGTGTTTGATTCTAGTTGATGTTCAGCCCAAATGGTATGTTAAATGGCTTTAAGAACAATTTTACTTCCCCCAGAGTAGTTTATTTCCCTTAATACATATTATAATCAGTTCTAATATATGGAATTTAGACAATTCTACCATCATGTAGACTCAGGGCCAAAATATGTATGCTAGAACATAACTGTTCAGACAAATTTTTAAAGAAATTCAAACCAAGTTACATTCTATTTGACTACAATTTCATTTGCCTGGTAATGAGGCCAAATTGACACTTAATATAGTAGCCTGTGGTCATGATTATTGAAACACACCATCCCTAGCATCTATCCCTAGGCTATGATCCCAGATGTAACCCATCAACCTCATTTCATTGCTGATGGTTGAATTACATCCTGGGTCTCCAAAAACATATCACCTCTACACTATAGCATTTATCAAAAATCAATATAAGAAGTTACCATATAGAAAAATGTTTCCATATATTTTTATAAGACTTATTGAAAACATCATATGTTTTTAAAAGCCAATATCTCCATAAGGGGTCATAAAATAAATTCCTCTTAGAGTTAGTACTAGGGGGGAAGTCTGTCTCCATAGAAAAACTAGCCTGGTGCTTTTTATTAGCTAGTAAGAGCCTTATATGGCTTGCTTTCCTTTTCCTCTTGCCTGCCAGGAAAAGGTCAAAGGTGAAGTTTGCACTCAATCTAAGTAGCAATCTTTAGCCTAGATTTTTCTAGAATACCCATTTCCCCAATCCCATCACCCTCCTTTGTTCTTAACTTCTCACCCTTTCTTGATGAATAAAATGCATCTGTGAATTCTGTGTCTCCAAACCTTCTAAAACATGCGGAGTGGCATAAATATAAATGTCCCAACAGTACCTTACCTAGCTAAGCCTGCTTTTTTTATTTCTGATGATAAAACCCATATTTTGTTCAAATCAATATTCATTCAAAATGTAAGATAATTGTTGCCATTGATTTGCTTATTGTCCATCAAGGATGAGAGAACTCACATACAAATATGTATAAGTATGAATCGGGAAATAATAGAAGATGTGGGGATGGGAGGGTTGGTGTTTAAAAGAGGGAGAAACTTGGATTTGGTTGAAACAGACACATGTTTGCTTCTTTGTTTGTGTTTTATGTTTGTTTGTTTGTTTTTTCTGAGACAGGGTTTCTCTATAGTCCTGGCAGTCCTGAAACTCACTCTATAGCCCAAACTGGACTCAAACTCAGAGATCTACCTGCCTCTGCCTCCTAGTGCTGGGATGAAAGCTGTGTGCCTCCACACCTGGATACAGTCACGCAACTTTAAGGTTCGAATTTAATAGAGGCAGACAAGTACATTGAGATCTGTGAGATCCCAAGGCCTCTTGCGCTTGCTACGATCAAGGTGGAATACAGATACGCACACGGTGTTACCTGTGCACAGCAAGACCCCATTACCAGGAGATTGTCAAAACTCACATAAACGTCAGAACTTTCAATCAGCCCTCTCTTGATCAATCCATGTTCTCCCACCCACAGACAGGTAGCAAAACCTCAGAACAGAGTTTCTTGTGCTATTCACTTTGTCTCCTAGCTGTGACTCAAATACAGGGACAGAGTCTTAAATCCTGAGCGTTTTCACTGTGACCTGGGCATAGGGCATTCCTCCTTCCATGGCTTTGATTTTCTCACGCAGTATGCTTTAGGAAAGACCCTACTGTGAGCGAAACTTTCACTTCTGTCTTTCCTCCCAAGACCACTCTTCAGTGGCTGAGCACAGAAGCTAGTCAATGCCTTCCCACCTGGGGTCTCTTCTAAAGGGAGACCTGGGATTCGGCCCACCCCGGGGAAACTTTCCCCAGCTGTGCTGCATACACAGAGGCTCTTCCTCCACAGTGGCCCTGTTCCTCTCTCACACTGCTGGGAGTTCTCTGCCTCCCTTCACCTCCCTATGTCTCCCGGGAAATCTCCTCCACATCTCCCCGCCTTATGGCTTCTCAGACGCCCTGAGCTGATGACCTGGCTTCTGTAGCCTTCTTGCTCCCTCACACCTTATCCTCGGGACCAGGCCCCTAAGCACTAGGCTTGGGCTTTGCCCTTCTCTCTTCTTTCTCTCCTCCCCTGCTAGGCGGGTAGGAGGCCCTTAGTGCTGGTGACTACGGTTCTGTAGATGGAGGGGGTTGGTTGGGGCACAGGCCTCATAGTGAAAGTTAATTCAGTACAACTACATATGACCCCTATAACATACAGAAAGACTTTATTTCCTTCCCCAACTTGAGTTATGTTCTATTCCTTAATGCCCCATAAATTCCAAGATTAAGGGCCAGATCTTAACTTAGCAGGAGAGTAAGAGACTCAGTTGAGGTGGGAGAGGTGGCATATGATTGCGGAAAGTCACCTTATGACACGGGCAGCATGTACATGACCCGAGTTCGAAGGGTCAACTCTCAGTAAGAAGCAGAGGAGACATGCCTCCAACTGACAGCTTTATGCAAACACCCTCGCTATTCTGTGAAAGACGCACAATTCTTCCTTTCATGCCCCTCGGATTTCGCCTTCCCGTCACCATTCACCGTGTCTATGCTAATTTAATATAAAGAACACAGAGCAAATCACTTTTCATCCCTGTTGCTTCTAACATCTACTATTAACATTTATCTTTGTTGAAAGAAATGTCCTTTAGGAAAATAATCACACTTCAGTTGTTAAAAAATCTGTTACAAGCAGGATCGGAAAGATGGCCCCTCAGGTAAGGGCAGTCACTGCTCTTGTAGAGGACTAAGTTCGGGTCCCAGCACCACATCAGAGCCTTCACAGTCGCTTGTAAGTCCAGCTCCAAGAAATCCAAAGCTATCACCTGGCCTCTAGAGACAACCACATTCACAAGCATGCGTACCCAAAATTAAAAACCTTTCTTAAAATGCCAGGCATAGAAGATTAATGCTAAAAGTCTCAGAAGGTTCCAGCTCTTATGCTGTTGATGGCAGCTGCCTTTGCCAACCCGTGTACAGGATTTTTTTTTTCTGTCATAGCAATTCCTAATACCTGTAAAAGGAACCATGTATCTGAGTCTTGTATGACAAGCGTCCCGGAATCTCGGGTGCCAAGTGCTGTGCTTGTCTGGGTCTGCAGTCATCTCGGAGCAAGCATGAGATGGTGCTGGGTTCCAAACAAGCACCGGAGTATGGAAAGTGTCCCAGCTGAAAGCAATCATCCCTGGCTGCCGGGACCAGAAGAGGACAGGAAGTTCACCCTTCTGCTCTGTGTGTGAGGGCAGCCTTCCCAGTGAAGACCTGGCCACCGCTCTTCCCCAGACTTAAAGCCCGCCACCAGCAGGAAAGACAGTGCCTCTAACTATCAGACTATTTGCTGCAATCTATTTTGACCCAATGGACATTTAAAAATAGTTACTTTATTTGATATCTTTTAGCCTCCTTCCAGAGCCATTTAAAAGGCCAAGCTTCCTCCCCCAAACTTCTTTTGTTTTCCAGACATTCCACAGCTCTGAGGAGCACATGGCCTGCACTATACAAAAATGTTCAGTAACGAGGTTCCTTGATTGGCTACCCAATTAAGTAAAGCTGGCCTGGAGGAAACTAAGTTACAATAACATTGAGGTCTGTCTCCAAGCCCACAAAAGAAAAGAAACTTACAAACACCAGGGCTGAAAATTCTGTTGTGCAATGAGAATTGCAGAATGGCTGTCAGATGGAGGTTCAAAAACATAATTAGCACTTTCCCAAACTCATGTGCAGACCCCACAATCCCTACATGTTCCAGGCTGGGTTGACGACAGACTTTGAAGCCAGCCCTGTTCAAAACCAAAACCATTAGCAGTGAGCAGTGCTTGCTCTCAGACCTTGTTGCAAGGCCAAGCCCGCCCTCTCTTCTGCTTTTCAGTAATAAACACATGGGAAAGAGTGGGCAGGGCAGGGGCTTGTGCAGGGGCTTGGAGATCAGCAGCCTCCCAACACTCTTCTGCAGTTAGGACTTGAACACTGTTCCAGGCAGAACTCATGGTCTTTGCTTGTTAAACCTCCAGACAATGAGATTTCTCTCCTCTTCTCTCTTCTCTCTCCTGCCTCTCTCTCTTCTCCCCTCTCCCCTCTCCTCCCTCCATTTTCTCCCCCACCTCTCTCCTCCTCCTCTTCCTCCTCCTCCTTCTTTTCTTCTTTTTCTTCTCACTAACACTTTTCAATTATTGCAACCATGAATGCCAGGCAGATCTTTCTCCAGGCCTCATCATTTCCGTGGGCCTGCACTCCAAGAAATTTTTCTGTGTAGACTGACTCACTGGGCCGTGGCAAGTCTTCAATCCCGCACAAATGTAGAAGGATTCAGGAGGAGTCCATTCTAGAAGCTGAAAATAGTAAAAGAAGGGATTGAATAACTCTGTAAGTGTAAGAGTTGGCACTTTGTCTTTTAACCATAAAAAGAACTAAAATATATTTCACTCATAAAGTCATGTTTTATTGATATATATGTGGCTCAGCGATGTGAAAACCACTTTAAAGCTAATAAATGGCTCATATTCGCTTTGACCCATGAGGTAGGTAATCATGAAGGACAAACTCCTTAGGATTATACATCTCTCTTTTGGTGTATTTATAATAATTCAATGTTTAAAGGCATCTCTTTGAGGCAGTCTGCTGTTAATGAGTTCACATTCAACATTAGTGTTGTCCACCACTATAGACAGACACTGTTGAATGACTTTTACACTGCACCGCTAAAATCTAGTTTAGGCTTCCATCTCCTCCCTCTGTCCCCCACAAAGATCTATCCTGTGGGATTTACCTGGTTTATTTCCATGTTAGTGCTTGATATCTAATATGGCTTGTTAACAGAGCTCACTATATTTTCTGGGCAAAAGTGTTTATGGGAAAAATTTTAGATTTATACAAGGGTTGGGACATGTGACTCATATAAACTGTAATAAGAGCATTGTTGCTGAAACCTGGGCTTGCTTTGAAGCCTCCTCATCCTGTTCTTGGGAAACCATTAAGCAAAATGCCCTGAAGGGTAGGAGAAATTGCATCAAGCAATAAAACGTCAACAAACTACAGGATCTGAAGATCACACACTTTCGTCTAAACATGCCCTTCTCTCCTTTCACTTGGCAGGAGTTTGGTTTTTGAAAAGTAATAAACTCTAACACTCTGGTTGACCTGGGATGTGTTTAAGAAATCAAATCCCCGAGCCAGAAGCAGTAGGATGCTTTACATGGACAGGCTCCGCACCTTAGAAAAACCACAGGATGAGAAATGAAATGAAAATGGGGAAGAAATGTGTGTCTCAGTTGCCCACATCTTGGATTTTTGTGATGAGGGTGCACACCAAAACCCTAGGATAGGAGAAACAACTTAAAATCTGTTTAAACAGGTGTCCAGTAAGTACACAACCAAGATGGACGTGGTCAAGTTTCCCTGTCCACAGGCCTCTGGAACCTGTGTAAATCTAGGACAGACAATGTTCAGTTGCATATCAAGTTTGTAGTCCCTTCTCTTAGACAACCAAGATTCTCAAGCAACTCAGATCCTTTACATGAGTTTCTTAGGAATAATAGAAGAGATTCAAAGTAAAACCCCATAGCAATATTTATCTAAAGCATTTCGTCTTCCACCTCTGGCCCCATTCACTGCCAATAGGAGTAAGCATTTCAATTCTCACTTCCCATGACTTCTCTCAGCTCATGGTTCTTTTCTCAACCTGTATCACTTCAGGATGCTGATGGACCGCATGTCCTTCCTAGTATAAAAGCATCTCTTCCATTTACAGTACAGAATCAGGAATTTGATCTGGTTAATTAGGGGATTCTTCTTTAGGTGGGGAGAAGGAAGAAGAGATGGTAAGCATCCTGTATTAACAGTTTGATTCCAACATGTATGTTTAATGATCCAAGACAAACAACTAGCAGAAGTGGGGTTGGAGAGATGGCTCAGAGGTTAAGAGCATTTGTTGCTCTTGGAGAGGACCCAGACTCAGTTCCCAGCACACACAGGATGACTCACAACAATTTGTAACTCTAGTTCTGAGAAATGCAATGCTCTATTATGATCTCTGTGGACACTGGGTATGGTGCACCTACATACACGCAAAATACACATGCACATAAAAGAATTAAATCTAAAAACATTTTTTAACTAGTGAAGTTTAGGCTGGGAGGTAGAACAATGTTAGAGTGCTTTCCCAGTACACACCAAGTTTACCATCAAAACTAAGACCAGAATAATACCTGGGATGTGTGGATGATGCTATTACCATAGTCTTAGGATAATAAAGGTTTGACTAGAGAAACTAATGTTTGTAAAAACAGATCATGAGTTCTCAAAACAGTCAACTTCCCTCTCAGAAAAAGGAATCCTAGTGGAATCTACGGTTTACAAGAGAGGGAAAGGAAAAGAGTCATAAAAGATCATTCACAGCCCTGGGATGTTATAGTGCCTGTATGTAGAAACCATTGCCCCAGGGTTTGGGAAAACAAGCTAGGGGCTTCAAGTATTAACTGGAACCGTTCATCAATAGGTTCTATCCTCCAAGTATTGTGACTTGAACGTCTGGAAAAGCAGGCTGTATTTTCACACAAAGACACTGGGTGAATTAGAACCACAGCAGAATGGCAAATGACTTCTCGGAACTCAAGAAACCACCCCATCTCTGTCATTGTTGTAATACCAGCCCAAGGTTGCCCGACTCTGACATAACAGCAGAGTGCCATGGGCAATCCCCTCCCAAATTGTTTAATATTTGTTAATATGAAAGTCAGATACCCATGCCTATCCATTTACATGGTTCACAGGCCAGGCAGTTTGATGGGGGTAAGAGTGCTAAAAATATTCAAACAAATATTTGGACTTGTATCTGATTCTGTATGAATATTCAATACAATATACTGCAAAAACCATCCACCAACAAATAAAAATATTTCAAGGAAATAAAATGGCAATTTTTTTCAAGTAAATAAATGTAGTTAACTATGGGAAATATATACGCTCAGGCCAAGAAAAAAAAAGTCAGGGTGAAATGGAAAAATACATTTACCAATTCACTCCTCATACACACACACACACACACACACACACACAATGTCTTTGATTATAGCAGATTAATATACTGAAACCAATCTTCACACAAAACATTGGAAATAACTAAGTTATGCAGCAATTAGAACTTGTTTTGGGTCCATTTTGTATGGTCTCTACACACACTAAAAATGATACTGCGGAAAATTATTCCATAGCAAACAAGAAGGCTCCATCCAAGGGCAAGTCGATTATCTTTCCATTTTCTTTTTTTTTATCATTTTTTATTTTAATTTTACATAGCTTGTTTTACATGTCAATCCCAGTTCCCTCTCCCTCCCATCCTCCCGCACTCCCCTTCCCCCCCCCCTCCCACCCTATTGCCAAATCCTTCCACATAGGGGATATCTAGAGTCTGTCATTTTACTCTGGGTAGGGTCCAGGCACTCCCCTAAGAGTCCAGGCTGAGAGAGCATCTCTCTTTGTGCTATAGGCACACGAAGACTGTATACCAGGGATAGACACTGATCCACAGCTCAGGGCCCCATAGGTTGCCCAGGCCTTCTCACTGACACTCACATTTGGGGGGTCCAGATCAGTCCCATGCTGGCCTCCCCACTGTCGGTCTGGGGTCCAAGAGCACTCCCCTGTTCAGATCAGCTGTCTCTGCTGGTTTTGCCAGCCCATTCTTTGCCAATTTGCTCATCACTCCTCTCTCTCTGTCACTGGCTATTACAAATAATGCTGGATCAATAAACACCATGTTTGTCTTTTTGCGACTGGGTTACCTCACTCAGGATGGTTTCTTCCAGTGCTATCCATTTCCCTGCGAATTTCAAGATTCCATTGTTTTTTTCTGCTGAGTAATACTCCATTGTGTAAATGTACCACATTTTCTCTATCCACTCTTCAGTTGAGGGGCATCTAGGTTGCTTCCAGGTTCTGGCTATTACAAACAATGCTGCTATGAACATAGTGGAGCAGATGCCCTTGTTGTATGAACCTGCCTCATTTGGATAAATGCCTAAGAGTGGAATTGCTGGGTCTAGTGGTAGATTAATTCCCATTTTCCTGAGGAATCTCCATACTGATTTCCAAAGAGGCTGTATGAGTCGGCATTCCCACCAGCAGTGGAGGAGTGTTCCTCTCTCTCCACATCCTCTCCAGCATAAATTGTCTTCGGTGTTATTGATTCTAGCCATTCTGATAGGAGTAAGATGGTATCTCAGAGTTGTTTTGATTTGCATTTCCCTGATGGCTAAGGATGTTGAGCATTTTCTTAAGTGTCTCTTGGCCATTTTAGCCTCCTCTACTGAGAATTCTCTATTTAGCTCTGTACCCCACCTTTCTAGTGAATCCTTTGGTGTTTTGGAGACTTGTTTCTTGAGTTCTTTATAAATTTTGGAGATTAGCCCTCTGTCAGATGTAGGGTTAGTGAATATCTTTTCCCATTCTGTGGCCTGCCTTTTTGTATTTTTGACTGTGTCCTTTGCCTTACAGAAGCTTTTTAGTTTCAGAAGGTCCCATTTGTTAATTGTCGATCTCAGTGCCTGTGCCACTGGTGTTATGTTTAGGAAGTGGTGTCCTGTACCAACTCGTTGAAGAGTATCTCCCACTTTCTCTTCTAAAAGTTTCAGTGTGGCTGGATGTATGTTGAGATCTTTGATCCATTTGGACTTAAGTTTTGTGCAAGGCGATAAACATGGATCTATCTGCAGTCTTCTGCATACCAGTACCCAGTTATGCCAGCACCATTTGTTGAAGATGCTTTCTTTTTTCCACTAGAAAAGAGGAAATGCTAACACTTTACAAGCTTTCTTGAGAGAATGGTATTTTCCAGAGGGGAATGAACCCTAAATAAATAGGATCAAGGGTGTGATTGAGGCTGGTCGGGGGACTAGTTTAGCAACCTGGAATTGCCTTGGGCTATGTGCACACTCCTTGTTAAATAATGCACTTGGCAGCCTGAGACTTACCTGCACTCACTGTACATACTTACCTGACTCTGAACAATATGTCAAGTAACTTAGGACCCCTACCTGCACTGAGAGGCATACCGCACTATTCCAACAATGGAATGAGTTTCTCTACATGTGATGACAATCAAACTTGGACAGCTGCCATTCAAACATGTTCCCAATATAATTAGGAAGGATATAGGCCACCTACACTGGTTTTTAGGTCCCTCTATGCAAAGGTTTAAGGAGAAACCCCTGCTGTGGAATATTTGCTAAAGTTATGTTACATTTGTTTATGCTGTGAAATATTTGTTTAATGATGCAAAGATGTGTTGCATTCTTTTATGTTGCATCTGTTTAACTCTGTGAAGCTGTGTTACTTTGCCTGTCTAAAACACCTGATTGGTCTAATAGAGAGCAGAATGGCCAATAGCTAGGTAGGAAAGGGATAGGTGGGGCTGGCAGGCAGAGAGAATAAATTGAAGGTGAAAAAGTGAAGAGGGAGGAGGGAAAGAAGAGAGGAGAGGAAGACTCCAGGGGTCAGTCACCCAGCTACACAGAAGCCATGGAGTAAGAAGTAAAGAAGGGTATATGGAAAGGTGAAAGCCCAGAGGCAAAGGATAGATGGAATGATTTAAGAAAACCTGGCAGGAAACAAGCCATGCTGAGGACAGGAAATCATAAGAAAGAATAAGCTGCCCAGAAGTGATGGCTCACACCTTTAATCCCAACACTTGGAAGGCAGAAGCAAGCTGATCTTTGTGAATTTGAGACCAGCCTGGTCTACAGAGCTAGTTTCAGGACAATTAGGGCTTCACAGAGAAAACCTGTCTCAGAAAGAAAGGAAGAAAGGAGGAAGGAAGGAAGGAAGGAAGGAAGGAAGGAAGGAAGGAAGGAAGGAAGTTGGGTGGTGGGCCCCTAAAAGACCAAAGAAAGCTAGGAGTAAAAAACCCCTATTTACCATCTGTCTTAGTTTGCTTTGTACGCTATGATAAACAACCGTGACCAAAGTGAACTTGAGAAACAGAATGCTTATTCAACTTACAGTTTCCAGTTCGTCATGAAAGCAGGTCATGACAGAACCTGGAGGTAGGAACAGAAGCAGAGACAGTGGAGAAACACTACTTACTGCTTTGTTCCCCGTGGCTTTTCAGCCTGCTTTCTCATACAGCCCAGGACCACCTGCCCAGGGGGGGCATCCCCCACAGTGCCTGGACTCTCCCACATCAATCATTAATCAAGAATATGCCCTATACACTTGCCTATATAGGTAATACGATGGACGCATTTTCAATTAAGGTTCCTCTTCCCAGGCAACTCTACCTTTTGCCAGGTAGAAAAAAAATGAACCAAGACATCATCTCCTGCTTACGGATGACTGGAAATACATATGATTAAAATCAAAACACATTATGGGAAGGGAAAGTCACATAACTTAAAAGCCTGTCAGTCAAAATAGAGAACCACCCATGCTACATCCCTTAGCAACCAAACTTTTCTTGATCCCCATAAAAAATGCTACACACTAAGGTGGGTATGTAGACATAATCTGCCACCCCTAACTCCGAAGATATCCACAACAGAAAACCTCACAAAAGGAAAATTAGTTCTCTCCAATGGAGTTTCACTGGAAATATAAACCTCACTCAAGGGTAGGCCCTATTCCCAGCAGTAGATGGTCAACACAAAACAAACTCGGCAGGTTTCGGGGAGGTTTTTTGTTTGTTTCGCTGGTTGGTTGGTTGGTTTAGTTTAGGTTGGTTTGGTCTCATAATGCTTTATTTGGGTTCTTTTGTTTTTTAAACTTTACTGGCCTTTTGCATATATATTGTGGTTTCTGATTTTGTGTTGTTGCAGGTTTTCATTCTGTCATGTGTGTGTTCCTTGTGCTTTTTGTGGTTGTTATGAGGGCGGTATTTAACCTATTTTTTCTTTTTCTCTGTTTTCCTGTTTCTTTTCTAAGGAAAGAGAGAAAGAAGGCTTAGAGTTGGGTGGGTAGAGAGGTGTGGGGGGGAATCTGAGGGGAGATGAGGGAGAAGAAACCATGATAATAGTATAGTGTATGAAAAAAAACTATTTTCAGTTTTAAAGAAAGAAAGAAGGATAAAACCTCACTCTAATTATTGAAGCCCCATGAGTACCCACACTCCTGTGACCTGCTGTCACCTGTCACCCTTCACAGTGTACCTGATCTACTCTATTACTTTGAATTGAATAAAATCACCCCACATTTTTGCAAATCTGTATGAGCCTTTGTTTCAGTTCCTTGACTAAGGAAGAGGCGAAGAACATGGAAACATGGCCCAGTCCCTGACCCCAGTAACATAGTAACGATAAGAGATGAAGTCAACAAAAAATAAAGCAAACAGTAGAGAAAGGACAATAGAAAGAAAAGTCACCTACTTGAGATTTAGACAAGTGATAAACCCTAGACTGAAAGATTAAAAAAAACAGAAAGAAAGAAAGCAGAGAGCCAGGGATTAGCTCAGTTGACAGAGTGCAGGCCTTGCATACAAGTGGCTCTGAGTTCAGCCCCCAGCATTAAAAACCAAAAACAAAAGCAGGAAAGAGTTAAAAAAGACAAAGTAATCATTTCATCTATGTGCTCTGCAGCCACTGGAAAGGATAATGAAAATATAAATGACCAATTCTACGAAGACAACACCTAAAAAGAAAGGCACAAATCCTTTGAAAACTGGAAATGGCAAATAATAGCAAGAACTGACAAATGGGATTGCATGGAAATAAAAAGTTTCTGCCCCACAAAGGAAACGAGTGAAGTGACAGCCTATGGAATGAGAGAAAACATTTGCCAGCTATACATCTTTCAGGGGATTATATCTAGAATCCAAACAAAGAACTAAAACATTCAACACCAGTTACACAGGCCCCTTTCTGGTTTCCTGGCCTTGGCCCATATTTCTCCCACCTAGATATGCACATTTAACAGTTAGAGGCTGGGATCTGCATTTGAGCAAGCATTCACAGCATCCATCTTTACTATCCTGGTTTATCTCGCTTACAATAACATTTTTCTAGTCCTATGCATTTTCCTACAAGTAATTTCATTTTTCTTTGCATCTTAAAAAATTGCATAGTGGGTATTTGCCATGTGTCATTATTCATGCATTGTGGGTATTTGCCACGTATCATTATTCATTTATCTGTTGATGGATGTCTATGCTGATTCCATACTCTTGCTGCTGAGAAAAAAAAAGCAGCAACATTTCACCCAAAGTCAGAATGGCTGTAACATCTCTTTAGATGTTGACCAGAACAGGGCACGTTAACCAAAGAGCATTGGTATGCTGCTGGCTAGACTGTTGCTGCTTGATCTCCCAATGGCGTCTAAGTCAGCATCCAACAGCAATGCCTCTGCTTCCATGTTTACTGATGTACAGCTCACAGTAGCCAAGAGCTAGAACTAGCCTATGTCCATCAACAGAGGGATGTACAAAGAAGTTATAGTATACAAATGCACACATGTGTATGCACACACAGTGGTGTTTTAGTCAACCCTGAAGAACGAAGTTGTGACATTGAGTTGTGTCCTTTGCAGAAAAGTGGGGAAAATGGAGATTATCCATACTAAGCAAAATAAATCAGACTCAGAAAAAAATGCCATTTTTTCTGTCATTTACAAGATCTAGATTTAAATGTATGTGGTGGAGAAGACCAGGAAGGGGACTTTTAGGTGGGGAGATGGACTAGAGGGAGGGAAGGAGAGCAAGAGGGGGATAATGGCTGGTATGAGCAACGCAAATGGTATCCACATGTCCTAGCTAATGTTCACTGTCAACATAACCTAGAGTCACCTGGGAAGAGAAGTCTCATCTGAAAACTTATCTGGGTCAGATTAGTCTGTGGGCCTCTGTACGGAGGCACTGAGTTTGATTGCTAACTGATGTAAGCAGGCCCACCCTGCCGTGGGCTTTTTGTACTCTCTTCCTTTGGGTTAACCCTCTGATCCACGCCTTGTGTGGTGATATTGTTTATGATTTATTAAAGTCACTGGAGATCAAAATAGCAAAGCAATCACACTAGCTAGCCATAGAAGCCAGGCAGTGGTGGCACACACCTTTAATCCCAGGACTCAGGAGACAAAGGCAGATGATGAATCTCTCTGAGTTCAAGGCCACCCAGGACTATATGAGAGTGAATCAGACTAAAAGAGAAACAGAGCTCACACCTTTAATCCTAGGACTCACGAGAGGTAGTTAAGACAGGAACAGGGTCTCAGAGCTAGCATTCATTCTCCAGTCACACCGATGACAGGCAGCAGTCTGAGGCTTGAGGAGAGCTCCTGGAGACAGGATCAGTCCTTTTAGCCTGAGGTAGAGGTAAGATCTACTGGCTTGGCTGCTTTGCCAGTCTGATCTTCGGCTAGAGGCTTGAACCCCAGTATGTCTCTGGGTCCTTTATCATCCGTGTTACAGTGTTGGTTTTCTGAAACCATCCCTTCTTAAACCTTTCTCATCCCAGTGTTCTGCTTCTCTACTTTTGTTTTTATCTATCTGCAATCCCTACTACTTTAAGGTGTCCCTGAAAAAGACCCCGTCTTGCCGTAAAGAGACACCATGACCATGTATAAAGGAAAAACATTTAACTCGGGTGGCTTACGTTTTTAAAGGTTCAGTCTATTATCATCATGGTGTGACACGGGTGTGTGTAGGCAAACGTGCTGCTGGAGCAGGAGCTGAGAGTCCTTGCATCTTGATCTGAAGACAAAAGGAAGTGAACTGAGATACTGGGCCCGACTTGAGCATAATATATATAGCACAATATATATAACTTGAAACCTCCACAATGACAAACTTCCTCCAAAAAGTCACACCCACTCCAACAAAGCCATACCTCCTAGTAGTGCCACCCACACTGAACTTATGGAAGTTCATAACTTATTACATTCAAATTATCACAACCCCTTTCTAGCTTCCTGGCTTCCACTTATGCTTAATACGCAAAATGAAAGATTTATACTAGGATCCACATATGGGAGAAAAAAATATAGCATTTGTATTTCTGGGCATTATTTGCCTGATTCAGTATAAGGATCAGTATAATTTTTTCCAGTTCCATCCATTTACCTAAAAGTTTCATGATTTCCTTTGTCTTTATAGCTGACTAATGTCCCATTGTGTATATGTACTGCATTGTTTTATCAGTTCATTAGTTGATGGACATCTGTGTTGATTCTATGTCCAAGGTGTTACAGATGGAGCAACAATGAACAAGAATGTACATATCTCTGTAGTAAGACATAAAGAATTTTGGGTACATGCCCAGGAGGGGCACAGCTGGATCATATGTCAGTTCTTTTCTAGGTTTTTGAGGGGTTATTTGTTTGTTTGTTTGTTGAGGGTTGTTTTTGTTTATTTTTGATTGTTTGGTTTGCTTTGGGTTTTTGTTGTCCTTTTTGAGAAACCGTCCAAACTGGTTTCCACGCCCACCAACAGTGTCTAGTGAGTTCCCCTTTCACCTCATTCACCGCATTTTTATTCCTGGTGATAGCCATTCTCACTAGGGTGAGACGGAATCTTAAAGCAGTTTTTATTTGCATTTCCCTGGTGGCTAAAGTTGTCCAGCACTTTTTAAAATGTTTTCTGTATTTCTTCTTTTGAATTTTTTCTTCCCTTCCACAGCAGTTTTTAAATGGCTTGTTTATTTTTTTTAATGTGTAGCTCATGAGTCCTAGACACTGATCTTCTGTCTGATGAATAGCTGGCAAAGACTTTTTCCCATTCAGTGTGCCGTCCCTCATTTGCAAAGCAGTTGCTTTTGCATTGCATAAGCTTTGAAGTTACATAAGCTCTTACCCATTGACTGTTGGACTTGTTTCCTGTACTATCAGAATCTCATTCAAAAAGTCCCTACCTCTACCCATAAGTGATAGCATTCTCTCAACTTTTTCCTCTACAAACTCTAGGGTATAAAGTTTTAGGCTAAAGTCATTGATCCATTTGCCCTAAAATGGTATCTCTTTGTTGGTTGAGGTATGCTTCTTGGAGGGAATGCAAAGATGGAACCTATTTCCAAATCCAGTCCACCAATCTGTCTTTGTATTGTGGAGTTGAAATCATAAATGTTTATGTTGTTATTGAAAGATGTGTTGACTCCTATCATTTTATTTTGGTTTTTCGAGACAGGGTTTTGGAGATTGTCCTGGCACTCACTCTGTAGACCAGACTATGGTCAAACTCACAGAGATCCACCTGCCTCTGCCTCCCGAGTGCTGGGATTAATGACATGTGCCACCAATCCCCAGCTCCTATCATTTTATTGATTTTGTAGTGTTTTCTTTGACCTCTTTGGACTAATCATCCTAGTATTGCTTATTTACTCTTGTGACATCTTGGTGTTTATTCTTCTCTTCAGACGTATTATCCTCTTCAGAGCTGGGTTAGTGGTCATAAATTCATTTAGTTTATTTTTATCATGAAAATACTTTATTTCTTCTCTCAAGTTTTAATACATAGCTTTGCTTTATATAATAGGTTGGAATGGCAGCTGTGGACTTTCAGAACTTGAGATAAATCTTTAGCTCTAAAAATTTTTGTTGAGTAAGTAGATGCTATTCTAGTACATTTACCTCTATGAATGACCTGACCCTTCTCTCTTGCAGCTTCCAATAGACTTTCTTTCCTCTGTGTTTTTAGTGTTTAAACATAATGTGTCAAGGAATGTTATTTTCTCATTCTATTCCATGATCTATAGGATTCTTGCAACAAGCTGGAGAGCCTTTCCTCTAGATTTGGGGATTTTCTTCTAAGATTTTATTGAGTATATTTTCTGTGCCTTAGGTGTGATATTCTTCTCTTTCTTAAAAAAGCTAGTAATTCAAAGATTTAGAATTTCATGGTGTCCCAGGGCTTTCCCATGTTCCATTCTTTTTTTAAATTTGTCCTGGCCTTTCCTGAAAGCTAGGAGAATGTTCTTAACATAAAAGAGACATCTAGAGGAGCCTGAAGTTACTGTCCTGTGTGAAGACAAAGGACTCCTTACCTTTCCTGAGGTTATCATTTGTAGCAAGAATGCTCATAACTCTAAGATTACAATGAATATTCCAGCCAACACAGTAAAGCAGGAAAAGGCAACAAAAGACATGGAGATGGGAAAATATATATAGTCTTCACTCACAGACTGCTTACATAAAGCAAATACTTTTAAAAAACTACAGTACACTAGAACCTTTTCAGGTCCTCAGGAAGATTAATTTCAAAAATGAATTGTCTCTCTATATACTAGCAATAAATAACTAGAAATGAAATTCTAATACATTTTCCAGTTGTATCTCAAAACAAAAAATTCAGAAGCACATTTAACAAAAATATGTATAATATTTATACACTGAAAAACAACAAAACATTGCTGGGAAAAGTTGAGGAAAACATTAGTAACGCAAATCAGTATGATACAGAGCTGTGACCAAGTAATAGAGTCCAGAAATAGACCCCTGTGTTTGTGAAAAAAGGGAATTGTGACTTTGGATATAAGCAGAGATTTGTTGTAGATAGGACCCACAATGCCGTAACAATAAAAGATTAAATTTGCAAATTTAAGCAACATTTTAAAACCATATTCTTCAGGAGACTTCACTAGGAAACTGAAAGGCAAATCCTGGGCACCAGATCTGTAGTTGCTGCTGCAAGAGAGGCTGTGTACTGAAGCCCAACGCCCCCTTGTGTCTGAGACTGTCATTGGACCCTGGCTTCGCTTCTTTAATAACAACCATTTGTCAAAGTTCAGCAGCTCAAGAGACAAATGATGTCACTCCTATCATTATTCTCTAATTGTGATGGCTCTGAGACAAACAGACAGAATGTCCAACCTCTGTCTAGGGCCACTCCTTTGCTAATCCCAGGCCGCTCCAGGAAAGGTGACATGCGCACTGGAATCCGTTCCACTCACTCTCAGTGCTCCTCAGAGGAGTGGACGCTCTGACTCGCCCCAGAAACCTGGGATTATGGATAAAATTCTCTAAGGGCAAATTAAGGAGGGACTCTTCTCTGATTCTTGGTCAGGATGACGAAGGAATTCTTACTGCTTAACTATTGTGTTAAGTCACAACGTGCATTTTCTGCAGTCTGTGCTGTAAGACCACAAAAATCACAGTGGTTAGGAAATCCCTTTGTCTGAAAGCCATCATTTGCTACTTGGTCAGATTAGAAAATTGTCAACAATTATACCTCCAAAACCATGACTTCAGGATGTACACGAGGCTCTTGTCACGTAGAGAGGGCCACGACTTCTTACATGTGACCTCCACTGAAGCAAGGCTTTGTTTAGCAATCCCTAGCTTACCAAGGGGACTTCGTACACACAGGAGGTTGCAATCCTGTCTACATAGTGCAGGTCCTCGAAGATCAGGTCAGACATTAGGCCACTTTTCCAAACTGCAAATATTCCTCGGGCCTTATTCATTGCTTAAGATGCGTTTCATCAGTCACGGCATGTGGGAACTCATAGAACTGCAGCGTTAATTCAGTGAAGAAGTGAGGCAAATCTCTGTGTGCAGTAGAGCAGGCAGGGAAGGGAGGGGGGTTAGAAGGCAAACGGCAGCTGGAGAAAACTCAATATCTAGAGAACAATAAATGGGGTAAAAAGCGGACTCAGAAAGAACAGGGTGGTTTGGAATGCAGGGCGCAAGGCTGACCTTCTCACAAGCCTTGCTGGGGCCCTGGCGATGGCTGCTAATTCTCCGGGGTCACTCGGGAAAGCAGAGCACATGTCTGCCAGGATTCAGTGCAGTTGCTGCGAGTGATGCACTCTGGTTCTTTATGTCTTCCCAATTCTCTGTAGCAAAAGGAGAAAGCAGTGTCAGGCCTGTTACTACCCTAAGCCTCCCCTTTCAGCAAGATGACAGCGGCATTCTTCCTAGCCTAAGAGCTCAGAGGAATTCTAAAAGGGCACTTTTCTGTTTTACCACATGAGTGACATTTTTTTAAGGATTTTTTATGTTTCGAGGTTTAGAACTAGGATGGTGTTGGGGAGAGAATAGTCCAAACTCTTAATTTCACATATTAAACTATGTATGCAAAATACATATGATCAAACCTGGACTACATGCTAGGAATTAGAAGGAACAAGAGACTGACCCATGAAAGCCAATCTCCCTTCTTGTCCCACTCTGAGTAGGTCGCCATGGATTTCTCTCAATGTGGATTTGAAAGGTCTCTGGGCTCCAATTGTTACTTAAGCTGTAGTTCTTCAGGTGGTCTCTGAATTTCCTTTTTTGAACTCTAGAGATAAAATAATACAACTATGACAATGTTAAAACATGAAAATCCCACCCTAGGTGAGTTTACACACTAAGTAAATAGAGTAATTGACCCAAATACACAAAGAAGGACTACAACATCCAAGAGTGCTAAAGGACGGAAACAAAAAGATTCAGGGAGGTCAGAAAGACTTAAAGTAGTAACTACGAAAGACTTCTAGAGGTAGGTTGCCAAGCATGCATGTTCATAAAAGGAGAGAAAGAAGAAGGTGAAATTCTGGAAGTTGTATTCCAAAAAAAAATACGAGGTCTTTAAGGAAAATCATGGAACCCTCTGAAGTTGACACAGAGTGGGAGAGAGAGGGAAGCAGAGGCACAGACAGGGACATCATGATCAAGATGTCCAGGACAGAGAACATAGAGAAGCATGACCTTGAAGGGAGTGGAGGGACAACTGAATCTCCAAAACTAAGAGGTAATGTGCCCTCCCCCCAGCCCATCACACAGGAGACTGCTGAAGATAACTGAATATGTCCTTATTTCTGAAGTCATAGTGGATCCACACCCACAGAGACCCACTTATCATGCATAGTCAAAGGCCACATCGTAGCAGCAGGATTCATGAGAGAGGAACAAGGAATCCCAGAAGGGATGTGGTTACTAATGAAGCTATGAAAGCAAAATGGCACACTGGAAGATTTAACTGGAATATTTAAACCATGAATGACATCATAGCATCCAAATGGGATGCATTATCTCTATCCTGCTCCTAACTACTTCTACTAATTGTATATTCAAGGTTATATTTTATATCTGCACAGAGAAGCTTCTAGATGTTCAGTTGACGGTTAGTGTCCATTGTCAGCCTGACAGAATCTGTAATTACCTGGGAGATATGCGTCACAACCCCTATGAGGGATTCTTTGGATTAGTTTAGCCTCTGGGTGTACATGGGAAGAATTGTGCTAACTGGATGAGGTGAGAAGACCCACACTAAACAGGCTGCACCCTTTCTTAGGCTTAAGTTCAGAACTTCAGGAGAGAGAGAGAGAGAGAGAGAGAGAGAGAGAGAGAGAGAGAGGAAGGAAGGAAGCTAGCTGAGAACAAAAATTCCTCACTTGTGGGGAGATCTTGGACCCCAGATTGATGGCTGAGAGGCCAGCATGGGACTGATCCAGACCCCCTGAATGTGGGTGTCAGTGAAGAGTCCTAGTCAGTCTATGCGGCTTGGAGTAGTAGATCAGTATTTATCCCTGGCACACAAAAGGACTTTGGGATGCTCTCTCAACCTGGACACTTGGGGGATGGCCTAGGTCCTGCTCTGAACAAAATGGTGGACTCTGGACATCCCCCATGGAGAGCCTCACCCTCCCTGGGGAATGGAGTAGGGATTGGGGGGGCTGTTGCAGGGGGCAGGAGAGGAGGGGAGGGAGAGGGAGCTGGGACTGACATGTGAAACAAGTTTGTTTCTAATTTAAATATAAAATGAAAAATATAAAGTATTCCTCATTTGCTTCCTGTCTGTGGATACAATATGACCAGTGCTCCTACTGCCTTGACTACGCTGCTATGACAATGGTGCCCTTGAACTATGAGCCAACATGAACCCACCCTTCCCTAAGTTGCCTTTGTCAGGGTGCTTTTCCCCTCCACAGGAAAGTTTTTAAGACATTTAGTCCCTCAAGGTCAAGCTCTGTACAGTGAGTCATTACATAATGATGAAAGAAGAGCCCCAGATGGATGCCCCTGGCTCCTTCAGAGCCAGTGGTCAGACTTGCCATCCCGGTGGTCCAGTGGCTGCCAGCTGTATGTAATAAGTTTGAAGGGTGACGCCTGCTCCCTTCTCTACTATCCAGAACACAGTACACAGATCACACTGCTAAAGTATAAATGGACCCCTCTTTTGACAAAGTAGACAGCTCAAGGAGAATTATATAAATCATGGCACCCCAAACACGTGTACAAATGTTGAAACCAGCGGACAGTCAGTGACAGTTATAGTTTCCTGATTCCAAAGAAAGGATTATTTACTGAGAACATTTGGCTAATCAATTATTTTACTATCTACAGATACTTCACCATGCTTCCCAATAAATTAGTCCAGGAAAGGAAAATTCATAGACAATCACAAAGACATAAAAAAGAAAAATGTGACTTCATACTTTACATGTACTTTATCTTATTTTTTAGCATTAAGAAAGCAACAGACATGTTTTAAAAACATGGGTTAACAAAACCAAAGGAGGTTCAGTCTGAAGGAAGAGCAATTATTTACCTTTTTCAAGCCTCATAGTCTAGGTCTAGGCCTTCTATGATGCCCTTTCCCCAGATGGTCCTAAGCTAGACTTTCCAGCCTTAGGTATAAATGAACGGATCAGGTGACCTCAAGACCGTATTTGGGCAAGAATCAATGGCACCGCTGACTGATAAATGATAGACATAGAGCTGGATATGCTCACTCTCATATGGGAAAGTCTTGTTTAGGGATTTGAAATTGAATATTGAGTCCAAAGTGGGTACCATTAGGAACCAAACATGGACTTACTACATGCCTGCCTGGAGAGATCAAAGAATATTTGAGAGTCGTGGCCAGGCTTAGGGGCGTGAATAGGGCAAGCTTCTTTCCTGTTTCCATGTAGAAGGCAGCTGTGTTTCTTCCTCTGTGAGTCTTACAGACTTAGAACACCCATCACACAGGCACGCTTTATGCTCCCACATTCTAAAAATACGTTGGTTAAGACACTAAGCACTGAGTTTTGTTTCCTGCACTATCTCGAGAGCTTAAGGAGCTGAGAAAAATTCTAGCAATTCAAGAGGTTGTGTTCAATGGAATGCTGTCCCCTGAGTGCCTGTCTCTTAGAAGTCCTTAAATATTGGCTGGATTGAGGTCTCTGTTTCTACTCAACTCGACACTGCACATGTCTCTCCATATTTACCCCAGGAGTTTCCTCTGACTCAGCCATGCCTGGGAGATCCTCTAAATTCCTGAGGAGTCATCTTTGCCTCTTATGTTCTTATTGCAGCATTTACTCCCCTGTAGAATCCTTCCTTCCACTCCTCTTTCTCCTGAAAAGTATTGACAACCTAGTCTACGTGAGCACTGATATAATTTCCTTTTTAATTTTATTTATTTATTAAATAATTATTTATTATGCATACAGTGTTCTGTTTGCATGTGTGCCTACATGCCAGAAGAGAACACGAGATTCCATTATACGTGGTTGTGAGCCACCATGTGGTTGCTGGGACTTGAACTCAGGACCTATGCAAGAATAGTTAGTGCTCTTAACCTCTGAGCTATCTCTTCAGCCCCCCCCCAATTTAATTTCTAATTTAATCTAACGTCAGTTAATTTCTTAACTGGATCCTCGCAGCTCTCTTCTACATTCCCTCCTGTCTGGATGTAGGTCCATCTTTATGGTTTGGCTCCTAGGCCCTGAACATTTATCCTACCCCAAAATCGAAACATTCACCCAGCTTTTTACAAAACCGAAGTGTGCACTTCAATCTCACAGGTGGCTCATCCCCAAGAAATGGAAAAGTTGACTCTCTCACCCTTCCTCTGCTTCTTCATCTTCCCTCTGAAATACCATGAATAGCAGATCCTAAGAAAAGGAGGACTAGGAGAAGAAAGGACAGGTGAGGAGGGTGTGGCAGGATGGGGAGGAGCATAGGAGGAAGGAGTGGCATGTCACTCTAGACTCCTTTCTTAAAAGATTCATTCAATGATTGGGAGTGTTTTACCTGAACATATGTAGGTGTACAGTGTGCATGTATTTTGTCCTTGGAAGAAGGCGTCAGAGCCCCTGGCACGAGAGTGACACACGTGGTGATGAGCCACTATGTGAATGCTGGGTCAGGGAACCCTGGTCCTGTTCAAGGACAGTGAGAGCTCTTAACCATCGAGCTGTGTCCCCAGCACAGCTTCACACTTCAAAGTGTGCCTCTTCTTCCCGTGCCTCCTGTTTTCCACTCCTGTAAGGCATAAACAGAAGGCTAACTACTCGACGAACACATTTCAGTGTGACATTCTCAGGAAGTGAACCTGGGGCGTGGATGTGGCAGATGGACACAAAGACCAGACATCCTTTAAACCCCGACTGACAACTCTAAATGACCTTAAAAATGTTGTCTTTCCAAAATTACATCTCCTGGATTGAGAGGGAAGAGGAGAGGTGGGGGAGGGGGGAGAGGAGAGAAGGGAGGGATGTAAAATAAATAATTTAAAATCATCAAACAAAATTGCATCTCTTTAAAAAATGACACCCCCCCTTTCAAACCATTAAAAAAAAACCTTTCTGTTAAATCAGTACGGAGTCACTCTAAGTCCTGGCTGGGAAGTCTGAAGAATTAAGATCATGAGTGATCCACTTACTCATAAGAGAAAAGACTAAAGTTCAAACCTCAGGGCCTCCCCCTGCTCCTCCTGGGGCATCTGATCCATTCTTCAGGAATGGGGAGAACAGTAGCTTTCAGGGACAGAGGCCCAACACTATGCCCTTAAGTGATGTAACCAAGCTAAGCTCCCTTACGTGGCAGGCTACAGAGCCAAGGAACTTCTGCCAGCCCCACCACCATTCTCAAGCCACTCTGTCCCCAGAACCTGGAAATTACAGAAGTAAAGCTTATCCAGTACTGCAGCAGTACTAACAGTTCCATTTGGGCAGAATGCCACAAGCAGGAATGAACCATCACTTTCCCCAAGTGTGTGTGTGTATGTGTGCGCGTGCTTGTGTACAACCATAGAAAACATTTACATCTCTGTGTGTGTGCGTGTGTGTATGTGTGTAGTGTACACACATGTTTGTGTCAGCATCTGCCCATATGTGTGCTTGTGTGTGGAGGCCAAACATCAATGTCAAGTGTCTCTCTCTGCCGTTCTCCACCTTATTCTTTGAGGCAGTCTCTCACTGAACTTGGAGAGCATGCATTTGCTAAGTAAGTCCAGGGATCAGCTTGTCTCCACCTCTGCAGTGACTAGGGGAACATATGAACACCTCAGTGCCTGTACTGGGGCTTTATGCTTATGTATCAGAAATTCCTGCCCCTTAGAAAATGTGTTATGGGTAAAGAAATTAGGTCAGAGGAAGAGTAATTAAAAAGCCGGGCAGTGCCACATGCCTTTAGTCCCAGCACTTGGGAGGCAGAGGCAGGTGGATCTCTGTGAGTTCGAGGCCAGCCTGGTCTACAAGAGCTAGTTCCAAGACAGCATCCAAAATCACAGAGAACCCCTGTCTCGAAAAACAAACAAATGAGAAATAAAATACGTTTCAAAGTGAGATGAGAACCCAGGTCTGAGGATTTCGGATATTCATAGCTCTGTGGCAGAGTGACTGTCTAGCACTTACAAAGCCCTGGGGTTTAAGCCCAGCACCACTGAGTGGATGAATTAATTACTTAATTAATAATAGCTGTCCATCCACCATTGGCAGCTTTGCTCTCTAGGGGGCATTTGGCCAAGTTCACACGGTCCCTGATGGTTACATCTGTGGGAGCACTGCTGGTACCTAGTGGGTAAATTAGGGACGCCCTTGAAGACCTTGCAGTGCTAGAGGCCACAAAGGCCCTTAGTGCTGGGGCCCAAATAGGCTTTCCAATGCTAAGCTGACTCTGCGCATCCCTCCTTCATTTAAAATGCATAGAGAAACAGAAGAGACCGTGGAGGTAAAAGAACCAAATACAACTACCTGGCTAGAGAGGGAGAGCTCCACAATTTGTAGTGGGGAGGGTGAGCCACCAGATATCCGATTGTTTCTATCAACGTCCTCTTCTTTGCTAGCCCTGAAAAAAAAACCAAGCACAACCAAGGATACAGAGAGTCTGGCCAACGATTCTGAACAAAAGCAGGCATTCTGGTCCAGGAGTCTCTTTCTCTGGCTGCCATAGTCTGCCTGCCTGGAAACAGAGAGGGGGACACGGGCAGCCACCCAGCCTGCTTATCTCAATAGCACTGCTGCTGGCTGGGAATGCCCGCCAGTGTCTACTTCATCACTGCCCAACCTCTGGCTGTCGGCACCTGGAGCTGGGCCAGCAGGGCTTGGGTGGGGAAGCTGGTACCAGACACCCAGGCCTGCTCTCTGTCCTCCCTTTACTAATAAATGGCCTTCCTGGCGCGGCTGCCACATGGATGGGTGTCAGCATAGACTCCTTGTCGGCTAGACAGACATTTTTCTTTGCCTGATTGGAGCATGAAAAACAGAAGCTTTTCAGGGGGGTTGGTGGGGTTTTGTGAGATGCACTCTCACACATTTTCTCCATCATTAAGCAGTCATAAATCAATCCACGAAGCAATCTCTTAACTCCTCCTCTGGCAACCCCTTGCAGACCTGGGCCAGGCTGGAAGAGTCACAGAAGGGATTTAAGAACTCTGGTCCCTTTCTAAGCCTGTCTTTTGCTGCTGCATGTATATGCACATATAACACACATGTGCACATGTGCGCATACACACGAACACTGTGCACACACATACACAAACACACGTGTGTGCGCACACACGCACGCACACACACACGCACACACATACACACATGTGCACACTCACACACACACACAGTGGGTGCTCCTTTATGGCCTCCTGGATCTCTGTCCTTCTCTTGCACAAACTCACCCTTCCTGTCTGACACCCAGCAGTAGGCTACACTGACAGGTGGATGGGGATCCGGTTGTATTAGTGAAACAAATAAATGACTATGCTGCATGTCCAGATGTCCTTTGCCACACTTACTATACAGCACCCGCACTTTTGGGTCTCTGACCTCTCTATTAAACAGCGAGCTCCTTTCAGGCCGGGGCCGTGTCTGCCCCGTCACATTCCCAGAGCCTAGTACATCACAGGAGTTGATATGGCTGCGCATATAGACTAATCTGAAACAATCCATCAGCCCAGGTTTGAGGCTCATGTTGTATTTTATGACTACTGTCAAAACAAAGCCTCAGAGGTTATTACACAAGGCTATGCACTCATCAAGTCACAGAACTGTAAAATAAACAGGGTGAATTTTGATGTGTATAAATCCAGTGTCTACCATATTCCTCAGAACCCCATCCTGGATGCCACAATCCCCAATGTTGCAATCCAGAAAGACAAAAGTCTGAATTCCTGAAATCTTAAAATCCCTAATTTTGAAATTGTGAAAGCCCAAATCTGAAAACCTGGAACTTCCATTGGAGGTATGACAGGGTATGTAAGACAGCAGAGAGCTGAGTCTGGGAAGCAGTTCGTTAGGTTAATTAGGTGAACTGGTTTGTTACACCACATTAAGTGCAATGGATACCCAGAATCCAGGAGAACATTGTTTTGTGGTCTGTGACAGTATTTTTAGAGTTGGTCAATACCGGCTTCTGGTGGACTAAGCGAGAACGAGCCATTCTTGAGGTAGAAAACACCATCCATTCAGCAGAAACCTGGAAAGAACAAATAGACATGGAAACCAGGTCGGCTCTAAGAGCTGGGGCCCAGTTCTGTTTCCATGGACATCAGAACAGGACTCAGCTTCCATGGACATCAGAACAGGACTCAGCCTAAGGCTCCTGGGTTCTCTGGCTTTGAGCCCCAGACTGGTTTACACCTGCAGTTTTCCTAGACCTTCGGACATGGAGCGTTGGCCTTTAGATTTGGGCTGAGCTGAGGTTCCAAGAGCTCAGCTCTAAGACAACTGCACACTCAGTAGTGAATCCACCTTAGTTTTAACTTTATCTGGTCAAAGTTAGAATCTCTATAGCAGTATTATAGATGAATATAGCTTTAAAGGAAAAAGCAGGTGTCCAGTTGGTTGGCTCACAAGCGGTTGTAATTCCAGACCCTGAGGACCTCCAGGGACTTCTGCACTCACACACACACACACACACACACACACACACACACACACACACACACACTCAAAGCAATAAAAAGTGAAAATTTAAAAAGTAAACAATTATGAGTCATAAAGATAGGGATTTATAAATTGAGATTCTTGATGTATTTTATTATTAATAGCTCTGCTTATTGCATATACATATACATGCAACTGTCATTATTACATCTTACTCGTGCCTCTTTCATTGTCAGATGTTCTATGTGCATATATGTTTATGTGCATGTATATATATATGTGTGTGTGTGTATCAGTTTGCTATACACACATACATATATCTCTTTTTCTCAAGTAAATGAATCTTTTAAAAGTGTAAATGGCTTTTTTAAGGACTTTATCTTTGCAGTGTCATTAAATCTTATTTCCTACAGGAGTTCACGGTAACTGCGGCCCTCCCAGGTCCTCGGGGCCTTCAGCTGTAGATATCTCTTCGGAGATTAAATGTTCTTCGAGCAGAGTATCACTGCTAGGTTTTTAAAATGGTCCTGTGTGTTAGAATTCCTGAGTCTTCAAAGATGATTTGCCTGAGGTATTTGTTTACCCCTCTCATAACACATTGCATCATAAGATAACATGCATGAGGAGCCAGGAACAGTTTTCAAGGGACATATGGACCTAATATGGCCAAGTATTATCAGACTATATCTACAATTTAAAACATTTCTAAAAAGGCATCAGCTTTTGAAAGATTTTTTTAAAGTAATAAAGAGTCCAGAGATCACACCCTTAGTGTGATGCAGGATTGCAGTGCCCTGAGCCCCCTTGTGGTCTTCTGTCACTCAGGTCAGGCCAATCATTCGTTTCTACATTTTCTTAGCATTTTCTGTTTATGTCTCTTGAGAATAGAATGACCAGCCTATGCCAGAGTCAGTCTAAGCTGCTTGTAAAATACATGTAGTAAGAATGTAGTGTGTGTGTGGTATGTGTTGTATTGTGTATGTATGTGTGGGTGTGTATGTGTTGTGTGTATATATGTGTGTTGTGGTGTGTATGTGTGTATGTGTATTGTGTGTTGTTTTGTTTGAGGTAAAGCTCTTTGAGGTTTTCAAAATGAGCAATTTCCTGCACAACAGCATGTTTTTGGGTCCTCTTGAACAGATCATAAAGGCCTGGCATTGCCTGGTCCATGTTACTGTGTGTCTAAAACAATGATGGCTGCTTTGTATAGCAGCTTTTGCCATCTAACTGGCCAATGTCTGCATGTATCTGTGTTGCCACTGTCTGAAGACGGGTATTAATGAGTTCACTAGATCCAAGATGGGTGTTTTATTGGGGAACAATTACACAATAATAGTAAAGAACCACCACAGCCTTCCTGCTCCAGAAGATGCAGTCTCTGCCCTTCCGATTCAATCTGCGACCAGAGAGAGAGAGACAGAGACAGAGACAGAGACAAACAGAGAGAGAGAGAGAGAGAGAGAGAGAGAGAGAGAGAGAGAGAGAGAGAGAGAGAGAGAGAGAGAGAGAGCCCACCCTCAGCTTCTCCACCTTCAGGTCAGGTCTGCACCCGAAGCCACACCCAAAGGGGTGTGGCCACTAACACAAATTCACTGGCAAGATGAGATGCCACTACAACTGTCACCTTTGTGGACATTGACTTGCAAGGAGTGGCTTGATGTAGGGGATACTTACTGGCCCAGCTCTTCTGTTGTGACTAAGCAGACCCTAGTGAATTGTTGAGAACTCACTGGCCAGCGCTGTACAAATACATCTATCTATCCTAAGTTAACCAATGCCAAAAGGCAGGAGGAAGGTTCAGGGTCTCTAACCATGTCTCTGTAAAGGTTCATATGGCCATATTGTGGTCCGGGTGAGAGTGGGCAGATGCTCTTCAAGAGAAATGATGGCTATTGTATTCACAAGAGGCTGGTGTCATATGCCAGTGATGGCTTCTGACTGGGTATACATGAGAGTTTCCTTCTATAAATGGATTGTAACCACGTGATCTATGGATTCCATAGGTGTGAGTACAGGACTTCAGTAGCTACAGCATCTTCTGATGGCAAGGGCTGGGGCTCTGGCTTCACAGCCTTCCCGGGAACTTAATGTTAATAACTACACACATCCTCTAAAAGGCCTGGCTTTCAGTAAAAGCTTTGTTTCATCAATAAATGAGCTACTATCTCACGGGCAGTTGAAATACCTTAGACCTCACATTCTATGGCAAATTGATATGTCTCAGCCATGTAGAGAATCCCCTGTCCCAGACTGGGATAGCAGACTGTAAGTATGATAATATGGGCAAATCTGAGCAATGATTTTGAAAACTACAGCTGGGCCAGGCAACTGAAAGCTTGGCCCCTGTCTTCCTCCCCATGAGATCTGCCAAGACGGAGGTGTCACAAAGGACAGGCCTGTTAAAACCTGCCATCTATCAATATTGTAACATACAGCTGTATGGTGGCAGAGGTGCCATGGGGTCTCACCTGATTGTATCCCAAATCAGGTGAATTAAGTGGTTATAATGTTCTGTGATGGGTTTGGGGACACGTCTTCACTCTGAAGACTGTGGAGTGCCAACACCACCCACACAAGACTCTAATAGAATCAGCTCCAACAACCATGAGGGAGTCTTCTGCTGCTGTAATCACTGTTTTATCAGTCTTGTTAGTATACATCCTGCCTTCTAATTATGCCCTCATTGGTACCCTGCAAATATCTAACAATTCCTCCAGCAACAGCATTTCCAATTAGTAAGAAAATCCATAGCAGATGTGAAATTTGTGGGAGTCTAACTATAAAATGTTAAGTGATTTTAAAAATTTGAAGCCTTTGCAAAACCTCTTCTGGGGAAATTGTAGGTGATGTCTTTATCAGCAGAGCCCCTGAAATGGATTTTTCTTTTATTCCATTTGAAGCTTTTTGGTTTTGTTTTTTTTGTTTGTTTGTTTGTTTGTTTTGCTTCGTTTTCCTCTTTGAACACTTTGGATTTTTCCCTGGGCTAGAGATAACTGGAGAACCCTTATATTTCATGAGGTGGAACTAAAAAAAGACAGCTAACACGCTTGAGCAAGCATGTGGCTGTCCCTTCTGAGTCAGGAGTTAGCAGCATCCCTTCCCATTCTGCACGGAGCATGGGACAAAGCAAAGCCCCTGGATTTGTCACAGGCTGTCATGAGGGCCTGGGTTCCTTTTGCTCACATTCAGAAGCTCCCTGTGGATGCTCGTGAAAACCCATGCATATACCTAAATGAACAGAATTGCCCCCAACATAGGAAATAGTGGGAGCATCCTGCCTCTGGAATGGGTGGGCCTCTCCCTTCAGCAAGTGGGGTCCACCTGAGTGGGAGAGAGTGTCTCAAGACCTAACCATATCTAATTTTAGACATCCATATAACAAGAACGTCATAGACTAACCCCTGTTCTGGAATGCATGGTAGCCCAGCACTCCTTGTGTGACTAAGCTCTCAGTTGCAGGCCGCTGTCTGTGTTTTTCTCCTGCAACATCCCCTGCAGACTCTGAGGAGGATGCTGCTGCCTTGCATTCTTGACATAGCTCCACCTCAGCTGCTGCATCCTTCCATGGCTGAATTTAAGGGAGGGTCTTCATTACAGCAGTAGGTCAATCCTCCTGAAGCAAAAATCTCTCCCTCCATTAGAGGACAGCGTTTTTATTTTAATAAGTGTCAGTTTTTTGAAACCTGGATGTGCTCCTTCAGCCTTAGATGACAAAACAGTACTGTTACTACTGAGTACGGTCCAGGGTCTCCCCACACACACTTCTCGAGCTCCTGGTGTGGGCTGTATTTTCCATTGCTTTTTAAGTACATTGGCTGGCAATTACGCTCTTGACAGCTCCGCACCATCATCAACATTTTCCGGTATGATGGGGTTCCATCCAGGTCCTTGGGAACTTAAGTGGCACGCCAGGCAATCAAGGTGGAAAGTGGCACCCAATCCTGCAGTGTTCCCTGGCAATGCCCCTGTTTGGTTGCTAATTGTTGTCCCATTGGATCCCTGGAGACACCCTACCTCTCCAGGAAGCTCTCCTCTCCCATGTCCCCTTTTCTCCAGCTAACAAAAGGACCAGTCCATTGTTTGCTTAATCTCTCTAATACTACCCACAACTCCCCTGCTTTCCCAGGAAGTGCACCCTTGAGAAGGCTGGATAGCAGATATATGATACATCATTCCCAATAGGTCTCTTGGTCTGGAGCAGATGAAACCCAGTGTCTTTCCTCTAACTGGCCTTACCACAGATCTAGAGGCAGCCTCTTCCTGTGACCCTCCCTACCTTCCCCCAAGAGTTCCTTCATATGTGCTCCTGGGGTCTGTTTCCCTGAAACGCTCTCTCAATGTTACCTGCTAATTAGGTTTGTGTGTGTGCTTGTGTTGTGACTCTGGTTTTGGATGGGCAAGGGATGGAAGAGTATTTCATAGGGCATTGGGGCAGGTTGACAGCCTAGAAGAACATTGTAGGGGTGTTTTCATAAATCCCTACCCATTATTTATAATGCTCAAAAAAAACAGTTAGCAGCTCTGATTACACGCATATTCTATTCTTATTTTGCTTTTTTGCATTCCAAGTCAGGCGGCCACACTCTAGAACCATGTGCCAGTAATAGTATTCTGCTATGGCTTGCATTAGAGTCCTCAAGTGGGAAGTGGGGACAGGGATCAGTGGAGGCATCAGCTTCTCAGAGAAGCAGGGCTGGACCTCCGGGAGACCAGAGACGGCAAGAATGGTCACCAGAGGGAGACAGAGCTTGAGACATCGCAGGCTGTCACGGTTCTGTTCTGCAGGACCCTTTGCTTCAGTGTGACATCCTCTGCTGCTCCTTGTCCTTGGTCCTCCCTCTCCTCATGCCCCTCCCCTTCTTACCCCCATGCTTCTTGCTGAGGCTTGTGGAAGGAGCTGCCTTGCCGGAGCATGTAGTTCAAAGAGAAACCCTTCCAAACAAATTATAGGCTGGAGCTCAGCGGCGGAGCACTTATTTCACACGTGGAAGGCCCCGTGTCCAATTTCAGCAGTGTGAGAGAAAAGGAAAACAAAGAGAATTATGAGGTGATTGTCCCCTCTGTGCACAGCCCCACACCTGAAGTCTGGGGAGCAATGGCAGACAAAAGGAGTGACAGAGAGAATACACATATCTTCCATGTCAGAGCCTTCAATCCTTCTCGGAAACACGAAAGTAATGCCATATGTGTGGGTGTGTACACACACACACACACACACACACACATATATATATATATATATATATATATGTTACACACACACATATATATTACACACACACACATATATATATAAAACTTCTGAGTCATATATGATCAATTCATATGAATTTCGCCCTAGAATTTTACATTGAAATTTTAAACATTGAAATATTGTGTATAATAAATGCACAAAGCTATACTCAAAACATCACATTTGCTTTTTAAAGAACTGATTAATATCTGGGTGTTAAACCTTCTTAAGGTTTCTTATTATAACACTTGCTGCACAGTGGAAAGGAAAAGTATTTTTAAATCATGAAATCATAGCCTGCTCTTGAGCCATAGATAAGATTAAAGGGTTAGGCACCAAGCTCCTAGAGAGGAAGAACTTGATTTCGTTCATGCAGACATCTCCTGTGGTGCCTAAGGAATTCATTAACAGGTGATAGATTTGTGCTCCCACAGGACCTACCCTGGGGAAGAAAGGCCAGTGGCTGCCTAGCCCACCTGACATGACTAGCCCTCCCAAGAAGACCCTAGTCCAACCTCACAATAAAGAGTACAGAGTCACTGCAGACTGAACTCACACACTCACACCTTTTTGCCCCCCCTCATCCTAGTCAGAGGCCAGCCGGTTAAAACCAGCAGAAGCCTACTCCACATGTGCTGTGAAGGAAGAAGACACTACGTGGGACAGGCTCAGTGATCTTTCACGTGGCGGAGGACAGGAGCATCATCAGGTTCTAGAAGGTGTGGTGTAAGAACGAGACGCTGACAACTCACAGCACCCTCGATGCTTGCACTTCTACTCACTTGGTAAGTTCTCATGCTCTCCTGCCGCTCTGCACATGTGCTCCCCCAGCCCCACTCCCAACCCACTGTCCCATCTGCCTCACTTAGTCTTAAACGGAAAGAAAGCACCTTCTCCAGCACACCTGCATGCCCTTTGAACTCAAGGTTGTCATTGTGTTCCGTGTCCAGTCTTCTCTAGCTAAGCCTAGCCCAGCCTAGCCCAAGTACAACGTCTAATCTCAACTGTGTCCAGAAGAGAAAGATCACATCCTCTTACTACCCTTAACCAGTGCCAGGCCCCATCTTAAGAGACAGGCCACCTGTGGAGATGAGTTGACAGGCTACAGGGTACTCAAGTCATCTTAATATGCTCAGTCTTGATAAAATGGCTTTAAGCCTTTGAGAAACTTGAATTGTGTCTAACAGAAGGACCTGTATTTACAGTTGCAAGGGTGGCTCCAGATCTCTTTTCTCTGAACAGATGATTGGCTGGTGTTGACTCCATAGTGGGACATAGAGTTGCATATAAGCATAGTTGGCAGCCTTGAAGCATGTTCCAAAACCTTTGGCGATCAAGTTATCTTTTGTACACATTTGGTGGTTGGAAGATATCTGAAGATAAAGATAGAGGTGTGGCTGGAACCAGAAAGATGGGCCTTCTGTAGGCATCAGTGAACCGCGCAAATCCAAGTTGGCAGTGCGGTTAACACTAAAGGTGTCTGTGACTTCACCTCTTCTGTGTGGCGCTACCAGAGTTACAAGGACCCTGGAAGAATACATAGGAGTCCTAAACAATTGTCACCCAATTTGATGGAATAAATATTTGCAAACCCAATGCTCACTGAAAATATGGCACAGGTAAAATTTCAAGAGAGAATGAGAGCCATATTTTTGTTCTGTCGCTCAGGACTTGAACTTTGACCAGTGGCACATTGTCTGTGGCCACAGTGGACAACATTTGAAGAGAGTCCTTTGCTGGCCCTTCGCTATCAAATTCAAGCACAGGGTACACAAGGTTAAAACACCTGCAGAAAGGAAGCTCACCATCCTCAAAGATGGGGAGCTGTGGTTTCCACAGAGTCTCGTGGCATTGCTGTTTAAATTGTTTGTTTAATGTGCCTGTGGGTGTACACATGCCACCATGCACTTGTGGGTGCCAGAGGCCTCCATCCGTTCCTTCCACCTTGATGTGGCTTCTGGGGATTGAACTCAGGTTGCTGGGCTTGCGTGCCCAACACCTTTACCTACTGAGCCATCTCGCTGCTCTTCCGTTGTTTTATCTCACAATTATCTGGATCTTTAGAGACACTTTACTACTCAAGCTTTATTGAACAAATGTTTCTATTTCTAAACATTTTCATAACCCTAACTTGGTCATCACAACAGCACCGTTACCCACGTTATAGTATTATCCCACTGAGCAGATAAGGAAGCAAAAGCTTAAGTTACATGACCAAGGTTACGAGTCGGTGAATGGTTTAATAAAAAAATGGAATTAGGATATGGTATCAATATTTTTAAATTTTCTCCTAACTAGACAGTCCTCTTTAATATTACATTGCAAATTCTAAGATCCTTCGCTGTTGCTCTATTTGGTTCTCAACACCCCCATGAAGTTGACCCCTGGCACCCCTATGTAAACAGGACCTGGGATGACGTCTTTCATGTTAAATGATGGAGTATAGGAATTGCAAGAAGAAACAGTTAGAACTTCAGCTGGCTCCCCTAACTCTACAAGGTTCTTTTTTGTGGTTAATACACACTTTTAATATGACATTCTGGACATCAGTTTCCTAAAACAGTAAGGTGTTGGTTAGCCTGAACATGCCCTGTTGTAAATAGATGTAGCTTTTATTAAGCCTGAAACACTTACTGGTCTCTAGCTAATTCCTGTTGAGGTGAATTGGCTGCCTATGCACAATCGAACTCAGTGTATTAACTTGCTTGCTTTTCATTGTGGCAAAATCCCTGACAGATGCAACTTGAGGGAGGAAGAAGCTTTGGGGGCTCGCTTTTCAAAAGGGATTCCCAAAAGAGTGACAGCTCGATGGCTCTGTTCACATCACCAAGAGAGTGAGGCAGTCGGTCGCCCCACGGCCAGCTTACCAGCAAGGAAAACAGTGTGAGAGAAAGGAGTTGGCATAATATACTACCAAAGATCTCCAATTTATGTCATCCAGTCAGGCCAAACCTCCCAAATGATGAGACAAAGCATTCAGCCACACGAGCCCGTTGGGAACTTGATGTGCTGCAGCCATGGCCCTCAGTCTGCCCATTAAGACAATCCAGGAGAGCAGGCGCCCACGCACGAGTCATGGAAAGTGCACTGTGGAGGCCACGGGACCTTCTGAGAGAAGGAATTCTCAGTCTGGGTTACACAGTGTGTGACGCATACAGTCTAAGCCCCCAACTAACAACAAGCATATTTATTGCATACGCTGGTTTTCCAGACTAACTTTATGACTCCGAAAGGAAGTTTTAGAGACGTCCTCACCAGCACATCTAGTTTAATTCTAGTCTTATTTACTTCCCGACTCTTTGTTCAGCAAGCATTAGCGATACAGAGCTCACTGAGAGTCAAGTAAGTAGAATTTGCATTTCTCTGGTTCTCCTCCGGTGGAAAGCACTCATGATTACGCGAGTGCTCCTTATTCTTACTTTATTTATGTGTTTATCCAAGACCCTCTTGCCTCCATAAACACAGCGATTTGCTTTGCGGCTGGCTCTGTTCCAGAGGATATTTTCTGGTTTGCCAGTGGGCAAGTGCCTCCATGGGAAAAAGCCATCCCATCTCTGTAGTCCTGCATAATTGCTTAGGTCTACAATCTTAAACGACATCTATACTCCTCTGTACCTGGTGGAATCTTTCAGATAAATAAGAAAGATAACTTCTCAGGCCTGGTTTGGCCTCGGATCCATTTTCCAGGCCTGATTCATGACTTATCATGCTGCTTAAATGGCTCTTTTAGGAGAACAAATACCAATACTCCCACATTATACATTTCACCTAACCTGTAGGAACGTTCCTTGGGGGGGGGAGGGGAGCTTCCTGTTTTGTCAGACCTGTGAAGCAGTGTCACAGCACAAGCTGGCAGTGACACAGCAGGTGGTGCCACCTGTGAGTGGACTGCTAGCTCCTGGAGGCTGGACTGAGTCCCAGCACCTCCCACCCTCCGCACCGCAGCCAGCACCCACGCACAGCAGCGTGAACAGAGTGGAGAACCGGCTTCAGATGTGCTGCTAGTGCATGTCAGAGCAGTGTAGAAAGGTGGAAACAACTCTGAAGGCATTGTTCTATTGTGTCGGCTCCAAACACTTTGAGGGGTGGGGCTGTGACTCAGTGGGCAGAGTGGTTGTTTAGCACAACGGAGCCCTCAAAACCACAGGGGTGCACAGATGAATCCCAGTACAGCGTAATGAATGCTCGGGCATTAGGAATTCAAGTCACCCTCATCTTTAGAGAAACTGTAAGGCCAACCTGGGCTACATTAGGCCCCATTTCTATTAAAAGTAACAATAATAAATGCACTTATTTAACAAAATGGCTTTGAATGTTTACTTGTTTCCCAGTTTCTATGCTACAACAACCTGGATCTTTTGGGGTTTGGTCCAACTATTGAAGAAGAACTAAAATAAAAACACATCATCTATGTCTACCTATTAGTTCTCGATTACTAGGTCATAAACTATCCCAAAAGCAACTTTGAGACACAAGTTTGGGGCTGGCGAGATGGCTCAGCTGACAGTAGGGTCTGCCGCTAAGCCCGACAACCTGAGTTCTTCCCATGTGGTAGAAGGAGAGAGCTAACTCCTGCTAGTTGATCTGACCCCCACATGTGTGTGGTGGCATGGGCCACACCCCACAAACAATCGATAACATGTAAAAAGAAAAAAACAAATATTATTATGGGTTGGACAAATTAAAAGTTCAGGCACAGCTTAGCATCCTTCTGGTCAGGATTCTGCCTCTAGTACATGATGGTCCTATGGCTTCATTCCTCTGTTAAAGCAGATGTGCTCTTGATATACAAGACTTGCGCTTGCAGGAAGACATTCTGCCTGGTGCTGTTTCTCAAGTTTGAAACTAAAGCACCGGCCTCTGTGTCCCGGAGGGAGGCGCTATCACCAGCTGCGGTTCTTTTCCTGGAAAAGTCCAACACAGCTTTCATACTGGGCCCACATGCAAACAATCTAGGCTATTTTCCACCAAGGCTAATTGGGGATTTTCCCCCTAAGGTACAGAGATAAAACCTTCTGGACAGTAATGTCTATTGTTAAGAAGTTCTTTTAAAATAACAGCAAAAACTAGAGCCTGAAAAGATGGCTTGGTGGTTAAGACTGCTCTTACAAGGACCCGGGTTCGATTTCCAGCACCCGCATGGTAGCTCACAACTGTCTGGGACTCCAGTTCCAGGAGACCTGACACCCTCTTCTGGCCTCTGAGGACACCAAGCACATACATGTTACACAGGCATGCACACAGACAAAACAACCACATAGATAAAATAAAAATTAAATTTAAAAATTTTAAATAACAAAACCCAAATGTTAACAACACTCACTATCACTGATAGAAACGGCAGACTGAGTGGGAGCTGGGGTCAAGTTCAATTTTCTTCTCCAAGCCAGGCATCCCAAGTACCAGCTCTCAGCAGGCTGGGAAATCCCTTGGAGCTGATGATGGGTCAAAGGGTGTTCACAAAGGAAAACAAACGGTCCTGAAGACCGTACTGAACACTCTTACCTTCGATGAGTGTGCCAATGCGGGACGATGGAAAGGAGCCAATGAGCCCCGCTGCTCTTCCCTGGCTTCCCACACGCAGGCAGCAATCTGCTTCCTGTTGTCCTTCTAACACCACCACAGCGGCCACGCTGCCCTGTCCCAAGCCCCAAGCCAGCGCCTGTCTCCATGCCTGGCACTTACTCTACTTTCCCGGTTCATTCTAGTGTCTTCCCAAACGACATTCTCACAGAAATGGCAAGGGGTGGGGAAAGAGACAGAGACACATTGAGAGACAGAAAGAGGGAGAGATAGAGACTGCTCTTTCTCTGTTAAAGGCAGCACCACTATCAATGCCCAGCTTCACTCTGCCTCAGTTTCCTTCGCGGCTCCGTAGTTTATCCATAGCCTTCCTCAACTGCAATCAAACTCACTGGGAGCTGGGGGCTGTGTGTTTAGTTTCTGATGAGGTTCTGGAATGTGGGTCAGGCCCTGGCAACTTAGAGCCGTTCAGCTACTCTCAGATGCAGGAGTGAGTTGCTGGCCGCTCTTCCTCCACACACAAACTCTGTGACTCGAAGAGTGCTGGGGGTAGAGCTCTTATTCCTATCTCAGACTTGAAGAATGCAAAGAAGGAAGCATGGCCTCAGATCGCTTCAAAGGCAGGTGGCTGGTGGGTAATTGCAGCCCAGGGCAGTCTTATTCCGTGCACTTAATTGACTGACCTCTTCAAATGGAATGATTATACAAAACAGTCGGTCTGAAGGGAGGGAGTAGCTGGGACTCCTGTCCAATTGCACACATCACTAAGACTTTGCCATCCAGTCCCTACTGTGAAAATGCCACCCAAATGAGACAGAAAAGCACCTCCAGGCTGCTATTGACAGATCCTGTCAGCGCTGTGATTGAGTCCCTTGCCTCCCTGTCCCACAATCCTCTCTCCTTTACAGGAAGTAGGCTACCAGGGAAGAGCTTGGGGGGATTTTCTCACATTTGAAAAATGAAGGACTGTTTGCTAACTGCTGGAGGACTGTGGGGCAGATGGTAAAAATAACATGTTTGCCCTCACACCAGGAGAAGCTAAAATACCTCAGCATCATCAGGGCCCATCACTGATACAGGGGTAGACACACCTGAGCATCATCAGGGCCCATCACTGATACAGGGGTAGACACACCACAGCATCATCAAGGCCCATCACTGATACAGGGGTAGACACACCACAGCATCATCAAGGCCCATCACTCTTACTGGGTAGACACACCACAGCATCATCAGGGCCCATCACTGATACAGGGGTAGACACACCACAGCATCATCAAGGCCCATCACTGATACAGGGGTAGACACACCACAGCATCATCAGGGCCCATCACTGATACAGGGGTAGACACACCACAGCATCATCAGGGCCCATCACTGATACAGGGGTAGACACACCACAGCATCATCAAGGCCCATCACTGATACAGGGGTAGACACACCACAGCATCATCAGGGCCCATCACTGATACAGGGGTAGACACACCACAGCATCATCAGGGCCCATCACTGATACAGGGGTAGACACACCACAGCATCATCAAGGCCCATCACTGATACAGGGGTAGACACACCTGAGCATCATCAGGGCCCATCACTGATACAGGGGTAGACACACCTGAGCATCATCAGGGCCCATCACTGATACAGGGGTAGACACACCACAGCATCATCAAGGCCCATCACTGATACAGGGGTAGACACACCACAGCATCATCAAGGCCCATCACTCTTACTGGGTAGACACACCACAGCATCATCAGGGCCCATCACTGATACAGGGGTAGACACACCACAGCATCATCAGGGCCCATCACTGATACAGGGGTAGACACACCACAGCATCATCAAGGCCCATCACTGATACAGGGGTAGACACACCACAGCATCATCAAGGCCCATCACTGATACAGGGGTAGACACACCACAGCATCATCAGGGTTCAGTACTTACACCTCAGCATCATCGAGGGTCAGCCACTGACACAGAGTATGAAATGCCCAGTGAAAATGCCCCTCTCCAAATGCCTGCCAATTCCAACTCTCTAGACATTTGTAGAGCTTGTGGTGGAGCTGGGAACAGTGGCCCCGTGCAATTCACCTATAGGTACTGTCTGTCTAAACCTCCATGGGGACAGCCATGTGGCCACCAGCGTGTTTCCTCTTCAGATATATCAGTATTCACTTCGAATCTTAGTGATGGGATGGGCATGACAGCTCATCCCTGTCAACCCTGCACTTAATGAGGCCAAGGCAGGAAGGGCTAGAGCTCAAGACCAGACTTTCTCAAACAGACGTGTGTGTGTGTGTGTGAGAGAGAGAGAGAGAGAGAGAGAGAGAGAGAGAGAGAGAGAGAGAGAGACTCAGCATATATGCAGGTCACACCAACTTGTTTGATTTCTGGATTTGTTTCTCTTTCAAAGTTATTTCTAAACATTTTTTCTAGAAACTATTTTTTGACTCCCGGATACATTTAAACCAGTAAGCAAACCATTGTGATGTTATCTATTGTGAATTTGCAGTCTCTCTACACTAGGAGGAGAACAGAGAAGAGGGGAAGAGTTATTGTGAAAACTGCAATCAACGTAGTATCCAATTATTTTTATTACTGCATGTATGATGCATGTGTGCGAACAGAGGTAACAAGGCATGTGAGAGGAGGTCAAAGGATAACCTTTGGGTGAAAGTCAGTCTTTTTCTTCTCACGTAGGTGTTCAGACTTGCAGCCACGTGCCCAAGCTCGCCCAGAAAGCGCTTTTACCCATGGAGCCAATTAACACTCACGGTGTAGCATTTAATTCGACAGCTGTGCTTCAAGCGGGAGGATTTTAACGGGGGCTTTTGCCGTCAGGTAGTTTTGGACACTGTGGGTCAGAAGCTTTGCCAAGCAGCTTGGTGCACATAGGAGCACAGCCTGGGTTGGAGTCAGATGCAGCATTGGATGCTCGGGTTGGTTCTCCTCCATCCTCGCAACGACATCAAGGCAAGTGGCTCCCACGGGAAAGGACCGGCATGTGAGACCCTGCTCTCTTCCTGGCCAGAGAAGGCAGTTCCCTATTCAATGATTTTGAATGACCTTGGGGCAGGGTAGGGGTGGACCTGGGGACCGGAAGAATGTGCTAGAACCCTAGGGAGAATCAGAAAAAACAACAAACAAAACGGTAAGACGTGGGTTTAACCCCACTAGACAGAGTCACGGGTTTCCAAATACTTAGAATGACTTTCTAATAAAATGTAAATAAAAGACTAAAAATATGAATAAAACTGACAAAAGTGTCTGTTTCACAAAAAAACAAAGGCGAGGGTTATGTAAATGGGATAGAGTGAATTATCAGGCGGCCCTGTCACTTCTCAAAAGGGCCAGTAGAGGGCGCTAGTGACACGCACATGTGCTCATTCACAGCCTGGCGATCTGGGCTTCCTGGAGAAAGATTTGATTCTAGAAGGCCAAGACCCTAACACAAGCTCCACTCAGAAAGAGGAGACTTCATTTAAGCCCAGCTCTGACCCTTACCAATAAGGTTAGAGTCTATCATATTAAGGGATGTGCTACTTTTTTAAAAATAAGTTTCGAGCTACTAGCACGTCTTGAGTTCAAGTCCTGCTTCTGCAGCACATCTAAGACCTGTGTCGGCTCAGGGGAAATTCTGTAATCTCTTTAGAAGTCAGTTGTCTTATCTGTGCCTTAGAGACAATAAACTCTCGTGGGTAGTCACATTTGTACAGCCGTTTGCACAGCCTCCGGGCCAGTAAATTCAGCCATACGCTGTCTTTTGTTGATCTCATACAGCCTTCCTAAAAAATCTGCAGGGTGGTTAGTACACTTTTTTACCACTCTATTCGTGTTGGAAATTCAGGCTTAGGTTCAGAATTCGCTCTGCTGAAAAGACATACGACTGGGGTTTACATCCAGCTCGGATCACCTCCCTCTGCCTCACTGAACTTTCTTAAAGGTCTAGCACATGGGGCTGGAGAGATGGCTCCGAGGTCAAGGGTGCTGGCTGCTCCTCTAGAGAACCCGGGCTTGGCTCCCAGCACTCATATCCAAGAGCCTGCTGTTTCTGAAATCTCCAGCTCTGGCGCCTCTTAGCCTCCAAGGGTACTTGTACTCAAACACATACACAGGGACCTAAAAAATTGGATAAAACAAATCTGGATTTTAGAAAGATGAAGCACACTGGGTTTTAATGGTTCTGTCTTTTGGACTATAACTTGTCCATGGAAATAGTCCAATAAGACAGGGAGATAGACTGGCCTTCCCTATGTTTGAAGCCTGGGGCTCCCTCAGGGTAAGAAGACGCCAGAAGGAGGCACCAACTGGCTTGGAAGCCCCCAGGTCAGACGAGCTGCTGTGAACCTCTCTTTGCAGCTTCCCCCCTTCTGGGAAGAGAGGCCCTGCTTCTTTCAGAATCCTGTTACAACCAGCTTTCTGCAAAGATGTCTCCTTCTAGGATGGGAAAAGAACAACGTTACTTCAGTTACCTCAAGGACTTGTGAATGAAGTCTGGCAGATGGTTTTCTAGAAATATCTGCCCTCCCAGTACTTCTGTGTACTCTAGCTCTTTCTCCGTGATGTGCACAGTGTCTCTCAGAGCACAGACAGCCTCACCACAGCATGCCTGGCTTCCCACTCGGCCCTCCATTCTTGGTGCCACCCATCCCCCAATACCTTCCTCTCAACTCTTCCTACCCTCTTGCCTAGCCTGTTATCCTTGACTGGCAGTCTAGTAAATGGAATCCTGGAACAGTGGTGCCCAGTGGAAACACAAGACTGAGTTGGGAATTTGGACTCCAGATTGTTGGACTTCAAAGCCGCCCGAGTTTCTTTGCCTGCCTTGACTTCTGTTCCGCCCCTCTTCTTTCATTGGAGAGTCCTGGGCTGTGTTTCGTTTTTAACTTTTGTATTTGTCGTTCATTCCCACTCCCTCATTCTCTGTTTCCCCTTTGCTCCTGAGTTCTTAATGAAATCTATGTTCGGGATGCTGTGACAGGCCCTGCATAGATTTGCAGCAGTCTCCACTTCTCTCTGTACACCTGCCTCCGCCATCTCCACGATGGGAATCTAGGAAGTGGGAAAGGAGTTCCACACATCCCTGGGCATCCCGCAGTAGCGGCTCTTATGACTACACCGACAGGTCCGTGAGCTGAAGGCCAGCAGCAGCTGGCCCAGTGTTCCTTCCCATGACTCAAGCCTGCCAACTCAACCTCATCTACCTTAAGCTACTTCTGCCTTGTTTTTTATTACTTCTGCACCGTTCTTTTCTTCTAGAAGCTCCTTGGGTAAAAGTCCATCCCTGACCACAAAAGCATCTCTCTGCGGGATCAATTAGCATCTACTCCACAACCCCAACCCAAATGCTCACCCGATCTGCTTTGTAGTGTTCAGGGAGGCTCTCATTTGCCTCTTTCTGTTTCAGGTCCTGCTGCTACTTGGCAAATGACTCCACAGCTCAGCAGCACAGGCTTGCAGATCACAGGTCTGCACTTCGGCGAGCCCACAACCAAGAGAAGGGTTTAGAACTCCAGGAGGATACTACAGTCATGTGACATGGTGACATGAAGTCATCTGTATATTTGTTTGTATATATGATGGCTGACATTCCTTTTGCCTGGGATCTCAACTAGTCTATGAGCTAGACTTCCATTGGACCTCTCCATATTTCTCTCCATGAGTCTGTTTTTTGTCCCTCACAGCAAGGCTGTCTGAAAGCCAGCATCCCAGGATACTAGGGCATAGTATATAGAACTCTATTCCACTTGGAAGACAGAAAAGAAATTCCCTTATAATCTATTGGTCATGGCAGTGATAAAGGTCTACCAGGCTCAAGTCAGAAGAACACAGAACCCCCTTATCTCTCCATTACAAAATGTATCAAGGTCACATGGTGAAAAGGAGCATTTGGGATCCAAGATAATAGCTGGAACCATCTCTGGAAAGTATGGATCCACGAGAAATCTGAAACTCTGGATACTCAAACCCAAACCATCATTATTCCTGTCCCTAAATCCCCCCTTTCCTTAACTGTACCTTAGTGAACAATGTCATTACTGTATGGACATCACCATCATCATCAGGGATCTGATTATCTTCAGCTGTTTGAGAGGCAACATAGAACCCTGCCCTGCACTGCTGCACACGGCCATCACCAAGGACACTTCATGTCTTACCTAATGTTGCCTACTTGGTCCTGTAGCACATTTGGCCCCTGCCCTATCCTTTTATCCCCAGAACCTCAGCTCTAGTAAAAAAGTTAGGCTCCTGACTCTCTCCTGTAGCCTGGGCCCTACAGCTGCTATAGGACCCTTCCACTCCCCTCCACCCACTACCCCCTCCAGCTCATCAAAGTTCTCTGTCCTGAGACACTTGGTCCATCCCTCCCACCACCCAGATAAGCAAGTGGGCTTCCCCCCATTTCCCTTACTTTCTCTTATACTCGGTTATTGCTCATCTTGTGTTGTTTTCAGATTATGGTTGATTTGTGGGAATTAAATTACACACAACGTGGAACTGGGCAGGAAGCTCGACTATCACGTGAGCTGATTCTGTCAACCCCTTCTTCTCCGCCAGAGGGACCTTTGTGAGATCTATATCATTGATTCCTTAGTGCCCGCCATGCCTAAGTCATACAATATGCTATCAACTGAATAAACGCCCACAGTTCTGTAGTAAAATCTGCATACTGTGTCTTTGCATGCTATGGTGTGGCTGGCAGCCTGACTTGAGAAGGCAGCTGGAGGAAATTTTTTGTGTGCCCCGAGAATGGCACTTTTCTGCCAAGGGCCCAAGAGACCACAAGCCTTCCTTTTTAAAAGGCTTCCCGTTTCCCTCGCTGATTTCTCCCAAGACCATCCATGGTGACTCAAGTGTTTCTCTTCCCCAACTTCGTTTTATTTTATCTCATCTTTCTACAATGAGAAAAAATCCACAGGATTCGTGGAAACAAGGAAATCATTCAAAAAGAATCCAAACTAAATAAAATCTTACGTTCTCTCTCTCTTCTCAAGAGTATTTAATTTCTTCTTGTGGTGCTGACCACAGTGCTTTTCATGGACCAGAAAAGCAGAGCACATCTTCAGGGCGAGTGTACGAATTTTCATCTTTTATGAATTAACCATCTGGGGACCTGCAGGAAAAAAAGGAAAAGCTTTTGTAAGCTCTTAAACTTCACTCCTGCCTCTTTAACTTGAAAGCTCCTTGACAAAGGCATGGTGGTGAAATAGGAAAGTCATGTCTTGGTTCCCCAGGATGAACAAAAGATTGCTAAAAATAGCAAGGGGAAGGTAGTCATGGGGAAGGCACATTTCAATTCTCCTCCACTCCCGCAGCAAAGAAAACCTCCAAGATCAATGCGGGCCACCAACATTTACCAGGCTTGCTGTTACTAGAGAGATATAGGACACTTTACGGAGGAAACCCCAGGAAACTGTTAGGTCATTGTTCAGTAGAACAAAGGGAGGATACACTATGTTTTTCTCCAATGAGCTTCAACTACACTTTATATGTGATGCATAGAAAAATATTTAACTATTGTTAGAAGAAATGGAAAGACAAGAGGTCTCAAATATTTTGTATTATAGTAATTAAAATGTATAATGAAAATGACAATCATGAGAATTAAAATAGAATAAACATCTTAGTTGTACTGAAGATGAAGTTCGGTTGGTAGAGTGTTAGCCCACTGTGCAAGGAGCCTTGGGTTTGATCCCTAGAACCACATCAACTGAGCAGGGCAGAGCATGCCAGTAATCTTAGCACTTGGAAGGTGGAGGCAGAAGGAGCAGAAATTCAAGGTCTTTCTCTGCAGCATAGCAAGTTAAAGGCCAGCCTAGGCTACATGAGCCTCATTCTTTAAAAAAAATGAGAGAGAGAGAGCATGAGAGAGAGAGAGACAGAGAGAGAGAAGGAGTAGGAGGAAATGAAGGAAGGAGAGAGAGAAAGGAAGAAAGAAAGAGAAAGGAAAGAAGGAAGAGGGAGGGAGGGAGGGAGGGAGGGAGGGAGGGAGGGAGGGAGGGAGGGAGGGAGGGAGGAAGTCTTCATATGCCAACCATGTGGAGATACTACATGTGCCCATCATTTTTTCTCTCCTGCCTCCCTCCTCCCCCATGGTGAGTACGTGTATATAAACATGGACTCAAATACAAGTATTAATTAGATGAGATCACACTCTATGCACTGTTTCATAAACTGAGTTTTAATTGAATTTTTCTAACATGTTTATGGAAAGGCTGAGGATATTGTCCGTTGATATAATGCTTACCTAACACACAAGCCTTGGGTTCAAGCCCCCAATATCATATACACCTACATACTCAAACATAACTTTTGATTGGCACATAGTAATTACACATACATATCGGATATAGAGAGAACCTTTTTCAGAATTTATCTGAAATTCGGATTTTTATAGAGAATTCCGTTCTGTCAACCTGCTGAATCTTTGTGTTCATGGAAATTGTCTAAGGAAGCTTAATAAGAACTATACCCACCTAACCCACCCCCACCCACCCCTGTTCACCACCTACTCACCCCCATCTCCCACCCCTGGTGATTTTTATTCTGTTTCTCCAGAGGCTTCACTATAGGGAACAATGATTTCTTTCCTAAGTTTCTGCTACTTATTTTTTTAAGTTCCTTAAGACAAGGTCTCAGCAGGCCGTGGTGATGAACACCTTTAATTCCAGCACTCAGAGGCAGAGGCAGGTAGATCTGAGATCCAGGCTAGCCTTGTCTGCAGAGTGAGTTCCCCAGGACAGCCAGAACTACACAGAGAAACCATGTCTTGTGTTGGGCGGGGGAATACAGGGAGTCTCACTCTGTACCCCAGGCTGGCATGGAACCATATAGTCCAGTCTAGCCTTGAAGTCATGGCAATCGTCCTGCTTCAGCCTTCCAAGTGCTGGGATTATAGGCATGAGCTGGGAGTGATACTATTAAATGGAGTATCTAAAATGGTTCTAGTCCACAGGCCTCACCAGAAATGAAGGCAACTTTCTGTACCATGACGATGAAGATCCATGGGTGTAAAAAAATTGTTTATGGCTATCCTAGTATTTCTTGGTCCTCACAAAACAATGAAGTATGCTCTCCTTTAAAAAAAAACACTTATTCCTATTTTACAGGTTAAAATTAGACAGATGATATACTCAAAAACCACACAAAAGGCGAATGTTTTTTATTCTCTCTCCCCAGGAATCAAATCCTACAATGGCTCCTCTCTTCAGAAAATACATACACTACACACACACACACACACACACACACACACACACACACACACACACCAGACAGTATATAGATTTGTGACTGACCCCAAAGGAGTCACAGCCCAAAATAGGATGGAGTTTCTGAGTCACACAGTGTTAATAGACTTACAAATTCTGAGATCAAGCATACAGGTAATCAACCTTTAGCTGTGACCGAGCCACAATCAAGTCTCCGTTGACACTCCTTGGCTGGCCATCCCATTGTGCCACATACCAACTCTGTCACATGCGGGTGCCGGGGATGTGAGGCTGTACAGGATTCCATAGGAGCCTCCATGGCTGACTCATCTCCATCCTGGTCTGGTGTGTGGTAACTGCAGCTGTGAGTGTGGCAGCTTTCTGACTTCTGTGTCCCGAATCAATCATCAACGCAAGGGTGGTTCAAACCTACTGAATGCGAGTGTGAAGCTGCCGTCAGTCAGCAGTGAGTGCAGCCTTCTGGGCGTCTCTCCCTCCACCTGACCCTGACGTCTGTCAGGATGACTTCCTCACCTGACCCTGACGTCTGTCAGATTGACTTCCTCCCAAGAAGCCCTCCTGATTCCTCAGGCCTCCTCCTTGGGAGCCTGCCTTAGTTTCTTTCCCTGATGCTGTGACAAAAATGCTCTGACAAAAGCAAGTTAGAGGAGGAGAGGTTCACATTAGCTTTCACCCCCAGGACCCAGTGCATCTATGTGGGGAACCAAGGGGCAGGGAGTTAAAGCAGCATGGGCCCACATCTATAGTCAAGAGCAGAGAGAATGAGTACCATTCAGATCATCTTTCATCCAACCATGGACCCAGATCCAGGGTCAGATGCCACCTACTTCTTGGCTGGGTTTTCCCGTATCAATTAACATAATCAAGACCATCCCCCCCCACACACCCTCAGGCCAGCCTTGGTTGAGTAATTCCTTCCCCAGGTATTCTAGTCCGGGTCAAGTTGTCAATTAAAATTGACCATCGCAAACTTGGTAGTTCTTCAGGCCAATGATAACACTTAAGATAGCAAGATTTGGTCTCAAATTTACTACCGAAGCTGCTGAAATAAATTACCAACAAGTACTGGCTTAAAGCAACACACATCCATTGTCGTTCTGGTGGTCAAGAATTCAAAATGAATTTCACTGGCCTCAGATCAAAGAGGCTATACTTCTTCCAGACGCTAAGGAACATGTATGCATTTATTGCTTCTCCGTCGTCACCTGAATGCCTACCAAGAGCCCCGCTCCTTCTGTCCCCCAATCTCTCTTACTCTGACATGCTTGTCAAGCTCTCAGAGACCTTTGCACCTGCACCCGCTAAACAATACAGAATGATGTTCCCATCCCGGTAACATTTGCAAAGTCGTTTTTGCCCTATTGGCAACATATTCACAGTTCGGAAGATCAAGGCCAGCAGGCTTTGGAATTATTGCAAAGTTTAGTTCGTGGGTTTCAGTACTGTGGTAACAAGACCCCGAGGAGGCCAGGGCTGGAAGATCTGGAATGGCAGGCCAGCCTGAGATGAATAGCAAGCCCCTTGTAACAACTAAGTTATAATCTGAAAGACAGAAGAACTATAATGGTTTACTTGGGACTTGTCGGGAATCCCTTAGTCTTGAAAATTGGCTACTACTGGGTCACCGTGAGGTCAGCTGAGACAATTCAGAAGTCACTGGGAATAGTGCCTGAAGTCCAGAGACTTCTCCATTGATGCCAAGTCTTTTGCTGTTACTATTCTATAACGTACCGCTTATAAGTGTGGTTGGGGCAAATATAGTAAGGTCAGAATGTCTTCTTAGCAGAGAAAAAGTAGTCAAATATCTACTATGGGTATTTTTGTTTTGTTTTGTTTTTCGAGGCAGGTTTTCTCTATGTAGCTTTGGAGCCTATCCTGGAACTAGCTCTGTGGACCTGGTTGGCCTGGAACTCAGAGATCTGCTTGCCTCCGCCTCTCAAGTGCTGGGATTAAAGGCATGCGCCACCACCACAGGCCAGTTTACTACAGGTTTTTAATGGATCTAAGAAGCAATAAGAAGGTATGGAAAGGGAAAGATGACAAAAACGAAAAGCATTTATTCAGTTGAGAATCTGACCTTTGGGCATTTGTCTTTATCCAGTATATACTAATCGGGGGCAGTTTGTGAAAGGCACTGAAGGAGGGCAGGAGGTTAGGGGCGGAGCACTCCCTCCTCTGGTCTTCCCTGCTTCTCCAGATTAGGAAGAAAGGAGCCTATCCTTCCTGGGACGATTCCCAAAGGATTTCTCAGGTTGCCTACTTCTGCCAACATGTTGCCCATTCACAGTCTGGGGCAGCATGACTCAGGATAATGATGTGAAAGTAAATACAGCATGCTGGTAATTACTCCTGAATTCCGCCCTTTCACAAAATCTAATAAAATTGGACTTAAAATGTCTATCTTCATAACACCGCTGTGATATGTTTGTTCTGCTGGTACTTTTTTTCTCTGTCTTGAATTTTTAAAAAGGTGCATTACATTGGAAAACAGTACATTTTTTACTTTAAGTGGAATAGAAAAAAATTGATTTTTTTTCCTAAGCCCTAATTGCAAACATGTCAAATAACATGTCACATTTAAAGGCTGTCGTGGGAGCCAAACAGCGTAATTGTATATGGACAGTGCTATCTCATTCCACTGCGCTCTATGATTTACTAGGAATCTTTGCTGTTGCTCGCTTTTATTTAGATCTCTGATAATCTTTGTTTTCTGGTAATCTACAGTTGGAGGCAATCTCTTCTCTTGCCTCGGAAGGTCATTTTGGTCAATCAGCTATCTGGATACCCCCGAAACTGGGATGGTAAAAGTAGGAAGAGGAGAGAAACCCAGTAGGTTGGAGGTGTGCAAAGCAGGGGTGTCATGCTTGCTCAGGGAGAGCGGTCAAGGCTCCCCTAGTTTTGGCACATGTAATCACTAGAAAAAAAATCGAGCAAGTTTTAGTTTTTGTTTCTGCTTTCTCCGCAAAGACCCTTTTCACTGTTAATATTTCTTAGCATATTAACACATGCCCAGCTACTAATTTACCAAATAAAAACCGGGTCAGAGCATTTTCGACACAATTTATTCTCAGTAAGAATTAAGAGCCAAGCTTTCACGGGGTCCATTAACTAAGTCTTTAAATGTTAGAACCTGTTGGTGTGAAAGTGTCACAGTGTTTATGGGCCTTACTGCCCACATGTTACAAGACACTCCGGGCTTGTAAAATCTAAGTCCCCTCTGCCACAGGGTGCTCAGAAATGCAATTCCACTGATGGCTGTGGCCTGAAACTCTTCACATCAGGCTGTTCACACCTCTGTCCTTTTTTTTTTCTTTCTTAGTCCCGGGCTTATAGACTACGCGTATTCGTTTGTCAACTTCTTCACTAATTCCACTCACTTCCGTTAAATGTACGTATACCGATGGCTCCTCCGAGCTTCACTTCACACCCCAGGGATTGAGGGCATCCTCTGAGCCTCCGGTAACTCTTCCCTTTCCGTGCAGAGTGGCGAGAGCTTGTTTCTGTAACTGTTTCCTTATTTTTCTTAGTTACTTTGCCTGCAGTATTCTCAAGAAACACTGTCCTTTATTATCATGGTCACTATTGAGTTTTATTTTTGGTCTTTCAAGACATAGTTTCTCTGCATGGCCCTGGCTAGCCTGGAACTTGCTTTTATAAACCAGGCTGGCCTCGAACCAGAAACCCACAGGCTTCTGACTCCAGAGTGAGGGCTGGGATTAAAGGCATGCACCACCCCCTCCTGACCAAGGCATTGTTCTTAACAATGTAGTGCACCAAGGCTGCAAGACCCTAAATGTTGTCCTACACAAATGTTTCTCAGGATCTTAGATGTGGCAGCATTGAGAGATGTGACAATGTCTGTTACCAGGGAATGTAGGCTTGCTTCCTGTTTGCTATGAAAGAGATTTCCTAAGTCTATGTTCTCCAGACACAAGACACATCCTCCCATCTATCTGGGCCTATCACATGGTCCTCATGAAGCATGAAAGAGAGGACAACTGACGCAAACATGCTCCTGATGCTGTAAGGAACAAAGTTCTTTGTTCCTGAGTCAGTAATCTTTCGACTTTTTCCAGGATCCATGAAATACTAAGCTGATTTTTTTAGTTTATGTGAGCTAATCTCAGATCCAAGAGCCCCAGTCATCAGACAGTGCAACCCATATCTCTGAAAAGACGTAACTGTGTTGGGACACAACCTATTAACTATGTGTGTTCAGCATCCCATGAACTTCAGACAGAACACAGGGAAAGAGGACACCTTCCCATTAAGTTGGAGACATACAAGTAAACTAAGATCACAGGCACAGTTTGAACACAGGGCAATATTCACCTAGCTTTAATAAAGTAAACAACTTAAAGCTGATTGCATGATATATATAAAGGCCACCCTAAAAAGTGATATCAACTATATAGTTAAGCCTAAAATAAAATTTAGCAAACATAAAAGAAAGCTAACATTTGTCTGTGCTTGGATTAGCTCTTGGGTGATAGTTGGTTCTTTATATTTTCAGGCAAATTGGGCAATGATGCAGCAGGACTTTTAGGCAGGTTGGAGATTCGTTCACGCTGCAGTCATCTTCTTAGCTATATCTAGATGTGAGCCCTAATGAGTACACACACAAAGCCCTTTTAGGAGGCTACACACAGGAGTTGACCTTCTATATTCCTTAAATCACACAAAATCACCCCTTTTATATCAGATAAAACCAAGTTAAGCTCAGAGGAGAAAGAGAAAAGATCATTTTTTCCCTACTACCTTTCAGATTTTATGAGTATGAAGTATTCTTCCCACAGTTTTCACTGTTTCTGGGTATCATCAACACAGCACTGCACATCATCAAATTACATGCCTTTGATCTAATTTCCATAACATCAAAATTATTAATTTCTATACATTAGTTGCAGATGTTACATGCACATGTGGCAGAAAATGAAGAGTGCCTCTGGCAGTACACGGAAATTCAAACCATCCATGGCCTCTACCATGGCAGAAATAGTCACTGTGGCTTTTTGGGGTATTTAAACTGTGAACCAATTTTCCTATTATTAAAAAGAAAGTGACCAGGGATGGTAACAAAACCTGTATACCCATAACTTGAGAGACTGAGGCAGAAAGATTGCAAGTTTGAAGACAGCCTGGTCTACACAATGAGTTCAAGCCCATCCTTGATTCTGTAGTGAGACCCTGTCTCAGACATACATGGATTGCATGTTAAGGTAACACTCAGTAGATGGCATTATAGTTGGCAGAACAGAGCATGGCCATGCTCACAGAAACTCTCAGGGGGCTTTCCTTCAAATGATGATTTGGGGACTCAAAGGTCCACCCTTTATTATGTTTTCGCCATCATGAAACCCAGCTTCCAGGACAACCAGGAACCAAAGTGGGTTAGACAGGTGTCAGTGAGAGAGGCATGCATCACTCCTGCTCACATTCCTCCGTTGGTAGAACCTAATCTCATGGCTACTGCAGGCCGAGTCCTAAGAAGAAGAATGGTGGTGATTAGCTGCTACCATCTGCAGCCTTGGATTTACATACTCGTTGTGGGTAGATCACCCATTCAGGACTACTGCTTGCCATGTCCAGAATCTGGGGAAATTTTATTATTTTACAAGTGTCAAATACATATCAACATCTACTTTCTCACCTTCTGCTAAGAAATAATATGGTGGTTTTTGTTTTATGATTCTTTTAAAAATTTCGTGGACTGGGCCGGGCAGTGGTGGCACACGCCTTTAATCCCAGCACTCGGGAGGCAGAGGCAGGCGGATCTCTGTGAGTTCGAGGCCGGGCTGGACTGATAGCCTCCGAAACAATACAGAGAAACCCTGTCTCGTAAAAACCAAAAAAAAAAAAAAAAAATTCGTGGACTGAAGCCCTTGTGACTTTTTATCTTTTCCCTAAAGATAATGCCATCAATGACAAACTTGATTCCCTTAGATAAATGTGCTCATGTATGGACATACATACATACATACACACACATACACATATATATGTATATATATATATGATAACAGATTAAAGTGCTAATATATTTCAAAGGTATATTCCTATATCTACACCACAAAAGATTTATGAAAATGTATGTATTGGGAGTATGAATTACTTTTTTATTCATTTACTTTTTACATTCCAATCCTAGTTCTCCCCCCCCACCTCCCCACTCCTCCCATCTCCATTTGCTCCTCAGAGAGGGTAAGGCCTCCTCTAAGAAGTCCACTAAGTCTGTTCCATCCTCTCGTTGAGGCTGGACCAAGGCACCTCTCCACCCCCACAACCCTGTGTCTAGGCTGAACATGGTATCTCTCCATAGAGAATGGGCTCCACTAAGTCAGTTTGTGCATTAGTGTTAGGTCTTGGACCCACTGCCAGTGTCCTCATATATTGTCTCAGCTGCATCATTGTCACCTATATTGAGGGAATCTAGTTTGGTCGAATTACTTTTTTGTTTTGTTTTGTTTTTTTTTACGAGACAGGGTTTCTCTGTATTGTTTTTGAGACTGTCGGTCCAGCCTGGCCTCGAACTCAGAGATCCGCCTACCTCTGCCTCCCGAGTGCTGGGATTAAAGGCGTGCGCCAACGCCCGGCTAATTACTTTTTTAGAACCATCAAAAACCTTAATCTGTCTGGGGTGCCTGAAACATCAAGGTTCTGAATTTTGTTTTGTCTTATTTAAAGGTCATCCCCAATCTTTCTATTCACTATTCACTATCATTCATACTCAAGAAAAAACAACTATCAAACAAGAATTCTGAGACTGAGTGATTCTCTGGAATCCACATTATAAGTTGCATTCATGTTTAATATAACTCACATGTTTGGTAGCGCTGGGACCTGGACTCCATGTCTTCTCAGTCATTCCCAGTAGTTGCATCTTTTATGTGAATTAAAGCATGATATACTGAGATTTCCTTCTTTCTAATAGATTATATTATGCCATCTCTTTAAATAACTGTGTGCATTCTAAAGGGTATTTTTCAAATAATTTACTGCATTTTGGGGGGGGTTGCCTTTTTTTTAACACTTATCCAAGGTACTAAACATGGCTTTTGCTTCCTTTCCCTGCTTCCTCTTTAATGTGATGGTTAACACTCAACAATAATCCTGAAATAGAAAACAGGGCTTGAGAGCCTGGAAACAAATGACATATCGATTCAGTCTGGAAAATATTTTGATGTTTTGGTTTTGTTACAGTTCAGTTGTTTGAGAAAATATGTAGCTTTGGGTTTAGTTCAGACTGGTTCACTGGGCTTTTTTTGTCTTTAATGGATTTGATTTATTGTTCTGTAAGAAGTTTAATATTGGGCTTAGGTCAGAGAAAACACATTCACCAAATAGTTATTTGTTTCCAGTTTTGGTTTGTGGGTCATTACGAGGTTTCAGTGCTGTAGTTATTTGCAAAACCACAGTGTGGAGTTGGTGCCTCACTGTGGAGTCCTCCTGGAGGACAAGAGATGCCAGTCACTCCCAGAAGAATAGTGAGCGCCTAACATAGTTATGACACCATTGTATATGTCCTGTGTGAGATGCAAAGTTATCAACACATTGCTAGGGGGCTTCAAGTGACAGCAGGTCCTTTTTAGCATATGCATAGAGCAATTTTCTGTTCCTCACAGTTAAAAGCTTTACAGCCTAAACTTTAAATATACTTTAAGTTTTCACAGCCTCTGACACAAACACATGTGTAAGTCAGTTTTGTCTTTTGATGTAGTTAGCCATAGCCTTCAATGGGTTTTGCTTTTTAATATTACTGCCAACCTCACAAAACAGTGCAGAGAAGCTGGCCCCCTGACCATGTCTGCCTTTTGCTATTCCTTTAATGGCTCAGTGCGGCAAAGGACTATCAAGATCTTAGCTCCAGAGGATCTCTAATATATTTCCTCCTGGCTGTGTTTTATGCAAAGCTATACTTTAAAATACTGGTGTGACTGTTATTGAGTGCAACTATTAAAAGGAAGGAAGAAAGCAAAATCCTCTCCCTAGAAAAACTCTTTAAAGGCTGGAGAAATAGTAAGGAGTGTGTTTAATGCAACTAATTTATAGATAAATGCGGTGCCAGGCTAAAATACATTAACAAGGTAAGGCTTTGGGGTCTCTAGGTAGATAATATATTGCTTTCATTAAAAAGCAATCTGCATGGACGATATCCACCATCACTGCAAACTCTGCAGCTGTCACCTTTATCAGGGGAACAAGAGCAAGCCACTACATTTTAATCACTGGAGTTTGTCAGGAACGAAAAACAGCCAGCTTCCCACAAATCAACAGACATGTATCCTGATAAGGGAAGTGCACAGAAAAGGGCGGCTACATACCGCATGACATCACCTATTCCGAGCTGATCAAAGCCCTGTAATTGTGGAAGATAAATCTACAGAGCCGGACTCGAGGATAAAACAGTTGTCTTTGAACAAAGCAGATGCACACTTAGTGCAAATCGCCCGGAGACTTAGTACCTGTGTAGATAGATCTGAGTTACTTTGCGATGTAGAGAGGAGCCGGCAGCAGTAATGCAGAGGGCTAGGCATCTTCCCACTACTTTTGCTCCAGGAATCCCTTGCAGGGCCTGTCATGCTTTGATCAAATGGAAAAAGGCATGGGGGAAATGTTGGAATGGGTGTCCGTGAGGAGAAGGCAGACAAGCAGAAGCCAAATGATGTTCACAACTGAGGCAGGAAGGGACTTATTTGCACTAGCCCTCCCCTCATTCTCCCTGGTGTTGCTCACCTGCAGAAACCTCCTTATCTGAGGTGACTTGAGGCAGTCTTTGTGCTTTCGATGTATAAACTTACCTTTCAAGAAACGTATTATACAGATAAGCAGAGACTGCATACAAATAAATACTGCATTTTTTTAAGGTTGTAGGTCAGAAAGAAAGAGAAGATTATAGGAGAGGAATGCAGGGCAAGCTACACAGAGGTTGTGGTACAACAGTAAGGGAGCATTAGATCAGCAACAGGGAAGAGACTGCTGGGACATGGATGTGGAAACCCAAGGGTGACACACGCTAGCAAAAGGAAACCTCTACTCACAGGAGAAGACAACGCATTGAGATCCAGTTTCCAAAGTCACTGAGGCTGACAACCAAGGAGATGGTTGTCGCGCCTGCCTCGACCAGAAAGGAAGACACAATGCCCAGACTCTTCTTTAAGCAGTTTATTCAGGAACCTTGAACAATCTTCTCCCGGGGAGCGCCAGGGAACCCCCAACCCAAGCTTAAAAGCCCTTGGGCATCCAACCCCAGTATGCCACGTGGAACATGCAGATAGGTCCACGCACGCGGAAGCAAGCCTGATATCCAGCCTTAACCAAATACAGGTGTTGTTTATCATAGAGAGCACCTGCTGTCGGGTTAGCAGAAGGCAGAAGCCAGCACCATCTTAAGGGTGTGGCACTTCGCAGCTCTCTACAGATGGTGACTATTTTCAAAGTCCCAGATTTATTGATGGTCTCTGATTTAAGTCACACATGTTGAACATTAGCTGCCCAGAACTGTTAGAACAGCATCTCATCACATATTAAGGTAAAAATGTGTATCAGGTCTACAGATTTCCTAACCATTTCTTCTAAGTTGAGAGGGAACTCATGTCCAATAAAGAAAAAATTTAGACTGGGCATGGAAGCAAATACCTTTAATCCCAGCACTCGGAAGGCAAAGACAGGCAGATCTCTGTAAGTTCCAGGCCAGTCTGGTCTACAGAGCGAGTGCCAGGACAGGCTCCAAATCTACGCAGGGAAACCCTGTCTTTAAAAAAAAGATTTTAAAAATATGCATAGTATATAATTCAGTAGCATTTGGTATATTTGCAAGGTTGTGTAGTCATTAATTCCACTTAATCCCCAAACATTTTATTTTGTACTGTATTAATTTATTGAATGTACCGATGCGTGTGTCATGTGTGACATGTATGTAGAGGTCAGAGGACATGTTGTGGGCTTTGACTCTCTTCTTCCAACATGTGGAACTCAGGTCAACAGGCCTGGCCACAAGCACCCTTAACTACCAACCATGTCATCAATCTTAATTCCAAAGCATTTGCACTGTTCTCAAGTGAAACACCGTAAGTATTACACATTCACTCTTCATTTTCCTACCATTCCTGACTTAAGCCCCTGGTAACTACTGTTTCCTGTACCTATGGAATTAACTATTCTGGACATTTATTATAAATGGAAGTACATAGTACACAATCCTTTATATGATTTTTTCCACTTAGTGTAACATGTTTTGGATTCATACATGTTATAACATGCATTGGTATTTCATTCCTTTTTGTGAATGGATAGTATTTCTCAGATGGGTGTACCATATTTTATTTATTCATTCTTCCATTAATGGACAGCTGGGCTTGGGAATTGGGTGTTTTGTTTTCCCCTCTTGACTATTGTAAATTCTAGACTTGAGAGAGAGGAAAGATACGATTTAAGGTTGATCTTTCCAAGCAGAGACATGCGCAGGACCAAGTGAGGATGACAACAGGGCAGTTTCGGGTATGTGGAAACACAAGCACATTGAGACAAGGGCTCAGAGTCTCAGAGACCAATTCCTACCGCTAGTTTTCATCAGGATGGGAGGGTCTTTTGGAAATTCCAGTTATTGATCTGGACTAATGACCCTTGAAATGATAGTTATGCTGTTGGAGACGGTGGAGTAGTAACACCATGTTAGTGCAGGCAGAAAGCTCTTGGGGGTTGATGGTCTTTGTTCTTACATCATGTCCCAGTTTACTTTCTGATGCCATAATAATAAATGCCACTGAGCAAAGCAACTTGGGGAGAAGAGGATTTGTTTCATCTTCCAGCCCACAGTCTGTCACTGAGGAAAGTAGTCATATTCCAGCCTCCAGTCATCCTATCACTGAGGAAAGTTGGGTGAAAGTAGTCATATTCCAGCCTCCAGTCATCCTATCACTGAGGAAAGTTGGGTGAAAGTAGTCATATTCCAGCCTCCAGTCATCCTATCACTGAGGAAAGTTGGGGCAGAAACTTGAAGTAGAAACCATGAGGAACCCTACCTACTGACTTGTTCTTGGGCTCATCTGCTTAGGAATGGCACAGTCCAATTCTAATCAAGGCAATCCTCCTGCTGAGACCTACTCAGATAACTCTGCACCCTGTCAAGTTGGGTGCTGACACTAACTATGAGACACCACAGGAGACAGGGATTCATAAGAAGACACATTTCTTGGCAATACTGGGGCAAAATTGCTACAGAACCATTCCAATCACAAAATTCTGCAAAGCTAGCATACTAAATTCTATCCATATAGTGCCCGTATTCAATGGTAAAACCCTTTGGGGCAAGGACCATATCATCTGGCCCTTTGCCTCAGAGCAGCATAATATGTCACCTGGATCCAGGTCACAGCTTCCTGATGCATCTTTGTGGAATAGCTATATGAGACTTACAGTAGTGACTAATCAAGTGTTCATCTCAAGATGCTGTGTGTGTATGCATGAAATGAGCACTGACAGACTTCAATATCTTAAATTCGTTGCTTGGTATTATCTAGGCTTATGCAGTTTGCCCATTGATGGATCTCTAAATGGATATGGGAAAAGTTGGAACATTTTACAAGGTAGGAGCTGTAAAGATGAAAATTAATTTGGCATGTAGGCTCAGCATCCAATAGCCATTGCTGCCTGATACTACAGAACATATTTATAATGAGAGTTTCCTGTAATTAAAGAAAAACTAACTGTAAAGGAGCAGAAAGAACAAATATTTCATTCCTGCTGCCTTTGGATCGATCAGAGAGAGTATTACAAAAATAAAGACTTAGCTATTTATTTTCAAATAAAAATAACCAAAGCAGACATTGCACCTCACAAGAGGAAAAGATTCTGGCTCCGTGGAGTGTCTAATTATGAAATCTCTGATACATTCCTTTGCTGGGCTAGAAAGAGTACATTAATTTATCTGCTGGTAAGTACTGCCATGGGGCAGAAAAGCAGTTATCTCCAATTCAACCTCTGCAAACAACAGCGGCTTTTCTTGAAAATAAAATAATCACCTTTGCCAAAAAGAATAATAAATATTTCTTAAGAAAGAGTATTAGTTAAATGTTAAAATATGAAGGGTATTTTTAATTTTTATTTCATAATTTTTTCCAGTACTATTTTGTAAATGAAAACATACATTGCAAGGAAGAACACATCTTTGGTATTTTAAGATGCCCATGGCATTGCACACACCTTGGGCATGCTCTCTGCTGCTGAGCTCCGTTAATTCTATTCTAGTTCTTAAGGCAAAGAGTTCACCCTCCCTTCCCTTTGTGTTCCTTTCAGGGAACCAAGATGTTGGTTTACTGTTGTGGAGTCTTAGGTATGGTTTACTGTTGTGGAATCTTAGTTTAAGATGTGTTACATTCATTTATGCTGTGGAATATTTGCTTAATGATACATGAGTGTGTTACATTTTTTTAATGTTGCATTTGTTTAACTCTGTGAAGCTGTGTTACTTTGCCTGTCTAAAACACCTGATTGGGCTTATGAAGAACTGAACGGCCTATAGCTAGGCAGGAGAGAGAAACGGGTAGGGCTGGTGGGCAAAGAGAATAAATAAAAGGAGAAATCTAAAGGGGAAAAAAGAGGTGAGAGAAAAGGAGAAGGAAAGGAGGAAGTCATGGAGTAAGAAGGGAAGAAAGAGATACAGAATAAAGAAAGGCAAAAAGCCCAGAGACAAAACGTAGAAGAGAAACGGGATAATTTAAGTTAGAAAGGCTGCTAAAAGAAAGCCACACAAAGGTCAGGCATTCAGAAGTAAGAATAAGTCTCTGTGTTGCGGGCTTTAGGTTACAGCAGTCTGTTTTGCAAACTACTCAAGCACATTTTGACTAGAACTTACATGGTTAAAGAAAGGGTGCTGTGACCAAACCCCCTGCTGATCAAGGCTTCATTTCCCACTCTCCTGCCGAGACATGTGAGCTGTTGTGTGGTCCTGCTTGTTCAATTTAAATCTTTCCATTGACATCACCAACTGGAGGTATTTTCTATGATAGAGAGAAATCATTTTCTTTGGTAAAGTCTAGAAAAGTCAATGAAGGAAAATTATGAAGCACAAACCTATATTTAAAGGAAGGGCGAGACTCTGACACCCGACTAGAACAAGCATTAAATGGTTTTCTCTGGCTGTCATTTTCTCTTGGAATAAAAATCTCTGTAATCCATCATCCCGAAAACTCCTTAAATAACATCACCAATCGTCTGTTAGCTAGTAAAGGAGACCACGTTGTCTTTCCTGTTTTCTTGTATTTTCAAGAGAGAACCTGAGTATTTCATGTTGATTGCTTGATTGGCTGCAGAGGGACTCTTTAAAAATACTAAAAGAAAAAAAATCAGGAATCCAGTACAAATCAAACGTAAGCTGCTATCCATCATGTGCTCAGGGCATTATGTGAGGTTTTTACTCAGAAAGATGTCATTAAAAGTTTCAGAAATTAATTGGTGCCATTGAATGTAATGGCCTTTCCTGCCATAGCTTCTCAAATGTAAAGAAAAATTATGGATAACGTAAATTCCTCCCGGGATTCTTATAGATGTTGGCTTTGTTCTGTTATTGTTTATTGCAAATGTTATTACCGTGATCTATGGCCCTATCACACTGTGTCTACACTGTGCTGCTATGCCGCAGCCCACAACAACGGAGGGCTTTACTCACCAGCCAAGACAGTGTTTGTTTCCTAATTCTCTGCCTTATATATTCCAGAAGTGTCTCAAGGTGTTCATTGTGTGTGTTTAAATTTTTATACAAAAACAGATTTGTTCTGATTGATTAAATATTGACTCACACCATTTTTAGAATAACTCTGAATCTTATTTAAGTTCAGGGTCTGTGCTCTGCCCTCCCAGAAGGTTTGAATTGGCGTGATAATGGCCATTGCCTTGTGTGAATCAATGCATGGGGAGCTACCATCTTTCTCAATAGCATCTGCTTAATTAGTAGTGGTTTAGAAATTTGACTCTTAATTAAGGAACAACTTTCTGTCTCTTTGAAAAAGTTTAAGGAAAAGGAACTTCTTGTAGACTAAGTACTGTTTTGTTCCTGATACCTTCATCTGCATGCCTACATAACATTACAAAATTAACTCTTTGCTTTCTGATGCCATGTTTTCCTGATTTTGTGCTTCTAGAAATTGGTGAAAAGGCAAGGATGTTCCCTGTAAACAAATAAATTAAGCTTAAAATACTAGGTTCTCTGCCATTGTGTGTGTGTGTGTGTGTGTGTGTGTGTGTATAATTTAGAGTATTTTCCCATTCACCTGCTGATAACACCACTTAAGAACCTTATTTAGTCCTATTCAGGTCAGATGTTGAAAAGTCTATAAGAAAAAATTAAGCTACTTTCAAGTCAAGATGGCTGCATGGCTCTCTACAGGAGTGGAGAAAATGACTAACTGCTAAGTCAAAACTGATTTGGGGATATATATAAAAAGTAAAACTAAACTTTAGACTAGCATATTTTTTCTTTTTTTAATTGAAAATAAAAAAGTATATTCTGATCATGGTTTCCCCTCCCCAGACTCCTCCCAGGTCCTCGAAACCTACCAACCTCTCTCTCTTTAGAATACAAGCTAGTTGGGCAGTGGTAGCCCACACCTTTAATCCCAGTACTCAGGAGGTAGAGGCAGAAGGAGATCTGTGAATTCAAGGCCAGCCTGGTCTACAGGACAGCCAAGGCTACACAAAGAAACCCTGTCTCCAAACAAAGCAAAACAAATGGACAGAAAAGAAAACAAGATAATAATCAAACAAACCAAAATAAAGTGAAGCAAATGGGGTGGGGGCGGAGAGAAAAAGTACGAGAAACAAACACACACAGCCATACACACATGCCCACGCATAGAAGCACACAGCTGGAAACCACACAAATAAACAAAAGACTATTAAGACTAAAAAGTACCCAAACAAAGCATTATGAAACAAAACATCTCCAGAAATGCCACTGAGTTCATTTTGTGTTGACCATCTATCTACTGCTAAGGATAGAACCTCCCTTGAGTGTGGTTTGTGTATCCAGTGAAACTCAATCGGAGGAGACTAATTCTCCCTTTGTGAGCAGCTGTCAATTGAATATGGCTTCTGGAGTAAAGATGGAGAGCTCACATCCAGGTCCCCTTAGTCCTGGGACCGACCTGAACTAGCTTGAACCTGTACAGGCCCTGTGCAAGCTGCCACAGTCTCTGTGAATTCCTATGTGCATCAGTCCTGTTGTGTCTGGAAGACACAGTTTTCTTAGTGTTTTCCATCCTCTCTGGCTTAAAATCTTTCTGTCTCCACTTTTGCAGTTTCCTGAGCCTGGAGGGGTAGGGTTGGATAAAGGCATCTTATTTAGGACTGAGGTTGTTTTGAAGTCCTTCACTCTACACATTGTCCAGATGTGGCTCTCTGTGTTAGGTTCCACCTACTGCAGGAGGAAGCTCCTCTGATGATGATGACTGAGCAAGACATTGACCTGTAGGTATAGCTGGCTGCCGATAGGACTCATTTCATTGGCATGTTCCTTAACCAGAACAAGTAGTATTTGGTTTTCCTCTAGGACCAAGGCCTATTTAATCTCAGGTTCTTGATCACCTGAGCTATGTCAGACATGGGTTCCATCCTCTAAGGAGCGGGCCTTAAATCCAAATATACGGTGGTTGGTTACTTCCACAACGTTTGTGCCGCTGTTGTATGAGCATTTCACGAAGATGGGTCACCACTGTAGATCAAAGGGTTTGTAGCTAGGTTTGTGTTTACCTTTCTCTCCTGTTTACCTCTCAGTATCATGAACACTAGTCAGTAGATGAAAACCCTAGGTAGGCTCCAACTCAACTTCTCCATGTCTAATGTGATATGTAAGTCTTGTCTTCTTCAGCAATAAGGCCTTATCATCAGTTTGTGGAGAGACACCAATAGCCTCTGAAAAGAACATCTTGTCTGAGGTTGTTTGATGGGGTTGTGGGGAGCAGTTGTTGTTTTCCAAAATGAAAGTCTCATTACTTGGCACTAGCAAGTGATCATACTGCCTCAGCCTTCCAAGCAGCTGGAACTACAGGCCCATGTCTCTACACCTAGTTGTTGTTGGTATTTTACTTGATAAATCTCATGGTATCTTTAGGAAGAAGTTGAATAACTATATATGGTGACATGAAAATATAAACATGAATATTTTTAAAATAGGGATTACTGGCCAGGTGTTGGTAACACATGCCTTTAATCCCAGCACTCAGGAGGCAGAGGCAGGTGGATCTCTGTAAGCTCGAGGTCAGCCTGGTCTACAGAGTGAGTTCCAGGACAGCTTCCAAAGCCACAGAGAAATCCTGTCTTGAATCCCCCCCCAAAAAATAGGGGTTACTAAACAAAAGTAGATGCGGTTTGTTGTTTTCAAATCAAGAAACAAAAGCAGTAAAGTGTGAAAACTATTAACAATCTAATAAAATGTAGTTTAAGAAGAAAAATAAAACAAATACAACCAATAACACCAAGTGGGAAGAAAAAACCCTGAATTTTAGACTAATAAGAAATATACATTCCAAATAATTTTGCTGCTAAATGAGCACCAACAAAATGCCTTCTGCTAACCTGAGATTGCTGAGAAGGCAACAGTATCAAACAGGTATGAACGTGAGATAAAAATGAGCCTTCCTCAGAGGCCACTAGGAGGATCTGAATGGAACAATAGAAATGTGGGAAAACCTGAAACCAAGATCAATTTTAAAACATTGCTTTCCAGATCATCTGTTAGCTTTGCTTGTCAAACAGCTAGAACTGGCTATACTGCATTTATCAAACTGAAAACACCGAGTATATTTTTAGCTTTTTCAATTGCATTAAAAGGTGTGTGTGAGAGAGTGTGTGTGTGTGTGTGTGTGTGTGTGTTATGCACATATGCATGTGCCATGGTGTGTGTATGAAAGTAAGAGGACACCATGTATTAGAGTCAGCTCTGTCCTCTTACCATGTGGGCACCAAAGACAGAACTCAGGCAGGCGTGGTGGCTAGCTAGCATCTTCCCTTGGTGGCTAGCATCTTCTCTTGGTGGCTAGCATTTTTACGGGCTGAATCACTTCATCCACTTCATGTTGTTTTAGTTCATTTTTTAACCTTATTATAAAAATTAAACTTGAAAACAAGCAAAAAGCATCACACACCAAAATGATCTAGACCCAAAGACAATACAACTTAAAGAACTCATGTAGTTTGAATCTGCATTTGGCATGGAACCTGTGATGCTCCATATTAAACTTTACACTCCCAATAGCTAGTATGCTCTATGCACTTTGTTTCTTTAAACAGATGTATTGATTACCTCACAATGTTCCACAGCAGCCAGCGAACCTCCAGATTAACCTTCACCTGATGTGACTACACAGATGCTGGACAGTCTGCGTCTTCCTGTGAGTCCTCCAACACGTGGTCTTCCTAGCACTTTCTATTCCTCACATTTCCCGTGCCAGAGGGGCAAGACTTGGCCTCAGCTCTTCCAAGAAGGGTTGCAGAGCATACTTGAGTAGGGGCAAGCTGAGTTGTCACCAATGCCCAGGGATGTATCACACATCTTTCTCTGTAAGAAGGTTCCTCCACAGGCCAGGGTAAAGAGGAAGGACTCTGAGACTCCAGGGATCCATCTCCACCCAAAACAGGAGCTGAAACAAACCTATGCACACCGCTACACAGTTCTTTCCATATCAAGAGGGCAAGGTGGCTGCTGAATTACTCTAGTCCATGTCCAGGCTTTGTGGTACAGGTCCTAATTCCAGCTACTTGACAGGCGAGGCAGAAGAATTGCAAGTTCAAGGCAACCCTGGGCAACTTAGCAGACCCAGTCACTAACATAAAAGTATGAAGAGAGCAGGAATTGGATCAGTGGCAGCTCGTTTTCTTGGCATGCATGGAACCCAACAGTCTCCACTACAGAAAAGCAACATTATCCATAAAAAGTGAGAGAAATATCCCTTGTTTCTGTAAAATGACTTGAGACTGACATGAAGCTTCAAAAGCTGATAATGATGTGTCCAGTCATCCCTCTGTCCATACCCCATGTCAGCACCTCTGCTGCCAGCCCATTCTCCTGCTCCTCAGTACTCCAGGGTTTTTGAAAGTTAGAATTCCAATAAGGCAGACAGATAGCCTGTGAGAACCTGGCTGATAATGCAAATAAATAACCCTTTAAATTCTCAGCAACATGGTTTCCCCTTCAGCCCCTTCACATCACAAAATGACTACCAAGCAATTCTGCGTCCACTTGGTTGCCAAGGACATCAGGATAAAGACCCGGGGGTGGGGAAAGACATTTATCTCTTCTTAAACGGTAACTGGTCGTGTTTTCCTGGCAACACGAAGTCTTTAATCTTTAGCCCTTACTCTCCAGCAACGTGAGCATAGACACAGCTACTGCTGCTCCGTGCTGCTTTGAAAGGTCATGCCCATGTCTCTGGTCCCTGCAAGGACTCATGATTGCTCCTGCTTTTTGATGTTTTTCCTGGAACAGGTCTGATAAGCACATAGATGGCCTTGATAGATGAGTACAGGAGAGAGATAAGAATTCAGAGGTGTGGCTTAAGCTATATCCTCACTCTTGGAGAAGTGAAGACCCTTTTATCTTTACTCCTGAATTCCTTAATGACCACAAATAAAATCTGACCCATCTTCAAAACATTTCATGATTACTGCCTGAGACCAAAATGCTTTGCTCTGGAATCTTTTTCTTATTTATGTTTTGTTTGGGGCTATTCTGTTCATTTTGTTGTTGGGAGAGTTTTTAATAAAAGATAACATTCCCTATTAAATATTGAAATTGTTTTCCTTTAATAGAAATGCTTTGTTACTGAAATAGCAAAGAATCAAAAAATTGTCATCAATGTGGGCATGACGAATATATTTTGTATGTGTAAAGTGTCTGCCTCCATTCTGTTCCTTTATTCTTCTCTCTAACCCTGCCCTGCCACTGGATGCTTATAGCTCTGGCCTCCTGGCATCCTTCACCTACATAAAAATATGGATTCTAACTGGAACCTGTCCCTTGAGTGCCCAACTTCCTGCTCCACCATGCAGAAGGAACATTCAAACCCATCCTGATTTACCTTTGCATTTGGCTCCTATGTTATTTTAGTACAGGAGCCTCAGGAGGGCATGTGACTAAAGACAGGCTAAGGTAGGCATTAATGTGTGTGCCTCTGAATGCCATCCCCAGTTCCAAATCCCTTCTCTCTTCTGTCCCTTGCAGTACATACCATTCCCTCTTCTGTGAAAGGTGTCAGCGTCTCCTTGTTGTGATGGCATTTCCTTCTACATCCTCTATAGCAATGGGAAAGAGATCATCCATACTGGGGTCTTCAGATACAATTCAGACTCAGACTGAACCAGTTACTATCTATATGTCCTGAGCAGAATACATAATCTGTCTATAGACTGTTGTGAAGGGCGACTGATGTAAAACACACCCAAGTCCCTCTGGTAGTACCCAGTATATGGTACTCTTTGATCAACATTAGATTCCCCATTTCATAAACACTGCATTGCAATGACTCCCACAAAAGAGTAATAAAACAATACATGTATAATAAATTGGACACTTAGAACATGTAAGAAAACAATGTGCTTATATTTTTTTTCTTGTCTGTATACATTTCACACCTTTCTTTCGAGTTGGGGAAAAGGAATGAGAGCAGGCAAGCTTCATGCAACTCTTGTGTTTTTTGTTGTGAACCTGTGTCTTTAAATGCCTGAACCATCTCTCCAGTCCAAGCTTCACGTATGTCTATTGGTTTCTACTGTCTCATTTGTTGCAACATCTTAGTGCGGATGTGTACCAGCCAATGTGTAACTTTGAAAAGTAAAAGATTCACTAAGGAAGACAAAGTCTATGTCAAAAATTTCTCCCTGCTCCAAGTATTTTTCAAGCAATAACTATCTTCCTTGTGGAAATTCTCTTGTTTTACCTGACTTTGCCTGTGGGTGATCCACACCCCACCCATCTCCTAGACCATACACCTCTGGAAGTTCCCATCATTATCTTCTCCATTTCCTCCAAAGTTCCAGATGTCGTGATCTCTACATGGTGACTTATTCAGCACTTATCTTTCCTCTAAAAAAGACTCAAAGAAATGGGCACATTGCCCAAACCTAAGCCTGGAGATGTAGTAGTGACTGTTCAAATCAGGAGAGAGTCGAGTTTGCTCCAACATTGAAATTGTGTCTTTCTTTTGAAGCATTTCTCTGCTTTTCCCTCTAGGTTTAGGAAGCCCCAAGTCCCACCCCAGCTCTTGATTTCAATGCCCATTGTGTCCTTAAGAGTGTATTTATTCTTCCTATCTAGATCAGCTCATCACCCTGCATCCAAGTCTCTCATTTGATGAATTGTTTCTAATTCTCTTACTTCTGACACTTTGTAACAAATGGAGAATCCATCGTGTGCATTTGCAGGATACTGTTAAGTGTGCCTGACAAGGGGCCCTTACCAGAAACCGGAGGATCCTATCAGACACTTCTGTAGCAGGCAATAAGCAAACACTGGGAGTCCTACAGACCACAGCACTACAGATACTTTTCTCTCTTAGGCAAGCAAGAGCAAGGGAGACTGCCTTCTGCATCTACTAATTTTTACCCCACACTTGTTGACAAGACCACCCAGTTTGTCTCTGGCATCAGTTAACAGCTCAAACCCAGGCTTTTCTCTCTAATATCTGTGGAGAGAATCAGCAAAGTCAGTCTTATTCTGTGTTCAGAGCAAAAATAGCAAAAATACTGCCATCAAAACCACCCTGGTTCAACGTATTTTCTAATGTGGAGAAGTATCTGGTTAAAAGCCATTTTTCCTGGACTCTCTGATCCCTGCAAAGTAAAAAGTGATGTGACCAGAACCCAGCAGGTTTTGGCACATAACTGCCTTATTATAGAGTTTTCCTTTTGAGTCAAAGAACTTAGTCTTTTCTGAATATATGTTAAAATATTTTCATTAGTTAAATCTGGGAGAATATACTCTTCTTATGTCTATAATATTTATAGGTGTGTGTGTGTGTGTGCCCATGTGAGAACAGGTGCCAATAGAGGCCAGAAGAGGGCATCCTTTCCCCTGGAGCTGACCTGAATACTGGGAATTGAACTCGGGTCCTCTGGAAGGGCACAAGCACTCTTAACTAGTGAGCTACCTCTCCAGCCCACATCCTCACCATACCACTCATCACCTCAAAGTTGAGGTCTTCTTCAAGTAGCTAGGATTTTTGTCTTTATCTTAAACTACCATTCTTGTTCTCCCTATAAAATAATCACTTCTCAGCATGCCTTCTTTGTTTTAGTGTAAAAGATTGCTGGGTTCCTTACCTTTAAAAAGTCTATATCTCTCCATTTCAAATTGATCAGGCGATGTGGTATGCAAATGAAATACTGTATATAACACTGGGCTCTAATTTGGAAAAAGGACATGTCTTGCAAGATAGGAAGAAAATAAGTGCACAGATAGAGCAAAACTAGTATAAAAATGGTATCTTTAGGAATGGAAACAGAAAGTATTTTGTACCCATAATAATTCAGATTTCTTTAGTCCTTCAAAGCAAGATTTGTTTACTAGAGGCACTACAATTTAGTGAGACAAATTAGACTAAACTTTTTATCTCGGGTGGTTTGCACATGCACTGATTGAACTAGTATTTCTTCCAAAGATTGCCCGGGAAGATAAATGAGCAGGAGGAGCAATTAGGGTGAGGAAAAACTAAAGATTGGCTGACGTGATTTAAGTTTACCACTGAGGCAGTTTGTCATTTTGTCTCTATAATCTCTATCAGAATTGACTAAAACAGTAAACATAAATCATTATACTAATTTATTTCACTACACTGTGGTGGAGGAAAAGACTATTTTACTTTTTTTCCCCTCTGAGACACTTTGGGGATCCAGGCAGTTACTTTGAACATCTTTTAATTTATTTATCTGTTGAGAGAAAAGAGCCCAAGAGAATCAAAGATGAGAACCCTGAGTTCTTCAAAAACAATATTTCTTAGTGTCAAAACAAGTTATTTTTATTACACTATGCTAAAATAACTATGGGTTATGCATTAAAAGAAACTCAACATCGATTGCAATTTTTTTTATAGAAGCAAGAGTTAATTCCTAAGGTGGAGATGTGATCTAATGCATTGCTAAAAGTGATTCTTCACCCTCTGCTTAATAAGCTTCTATATTGCCTCTCTGACCACAGAAAGGCAAGATGCCATATATTTTCTGAGCATTCTTTATGGATCATCGACAACTTTGAAAAATCAGGGCCATGAAGGTGACTCACCAAATCATTGCTGACTCACCAAACATCACCATCAATAGGCTCTTCAGTGCAAGACCAAACTGGCTCTGGTGAGAAAAACATCTTTGGCACAGGGGACATAGCTCACATGTGACCATATATGTTTAGGTATATGTGGGTATACTCACATATAAATATCTATTCCAGCTCAAATAAATACGGAATTAAGATGATTAAAAATCACATACCCACAATTTTATTTGGGATTTCAAAGAATCTCAAGACTAAAAAAGATATATGAAAGTGTATACAAATATATTTTGAGAATCCTATCCTTTAAGTGCTTTGTCTAAGAGAAAGAGTCAAGTTAATTCCAAAATATTAAACCACCATCTTCCTCCTCTTTTTGCTCTTTTCTTCCTGATTCCTCATGCTCTCCTCTCTGCTCCTTTTCTCCCCTCCTCTTTCTCCTACCTCCCTCTCTCCTCCCGCCATGCTCCCAATTTGGTCATAATTTCTGTGACTCTACAGAACCTTGGCTAATACACAGCTAAAATGACATGCAAAAGAAAAGCTGTAGCTATAAATCAGTTGAATAAAGAAAGGCACTTGGACACTATGGTTGATAGTAAAATGCTCATTTTCAGGTCAGTTCACTGAGCACCTAAGAAAATAAACTGATTTTTTCCTATTAACTTACTAATTTTAGGGTAACTAAATATAGGGAAAAATTCAAAATTACTGTTTACAATTCATAGATAAGTCATTAGAGAATACAATAGAAAAAAATGCATTCACCATATCAAGAAAAATCAAATCCCAATAGCAAACCTATAAAGTCTGGGGAAGGGGAACCCAAACTTCCCTGAGCTCTTTAAAACAAGACCTTTGTCTAGTGAGAAGGCTCAGCAAGAAAAGTCTCTTGCCTAGCCAGACTAATGTCCTGAGTGCAATCCCTCCCTCCTTCTCCCTCCGTTCCCCCTCCTTCTCTCCCTCCCTCCATCCCCCCACACACGGGAATGATAAACTATCTTTTTAAATTTTATTTTGTATGTATGAGTGTTTTGTCTACACATGTCTGCACCATGTATGTGCCTGATGCCTACGGAGGCCAGAAGAGGGCATCATATCCCTTGGAACTGGAGTTACAAGCAGTTTTGTAAACTATCACATGGGCAATGGGAACCAAACCGGGGTTCTCTGCAAGAGTAGTCGGTGCTCTTAACCAAAAGCCATCTCTTCATCCTCACAATTAAAAAAAAACCAACTCTTTTGAAAGCCTAAATTCTTAATCGCTAGACTGAATGCAGAAAAATATGGTGAAGGCATTTAAAATCATTAGGTAATGAGATTGTTCTTAAAGCAATTAATTTGGTGAATGGGGAAAATCTCTGAAAAATGAAGTCATGTATGTATGTCTACAAAGTACTATTTAATACTTTGATTGCAATCAGAGGAAATAGCTTGTCAAGTGCTCTTCTTTGTTTTTCATATCTTCACCTATAGCCATACAGAGTTTTATGTTGCCATTTTCTTATCTTTAAGAATAAATATCATGGAATGGACCTAAATATTTTACCAACCTTTCTTATGAATAGTCTAATAAATAATGTCATTAAACTATTCAAAACAAATTTTAAAAAACTAGACCATATGCAGTCTTTGAAGGACGTATGACTCACAGATAAAGACTCTTTGTGACCCAAGCCTGATGACCTGAGTTCTATCTCAAGAACCCACATAAACACAGAGAGAACTGACTTCACACAGCTGTCCTCTGACCTCCACACACATACCATGACACGCATGTCTGCACACACATCATGAACACACGGACGTGCATGATGACAACTTAAGATAAAATAATTTTTAAAAAACAGTAAAAGATAGAAGACATGTTTCGGGGAACTCAATTTAACCAACAGAGTAACCACATCACACTCCCACAACATGCCAGAGAGAACCAGAAAAGGAGTAAAGACAGGAGAAAACAAACCAGGCTTCTTCACTTTCATCCAAATCTAGAACTCAAAGAAAGTGGTCCAGGATGTTAACAGTTCATACAACCACTTCTAAGAAGATGAGTGAGCGGGTGAAAGGGGGACCTCGGATTTCTCTGTACCACATCCTCATCCACAATGTGACTGCATTCATATCTTATTAGTTCTATGCTTAAAGGTATATTTATCATAGTTTTAAAAGGGTAAAGCGTTTCCAGCATTCCCATGGTAGACAGAATTGTGGCTCCCAAGAGCCTATGACCTGTGGTTTTGGTTAAGAAACTGATTTGATAATTAATTTGGCATCAGAGCGCCTCACATCTGAGTGTCTCAGCCCCACGCAGAAGCCACTAGGTGCCACTCCATGCTGCTTTTCTCTACTGTAATGTCTCTGGAACAGTCTAAGAATGGTGCATTTGTTACTTTTTCTGAGAGCAAAAGTAAGCAGAGAGAGAGAGAGAGAGGGAGAGAGAGAGAGAGAGAGAGAGAGAGAGAGAGAGAGAGAGAGAGAGAGAGAGAGAGAGAGAGAATATGGAGAAAAAGGTTATTTCATTTCAAAATTCCAGACAAATTCTGCCATCATAGAAGTTAGGGGTAGCAGTGGCTGTTTACATGGTGGCCAACCTGGAAGGCTAATGACCCTCAAAGGCCACCTCTAGTGACCTTCTCCTTCAAGGCAGTCCCTATCTCCTAAAAATTCCACAGTCCTACAAAACAGGGCCTGCTACTGAAGAACAGTGTTTGTAACATGAAACTGCTGAGAACATTCCAGATTCAAAACATTACGAAGAGGAACATGACTACCAGTGCTGAAGCACACAATTGATGGTGTAGCTGAATCACTAATACTTATTGCCAAAGTCACACTTATCTCCCATCTAATTCATCCTATTTATATCTAAGATGAACATGGAATGCGCATGCGAGTCTACCAATCAAAGAACAGTTAATCCTAACCCTATCCTGTCACGGTTTCCCTTTTTATCAGCAAGGCCAAATGTTACATCTGCAGAATAGAGTAAGCACAGTGACCCTGTGGAGAGCAATATATACTTTCAGATTATTGAGTTGCAAATGAGTACAATTGAAACTGAAACAAAGGCATGATATAGTCTCGAATCTCTTCCTATCTACTAGAGGCCACAGGGTAAAAATAAATCCTAAAGGAAAGAGGAGTGATACCACCAACAAAAACTTTATAGACTGTGTGGAACTCTGACGTATGACAAATAGACCTTAAAAATTCTGTAATTAGTTCTTACTCATTGATTTCTTGTTTTGTCTTATGGAAATTATGACCAAGGATGTCCTCTGCAGTCTTCCTTTCTGAGGCTGCTATTTCTTCCCTACCTAGTACCTATACTCCCATATTATCAGTAAACTGAGACTCTGTGTTTTGACCATATTAGCCTTATCTTAATCAACCCTGTGATTGTGTACAAAACCCTAAGGAGGCCAGTAAAACAGGAAACATTAACCTTTGCAAAGTAACAAATCCTTGTTGGAACCTGAAGGGACCCAAGGATGCCAATCCTTGGAAACATTCATGCATTTATCACATTCACCAGACATACACATCAAGCTATGTGTCATCATTTCCTAAATTGGGACATTATACTTACTTTATAAGAAGTTCTTTGCTTCATGAGTTGTTTGTTTTTATAAATGAGGTAGTTTTCTTTACTTTTTTTCCCTAGTGAGATTGTGCTATAGTGTTTAAAAATAAGACTGTACAAGACCTAATCCTAGAGAAAGAATTAGGCTTCTTTATTTGTGAATTCCTGTGTTTTTACTACATAATTTTCTCATGAATTTTCTATCATTCCACTATAATTTCTTCTATGTCATTTAACCCATCAATCTCGCTTCTAGAAGCTGCCGATTATCTCTAATGAGGGAAGGAATTATCAGATGCTTAGTTGAATTCAGTCCCTAAAGTGAAGATTGTCATCCATCCTTAGTTGGAGCAATTATTGTCATCTACATAGCATTATTGTCCTTTTTAAAGTGTGGCTTGACCGTGGCATTTTCTTTGTGTTTCTGCTAAGTCCCTCTCATGTTCTTACCAATGAACAGCTCTACTACTAACACAGTCTAACCAAGGTAAGGTTTCAATAAGTCTCTTTCTGATCATGGCAAAATATATATGGTTCTAGCACCAACTCACTAAGGTAAAAGCATGGCCAAGGCCGGGCCAACAATTGAGTTAAGGTGATTTTTTTTAATCATTACAGTTTTTAGTCTTTACCCAAATAAGTTTATTGTTAGCAGCCATTCTCAATGCAACCCAAGCACTCCAGAGGGGATAGCTATGCTCACAGTGGCAATCCTCAACTAGCTGGAAGAGTGGAGAACAGAAGACATGTCACATAGACAGCCCCAACCTCCAGCTACGTACTTTCCTGTGATCCACACCACACCATGAGGAGGAAGTTAGGATGATCACAGAAGAACGTTCATTCTGTCACTGTGCCAACACTTGAGCAAAATGAGTCAGAGTAGTTCTTCATTTATACCAGAAGATACATATGGCAGGGGAGGAAAGGATAACTCCTTCAGGAAAGAAAACCAATATGTAATGAGGTTTACCCATTAGAAAACTGATGGGACTTGACTAGATTATAGTGAACCATGTCGGTGAGCGTGGTTTCTCACATCTATAATCTCCACACTTTCAAAATGGAAGCAGGGTTGCAAGTTTGAGGCAAGCATGGGTTTCAAAGCAAGACACTGCCTCCAAAACAAAAACAAAAACAAAAATGGCTATGATGTAGATCAGTGGTAGAATGTACTTAGTATTTACCAGATGCCATATTTGACCCAGAACTGAAAGGGGGAAACGTCTTTTAAATTATGAAGTGGTTTTTGTTTCTGAATCAAGGTGAGTGTGTGTGTCTATGAAAGTTAGCCAGTCAAACAAAAACTCTGAGCTGAAATAAAGATTAAATCACCATTAAAAACATATATTTAAAAGAGGGCTGGAGAAATGACTCAGTGGTTTAGAACATGTGCTGATCTTTCAGAGGACCAACATCCACATCTAGAGGCTCAGACCCTGTGAGTGCATACATGTGCCTGTTCAAATAAATAAGAATAAATCTTTAGCAAAAGCACCATTCCTGAGAAATGGCCCACAGGTCTATACCTAGAAAAAATTCGATTGTCTCTCAAAATGATGTAATCTTTGAAAGAAGGATATAACTTAATTACCCAGTTATTTGGTAATGTGTCAGGTGTGAGGAGATGGTAAATGGGAACTGAGAGGAAAAACTGATCATTCCTGTCTCCATTTTAGCTACTGGAAAACTTGATCTCAAATTTATGAGCCACCTCTGTCAAGAAGACAGGATTTCGCAGTACTGTATTTTCCTTGCTTAAATCTTCAAGAAGCTTATCCTGTTTATTATATGTATTATTGCAAAGAATTTTTAATCATTTGTGAAGACCATAAATACCTGTGCTTATTATCTGCCTCTGCATGGGGTAAAAAACAAGCAAAAAGCAAGCAGGAATGCTCGTACAGGACAAGTCTCCAGTGCTTGGTGTCATTTAGGACCTTGATTCTAGGGCCATCAAATATCTCCCTAATATCCTCTCCCTCACCCACTCCCACCCCATGCCACACACACCTCCCTAACCCTGTCTTCTTAAGCAGCCTTCTGACCTTGGTCCCATGACCCAATACTAGAGACAAGGTTGACCGGTAGACATGAAGGTTGCTACACTTCATCCAATTTTTGAAATCAACTTTAAAGCTGATTTTACAGCTCATTGATTATTCTGTGCTGGACTTGATTCCCATGATACTGTCTTCTGGAGTATGGTGAACTTAACCACTGGACAGAATTTCACTGCTGGCCATATGTGAGTGCTGAGTAGCCCCAGAGACTGTATCCAAACCCTGCTCCAGGTAGGACTTCAGGTGAGGTTCCAAGTAGGTTTCAGAGGTGCAGAGGGTCTTCTGGTGGGGCTCGAGGTGGGGTTTGGGGGCTCCAGGGGAACTTCTTGGGGGTAGCTTCAGTGGAGCTCCAGTGAGGCATCAGTAGGACTTTAGAAGCTGCCACTATCCCAGCCTGCCTGCTATCACTTGAAAAGACAACCCTCTGGCTTTCACGAACAGCCCCTTGTTGCCCAGCCACTACAACTTGAAGGTTTCTCAAAGCAAACTCAACTGCTATGCCTTTGATTTGAGAAGTGATGGGAACTCAGGATACCAAAACATAAAGTGCAAATATCCAGGCCTGAAGGCCACCAATGAGACTTCCAAGTCTGGCTCCACCCCTCCTTTGCAAAAACCTACTTTCCTTGAGATAGTCTTAAATAATTAATTATGGCTCTGCCTTTAAATAGTGGGCTGGTTTGATTACTTCCATCTAGCAATGATTTACTTTGTGTGAGATATTGTGCTAGTATTACCTCCTGTATTATGAAAGAAGTCAAGTGAAAGAAACAGTTAAATCTAAAGCATTTAAATAAATATATTCTTATATACTGTGAAAAAAATCTCAAGGGGAAGTTGCACATCAGATTGTGGAACCAGAATACACCCTAGCCCCCAACAGTCTAATGTCGGTATTCTGTCTTAATATTCTCTCTTAGCAGGGTGAATATGTGTGCCTGTTTGTGTGGTACAGTCCCACTTAAGGCCAGTTGCCCCAGTGTGATTGTGAATAGAACCTGCTTTCCCACCCAGTGCATCCTGATTAAAATAAGAAATTACATTGCCACGTTAATTTCAAGCAAAGTGTAAAGTTGGTAAAGCGCTAAGTCCCGTGAGGGATAATGACTTCACAGTACTCTGGATATCTTCCCGAGGTGAATATGAGCATTAGCAGGGTAATGGGCTGGGATTAACGTCATCCCTGGCTTGATTCCAGTGGAGGGGGAAGGGATCGCAGGTTCTCCCATTATGTGTTTGAAGGCATGGAATTGAGACTGGGTGAAGAGAGGGGAATCTCTGTAAACAAAACTCAGATTGCCTCCATTATAAAGAGAGAATTAGCAGAAGATGAAAACCCTCGGCCTTCAGCATCAGATGAGAAACGCTGAATATGAGAGCAGATAGCGAGAGTAGTCGCGAAGCACAAACTGAGGGGCCTTAGATGTCAGCTCATGCAGATCTTGTCTTAGGGAGAAAAGGGCAGGATGTGAAAGGGACCAGTGTAACAAGGTGGGGGCTGAGAACCACTGTCTTGAAAAGTGCACAAACGCACAAAGGTTCCTAAGTTCATACCTTACTTTTGTTTTCCACCATGTTTGCAAATGGAGCCCCAGTAAACAAACACTCTCCATTCTCTCTCAAGGCTATTGTGAGTGTTAAACAAAATCTTAGAAGCTAGGAAGTGTGGAATCCTTTCACTGTGATTGGGTTGATAAAAAAGCTGATGTGCTGCCAGGTGGCAGTGGCGTACACCTTTAATTCCAGCACTCAGGATGCAGAGGCAGGCAGATCTCTCTGAGTTCAAGACCATCCTGGTCTACAAAAGCTAGTTCCATCACGGTCTGATGCAGGATGTCATTCTGGGTATATGCTTGTCTTATTGGACGTTGTTGAATAAAGCGCTGTTGGACAATAGGGAAGCAAGATAGGTGGGACTAGGAGTCTAGGAGGATTCTTGGAAATGTAGTAAAGTGAGTCATTGCCATGAGACCACAGGGAAAGGACACATGAGACTGCATCCTTGGAAAGATAAGTCTTTATAAAAATGTATATTAGTAATTGTGGGTTAGTAATCAAGTCAGAGCTAGCCAATAAGAAGCCAAGCAAATGGCCAACAGCTTCATAATTAACATTAGCATCTTGCGTGTTATTTGGGGGCTGAAAGCGACAACAGGACCCAGGCAGCAGGCAGGAAGACTAACATTATAATGGCCCTTTTTATTTTTATTTTGGGACAAGGTCTTGCTAAATTGTCCAGATTAGCCTTGAAGTGGCAATCCTCTGGCCTCATCCTTGTAAACAGCTGGGGATGACAAGCATGGGCCACCATGTCTAGCCAAAACCAAGTGTGTTTGTCCTTCCATGTTTTGTGGTTTTGGCCTCGTTTTCTCTGACTCATTCAATAGATTGACTTTACAACTTAGATGTATTTTTCAGACCTTTTGTATTCACTCAAGAATATTTTGTCCAGTTGGATTATATATTGGCCCATCTGTGTAGGAAAACTTTTGAAGACTCTGTGTCATTGCAGCTGTCATTCACAGGACTCAGGCCGTGTCTTCTCCTCCCCTCTGTTTCTATCACGTTTTCTATTCTCTCCCTCTCTCCATCCTTCTCTCCCTCCCTCCTGGATATTTTTTAGTTGGTTTGTTTTTGAGATGGTCTCACTTGCTACCTTGGGCTGGCCTTATATTTTGTGATCCTTCTACCTCCACCTCCCACAGCTGGGACCACAGGAATGTGCCCTGGTTCATATTTTTCATTTGTTTGTTTGTTTTAAATACTTTCATTTCACTCTCAGACTTTGATTTCCCAATTACATTTATTTGTTCAGCTGTCTCGGTTGCTGAATCTGTTTCTGCCAGTGTTAGCATTCAGGCATCTGAACTGGCCTACCCTTGGGGTTCTGACAGGATATGCCCTCAGCTAGCTCTGACTTGATTACTAACCCACAATTACTAATATACATTTTTATAAAGACTTATCTTTCCAAGGATGCAGTCTCATGTGTCCTTTCCCTGTGGTCTCATGGCAATGACTCACTTCACTACATTTCCAAGAATCCTCTTAGACTCCTAGTCCCACCTATCTTGCTTCCCTATTGTCCAACAGCGCTTTATTCAACAACGTCCAATAAGACAAGCATATTCCCAGAATGACATCCCACATCAGACCGTGATGGAGATATGTGTAAGAATATTTGCCTAGCATGGGCTTGGAGCTGAGTTCAGTTTCCGGTACTGAAAAGGAAGAGGAAGAAGAGAGGAGAGGAAGAAAGAGGAAAGGGCCGAAGGAGGAGAGGAGGTGGGGAGTGGAGGCCAGGAGTGTAGGAGAGGAGCATGAACCATGCCTCACTCCCACTGGATCCAGACAGCAAAGCTACTGGAGGAGCACAGGTTCTTTAACAGAAATAGCACAGCACGCCCCCTCAGGTTGTCTGCTGGAACTCAGGCTTATGGCCACCTCCAACTTCAAATAAGTGTGGGAAAGGCGCTAGCTAGACAAACAGAAAAGCGTGTGCCGGATAAACAGCTCACATTCTCTGCAGCTGATTAGGTTTCTGCTTACATAAACTCCATGCTGGGGCTGGCAGTGACATAGAAGTAACACCAGGACATTGCTCACCTTCCCTCTGCAACCTTCCTTCCCATATGTTGTCCCCAATAGTGTCTCTGATCCTCAGGGAACCAACAAAGTGGATGAACAGGGTTAGCATTATCCTCCTGTGACAACCCTGCACTGCTGTATTGACATATAAATGGGAGCAGCTGAAAATGCACTGTGGTAACATGAACGAAAATCTTCAAGCTCTGCATAACAGACCTACTCCCTGTGACCCACACAGCACCCTGGAAGCCAAAGCCTTCTAGAATTTTCCATTTAAAAACCTTTGTGTGCACCTTGGCAAGGATTTGTGCCAACCAAGATTTTCGACCACAGAGCCTGAGGAATTCCAAACATTGAAGTCCTGGGCCCATAGACAAACCAAGTTTCACTTCCATGGCTCTCTGTCCCCTTCTGGAAGGCAATCTCCAGCTTCCCCACAGGCTTTGAAAGCAGAGAAACCATTGGGAAAGGAGAAAGGAAGGTTTGGCTTCAGGACTTGCTGTTTAACTGAAAGGCGATCCTTCAGGAAATTGTGAAACCACCCAGAGTGAAGTCAATGGTGTGAGGATGAGGACGGTACCTAAAAACACAAGGCTAGCAGAAAAGCTTCCCTTCCAGTTATCATCTGAATCCTTAGTTGACAAATGGATTCCGAGATTTAATCTTTTCCTCAGATGCAGAAATCATCATCACTTGGACCAAATTCTCTTTTTAACACAGGAGAGAAGGGCATTTTCTCAGATATTTACATGCACAGAATAGTGTTGTTCTGAGGACCTTAAACAGAATCAAAAGTGAAGTCTAAATGTGTTTAGATATAGAAAGAACATGTTGAGGGGAGGTCAATGGGGTGGGTGTTTTCGGTGGAGATTAAGATTGTGACTTCTTCAGGAGAAACGAGACCCAAACGTAAAACCACACAAATATTAGAAACACTGGATTTGGAGAGGCAGCCTGGACCTCTGCCACAGAGGAGCTGTTGGAAATGCTTGTTTGGGGTATGATGGGAGAGGAGGGGCTTTGGATCTACAGTGGGAACTCCTGTCTGAGGCAGAGGATCTGCTCCTGAAGATAAGAAAGATCCTCAGAACTTAGAGAGCCCAGCTTGGATGGACAGCTGTGGCGTACGCCTTTAATCCCAGCACTGGGGAGGCAGAGGCAGGCTGATCTCCATGAGCTTGAGGCCAGGCTGGTCTACAAAGAGAGTTCCAGGATAGCCAGGACTATACTGAGAAACCCTGTCTGGAAAAAAGATAAGAAGAGGACCCAGCTTAGGACAGGCAGCAGGATTCTGGGGCTGCATTGAGGCAGGCAGTAGCTCACAGAGGAGGTGGTGAATGGCAGCCACAGGTTCTCACCAGGGAAACTCCGCCACAGCTCCTGCCTGCTAGGCGGCCCACGTGCCTTTCAACATCAGTAGCTCATCCCTAACCTCACAGTGAGAGAGCCAGGCAACCCCACTTCCTCCAGCTGAGGAGCTCACTTGCAACTGTCTCTGGCTGAATTTGTCCCCAAATTCATTTTGCAAAAAATAATTGAGGCTTTCTGTATACATACATACGTATATATACATATATATATAAACTTTATGCGATTAGACCATAAAATATATCAGTTTTTTAAATCGATAATTCAATGATTCAACTTAATCTTGAAGTGAGGAGTAGGCCCCCGGGTGCTTTGCACTTTCATTGGTAACCTCGTAGATGGGGAAAGCTGAGGGAGCAGGGGACTCCGCTGTCCTCAGAGGTCTGCGATAACCTTGGCATGATGGTTGTCAAAGTCCTCAGATGTTTTGCTACCGGGGGCAACAAAGCACTTTCTTTGTATGATTATTTCATTGTCCAAGCCAGACTTAAAAGACATTTTCATTAGCTTTTTTTATTAGGTGTGTATGTGCACTCAGAGGCATTGGTATGCACCATATATATGCAGTTAAGCACAGACGCCAGAAGAGGGCATCAGATCCTCTGGAACTAGAATTACAGACTGTTCTGAGGCTTCTGATACCAGTGATGGAACCAGAACTCAGGTCTTCTAGAAAAGTAGTAAGCAGTCTTAACTGCTGTGCAGGTGGATCTATAATAATAGTGATGATGATGATTAGGATGATGATGATTTGCTGTTATTGTTATTAAATACATATGAATATTTTTGCCATATATCTGTGCACCACATGTGTGCCAGAGGCCCATGGGTGCCTGGAGAGGGTTTCAGCTCCTCTGGGGCTGAAGTTACAGATGGTTGTTAGATGCCAGGTAGAGGCTGGGATTTGAACCTGCGTACTCTGGAAAAGTAGCCAGTGCTCTTAACCACTGAGCCATCTCTCCAGTATCCAAACCAGACTTTTAATCTTTGAAAGAAGAGCCAGGTCTCCTTTGCTTCACTCTCAATAAATGACCTCACCAGCTACATCTATGAGAGGAACACAGAGGCCACTGGGCAAGCATTTTGTAACTTACACCCACAGGCTACGTATTTGCCTCCAGATGAACTCAACATGTTTCTGAAGAGTCAACTTGGAAGCATTCATTCTGATTATTTTTGAACTGTTAAGTGTATGGTGATTCATAAATACAGGATTGTTTCATCCTGCTCCAAAGAAAGACGTCAGCATCTGTCTTCCAGAATGCAAGTTGGACTGGGTCATCTGTGTGAATGGAAGACCTCAGACGCCCCACCTGATTTGGAAGCCCGGTGCTCTACGCTCCCTTCGAGTCCACATGCAAGCCTTTCCCTGGCTGTGCTCACACGATGCCAGTACGTCTCATGGGCATCTGCCTTTTCCTGATGCTGACATTCGGCTTGTACGCTTTCTCTCTGTCAAGGCTTCCTTGGTTTCAGCTTCACCTCCTCAAAGAAATGGATAAGATGGCCCATCCCAGAGAAGTTGCATCCTCTTACATGCACCTCTACCCCAGCTTTCTTCCACTGTCCTTTTAGTATTAGGCGTCTGGCCTGCATCACTCAAGGGGTGCATACTAAGGGGACAGGGTACTGCATATGATAATAGTTGCTTGAGTTCTGAGAATGAAGTATGATTCATTCTTCACTTAAGATAGATACAAATTTATTGTATATAAATTCACACCTTAGCTTTCCAGAACTTAAAAATTTAGTAATACTCAAGAATATTTTACATACTAATAGGATCCTATATTGATAACTGCTTCATTCCCTGAAGTCATCTTTCTAAATGGCTCTGAGAAGAGCTCCTTGTGGGCAAGGTATCGTATTAAGACTGTGGGCACCTAACTTAACCATTGAAAATACCCAGAGAGTTCTCACTTTACATGTGAGAAAAAGACCACAGTTTCTACTTATTTGACTGACAAATACAGATTTTGCCTGTCTAGTGTGTCTTAACTAGTTGTTATCTGAACTCCACCTGAGAAATTAAATTTTAATGTGACACATGCCATCTTCAAATGAAAGTAACAGTGCCTTGGTGGTCTAGTTCAAGGTTAAGCACCCTCTGTTTCTTTTCCTTCCCGGTTACTGTTTCTATTTGCCCCGGTCTCTGGCCGGTGGCTTCTGTCCTCCTTCCGCCCTCTACGGCTCTTCCTTTCCTTCCGAGTTTGTTAAGAGACTCCATTCTCAGAATTCCCAAGTCCAGGGTGCTTTTCCACTCAGGGGGTCAATCCCTGCCAGGTGGAACCTGGATTGCAATAAACTAAGATGACAAGGAAGCACGGAGAAGATGAATGGCTTGCGCTGATGGGTAGGTTTCGGAATGGGGTTTTGTTTTCCTGGAGAATTGTGCTCTCATTTTTCTCAGTCTTACCCTGTCTCTGCTGATTCCATCTAGGGCACATCTTTGAATGTAGAAAATTGAGTAATAGCTTTGAAAGAAGTCTCCCAAAGTCATGGGCTGTTTGGAATTGGCTGTTTCTCCTTTAAAGAGAATTGGGGATAACTTCTAAGTTTTTAAATGTTCACTTAATCTATAAAGCAAATGCTTCCATTGTCTTTGCTGGGAATGGAAATTGGACCCGAGAGAGATTATGGCACATACACACAGGTGTCCACAAACAGCTAACGGGACTCAAATCGGCTACAGTCACTCTGAAAATCCAATGACACAGGAGTTTCTTATGGGCACGAATAGAAGTGTGCATAAAACAAAATAACCAAAATAAACCAGAAAACACAAAGTCCCTTCTTTCTCACTTCTACTCCCCTTTCCTGGTATAATAACCAAGACGCCGGCTCCAACTGCCTCCATTCAGACTCAGTCCAGCTTTTACAGCCTTGCTGGTCACCTGAGGTGTGGAGGGAAACTACACAGACAGGAGTACACACTCCTGCCAGCTGGATTCTTATCCTAACAAAAATTCACCTTACCAGCAGGAACTCTAGCTAGCTCTGTCTTGCCATGGGCCCTACTCTGGACCTAAACAAAAAGACCCCAGGATCTTTCACTGAGATGCTAGAAACCCTCTCTGAGCGTCCACAAATCATTCTGTACGATGGATTATGGGAACCTAGGAAATCAGAGCCCCTATCGTACTCTTTCATGCTCCTCAATGGAGCACTGACCTACCCCCCTCCTCTCCATCCTTGATAGAACTACAGGATCTGATGTGCTACTAACTCCAAGTCTGCATTTTAACAAGAACCCTGCAGTTTATGCAAGAACACTGGAGTTCGAGGAGCTTACTCCAAGTTACCATCAAAATGCCAAATGATTTTTTCAAGTTAATGTAATTTATTGCTATTGTGTGTATATGTTTGTGTATATGATGAGCATGTGTATGTGTGTGTGTGCAAGTGTGTACTTGCAGATGTATGCCAAAGAGATCAAATTCAGAGCTCACCAGACTTCCAAAGTAAGGACTTTTACCTCCAGAGTCATCTTGCTACCCTTACAAGTTGATTTTTTTAATAAATTGACTCTAGTCATTTTCCTCTGTGCTAGAGTCATTCTAAAATCCATCCAGTTGCTGGATATTCCAAAGCCAGTTTCTGTATAATTCTTCTACCAGGCGTGCATGTGGGGGAGGGGCAGAGGCTTAACCTTAAAGTTGAGTTATGGGGGCCTGTAGACTGCCCACCAAAAGTCCTAAAGCCAGCATGCATCCTCCCCAAAATGTCTCCAGTAGGAATCCTATGGCTGGGTGTCATTAGCAATACCACAGAAACAGAGTAGTAAAATGCCAGATGATTTCTGAGGCTACCATTTATCTAAAATTCCATACATTAGCTACCCTTCTCCTTTATTAAATGAAATGCATCATTCTGAGGTAGATAGAAACATGGCAACAACTCAGGGTGTATGGGGCTGGGAAGGAACCCATCACTATAGAGTCTGCTTGAAACCTCTTGTCAGCTGAGAAATGAGAATTCCAGAACAATTAACGTTTGCTCTGCTCATGGCCAGCATGCAGACAGTTTTCTTTTACATAAAAATGCGTTTAAATAAGGATGTTAAAGCCGACTGTGGTGATGTACACCTTTAATTCCAGCATTTGGAAAACAGAGACAGGTGGATCTCTGTAAGTTCAAGGATAACTAGGGCTACACAGAGAAACCCTGTCTCAAACAAACAAACAAACAAACAAACAAAAGAATGTGTTAAAATAACAGTGAAGAAGATATAGGGCTGAATGTGTGTGAATATGTCTGACCTTGTCTGGGACCCAACTCCTCTTTCAGACTTTATTCTTCGGGGCGGGGGGGGGGTGCATAGTAAGACAATTAAATGTTTTTACAATGAATATATCCTAACTTCGTGTGTTTTTGCGATCTTGAGTGTTGCCTAATTGATAAACTAGAAACACATTAAAACCTAGCAAAATGGTATATGTGGCTATTGTTAAGAAAATGATGTCTATGACTATTCCACCCTGAATATGCCTGATCTTGTCTGATCTCAGAAGCTAATCAGGGTCAGACTTGGTTAGTACTTGGATGGGAGACTGCCTAGGAATACAGGTGTTTTAGGCTTAAAAAAAAAAGAAAATGAGGTGTTGGTATTCTGTGAGAAGCCCACATCCATGCTGTAATTGTGTCTTTTTTTTCTAAGAGTCTCGCTCTTTATCTTTGTCCTTAAAAATAATCGTATATAAAAATAATGTATAACAAACTCCAGTTCTATTCCATATTAATCAGGAAACTTTTCCTGGGTCAAAGCCAATGACCTAGAGTCAGTGTTTTACCTGAGTCAGGGTTCCTAAAAGATTTAATGAACTCCTCAGAGTGCTGTGGGTGATGGCTTGGAGCTGAACCTCCATCCCCATCTGGGAGCACTCCATGTAATATCAACACTTAATATTTATATTAATGGAAATCACAAATCAATACCACATTTGACTAACTAGTTTCCATAAAAATATAATAAAATGTAGTTTATGGAAGAGTGAAGAGCAGTTCCTTGTCAGTCTCCAGGTTGACTTCTGTCAGTCAGTCTTCTAGTGACTGTCAAACCTGGGGTCATTCCCTAAAAATCTATCTGGCACTTAAGGTGCATCAAATACTAACAGAGGGTGAATATTAAGACATTAAAATTTGACATGTTAAAAGTTGTCAACATATACATCTGAGTTCACAATCACTTGTGTTCCTACTTTGTTTTATTGTGTTGTTTTGTTTTGTGACTCTGAGGGATATTGATTTGTAGAGAAGAAAGATCCTAAAAGGAAGGTTTGGTCTACCATGATTTAAGAAAGAGAAGAAGGTTGTCTTACCCCATGAAGATGCCATTGACCTCTTTTTTGTTGTTTTGTTTTTGTTTTGTTTTAAGATATACAACAAAGGACCCACAGGACTTCTCCCCATCTTGGATCGGTCTATTCCAACTCGTGTTGAAGCTTTTGCTTTACTTAGCTTCCCTAAATACATTTACTTGGATTATGGGTCTTGGCTGAATTCTGTCTTTCAAGAAGACAGGAACCAAAAATTCTCTTGTACCTTTTGTATTAGTGTCCAGAATGTCCTAGACATTGTGTTGTCTGTATCAAAAATGAGTGAGGGATTGTCCCTGCCCTCAAAGAGTCTATAGCCCACAAGAGCAGGGCCTGTAAATGAAAGAGTGTGATGAAGTTTAAGGAGCATGTACTATCTGCAGTAGTGCTCTCAAGGAGGAGGGGCCATTCTGTCTGGGGGAGGCTTTTGAAATGCTAATGGGAAACATTACAGAGTGTAAAATACCATCCTAAGCTTGGTTTATATGACTTTTCTTCCTGCTATAAAATTCTGTTGTGAGTGTGAAGAGATGAAGGACATATTCTTTTTCTGGATTACCTTCTGAAACAAAAATTCTAATTTACCTCTAGGCAGATGAACTCCTCAGCTAGATTAGGACAAAGCTAATATGTAACAAAATAATAAAAACTCAAAGACAGATAATAAGGTCAAGCTGAAGATCAGAAAAGCAAAGCAGTCAGCCACTAGAGAGTCCTCACCTCTACCAATGCTCAGACGGAAGGGGCGATCCACTGAACCTCAGATTGTGTTTCCAGACTGCACTGCTCTCCACCAAGCCTCAGAATCCTAGACTGCTATGCTCTCCTCAACGTGGCTGGAGACTAATTGCCACACAAGGCCCTTTGCTTCTCCCTTATACACATCTCTAGTGCTGGAATCGAAGGTGTGGACTCTGTTACTCTTTTAGACTGATTCATTCTTGTGGAGCACTGGGTGGCCTTGGACTCACAGAGATCCATCTGCCTCTGTCTCCTGAGTCCTGGGATTAAAGGTGTGGGTCATCACTGCCTGGCTTCTATTGCTGTGATGTAGCTGGCTTTGGATTTTCATCCTTCAGGCAATCTTTATTAAATCATAAATAATATATCACCACGCTAATGTGCTAACAGAGGCAAGAAAGAAGTCAATCACTACAACATCCACCTTCTGTCCCTAACACACATGGGTGCCTCTTAGAAGCATTTCATAGTCGAAGAAAAAGGTTGAGAATCCAAAATGAGTCTCTAAAATTTACTTAGAAGTGTGATCTAAGTAAAGTGTATCTTCAGATAAACCCCAGTTACCCCTTGGCCAATACAGAGATGTAAGCTTGAAAATGTTTTCTAGTATCATACGTTCCTGAGGAAGAAAAATAGAATAGAGAGGACATCTGAAACAGTCTCACAGAGACTATGAGATGGGCCTATGGGAGAAACTAGTTGGCATAAAGAAACACTGGAAACTTCCCTAACCAAGGCCAGCAAGTAACAGATGTAACAGACTACTACACTGTATGTGTGCATGCGTGCATGCATGTATGCGTGTGAGTGTGTGTGTACAAGAAAGATAATATTCTGCAAATATCCATTGGAGGGTCAACTCTCTAGGAATGTCACCATTGAGCTTCTAATCTTCCCAGCTCAAGACAACATAATCCCTTTGTGCATTATTAATTATCATATTATTATTATTAACATTGTTACCATCACTATTTTGAGGCAGGATCTTACAAAACTTACATTAGCCTTTTACCTATTATCTCTGGAGCAAAGAATGACCTAAACTCCTGATCCTCCTGCCTCTACTTCCCAGTGCTGGAATTATAGGAGTGTGCCACCATGCCCAGCATTTCTAAGTAAACTAACTTTGCTTCTGCCATTATCCATTTTAATATATCATCATCATCATCAGCATCATTATTACTATAGGAAATAACAATCTGAAGTCGCAGCTGGTGACCTCCAGGCTCGTACAGTAATAACAGTCCCATTACAATGAAATCCACGGTATGCATACATGGTACACAGCAGGTACCATGTATGACACCACATTGGAACGCTGCAGGTGAGCTAGTGTGCTCACAGTAGTTCTGTCTAGCTGCCTTTAGTTTTAGTTTTTGCTTATTGTTGTCATCCCAGTTAGCTTCAACCTAATTCTGACCAAGCTATCTAGAAGTATGTTTTATGCTTCTTGCTCACAGTCTTCATTTGGTGCTAAGATACACAAAGATATACAAGTGATCCTAATGCAGTTAGGATGTTTGAGCTTTACACCGCAGAGTGTTTTTATCTCATCAATAGCTTTGAATGATTTTCACTGATGAACAGTTAATTCCGATTTCTGGCCCATTTATTTCTAAGACTTTCCATCAACTAAGTCTTTTTGGCCGCATCTGTATCAGTTAATTTGTTCAGAAACAAAAGCCTGTGCATTTTGTTTCCAGCAAGGAATCGGAGCCCACTTCAACTCCTGTGGTGCTGTCAAACTTAAACCCTCCAGCAGTTTTCGTTTTTAGATATGGATTTTGTCCAGGGTGTTTTCTGCTGGCCTGTGGGGACCTCGTGCATGTGTGTATATCAAGGAAGTACGAAGGTGCTCCATTGGAGGGTGCTCAATGGGATTGCAGAATGGTGGGGAGTCCCCAGTAAAGTGCACCGTCGTTAGCAGACACACCATCGCTGTCTCGCGCCCCTTACCGTGTTGGCTGCCACTGCCCCTCACACTGCAGGAAAATGGAGCCCTGCACCGTGAAGCATTTGGTTTTCAGAAGTGAAGTTAAACTGATAAATTAGACCTCATTTATTGAACAGCAGTTAGAGCCGATTGCCTGGGGAGTCGTTTGACACCTTTGAAGACCCTGCTAACTTAATTGGTGATAGTTTAGGGGCTGAAGGAGACATTTAAGCCAGGAGCAGCAGGACACCGTGCAGCATGAAAATGGAGAAGACAAGCGCTTTCTCTGACAAGGGGAGTCATATATAGATTTTTGTGTCCATTGTTTTCGCTTATTTGTGTGTGTGCTTTACTCAGTCAATCAAATATAATTGACACCACTGGGTTCTGTTGTTTTGTAGATGACAGGAGCTAATGCAAGGGAAAAAAGCTGGAAGTAAACTTCCCTCTGAAAGGCTATGAAAAGGTTTTTCCACCCTGCCTGTGACATTTTTTGCTCAATTGTATTAATTGGTATAGTGACAAGGCACTTGCAAAGATGATGGATACTGATCACTGCACCCTTTTTAAGGTTGGGTATCTTGCTATTAGCATAAGTGCTTGTTTTTGCAAGGACCCCCCAGCGAGTGGATAGAACAAAAGACAAAAACATAACAAAGCAGACTACCTGCAGCATGGACCTGACAGAGGACCAGCAAAGGCTTCACCGGGCAAGGGCACCTGGCCTGCTAAAGACAGACACCTGCTTAGAGACAAGCACCCAGCTTGGAACATAACATGTCTCCTTATATATGACCCCCCAAAGATGTTTGCCCCCAATTTGAAATCATTTGTTCAATATGCCAGGTGTCTCGAAGAGTTTTCATCAAGTTCAAAACCTTAGATACGAGGGCGAAAACTGAGGAAAACTCACCAGGGTTGGAGTGTCCTGGAGCTAAAAGAGCCAAATCATTCAGCCTAAAGGAACCGTCCGTGTCAGAATGCTCATTTCTCAGCCTTGGTGACAGTGCCAATGATGCGTTATAGGCCACATGGCTTAGCAAGACAGTGCCAGGAAGGTATGGCTGATGACTCATGATAAACCTGCTCAAAAGTCCTTGACTACTTAAAAGGAGAGGATGCGGGGGAAGGAGGCTTTTGTGTGCAGAAGTCTGTCTGACAGCTGTGAAAACATAGCCACAGACTTACACAGAGTCAATGTAAAACCATCTTCAGCCCTTCTCGGATCCCCTCCGGCATTTAAATCTAGAGCTGTCCAAACTCAGCCTGGACTCACAGCGCAAATGTGTTTTCAATTGCACTAGAAAAAGTCATTCAATTAAAACACGAGATTTCATTAGTCTAGAGTGCATTGTTCGTAATGTCAAGTGTTTTCTATAACCTCTATTATTTGTTCTTTAAATCCTGAATGGCATTATTCAACATTGTGGAATTCAGAGGGAGAGTTCTCTAGGGACAGTGATCAAAACTTTTTTTTCCATTTTCTAAATCCTTGACGGAAAAAAACAGCAGTTAAATACACAAAACTGGAAGCAGAAAGAGGCACTGATTTCACTTTTGTTCCACAAATGTCTCAAGAAGGTGTTGGGACAGTCCAATCACAGAAGAGTCCCTAGCAAAGAAAACAGAACCGAGCTTTTCACCAACCCAGTTTCCATTAACACTAACCAGAAACACTCATATAAACACATGGGGGAAATCCCTAGCACTCGAAAAGTGAGAGCCCGTGCTTTTCTCGCTTGAATTCATTTACTCACTCTATGCATGTTTCTAGGGTGCTTGCTCAGTGCGCGTGAGCTGTCACAGGAAGGCAGGAGTCACAGAGACCACATTGTCCCTAAGCGAAGGAGCACTGAGCAGAGGGTAAACTCTGGTGAAATGAAAATTGAAACTGTGCTCTCAGTCATAGGTAACTGGTCCTACGAGAGTCTATATTTGGGAAATTTTAGCCTAACCGAAGGATCAAGGGACATTTCACTAAGGAAACAATAACTCAGTTGAGATCTGTGTAATTTAGGGGAATTCAAACACACAAGAGAATGACTGAAGGAGAGTGACGGAAGAAACAGTGAGGGGTATAAGGGAGGAACAGATGGGCCAGAGTTTCATCGTGAAGGCCATGTAATATTGCCATTCCTAGCAGCTCTCTTCCTTCTTTACCCTGTCTTTTGTTGTTGTCATTTCAGACAGCGGCAACAGGTTATGTCGTAGTGGCTGAAAGTCTTGAGGCCACCTTTCCCAAAGTTAACTAACAGCACCTAAGTGACAGGAGACAGAACCACAGAGCTGGATCTGGGAGACGACCAGCTCACAATCTCCCGTGTCTCCCTCACTTTTGGAGCAAAATGAATCCTTCCTGTGGGAAAATATGGATCCTGCATTCCTATAAATGTTGAAAGATGCAGATCAGAGATTGAAAAGACTCATCTGTGACACTGGTGTAGTGTTGACACTGTAACCATCTGGGGCTGTGTTTTTAAAACCACTGGAGATCAAAACACATCCTTGCTTTTGAAAAACAATGTGTCAGAAATGAGACCGTTCTCTTGCTCCCAAAAATGCTACTAGAGAAAACCCAGGGGTTCAGGAGCAAGCCTTCGATGTCACTGACTGCTGTGGGGGGGGGACAACAGTGACAGAGACCAAGCAGGCACAGGTGGCAATCTGAACACCTTGTAAAGAAGCTGATGGAACCTGGAGCTCTTGCTCACTCTCATCTCAGAAATCCCACAGAAAACAACAAAACAAAAGTGTTCACATTGCCTAGGGTTCAACCAGGTCCTAAGAAATTTTCTATGGCGATATTTCTTCCAAAGCTGTGACTATCCTACAGAGGCAGCATCAGCCTGACCTACATCATAACCTGTTGCCACTGTGTGAAGGAACAACAAAAGATGAGGTAAAGGAGGAAGTGAGCTTTTAGGAGCAGCCATCTCAAAGTTATTGCTTAGTGGAACTTCCTTTGATCCTTCAGTTGGGGTAAAATTTCCCAATTACAGACTCTCATAAGACTGGTTACCTATCACCGAAAGCATTCACATGCAGAGTGCAAAACTGATCATCCATTAGTGCTCCTGATACGACCCTTGAGAGAGGTCAAATGGCAAGAAAGCAGGGTCATCGACAGACATTATCCACCATACACTTTTGATCAAGCCACATGGTTTTACATTGGTTATTCCCCTATGTATGTACATATTGTCTTAGCTTCGTTTTTTATCTCTATGAAGAGACACCATGACCACAGCAACTCTTACAAATGAAGACATTTAGCTGAGGGGGTGCACTTACAGTTTCAGAGGTTCAGTCCATTATCATCATGGTGGGTAGCATGGCAGCATGCAGGCAGATGTGGTGCTGGAGCTGAGGGTCCTACATCCTGACTCAGAGGCAGCAGGAAGTTGACTGCCTGTCACACTGGAGGAAGCTTGAGCAAAAGAGACCTCAAAGCCCACCCACATAGTGATACACTTCCTCCAACAAAGCCATACATCCAAATAGTGCCACTCCCTTTGGGAGCCATTTTCTGTCAAGCCACCACTCTGTGTGTGTGTGTGTGTGTGTGTGTGTATGCATACATGCATGAACATCCCATCTCACATCTCTCTGTGGTATTCTGAAGTGACCCAATCCAGAGAATCCTATCTTACCAGTGTTGCCTCACCAAACTCTGGTTGGTCTCATTTCATACTCCACATTCACATGTGAGTCTTTGGGGCTTAGAGTAACTTACACTTAGCCACATACTTTCCTGCCCGGTCAGAGCCTGCATGGCCATTGAGGTCCACCCTCAATCCTTTCCTTTTCTGCTCAGACTTACATATTTTGGTGTGATGACTTTGATCTAGCCAAGAAATCTATAAGATTAATAACATAGAGACATGAACTAGGGTTATTGCACCCTGATATTTGGTGACTTAGCCAATCATTACTTTATACTACACAAGTCTGTAGGGCAAGATTGTGACTCTTCTAATCTGGCTAGTTTTGATAGACATTCGTTATCTTCATGACAGCCTACTGTAAGTTCTATGGTTTTATCTGGCTTGCTCAAATCTCTGTGGCCTTGCTTGGGACAATAGCTGATTGTACTCTGGTTTGTGCAGGCTCCCAACCTACTGCAGGACTTGAAGAGCTCACATGGTGACTGAGTCAGCCTTGGAACACAGGCATACATGTCTCTGCAGGAACCTGGCTCCAAGAGTCTGGGTCAAGAGTTTCTTTTCAAAGCTGATGCCTTGGTCCAGCCAAAATATGTATTTCCAGAGAAGTGAAAGTTTTCCTGATCACAAAAGAGGTATCCTCTTGCAGAAAAGCATCACAGGCTTCCCCTGACTCTAGGGATCCTGCCAGAAACTGTGTGCTCAGCTTCCCAGATAAGTCACCCATCATTGCTGCAACCTATCTTCTGCATTACCGAAACACTGATCCTGAGCCTTCACCATGCTACATTTCCCTTGACCTGCCGTCTATGTCCTAATCCAGCCTTTACACTGAGAGCAGAAATACCTTCTGTGTGGTGAGCTCCTGTGTCATCAACCATGTCCCTAAGCCTCCTGTGTCTGCTGATCCTATCAGAAGTGTGGCTTCCTCCTGGACTTACGCCTTTAAGGAAAAGCCAGAATGCCAAGGTAGAAGAAGGAAAGACATCTTCCCCTCTTCCCGGGATTCTCTCCTCCCCCATACAGAAGACACTTCCTGTTTGACATAGCAATATGCTTAACTGCCTTACATACTCACACTGCTGGCTCACACTAATGTACCAATCACAAGTCTCATTCACTGTAGATTTTTCTAATCTTAACCAACCCTTCAGACAGCTATAGCATCTGAAGCATATATATATATGTATATATATATATATGTTTTTCCATATCAGGAAGAGACAGAAATTCTAATTAATTATGTTTGTTTCATCACTATATATTACATACACATGTATAAATTATTACATTGTGTCCCATAAGCATGTATAGTGTTATATGTCAATTAAAGTTGTTCTCTTAAAATAAACTATACACTACAAATTAGAGGGGAGCAGGCCCACCATGGCAGCTAAGGAAGGATGGGAAATCCACCACATCCAAGACAAAATTAGAACTTCAAGAAAGTATCGGGTGAGAAGTTTGCGAACCACACTAAAGTGGTAGCAGGTGAAGCCTGGGAAATATTCCAACTAGAAGGCAGCTGACACCAGAAAGTGGTGGAGGAGACATGAAGACTAGAAAAGGTCTCAGGCAGCAATGTGTCCCAGAGTCAGTGTCAGCCAAGCTAAATGGGAGCACATTGTTATTAAAAAATTAACCAACTCTGGTACCCACACTGTGCCAAGCTATGGGCTAGCATCAGTCCAGGAGAAGGCATGGGCTCAGCATGATGGCTGGGTTTTCACCGGAAGAAAGAGTTGAGCATCACTCTTGCATGGCTGAGCGTGACTTCAGGTCTTTAAGGTAAATGCTCCCCAAACACTCATCTGATGGAAAAGGGAACCTTAAAACTCAAAGTCACCGATTTCTTTCCACAGTGGCTTCAGCCTTGGGCAACTTTCCCCCAAGGTATGTTTGGCATAGTCTAAATACACCTTGAATTCTCACATCTGATGCTGAGTTTAGGAGAGGTAAGGTGGATATGGTCAGCATTTAGTAGAAGCCAGATGTGACTATAATACACAGGAAACATCCAACCTTCTGCTATTGTAAATGATGGTATCCAAAAAAAAAAAAACAATTAGCCTCAAAAACACATAAACTAAATTACAAGAAATCATATTTAGAAACCTTACACTTTAATGTTGAGCCACAACTATAGATGCCCTTTATCTACCGAGACACAGGTTGGACATACCCACAAGAAAGTGTCATGAGTTAAAATGTCAGTGATGCTCAGGTCAAGGAATCTTGCTTTTGGGAGTACCCAACCCATGACTGAGGATTCCAGGATAACTACCATGGCGACAGAACAAAACATTTGCACACTGCAGATTACATAGCAAGGTCAAAAGGCTGGACACCTCTGTATTACTGAAGAAACATTTAATGCAGTTCCAAGTATATACTTGCTACCTCCTATGTCATTGACTACAAGTTGGGAAGCAGGGTGGCACATGCAAATAATCCCAGCAATCAGAAGGTAGAGGCAGGAGGAGCACACGTTCAAGGCCAGCCTGGTCTCTGAGGATAAACTCTGCCTCAAAATCGGCAGTGGAGAAGATGAGCACAGACAAGATGACAAGTCATATGTACATCATTCGCTGCATGGGCAGCTTACAGTGTAGACTCAAAATCCCATTTCAACCCTGCTCACCTCTTACCGTCCATGTGCACAGTCTATGGAATGAATTACACAGACTTCAGTAATAGTATGAAGGCAGAAAATGCCTACTTTTGTTAGTCTTGCTTCACCCACTAGCTGTGGGGATGTTTGTCCCATATATTGTACCAATTGACTGCAAGACTGAGGGAAACTGTCTTTGTTGTTATAAAGGAAGAACATGACCTAATAATTTCTCTACAACCATGCCTTTCTTCCTTCACTGCTACCTTTCTCATTTAAAATAGAATCATTTAACAAGTTTAGCTGTGGTTGGGGAAAAGAAACCCCTGTTTTCCCTCCCTTCGGTGCACAAACACTGTCTCTTTATTCTATTTCTTCAGAGTGAAACTCTAGCCATGAAAATTTACTTTGACCAATGTGCTGACAGATCACCCTCAGGGCCAAGAGTGGAATTTCTCAGAGCAGATATGAGAATAAAAGTCTTGGATATAATTTATTTGAAAATATGAAAGTCTCTCAGAACATGAGATCACTCTTGGCAGCCCCCAAAAAGAAACAGAATTGGCTATTGTGTTCCCAGTGTGCAAAAACATGGTCAGTCTTCTCAGAGCCCAGCTGAAGGCCACAGGAAAAAGTCAGACCCAGGGAAATTGCTAAAAGGAGATGAAGAGAAGAAAAACCTATCCAGTTCCCTTACTCCGGCCTGCACTAAAACCAGTAGGAATAAGAAGGGAAACTCTACACAGTGACATAGTAACATCACGGCAGTTGATAGTCACAGGGAAAGGCGGAAAGGGCCATCTGGAGGGGGTGCCAAATGAAGACTTCAAGTGCCTGGTTTTATTCTTGTTCTACGTGACTGTGAATAATTACTAGGTGAAATCCAAGTTTTATTAAAGTGTCGAAAGAATGAATAAGGAGAACTGGAGGATTTCTTGGTTTATGACCTGCTTGAGAATCTGGGACCTTACGTTTAGCATGGCATGAAGGGTCCAACAGAACTAGAACGTGATAATAAAATGACAGTCTTTCTCCTCTACAGCTAATGTACGCTTACTCCCAAGGCAAGGAGCTAGAATTGGTTTCCAATGAGAACCAGATTCCTCCTCATGGCAAACACCCAGGGAATTGAGCTCTTAATTTGTAAGAAAAGTCACTGGCAGAGGCCATGCACTGACTCTCTGTAGGTTGAGAACAAACCAAGGAATTAAAAAAAACATACCCATGCCATTTAAATCTTTCTAAGACTCCATGGAAAGACAGACCCCAAGTCCAAAGGAGAAAGGGACCAATTCAGAAGTCAGAAAATTTGGAGACCACAGTACTAAGGATGCCATGACATCAGAAAATGAACCCCACACCATTGTCCCTCTGGTTGCTTCCATACACTTGCCTTTCTTAATTCACCTGTCCAGGAACAAACACAACACATATTAAATATGTTGGGCCCCTTAATAAGGCAAAAAGCACCAAAAGAAAGACTTTTGGGGTGATTTCCTCTGCCATGGAAGACAGTATGGGCAAAACTCCAAGTTCCTTGGTTGTGTATCTACTCACGTTCAGTACCCAAGGCATCTTATCTTGATTCTTCTCCTTGGTCATAAAATATAGATGCTGGAACAATAAACGTCCACTAGCTTCAGCAACACACACGAGTAGCCTTCAACTTGCAAAGCATCGGTCTCATGTAATAGAGCACAAAGCTTGCATGATGCACTACAGCCTTGACACCCTTCACAAATCAAGTCTGATTGGGTTTCTCATTGAAGCAATCTGACAGCTTGACCAGAAATCCTCCTGGGGCCATTCTTTTTTAACTTTCTTCTCCCCAGCCCCCCTCCCACCTTTATAATGGCTAAAAACGTGCCAGAAAGCCGTCAGCTTGGAAGTGGTGGTACCCACACTTAGTTTTCTTTTTTATTTATTGTCATACAATTGCTCCTTTAACTCACTCTATTGATCTTGAGTGGGAAGTGGAGGGGGCTGGACTAAGAAGGAGCGTTGCTTGGAGTCAGGCATCTGTGGTTTGGCCCTGAGGGAAAGAAATAAATAGTCCCAACATAGAAGAAGGAGGGGGGAGTTGCAAAAAGAAAACAGAAGATTGACTGGTTTGCAGGAGATCCCAGTGGATTCCCGCTTACACCAGAGCATCATTTAAGCCTATGTTCTTCCATCTACCTTGTTTGCAGTAAATAGCTACCCATTATATCAGGTCAGGCAAGTGCCGGGGCGTCACAGCTCGGTAGTCGTGATCTGCCCGCAGAGCAGCAAGCAAAGTCCCCCAGAGAGCAAGTATGTGTGTCAAGTTCTGGAGCGGGCAAGGTTCTAAGAGACAGCTTGAGGGTTTAAAATGTGCAGGTTTTTCCTGCTTGTATTCACCACACACACACACACACACACACACACACACACACACACACACACACGCACTCCCCTATTCTCTTCCTCACCTCACAAATGCCCCTCCCCGGTCGTTTTTCCTCTTGACAATTTGCCTGAAAGAAGACAGATGCTGCAACAGTTTTCTTGAAATCGGCTCTAATTCCAGAAGGTGCTATCCACCAAACACAACTCTGTCCATCTTTTGAAAAGGCTAAGATCCTGAGGCAGTCCCATCTATTATTTGTCTTGACACTAATACAAATATTTCCAGATGGGTCTGAGGCTGTCACTTTACTATCCTTACGTTCTCTGCCCTCAATAAATAAGACACATTAAAGTTCTTAAAGGCAAACAAAGAAATGTACCCTGGGTACCATTTGTCCTGTGGTTGCCATGTTTAATTGAACATTTTATAGCACTCTAATGTCATGTCAGGTTCTTAATGTGACATGTGTTCCTCTCTTACATTATCAGGGGCTAAGAACACCATATACTCTTCCCTGGTTCCACGTGTGTGAGAAATAAGATTTATCCTGTGAACATCACTGAATCATTTATGAGCAACCTTATCTCACCCAGGCAATTTTGTAACTTTTAAATCACCCTCTGGTCTGCTGTCTGGGTCTGGTTTATTGTAAAATCTCAAAATAGTATGACTATTTGAAAGACAGCAAGCTAAATTTTGTGGCAGTGTAGCGTTACCTAGTATCTGTCTTTTATTTTTCCAGGTATTAGGGCCACATATGAGACATGGAAAGAGTCTGGGCGTGGGTGGCACTTTCAGATATGTAGTCCTGCAAGGAAGAGATAAGTAAGAGTGGCATGTCATGACTTCAAGAATGAGTTGCAATATGAGGCCATAATGGAGGACTCTCTAGCTGTGTACCCTCCAAGAGAAATTACCATAAGGAGACATGACTAATACTGAAAAGTATAAAACCAACAAGGAATTAACCACATTTCAATAGGAGGAAAAATACATGAAGATCAAAGGTAAGGAATGAGAGAACTGTGAGAACCTAGGTTTTTCTTTGTTTGGTTTTGAAAGAGAGAGAGAGAGAGAGAGAGAGAGAGAGAGAGAGAGAGAGAGAGAGAGAGAAAGAGAGAGAGATGCATGCAAGTACAGTTGCTCATCAATACATGTGTGGAAGCTATAGCTTGACACTAGGCATTTTTCTGTATCACTTTCCATCTTATTTTTGAGGCAGAGTCTCTCACTGAGCCTGGAGTTCACCATTTTGGCAACACTGTCTAACCAGTGAGCCCCCAAGATCCACTTGTCTCTGCCCTCCAGTGATGGAATCACACACAAGTGCCACCATACCTTGCTTTTACCTGAATCCTGGGGATCTGAACTCAAGTCCTCATGCTTGTAGAGCAAATACTTCCCCAGTCCCTGAAGCTGTGCTTTGCTGTGTCATTTTCAATGAGGGAAGAAACCCTCATGAACCAGATAATTCGACACTGACTCTTTGAAGGAAAGACAAGCCAGTCTGTAAGGTCCTTGCCATATGCAGAGTTCCCCATTCACATGGGGTTCTAGCGGTGGTCAGCCAAACAATACAATTTTCCCTCAGCTCACTATAGACTAAATGATCTAATACTTCATGGATCTATAACAAGAATGTTTTTCCTAAGTTTCTCAATGTCTCTGTGGTTTCCTGGCAATATACACAACTTAATGTTTGTTTCTGCTGTCTGTTTATTTTAGAAACACTGACTATACCTAATGAAAGTACTATGTGGTGTGTAGGAGGTAGTCTTCATTTTCAGTCAGAAGCATAGGATTTACTTTTCAAAAAGATTTAAAAATTCAATCATAGACCTAGCATTGTTTTAATTTCCATCATAGATAATGAAAACAGGAGGACACACATGGGACAGTTGGCCACATTCTTTCAACAAAGATTATTGTGTGTTGATGATGTATTCATATGATTAAAGCTAAGATAAATAACAAACATTTCAGTTAGATAGTCATGGAGGTTTGCCTAGCAACTGAAAAACCGTAGTCCTTGAGTTAATACAAGATATCTTAAATTTTCCAGGAGTGATAGTATGGAAAGTTGCTGGACTCAGTTCATCCATGAGCCATACTCCTTGAGAAAAATAAAATAAGTATGATTCTAGCTTTGTGGTTCAAAGGCTCACTCTATTCCTAGAGGTTTCTTGAAATTTATACCAATACCAACTTCACATAGAACTTATAATGCAGCTTTTTAAATCACTTAGTTCATCATAAAGAGAGCTATCTGATCTATCCTTATTTCTCCATCTCTTCCAGAGATTGTAGAACCTCTGTCATTAGAATATTTTTTACAGATGAGCAACTCATATCAAGTCTATTGTAAATTTTCCATTTTCCCCAAGATGCAAATTTGAGACACATCAAAGAAATTCAATTATAAAAGCCCATTTTCATTCAGTTCGCAGCATGAAAATTTATTACAGGTTGCTATGTGCCGTGTTTCACAAGAGCATAAATGGATCCTGCTTCAATCAAAGTTTCAACTCTATCCTAATAGGTTTTGACTGGGCTGACACAAACATCTTGACTTATGTTCTAAGACCATACAACTCTACAAACATGCCTAAGAAATAAAGATTTTGCCAGGCATTGCAACTCGTGTCAGTAATCTCAGCACTTGGGATGAAATGTAAGAGTTCAAGGTTAGTCTGGGTTACAGAGTGAGGCCCTATTTTGAGAGGAAAAGAAAGAGAAATGAAGATCCTATAAAATGATTTCAGATACCTACATACATTTAGAGATCTTGCTCTAACACATTTGCACAAATAGATGTACAGGAGGTAGGACAATCAAGGCTTTAGTAGGAAACATTAAATTGTCCCACTTCTTCCAATATTATCTAAGAAGGAAGCAAAAGAAAATGTTTGCCATCAGTCTGCTGGGCATCCATTTGCTTCTCAAGAATCCTTCAAGATTTCTCTACTTCTACCCTGTTCGCATCTATTATAGTTTATTAATGCATTTCAAAGGGTGTCATCTAAAATTGTGACATTTAAAATATCAAGCAAAACTGTACCTATCCCTGTCTGAGATCACCATTTTCTAAAAGATTTCTTGGAGCTTAACATGTTGACTCATGGCCACAGAGGCATTTGCTACAACCACAGTACAGTGTATATCTGCTAAATTCCCGTAGTAGTTCTATATGTTTAGATCTCTACTATTGTTTCTTACTTCAGAATAGGGAACTATAACCTATCTCTACTGCCAGTGAGACACAAAGCTGCAGAGATGAATGCGTTCAAAGTTTCAGACCCCAGAAAGTGGTAACACTGAAAGCCATAAAGAAGTCAAATAATATATCCATCCCTATTCTTCATATTTATAGTAGAAAATACATAAATATTAAAAACTAAAACTTATAGAGAAGGAAATAAAGCTTGTCAATTTTTTACTGCTTTGCAGTCTATACACCAGTGGGAAATGTTTTGGCCCTTCAGTCTAAAATAGACATTATTTTCAGTCCATAATTTTCAAATGCCCATACGGAAAGAAAAGGTTAAGGTCAAAGTTCTAAGAAAGATCTTTAAGATCCCTGATGGAGCTCCATTATTGCATCTGAGGTTATTTTCCCTCAGTGATTACAGAATGCCATTATGAGAAAAATTATTGGTGCTAAACTTCAGCAGAGAGCATCAGCCTGGTGTGATTCCTCAAAGGCAAGACGAGATGTTCCATGAGCTTCTTTTATTGATTGTTGTTCTCCTGTGAGCAGCAAAGAAATGTTTGATGGGAGAAAGAGTGACCTTTTCCTTGGAAGTGTCTTAAAGCTGTGATATGCTGAAATAACTAACTGAAAGAATAACAAAGGGGAAGTGGGGGAGCTTATTATATTGTAACCCATGGGGAAATGAGCATTTTTATACTTTTCTATAAAGTCAGTGGCCCAGTAAAACTCGTGAAGCTGGATCTGCAATGCTGTGTTCCTGACTGCAATAAGGTGCAATATAACTAATGGACGGGGCTGCCAGTTCCGAGGAGTCTACGCATGTGCCTGTCAGTGCACAGAAGAGGAGAGCACTGCAGACCTTGACGAGAGCTGTCGTCTCTCCACGCTGCCTCCTGCACACGTGTCTGTCTGTCCTCCCCTTTCACAGTGGCGTGCCCACAGGCCGCTGCACGCCGTGATTTGCAGCTGAGGACTCTAAGAGCTAGGTTACTTAAGCGACTTGTGGAAAGTCACACAGCGCTCTATGACTGGTTCTGATTTGGTGCCACAAGCAGGGTTTCCCACATGAGACTTACACGTCATTTGTTTTTCTTGCAGGCTTAATCAGAAATCAAAGCCATTTCTCAGTGCTTGTGGATTTGTAGCCTATTTTCAGAGGAAAATTGTCTAATGTGTGTATACCTAATATAAGTAACCAGAATTCTCAAGTCTTGGGTTCAAGACCACCCCAAGCTATATAGTAAGACAATCTGAAAAAAAAAAGTTGCCATTAAGCCATTTGACCTGCTAAAAACAAAAGTTACAAAATGGATTTAAAATATTCTTGTTACAATTTTTTTCTGCTTGAGTTCATCATTTTGATCCAAACCTAGTATTATTTTTGTTGTTATCGTTTTGTTTCGTCCTATTTTATTGTTTATGAGATCTAATTTGGTTTTGTTTTGGTCATAGTCTCACTCAGCATCCTCAATTGGTTTGGAACTTCATGTCCTCCTGCCTCAACTTCCAGAGTGCTGGAGTTATAGGCATGTGTCACCAATACCAGGTAAACCTGAGATTATTGCTCAGGATAAGAATCATCTCTTGATATTAATTAGCAGCTAACTCTACTTCCCAACAGTTTCTATCAGCAGATTTCCATATGGACATCAACGAGATAGGGTTATGGGGGGGAATGAAAAACTTGACCAACACATAAAGAGAAAAAGCATTTTTCAGTTCCAGAAATTGAATCCAGGACCGTTGCATGCCAGGCAAGCACACTACAACTGGGCTTCACCATTAACACCCAATGATTTCATTAAGAGTCTACGTGAGCCTGCTGCCTTCTTAAGCAAGGCACTGATGGTGACTCGATGATGGACATGATGTACCAAATCCTAACAAAATACAACCGGAGACCTGACGACTGTGCACTGCGGATCCGGATCCCAGACCGACAGGATTCAGCCCACCCAGAGACTGCCAGCTTCCAAGTCCCATTCTCCACCCACAGAACAGGGGAGGTAAGCCTGGGTGTGTCTCCAGATTGCTTTCCCGTGCCCTGAGCAGAACCACTGGAGACCCGGGGACAGCAGAGTGGATCCCAGCCTGACAGGATTCAGTCTGCCCAGAGACTGCCAGCACAATAGTCCTTTTCTCCACCGATGGGGCTAGGTAGGCCTGGGCCTGGTTATAGCCCACTTTCTAGTGATCTGGACACAACTGCCTGAGAACAGGGTACTGCACACTGCAGCCTCCATCCTGCAGGAGCCAGCCTACTCAGAGACTGCCAGAGTCCAAGTCCCATTATCTACCCACAGGACAGGAGGTGGTCCAGCCTACCCAGAGATTGCCAAGGCCCTGATACTACAACTGCCTCCATCCACAAAAGAGGAAAGCCACCAGGTTATTGGACCTGCTCCCATCCAGTGGAAAGGAACAGTGGTCACATACCCACCAGGAGAGGAAGAGACTCCTGCGCCCACAGGAAGAAATGATGGGAAGGAGACAATACAAAAACTCACCCACAAACAAACAAACAAAAAAACAATATAACACCGCCAGAAACTAGAGAATCTACATCTGCAAGACCTGAACAGCCCATTGCAGATGAAGCAGATGAGAAAGACCTTAAAAACAACTTCATGAAAATGAAGAACAAACCAAAAATGCAAGAAATGGAGGAAAAAACAATCCAAAAATGCAAGAAATGGAAGAAAAGACAAACCAAAAAATCCAACGAATGCAGGAAAGACAGGAAAAGACAAAGCAAAAATTGCAAGAAACAATTCAAACACTGCAAGGGTTGAAAGCTGAAATAGAGACAATAAAAAACACAATCTGAAGGAATGCTGGAAATAGAAACGCTGGGCAAATGGTCAGGTACTAGAGATGCGAGCATAACCAACAGAATACAAGAGATGGAAGACAGAATCTCAGGTGTTGAAGATACACTAGGAGAAATGGATTCATTGACCAAAGAAAATCTTAAGTTCAACAAATTCCTAGCACAAAATATGCAGGAAATATGGGACACCATGAAAAGACCAAACCTAAGAATAAGAATAATAGGTATAGAAGAAGGTGAAGAAAACCACCTCAAAGGGGCAGAAAACATATTCAACAAAATCATAGTAGAAAACTTTCCCAACCTTAAGAAAGACATGCCAATGAAAGTACAAGAACCCCACAGAACATCAAATAGAGTGAACCACAAAAGGAGTCCCCTTGCCACATAATAGTAAAAACCCTGAACATACAGAATAAAGAAAGAAGGCCAAGTAACATACAAATGCAAACCTATCAGAATCACACCTGACTTCTCCATGGAAACTCTGAAAGCCAGAAAGTCCTGGATAGATATTCTACCAACACTAAGAGACCACAGATGCCAGCCCAGACTGCTATACCCAGCAAAGCTTTCAATCACTATAGATGGAGAAAACAAGATAGTCCATGAAAAAAACAGATTTAAACAATATATATCTACTAACCCAGCCCTACAGAAATTTCTGGAAGGAAAACTCCAACCCAAGGGAGTTAACTACAACCAGAACAACATAGGCAATAGATAATCCCACCTTACCAACAGCCAAAAGAAAAAAGAGGTGGAAATCCACATATAATTCCACCACAATCAATCATTCCAAAACAAACAAGAATGAGCAATCAATGGTCATTAATATCCCTCAGTATTAATGGTCTTAACTCACCTATAAAAAGACACAGGCTAACAGAATGGATTCGAAGACTGAACCCATCCTTCTGCTGCATACAAGAAACACACCTCAGTCTCAGAGACAGACATTACCTCAGAGTTAAGGGTTGGGAATAGATTTTCCAATAAAATGGACCCAAGAAACAAGCAGGGATGGCAATCCTAACATCTAACAAATTAGATTTTAAAATAAAATCAGTCAAAAGAGATGAAGCAGGGCATTTCATACTCATCACAGGAGAAATCCACCAAGATGAAATTTCAATTCTGAACATCTATGCCCCAAATACAAACGCATCCACGTTCATAAAAAGAACATTACTAAAACTCAAATCACATATAAAACCCCACACACTTATAGTGGGAGATTGCAACACCCCACTATCACCACTAGACAGGACTACCAGACAGAAACTTAACAAAAAAGCAAAGGAACTAATAAAAGTTATGACCCAATTGGGACTAACAGACATCTATAGAACATTTCATCCAAATAAAAAAAATATTCTAAGCACCACATGGAACCTTCCCAAAAATTGACCACATACTTGGCAACATATCAAACCTCAACAGGTACAAAAAAATTGGAATAGCTCCATGCACCATATCAAACATCATGTATTAAAATTAGAATTCAACAACAACACAAATTGCAAAAACCCTACAAACTCATGGAAATTGAATAATGTGCAATTGCACCATTCCTGGGTCAAAGAACAAATAAAAAAGAAATTAAAGACTTCCTAGAATACAATGAGAATGAAGACACAACATACCCAAACTTATGGGACACTTTGAAAGCAATACTACGAGGGAAGTTTATAGCACTAAGTACCCAATGAAGAAACTGGAGAATAGTTACACTAGAGAATTAACAGCACACCTAAAAGCTCTAGAACACAAAGAAGCAAACTCACCAAGGAGGAGTAGGTATCAGGAAATAAACAAATTGAGGGCTGAAATCAATAAAGCAGAAACTAGGAAAATAACACAAAAAAATCAATGTAACGAAGAGTTAGTTCTTTGAGAAAATCAACAAGGTATATAAACCTTTATCCAAACTTACCAAACAGCAGAGTGTGAACATGTAAATTAACAAAGTCAGAAATGAAAAGGGTAACATAACAATGGACACTGAGGAAATTCAGAGAATCATCAGGTCATACTTTGAAAACCTGTACTCTACAAAATTTGAAAATCTAAAGTAACTAGACAATTTTATGGATAGATATCACTTAAATCAAGAGCAGATAAGCAATTTGAATAGACCTATAACACCTAATGAAATAGAAGCAGTCATCAAAAGTCTCCCAACCAAAAAAAAAAAAAAAAAGCCCAGGGCCAGATGGCCTCAGTGCAGAATTCTACCAGAAATTCAAAGAACAGCTTATACCAATTCTTCTCCAAGTATTCCATGCAATAGAAGCAGAAGGGTCTTTGCCAAACTCTTTCTACAAGGCTTCAATAACCTTTATATGCAAGCCACACAAAGACACAACTAGGAAAGAGAACTTCCGACCAATATCCCTCATGAATTCTGATCCAAAAGTACTCAATAAAATACTGGCAAATCGGATCCAAGAACACATCAGAAAACTCATCCACCATGATCAAGTAGGCTTCATCCCAGGGATGCAGGGATGGTTCAACATACGAAAACCCACCAATGTAATTCACCATATAAACAAGCTGAGAAACAAAAATCACATGATCATCTCACTAGATGCTGAAAAAGCCTTTGACAAAATCCAAAACCCCTTCATGATAAAGGTCTTGGAGAGATCCGGGATAACACGAACTTACCTTAACATAATAAAAGCTGTATACAGCAAACCAACAGCCAACATCAAACTAGATGGACAGAAACTTAATGCAATTCCTCTAAAATCAGGAACAAGATAAGGCTGTCCACTCTCTCCATACCTTTTCAATGTTGTCCTTGAAGTTCTAGCTAGAGCAATATGACAACAAAAAGAGATCAAGAGGATACAAATTGAAAAAGAAAAGGCCAAACTTTCACTATTTTCAGATGATATGATAGTTTACATAAGTGATCCAAAAATCTCTACTAGGGAACTCCTACAGCTGATAAATACCTTCAGCAATGTGGCAGAATACAAGATCAACTCAAGAAAATCAGTAGCCCTACTATATACAGACGATAAAAGGGCTGAGAAAGAAATCAGAGAAGCATCCCCCTTTACAATAGCTACAAACAACACAAAATACCTTGGGGTAACACTAACCAAACAAGTGAAAGACCTGTATCGCAAGAAGTTTCAGTCTTTAAAGAAAGAAATTAAAGAAGACACCAGAAATTGGAAAGATTTCCCACTCTCTTGGCTAGGTAGGATCGACATAGAAAAAATGGCAATCTCACCAAAAGCAACATACAGATTTCACGTAATCCCCATTAAAATTCCAGCACAATTCTTCACAGACCTTGAAAGAACAATTATCAACTCTATATGGAAAAACAAAAGACCCAGGATAGCCAAAACAACCTTGTTCAACAAGGCAACAAATATGTAAAATTATCATCATCCTTGAAAATAGACTTACAAACCCATACGCACTGAGAAGAGGTCATTCAAATGATGTATAAAATACCAATTTATGATCGTTGAAAACAAGACAACAACACCAAAAAAGAAAAAAACACTAGGTTTGGATCAAAATGCTGAGCTCAAGCAGAAAAATGATAACACAAATATCTTAATTCCACATCATTTTGTTTTTGTCAGTATAAATGGCCTAATGGAACCAGCCTTGAGACCCACCCTGGTCTACAGGAAGTTCCAAGACATCCATGGCTACATAAATAAACCCTGTCTCAGAAAATTTAAAAAAAAGGTCTAAAGAAAAAACTCTTTTTGTTGGGGAGGAGAGAATTACTATGTAGCTGAAGGTGGCCCTGAACCCAAAGTTTCCTTGCTTCTACCTCTAGAATGCTAATTATTTATATTGGGTATACTTAACATTTAACAATTTTCTCATTAAGATAGCTCCTCTAAAGATAGATTTACAAACCCATAAATGCTCAGAAATAGCTCTGGTGGCTGATCAAACCTACAAAGTTGAATTGAAAAGAAAGTCCCAAGTACCTGAAAGGGAACAAATGAATGCTCCTCAGAGTTCTTCGAACATAAGCCTGATCACTGGGCAAACTTTAGAATGTCACAGGGTAAAGAGCATGCGCTCTGGGATTAATCTCTCAGTGTTCATATGCCAGCTTCACAGTGTCCTTACCTTCCTGTGTCCCAGTGTTCTTATCTGTAAAGATAATGCTTCCTACTTTATATTGTTCTTAGAGGAATGTGTCAATACATCGTTTCCCTTCTAGTAGCGCTGGACAAAAGGTAAAGGCTGTGTTCATGTTTATTACCAATAAGGCGTGCAAGTGGGGTCCTATTTAGAGAAGGAGACCTACAAAATATGTGGGTGGCTGTTGTCGTGTATTTGATATTTTTTAGCGAAATGGCAAATGCAGAGATACTTATGCACAAAGCTTCTGTTTTACTGCAGTCTGATGAAGATGAACAGTCAATAATTTCCTTTGAACATAAAATGAAGCTTACCTTAAATGTTTTCACTTTCACAGCCCTTGGCACACCTCTCTCTCCCTGGTTCTCTCTCTCTCTCTCTCTCTCTCTCTCTCTCTCTCTCTCTCTCTCTCTCTCTCCTTATTTTAAGAGAACAGGACTTTCTAAAGTCACAAACATTTAAGTCACTGATCCAATCACTATTTGTTGAGTGCTTCCTATGTGAAAATCATGTTCTACAATACAAAAGGAAATGACAGCTAAGACAATAGTCCTTTTTCTCCTGAACTTAATTCTAAGTCTCTTTGCACGTTGGGGGAACATGTAAATAAATAAGCAGAATAATCATATACTGAGACAAGTTCCAGGACACAAATCACAATGTGACCTGCAAGGGACAAAGGGTGGGGCCAAGGAAATACCAGTCTTCTGTTACAGCTGGATGTTCAAGGAGACAATTGTAGTTATGGGCACAAACCATAGACTGTACTCTTGGAGGTTATTTTATGTGTATTGCATCAATTCTGGTGTTTTAGATATTCTTTGTATAAGACAAGTGTGCTGGCTAGTTATATTTAAACTTATCACAAGCTAGAGTCATTAGGGAAGAGGGAACCTCAATTGATAAATCACTCTGATCAGATTGATCCTGTAGGCACGTCTATGGGTCTTTCTTTTTTTTTATTGGTGATTGGTGTGGGAGGGTCTAGCTCACTGTGAGTGGTGCAACCTCTGGGCTGGTGAACCTGGATGATATAAGAAAGCGGGCTAAGCAAGTTGTGGGAGCAAACCAATAAGCAGATTCCTCTATGGCTTCTGCATCAGCTCCTACCTCCAGGTTGCTGCTCTGTTTGAGTTTCTGCCCTGACTTCCCTTTATGATTGGCAGTGATGTGGGAGTATAACCAAAATAAATCTTCTCCTCTCCAAGTTGCTTTTGGTCACAGTGTACTTCATAGCAATAAAACCCCAACTAAGCCAACAAGTAATGAGAAATATATAATATTTTCTCATTTCATTATCACCAAATTTTATAGCCCTTAATACATATTCTTTGACTCACAAATGAACAAGTCAATCAGGAAATTAGAGAAAAAAGATCTCACATTATTGCCTTTCTGTTATGTGAGACCTATAAGACACTGGACACTGTATTTCACATGTCTTGCTGAGTTACTCTGTAACTTTAGTTAAATCTATGTGTATATTTGGCAAGGTTTTACTAAGTATGGTTGGCATCTTTGTTTTGGCACTTCAAAATACAAGCCATAGATAGACCTTCACAGTGTTCCCAAGCTTGCCTTTCTGCAGACTATGTAACTGCTGGGAAAATGCAGACCCAAAAGCCTCCTTCCCAGCAAAGTAGCAGTCAGAAGGTGGATGCCGGTTTCGCATACTTTAGAAAAGAGCTAGCAAGACCTTGAGAGCAGAGCAAAACTGTCCTGGCTCATGTACACAAGTGCACATCTCCAAATGTCTGCAAAAGAGAAACTTCTAAACATAATTCTGCCGTTTTAATAAATGATGTTAACAAGGAAAAAGAATCTTGTCTGTGTGCAATCTTATCCTCTCTGGCAGTTAGAGTTATTACGTTAATATGTGTTGAAACATCTACAAATAATTATCTTCTGTCATCTGGAGAAGTCTTGATTTTATCATGGTGCCACTATAGGGCCAAATACAGTATCATGCTAGAAAAATGAGGATCTCTTTTGAATAGGAACCAGTGTGTAGACAAGACATCAGCCAGACTGTGTTACTGATGGACACTATCTGTTACTTCTGTTTTTCTTTGTTTTTAAATGCTGCAAGGTTAGCCTCTTCAAAGAATGGAAAGGTTCCATTAACTGTGCTAGGAATTGAACCCAGAGCTTTCTGCATGGTAAACATGTGCTTTGTCCCTGAGCTCCATCCTCAGCTCAGCCATGTTTATTTCTATGCAATTAACATTTTTTTCTAGAGACTATGTTCAACAGCATGACTCCCTTATTAAGTACCATGGCCCCATTCCCCTCACACTATGAATTTTCATTTTTGCAAAGAAATGTTTTCATCAACCCTGAACACCAGTCGAGGTTCCTCAAAGTTTCACCTAAATCTTCAGATTGGGAAGAGTCCAATCTGAAGCTCCCCTTAAAGTTATCTTCACCTTGAAAGCAAACAATTTCCAACAAGAGCCCCAGAAGGACAAGATGATGCAAAGTATCTCAAATTTAGAACCAACTTATCTTTTTCATGGATTTTCTTCTTCAACAACAAAGAATTGAACATTATTTCACAACAGTGATACTATGCCAACTTTGCCTAGGAATTTGCTAATTTTCTAATCATCACTAACTGTATGAGCTCATAATATAGTTTAGTGAATTTACTGTTCCTAAGAAGAAAGCAGGGCTCTTGGGTGGACCTTTGTACCTGTGGGGTGGTCTGTGCACCCAAAATCCTGTGCCAAAAGCATCCTTCAGTACACTTGCTAAAGACACAGTCCCTTACCTGTTGTATGACTTACACTTTTACTTTTCTTCACATGTATTATTTTGGATCCCAACATAGATTGAGAACTGAAAGGCAAAAATGTCAAAGGAAGTCCATTCATTCCCCAGCTGTGCATTGACAAGGAACTTCCTAGTCTCCAAGTATCTACCAAGCACATAACTCAATATGGCCTTGCTCTCCTTTATACCTTATGTAACCTTCCAGACACCACAGGGAAAACATGCCTCTGAACTTCCATGCTGTCAAGAAATGTGTTTTCCTGAGCTCCAAACAGTATTTTTATTTTACTCTATCCTGTGACAAAAATTGTAGGTGCTTACAACATTTAACAAGATATGTTAATAAATGTATACATTGAAGAATAACTCAAATTAACATAGCAATTACATTACCATTTGCAACTCTTTTCTTTTTTGACAGTGCTGCAAATAAATCCAAGCTTTTGCTCAAACAGAGACAGAAATGGACACCTCTGATATTTAATCTGAACTGTCAACTTGATGCAATTTATAATGATGACTCCCCCATCCCAAGACAACTTATGGGCATTTCTTTGGGATTATTTCCAGAGAGGTTTGATTAAGACATAAAGACCAACCCTCAATTTGGAGGAATCATGGTATGGGTTAGAGGCCTGGACAGAATGAAAAGGAGAGTGCAGCCTGAGAAGGAGTATTCATCTCTCTGTGTGCTCTCTAACTGCAAATACCACTGCCTTCACTCTTGCTGTCACAACTACAGTCACTCTCCCTGCCATACCTTCCTTACCTGGGTGAGCAACTGTATCCTCTACCAGTGAGACAAGGTGAACTGCCTTCTTCAAGATGCTTCTGTTAGATATTGTGTCACAGTGATGAGGAAAGTGAGAGGTGCAGAAGAAAACCTACTGGTGATGTTTCTAAGTCTTTGAAGGTTGTTTGAGGGAGAATGCAGAAGAGTTTAGAAATGTGGTTGAGGACTCCATCACGAGGTTTCAGATAGGAAAACTAACTCTATTGAGAACTGGGCTAGGGATTACTCCTCCGGTTATATTTTAGCAAAGAATCTGGCTGTATTCTGCCAATGTCCTAAAATTCTGAGGGATGCTTAGTCCAAAAGGAATGGAATAAGTCCTATGGTGGAGACAATTTTGAAGATATTGTAACATTCAGGCATGGTTGCTTCTTGCTGTTCTCATCCAGGTCTACAGTGAAAGAGAAAGAAAATAGTTGGGGAAAATCATGCACTTAGGTGGAGAACAAGAACATTAGAGAAAGTGCAAAAGAGATTACTACCAGTAAGTTCAAAGCCATCCTGAAATACAATAAGATCCTGACTCAGAGAAAAAGAAGGAGGGCCAACACTAAAAAGAAGCTTCTAGTTATATGCTCAGAAAACAGTGAGGGTATGCTGAAGGTAATACCCTACCCCTCAAAGACTCCAACTTAAAAAAAATCATTTGACAGAAGAGACTTTTTAACTGGTAACACTACAGAAGGGGAAGTGACTCCCCAGGGTCATCTTTAGAGGTACCCAACAGCTGCTGCAACTATTTCACAATGATCAGGCTACATCTCAAGTCTTCAGCAAAACTTGATTGAAGCTTCAACTTGGGACAAGGTTTGCATTGATTAAAACATGGAATAGTTAAAGAAGCTAAAACTGAAGTTCCAGAAAGCTGCTAAGATCAGAATGAGTGTGTCTGGGCCAAGTTCTTGGCAAGTAGATCCTAAATGGCCATTGAATGAAGTTTGGAAGGTAAAACTAAACTGCAGCGGAATTCCTAGGATGCTCGAGTGTAGAGTGCAGTCTTCCTTTCAAAGACACCTAGGCCCTGCCACAGTTGCAGTCCCCAAATAACACACAGGACACTATATTAATTATGAAGCTGTTGGCCATTTGCTTGGTTTCTTACTGGCTAGCTCTGACTTAAGTATTTAACTCATAATTGTTAATCTAAGTATTTATCTTATCAGAGAAAAGGGTCTGGACCTCTTACTCCTCTGGCACCTGCATAGTGTCTCCCTGTCTCTTTCCCAGAATCCTCCTTGACTCCTCATCCCACCTATCTTGCTTCCCTATTGACCAACAGTGCTTTATTCAACAACAAATAAGAGACAGATTTACAGAATAACATCTCCCATCATCTCCTCTTTTCTCTCTAAATAAAAAGAAAGGTTTTAACTTTAACACAGTCAAATTATATATAACAGAACAATTATTAAATAAGAACTATAGTTACAGTATTTAGTCCATTAACATTTAGTAAGATTTAAAGAAAATATCATTTATCCTATCTTTGTGAGTCTAAAGTCTTATATGTAACTTATCTTTTATCATAGCTAAGGAAAACTGTAGCTACAACTATCTGTCTTCAACTCCATCAAAGACCAGAGAAGGATAATACATAAACACTAAAATTGACAGAGACATCTTGCTACCTGGACAGTTACCCAAAGTTTCTCTGTGATGTTGGGGCATCCATCTTCAGCCCAAAGGCCACAGTGTGTCTGAAGACTTCTCAGCAAAGCAGGGAATTTCAAACTGTCCATCTGAATTGGCAGTCTGTCATTCATTTGTGTGTGTCCTGCAGAAAGTCTGGCAGTCTCTTCCATGAAGCAGGAACCCTGTAGGACTGTTTGAATTCAGCAGTCACTTTCCTGTGGGTCCTGCATGTTCAGATTATACAACAACAGTCAAGCAGTACAGGCAAGAGCAGTTTCTTGCTCAAATGGCTAATCTTGCCATGTTGAAAGCAAACTCCATAACAAGTTTCTTCGATGCCCAACTTCCTCTCAGACATAATTGGTGCTGCCAGGAGCAGACATTTCTCATTGTCAAGAAAAACCCTAAACCATTTTTAAATGCCATTTTCTGAAGGTCTTTGAAAGGTTTGAAGACTATCTATCTATCTCAAATATATCTCTGTATCTAGAAAACCTAACTAACCTAACTATAAATTCTACTGTGCCATTTTCTGAAGGTCTTTGAAAGGTTTGAAGACTATCTATCTATCTCAAATATATTTCTGTACCCAGAAAACCTAACCAACCTAACTATAAATTCTACTATATGTAACTATATAATCTGTATCTAATTATGCATTATATTTTAAAAGATCAGTATAAGCATAATACTTAATCAAGAGAAGTATACACATCACAAAATTGACCTTGAATTTGTATCAATAAATGAAAAACCATACTAATATGAAGTATTCATTTCCATACCATAATCCCTTTTTACCTTTAAAAAGAAATTGGTTGTGATCATTAACCAATTATAAGCAACACCATTCAGATGAAAACAAAGATTTATAAACAATATTTGGGAATTTCCAAGCTGCTTCCTGCTGATAGGGGACACTGTCCATACCATGGGGATCATGACAAAACTCAGAAACCTGGCTAAGTCATTGTTTTTGTAAGGTTGCATCATCTTAGCTGCTTTAGATGTTGAATCACTTGGGCCACGGCTTCCAGGGGCCTTGGTTCACCAAACCACAGAAGCCTGGAAGAAATGCACAGCTTTCCACTTTTGATAAAAAGGGTCCAGACCTCTTACTCCTCTAGCGCCTACATGGTGTCTCCCTGTCTCTTTTCCAGAATCCTCCTTGACTCCTCGTCCCACCTATCTTGCTTCCCTATTGGCCAACAGTGTTTTATTCAACAACCAATAAGAGACAGATTTACAGAATGACATCTGTAAATTCTAGGACTGTGCGACATCCTCTGAAGAATACTTCAGGGACAAAGTAGAGCCAGCCCAAGAGAGGGGTCAGACATGTGACAAATGGCAAAGCTTGAAGGGTGGGGCTACCCAAAGCTATTGGAGCCCAGACGAGTCCATCCTGAACCTCAGATCTCAGTCATGGAGCCATAAAAATCAGTTTTTTGCCCTGTTGGGTTTTGGTCTTGCTTTTCCCCCAATCTTTCCTGACTATGACTCATTCCTCCTGGTTGAAATGGGAGCATTTGTTCTATATCATTGAATATTGGCAGTAGGTAATGTTTTCTTTGTTTCATTTTCTTTTTTAATTTTACTGAGGCTCACAGTTAAGAGAGTGTCTTCAGTCTCAAAAGTGATTGGATTTTGAATTCTTGAGTAATGTTGAAACATTAAAGAATGTGGGGTCTTTTAAAAAATGAACTATAAGCATATTCATTCTTAAACTATGTTCTCAAAACCTCTTACTTTCATATTCATTACAATAGGTAAGAAACGGAAACAACTGATGGATGGATTTTAAATGTGGTGCACATATCCACCGTGATACTGTTAAGCCATAAAGAGAATGGATCCTGTCATTTTTATCAAAGCAATCATTATATTAAGCATAAAAAGCTAAGCACAGAAACCGAGTGCCATGTGGGAGTCAGAAACTGCTGACTTCACAGAAGTTAAGAATAGAATGGGCCAGGCATGGTGGTGCACACCCTTAATCCCCGTAGTTGGGAGACAGAGGTAGACTCTGCCTTGGTGAGTTCGAGGCCAGCAGGGTGTGATTAATGAGTTCCAGGACAGCCAGAGCTATATAGCATCAACTGAAAGAATAGGGTCTCAGTTACCGAAAGCCTGGAGAGAGATGGCATCTCATAGCTGTCTATAAGTTCAGTTCCAGAGGGCCTGATGCCTTTTTCTGGCCTCTGATGGTACCAGGCACACAAGCGACACAAATACATGCAGGCAAAACATGCATACACATAAATAAATAAATAATTAAAAATCCTGTTCATGTGAACAATTTTGTTTTAAATCCATTGAAAATAATCTTTCATTAAAAGATGAAGAAAAGTGTTCTTATCAAGAAGTGGTACTCCTCTGTGCCCCTCCCCCAATGCTAAGGACACAAGGAAGGCTCACCCGGGACTTCCAGAAAAGCAACACTCTTCACTCTTCCTCTGTCACAGACACAGAACCAGAGCACTGCTTCCTTCAAGGCAATCTGCTTCCCCCGTGCTGTTTTTCCTTCATATCAACTCCCAGGGAAGGTAGCAGATGCTGGATTTTGATGTCTCACTTATGTGTTCTAATTTAACATACATATCTTACACAGTAAGAGCCCTAGGGTTGTAGTAAGCCAAAATAATTAACGTGGTGTTTATTAAGTCCCAGGAGTAGCACTGTCATTGTGATAACTGATGAGACCATTTCATTGAGCTGTAGATCTCTCTAGCCATCTGTCATGTTAGCTTTCTTTGATATACATTGTCTTAGTGCTGTGAACAGACACTATGACCATGGCAACTCTTATAAAGGAAAACATTTAATGGAAGCTGGCTTACAGTTTCAGACATTCAGTCCAGTATCATCCGAGTGGGGAGCATGGCAGCATGCAGGCAGACATGGTGCTGGAGAAGTTGCTCAGAGTCGTACATCTTGCAAGTAACAGAAAGTCAACTGACACACTGGGCAGGATCCTGAGCATAAGAAACTTGAAGGCCCACCGCCACAGTGACACTCTTCCTCTACCAACAAAGCCACACCTTCTAACAAAGCCACTCCTTTTAGGCGCCATTTTCTTTCAAGGCATCACACATATGTTCATTTGCTCTGTTATCCACAGCGGAACATCGTCTCACTTGGAAGGGACACAGTTCTATTTCAACTGTCAGTGTAGAAAAGTGTTATCTTCAGAACACTTTGTGGCCACTATGCATTTGAGAATGAGTCATCCTCATCTCATTCACACTCAGAAAGAAAACATCAACCTGACCCCAACACTGCAGAATCCAGCTTAAGTCAATAGGCATATGCAAAATGTTATGTTTTATTGGAATAAAGGGGATGAAATTTGTAGCAACAGTAACAAAAAGCTCCCCTGCCAAACCAACATGGAAATTCTGCATAGAGTTGAACAGAAAGTATTTTGTCATGAACAGCTGAAGTTGGATATGAAGGGTAGTATGGGGACACCAGACCTTGAACAGAGACCCACTTCTCCTTCAGCCTGGGAGTAGGCAGCTGTAAGACAATGTTTACTGAAAACAATTCAGTGCTATAAAGCTCTTGGTAGGGCTCCGATAAGGGCTCACTGAAACACCATGACTTTGATCCCCCCTACAGCTAGATGCTTCTTCCTGCTCCCTGCTGTTTCTCCCGGATTCTGGTGCTGGAGATTTTTAATGACCAGCCAGGAGGGTGAGAAGTCTGTGAGAGCTGTGAGAGGTGTGTGAGAGCTCGGTTGAAGAATTGTGTGTGTATGGATGGCAGAAGTCCTTAAAAAGGGAAGCGTTTTTTCTTGGGGAGTTTCTCCTAAGCCGACTTGGGGAGCATAAAGTTTTCTTAAAGCAACCAACCGGTCTCTGTGTCATCTATCCCGACCACCTCGCTACATTCTCGGATGCAGGCTGCTCAGCAGGTGCGACAGGGTAGTTACCACAAAGAGATGAAAAAGGAATTCAGGGTTTTTAATGAACCTCTAAAAGTCCTTGGAGGTTATCAGACTAAAAGACGACTGGTGGATCCTACAGTCTGCAGCCCCAAGAGAGGGCAGAGTCTTGACTCCTGCAAAGGTCAGTAGGGATTTCCACAGTCAGTACAAAGCAGATAGCAGGTAATAGGCCTCTGCTGTTCCTCTCCAAGGTGCTTAGAATATTATATTACCATAAGCTATGCCATAGCAATTCCCAATGACTGGCAGTATATAAAGCTTACACAATACGTTCTATGAATGCAACAGAAATCTATGGTAAGTGCACATGAACTATGAATAGCATTTTCCAATAAGAAGAAAGACATCTAAGTAATCCATGTCCCAAGTCGAAATCCCATGAGAAACTAGACAATATTAAATCTTTTGAACTTAACTAAAACATTTTTAAAAAGAAATTCAGAGTTTCAAGTTTAGAATATCAAAAATATAAGGGGGGAAGGCTAAAATCCAACCAATAAGAGATTTGTCTTGAGTTGTTTGAGAAACACACAGAGAGAAATAATAAAGGCATGAGGAATAAAGAAAAAATGTATATTGGGAGACTATAAAAATAAAACCAGCTCCTTGACAAGACAAATAAAAACTTAAAATTCTGTCAAAGTCAAGGAGGAAAAATGAGAAAAATAGTAAGTCACCAATATTAGATTACTATTAGGCATGAAATAAAATCAATATTATTTCGGAACCTGTAGCATATATACATATATATTTACAAATTACAAACAAATTGCCTTGACCTCTTGACAGGAATAATGCAAGTAGCACTTTACCTACCTTTTATCATCCTCCCCCAACCAACTTCAGTTTAATTTGAGGAAACTAAAGAAGAAACTAAACTGAGATATTTTCTACAAAAATGCCTGCCTAGTACTCTAGAATACTTAAGGTCTAGAGCATGCTTGTTACATAATCATAAGGACCAGTGTTTAAAGCCCAGCACATACAGAACAAACCAGGTATCTAGTACACACCTGGTTATCCCAGCTATAGCAGATTGCAAGGGGCCTTGCTAGTTTTAAGCCTAGCTAAGAAAGGATGAGCTCCAAGTTTAAGTGGCGACTCTGCCTCAAAGGAATAAGTGGAGATTGATAAAGAATGTATGACCCACCTTCTTCTGAACTCTGTGTGTGTACAAAGACACATGTACCTACACCCATGTGTGTAAGCACTCATGAATGCATGCATACACACACACAAATACACACAAAGTAAATAAATACATGTAAGTCTTAAAAATTATCAAGGCCATTGAAAACAAGAGAAATATAAGAAAACATAGATATGACAACTAGTGGTAATGTGATATTCAGACACCAGAAAGCTACTAACTTAATGTGTGGCCTCAACTACTGTCTACTACTCACCAATCACATGGCATGAAAGCTCCCCCTTCCTTTTAGACCTATAAGAAGGGACATCTCTCCCCCATATACACTGTCCCTCTGCTGGAGCCTCTCATCGAAGCCACTGACATACTATCTACCTATCTATCTATACCCTACTCTCCTTAGAGGTCCTGCTGCCTGCTTGCTTATGGCAGTAATAAATCTTAGTGTCCCACTTAAAAGCCATACCCCAAACCTTTCCATCACAAAGTAGATACTCACCCTCAAATTCATCAAATGTAGACATTAAATCTGAGCACCTTTTTGGACACCAGTCGTATCTCAATTAGGAAAGAATGAGTAAAACCCAATGCTAGTATTGACTCATTGTGACAAATGTATGCTAACAATGTTAGTGATAGCACAGAGTAGGAAATGGAGAGATGGAGAATAGATTGCTATTGAATTCTCTATATTATCTTTTTAACTTTTCAGTTGGTCCAAAAACACTTCTGAAAGAAAAGCTCTACTTTAGAGAATATTATAAATGGATATTACTAATATTATGGATTATGTACAAAATATAAAAATGACAAATTTAAAGGAAATAATCAAATTTTTAGAAAAGCTCATCTTATCAAAAGTGACATAAGAAAAAAATTAGAAATAGAATGCTGGGAATGATGGTGCATGCCTTTAAGAAGATAGATCTATGAGTCTGAGGCCAGCCTGGTCTACAGAGCAAGTTCCAGGACAATCAGTGGGCTACACAGAGAAACCCTGTCTTGAAAAGCAAACAAATAAAACAAAACATTGAGCCCAAAGAACTTCATTGGTGAATGGTATCAAATATTAAAGAATTAGTGCCATCCTTCACATGTACAAAGTATTCCAGAATAAAATAGAAAACACACATTCTCACTTGTTTTCATTCTCCAAAACTTGAGAAGAACATTATAGAAAGTGTACTTATAGATCCATCTCACTAATAACACAAACACAAAAAGTCCTAAAATGTTAACATATGAGCCCAGTGATTCATGTAAAGATTAATATGACATGACTCAACTAAGTTGAGTGTAAAGATTTAATTAAAAACTGAAGACAAGCTGTCTAACTCATCACATTAAAGGAATGAAGAAGAAGCCAGATGTGACGGCATATGCCTGTGATCCCAGAACCTGGAGACAGAGGCTAGTTAGAACCCAGCCTGTGCTACTGAGATGCTGTTTCAGAGGAAACAATGAACATATTTATGGTGCATAATATAATCATCTTGATATCTTCAGAAAGGCCCTGCTTATGACCTAAAGGGTATTTTTAAACTATGAGTAGAAAGGGAAACCCCTAACCTCACAGCGTAATTGTATACATAAGAAAATAAAACAGCTTGACATAATAGCAGAATGCCTGTATTCACAACACTCAAAAGGCTAAGGTGGGGCCGTAGGTTTGAAATCAGCCTGAGGTGCGTATTAAGATTATGTTTCCAAAATCACAAGGGCTTAGAATGTAGCTCAACTATACAGTACTTGCCTGCACATGGCTGTGGGTTCAAGCTCCAGTATTGGAAATAAATAAATAAAACCCTGAAGATACAGTGTTAGAATTAATACACAAGTTTCAAAAGTCATTAGGTCCAAGATTGATACATGAAATACAACGTTATATCTTGTAACATGAAAAATAAAAGACCCAGAGACTGGCAGTGGGGTTCAAACTTTGAAGGTCAGAAAAGCAAAGTAGCAGGCCACTAGCTCTTACCTCTACCTCAAGCTGAATGGGCTGATCCTGCTGCCTCTCCTCAGTGTGACTGGAGAATCCTGAAACTGAGTGTCTTCCTATCCTCCTTGATACTGAGCCAGAATCCTTACAACATTAAACAAGTGGGTTCTATTAGCTATTCATGAGTTAGACAGAACCCTATCTTTAAAAGAATTCCGTTGGGCATGAATGGTCCAAATAGGAACAAGATGAGTAATACAGAAAGAGGGATTGCTTTATGCCCTGTTACCTCAAGAAATTTTCCTTATAAGAGGGAGTCCTGATTTATCGTGCTTCCAAAGATTCATTGAGCTCTTTCCAATTCACCACCATGAATTTCCTGGGTTTGATTATAACTTGGCCTATTTGGGGATGTTTATGTTTTTTTAAGGTTATCGTTTTGGGAACATAGCATTTACCATGAGGACTCAATTTTCGTTTGGTTTGTTGCAGGCTTGAGGAGAAACTCATCCCAAAGGAATGGCCTCCTATACACTTTTCTTGACACAATTTTATAATACAGTTCATAACTAATAAGACAATCTCACTGTTACTGCATTTTCCAACTTCTTGGCTATTACTGTGTGTTCTGTAATTCTACTGTTGCTTTTCCCTCAAACTAACAGAATTTTTACTGGAGTCAAAATAGAAATGTGCTCATTAACTTGAAGAGAGGGAAAGTGGGGTTTGTACTTCCCACTGAACAAATTGTGCATATCAGCATAATAATCCTACGATGATTCCTGGTTGCCTTTAAAAGCCAAGCTTGAAATCACTAAGTCTCTCATTGTAGTAAGAATCTTTACTAAATCACGTAGGCTTTGACTTCGAAAGTTCCCCGTTAAAAGCCATGGTCCCATCGCTTGCTATATTACCGTGGGATATATGCCACAGTTACTCATAAAAAAGGAAAAACAAAAACCTTTCTCCTTTCTTTTCTTCCTTCTTGTTTGTGTTTTGTTGTTGTGGTTGTCGGTGTTGGTAAGGGTAGTGGTGTGTGTGTGTGTGTGTGTGTGTGTGTGTGCGCGCGCACACACGTGCTTGAGTACATGCAAATGTTCAGGTATGCATGCCTGTGCATGCACATAGAGGCCAGTGTGGGACATTCAGGAGCTTGTTTTTGCTTTTCTTTTTCTTTTGTTTTGTTTTATTTTTTTCCAGCTAGTAGGGAAGCCAGCAAATCCCAAGGATCCTCCTGTCTCCACCCTCCCACACAACACCTGGGTTACAGCTACATGGGAGACCTCACCCAGTTTATTACCTAGATGCTGGGATCCCAACTTGGTCTTTGTGGTTGTGCAGTAATGAGGAGAAAATGACACAAAGTCACCCCCAGCAGCACAAGGAGGTCCCTTAATCTTTTAGAAACGTTGCCTTAAACCAAACTGGGATTAGTGGTTTCAGTACAGAGGGAAAATACTCAATGAAAATTTTGGTTTTGCTTGTTTGTGTGTTTGTTTGTTTGGTTTGGTTCGTTTTTTTGAGATTGATTTTTCTGTGTAGCCCTGGCTGTCCTGGAACTCACTCTGTAGACCAGGCTAGCCTCCAACTCACAAAGATCCACCAGACTCCACCTCCAAAATTCTGGGATTAAAGGCGTGGCCTCCCATGCCTGGCTAACTCTGATTTTGTCTGGGTACAATTTCAGAAACTAGGGAATCCAAGAAGCTCTGCAGAGGTTTGAACAGCAGAGAATAAAGAATATGGAGCCTGGCCAGCCGCAGCCCTCTGCAGCCCTGGCTCCCCTAACAGAGCCTGTTATTACACAGCAAGCAAACAAGAAAGCAGTGTCTTCCAATTTGGCGTGAGGCAGTAACACCACCACCACTAGTCAGGTTCATTCCGTATTCAAGGTGGGCTGCTGTAGAACAATTTGTTTCACAACCAAAAGTTGACAGAACAAATCCAAAACATTTCCATGGACATGTTTACATGGGCAGCGATTGGCATCCGCCGTGGGTCTGAAGGTGTGCCTGAAGTCCCTTATGCTTTTTGTAACATTTTCAAATTCATTGCTGTCTTGGAGATGACAGGAAATTCAAGTCTGCCTTCCTCCTGGGAGATCTTTATTCACAGACAAGTCAAAAACCCTTGACAAAAGGCAACCAGGGGAACTTGTTGACCTTTTAGCTGTCTGCGTAACATCAGGGCAAGTATTGTTCCCTGATAAAACAAGAAATTCAATTTAAGGGGAAATTTAGAAGGTATTTCAGGCATTCTCGTTTTATTTTACCTCCCAGGCTGTCTTTCAAACTGAGAACAAATGTAAATAAACAAGAGCTGTAGTCCCTTCCAAGGGTTCAATAACAAATATGTAGGTCTCACTGCTTGATGTAAATGAGACATTGTCTGTCTCCTTATTTATCTCCCCTTCTTCCTCACCCTCTCCCACCTACACACACACACACACACACACACACACACACACACACACACACACACACAGGCATTCACACAGCCTCCTCGCACACATCACTGACATTGAAGCCTCGTTGTTTGTTACATCTTGAGAAGCTATGTTCTTGATAATCAGGGGGAAAGGAAAGCTCCCAATAATGCAGCTCGAGACACTCCGTATTTGTACTATGTATCAGAGTGAAGGCAGGCAAGTTGGGAGCTTGCTAATCTTGTAATTATACAGAGGCTTACTAGGTTACAATTTGATTTTAACACATATTGACTAGTGAAAATATTTTTCTCTCTCTCTTGGAGCTGTTGAAACATTCACTCAGCAACAATGATTTAGCATCAGGAACTGTGCTGGGATTATAAAGTCAAATAAGACATAAGACGGGCCGTGCCTCCAAGAGGGAAGAGCCTGGAGGAGAACAGACAGCCGCAGATCTAGTTCACCAAAGGGAAACTCTCCTCCATGAGGCACTCACATTTCTGCTTAATAAAATCTCATGTTCCCGTAATTTCTGCAAAGACCTCGTATTTGAATCTGCTCCCGCTAAACTCAGCACTTCTGAGGAACATAATAATTCAACGCACTTTTGAGGGGCCCTGTATGAGACTAGAAGGGAGGAAAAGGAGGTCTCTCTCAGACCTATGAAACTTTTCTTTCTTAAAGCTGGTTGAAGTGGTTACAAGACACAGTGAAAGATGCCAATAACCACTAGTGTCTTTAGGATTATCAATCACTGAAAGGAATTCGCTGCAGATGTCAGCACTGACAGACTGCTGCCTTCTGGGGAGAAGGGTTACAGTGTGTCTTTCACTTTTGTCCTTTCCTAGCCATAAATCTACTAGGATAAAATCACTTTCAGTCTCCATCCAAAAACCAAAGCTAAGCAAAATGAGAAGGCGATGAGCGCTAAGCTCAGAAACAAAGCTTTGCGATTTGGTCATCGCGGTAAACCTGCTTCTGCACGTAGGTGTCTGGATTTGAGCTGATTCATGTCGAGGAGTAGGTACATCGAGGCCCTGTTTGTGCCCTCTAATTCATCCACTAAAAGCAGACTTCTGATCCACTGGGTTAACCCAAAGGCAAATACTCCTCACAGACAGACGGAGAGTGTGGGCCACTCACTCCCAAGCCCTTCTAGGCAGCAGCTAGAACTAACTGTCCCGCTACAGTATGGCAAACAATCCAGTGGCAAAATGACCTGTACATCACTGCACACACATCCAGTCCTTTACAAGAATATGAGTCCCAAAACACCACACCCCTTAATGTTCTTGGGCTCATGGTGTTGGTAATGGAATGTTTGCATTGCACCCCAGTTGCATGGCATTCAGCTTACATTGCCTCGCACGGAATGCTTACTTTCCAGCCTCTAGCCACAGTATGATGTGCATTTGACATTGCTTTAACATGAGGCCAGGCACCAGACTGAATAACATGCACACACACACACACACACACACGCACGCACACACGCACACACGCACACACACACACACGCACGTGCTCTGCAGACTTTACCAAGAAGATCAACACCAAGTGCGTTTATCTTGATAACATGACATTTCAGGTCATGAACACACACACAGCTCTCCCTAAACCTGGAATGAATTTCACCAACTAGTGACTACTTAGAATGTGCACTGTGCTCCAGTGGTTTGCTACTTATTCTCCTTGTTAAGTGGGTTTCTAGTTTATATAGAGTTGATTTTATGACACAAGGACTTATCATCTATCATTTAAAAATCAGCTCATTCATCCATCCTTACCGTTATCATCTACCTGAAAGGAGTCAGAGTTGTGAGGTCTCTATATGAGATCCCAACCACAGCACACAGCTGCACTCACTGCTTGGTTCTTCTCACATCTGGTTCAACACCTGAATCTACCACAACTTTTACTGGTTCTGTCTGCAGACTAGTCCAACTTTCTTCAAAGAGCTCTTCCTTTCACCTTCTTCCACAGCTCTTTAAACATGTTTCATCCTCAGGTAACACAATGCCTTAATTTTAGGGTGCAATGAGATGACTCAGTGGCTAAAGACAGTTGTCATCAAGCCTGACAACCTAAGTCCAAGACCTGGAATCCACAAAGAGAGAATCAAATTCTCTAAGTTATCCTCTGATGTTCACATGTACACAGAGAGAGAGAGAGACAGAGAGAGAGAGACAGAGACAGATTTAATAATTTTAGTGGGATTTACAGCTTGTGTAATATAGTTACATGTACCATATCAATCCTCATAATCCATGAGGGAAGAAGGATACTACAGACTCAGAGGGCCTTGTCCTACTTGAGTCTTCCTGGTCTTTAATCCTAATCATTTTTGAAAGGTATAGCATTGTTCCCTGTCCTGTTCCAGGGATGGGTGGCATCAGTAGGTTGCTAAATAACATCAATAATGTCAATCCCCTAACAAGAAGTTATGACTGTTAACTGAATTCCCTCACCATCCGTAAGGCCATGATGCCATTTTTTTTTTATTCTAGCCAACTGGAATTTTCCATCTCTAGACTAAGGAGCTAAAAATGTCACTTAATGTAAAATGTTAGAGCAAAGCTACAATTCCTGTGGGGGTTCTCTCCTTCCAAAAGATACACGTTAAAAGGGGAAAAAAAGACTTGTATGAAAGAAGCACACACACACACACACTCACAAGCATATATATCATTGGATATTTGTTCCATAAACAAGACTGAAAGATTAGTGTAAAGGATCCCAATAAAGGGAGGCAAAGGATCAAGAAGTGTGGAAGGAATTACTGAGTTTTCAGTACCTGTCACATTTTCCCAGCCAGCAAAGGGAGTGATTAAATGGTAGTGACTAGAACCTTTTCTTTCTCTGCATAATGCCTCCTGCTGACCCTGTGCTGACTGAAATTCAGTCTGCTCTGTATCTACCAGTTCTGGAAAATATTTGCACCACTTTTGACTCGCAAGTCAACCTTAGCTAAAACCTTAGATATCCAGTTTTTTTTAATTGACTATCATAGACTCTGAGCGCACTGTGCCCTGGACAGTCTTATCCCCAATCACTGGGGGATGGATACCCTTGTACGTGGCTCAGTCCCACAGAACACACACTCACAGTGGCCACTGAAGTAATTCAGAGATACATTGTCAACATGCCAAATTTAACCAGGTGTCTCAAATTCAGTTCACTGCCTTACAGCTAAAGTTGGGATTATTATTTCATTTGGGGTAGCTGGTTCTACACCAGAACAAAAGACAAAATGTCATTTTATAGTTAAATATTTTTAAAGTCAAATACCCTTTTGGAACTCCTTTTCCTTGGCTTTACACATGTTTTGAATAGAGGGGGAGGGAGAGAGAGAGAGAGAGAGAGAGAGAGAGAGAGAGAGAGAGAGAGAGAGAGAGAGAGAGAGAGAGAGAGAACACAAAGAAAAGCATGCTTGGTGATCTACTTTATAACTCTCTAGAGATTGGCTACACTGGCGTGAGACTCTGCTCATATGGGAATACGTCAGCCTGGTTTCCTAGCACTCACAGAAAACCCATGCAGTCAAATTTTCTCCACATTCTGAGTTAAGTGAAATGCTACATGCTTGCCAGTGAGGGTATAGGTAGACCCACCATAAAATTAATGAAATGGAAGCATTAGTACCTTGAGTTCCCAGATTTCAATTATTTTTATTTGTGATTTTATGGTATGTGTCTTAGTTAAGATTTCTATTGCTGTGAAGAGATACCAATACCATGACACAACAACTTTTTTCTTTTCTTTCTTTTTTTTTTTTTTTTTTTTTTTGTCTTTTGGAAACAGGGTTTCTCTGTGAAACAGTCATGGCTGTCCTGGAACTCACTCAGAAGTCCAGGCTGGCCTCAAACACAGAGATTCACCTGCCTTTATTTCCTGAGTTGCGGACTGGGATTAAAGGTATGTGCCACCGCCACCTGGCACATGGCAACTCTATAAGAAAATAATTGGGGTGGCTCACTTACCGTTCAGAGGTTCAGACCATTATCATCATGGTGAAGCATGGCAGCAAGCAGGAAGACATGGTGCTGGAGAAGTAGCTAAGCATCTTACATCTTACAAGCAACAGGATCACACTGTGTCACTGGGCATGGCTTGAGTGTATATGAGATCTCAAAGTCCTCCTCTACAGTGACACACTTTCTCCAACAAGACCACACCTACTCTAACAAGACCATGCCTCCTAATAGTGCTGTTTTCTTGGGGGCCATTTTCTTTCAAACCACCACATTCTACTCCCTGGCCCACAAAGGCTTGTAGTCATACCATAAAGCAAAAATGCATTCAGTCCAACTCCAAAAGACCCATAGTCTATAACAGTCTCTAACTTATTTAAAAGTGTGCAGCTCAAAGTCTCTTCTGAGATTCATGCAATCTCTTAACTATAATGCCTGTAAAATCAAAATCAAAAAGCAGATCATACACTTCCAACATATAATGGCACCAGGATATACATTATGATTCCAAAACATAATAGGGAAGAAGAGAGCATAGTAAAGAAATACTGGACCAAAGCAATACCAAAAACCAGGTGGGCAAACCCCAGACTCGGCACCTCCGTGTCTGAGGTCAAAATGCTCTTCAGATCTCCAACTCTGTTCAGCTTTGTTGACTGCAACATACTCCTCTCTCATGGGCTGGTTCCATTCCCTGTTAACAGCTCTCCTCAGCAGGTATCCCACAAATCTGGCATCTCTAACACCTTGGGTTCTCCAAGACAATCCAAGCTTCAACTTCGCAGCCTCGCTAGACACCCCTGACACATTTCTAGCTCTAGTGGCTTTCCCCAATCACAGAGACAAATTCCATAACCCCTTTCTTCTGTCTTTAACTCCAGAATCACATGGTCAAAACTGCCAGGTTCTGCTGCTTGCCGGAGGTGGAACATGTCCCTGTTGTTAAATTATATCTTCACCAACTTTCTGGCCTCAAACTCAGAGATCTGATAGCCTCTGCCTCCCTGGAAGTCACCATTGCCTTTATTCCATTTCTTAATCGGTTTATCTCCTCAAACACAGGACTTACTTCCATTCCACTTTTGGGTGCTCCTTTTCTCCTTAAATTTTACATTTCACAATTTATACTCAGCTTGTTCCTTTTAATTATAAATCACTTTAGTCTCAAACTTTTCAGACAAGGGCAAAATGCAGCCACTTTCTTCACCAAAATATCACTAGAACCATCTCTAGGCAACATACTAAAATTCTTCTCCTCTGAAACCTCTTGAGTCAGTCCCCCACAGTTTGAATAACTCTTAGCACCACTGTCTTCTATGCTCCTACTAGTATGGTCCATAAGTGGTGCTTAAAGCATTCAACTTCTTTCTTAACCCAAAGAACCAAAGTCCAATTCCTCCAAATAAAAGCATCACAGCAATACCCCAGTCTCTTGTATCAATTTCTGTCTTAGTTAGGGTTTTTATTGCTGTGAATTGACACTTTGAAGATAGTAACTCTTACAAAAGAAAAAGATTTAATTGGGATGACTTACAGTTTCAAAGGCTCAGTTCATTATCATGGTGGGACATGGCAGACATGGTGCTGGTGCAATAGCTGAGAGTTTACATCTTGCAGGCAACAGGAAGTGGGACTGTCTCACTGGTCGCATCTTAAGCCTATATGAGACCTCAAAGCCCACCTCCACAGTGGCACACTTCCTCCAACAAGACCACACCTATACCAATAAGGCCACACCTCCTAATAGTGCCACTCCCTTTGGTAGCCATTTTCTTTCAAACCACCACAGCATGTTACTTAAAGAAACCTCCTATAGTGGTATTAACTTATCATTTGGCAAAAGCTAAATGTATTTGTGGCAAAAGAGAGTCAGTGGGGCCAGGGTGAGAATATTCCACCCCCAAACTCATAACCCATGTTTGTCTTTCAGAGAGATTTACATGGAGCCTGTCTGCAGAAAAGAGATGCTTCTAAAAACTTCTGCTTAATTTGTGACTCTACAACCTGGAGAAACATCCCCATGGAGTCTTCTCGATTGTGGACCACCCTGAATCCAACATCATCAGTACCTTCATTTGATGATACAGGTACAGGATGGGTTCTCAGTTTGATTACTAATCTTCTAAACCAGTGGTTCTCAACCTTCCTAATTTACAACCCTTTAATACAGTTCCTCATGTTGGGGCAACCCCAACCATAAAATTATTTTGTTTGCTACTTCATAACTGTAATGTTGCCACTATTATGAATTGTAATGTAAAACCTGCGATTTCCAATGGGTTTGGGTGACCCCAAAGACTTGTTTGAGGCCCCAAATGTTTGGAACCACTGTTCTAAACCATTAGCAGTTTTTTAAAAAATTTACTCTAAAAGGAATGTCCTGCAATGCAGCATCATTTGACTTTTATTCTTTTAGTGATGAGGTACTAAAGCTCACTATCTTGTTTCACTTTGGCTTTTTAGAGGGGGATAATTATTAGCAACAGCTTATATTTGTAAATAGCATAGCCAGCTTTGGGTAGTTTTAGAGTGGCTTTGAGGTCCTACCTACCTGGGACACATAAAATATGCAAAATACTGCTGTGGTTTTCTGAGGTGTCCTCACTTAATTAAAAGGCTACGAAAGCTAAGGAGACTTTCTAATTATTTTAAAGACTCCTTGCGTGAAATTTTCAATATACCTCTGAAAAATGCCCCTGTCACAGCTGCTGCCTGATGAGACTTGAGTTCCAATCTGTGCCTCTGCTGCAGTCTGTGCGACCACTGCTGCCAGGTGGCACCGGCTTCCTCGCAGCATCCTCCTGGCTGCCATGAGGGAATAAGGCCGCATCTCCCTGGGAAGCTCCCACCTGTGACTCTGGAGAAATCTGTCTGCAGAAAAGAGATGGCAAGCATGCTTGAAAATTTGAATTATTGCTGTCATCAGCACCCTGCTTTCTCCCTGGTGCTGAACCTTTGACATTGAGACAGTTACTTATTTGTGTGTAGTTATAATATTTGTAATTTGCTTGGGTTTATTTTACAGGTTCATTGTCAAATGCATTTATTATCATTGGGCTGAGTCTTTTTTTTTTTTCGTTATATAAAAAACGCCTTCGCTGGTCCAAAGTAGTTAGTCTGGTTTAAGGTTAAGCTTGCTTCAATAGAAGGAATAGGAAAAAAGCCTGGGGAGATGGCTGAAGGGGTAAAGTGAGGAAGCACAGGGGCCTAAGTTGGGCTCTCCAGCACTCATATAAAAGATGAGAACTGCAGCTCATGGCCGAAATCCCAGCACTCGGAGAAGGGTAGGGAAGGAAGATATAAGGAGTTGCCAGGGAGCTCATGGCTAGCCACTATGACCAAAACAGTAAGCTCTGTGTTCAATAAAAGACCTTGTCTCAAAATATAATGGAGAATGATAGGGGAAAAAATGCCAAACCTTCACCTCTATCCTCCACATGTGTATGCTCTTACAAATAGTGCCCGTGAACATGCACCACCATGCATACACCACATACAAAGATGGGGACGGAGGGAGAGAGGAAGGAAGGTAAGGAGGGAGGGAGCAAAGAGAACACTGACTGTGTCTTTGAGCATGGCCTGCATCATCTGGACTACAGAGACAGTTAGGCAATTGTGCTTATTGGAAACGCTTTATGGATCAAAGCACAGCTCTGATACACACCTATGAGTGTAAATGTTGACCACAGAATCAGCCATTTTCAAGAGAACTTTTCACCTCCAAAACTCCTAAAGGGGTTGTGCATCTCATTTTGTTTTGTTGCAGTGCCAGAGACTAAATCCATACCTCACACATGCTACATAAGCTAAGTACACAGTCCTGCTTTTTCTTTTCATATCTGGAAAAACATCAGTGATATCCTTGATTAGGGAATATTCTCAACATTGTGAGATATTAAGGAAGAAAGCTTCATCACCTTAATTTTAATTTTAATTTTGAAAGAAGTATCCTGCTTAAATTTTATGGTAAGAATTTATAATGAAAATATTTCTCAAGTATTTTATTTAACCAGAGTCCTTTGGTTGGTTGGTTGGTTGGTTGGTTGGTTGGTTGGTTGGTTGGTTGGTTGGTTGGCTAGATAGCTGGTTGGCTGGCTGGGTGGCTATTTGGTTGGCTGGTTGGTTGAATGGATGGCTAAATGGTTGGTTTGTTGGTTGGTTGGCTGGCTGGCTGGTAGCTAGCTGGCTAGCTGGCTGGTTGGTTGGTTGGCTGGTTGATTAGATGGATGGATGGATGGATGGATGGATGGATGGATGGATGGATGGATGATTGCTTGACTGGATGGTTGGTTGGCTAGATGGTTGACTCAATGGATAGCTGGCTGGTTCGCTGGTTGGTTGGTTTTGCACAAAGAAGAATAAAATTTAACTTTAGGGTAGACTATTGTGTGTTAGTTTCTCTAGCTCTGCCTTGTTTTAGTTTTTTAATCTCTGATATGAAATCAAACTTTACTACGTATAGTACATAACTCATATGACTGATCAGTTGGGACTTAAAGAGGTACTAGGACACCAGGCAGCAAAACCTCAGGGGACCTGCTCTCTTGCAGTCTTGTGAATGTGCTTGGGCTTATGAACAATAAGCATCTCTTGCTTCACCCTCTCTGTCATACAGAAATAGCAGTCAAATTCACTTCCAAGTGGTTACTATTTTCTCCAGTGGCTATTTTCTGGATCTCATTGCTTCCTAACCATTCAGATGGAAGACTGATAATTAATGACTCTCTTTCCAAATCTAATCCTAAGGCTAGGGCTGTACCTCAGTGGTAGAGTGCTTATGTCACATGCAGAGACCCGAGTTCCATCCCTTGCCCCACATATAAACACACACACACACACACACACACACACACACACACACACACACACACACCTAGTTCCAAAATAAGAACTATAAAAATAATCTCTCTCTCCTTCCTTCCTTCCTTCCTTCCTCCCTTCCTTCTTTCCTTTTCCTTCTCTCTTTCCTTTCCTCTTGACAAGATCTCACTATGGACCCTTGAATCATAATCCTCCTGCCTCTGACTCCCAAGTACTGGGATTACAGGTATATATCATTGTACCTGCCTGATCAAAGTATGCTTTGGGTTTAATGGTGGTGGTGGTAGCTGCTATTGTTTGGCTGGATTATTCTTTTGTGTTTTAAATAGGCTAGAACTTGCAGCGTAACCCCATCTGACCTCCAGCAGCCTTCCAAGTTTGGGATTACATACAAGTGCCACTACATTTTCTATTTTATGTTAACACTAACTCACATCATTTATACCTACCAACATTGCTTCTTGATTTTCACATGGAAATGTGTTGAATACAAACCATTATATTATCTTGTTTTCCTGATGGCATGGGGAAATAAATGACAGTACCAAAAGCTAAGGCTTGACTCACATGGTTAGTGAACACCTTCCCCACTATTGCTTCTAACAGAAACAAATCATAACACTGTGGCTGTCAAGGGCCTCCACATTTTATGAGTGTTTCATTGATTCATTTCACATTTACTTGTAATGCGGAAACCTTTAGTTGATTTTGTTTCTTGAGACAGGGTCTCACTGTGAACTTGAACTCTCCAATTTCCTGCCCAAGCCTTCCGTGTTCTAAGGTTACAGGCATGCACCACCGTATATACCCACCCTTGAGGCATATGTAAGTGCAAAGATTTATTGCTATCACTGAAATACCTCAGACAAGTAGCCATCCGACCCTTGGTCATTCTGACCGGAAGAGCTATGTGTCTTTACAAAAGAATAAAAATAGAAGCTGGGGAGATGACTGAGTTGGCAAAATGCTTAGCTTATAAGTACAAAGACCTGAGTTTGATCCTGAAAACATGTGTAAAAGCCAGGTGTGGTGAATGTGCTTTTAATCACAGGGTTAGGAGGCAGAGACAGGAGATCTCTGGGGCTCATTTGCCAGCCTGCCTAGCCTACTTAGTGAGTTCCAGAGTGCTGGGCCAGGGAGACGTGCTGCAGCAGAAGAAAAAAAGCTAATGATGCCTAAAAAACGACACCCAGGGTAGTCTTCTGACCTCCAAATGCATGTTCACACACACACACACTCACACACACACACTCACACACAAGCACACACACTCACACACAAGCACATACGTACACACAAGTACATACATGCACACACACAAACACATACACACACTCACACACAAGCACATACACACACACTACGGACCACCAAGAATAAAATATTTTGCAATAACCAGAGATTAATAGGCATGAAGGAAATTCATAAAAATGTAATGAAATCCTGAAATGTCCCATTTTATTTTAATAAAATGCATATCCAATTGTGGTTTTCTAAAAACTCAGTGTTGTCCATGTGAGGTCGAGGGAACACCAGCAATTGCTGAGGGGAGGAGGCTATCAGCTCTTTCTCCAGTCAAGGCAGAGCACAGAAACTACCATCGGCTTATTAGCAAAGGATTCTGAAAGGAGAAATGTTCACAACTTTGTCTTAAAGCATTCCAAAAACACCAACCTGAGGAGTGGTAAGCTATGTTCCAACAGGCGGGAATTTAGAACTGCCCTAGAGGGTAGCGTGCCTGGCACCGGCAGGGAGCTTCCCATCTCCAGCTTCCCTGTACCTCTGGTTCTCCAACCATCCATCCTTGTCGGAGGGATCTACGGGTTCATCCTTCCCCTCTCTGTGCTACATTCATTCCTGGTGTTCAGTGGACACTGCTCAGTTAACAGCCGGCAGCCTCAATTCCACACTGACACCAGCTTGAGGGTTACAGACTCTAAGGGGGTCTTACTGCCAGGACTCCACCCGGAACGTGAGAAGAGGCCCCTCACAGTCTTCGTGGTACTGACACCTCCAAGTCTTCAGGTCTGTAGAGGAAGCATCACCTCTCCTGTCTTGAAACCCTCCCCTTTGGGAGAAGCTTTTGGAAGTTCCTGCCCAGCAGCATAGGCTCTCTGGAGACTGGGGGTGGAAAGGGCAACTAGGAAGAGGACTGGGTAAGAGAAACAAACAAACCGACAGAAAGCCCAGCAGAAACCTTACCACTCTTTATTTCCCTAATCATCTTTTCAACCCTTCTCTATTCTGTGTGCTGAAGGCAATAAATGGAGCAGTAGACTCAGAATTTGGAAGGCTCTGGCAGACGGGGCTAGGCTGAGTTATGGTTTTATGTAGCCCTCTGGCTGCCCAGGAGTCATACATAATGGAAAAAGAGGTAAATAAGAATTAAAAGGCTGAAGTCTCTTTTTTCTTCTGTCCTTTGATTACACCGCTGTTTTATTGATGGGTCCCCAAAGACAAGGAAACTCCCTTTATGTGTCATTGCTTCTGTAAATTGTTGAGGAATCACAAAAACGAAATACTTCACAGCAGATTTTTCCCTATTGCTTCTTTCCCGCTGTACTGAACCTCTTGAAGTGATGGCTTACTCACACATGCCCCTATTCTGCAGCCCTACAGCCCCCCTGCCCCACTGCCTGACAGGCTTTATTTTTGCTGTGTCTTAAGTGCCAGAGGAAACCAAATGCCTCTTGGTCTACACTGAGCCCGGCGGAGTGTTCATCAGGATAGGACAGAATTGGTTTCATGAGATAGTGTTGTGGTCTAGGGGACATGCCCTCAGCAGACAAGTCACATTCTTGCTTTTGCCTCTGCATCAGAATTGAGGGCACAGTTGTATGCAGAGGGTTTAAATGCTCTCCCGAACACTCTGGGAAGAGGATCGTGAAGGAAGAGTGGCTATCGGATTCTCTAGACAATCTCTCAAGGCCGTACTTTCCTTTGCCAAAATAGAACCTGATACAGAATTTGATCGTTGATTCTGAATCTATCCAGAACTTTGTAGCATGGGCAAAATTTCACTATGGTGCTGTTGTTGTCATATATCACTCACTCTCCAGTCAACAAATTGAAGAGAATGGGGACACTGGTTCTCATTCTGTGTTCTCTTCCGGCTGGGGGAAATACTTTTAAATAGAAAGGATTTGGCACAGTAACAGGACAGAGGACATCAAGGCAGTGTGACACCAGAGCAATGAAGCCTCAGGCAACGACTATGAGCAGATCTGAAAGGGGAAGGAAATGCAATAGAAATTAAAGTGTACCCCCACGTGACTGTCACAATTCTTTGTCACTTGAGGTTTGCAGATCTTCTGAGCTTCTGCCCAGTGAAATCTATTATGTGTGGCCTACCAGCCCAAAAGGAGGAAGTCACAAGGCCCACCAGAAAACAAGTCACACTGGGCTTTTGTGAAGGGGCATTTTATTCATTTTTTAAATTCTCTGTGTCTTGCAACCAAAGTGTGTGTGATGTCTCCAACAACAAGGCCTTACCATCTAGTTCTGGTGGATAACCAAGATCAGTTTACTGTTTGGGAAACCTCTGGGACCTCCCTGAACAGCAGCTCAAAGGGAGGTCTCTAATGCCTAGCCCCTGAAGCAGAAAGGGCATGCCCTGGCTTCAACAGGATATTACCTAAGCCACCTGGAATGAATGAGAACCAAGGTCATTTTCAGAAAAGATCTTGCCATCACTGTTTCTTTTATGAAGTATGGGAAATCTAAAGCAAAGACCACAAATCTAATAGTTTCTAAATCTGAGTAGCACATAAATGACTGCCTTGTTTGTACTATGTTTGAAAGAAGACAACAATATTTAAAATAACCTTTCCTGATCACCCAATCACCTATAGCAGTAGTTCTCAACCTGTGGATTGGGATCCCTATGGGGGGATAGCCAAATGCTGCTTTCACTGGGGTTGCCCTAGAGTATCAGAAAACACAGATATTTACATTGCAATTTGTAATAGTAGCAAAATAACACTTATGAAATAGCAACAAAAATAACTTTATGGTTGGACATCACCGCTGTTTGATGAACTGTATTAAAGATTTGCAGCATTAGGAAGGTTGAGAACCACTCTTCTAAATAGTAATCACTGATAAAAAAAATTTGTGTATTTTCTAAGGTATAATTTTCTATAGATTAAAATATGTATACATATGAATGCAGAGTCCACACTTAGATATTGATGCTATCTCTTTGTTTTTAATCCAAGTTTTGCGATTCTGGATTACTTTCTATTATGCTGCTTTCCACTGTTCTCTTCTGTAAGGAGGATAGAATGGGACTCAGTCCTGCTGTGCAAAATTCCTCATATACTGTAAAGATTTGTCACTCAAATTGGTTTAATAAAACTCTGATTGATAGGGCTGGGCAGTGGTACGCACCTTTAATCCCAGCACTCAGGAGGCAAAGGCAGGAGGATCTCTGTGAGTTCGAGGCCAGCCTGGTCTACAAGAGCTAGTTCTAGGACAGCCAGGCCTATACAGAGAAACCCTGTCTCAAGGAAAACAAAACAAAACAAAAAAACAAAAACAAAAACACTGATTGGCCAGTAGGATGCATAGGCGGGGCGACCAAATTAAGGATGATGGGAAGGAGAGGACTGAGTCAGGAGTCACCAGACAGACACAGAGGGAGCAGGAGATGGACATGACATGCTAGTAAAGGTTATGCCATATGGCAGAGCATAAATAAGAAATATGCGTTAAGTTAAAATATAAGCGGTAGTTACTAATAAGACTGAGCTATTGGGTAAGCATTTACAATTAATATAACCTCTGTGTGATAATTTGGGAAGTGGTTGCTGGGTATTTGGGAACAGGCAGACAGAGCAGAAATGTCCAATTACACAGTCCCTTATAAATAATAGCAGAATAAAAGCCAAAATCTAATTCACAAAATGGCTTACAAAGCTTTCCTTGGGCGTCACTGGGTGATCACCCCTTCATATCCCGTAAAGCCTTAGACATCAGATACATGGTACTGACTCTTAAAAGGCATTTTCTCTCTGCCTAGACTCTAGTTCTTTTGCTGGTGATTTAATCTTTTGTATTTGTGTTCATGCATTTTTGTGTACATGAATACAGACGTACGTCTGTTATGCTGCACACACGAAGGTTAGAGGACAACATTGGATATTCATCCTTCTGATTTGGCTGAGACTGGGTCTCTTGTTTGCTGCTGCGTATCCCAGCCTAGCTGGTCTGCAAGCTTCAAGAGATTCTCTCATCTGCTCCTTTCATCTCACCACAGGAGCATGCCACCATTCCCAGCTTTCTGTGGCCTGTAGGAATCTAAACCAAGGGGCAAGCACCTGACTTGTTGGGTCTCTCCCCAACCCTAGAACGTAGTTTTGATCGGATGTAAAGAAGTAGGTCTTGGGTTCAACTTGCTTCAGCCAATTTTACTTTTCACTTAATCTTTACAAAGATCGTGCTCTGGGTGAATCTTAAATCCAGTCACCTCTCAGGTTCTAGTTCCTTTGGCTTCCTTCAACTTTGAGGGAAAAAGGCAAACAAATGAACAAACAAACAAACAAAACTTGACCCTTGTTTATTAAAGCACCACCCTTGTGTTTATCAGTCTTTAAGGGACTCTAGTGTGCATCTCCATCCTTCTCCCTTGCTGAGGGACAAAATAAAATCCTCTCATACACACTAAAGGTCATTTTTATTTATTCAACACTTGTCATTATTTTCAATATAATACTTTTTCCAAGCCACCATTACAGGCTACCATTTGCCTCAATTTCATCTTTATAGGAAAGAAAGTCAAGCAGCTCTGGGTTCTGATTTTAGCAAGAACTGATGGGAGCACTGGGCAGGCACCCTCAGCCCTAAAGAGCAAGCCATTAGGGCATTCCAGAAGTGATGGCTTCATGACCTAGTGCAAACAACCCTTTCTTCTTTGGTACAAATGTCATTATGAAAGGGAAAAGGCTGTGGATCACCATGGGGGAGACATAGTCTGTTCTCTAACCAACTTTTACAAACACATTTAATGTCAGCATCTAAATGACATGGAACAGGCAGACATGTGCGCTGTCTCTGCTTCGTTCACAGCCTCTATCCCGGAAATAAAGGGGAACTAGCCCCCTGCATTTGTCTCTGTATCATCTTTGATAAATCATATATTAAATAGAACTGGCTCAGTGGCCTCTTGTGAGCGCAGGACATGTCATCACTAGATGGGAATGATAGCATTCATATCTGTGTTATGGTTTCAAATTTCTGGGTCCTTTCTAGGTATCCTGCTGTAAATTCTTCATTTCAGGTCCAAGCAAAAGGAACGTGGCAGATTTAATACCTCAAGTAAATTATTAACTGTGAGGAGTCATGATATTGTGGCACAGCTAGACGGGGCCAGTCCGTCAGTCATAATTCTGTAAAGGCAAATTAAAGTGGCTTTTTGAAAATTATTATTTCAGTGAAATATTTTCCTTGGTGAACTCTCTTGCTTTACTCAGCTAATTTTATTATGTTTTGTTTACTATAAAACAGTCACATCTATTTGACCACTTCTGAGTGTCTAAAGCCTAATGTTCAGATGGGAGAGAATGAACTTGCTTCAGAAAGGGTTTAGTTATGTATAATGTTTCATCCCCCAAAGGTGAAGTGGCTGCCACTGTCTAAAACCATGACATTTGTGAAAACAGTGTCAAGTCTAAATCCCAGTAGTCAGACTCCAGGAAATAGGAAAGAGCTTTTTTTTTTTTCATAGTGGTTGTGCCTTTCGGTCATGGTCAAAAGAAAGTAGATTTGAAGTCTAATCTCACCCATTAAGTTATTGTGTGTGTATGTATGTAGTGTGTATGCATGCATGTATGTGTATGTATGTGTGTATGTATACATATATATGTATGTATGCATGTATGTGTATATATGTATGTATGTATGTGTATATGTGTGTGTCTGTGTATGTGTGCATGGAGGGGCAGTTTCCCTGCTCCCAAATAACCACAGAGAGGCTTAATATTAATTATAAATGCTCAGCCAGTAGCTCAGGCTTGTTACTAACTACCTCTTACAACTTAGATGAACTCATTTATATTAATCTACATTCTGCCATGTGGCGTTACCTCTCTTTCATCTTGCATATCCTGTTTCCTCTCCGTGTCTGCTGGTGACTCCTCTCACTCCACCCCTCTTCTTCCCAGTGTCCTTAGTCTGGTTTTCCTGCCTAACCATATCCTGTGCAGCTATTGGCCAGTCAGCTTCCTTATTAAACCAATTACAGCATAATTTACACAGTGTACAGAAGGATTATTCCACAGCATAAACTTGCAGGCATACATGAAACAGCACATGTGTGAAGATCAGAAGACAACTTTCAGGAATTCTACCATGGGTCCTGGAGATTGAACTCAGGTTGTCAGACTTCTATGGCAGAAGCATGATATATTTTTTCTACAAAACTTTCATGGTCCTATTTCAACCCAAGAACCAGGTGTCAGGTCCTCCCTTGGCACAGTTTCTCCAGGGACTGATAGAAGGCCAGTATCATCCATATTCACACCCACCAAAGTGAGTGTTGATGTACCCCTTTCTCCAAACTTCTTCAATCAGGTTCTGATGTCTCATTAGCCACTCTGTATTCTTAAAGTCGCAAAACATCAACTTATGGTAAAATTTAAAATAGTAAGTTATTAGTGTCTCATAAAATTATATTCATTTGGATGCTACAGTTTACCAGTTGCTTGGATCTTGTATACATTCTCAGAAAGGTTGTCTCAGAATGCTGAAATGATTCCCCCCCAAACCCATGAAATTTGCCAAAAAGAAAAGATTCATAAATGACTGAAACCATTACTCAACTCTTAATTGACACGAGGGTCTCCATGTAGCCTGTCAGTGTCTGAGAGGCCACACATGTACAGAAGCATTCATTAGCTAAGAATGGATTTCCAGTGTGTGGATTCAGTGACTATAATAATAAACAAATGCCAAATTACAAAAATGTATTAAGCTTCTGTACCAGCAGCTGGAATGAGCCTGGAGTCTCTGAAATTCCACGTGGGAATAAAAGCATGGCCCCCAGCTGGATCCAAAATGTGAATGCAAAAACACTTTTTCTTTTAAAGAGTCTATATAATGTGTCCTAAAGAAATCATTCAAGTATTAAACAGACTACTGCTCCCATCTCTTAGTCTTCTGTTTGATTGAATGGCGGGGACCTCCCTCACGGGGAGATGCTGTGTCAACCAGCCGACTCTGAGAAGCAACCCAGGTTACTCAAACAAGCTCACAAAAACCATTTAAGAAGCTCAGAGCATCTGAGTTAAACCCTAGTTCAGTTTTTCCCAAGTGTTCCCAATCTGTTCTTAATTATGCCTTCTCGACTCAACCTTGATACATCCTGAGCCAAGTAGAGAGAATTGGGCCCAGGGGTTTCACATTTTCATTAAAAAATCCAGGGGTAACATTTAACCAACTTGAATTGTGGGTGGTAGCTCACCTCGTGCCTTCTGCACAGGAAATTAGACGGAACACATGGAGCTGGGCTGTGCAACAAGATCGCTGTTGGCTTTGCTGGTATGTGTGCACTGAATGGTACTTGACAAGACTTCATCCCACCCCTCACACTGACCCACAGCTAAATCATTATCTTTCCTGATAGCTCTCAGTTACCTAAATAAAAGGATCAGTATTGTGACACACGTGAAGCACAAAGGCATGTTCTGTTAACAATAATGATGATGAGTTCCCAATCCTATTAACTACTTTAAAACGGTGATGTTTTAACTCCCGTGCGCTCCATCAGTGCTCCGTGACAATGCTGGATATAGTATATGTGTGCATTTATATTTGAAAAAATATACCTCAAGGGGATGTAACTCAACGGTAGGGTACTTGCTTAGCATGAACAAGGTCTTGATTTGATTCCGACACCACAAATCAAGAGGAAGAAGAGGAATACAATGTAGAGAGACATTAAATTATAGGCATGAGACCCTGGGTCCACTCCCCAGCCTGCATAAATCTGGAATGGTAGATTACATTCTTGTAATACCAACGTTTAGGATGTGAAGGCAGGAGTATCAGAAGTTTAAGGTCATCTTCAGCTCTAATTGCAAATTTGATGTCAACTTGAGCTATATGAGACCCTATCTCAAAAGCATGCACACACACACACAAACACACACACACACACACACACAAGGAGGGGAAAGAGTAAATAAACTATCAATAAATTAGAAAAGTATAAAACTGTATATCTTGAAGAGCACATATGACATGAGGGAAACAATCTTGTTCCAACTTTATGGATAAAAATGTCATTTGCTTTCAACTGCAAAATACCCAACCTATATATTGACCATTAGATAGATGGTCAGTCAGTGAAGTGCTGTCCACACAACAAGACCTGAGTTCAGACCCCCAGCACCCACATAAAAAGGCAGGCACTGCAGTGCACACCTGTAACAGATCCCTAAAGCTTGCTAGCTGGCCAAACCAGCTGAACCAGAGACCTCCAGGTTCAGTGAAAGACCTTGTCTCATAAATAAGGTGAAGAGCAGCTGATAAAACATAACATCAGCTGTTCACCTCTGAGCACCTGTGCACATGCACACACACACACACACACACACACACGAAGATGTACACATACATATATTTCACTCTAGATAAGTAAGTATTCGTATGTTTGATTATCTTAATTGGTCTTATGGATGGAATCCACAAAAATACCATAAATGGAAAACTCCCTGGAAAAATTTGACTCGGGCTTCTTTTTCTCTACTTAAGTTCTTTGAAACCTAAGGTGTTAGTTTAGACACAGATGGGTTACTGTCATTGAAAAATAAATCCCATGCTTGATAACTAGGTAACTATTTATTGAGGAAGGTACTTACAAGAGAAACTGGCAACCCAGGTGAGTCAGCAACTTTCCGATCCCCTGCACAGCCTTGTATTCCCACATCCTATGTGCCTCTAGCCACACCCAAAGTGGTGGTCAGCAGCACAGGTATCTAAGATCTCTCCCTATAGGTTACCTATCTCAACTCTGCCCCACCCCCATCCAAGGCTCCCAGAAGGTCATGGGAGAGCAGGTGGAAAGAAGGTAAAAACCAGAAGGTAGAAAGGAGAACTGTAGTATGCTGACTTCGGATCTTATGGCTGATGCACACTACATGTCACAGCAGCTGTGACTGTCTGCACAAGATACGCACAAGACCAAGCCAAGCGAAATCCAGCGTGAATAGGGGAATCCCAAGGTCCTGCCCCCCCCAGCTCAGTTTTGTATTTTATGGCTATTAAGAGAGGACAGTCACTTTTCTTTGAGGATATGGTCACTGATGAGTTGCCTGTGTTCCAGTGGATGACCTTATATGTGCATATGGCACTAATTGGATTCTCAAGACACCAAGTCAGGAGGGAAATGGTCTGATGTATCCTGGGGAGTTGGAAAGAGGTAGTGAGGGGCAAATAAGATCCAAATATATTGTGCACACATATAAATGTCAAAGAATAAATAAAAATATCATTTAAAAATAAAATTTAGAGATTTAAAAGTCATACCCAGACAATAAAAAAGAGAAACACATAAGTAAAGATAAAAAATGAACAGAACATTTTAAAAAATTTATAGACCCACTGAAATATGTTCAAAGTTCATCAGTGGGAATGTCATAAAAGAAAGAATAAAAATGTTGACTAGACATGCAAAAATATTCAGTTTTACTTATAACCAAGAGAAGCAAATTTTCCGTTATACTTAGTGTGTGTGTGTGTGTGTGTGTGTGTGTGTGTGTGTGTGTGTGTGTGTGTGTGTGTGTGAATTCTGGAGCACATGTACCACAGCATACTTGTATAGGTCACAGGATAACTTTCAGGAGTCAGTGTCTCCTTCCACCATGTGGGTTCCAAGGATGGACCTCTTGTTGTAAGGCTTGGCCCCCACACTTAGCTGCTGACTCATATCGCTGGCCTACAAGTAAGCTAATTTGAAAGAGTGAGGAATCTTAAGCATGCATTTAAAACTGGGTAGTACACAATATTGGCGATGTATCTCAATGCAAACACTCTAAGTTTGTAGGTTAAACAGTATATATACTATTCCAGGGTACAGTTCAGCAATAGTGTATAGCAACTGAACAATGAGTTCAACTCCAGGAAATAACCCACAGGAAATAACCAAATTAAAGAGGAAAACACCATTCAACTACATATTATATAAGCATGATCACATGTGTGTGTGTGTGTGTGTGTGTGGTGTCATTGCATACACAGTCTGATAAAAACATGAACTTATCCAAATCTTTGAAACACTGGGATTAGTCAAATAATGTGTCAGAACACTCCTACACAATAAAATGAGAAAATGTTCACAGCTGGAGAGATGGCTCAGTGGTTAAGAACTCTTGCTGCTCTTGAGTTCCCAGCACCCACACCACAATTTCCTAAAACTCCTGCTCAGCTGATCTGATGCCCTCTTCTGTTCTCCATGAGTAACTACAAGCATGTGGTACACAAAAGTTCATGCAGACACATGGAAGTACACAAAAATAAATCCTTTAAAGATCATTATGTAGAATTATATATTGCTAAGGATATAGACCAGTCATAGAGTGCTTGCTTAGAATGTTCAAAAACCTGGGTCTGATCCTCACTGGGGGAAAATTGACCTTTGTACTTTTTTTCTTTTTACAATAAAAGTATATAGTAAAAGTCTAAATTACTGCTAAAGTAAGAATATTAGTTATCTCTGGGCATTGAGATTATGATTTCCTTTTTCTACCATTTGTATAGTTCCACTTTTTAAAATATTCACAGTAATTTTATAACTTTAAAAAAATCTCACCGAACACACTAGCACACTCCTGTAATCTCAACACTTGGGAAGCTGAGAAAGGAGGGTCTCAGGTTCAAGACCAGCCTGGAGTACACAGTGAAATCTAGTCTTTAAAAGAAGGTTGGTGAGGAAAAGAGAGGGGAAGATGGAATACCAAAAAAGTAAGGAGATGGGAGAAGGAAAAGAGAGAGGAAGGAAGAAGAGAAAAGAAAGATGGGAAGGGTATGGGAGGAAAGATCTTAATTGAAATTCTCTTTCCCAATCTCTGAAATAGTAAACAACATGACCTTATTAGTCAACATTGCAAATACTTAGCCTCAAAACTAAGAATTAAAATATCAAATACTGAACTTCCAAACTAGGAATTATCATCACTCTAACAATTTCATATACCAATTGTAAATAATTGGTTTCTAAATTGCAATTTCTAATTTCTAAGTAGCAACTTTCCCCTTGATCTATAGAACATGAAAAGACCAATGTGAATTCTAGAAAAGAAATAGATATTTATATTTCTTTTCCTTCCCAGTACTTTGTAGACGGTTCTGTTAGAAATACAAGTAGTATTTAGTCAACAAATACTACTTTGACTGTCTTGTTGGAAAAACCCTTAGAAACTATCCATGCCAATGATGCTAATCTGAGATTAGTTCAAAGGCTAAACTGTTGGGTTATCTGAAAGAATGAAATAAATTGTTCTTCTCTGAGACTTCCTCTACATTTAATTGATTAACACCAAACAGAGTCAAAATATAAGATACAGGAAAGGGGGAATGCCTGATTTGAAAATGTTGATTTATAAAACGTCACTAAACTAATAAGACTGTTTTTCTACATTATTTAGCAGACAGACAAGAGACACAACAGTGTCAATTATGTGGACCATCCCTAAGAACCTCCTCCTGAAACTAGAACGTGTCCTCAGAGCTTGAGGACTTTTTGTCCTCATCTTCCGAGAGGCACCATGTGGACACCTGGGAGTTGACAGAAGACAGGGTTTTCAGGTGTGTAGAGTCTCAATATATTCATCCAGTAGTCTTATACCCATGGAACTTTCAATATAATAAACACAAAAACTAAATTTTATCCATTCAATACTGCCCAACTTTCAAAATTAGTAGTGGTAGTTTGAAAGAAAATGGCCCCCAAAAGGAGTGGCACTATTAGGAGGTATGGCCTTATTAAAGTAGGTGTGGTCTTGTTGGAGGAAGTGTGTCACTGTGGGAGCTGTGGGGTTTTGAGGTGTCCTTTGCTCAGGCTTCACTCAGTCTGACACTCAGCCTACTTCCTGTTGCCTGCATATCAACATAGAGCAACTCCTTCTCCAGCACCATGTCTGCCTGCATGCCACCATGCTTCCTGCAATGATGATAATGGACCAACCCTTTAATACTCTTAAGTTGTCACCTCGACGAAATGTTTTCCTTTATAAGAGTTGCCATGGTCATGCGTCTCTGCACAGTAATAGAAACCCTAAGCAAGACACTGAATTATGTTACTTTTGTGTGTCATTAGGCACACTATATTATAGGACCCATGAAGCCCTAATATAATGGATTATCATCAGTTCTTTGTACTGACTCATCTTTGCATAGAGAACTCATCACAGTTTTTGCATCTTCATCTATGTTAAAGTAATGAGCAATCCTCAAAGAGTTAAGCTTAGCCTCCTCAGCTAGCCCTAGGTAGTATGACATCATCTGTGGCTCCACTATAATTAGAATTCTTTGGACAAGGAGTTTGTCACTTTCACTCAAATTTTTATTTCTAACTTTCACATAATACACATAATTTTCATTCTAGTCTTCAAATTTTTAACCATTTTGTAGTCTGGGATTGAAATCACCAGACCTATCCATGAAAGAATCTTAAAGGTCAGGACAGAAAACTGTCAAAATCAGGTGTAGTGACACACACCTCTAATTCACCTGAAAAGTGGAGGCAGGAAGAGTGAACACTCTAGGACAACCTGGGCTACATTATAAGACTCTATTTTAAACAAACAAGTGAAAAAATATGACAAAGAAAATATTCAAGAAATATTTCAGATCTCATTATCACACATTTTAATAAACCTATCATTTAATTACTCTCAATTTTTTCTCAGTTCTGCCTATGTTCTTTGAAAACATGGGGTATGGTGGCTAGAGAAATGACTTGGTTAAGAGAACTAGCTAATCCTATAGAGGACCCAGGTACAGTTCCCAGTATTCATACGGCAGCTTGCAACCATTTGTAACTCCAATTCCAGAAGATCTTACTTCTTCTTCTGGTCTCCACAGGCAAAACACCCATACAGATAAAACATGTCAAAATAAATAATTTTTTAAATGAGAAAACAGAGGATTTTGCTGAATTTGAACTAAAGGATTTTCCTCCCCCCCCGCCACCTTATTTGTAGACAGCTCTATAGGCAGGCCCAGCATTTCACTCTGGGTGAAGTCTGGACTTCACCAAGATTCATTCATATTGTGGATGGATTATAAAGGACACGTTTTCAAAACTAGAATATATTAAAGGTCATTATTTGAGAGATGCCAAAGTGCTTACATTGGCCCTATTTACTTTCTCATTAGCAAATTATTCTTAAGCTGATTACGAGTAAGACTCAAATCTATCAAATCAGGAATTCCACCAATGGCACTGGGGACCTGAGTTTGTAATGATACCCAAGTGGTAGTATTCAGAAAGGTGACTCCTGTCTATGAACTGGAATTTCAGACCCACCCCTCTGACTTCATGGGTCAGAGTACATCTGTATAATTGAGCTTGTCTGAAAACCTATCTTAAGTAATTTCTGGATAAAACTAAATAAATAAAGTGTATAAGCCCTATAAAGAATCTCTCAGAGCCTACCTACCCCCAAAATGTATTCCATGGGGTATTTATAGGTTACATAAAAAGGGGGTGATCCATGACCAAATAACCTTGGCCAGCTTGAGATTAAACAAGGGAAATGCATTTCTTCACTCTAGAATTTCTCCGCGTCTTTATGTTGGGACTTTCTTGGAGAAGCATAACAGAGTACATCTCTGAACTATAGTCCCAAAGAGTACAGTTTTAGAAATGCTGAACCAGGTGAACAATGACTTATAAACATGGTTTTATGCATTTCAACTCTCATAGTGCCCACAGCAATGCTGAATAATACATGTAAGGTTGGCTCACCGACTGACTTCTCAGTGTCTAAGAGGTAGGATTATCACACTAGGTGTGAAGGAAATATAGGATTAAAAACTCTTAAAGACAACAAGTGAATCTCTGCCATTTACTCTGTTATTTGTTTTTATTTCATTTCTCCTTCTGAACTGTTGGCATATAACAGAGTCACCACTAAAGCAATAGCTCCCTTGTGAATGACTGAGCAGCCTTTCACCTCCCAAAACCAAATAAAAGGCTTCATAGATCTACTGCTTGAAGGAGGAGGAAAGCTGTAGCTATGGAGCGATGTTGGAACTGTGACAGCAGAAACACCAGAGGAGCCATGGAGCTTAACATGACTCAGGAGGTGAGAACATCTCACATATGCCAATCTCTCTAATCAAAATGGATCAGCCTTAGACAGGAACATCAGAGGGATACCAAGAAGAATAGTCTGAGCCCAAGAGAATTAGCTTGCTAGTGTTGGGGGGCCACTCCAGTGTGGGGGACTCACAGAGCCTCATTTGCCAGGCCACACTGCAGGAAAGCATCATGCAGCATATAAAAATGAAATTGGCCAATGGAGGATATGAGGCAAATGAAAAGAGCAGTTGCTGTCAGCGGTTCTCCTGTTCAAGGACTGAGGCAGACTTGTTTGATATTTTTAGTTAGCTTGGTACTAAATGGCATGTTCCATTTCACTGGAGGAAGGCCAGCCAGGGTGGAAACCAAATGGCTGAGAATTAAAGGTTTATGGCTTATCTTTTCATAGGGGGAGCAAAGGGGGGGGGAAAGTCCATATCTCAGAGTGTTTGAAACCAAATTGTTTTTCACAGTATGCAGCAAGCTTTGATGGAAAGGGGGTGGCTTGCATGATGTCATCCACAGGGATTAAGAAAACAGTCTACTAAGGTTAACAAGCGGCAATCATAGCAGAACTAGTGAAGGATTATAGCTGGGCTAATCCATCAATTACTTTTAGTTGCAGAGGCCCCTACAGAGGCAGAAGCCAGTATACACATTTTGGCAGATGAAGGATCAGCTTGGTCAACAAAGACCCTGACAGCAACGAACATTCTTTATAACTTCATTTTTCATCTCTAAGAGAGGGAAATCTCACTAATGCCAGTCACTGCCACTCAAAAGCAGCCAAAAAGATAACTGTAAATATCTATAAACTCTCAAAACCCGCATATTGTGTCTCATTCGTTAAGTTTCACTCTCACTGTTCTCCTGTTAAAACTGACTTGGGAGAAAAACTAACAAAACCCAGAGCTAGAAACAGCTAAAGATTTTAGTTACAGTGTAATTTGCTTTCTTTCAAATACTGTGTTTGGGTTCAGTGCGATGTACGCTTGAAGTCTCGGTACTCTAGAGGCTCAGGCAAGAGGAGCAAGAGTTTGAGGCCAGCCTGAGCTACATAACAGGACTATGGCTCAAACAACAACAGAAGTAATTTCTAATTATGAGTGTTAAAGAATGCTTTCCCATGCATGGAGAATTTGAATGGAGTTGAGTGATGAGCTTTAGGTAAATGAGCTAGATATGAGGAGATAGATTTTTGATGTAGAAATGGAAAGGTAGGCAATAATTAAAGAAAACCAGCCATTTAAATTCCTCTGCTGTTTACTATATTAAAGACAGTAGGAGAGAAAATCGTGTAAGTGATAAGCCATTCTCTAGTTATTTAGAAGGGGAGATGATAATATAACACAAAATAGACAGATCACAGAAGGAACACAGAAAAAGGACATTGAAAAATGGAAAGCCATCCTCCAAAAGCAAGAATCAAGAATTCCTGGAAGACCTGTGATTTGAGATGTTCAAGCTAAGGTGAGGAGTAAGTCATGGGTTGCATGAAACAAGGAGATGCGCAAATGTCGAAGGAATACTATAAAAAGGGTCCTGTGGTAAACGCTTGGATGCAGTTGACGCAGCTGTTGACAGACAACTGGATCATGAGAGTGCTCGTGTCCTCAATGGGTTAATCTATGACAAGCTCACAGCTGAATGAGCTGTTAGGAGATATAGTAGGAAGACGTATGTCATTGAGGGAGAGTAACTTTGTCCCTAGCCCCTTCCCATCTGTGTGCTTCCCAGCAACCATGAGATGCGCAACATTTTTGCTATGCTCAATACCTCCCCACAATAATAAGACCAAGTGACTGTGGCCTGGAACTCCTGGAGGCTTGAGCCAAAATAGTTTTTTCTCCTTTAAGTTGACTTTCTCAGGCATTTATCAAAGGGGCAAGAGACTGTGTTGGCTAGTTTTATTTCAACTTGACACAGCTAGAGTCATCAGAGAGAAGGAAGCCTCAATTAAGAAAATGCCTTAATAAGATCAGACTGTATTTAAGCCTGTGGGGAATTTTCTTAATTGTTGACTGTAATGAGCATTCTTCACGCCAGCCTGGTCCCAGAGCCACATCAACCCCAAACGGAGACTCTATCAGTTACAACACTGTCGACTAATGTCCAGGGCTTCTCATTGGCTAGTTCTGTCTTAAGTATTAACCCATGACTACTAATATACATTTCTGTAAGGACTTATCTTTCTGAGGACGGCATCCTGACACATCCCCTCCTTCCCGGGATCACATGGCGACTCCCTACTCTTGACTACATTTCCCAGCATCCTCCTCGACTCCTAGTCCCACCTATCTTGCTTCCCTATTGACTAACAGTGCTTTATTTACATGTACACAGAAGGACTTCCCCCCATCAGTTGACTATTAGGGGATGACCGAGCCCATTGTGAGTGGTGCCATTCCTGAGCTCCTGGTACTAGGTTCTATAAGGAAGCAGCTGAGCTAGCCATGAAGACAAGTTAGTGAGCAACACTCTTCCATGGTCTCTGCTTCAACTCCTGCCTCCATGTTCCTCCCCTGTTTGAGTTCCTGTCCTGACTTCCTTCAGTGATAAAGTGTAAACTAAATAATCCCCTTCCTCCTCAGGTTGTTTTGGTCATGGTGTTTCATCACAGCAGTAGTAACCCTTACTAGGACACTGACTAACACACACCTCGTTGGTTTACCAGGAGCAATACGTTCACCTAAGTAAGAGGTGAAGAACAGAAAGCTAAGTTGGGATCATTTTTTAAGGGTTTTGAATTGCACAGGATTTGAACTTGAACAAAATAAGGGAGGGAGTCATTCAAACTTTGAGAAAAAAATATCAGAATCAGAAAACCAAGCAGTATCTACCCACTGTGTCCTGATACTGTTACAGTGGGGAGAATGCAGATGAGGAAAGTTAAAAGCTATTACCACAGTAACTCTAATAGAATCCAAAGAGTTTGTCCTCTAGTCATATGGAGTGCAGATATTGAAGGAAAGAAAAGGCTGGCTGGGGATTTGGCTCAGTTGATGGAATATCTGACATACACCAAGTCCTAGGTTTGAACCCCAGTATCACATAAAACAGGAATGGTGTCACGTGCCTGCCATCCCTGTATTCAGGAAGTGAATACAAGAGGTTAGAAAGATCTTCCTTAGCTACACAGTGAATTCAAGGCCAAACTGGATTACCTGAGCCCCTGCATCAAAAAAAGGAAAAAGAACCTTGCCCAGCCTAGACACAGGGGTGTGGGGGGGTGGAGAGATGCCTTGGTCCTGCCTCAACTAGATGATGGGACAGACTTAGTAGTCTTCCTAGGAGAGGCCTTACCCTCTCCATGGAGCAGATGGTGGGAGGGAGGAGTAGGGGAAGCAGGAGGAAAGGAGGGAGGGGAAATTCAGATTGGAATGTAAAAAATAAATTAATTAAAAAATTTAAATCACTAAAAAAAGACAGAGAGGGAGAGAGGGATGAGGGAAGGAGGGAGGAAGGAAGGAAGGAATGAACGAACGAAGGAAGGAATGAAGGAAGGAAGGAAGAAATTATAGGAAGGTAAAACAGGTTGTACCAACTTTCATAACAGGAACCATGAAAAAGTAGGACTGTCTGCCTGGGTGTCCTTAGTCAGGCCTCTTAGAGTTTTGACAGTGTCAGCTATATCCAAATATTTATGGAATTTAGCAAGGTTTATTGAGGAGTTGAGGAGCTGAGAATTTGCTCGTGTAGAATAAGGGTAGATACCCTTCAGAGAGAATTCCCAATTCTCCAGCAAACAACTTACAAGCTCTTGTCATGTGCCAGCTGCTGTATCGGGCATGCTAAGAGAAATTTAGATGTAAAACAGACTTACAGCGGAGGAGCTGAGAATCTAGCAGTTTTTCATTCTGAGTCTATCACCTAGAGCAAGCACTTTTTCCCCAGCTCGTTTATATCCCAGAAATAGCTCTGTGCCTATAATCACTTGGATGGTGGTTGTTAGATTTGCCAGGTATAACATTTTTTAGGATCATAAGCGGGTTTGCGGGAAACATTATTACAAAGTCATGAGGGCAGATTGGGGGAAGCAGTAAAGAAAGGGCTAAACTCCCAGAGTGAGCACAACAGAGGAAACCTTCAGAGAACTCTCTGAGGTTAGAGCCTGAACCCAAGCTCCTCACTCGTGTGTCACTTTTCATCAGAGTGAGCTACCATGGAGCCACCAGCAAGGCTCTGAGGCACAGCCAGGCTGAGTTCAAGGTTGAATCCAAAAGCCAGAGTGTTAGTATATACCTTTCTAAAAGGAGTCTCTGCCCAGCAGGGAAGTGAAGAGCCATGTAAAGACTGTAAGAATCATCCTGTCTCTTTCTGGCTTCCTGTATATTTAAGCTGCCTCAGAAATCTAACCCCATAAACATTTTGGTTTGGAGTTGCTTTTTGGTTTCTAACAGTGTCTCACTATAAAGCCCAAGCAGGTATTGAACTCACTATGTAGAACAAGCCAGCCTTTAACGCTTTTTTGTTGTGGTTGGATGGCTGGTTAGTTGGCTTTGGTTTTGGTTTTTCGAGACTGGGTTTCTCTGTGTAACAGCCCTGGCTGTCCTGGGACTAACTTTGTAGACTAGGCTGGCCTGGAACTTACAGAGACCCACTTGTCTCTGCCTCCCAAATGCTGGGATTAAAGGCATGTGCCACCACTGCCAGCCTGGCCTTTAACTCTCCATTGTCCTGCTTCTGCTTCTGCTTCTGCTTCTCTAGTGCTAGTGTTAAACAGGCTTGGCTTTACATTTTGCCTATCGTGAAATGTCCTCTGTGGGCTCCCGTGTTTGAAGACTGGGTCTGGATGTGATGTCTTGGAACGTAGTGGAACTCTTAAAAATTAGAGCCTTCCTGAAAGAAGGAGGTCACTGGGGGCAGGCCTTGGGTTTTACTGCTTACTCTACTTCTTACCTGTCCTCTACTTCTTAAGTATGTAGATGCTGTTTGAGTATCTGCCTCACGCTCTTACAACCATGCCATAATGGACTGTATCTCTTAAGACTAGAAGCCAAAATAAATTTGTTCTTCCTTAAATTTATCATCTATCATCTACCTACCTTCCTACCCACCTACCTACCTACCTACCTATCATCTGTCTGTCAGTCTATCTCTGTCTGTCTGTCTGTCTATTTAATCTCTCTCCTTCCCTCCCTCTGCACCCCCTTTCCCCACATTGCCTTACCCAGTTCCCTCTTTCCTACTTGTGTGCCCTCACTCTGCCTCTCAGTGCCATCTCAAGACTTTTTGTGTGATTTTTTTTAATTTGGATATTTTTATTCTGTAAGTCTTCTTTGTTTACAAAGGCTTTACTGTAAATGAGTCAACAAATTCATTCCCATCAATTCATTTGAACATAGGCCTATTCCACCATAACTTATTTTTCTCCTCTGATAGTTTAGCACCAAACAAAAACAAATATTAATCCCAGCACGTGGGAGGCAGAGGCATGTTTGAGGCCAGACTGGTCTACATTGGGAGTTCCATGCTGGGCAAGGCTGTAGAGTGAGATCTAGCCTCGAAAGAGCAATCACTTTAAGTGTTTGGTGATCTAGAGTAGAACTGTTGCCTAGTCTATCTGGAGCACTTAGGCAGTGCCAAACAATCTGTGAAGCAGGAAACTACATAATCCTTAGCACACTCACAGGAGAGTAATAACTACTTCTGCCACTTTTCAGATTAGAAATCTGAGGCCAAAAACTAAGATCCCAGTCACTCGCCTGGTAGAAGACTAAGCTGGGCTGGAATGTACATCCAGAGACTGTGCCCTCCTAACCGTGATTGTGATACACCAGGGAGAACAGGCTCTGGGGATCCAGAGGGTGACTCCTCTGCAAGCATTTGTATTACATCTCTCCACATTTAATTAAGGGATTAACTTGGACAGAATCCACCAAAGAAAAGAAACTAAGGATTATAGGGGAGAGTTGACTAATGGATAGGGTGAATTCCTGTTGGAGATTTGGTTAAGAAATGAAGAAGAATTTACTGACAATAAGAATTATTAAACAAAGAAGTGAATTACTAAAAGGGAATTAGGTAGTATGAAGGGCTCTAAGCAAGTAAACCTTGTCGTTTATAATTCCTGGTAAATTCAGTTAGGAAACTAGAATCAAAGGAATAAATAACTAAATTATAGCTAGTGGAACAATAGTGCAGCATATAAATGGTTATAAAGGGAAAATTCCAACACTAAGGAGAAAAAATGAAAAACTTGAAACTCTTTTGAGGTCTGGGAATACAACAATGTATGAAAAGCACTTGTCTGGCATGTCCAAGGTCCTGTACTCTATTCCAGCACTAGGAATGTGGGGACCCTCTCTTGAGCCACTCATAGTGGCACGTGTCTGTAATCTCAATCCACAGGAGGCAAGAAAGAGATATCATAAGACTGACACTAAATCTGCTATAGGAAGATGAAGAGGAAACATTCCAAGACGTGAGCAGAGGCAAGAAGCTCCCAAATCAAGCTGTAATAGCACAGAAAGAAATGCAAGACTCTATCGATGGGATCCAGGAAATTAAACTGTGTCTCCATAGCCTAGGACACTGAGCAGAGCGAAGAGTCAGCTTACAGAATGGGAGAGAACTCTGCCAGCTGCATCTCAGATGAGATGTCATCATCCACAATCTATACAGAAATGGGCCAATGAACAGTTCTCAAAAGAAGAAACACAAATGACCTATCTATAATTTTAAGTGTTCAAAATCCTTACCAAAAAAGGAAGTACAAGTTAAGACTCCCCCAGTCAGCCCAGTCAGAAAGGATGTGGAGAGAAAAACAGGTAGTCACTCTCGGGGGGAGTCTGAACCCCAGTAGCCCACTGTGGAAATCAGTACGGAGGTTTCTCAAACTAAAACTGGAAATCTCATACGATCCAGCTACACCATTCCTAAGAATATAGTCAAAGAACTTTTCGCCCTATGACAGAGGGCACTCATTTATACTGCAGTCTCACAACAGTCGAGAAACCAAACTAGCCTAAATGTCCAACAACGGATGAATGGATAAAGAAAATGTGGTACATATACACAGCGGAGTTTAACTCAGATAAAGAGAAATTAAGTCATGGTATTTGCAGTAAAGTGGTCGAAATTAGACATTGTTATGTAAGTCAGAATCAGAAAAATCATACCATGTATTTTCTCCCCTTTGTGGGTCCTTACATTGTGATTTTTATGTAACAGTGTATATGGGAAACAAGAAGGGGACCCATGGAAGGGGAAAAGGTAAGAGGGGTAGAATGAAAAGTGTTTGTAGAATACTCTAACCTCAAAGGAGGGGAGTCTCCTAGGGAAAGAGGACTAATAGAAATGGGCCAGGAGTGAATAAGCAATGGATAGGGAAGGAACATCAACAAGAACAAAGAATACATGAAAATGTAATAATGAAACCCATTACCTGGTGTGCTGATTCTAAAACTTAATTTAAGAAAGAAGATCATGAGTTTGAGCTAGTCTGGGCCATATACCATGGCTTTAGCACATACACACACACACACACACACACACACACACACACACACACTAAATAGGTAGATGGAAGAAGGAAGGAAGGATGGATGGATGGATGGATGGATGGATGGACAGGTAGATGGATAGATCCTTAAAACTCAATAGTAACGCTAAAGTCCAAACTTTTTTAATTTTTTTATTTTTAAAATTATCCCTTTGAGAATCTATTGAGCCTTGGGCAGCAGATCAGTACCCATCCCAAGTATACACATGGACTTTGGACTCCCATAGAACAATGTGAGGTGCACTCTCACCCTGAACTCTTGGGGAAGGGTCTAGGCCCTGCCCTATATGAAATGACAGACTATGGACACCCCCATGGAGGGCCTCACCCTCCCTGGGGGAATGAGGGGATAACGGGGGGGGGGGGTTGGGGGAGGGCCCGGGAGGAGGGGAGGGAATGGGAGAGGGACCTGGAACTGACTTGTGAAGCAACCTCGTTTCTTATCTAAATTTAAACTGGAAAATAAAATATATATAAAAAAAATAAGTGACCCCCCCAAAAAATTATCCCTTTGAGGTTATAATATAATTACATAATTTCCTCTTTCCCTTTCCTACCTCCAAAGCCTCCCATATAACCCTCCTTGCTATCTTTCAAATTCATGACCTCTTTTTTCACTAACTGTTGTTATGTACATATATGTATATACTTACATATTCCTAAATGTATAAATTCAACCACCTCAGCCTGCATAACATTACCTGTCTATGTGTTTTTAGGGCTGACCATTTGATATTCAATAACAATACCTGGAGAAGACAATTTCTCCCCCCTCTCATCATTCCTTGGTTGCCTGTAGTTCTTTGAGCTGCTCAGGTCTCCTGGATTTTCCCCCATCCACTTTAGCATGTCCACTGTTGTTGTACTAGCTCAGCTCACGTTTTGGCAGCCATGTTGGTGAGATCTTATGGGTGTGGCTTCTGACATCACTAGGAGACAATCTCACAGCAAATTCTCTGGTCCTCTGACTCTTACAGTCTTTCTGCCCCCTCTTCTGCAATGATCCCCGAGCCTCAGGTGCAGGAAGCGTGTATGTGTTTCTGTTTGGACTCGGCTCCACAACTCTGCATTTTAATAGGCTGAGGTCTTCTGTAATGGTTTCCATCTATTGCAAAGAGAACTTTCCTTGATGAGGGTTGAAGACTGCACATGTCTATGAGTGTAAGAACAAATACTTATGATGTAGTTGCTAATTTAGTAGAGAGGGAGTTGCAGTTTCTCCTTCAAAACCCATGACTTCATTAGCCCTGGGGAGATAGGTATCTACCTCAAAAAAAATCCCTATAATACACATTTGGCCATGTATAAATATCCATATATAGTTTAATGAGATTCTCTCACCTGAGCTGACAATGCTCCCTCCAAGAGTCAAAGACAAGATAACGAAGCCCCCAACACCAGACATGAAAAGCCCTCTTTTGACTTGTTGATCAGCGTTGGCCAAGGGACTTCTGTATTGCAGTACCATAATACTAAATTTGAAAATATGCCACCCTTGTCTATTTTTTACTATTCATTTTATATGTACTAGTATTTACCTGTATTTTATGCAAGCAATACTTGCTTGTCACCCACAAAGACAAGAAGAGGGTATTAGATTTCCTAGACGTTACAGAGAGTTATGATCTGCCATGTGGATGCTGGAAATTGAACCCAGGTCCTCAGTGAAAACTGCAAGTGCAAGTAACAGCTGTCTAGCTTCCCAGCCCAGCCTCATTCAGTTTTCACAGTCTTGGTTGTTTGCTCTTTTTACTTTCTCATCTTACCAATTACAACTTGCTTTTTAAAACAGTATTCCTTTGGTTCTGGCTGTAACTGGGAGGAAATGGGCAATATACTTAACAAAATGAAAAAATCAAAATACGCATTGCTCCACAATCACCCTTATCAAACAGAATTCAGCAGTGAAGGCTTTTAATTAAAAGCTTTGTCCTGTTGGTCTTATCTGCTACATGTAGGGTCCAACAAGGATGCTAATGTTCCAAGTTATGAGTTAACTGTGGTTGTATAATGGAGCCTCTAGTGAGCTACATAATTCCTTTTCCAGCCTGTTAGAATACCAGGTTGCCTGGCAAGCTATTTAAAAAAAAAAGACGGCTTTTCAAAAATCCTTACAACTCAATGCTTCCTTTGTACTAGATGTAGTGACTTATTTTCACTCCAGCTGGAGAATTAAGTTTGAAATACTGTCCGGAATATTCTGCCTCAAAGTGTGACATGCTGTGCTGGTTGATGGATATCAGGAGCCTGTTAAACATGTTCCCACAATGATGTCTTCACTATGCAAGCCTCTGGGTTGTTCAAACATTTCCAACAAGCAGAGTGCTCCTGTGACCAGGCCCATAGCTCCCTCCGAGTTTTAGACAGACCTACATGGACTTAGTGTGCAAAAATGCAGATAACCCCTGAATTCCCAATGAAGAAGAAGCTGGAACAGATGGTTTTTGATACACCAAAACATGCACATTGGGACACGTTAATGTCTTTGGGGATCCAAATCTGGGTTAGATCTAACCTAAAATTTTTCCAGTTTAATGATTCCCTTCAGATACTAAAGTATGGAAAGAAAAACTTAATGCCAAGTTTTACATAGATGTAGTATTCTACATAAATGCATCTTGGTAGAATAAAAGTCACACAGTAGAAGTATAGATTTTATTAAATCTAGCACTTGCAGATAGAAAAAATAAGCCATAAATTATTTTAAGAAAATATTTAAGTTGCTTGCGTTTTCTCAACAATTTGTTTTACTCATTTGCACGGTGGGGGAAGAAAGTACGCTACATCCATAAGGCTCGTTAAGGACCTGGGCCCATAGACTCCTAGAACAAGGGGAATTTAAGAACCTTTCAGAGGGAAAATATGATCCTCATTGCTCTTTGCCTTCCCTCCCTGAGACATGCCTCCTATTAAAATTCTTGGTTTCCAATTTACTCATTTAAGATAAATGATGCCAAAATTCTGAAAATCATTTAGGACCACTCAAAATATTTATAAGGGAGCTAGCTGAGGAGAGTGCTTGCCGAGCAGGCACAAAGTGCTGAGCTTGATCCCCAGCACCTCATAAAACACGCATAGTAGCTTAAGCCTGTAATCCCAGTACCCTGGAAGTAGAAGCAGGAAAATCAGGAATTCAAGGTCATCCTTTGCTACATAGAGTGAGTTTCAGGACAGCCTGGGCTACATGAGCCTAGTTCCAAAAGAAAAATTACAGAAAAAGAGTTATAGTTAACAAACAAACAAAAACTTTGGGGACCGGAGAGATGGCGCATCAGATAAGAGCACTGACTGCTCTTCCAGAGGTCCTGAGTACAATTCCCAGCAACCATATGGTGGCTCACAACCATCTATAATGGGATCTGATGCCCTCTTCTGGCATACAGGCAAACAGAGCATTCACGTATTAAATAATAATAATAATGAACAAAAAAAACTGGTTATCACAAGAATAAATGAAAAAACAAATTCTGTTAGACAAACTGAAAGAAACAGACTCAGAACCTAAAACTTTCATTCTTATGCTTTTTGAGAGAGCAGAGAAAGTGGCTCCCCTTTCTAAGGTTCTATCTCCTCATTCTAAAGAAAAAAAAAACACCATACACACAATTATGTCTACTCTGCCTCCCTTTCTGCAAACCATACTCCTGAGCAGCTCCCACACCCAGGAGCTCTTCTCCCCAGACCCCTTCTCCACGGGCCCTTCCTGCAACCCCTATCTAGGATGAAAATACCAGCGTTCCTCCCATCCCACGTTACGGAGAAAATTCTAAGGCTGGAGCTTTAGGCACTTTCACCCTCTGCTCCTCTCTTTGCCATTCTCACCGGCATCCTTTGGTGAGAATGGTGACTTAGATCCAAGGCTCAGTGATCCCGGTGCCATCAGTTGACAGGATGCTAATTCTCACCATGTTTGACTTAGTAAGGCTAGCCCTAACCAGAAAAAAAAAACAGGCAAGAAAAAGAAGTAACCACTGGAGTGAAGACAGCAAGCTATGTCTTAACATGCCTTCTATGTGATTCCAGAATAAAACTGATTATATAGTAGAAGTGTCTGCTATGCTCTGTAGGGCTAAACTCCGAGACCCAGGACCACGTCACATGACTGGCATCATCTCAAGTGTTCCAACCTTAAGACATTATATTATTTTGGTTTTTCTTTTACCACTCTAGTTTTCCTCTACTTATTGGATTGTCCTCTTCTCTCCCACTTTCATCTTATACTAGCAATTTCTCTAAGTAAATTGTATTGTGTCATCTATAAACTCATTTATGTTGATAGTGTTAATGCTAATAATATCATTTCTTCAGGATCCTCCAAGAATTCTAGATACTTAAAATGCATGATCCCTCCCCACAAAAAGTAAGGATTCCATATTTTCCTTTTTTCACCAAAAGGCACCTTACCTTCTTTCTTTTCATGTTGGTGTAACTTCCTTTCCCTTTATCTGATTACCAACTCTTCCCATTCCTCCAGATCTCAGTTCCACCATCTCTCCCTTTTAAAAAAGCTTCTTACATGACTTTAATCCCAGAACTTGGGAGGCAGAGGCAGACCAGCCTGGTCTACAAGACCTAGTTCCAAGACAGGCTTAAAAGCCACAGAGATACCCTGTCTCAAAAAACAAAACAAAACAAAAATCTTCTCCTACCAGCCTAATACTCATCACACTGCAACTTTCCTTCATTTGCATTATTTAGTCGGTACTTAGTTCTTTAATATAAGCTGTACAAAAACAACACTGTAGTGATTTACCAGACAGGATATCCCCAGTGCTAGGCACAGTTCCTGGCACACAGCAGCCACTTAAAAAGCTGATCCGTGTAACATAACTTAATGATTATGGCAGGTTTGGATTACTTTCTAGTGGAATTGGTGTTTTACATGAACAAAAAGGACTCTAACAACTTGGAAAAGGTCGATATGTTCATTCCTGAAAATAAAAGAGTAGTAGACCAGAGAGATGGCTCAGTGGTTATGAGCACATATTGCTCATGCGAAGGACCCAAGTAGGGTCCTCAATCCCCACATCAGTCAGCTCTCAACCACCTGTAAGTCCCATCCAAGGACTCTGGTATGCTCCTTTAGCCTCCATGGGCACATTTGCCAGTATGCATATACCCAGACACAGGTATATACACTATTTTTAAAAATACAGATAAATCTTTTCAAAAAAAGATGAAAAGAAAATAAGGGGCAGAGAAGATGGCTCAGTGGATAAAGTGTTTGACACACAAGCATGAGGACGTGAGTTCAGATCCCCAGAACCAATGTAAAAGAGCTAAGTAGGCATGCTGGTCAACCATTAACCCCAGTGTTCACAGGTGGAGAAAGACTAGTTGATGCAGTGAACTTGAGATTCATTGAGAGATCCTGCTTCAATATATAGAGTGAATAATAATTAGGGAAGATACCCCAAACCAACATGGGTTTCCACATGCATAGGCACACTCACATACTAACATTAATGCACATATGTATGCATACTACACACATATACACATACAAAAATTACTGGAAAGAAGATTGAGTTCTACATATGGATACAGTTTTGCATATAACAACTGGGCATTCACACAAAGGAAAATTGCTGGTCATCAGTCAACAAGAAAGAAGAGGCAGGAAATAACAAGAGAGCCACATAGTCACTCTGAGATGCCACACAAACACTGTAGGGTATCTGTCCAAAGGGAAGGCTCTGTTAACCCCTCTGATAAATGTCATCCAAAATTCTCAAATATGGAAATAGCAAAACACTATCTTTGTACCTTCCCCACACACAAATACCCTGTAAATGCTTTTTTTTAGATGCCAAGGAAACCACAAGGCATATGAGAAAACACAAAATGCACAGGGAACAAATGTGCATAGACCAAGAAGGCCAGGTAATAGACTGTCTACTCCAGTATACTTCAAAAGATGAGACACAAGTTGGGAGCAATAGTGCGTGCCTTTAACCCCAGCATTTGGGAGGCAGAGACAGGCAGATCTCTGAGTTTGAGGCCAACCTGATCTACAAAAGTGAGTTCCAGCAAGGGCTACAAAGACAAAATCCTTGTCAAAAAAAAAAAACTGAAACACTGCCACCATGAAGGTTGACAATACTGACTTGTCATTATAAAGGTATTTAAACTACAAGAATTTAAATAGAAACTAGGTATGGAACAACCCCACTAGCCTAAAGAAAGGTTTGTTTTGGCCCACATAAATAGCAATTCAGAAGTCTTTCTAACTCTGTCAGATGATCAGTATGTCACAGCTTTCCCCCATGAGGGGAAACAAAACTTAATGATCATTAACTCTCTCTGAAAACAGCCAAAATCACATCAACAGATGGGTGACTGTCAATTAGCCATTTGTTAACCAGTATGGGTCTCTTGGCAACTCTTAAAACCTCAACAAAATGAGAGGGGAGGCATGAATAAGGATGGAAGGATAAGGCCTCCTGAATCTCATTTTTAATTTTTCATCATATTTTATATGCTTGATAGGAAAATACTATGGTGGGAAAATAATGGCATGAGGAGAAGGTGAATTTGCCGAACATCAACAGAAGCCCTTTCGCCAAGACCATCCTGGTCTTCCGTGTTCCTCAGAGAAGAAACTTTTCTACGGTAAAACTGCTAAACTTAGCCACCAAACGCAGAGACCACAGTCCGAATTCTCCCCAGTTAAAGACACAACAGGATTGGTGCACAAAGGAACTCACAGAAACTATAGCAACACACACAGGACCTGCACTGGTTCAAGCCAGGCTGGGTCCCAGCACTGAGAGGGATGAATGGAAATCAGTTTTCTCCAATGAAGTATCACTGGGCGTATCAACCACATTCTAGGATAGGCCCCATGCTTAGGCTACTTACCAGCACAAAACAAATCCCATGGGGGGGGGGCTTTTTGTTTTGTTTTTAAGCATTTTTTGTAATTAAAAAAAATGTCCCACAGCTGGATCTTATGGAAGCATTTTTCTCAGTTGAGGTTCCCTCCTTTCAGATGACTCTAGATTGTGTCAAACTGACATAAAACTAGCCATCAGAGTTCCTTACTCTGATACTCAAACATCAGAGGCCACCAGCATCACCCTCAGAGCCAGTCAACACACAAACTGCACACAGATTCTGTCTGATTCCTATGACCCTAGAGGCACAGACTGGACTGATAGAGTAACCAGCACAAAACAGCAGTAGCCACCAAAACCTCAAAGAAGTAAAGCATAGATCTTTCCCACACTGTGTGTCTGGGTGGTGCCAGAGCACCTACATTTCCAGCAGGCTGGTGGCTAGCCCTACCTTGTAGGCAGTTACAGGCCACCCGCTGTGGTGGTGGTATCTTTGAGAATTGTATTTCAGAACTTGGATGTTTCCCCTTTACAAACTCATTGGAAAGTAGTAACAAACAGCAAAGATGCGCCATCAACTCTACAAAGGATCAAAAGTACCATGGTCTTTGATTTCCTTTCTGGAAAACAAAAAGCACACACACACACACACACACACACGCGCGCGCACGCACGCACGCACGCACACACACACACACACACACACACAGGATGTCAGGCTTCAATTTAAGAAAAACAGCAGTGAGAGTTGATAGCACAGCCTGTTATCTCAACACTGGGGAACAGTGGCACCTAGAATGTAGATTTCTTTTACTACATACTGCACTGTGAAATGAAGGGCCACCACGACAGGCAACAACGACAGCAAAGCCACCCTGCAGAAGCTCTCACTGTATAGAAGGGATGGCTTATGGAAGGAGTCTTCTCACCGTTTTCATGTGACATGATTGTGCCATTTCGGTCAGACACTCATTTCTGTGATTGAACACGCCAGAGACAACAAAATGTCACCTCCATGTCACCCACCGTGCAAGGGCTTTCATCAAAAGACCCAAATTTTCTGTTCCTACCAAAATACATTTTCTATTCCTTTGAGAAACATTGGGAATCTTGTTAAAATGATTTATCCAGTAAGATTAACACAAGACAGCACCAGTATTCACCATGGTAGAAACGTGTGTGTGCAGCCATAAATATACCCCGGAGCTGTTACGGGTCAGACACAGGTACAGTCGATGTGAAAAATGGAACAAGATTTCAGGTCTTAGGGGGCATGCACTGATGGTGAGGCAGGGACTACACAATACGGAAGCAAACAAGTGCTCTTGGTCAGGTCATAAGAGATGTGAAAAAGAACCAAACAGTCTCAGGTGATAAAGGAGAAGCTGCCCCACCACACTGCAAAGTCAAAGGAGGTTTCTCTGGTAAGGAAACATGAGTCATGAAAGATAAGAAGTCAAACACAATATTCATGAAGTTCCCTAGGCCAGAAAAGTTCCTGAGGCCTCAACCCTATACAAAGAACTGTAGTTAGCAGGGTAGAGCTGGGAGTGGAGCAGCCAAGAGCTCACCAATTGGTTCTCCAGCGCTAAGTGGTCAGCCCTGAAAGCATACATACAAGTAACATTGTATGGACTCGACAGATTATATTTAGGAATGTGTGTGTGTGTTTGTGTGTGTATACACAAATACATGTAAACATTCAGTAACAATTGATGATAAAAGATGCCATGATGGGGAGGGCCTGGAATGAGTTGGGGGAGGGAAAAAATGTAATCAAAACCTATTGTATGAAAAATTTAAATCAATAAAAATAACAAACAAAACCAAAACAAAAAAGATACCATGAATTTGAAGGCAAATAGGAGATATATATAGGGAGGGTTTGGTGGGAGGAAAGGGAATAAAGAAATGTTGTAATTAAAATACAATCTCAAAAATAAAAATAAATCCCCTAGGCCACACTCATTGTGTTAATGTATAGTTGTGGCCAAGGAGGCTATTTTCAATGATGTGGAAATGGGGAACAATTAGAAGGCAGAAGAATTGGGTGTTTCTTGGAAAGCAGGATGTGGGAAAGGGGTAAAGGGTGGCACAGAGACCACAGGTTGCCACCAGACGCTTCTGGGCATGTTTCCTGGGTAGGTTACATTCTGAATCCTGTTTTCAAACTGGTTTATTGAGACAGTCAAGCCCCAGTGTGCTGAAGTTCTAACCCCGACTGAGTCATTTCCACAGTGAAATAATTATTTTCAGGTTTGATCAGTCATGAGGCCCAGCCCCACAGGAACACACTTCAAAGACTTGGCAGTTGTTCTCAATCTGTCCATTCAGAGACAACAAAGGCCAGCACTGAACTCTGGACCGTCTGGTCAGCATGGTTAATCAAAGTTTACCGAGGACTCCTGCAAGGCAGACCCAGGTTAGAGGTTCTTGGTTGAATTCAAAGGAGCAGTATGCAGTACTTCAGTCAGAGCCTAAGTCACCACAGGCCTCTCTTCCTCTCCTCTCCTCCAAAACCACCCACCCAATTTCTTCGCATCATCCAATTAAACAGTATCAACTTCAAAAACTGTATTTATTAATTATTTGAAAAGGCCATACAATGTGCTCCGAATCTTGTTTGGTAGGTGACATGGGCATGTCTTTCTTGCCTGAGCACCTCACTGACACTTAGCCTCTGCAATTTGACCAACTTTGAATTTCTGCGTGAACCATTGTCCACTTCACAAAGAATTATCTGCATAGAATCAACTTTAAAGACAAGCAGAACTACCTAGATTCTTTAAAAAAACTGTGTCTTACTTAGGTAGCTTACATCTTGCCCCTCGGTCTGCTACTCTTAGCTTACCTTCACATTCAAAAGGGGGCAGAACTTAGTGTTCACAGAGCTTCTCAAAGGCAGAGAGAGAATGGTTCAGAGGGGGCAACTGTGAATTGGAAGTCACTTTGGTTAAATGTGCGGAAAGTGAACGCCATGGCTGCAATATTTCTCTGCGTTCTCTGTTCTTCTTCTTCTCCTTAGGCTTCCCTGAGCTTTTCTTCTAGGGAAACGGCACCTGTATTTATCCTCTGTACATCGTCCCAACTCTGGAATTTCTCGTTCTCTTTTCTGCCTTACAAAACATGTTGCCCTTACTGCCATTCTAATCTACACTCTGAATGGAGGTTTCAACTGGTTAATTTGAAACTTTAACTCTAGAGCAGTGCCTTGCCACAAGTGATCTGCCACTAGCAGCATCAACATAACATGGGAGGTTATAAAAATGTCCCTTCCGTGTCCAGCCTCACGCTCTGTGCCTTTGCATGCCTTTAGGGTGCTGAGTTCATGCGCTAGAGCTAGAGAAACACTGTTGTGGAATATAAGTGAGGAGTAATAAGTGATTGTCACTTCTAGATGTCGGGTTTTAGAGGGTCTTTTAAGTCTTTTTATAAAAACACAGTTATAAAAATTGCAGGATCCCGTGTGTAGACAAGGTGTGTTCCACTGTATCCCACAAAAGAAACCATGTAGTAGCTATTGACTCACGCTACCCGCCAAGGGCTTCCTTGATGACAAGGATGCTAGTTTCTGAAAAGGACCACTAGCTGTGTGCTCAGAAGCCAACAGAACATCTCGCCGGAAGGTGAAGCGCACATTCGAACGCGGTGGCACTCAGTACAGCCTGTGCTCAGCAGAGAGAGCAAATGGTGTCTTGAAACACCCTCCCTTGGGATATTAATGGTCTGCCTCTAATCACACATCATTTATTGAATGTGAAAGGAGGTCTGCTACGGGCAAGGTGTGATGACCTGGCCATTTATTTCACTTCTTGGAGTCACAGACCAGTTTCTCCGGGTTCAGTGGGGTCAAAGAGCTTAAAGTGTTATCTAGGATAAGACAAACATGTAATTTTCTCATGTTTTAGTCTTCTATTTTTTTAATGATTAATTAAGAGGTGTGCCTTAAGACACATGAGATGGGGTTGCACCAGTCTTTACAGTGAGTGATTCATAAAAGCTAATGTCTACAAGGTTAAGCTTGCTTAGGAACCCACGGGCCAGAATCTCCATCAGAAGGAAAAATTCTTACCAAACCTTACCCGATCCCCAATCTTCCCTGTACAGTAACATCCTCCTGGACTTAAATTTTCCATCCAGACTCAGACTTCTCTGCGAATCCCCTTTGGAGTGACATGACTGGCAGTGTTCGAAAGGCAAGAAAACACGCCTGCAGGGCTTACACTGAGTTAAGAAAACATTTTCTGCATGACATTTAGGGCCAAACGAGGGACCAAAGTCTTCATTCTTTTAGTCAGGACTAGGTTTACGTCTCCACAGGCAATGTGAAATGGACTGTGGAGAAATGATCTCATGAAATAAATTACTTTAGACAGGGTGCCTGGTTTGTTCCTACCCGTGTGTGTGTGTGTGTGTGTGTGTGTGTGTGTGTGTGTGTGTGTGTGTGTGTGTGTGAGCAGGCTTGAGAATTGAGAAACAATACTACTGAAGAGATGAGCAAAAGAAGGCTGTCCACCAGCAGCAGATGCTGGCTTTTTGTTTGTGTTTCACCACTTATGGATCAGGTGAACTTGACCTTGATGCAATCCATAAGTTTGTTTCCTCCATTCTCCATCAGATGACCCTGTAAGACCCAGTCAACCAGGGTGGAGAGGAACAGAAAGGCATGGAAGGACAGAACTCTGTGATGATGTATCAAAACTCAACAGTGTTGCCACTAAATGTCCCTTCTAATATTTGCATCCAGGTCTGTAGAGACACATGATATCTTTTCTTGGGCACATGCTGACACACCACAGCTTTGACCTTTCAGTGTCTCCCACCAGGACCTTGGAGCCATACATTTCCCAACAGTGGATCAAGCCACTATCTCTATAGTGATCCCGACCACAGCTGCTTCCCGAATAAGATAGCAGAATTAGGAAATTGAATCTGAGGTTCTCACATGGAAGGCCAGGGCATTAATCAGGCCGAGCACACTGGGGGATTTTCAGCTGAGTTGACTGGTTGAGTTCATAAAATCTCTTTCATTTTTCATCGGGAGATTCCAAGTTTTATATATTTATTATCCCTCTCATTATGTCACAGCCAGCGGCATATTTTGCTTGTAGCGGTGCCTAACTGGGAATAATTTTGGAAACCACAAAGCTTATGAGGCCGGGATTGCTGGGGCACCAGCAAGGCTGCCTTGCTCTTCATTAAGGGACTGAGTTCAATATTGCTTACATTTACACCCTGGTGTGCCCTGCAATTACAATGCTTTTTGTTGTCTTTTTTCCCCTACTAACAACTACAGAGCATGAGGATAATTCAACCTGGACATCTCCACCCCCCACCTCCACCTTGTAGCTGTTTCAAGGAACCTAGTGGAAGCATAATTTATGTAACTTCTTGTGTTCATACTGAAAGGCATTGACCATTGAGTGGCAAGAGCAATAACAGTTATTTTCATGACCAATGTGCCTCAGTGAAATATAGTACACCATCACCTCTGCCGCCTTCAAGCCACAGTCTACCCTTAAGAAACCGGTGTCCATGGGTGGTTGTCAGTATAGATCAACCTAAGAGGAAAAATATGTTCACCAAGAAGTCCTTTGGCCTGTACTATGATACACAAGAAACATGGTGATTACAGATGGATTTCTGCCTCTTTAAATGTTTCCATTCTTCTCCCATACTGCCTCCTCTGTGAGTTCATCTGGCTCATATTTGACCATGAAAGAATGAGTTTAGGTCACTCACTTTCCACAAAACACAATTTGAGTCTCTCTGTCTTCAGAGGTAAAACATTTATAGACTTCACTTAGCATTGTTTTTATAAACCTAATGAGATTATTAACACGCTTCTCTTTGGTGGGAAAGATTTTGCATTCTCAGTGCAGACAAGATAAAAACTTACAGGCAAATAGAGAGGAGGAGGAGAGAGAGGTGTACTGATAGAAGAAGAGGAAAAAGAAGGAAAGGAGGAGAAAGAAGGCAAGATTTATGCTTTCACACTTTGGAATCCAAAAGAGTAATGGCCGTGGTACAAGAAGTGTTTAAAGTTCCATGAATCACATCCCAGCAGGGTTCCTATGCCTCAGGAGGACTCCAGCAAGTCAGCCAGACCGGCTCCTGTCTTCAGGTCGCTCCAGAAATTCATGACCACACACCTTAAAAAAAAATCCTGAGGCTTGAGAGATGGCTTAGCACTTAAGAACGTGTGTCTCTCTTGAAGAGCAGAGTTCGGTTCCCCAGTACCCACATTGTAGCTGAAAACCACCTGTAAATCTAGCTCTAAGGGATCTGGCACCCTCTTCTAACCTCCATGGGCATACACATACACACACACACACACACACACACACACACACTGATAGCAATACTTTATTTAAATTAGTAACAAGCTTACTTAACCTGTCAATCCCAGCTCCCTCTCCCTCCCCTCCTCCCCGCCCCTCCACCCACCCCCTCAGACCCCCACACACACACACCCACAAATCCCCATTCCATTCCCCAGGGAGGGTGAGGCCCTCCATGGGGATCTACAGAGTCAGTCATTTCATTCAGAGCAGGGCCTAGGCCCTCTCCCAAGAGTCCAGGCTGAGAGAGCCTCTCTTATTGTAAGAGAGGCACCCAAAGTCCATTTGTATGCCAGGGATAAATACTGATACTGCCAAAGACCCCATAGATTGGCCAGGCCTCCTCTCTGACACCCACATTGGGGGGAATCTGGGTCAGTCCCATGCTGGCCTCCCAGCCATCGGTCTGGGGTTCCAAGAGCTCCCCCCTTGTTCAGGTCAGCAGTTTCTGTGGGTTTCACCAACCCAGTCTTGACCCCTTTGCTCATCATTCCTCCCTCTCTGTCATTGGGTTCCAGGAGTTCAGTTCAGTGTTTAGCTGTGGGTGTCTGTCTCTGCTTCCATCAGTCACTGAATGAATGTTCTAGGATGGCATATAAGGTAGTCATCAACCTCATTATCAGGGGTGGGTATTTAAGGTAGTCTCTCCATTATTGCTTAGTTTGCCAGTTAGTGTGATCCTTGTAGATCTCTGGAAATCTCACTAGTGCCAGATCTCTCCTCATACCTATAATGACTCCCTCTATTATGGTATCTCTTATCCTGCTCTCCTTTATTCTTCCCCTGACTCATCCTTCCTGCTCCCCCTTCTCTCCCCTCCTCTTCTCCCTCTCTCTTTCTCCCCCCTCTCCCCTCCCCCCATGCTCCCAATCTGCTCAGGAGATCCTGATTCAGTCCTCTTCTCTGAGGTACCATGTATATCTCTCTTAGGGTCCTTCCTGTTTCACAGACTCCCTGTCAGTGGGATTGTAGGCTGACCAATACTTTTTTTTTGATCACAGGAAAAGACAACATAATAATTCTTAGTTTAAAACTGGGTCAACGAATTGAACAGCTTCTCTCCAGAATTTAACATCATGCCCAGAACATTCCAAAAATTATTTTGGAGTGATAAATGAACATGTGTGGCGCCCCTTGGGTCTGATCTAACTAGTTCAGGGCAGTGTGGTATGGTGTGGTGGTTATGACCAGCTCTGAAGCCAGATTAGCATCATGTCACTTTTGCCGTGTCTTTGACCTTGAAACTTTCTGCTTCCAGTTTGTATATCTGAAAAATGATGATGTTGGGATATATTTCATAGGTGGTAAAGACAATTGAGAATAATAGTCTCAGGATCATGTGTGACACACAGTGAATACTATCAAAGTGTCAATATGTCTACCATGTAGCAAAGTTCTAAGGAACACCAGTCACATCCAAAGCTACTGAGTTATGTGTGTTACAACTGTCCAGGTTACAACTTGAAATGTCATATAATAGCTCTGGTTGTTTGAGATTTATCACTGTTATGCTCTATTTGGGCCCATTTTTTTCTCATTTCTCTTTGTTCTGATATCCAGAAACTGAGCAGAAACCCAAGGGTTCATGTTATATAAAGTCCAAAATAAGGAGATACTTTTGTATGTATAAGAAACCAAAGCATATTCTATTGTGTCCTAAACATTTTCCTTACCCAAGACAGACAGACAGACAGACAGACAGACACACACACACACACACACACACACACACACACACACATATGATGGGGGATGTCCTGTCTATATGCTGTGAATTTATTTCCCTTATTGGTTTAATAAAGAACTGACTGGTCAGTAGCCAGGCAGGAAGTATAGGCGGGGCTACCAGACAAAGAGAATTCTGGGGAAAGGAAGCAGAGAGTTAGCCTCTACAGAGACCCCATGTAGCCGCTGAAGGACTAATATGCTGGAGCATTCTCCAGTAAGCCAAGACCATGGAAATACTTAGAATAATAGAAATGGGTTAATAATTAAGAGAGAGCTGGCCAATAAAAAGCCTGAGCCATCAGCCAAACATTTTATAATTAATGTAAGTCTCTGTGTATTTATTTGGAGGTAAATGGCTATAGGACTAGGCAGAATGGAACTTCTATCTACAAACACACCACACACACACACATACACACACACACACACACACACACACACACACACACACACACACACAATCCATCTTCACTAAGAGAATAGAAGTGTTTTCACCCAAGTTGCTGATCACATATTTGTCCCAGGATCAAGTGAATGCCTAGAGCCAAGAGCCTACATATTCAGGTGCCTGAAAATTATTTCTGTGATGAAATTATTCCATGTAAGAAAATGAACAATGGTTCTGGGAAATTCTTCATAATGGCTGTCAGCATTCTGTCTCCAGGATGTTTGACCTCATCACTAAAACTGAGGAGCTCTAATCACACAAGGGACCAAAACAACAGCACCAACCTAGCAGTCCTTCTAACAAAGCATGATCACTCCTTGTCAGACACACAAGAGGCAGTGACCTTGAGAGCAGAGGACCCAACTCCCACACCTGTGAATTCTTAGGATTTTCTCCTCCCTTCCTCACCTCAGTGTCTTCCCATAGCTTATATAGATTAGCACATGCATTTACATTTACAAACTCAAATGACCCTTCTTTTCTAAATTGGAGAAATCCATTTTTCCAAAAAACCTGAGGCCTTTGCAAGTTCATTTAAAAGAAATTCTTTTAGAGGTTGAGTTTGTTTTCTCATATTTGCCAAAAGGTAATCAAATAGCCACTCACAAATTCCATCCAGGAAAGGAAACTTTGTTATCCACCAGATTTTATATCCTAATTCCTAGAGTCTAGAAAACAAAATGTTGTTTCTTCTTAGCATTATTACACAAAGATGGCCAGATAGACACATTTTGTAATTCCCTAGGAATGGCACAGACAAAAAAGATTATAGGTACAAAAAAGGACAATAAGACATTGAGTGTGAGGCTGGGAGCTCAGTGTAGAGAGCATGCTAGCATGTACAAGATCATGGGTCCCTTCCTTCCATCAGAAAGAGAGAGAGAGAGAGAGAGAGAGAGAGAGAGAGAGGGAGGGAGGGAGGGAGGGAGGGAGGGAGGGAGGAGGGAGGGAGGGAGGGAGGGAGGGAGGGAGGAAGGAAGGAAGGAAAATACATTCATTATGTGCGGATTGTTATCCATAGTGAATGACAGACAATGTAGTGTATGTATGGAAGGAGAGTGGTGTTACAGTTTGTTGACTGCTTAGTCTACTGTACACAAAATCCTGGGGTCACATCCCCAGCTCGAAGAAAAGCCTTACACGTCAGCACATGCCTGTAATCCCAGAACTAGGAAGGGGGATGCAGCAAGATTGAACATTCAAGGTTCTCATGAGTATATAGAGTTCAAGGCCAGCCTGCCCTACATGAGACCTGTCTCAGAACCTCAGTCACAGTGTCCTGGCCAGTGTGCCTCCAAAGAAAATCATGCTCCAGGGAGAAAAGGGATATAAGGCCAGAAGCCTATTGCATTGAGCTCAAATGTTATACTATTCCCGTTCAATTAATTTTAGACTTGGAAAAAGTTAAAGTCTAATAGTTTGGTGAAAAGGTGTAACATCTTAATGAGTATTTACAGAAGTACGGTATCACCCTTATGCATTCTATAATAAAGACTATTATTATTAAGGAATTAATAGAAATACACCAGGGTAGGAAAACTTAAGAGTAAAACTGTTAAGGGAGCTTCAATCAGACAGTGTAAGTAAAAACTACAGTGATTTAATGAGAACCATACTGACTTTATAAAACTAGTAACTTAATCACTTTTAAAGCAGGAAAGTAACTCGGTGCTACTGATAGGAGAATTGGGCTATTTATGTCATTCACTTTTTTTTGTTTTAATTTTCCAAAGTAGTAAAAGGATTTCCGCAAAGTTTGCCCTCCATGTTTTTCTCTGTTTTGACCTATAATCTAAAAAAAAAGGAAGGAAGGAAGGAAGGAAGGAAGGAAGGAAGGAAGGAAAGAAGGAAGGAAAGAAGGAAGGAAACGAGAAAAAATGAGTCATATGTTCACCCACATTCCTTTTGTCTGTCACAGTTTGTAAGTTTAAATTTATCATTTGGCAGCAGCCTTAAAAGAACTTAGAAGAATATCATTGATTCTCTCAGATTACAGCAACTAGGAGCACTTGATTAAAATACAGCATAGACTTCCTCCCTCCCCCTTCGGTCCTTCCTTCCTTCCTTCTTCTCTCCCTCCCTTTCTTTCTCCCTCCTTTCCTTCCTTATTTTGCTTCTCCTAAACAAGAGTCTAATAGAATAAAAGGAATACCTAAGAAAGATCATGTTGTCTTAGGTCCTATGTCATCTAATGAGCAAAAGAGTTTGCCAGGTGTGGTGGCACATACCTGGCACTCAGAAGGCAAAGGCAGATAGATCTCTGTGAGTTCTAAGCCATCATGGTCTACAAAGTGAATCCCTGAACAGTTAGGAATACATGGAGAGAACCTGTCTCTAGATGAGTGGATGGATGGATGGATGGATGGATGGATGGATGGATGGAAAATGAATATAAATAAATTCATCCGAGGACTGCTTATTATAAAATGTAATAGTTCCATAAAAATGATGACAAATGATTTTGCCACTTAATTCCTCATCTCTTTGTTGCTTACCTTTAATACTAATATTTAAGGTTAGTACTTACCCTTTTTTTTTTACTATGACAAATTGCTTCAACCTCTGACTTGCTCATTTTACCCACAGCACCAATGTGAATTTATAAACGTATTGAAATTTTTGCTACATCTTTATACTGTGAAATTGAGTAAAAATGTGGTATCTCTTAAGTACAGGGATCCGTGAGAACCTCCTGTCCATGCACCCCCGACAGCAGCAGCAGGGCCAGAACGGTGGCAATGTGGTGGGCATCCCCTAGTAGGCCATCTCCTGTTTTGTTTTGCTTTCTTTGAGAGAAACTCTCGCTAGGTAGCCTTGGCTAACCTCGAACTCACCATGTAGACCAGGATAGCCTCAAACTCAAAGATTCTCTTACCTCTGCCTCCCAAGTGCTAGGATTAAAGTCATAGGCCACCACATGGGCTCATCTAATTTTTTTGTAATTTATGTTTCTTGCTTCTGTTTCCTCCCTGAAGACTGCCCCCCCCGCTCTCCTTCTGATTTATGGCATCTTTTTTTCACTGATTGTTACTGCATGCATACATGTATGTACATATATATTGCTAAACATAGTCTATCTGGTCCATATAATGTACTTGTATGTATGATGTATATTTTCAAGGATGACTGTATCACTTTTTTTGAGACAAAGTTTCTCTGTATAACAGTCCTACCTGTTCTGCAACTCGCTTCATAGACCAGGCTGGCCTCAAACTCACAGAGGTCCACCCACCTGCCTCTGCTCCTGAGTACTTGAATTAAAGGCATGAGCCACCATCACCTGGCTATCTCATCTGTTGTTAAGGAAAACAAAAAGCAAAAACTGAGGTTTCCCCTTATGTGATATAACAAAAAGCCAGTCCACAGAAACAGAACCTTTTCCCTTCCCAATGCAATATTCTCCCCCACCAGTATGTATGTATGTATGTATGTATTTTTTATTCACTGAACAAAAACATCACTTACTTGTTATTCTGTGTATGGAGCATTAGCAAAACTAAACATAAAACATAAGAATTTAATTATTTTAAGAATTGTCTTTGAAATGCTTTGAAGAGAGCAGAAATGGAATGGTTTTGGATGCCATTCAGGCTTAGCAATTGGTAGAGGCACATAGGAATGAGCTGCAAAATTCTTTGTCATTGCGCAAAATGGAAACAGTTTTAATATCTATGAAAACAGGACAGGGAATAAATGTCATAACAGTTATTGCTTAAAGTATTAGGTATAGAAGTAATTTCAAGTAATTAAGTTAATTATACTACCAAGGAAAATTCCTCCAGACATGTTATTAAGTTGAAAAAAATCTATGCAATAATGGTGATTCATAATGAGTACATTAAGTATATTTCCATGGAGAGATATATGTTTTTATATAGCGGATCTGGATGGATACACACTTGGCAGACAGCAGGGCTAACATCTGAGATAGAGACCTGGATTCTGGGAATGTTGAAATATTTTTAAGGTCTCAATTTACGTGAAGAATGTGTTAATTTATTTCATGTATAGTCAAAGCTTTGTTTTAAATATTTTATTTTTATTAAGATTTGTTCAAGTATTCTATGTATTATGTATGTGCAGCATGTATATGCAGTATTCACAGAGGTCAGAAAAGGGTGTCAGATCCCCTGAAACTGGAGTTGCAGGTGGTTGTAAACTGCCAGACGTAGGTGTTGGGACCTGAACCAGGGTTCTCTGCAAGAGCAGCAAAATCTCTTAACTATCGTGCCATCTCTACAGCACCTGTGTTTGTTTGTGTTTTGTTTTTCATGCGTATGGATGTTTTGCCAGCGTGCAGGTCTGTGCACCACTTGTATGCCTGGTGCCCTGGGAGGCCAGAAGGTGGCACCAAACCTTCTGGACCGAAGCAATAGATGGTTGTGAGCAGTCTTGTGCTTGATGGGAATCAAACCCAGGACCTCCGGAAGAGCAGTCAGTACTCTTAACCACTGAGCCATGTCAGCATCCCCCAGACCCTGCTTTAAGTATTTTAACACTTTAGCCAGATGTGCTCACACACACCTGTAATCTCACTGCTAGGAAGGAAAATCACAAGTCTGAGGCCAGTCTGCACTACATAAAGGGTTGGAGCCCAGTCTAAGCTCGTATCAAGCCCCTGTCCCATGAAGAAAAATTTAATGTCTTTAGTAAAGTGTCAAAGATTTTGGCAGACTAGTAGAACTTTTTTATCTATAACTGAACAAGCAAGCAAAGGCAGTTGATAAGTGGAAATGACTGTCAAGATGGAAATATTTTATAGTTTAGATCACGTTAAAATACTATTTCATGAAATTACTCCTAGGTGTCACTTTCACATCATATCAATTTATTTATATTTACTTAATAAACATTTACAAACTGCAATGCCTTTGGCCACAGAAAGGCAAGAGAACATATGTGTAGAGTTTCAGGAACCAAGTAGAACCTCCGCCCATTTCCAGCATTCCCAAAGGGAACACAAGATGGCCAATAATTTTGCTCGATTATCTATGTCTTAGTGAGACTTTATTAAAATAAGACTTTAATGGAGATTTTCAGAGATATTCAGTTTCCTTCCTAAGACAATTGAAAGCTACAAGGTACCTTTTTCTTGATCTCTAATGAGAGTAATTCTGATTCAGAAATCCTGGGGTTTATGGCTAACTTCTAAACGAAGTGTTTTTCTAAATGCTGGTTTTAGAAGCTTAACTGTCTGAGATTTTCTTGACTCTGGTCCTGAGAATGTTATATTTAACATTCTGAGACAATCATCTACACAAATTAACTGTCCCAATGGAGAACATGGAATCAGCACAGGCCAAGCCCTCTGTGACTCAAACATGTTCTTCCTGGACAACCACATGGAACCTAGCAATTACACGTGTGAGCAGATGGGCAGCCAAAAGTCATTTGTCTTTTGAAGCAGAGGGCATTAGATCATTTATGAAGCAAGTTTACCTCCTTAGTTGTGTTTGTTTGCTCTACCTCTAAAATAAGCCTGGTTTGCATTCCCCAGCATGTGAGGATTGCTTCTCAGAAGTGTTCAAAAAAGAGACAGGAATACACATGGTTTTAATAATGACCTACCATGTACGTAATCCACATAAGGATAATAAAAGACCTTTTAGTCTGCTCAATTATCTGTTAGATAAACAGAAACTCCAGCCCCGTTTCCCTGGCCACTTAGTATACTTCTGGGGGACTCGTTCCAGGTCAGTGGGTTGAGACCCCAGGAATGCACACTCATTGTTAGCTCAGGTAAAACATCTTTTACAATCAATGAATCATTAAGCTCGGTGAAGGTCACTCACACTGTTAACATTTTTCTTCAGGATGTTCTCATACAGCCTGAGAAAGACAGGCAGGCAAGAATTCCATCTCTGCACGTCAAGGGGAATTACTAGCCCTCCGTATCAAAGCTTCTAGCCATCTCTGCCTTGCCTGCCTGCCTGCATTCCTCTGGGCCCTCTCTTCCCCCACCGCACTGAAATATTCACTACGAGAAGCAGGGCAGATCCCTGCTCTCTCCTAGGAAATGATGTGGACATATTGATTTCTTCGGAGGATGGTCTTTTCCACTTCAGTCCTGTTGCGCTGTGTTATAGTTTTGAGACCGGGTCTCATATAACACAAGCAAGTCTCAGATTCACTAGGTAACCAAGCATAGCCTTCAAATTCCTGATCCTCCAGCTACACCTCCCAAGTGTAAACCATGATTTTTAGATTAACACGAAACAAACAGGGCATTATTTACCAGCCATGAACCATCGAGCCCAGCCCCACAATCTGCTTTAAAGGTAAAATCGCAATAAAACTAGACACTGAGAAATCACTCTTTCCCTCCAAGTTTACCCCCACTTCCAATAAATGACAAAGGCTCAGAGTCAAACAGTTACCTACAGTAAGAGCTGAGTGAGAATCTCGTAGCCACCTAATTTAAAACGTCTATATGGGGAGCACGGTGTGGCGTGAACAAATGATCTGCCTGACTCTACCCCTACCCTGTTATCGCTGAGACTGAGCTAGAGCCCTCTGCTCCAGCCAAGCAGCAAGAGATGAACACTGAGACATTGTTTATAACCAATTGAAAGTCTGTATTCCAACAAGCCGGGACCACAGCCAAGTATTGGGGCAGGGCCAGGGTGGGGGATCCCCTAAGTATGGCCCCTAGTCTCCAGAACACTGGGTTGGTTTTTTTTTTTTTTTTTTGGTTTTTCAAGACAGGGTTTCTCTATGGCTTTGGAGGCTGTCCTGGAACTCACTTTGTAGACCAGGCTGGCCTCGAACTCACAGAGATCCGCCTGCCTCTGCCTCCCGAGTGCTGGGATTAAAGGCGTGCGCCACCAACGCCCGGCCAGAACACTGGGTTTTTAAGGGGAGAGAAGTCATTGTGGCATCTCAGTCGGCACCTTGGGGAGGGTAAGGAATGTGCTTCGCAGAGTGAGCAGTATGAAGCAAACCGTTTTAACAGAAGTTAATATTAAGACATTAGGCAGCCAGAGGGGGTTCCTCACAAACAGGCAGCTAAGATAAACGGTTAGCTGGAGGAGGTTCTACACAAACAAGCAGTTTTTAACAAAGGCTAAATTTAAGTGAGCTAGGACACCCTGACCTTTGGTTCCTAGAACCCAGTTGGATAGTTTTCCATGGGATTCCAAGGAGATAAGATTCTAGTTAAACCCGGAAACGGCCTCGGAAAAACACAGGATGGAGGAATCCCTTGCCCTCTCACACCATTGATTTTAAAAGCAGACAAATAAATAGGATTAGAATATCTGGAGACTGCAAAAATAAATAAATAATACAATTATATATTAAATTGCAATTAAATAAATTAATACAATTAAATAAATAAAATACAATTAGAAAGTAAGGTATCCTTTGGAGAGCATCACATAAGTCAACACAAACCTGAAAGCATTGTAAGAACTATACATTTGAGATTTTGCTTAATCCAATTCTTAGTTCAACTTTTCATACCTTTAACGAAGACCATTTTGGGTGGACAGTATTTCAAACTTTCTAACTACGAGTTTCCATTTATCTGGATGACCTCCTCTCTTATTCTTACCGTATACTTGAAGTAAGCGTGTGAAACTGCAGAAGTATCATTCCTTGGGCTGTTTTTCTGGGCCCCTGAAGAGATCCCGCTGTGTGAAATACTTGAGCTAGAATATGATAATAAGGCAGGGGGACTGCTGCCAGCAGCAATATGGTTTCCATTAGCACATGGTCCACATTTATAGTTGAAAACTTTATTAGTTAAGTTACTATTGGATGCTCAGAAATACTTTCTGTTTGCAAGAAGAAAAACATTCAAGCAAGGTCAGTTCGACAAAAGTGAGATATTTGCAGGGAATGCCAAGGATTGGCCATTTAGAAAGCCAAGTCAAATAAGGCACAATTAGATCTCTTTTGGCTTCCAACCTCTCAGGATTCATAAATTCACATTTTAGCAGACTTGGAGAGCCAGCTTCGTCTTCATCACGTCTTGTTTCCGTTGGCCCATCTGCACAACCCAGCCTCTCTTCTGATGGGCGCTTTCAGCAAATATCGTATGTCCTGGATCCTGATAACCCTTTTTCCAAGCTAGTTTTTCCTTTTCCTTAGTCAATGTTTTTGAACAGAGATCATATTTTATTTTGTTTGCAAAAGAATGGGGGCAGAATGTATTTATCTACATGGCCATGTGAAGAAAACAGACATCAAAAGCAGTAATTTTAGATTCCCAATCAGTTCTACCACTGGAGGCTCACTTCCCAAACATGTACATTGGCTACTAAGCCTCTGACGTTCCTATACACAGTGTGATCTCAAAAATAGATGAAAAATTAAGAGAAAGGAATCTGATACACCAAAACTTACCTTTACACATGTAAAATATTAGGCCAAAAATTTAGAGTTCATCATTGCTGGATGTTAATGCCAAGAGGCATAACACATTCCCACATTTCAGAGGACCTGGGGTTGCCTGGTTCCTCATGTATTCATGCCTCCCCTACATAGTCCTTACCTTCCCATCAGTTCCCAACTCTGGCACCTCTTGGTATGGAGATTTTTGGCTCCCAAATTGTGACCAATTCCATGAGAATGGCACAATCTTCAGATGGCTATAGTCACTCTACTCCTTACTAGATGATAGATGTATCTGAGCTTTGGTGGCAGACCACTCATCATCTCTACTGCCTCCTCCTGGCTGTCACAAATGCTCAGGAGTTAGAGCCATATCTTATGTCACATCAAGCCCAGCTGGGCTGGGAAAGTCAGCTGAGTTTTGTAACTGAGAAATGAGAAGCGACTTACTGGAATTCTCTGTGCCTTGATTCCTCCTCAGCTAATGAGGATAGATAATAATTGTTATTATTCAAGACTAATATGAAAAGATGTAGATGTGTTATGCCTCATACAGTTCCTGGTGTGTAATAGAGTAACGATAGTAATAGTAATAATGATAATAATTTACTTTCTTTTCTTTGTTTTCTCAGTATCAGGGAGGAAGTGCAGGACCTTGCATGCTAGGTGAGCACTCTATTCATGAGTAAGCTATATTCCCAGAGTGTGCTGGGTAGTTTATGTCAACCTGACACAAGCTAAAGTCATCTGAAAGGATTAAGCAAATGCCTCACAAGACAGTAGAGCATTGTCTTCTTTTAGTAATTGATGGGAGAGGGCTCACCCCCTTGTGGGTGGTGCCACTCCGGGCTTGTGGTCCTGGATTCTATAAGAAAGCAGGCTGAACAATCCAGTAAGCAGCCCTCCTCCATGGCCTCTGCCTGAGTTACTGTTCTGACCTCCTTCAATGACCAACTGTTGGCTGGAAGTGCAAATGAAATAAACCCTTTCCTTCCCAGCTTGCTGGTAGTTCATCACAGGAGTAGTAGGTCTAACTAAGACACAGCCCTAATAACGGTGACCTTCAACCTGACTCGGGATTTGTTTCTTTTCTTTCTCTGTGACTTCTGACGGCATTTTTCAAAGACACTACTCTATTGAGCTCTATGGCCCTCAGTGTCACAGACTTCCTTGTCATTCACAGGCAATTTAATCTCTATCCACCAAGATTACTCACCCTGTTTATGGTTCCCAGGCCTCTCCTCCAGCTAGCATGACTGTCTACCCTAAGTCTAACACTGCTAGGTATTATTAGACACACTTGACGTCCAGCTGTCTTAGAGAAAAGGTACCTTACCCAGGCTACTGGTCATACTATGTAGTTACGATGGCTTGAACAAAAATGGCCCCATAAGTCAACAGGAAGTGGCACTCTTAGGGGGTGCAGCCTTGGTGGAGTAGGTGTGGCTTTGTTGGAGGAAGTGTGTCACTAGATGATGGGCTTTGAGGTCTTAGAATGCTCAGGTCAGGTCTAGTGTGCCACTATCACTTCCTGATGCCTGTGGATCCAGATGTAGGACTCCCAGCTACCTCTCTAGTGCCATGTCTGCCTGTATTCCACCAGGCTTAAGATAATGGACTATACCTCTGAACTTTAAGCCAGCCCCAGCTAAATCTTTTCCTTTATAAGAGTTGCCGTGGTCATGTTGCCTCATCGTGGCAATAAAACCCTGTTTAAGACAGTAGCCAAGGAAGACCTTGATCTCCTGATCTTCTTGCCTCTACCTCCCAGGTGTTGAGATTACAGGTATGTGCCACTATGCCCAGTTTATGTGGGGCTGGGGGATTGAACCTAGAGCCTCAGGTATGCCAGGAGAGCACTCTACCAACTGAGCTATATTCCCCAGCCCCATACCTGAGTTTTCTATCTCCTTTTCTTTTTACTTTTATGTGCCAGCAGTTAAAAGAATGTTTATTAAAAGTAGGCGTTCCTCCTACTGTACCTTTTCTCTCTCTGTCTCTCTATGGCTGTTTCGGTAAAGTTATTCTAAAATAAACAACTAATTTTGTTCTCTGTGTTAGCTAGTGCCTTCCAATCTTTCACCCCTAGGTTGTTACACAGCATGGGGCTTGTCAATTAGGCTGCCCCTTCTACTCACTGTGTGTCCTTGGACAAATAGCTTAAGCCCATCTGTATCAAATTTCTTTCTTGAAGTATTTGTCTAATTCTTTTTCTTTCTTTTTTTTCTGAGATTGGGTTTCTCTGTAACTTTAAGAGCCTGTCCTGGAACTCCCCTCTGTAGACCAGGCCGGCCTCGAACTCACAGAGATCCACCTGCCTCTGCCTCCCAAGTACTAGGATCAAAGGTAGGCACACCACTGCCAGGCCTAATTTTTCTTTATCAGTAAAAAATTAAGAGTCAGATATCCACGGTAAGAACCTGAATAATCAAAAACCAAAAAAAAAAAAGAAAGAAAGAAAGAAAGAAAAAGAAAAGGGCCAGGTGGTGGTGACGCACGCCTTTAATCCCAGCACTTGGGAGGCAGAGGCAGGTGGATCTCTGTGAGTTCGAGACCAAGCCTGGTCTACAGAGTGAGTTCCAGGACAGCCTCCAAAACAATACAGAGAAACCCTGTCTCAAAATAAAAAAAAAAAAAACAAAAACAACAACAACAACAACAACAAAAAGAACCTGAATAATCGGAGAAACACCAGAGAAGCCACCAGCCACCTCCTATCTCTTCCATTCCTCCATCCAAAAGGGCTGAGATTCTCTCTCTTCCCTAACTTACTACTCCCTGTCTCCTACCTATCTATCTTATCCTCCAAAACCTCTATGGATAATTTTGGTCAGCTAGTGGCTAGCTCTGCCCTCTGACTCCAAGCAAGCTTTATTTATAGAACATAATCAAAACATCACACAACACACACACACACAAATAAATAACTTTTAAAGATACCTTTTTCCTGGATACAGTTCTCATAGATACAAAAGAGAAGAAAGCTAGAGAGAGAAGCAAGATGGTGTAGGAGTTTTTTGAAGAATCAGGAAGCATGTCTGCACCCATTTACACCATCAACAAAGTCCCACATGGGTCCTGGTACAACTCTGAAAACAGTGGAAAGTGGTGGTTAGTACCTGCAATTACCTAGGAGATGTCTCGGATGGCCTGTGAGGGATTATTTAGAGTAAGTTTACCTCTGGGCACGCCTGTGGAAGATCAGCGTGGTTGTTAATTGCAGTGAGAAGACCCACCATTAAGAAGGGTGGCACCATTCCCTGGGTTTCAGTAATAGACTACATAAAAGGGAAGTAGCTAGCTAAGCATGAGCTTCCTAAGTCTCTGTCTTCTGATTATAGATATAATGTGACCAGCTGCCTGAATTGCTCAGCCATGATGGACTGTATCCTGAACAGCCACACTGACTGGTCAGCCAGAACTAAATGATCAACCCTGAAAGTATACATACAAGTAACACTCTGCTGGTCAGTTTTATGTCAGCTTGACACAAGCTCAGTCATTTGGGAAGAGGGAACCTCAGTTGAGAAAAGTGGCCTCTGATGGTGCATTTTCTTGATTGATGACTGACGGATATAGAAGGACCTAACTCACTGTGGGTGGATCCATCCCCGGGCTGGTGGCCCTGGGTACCACAAGAAGACAGGCTTAGGAAGCCATGAGGGACAAACCAGTAAGCTAAGCAGTACTACTCCATGGTCTCTGCATCAGTTCCTGCTTCTAGGCCCCTGCCCTGAGTTCCTTCCCTGACTTCCCTAGATGATAATTTGTAAACTGAAATAAACACTTTCCTCTCTAAATTGTTTATAGTCATTGTTTTATCACAGCACTAAAAACCCTAACTAAGACAAACATTATATGGATTGAGCAGGTTGTATTTATATATTTAGGAATATATATGCACATGTATGTATAGATATTGTTAATCTCACTGGTCGAGAGTAAAACCAATATCATAATTTTGAGCCAAATTTGAAACAAGCTTTAACTAAAAACTGGATAAGATGGTGGACTCTGGACAGATCCATTCCTGGGTTCCCAGGAAATGGTCATGAATCATGTTTTGAAGAGGTTTAAAAAGACAGAACCATAAGGCCATCCACCAGGTTCAATCAGGGACAAGACTACATCCTAATGTAGTTCCTGCCTTTGTACCTCCCACCTACATCCAATCAGGGGCTAGCATACTTCCTGAGGTATTTCCTGCCAGTGTACCTCCTACCTATATGTGATCAAGCACATCCAGTGCAGTTGGATCAAACTTGTCTAGGGAACAAACACTGACTTGTTATCTCCCACAAACAATAGCCTCCAACATTTCAGGAAGTATCTGTCCTTGGACAAGGGGCTTACAGGTTAGAGGCATTTTCATTTCATGAATCTCTTAGGCACAATAATTAAAATTTAGAACACAGTTGCTGGCTCTCACAATATACACATATATCTAACAACAATTAAAGAAGAAAGCAGATAATGCATTTGAAAGGAAGCAAGACGGGCACCTGGGAGGACTTGGAGATAAGGAAGTGGTAAAATTGTGTTGTAATATTGAAAAAATATTGAACTGAAGGAAAAATCCCTTAGGTTACTATTTTTTGGTTTATTTACTGTTTGTGTGCATGATGTGAGGGCATGATCAGGAGTGCCATGATGTTTGTGTAAAGATCTAAGGACAACTTTCACGAGTTGGCTCTCTTGTTTCACCAAGTGGGTCTGGGGATCAAACTTTGATCTTCAGGCTTGACAGCAAACCACCTTACCCCTTCACTGTCTTTATCACCATCCACTCCCCTTGTGTTGTATTTGGGGTAATTTAATCTCGGCCACAGGACGTTAACTCAGACAGGGAAAACCTTCGGAATCTCAAGAATAGGGATAGCATGGAGTGTTAGAAGGACTAACCTGAGCATGGACTTTGGGACTAGAAATCCAGAGTGTCACAAATGTCACAGTGGCTGCCAGTGAGAAGGGAAGTCAGCAACTGAAAGCCACCATCACCACAGCACCAGCAGGAAGTCATATCAAGGTGGCAGACACCTCTGCCACAGAGGAAAGAAAATTGGGCAACAACAGCACCCACCCAGGCTCTGGCTCCCTCAGAACAGACACTGTGAGCTTCTTCCTCCAACCTGGACAGAGAATGCTCTGTAAATCTCCGTTGAACCAAGATGTTGATTAATTTTCTACTTCAACGTCAGACTGAAATGGCACAAGAAGCATCCCGACACCATCCCCCACACCTTAACTAAATTCATATGCAAACAATAGCAGCTGTGGAGAAAGGAGGAAACACCATGGGAGAGAGTGTGATCATGGACCCAAGACAACTAGAAACTAAATTGGCCTGCAAAATTCAGCAAATATTTTAAATAGTTTGAGCCACTAGAGGGAGTATGTCCAGGTTCAAATGAAATAGGATAAAAATTGCATTCGAATGTTTAATTAACAGCCGTAAGGCTTATGCCCAGGTATAATTCTTTTTCTTTTCAAAATACAAATAATTCAAAAAGACAGAGTCTGTGAAAACTACGGAACACCAAATTATTTCCCATGACACAAAGCCAAAATCAAATATTGATTTTTTAAAGACAATGTAAACATTTATTTTTTAATATTTGCTATGACTGTATATATATGTATTTTGTGTGTACTATGTTGTGTGTATGAGTGAAAGCATCACAGTGTTCTTGTGAAGTCAGAGGACAACTTTCAGTGTCAATTTTCTCCTTCTAGCATGGGTTCCAGAGAACTCAGGTCATGGCAAATGACTTTACACACTGAACCATCTTGCCAGTCCTGAGAACTTTTTTCCTTAAATCCTTAAATTCATTACCTATTTGTTTTGTGTCTGTGTATGCGTGTGTACTCATGTGCATGCATGTGTTTGAAGATTCAGAGACATTTTTTGGGAGTCAGTTATCACCACGTGGGTCCTAGAAATCAAACTCAGTCCACCAGGCTACAGCATCACCTTTATCGACTGTGTCATCCTCCCCACCCACACCCCACCCCTACCTTAAGTTCTTTTGAAAACTAAGACTGGGGCCTAGAGAAATGGCTTCATGGTCTAGAGCACTGGCTGCTCTTCCAAAGGACCCAGGTTTGATTCTGAGAGCCCACATGGCAGCTTATAGCTGCCTATACCTCTAGTTCCAGAGGATCTGTCATCTTCTGTATTACATGGACATCAGGTGTGCTAACGGTATACAGGCATATGTGCAGGCAAAATGGGAGGCAGAGGCAGACAGTTCTCTCTGAGTTTGAAGTCAGCCTGGTCCACAGAGCTAGTTCTAGGACAACCAAGGCTACACAGAGAAACCTATCTTGAAAAACAAAAACTAAACTAAGCTGTTAAGAATTGGCAACCCTGGGAGCCAGGTGGTGGTGGCTCATGCCTTTGATCTCAGCACTCTGGAGACAGAGGCAGGTGGATCTCTGTAAGTTGCAGGGCAGCCTGGTCTACAGAATAACTTGTAGGACAGCCAAAAAATAGAAATAAAAGGCTAAAACAAACAAAAAACAGAAAGATTTGGCAGTCTTGGGGCTGGAGAGATGACTCAGCAGCTTACTGCTCTTTCGGGGGATCCAGATTCAATCCCTGGTGTCCACGTGGAAGCTCACAACCATCAGTAACACCAGTGCCAGGGGATCCCATGACTTCTTCTGACCTCCTCAAACATCAGGCATACAAGGTCTACACATACATACATACATACATACATACATACATACATACATACATACGCAAACCTGCAGACAAAACACTCACACACATAAAATAAATAGATAAGCTGAACTTGCAGTCATTCTGTGCTATTCGGCCTTAAATAGCAACTTAAAGTGACTTCTCAATCCTGATGCCATATTTTGAAAACTTGCAATCAAGAATCATAAAATAAATATAGATTCGCCAGATGTTTCACTTCAATTTCTAGAAGGAAATGTTAGTGATTCTCATTTAGTAAATGGGGTGGATGGACGGGGGTCCAAATAGTCCATCAAATTATCCAGGGTCTCATTCTAGCTAACAGAAAACTCTAAGTATAAATGGATCATCATCACCATCATCATCATCATCATCATCATCTACCCATCCAGAATGGGACTCACTTAGCAAATGCCCCTTGATAGCACATCAGTTTTCAAAGCATTCTTAGAATTGATTCATTCAAAGGTCAGGGAGCTGGGTCAGTAGGTTAAGAATGTGCTTGTCACTTAACTCTGATTTTCAGAACCCATAATGGAAGGAAGAACCAATACCAAAAGTTGTCCTCTGGCCTCCTTATATGTTGGTGATTGACTCTCTCTGTCTTCTCTCTGCCTTGATATTCTGCCTACTCAGGCTCATAGCAGAGAATCCAGCCAACTTTTCACTGAAACTTTTGAGATCACAAGCCAAAATGCATCCTTTCCCTTTTAAGTTGCTTATGCCAAGTATTTTGTCACAGACACAAAAAAACTAACGTGTTACCTAAGAAGATTAATGTTTGGAATTTTTTAAAATCCCTATAGAATAGGCAAAGCACACAGCAATGGTCTTTCATATCTATCTCAGTGAGTATGTAAACTAATACCTCATTATTGTTTCTTTTTAGAATGGGTCTCGTGTAGTTCGTGGCCCGAAACTCACTAGGTAGCTAGGAAGATATTGAATTTCTGATCCTCCTGCCTCTGTCTTTGAGTTCTGGGACTGCAGGTATGTACAACACATCCAGATTAGTTATGGCTGGGGATTGAATCCAGGGTTTCTTGCATGCTAGATAAGTGCTCTGCCAACTGAGCTGCACCTTTACCCCACAGATCCATCTTTTGAAAGTGAGTTCAGTAAAGTTTTATGTGATGGCATGGCAGAGGCAGGCAGATATCTATGAATTTCAATATGGTCTGGACTACATAGGAAGGGCCAGGCCAGTTAAAGCTGCATACTGAGACCCTATTTTAAAAAAATGGGTCAGGAGCCAGCATGGTGGTGCACACCATTAATACCAGCATTCAGGAAGCAGAGGCAGGTGAATCTCTGTGAGTTCCAGGCCAGTTTGGCTACAGAATGTTCTAGGCCAATCAGAACCACATAGATAGACCTTGTCTTAAAAAAAAGGCATGAGAAATTAAATATCTTAAAATATCTACATTCAAACAGAGATGTACATTTAATCATACTCATTTCTACTTTGTGAATAATGAGGTAATAGAAACCTTCTAAATGCCCAACGTAAGAAGTATTTAAATAAAAAATATCTACAAAAATAAGGACATACTATACAGCCATCAAAAGCCATTATGCTGAAGATTAATAACATAGAGAATATATTCAGTGTAAATCCAGATTAAAATACATGCTAATTGTAAATTCTGAAGATGTATTCTGTGGTAAAGAATTTGCCTAGCATGTGTAAGGTCATGGGTTCAATCCCCATCACCATGAAAATAAGTTAATAAACTACTGGTGTTGACATACATTGTGAATGTTTTTGCATGCCTGTGTGAATGTTTAGAGAGGAGAGAAAGAGATTTCTTACAACAGAATTCCAAAGTAATTTCTTTTTATAATTTCTAATTTTCTGTGTGTTTGTGAACTAGCTGCTTAAATTCCCCGACATTGTGTTTGCTTGTTTTCATGTCTATAACATGTCTGACTGCAGCTGATGACTTCTCAATAATCTTACTGAGATCATAACCAGCTTCCCCCATTCCACTGCCAGCGGCACCACTAATAAAAGCCTGAGGCTGGGTTGCTGCCAGGTGGGGAGCAGGGTTTCTACTGCCATGAGGAAACAAGGCATAAGGGAAATATACTCATCAATAGTCCTAGTGTACATGGTTTCTTCATGGCAGACCAATAGAGAGCCGAGTACAATGGTGCACACTTGGTATTCCAGCACTTGGGAACCTGCAGTTGGAAGATTGCAAGTTCAAGGCCATCCTAGGCTACATAAAATGTTCAAGACCAGGGCTAGGGAGATAACTTAGCCTTTAGAATGCTTGCCATATAAGCATGAGGACCTGAGTGTGAATTCCCAGCATCCATGTGGAAATCCAAGCATAGCAACATGTGCCTAAAAGTCTAGTACTGGATGGGATTGGCAAGCAGGAAGATCCTTGGAGCTCACAAGCCAGCTTGTCTCAAAAAATATAAGAAACACAATGACTGTACAAGACATCCAATGACAACCTCTGGCCTCTACATTCATGTACACACATGCATGTGCACTGGCATGCATGTCTACACACAAACCACACACACACACACACACACACACACACTCCTACACCACATGCACACCAGTTCAAGACCAAAAATTACTTTAAAAATTAAAGACACTCAATACCAACTTGAGTTACATAATGAGTCCCTGTCTGAGAAACCCAAAGAGCTTTGTTATAATATAGCTCAGTGGCAGAGTGCTTGACTAGCATTTACAAGACCTGCCTTGGATTTGATCCCATGTACAACAAATAATCATTCTTTGCTAGCATTTGTCTCTAAGAACACATAAATTGCTTTCTTTGGTTTGAGTTGGGTAATCTCACTGATGCAATCCAAGTGGTTAGAACAATGCCTAGCAAATAGCACTGCCTCAGTTTATCAGTTTTGATATTGAGCCTTCCCCTCACAGAGATGGGCATTTGAAAGTCTTATCTACAGCATGATTTTCATGAAGGAAATGTTTTCCATGAAAGAATTTCTCTTGTTAGAGAAGCACTCTTTTAGACACTGCCCATCTGGGTGTGGTGACACATGCCTTTTTTTAGGTTTATTGTTTAAGAAAATATAATTGTTATAGTAGCATTAACTGACAATTAATTGTATTTGTACTCTAGTTTTAAAAAAATAGATGAATCATATATCTATAGATATGTTTCTGGATTCTATTTTACTTTATTAATGTTCTTAACATTATGTTCTTTTTTTTGTTTGTTTTTTTGAGACAGGGTTTCTCTGTATTGTTTTGGAGGCTGTCCTGGAACTCACTCTGTAGACCAGGCTGGCCTCGGACTCACAGAGTTCCACTTGCCTCTGCCTCCCGAGTGCTGGGATTAAAGGTGTGTGCCACCAATGCCGGCAGCATTATGTTCTTTATTATGTTCTTAACATTATCTATTGTAGTAGTATCTAAATGTGTGTTTTCAGAAATATTTTAAGTAGCTTGCATTAATTATACATAATAATGAGCTTCATTATGACATTTTCATATACGTATGTGACACACCTTTTAATAATTTTTGAGACAGGGTCCCTTTCTGTAGTCCCAGTTGTTCTAGAACTTGCTGTGTAAAGCAGACTGACCTTTAACTCATAGAGATGGCCCTGCCTCTTTCTCCAGAGTTCAGGGCTTAACGACCTGTGCCACCACACCTGGCTGCATGTTAGCATTCAGTCTTATTTGCCGCTATTACCTTCTCTTGCCCACTTCCTACTCATGTGGGTCCCCTTCCTCTTCCCAATGAAGCCATCTTCTACTTTCTTCTTTTTCTCCTCCTTCTCCTCTTTTTCTTGGAAGACCAACTGAATATTGTATAGGTACATGCATGAGGTATTATTACAGACACATTGGCATCTTGCCAGTGGCTACACCACTGAAGATAATGTCTCCCTCCTACAGCAACCACTAACTATCAACAGAACCTCAAGGAATGGTGAAGTCTCTTGAGCCCTTCCACTTTCTATAATGGACTGATGATGAGTCCAGTCTTGTGCAGGTAATCAGCGATGCTGCTGTTATGTGGGTATTACCAGAGAAGACTGCTCAGACCTGGCTTGAAGCAAATACGAAGTCTTTATTAGCAGTCTGGCGACTACACTGGATGTTTTGGGATCCCAGCATAGCATACAGTCTTCCTTGGGGTAAGTCTTGAAGCATGAAAACCATATTCTGTTAACTTCAGTTAACCAGAACATTTACCCAGAAGCAGAACTACAGAAGCCAAAAATCAAGGTTAGTACTAGAGACTTTCCCAGAACTATGGACTTTGTTTTCATTTTGGCAGGTGGTACTATCTAGGTGCTGAGTTTTATGCCCGAATGGTACTTCCATGAAGGAGTGAGTTGTGTGAAGGTGGTGGGGGTGGTGGTGGCTACTAATGTCTGGGACCCTGTTACAGCTGTGAGTTCAAGAGTGTCACAGTGCAGAAGAAGGTCCACATCTCTCCTATTCCCCTTCCTCTGGCACCTACGTTTCTCTCCACCCCTCTCCACAGTGTTCTCAGACAACTACAAAAATGTATGTCTTCTCCATGCAGGAGTTGAAGGCCAGTCATTGGGTTAGCCTAGGCCAAACAGTAGTTCAACAAGTGAGGGGACAAGAAAAGATGTCTGGTGTGCACGCAACGAACAGCATCTACTGAAGCTAATTTCTGTCAATGCATTCAGTCTGTCTTCTCTTGAAGTTGCCAAATAGGTTTTTAAATATGTCAGATAATTCATCTCTGATTTCTCCCTCTAATGGGTGAGGAAGAAGTCAAATTTGTAGCAGCCAAGTCCTTCACTCATTAGTTTGGCCTGAGGAAATCTTGGTGTTATCTTTAACACTAGTCCTAAAGTGAACAACTTAGCCTAATAATAATACTGTAAGCCGGGTGGTGGTGGTACACGCCCTTTATCCCAGCACTCGGGAGGCAGAGGCAGGTGGATCTCTGTGAGTTCGAGGCCAGCCTGGTCTACAAAGTGAGTTCCAGGACAGCCTCCAAAGCTACAGAGAAACCCTGTCTCGAAAAAAAAAATAATAATAATACTCTAATGCTGCTGACATGTGTCCCTTAGGAAGGAACTTGAAATCACAAAAAGATTAACTTCACTCACTTGAAACAGCGTTTTAGTGTAGTTCATATAGCAGTGTTCTTGCCTAGCATGCAAAAGCCCTGGGGTTGATCCCCAGCAACACACACACACACACACACACACACACACACACACACACACACACACGGCAGAGAGGCATGAGTGTATAATCCCAGAACAAGGGATATTTAAATTTTTTCGGTTCTGTTCCTCCAGGGACCTCTAGGCTATTCTATAAACTACAACCCTCCTGCCTCAGCTTGCCAAATCCTGCGATTATAAGTCTGTGTTATTATACCCAGCATGAATGTCTAAACTTTGGCTTATCTGATGTCTCTTCAAGATTAAATTTATATGTTTTTAGGCAAATATACCATGGAAGTTACACTGTGCCTCTCCAGTACATCTTATCTGAAGGAACATGGCGTCAACATCCTCAGGACTGATGATATCTTTGGTTCCTTGGTTAAAGTCAGGTCTCTGAAGTCTCTCCATGATGGCAATTCTTCACTATATCCCATGAGTACCTCATAGGAGAATATTCTCTGTCTCATCAAACTTTCATACATGAATTTTAAAGAACCATTAATGATTCTTATGATAGCTATTTAGTGAAGTATTTCTCAAATGATTTTATATTTCCAACATTGCTTTAATATTTATTAATTATAAATTCACATATTAAAATTCACTTATTTTTATTACTTATTTATATCAAGATGGAGGCATGATTATTTTTGTTTGGAGACAGGATCTCTCAAGTAGCCTAGGCTGACCTTGAACTTGCCTTGTAGCCAAGGATAACCTTGAACACCTGATCCTCCAGCCTCAACCTCCCAAGTACTATAATGACAGGTATGTGCTACTGTGGACAGTTTCTGCAGAGGTGGCCTTGGAATCCGAGGTTTCCTACATGCTAGACAGTCTACCAAGTTGAGCCGCATTCCCAACGCATGACTATTCATTTCATCCCACAGGGTAAAATGAATTACTTAATGTTTTTTTTTCTATTCTCTATTGTATAAATACTCCTTCCAGTTAGTTCCCCCCATGCCCACTTTTTGAGACAGGGTCTCACTATGCAATATGTCCCAGGCTGGCCTTGAACTTCTCAACCTCTCTTTTGCTAGAATTCCAAATATGCACCATCATACCAGACTCCTATGTCCCTTTGGCATGACTCCAGGTCCCCCTTCAGTATCCTTTATTTCCTAGAACTGCAAGATAGTTCAACCTCTGGCACTTTTCTTGCTCATGCCACAGGATCAGGTTAATAAGTTTCTCTGATTGCTCATATTGGGAAAGAACTAAACTCTACAGTCAGGAGGTGTTTTCTTATATTTTTAAACCCTTCTCTGATACTAACATGTGGAGATAGTTGCCAGAAAAGAACTTAGAAAACAAGTGAAGTTGTAAGGGGCCATTTTTAAACATGGGTGGAATCCAACTTAATTGTAATATCTCCAACTAACTTTTGGGCTTCTTGTTATTACAACTCCACATGCATCAAGAGATAAGGTTCCCTTGAAGACCAAAGGACTTCATCCCCCTTTTCAGCAAAATAACAAGTTATGTGATTTTGGTAAAGAGTAACAAAAGCCTTTTCTTTCATTCCCTTTTCTTATCTTTTTTTTTCTAAGGTAGTCTTTTTTATTAGATTTATTCCTTTTATTTTAGGAGTGTTATTGCCTACATGTATATGCTCCTCATGCATTCTTGGTGCCCACAAAGGTCAGAAGAGGTCATTGGATCCCCTGGAACTGAAGATGCAGATGATCGTGAACTGCTATGTGGATATTGATAACTGAAGCCAGGTCCTCTGCAAGAGCAAGAAGAGATGATTAGTCACTGAGTCATCTCACCAGCCGCCCCCTCCCCAAGCCCATTCTTTATGGGAAGTCCCAAAGGGCCAGCTCAATCTCTGGCCTGACTATTGGGGAAATAAAATATTTCAGACTCATTAAGGAAAATGAGAAGCCAATATAGCGTGTTGCTATAGGGTTATAGACATCAGACTCCGTAGAGACTTGTTCCGCAGTAAACTGATGTCTCCAATCCCAGTCTCTCCTTTCTGAATTAGCAAAGCCCTCACATTTCAGATGGGCATACAGTCACCAGAGTAAAGTCATGCTTTATAGGTTCCACTAAACATGAATGTGACCATGGGCTCAATTTTTGGTTAATGGTTATGAATAAAAATGAAATTAAGTCTCCAGTTACATTCTTTTTTTTTGTTTGTTTGTTTGTTTTTGTTTTTACGAGACAGGGTTTCTCTATTGTTTTGGAGGCTATCGGTCCAGCCCGGCCTCGAACTCACAGAGATCCGCCTGCCTCTGCCTCCCGAGTGCTGGGATTAAAGGCGTGTGCCACCACAGCCCGGCAATTCTCCAGTTACATTCTTAAAGTAAGGGTTCCCTTTCACTGTTTCCTTTTTCTCTCCACCCTAATGCCAGTGCCATGGACAATCTTACAAGAGCCAGAGAGGCCACCTTAGCCAGAAACAAAGCAGTCACATGCTACCTAGGTCGCGTGGTAAAGGTGTGACAGAAAGGACCTGACCCTTGCCACCATGGAGCTGCCGTTTTAGATAAAATCAGTCAGCCTTTACCTCAAAACCTAAGCAGTCTGTTTGTTTTTCCTAAGCAATCCTTATCTGGGGATCTTTCTTAAATGGGAAGCCGGTAGCTCTTATTTTTCCCTTAAGCAAACCTAGTTAAACTGTGAGCGGCTGTGGTGGGAAGGCAAGCCATAAACTGCCCAAGCCTGCAACCAAGGAAGTAAGTTGGAAAAATTCATTCTGTAGGGAGCTTCTTGGCATCTGAAGCAAAGCCCCACAGAAGGGATGACGTCAGAGATAATTTCTGTATGAGAGAAAACTCGGTGCTTTTAACAGACACTCTGTCTTGCTTGAAAGCTACGCTGAGTGTCAAGTATAGTGATCTGAATACTCAAGGGTCGGGAAAAAATAAACAGTTCTTCTACAGCACACACTGAAGCAAGAGGTAGTTCTCCGGCTGCAGCACCCAGCGGCTGCTATAAGGGAAAAGGAGAATGGAGTCCCCATGCTGTTCTTAAACTCGTAAGCATTTCTGTTGGAGAACCCCCGAGAGACAATCGGAACCAATCCAATCCCAATATCGGACTACAGCTGGGGTCTGCCCTCTCAGCCTATTATTTCTATTTAGGATTAATTTGTATTACTTATGTGTGTGGGGGAGGAGGTGCTTGTGGGAGTCAGAAGAGGGTGTCAGATCCCCTGGAGTCGGCGTCACAAGCAGCTGTAAACCACACGATGCGGGTGCTGGGATCCGAACTCTAGGCTGGTGAGCCATCTCGCCAGCCCCGCCCATTATTCCCAACGGTGTCCAGACTGAGGAGCATATGACGGTTTGAATGTAAAGTGCCCCCAACAAGTTCTTGCATTGGAACACTTGGTTTCCCAGCTGACTGCACGGCTTGGGAGAGAGCCTTTAGGGACTGAGACCTAGTTCTGCAAGAGGCTTCGGGACTCCAGCCTCTCTCTGCTTCCTGATTGGCTGTCAAAATGTAAGCAAGCCTCACTCACACACCTGCCACCACAGCCTTGAACCCTGCTATGCCTTCTGGCCACAGAACTATGAACTAAAATGCCTCCTTCCTCTTTCAAGGCACCAACATCAGATGTCTGTCCCAGCCAAACAAGGCAAGGGATCTGTGGACAGAAGATACAATATTTCAGTTACAAATCTTGCAGCTGAGTGAACTTCATGCTTTGTGGCTGTCTACCTGAAACTGATTTGAAGTAAATAAAGCAGAGAAATAACATGGGAAGGTGTGGGGATAGGTTACTTCCAAGGAAATCAGCTTTCTCCTGGGTTCCCTCAGGAAATACTCAAAAACTGTGTAATGTGAGAATTGTTTAACAAAGGAATTATTTATGAATTATGGGGAAAAAAGAGACCGTAGGGTGTATAAGAACCTTTCAACCAGGAACGGTGGAGTGTCTCAGAAGATAAAAGTTGCCTAGGGGCTAATGGCATCACCACGCTAGAGTGTCCCAGCCAGGAGCAAGCCAGGCAAGACATACCCCAGCACCCCTCTTCTTTCCCTTCCTCTGGGTCTTGTCATTGAAACCCAGAGGACAAAGGATCCCTTTATATACCAAGATCGGTCCATCTCCCAGAAAAAGAAAGAGGGTGCAAAGGGGATAAATTGGTCATCTAAAGGAGCAATATTCCAAACACCTCCATTGTAGCTGCAAAGCTAGAAAACTTCCAAGAACAGCCGAGTCCCCAGTATGTGCTCCAGTTGAGGTCACTAAAGACCAAGGGCTCCTCTCAACGCAATGCCAGACGCAGCCCACTGAAAGCCAGGAGAGAGCAGCGGAATGCACTCCTAGGGAAGCCGGTCTAGCAGTGTCTGCTCATCTGTACCTGGGACGGCCTCTCTGTTCTTTCAAGTGAGAGCCTTAACTGTGCTTATTACAGTGTGGGAGAGAGATAAGTTGCCTTTCAGTTCATAGGTTGCCGGGTCACAGGGAACCATACCCAGACACAGGAGGATTACACATCACCCAGGGATCGGGACCTTGCTCAGAGATGCCATGATTAGATGAGACAAGTTATCTGCTTTTGGATAGTAAGGGAAATAAATATGCTTCCCTTGTGAGATAAAGCCTGTGCACAGATATTTTGGTGGTTAAAAGACTGTGGCAGAGGTAGTTAATTGTCCTCTGATATCCGATCTTCCCATCTTCCTTCAGAGATAGAGTCCCCAAATTATAACTGAGCACATGGTCATGGTCTGCAGGCAGTTGCGGCTCTTTGACTAAAATCTGTCAAGGGCATGTGAGCAGAAGCGATATTGAAATTCATTCCTATGTCCTTTAAAAAAAAAGTGGTCTCTGCTTTTTTTCCACAACATTCTTGCTGCTGGTTAAGGTGGAATGTAATGGAGCAGTGAGAGCAGCCATCTTGGAGCGGGAATTAAAGCCACATGTAAAAACAGCATAGCAATGAAGTTGATAAAACATGGTCCCGGCCTAGTGAAAGCGCCATGGCTTCTCTGAACTGCTTCTTAGATGATGTATAGCCACCGCGCTTCTTGTTGAGAGACAACCACCTAAGGCAAGTCGGATTCATGTTACCTCACAGCGCCAGAGGTTTCAGTCCACAGTGCTTGACTGACTCCTGATGCTAGGCCCGCGGTGGTGGCAGTGTGTGGCATGGGTGACTCACCTCATGGTGGACAGAGCAGAAGGGACTAAGCAACTGGGTATAGCCTTCAAAGCCATGCCTTCGGTGACCCACTTCCTCAAGCGAGGCCTTACCTCCTTAAAATTTCCACAGCCTCCAAAAACAGCACTATTGGCTGGGGACCAAGCCATCATCATCACGGGAGCCTATGGGGAACATGTCATGCTCAGACAGTTCACGTGTGATATTTGAGAGTAAAGAAAGGCCTCGTTATGGGAAGGATGTTACAGAAGCCAACGTTCTAGCTCAACTAACTTTTAGACAAAAGTGTTAACAGAGAGCAACAGGAATGCAGTTGGCTGGAGGAGACACTAAATAAAGCAGCCTGAGGCCTCCAACCCCACCCCCAGCCCGGCCCTCACCCCGCCCCCTAACCCTTATGGCCCCGCCCTGCCCCGCCCCTTCTCTCACAGGCATGCTCAGAACAACCTCTGCATTCAAAACCCTTCCGAGGAATGTTGCACAATATAATCAACACGAGAAACGTCCACGTTTCCCCCTCACAAGTGTATATGGAAACTGTCTGACATTCCCTCCAGACACCAGTCTCTCTCCCATCCCCAAGCTGAGGCAGTCCTGGGTACAAAGCAACAGACAAACTATGTAACAGCACGGCCTGAAATCAAGAATTAATTTAGGCAAAGCCAAGCATAGTGGCCCATGCCTTTAATCTCAACACTCAGGAGACAGAGGCAGGCAGACCTCTGTGAGTTGGAAGCCATCCTGATCTACGAGTGAGTTCCAGGACAGTGAGGGCCGTTACACAGAGAAACCCTGTATCGAAAAACCAAAAGCAAAGCAAAAAAAAAAAAACAAAACAAACAAAAAAAAAAAGTCAGAAGCAAGATGACTGCCAGTGGTTCACAAACAGAAGTAACTGGCATTCACAGTGTACCTCCTCTTTCTCAACTCTACCTGATTGGCAAAGATTATTTCTCATCCTAAAATATACCATTATTACCTGTTTCCTGTCCATGCTGTCGTTCACAAATAAAATGACAAAGTAAGTTATAAAAATTCAACTGATATTGCCGGGTGGTACCGGCACACACCTTTAGTCCCAGTTCTCAAGAGGCAGAGGCAGATGAATCTCTGAGAGTTCCAGGCCAGCCTGGTCTACAGAGTGAGTTCCAGGACAGCAAGGCCTATACAGAGAAACTATGTCTCAGATAACCAAAAAAAAAAAAAAAAAAAAAAAAAGGCAAGGAAACAGCTTTTCTTTTGAAGTCCTACAAACATACTCAACCTGCTAACACCTTGATTTTGCTCAGAACTGTGTTGGGTTTTTAACCTACAGAACTCTTCCCCAGTTGTGGACTTATAAGCAATATAAATCAGCATTTAAAAAAGGGTAAAGCTGACTGTGGCGGTGCACACCTTTAATCGCAGCACTTGAGAGGAAAGGCAGGCAGGTCTGTGTGAGTTCAAGGACAGCCTGGTCTACATAGCAAGCTCCAGGTCGGTAATGATACACAGAGAGACCCTGCTCCCCCCCCCAAAAAAACAAAAAAAAAAACGATATGGATAAAGTTCAATACTCTCTCCACATGAGCCAAACAGTTCAATTCCCCAGCCCTGTAGGACAGCTCCAACGTATAAATTCTAGGGTCTCCACTCTCAAAAGTTTGTAAGTATTTCCTCCTTGGAATTCGCTAAACCTCCCTCCACTGAGGCTTACAAGGGACCCTGTCCTCACTCTCTGTGATGACATGACCTCTATTTCTTCTCTTAGAAAAGAGTCGACACATAACAACGAAATACAATACTCTTCAGAGTGATGGCTACTCACAGAGCTGACAGTACGCAGAGGCTGGTATGATGGCTCCATGCTTAACAGCACCTGTTGATCCCATAGAGGACCTGGCTTCAGTTCCCAATACCCACATACATCTCACAACGACCTGTAACTCCAGCTCCTGCCGATGTACTGACCTCTGTAGGCACCAGGAACACCTGTGGTTCAGAGGCACTCACGTAAGCAAAACACCCATAAGTATAAAAATAAAATAATAATAAAGAAGTTAACAGTACAGAAGTGAGGCAAACTACAACTTTTTAGTCGGCTCTTGGGTGTTTTAATGGATTTCCAGGCCTCTTGTTTTAACCTGTTTGAAGATGCTTAATGGATTTAATTTTCTGTTTAAGAGCCTCTTTTCACTGGAACCATAAATGCCCTTTTAAATCCATAATAGTGAAAAGAGTTATCCTGGAGATAATTATATTTTGCAATTACATTTTACAGCACAGCTATTTCAATCAGCTACAACAATGTTCTCACTTTCCTTTGGTCACTGTTCCTCCAAACAAGAGGAGTTCACTTTTACGGAAGAGGGTGAGACCCAAGGAACTTCAGGGTAAATCTTCACTGAAGCATCCCAGGTAAAGTGACAATTGGAAAATAAAATAAATTTCCTCACTCCTCATCCCCCAATGTTTTCAAAAACTGAATGATGAGGACTCAAAGAAAATCAGTTTCTCAGCCTTTTGGCTGAAAACAAATCAAGTAAGTTCCTTCTGAGCAGATTGGGACTTTCAATTCTCTGGAAAAGATGCCAAGAAGCTGGAAACATCCAGCCTATACCTGGACCACCAGCAACCTCTCTCTCTCTCTCTCTCTCTCTCTCTCTCTCTCTCTCTCTCTCTCTCTCTCTCTCTCTATCTCTATCTCTCTCTGCATCTGGCTGAAGACTCCCCCTTTGTTCTTCCCAGAGCTCTCTCTGTCCAGAAGTGCCTGCTATTCCTCCTGCCTAGGTATTTGCCATTTAGTTTTTCTTATTAAACCAGTCACAGTGACACATCTTCACACAGTGTAAAGGAATATTCCACAAGTGGTTCTCATTCCATTTTTTTCAGTACTGAAATATGACCCTCAGGCCTCCCATATGCTAAGCAAGAAGCACTCCACCACTGAGCTACACAACCACCTCCTTTATTTATATTTTATTACAAGATCTCAATGAGTTGCTCATACTGGCCTTGAACTCACTTTAGCCCAGACAGGACTTGAACTTTCAAACCCCCACACAAATTAAATAAAAACCTGCCAATAAAAGACCTGACACTTCAAGGTAGGGACACATAGTGAGATCACATTTGGGTTGTGGAGAGGGGAGTTGGAGGAGGAAAGGAAGAGAAAGAAAGGAAGAGAGAGAGAGAGAGAGAGAGAGAGAGAGAGAGAGAGAGAGAGAGAGAGAGAGAGAGAGAGAGAGAGAGAGGTTGCTGGTGGTCCAGGTATAGGCTGGTGGTCCAGGTATAGGCTGGATGTTTCCAGCTTCTTGGCATCTTTTCCAGAGAATTGAAAGTAAGTCTTACACAGATTTGCAGAAGCAAAATAACATTATTTGTATCAAAGCAATAGCACGGGTCATGGGGAGACACACTGTCAAGACTGACAGAGGGTCACACAAGTGAACGTACTCAAGAAGAGTAGCCTGGGCTCTCTTTGATGGGGTCTAGGGGAGAAAGGGGGTCATTACTAAAGGGTTTGAGTCCTTCTCTTTTCCTTTCCTTTCCTTTCTTTCCTTCCTTTTCTTTTCTTTTCTCTTCTTTTTTCAAGACAAGGTCTCACTATGCAGCCCTATCTGTCCAAGAACTCAATGTATAGTAGACCAGGCTGGCCTTGAACTCACAGAGATCTCCTGCTTCCATCTCCAGAGTGCTGAGATTAAAAGTTTTTGATTAAAAGTGCTTTTCTATTTGGATCAATAGATTAGTTTATATAATCACGTCTCTACTGTCCCATACTGCATTTGATTTTAATCATCCGCACACCCAACAGTGCATAGGCATACAATAATAAATGGGGGATTCACTATTCCTTACTGCCCATACACCCACAACTACTTCAGGTCAGTTGGGTCTTTCTGTTCTTCACACCTTGATATGCTGGAAAGTATGAATAAATAAATAAAAACAAATAAATAAATAACAAATCAAAGCAAATTTGATTGTTACTGGGGCAAGGAAAGTCATATTATTGTTTGGAGATGTGAGTACATGCCTCCTGATACAGGCGGGGTGGTCAAGGGGTTGTGTGGTTGATAGCACATTGTTTGGAGAAGAGTGATGTGCGCGCGCGCGCGTGTGTGTGTGTGTGTGTGTGCGCGTGCACGCGCACGCATACGTCTCTGTGTCTGTGTCCGTGTGTCATCTGGGCAGATGAGGGAAATAGGCTGTCAAATGCATTATTACAAGGAACGGAGTGCATAACCTAAACCCAATGGCTGTCCTGGAATACTACGCTCTCTCCTGTGCTTGCCTGCCTCACGTGATCCTCCTGCCTCAGCCTCCCAAATGCTAGAATCACAATCAGGAACCAAGATTTAAACCAGGCCAGGTTTAATAAGCATTGGATGTTTTCACTATTCTCATTTTACTTTCTTTGTTTTGTTTTCTGCTTTGTTTTTGGTGGCTTTGTTTTGGTTTGGTTTTTTGCGGGTTTGTTTTTTTGACAAGGTCTCTTTATGCAATCCTGGCTATCCTGGAAATCATTGTGTAGATCAGACTGGCCTGGAACCAGCTGTGATCTTCCTTCCTCTGCCTAGTTCTGGGATTAAAGGCATGTGCCACCATCCCCAGAAGTCTTCTGTACTTTCAACCTTAATAGACTTTAATCATATAAGAAGAAAGCTTTGCTTAGGAAACGTTCAACAGAGCCAGTGAGATGGCTCAGCAGATTAAGGTGTTTGCTGCCAAGTCTGATGAACTGAACTCCATCTCCAATCCCACACTCTGGAAGTAGAAAACCAATTCCTGCAAGCTATCCTCTGACCTCCACATACGTGCCCTGGTTTACCACACATGCACACACATACACACTAACACAGGATAAATAAACAGATTAAAAACAAATAATAATAAAAGGAGACTAGACCTTAATTGAAGAGAGGACAAAATTTAAAGTGAGGAATGACAGTGATTGCTGGTTCACAGTGAAATACGAGGTAAGGATACACACTTCCAATAATGAGTATTTACAATGTGAGAACTCACAACTTTCTTTCTCCAATCAGTGTGTTCTCACAAAACATGAGATAAAATTGTAATGTACATAAAAGCTTCCCTCAGGAAATCATTGGAAACTGTTTAAAACAAATGCTTAGCATTAACTATTTCTGATCCTAAGAAATAAAACAGTTTCACGGGCTTTGTGGTAGCTGATATATTTGCAGAGAGAGAAAATCCATCTTCATAACCAGCTCTAGTTGGGGGAATAATTTCTAGAATTACAGACAATTGCACTGTATATTTTAACTCTGCTTTTAGATGACCACAGAGTACTGGGAATTGCCCTATTTTATGGCCCAGAGGGGATCACATACAATTTGTGTTAAAGTGATTATAGAAGAACTACCTAGGCAGTAATGTCTTTGGTTCTGCAAGCACTTATCCCGGGAGGCTCTTTAAAGCTGAGTGGAGAGAAAGTGCTGTGGTCATCTAAGACCTGTCCATCCAGTAAAAGTCAGCAACCACTGGCAACTGTAGTCTAGCCTAATGTCATCCCTCAGTCACCATTGGACACCAAAGCAAGGAGTTACACCATGGGAAAATGTCACAGATGGAGTGTTTAGTGTCACATCTTAAAGACCTCTTCACCCCACCTCCAGATCATTTTAATTGAATTTTTTCTCAATTGAAGACAGTGATTTTTAAATTTATTTGGCCAGGTCAATGAAGAGGTTGTATAAACAATATAAAAATGAAATGTTTAGCTTACCTCCAAGCTTTTAAGCTCTTTTCAATACCAAATCATTAGTTGTTGGTATTTTTCCTACATTTGTCAGTAAGAAACTTAGAAACAGGGCATTTATTGTGCTTTTTCTGTACAAATGGTATCTACATAGGCAATGAGGGAACTACTCTCTCTAGAGCAATACCAATTTAATAAATGCAGAAGAAATGAGTTTCAGCTCCCAATAAAATGTCTGCCAGTGAAAATTAATGACTGCTAGTATTTCATTGGGCAAAAGGAGGGCTGGAGAGATGGCTCTTCAGCTAAGAGTACTGGCTACTCTTCCACTGGACTAAGTTTGATTCCCAGCAACCACATGGTGGGTAACAACCACCCTTAACTCCACTTCCAGAGGATCCAGTGCCCTTGTCTGGCCTCTCTAGGCAACAGGTGGTGCAAAGATGATATACCCATACCCATACCCATATTTTTTTTAATCCTAAAACAAAAACACATTGGTTAAAATGTTCCTGGGACCTTTATAATATTTTAGATTTTTAAAATATTTCCAGGTGAAATATATGTGATGCCCTGGTAAATTCTTTCATTTTTTGCTGTGTAAGAAATTACTCAAAAACTGAAAGACTTAGTGGGGCAGTGGTGGCATAAGCCTTTGATCCCAGCAAAGGGAGGCAGAGGCAGGCGAATCTCTATAAGTTCAAGGCCAGCATAGTCTACAAAGTTACACAGACAAACCCTGTCTCAAAAAAACAAAAACTAAAAAAATTAAAAACTGAAAGACTTTAAGCAACACTAGCATTTATCCTCTTGAAAGTTCCTCTAACTTGGGGATTAAAGAGTGGTTCAACTAGTGATCTAGTGTTAATCCCACCAGCTGAGAATAAGACCACTACTACAATTTTTGAGCCAAATTTAAAACAAGCTTTATTAAATACTGGCCAGGACAATGAACACTGGCCAGGTACATCCCTGAAATTTCCAGAGAAGGCCACAAACCATGTCAGTAAGGTAGGTGCTTATAAAGGCCAAACCCACAAGGCTACTTACTTCCCGCCTTCGTCCAATCAGGGGCAAGCATACATCCTGACATATGTCCTTCCTATATGTGATCAAGCACATTGTATGCAGTTGTGGCAACCAGCCTTGTTTACAGAAGTGAAAACACATGGCTTGTTAATAACAGCCCCCAGCATTCCAGAGGGTTATCTGCTCTTGGGTAAGTGGGGCTGAAAGGTTAGAGACATTTTTGTTTCATGGATCTCTTAAAATGTAACTTTAGTCCACACATTAACTCAAGGAATCTCATGAGATCCCGCTGAAGGAAAGCCAAGACTAGTCATCTAAAGACTTGACTGGAGCTGGAGAATGGGCTTCCAAGACGACTCACCCCATGGCTATGGGCAAGGTGCCTTGGTTCCTCACCACATGGCTTTCTTCATCCGGCTGCTTGCCTTTGCAGCTTCTTCTCTCCTCCAGAGGCAGAAGCCACAAAGTATTTTGTCTGACTTGACCTTCTAACCTGTGCATTGTTTCTGTTATCCTCTTCGTGTTGGAAGAGAACTACATGGGAAATTAACGTGAAAATTTGATGTCATTGAGACTTTTTGGAACTTGGTTGTTATAAATAGGAAGCAGTCCTAAGAAGGATTTTTAAAGCATTTATTTAGTTGTGTGCATGCACACACGCCCCAGCATTTACAGTATTTGTGTGGAGGTCAGAGAGCAGCCTGTAGGGAATCAGCTCTTTCTGTCCCTGTTCATGGGTCCCTGGACTGTCAGCTTGACAACAAACACCTTCACACCAGCTCTGTGAGGATTTGTTTGGGTTGGTTGGTTGGTTGGTTTTTTTAATTTCATTTGTTTGTTTTTGTGTGTTCATTTTGATCAGTTAGTTGGTAGGTTTTTGAGACAAGGTCTCACTCTGTAACTCAGGCTAGCCCTAAACGCACAATCTTTCTTCTTGGTCTCTGGTATGCTGGGATCATAGGAGTGTACCACTGCACCCTACTTGTATGGAGTGTGTTTTTTCCCTCTTCATAAAAATTCTGAGGTTTACACTTTAATACCAGCATTTGAGACTCAGAGGCAGGCAGAGCTCTATGAGTTTGAGAGCAGCCTGGCCTGAATATCAAGAGGCAGGACAGCCAAAGCTGCATAGAGAATAAATAAATAAATAAAATCAAACAAACAAATAAAATCCACCAAATTAGATGGATTTAGGTCTCCCTTTTCCAATTGTAAGAGACAGGGGGGAGTGAAGAATGGAATAAGGGACAAATTCACCACCCTCATGGCCTTACAATTAACCATTTCCAGAATGGGACAGTCTGATGAGCAAGGTCAAATTTCTTCTTCCAGTAAACCGTCTGAGGGTGGGGGATGCAGATTAAAGGAGATTTGACAGATGGTTCACGCTAATGATTTAAACAAATTCCTATTTTTGTAGAAATGTTTCTTTTGTGCAGTTGTGAAAATTTCAAGGAATTGTCAGTCCTGTTCAGTCAGATAAGGGCATTACGAGAGGGTGTGTTTAAAAATGTCTTTATTTCTTACAGTTACACACTGAAGTATTTACAGTTGAAAAGCAGCGATGTCTAAAATCATTCAGTGAAAATGACCAGTCATGGATGACTCAAGTCTGGCAAGAAGTTGAGAGTCTCTGAAACTGGCTCAGAGTTTAAAGGAGTGTTCATTTCTTTCTCTTCCTAATCCTGAACGTTTAGGGATATCTCTAGTTTTAAGGTCCCGAGCATTTGGGACAAGTCATAGCAACTAGTGTTTCATAGTAGTACTCAAAGAGGTGCTACAAGATGCTTAGCTGAGTTGGGACATGTAAAGGCATCTGAAGTTGTGGTTTTTACACTTCCAAGAACAGTAAGAAGGCTAGCTGGAGGGAAGATGGGCTGAAATGCCACAGAGGGGTGGGGCAGCAGGGAAGTACATTCAGAATCACTTGCAAAAGGCTGAGTACAGAGGTCACGCAGTGTCTTCCAGGAAAGAGGCAGGACTGGAAAGGAAAGAAAACTCCTGAGTGGGTAGGAGAGCACGTCCTCCAATAATCTGCAGCTGTTTCCTGTCAAACTGCCACCATATCCTGTGTGACTTCCTTGCCTGGGATGCACTTTATTTTCACGTGTGGCTAAATGTCCATAAGTGTTTTTCTTTATAAGGTTTTTTAGTATAAGTTTGAGATTTGTTTTTAAGAATACTAGAAAGGGGGGTTGCACATATGGATTAACAATTGTTGTGACAGCATGCACGGGGATTGTGCAGGTTCTGCCAGACAGCATCCTATCATGTAGAGGGAAGGTGGGCATGAAGTCCACCCCTAACTAAGGAGCTATTGACAGCTGATAGCTGCTGGAGAGGGAGAGTCAGTTTATTCTAAGGGTGTGGACCCTGGTGGGCTGACCTAACTCCAGTGAAAACCACACATGCAAAAATAAATGTCCAGAGTCAACTGTACTGAGCATTTTAAAGTAAGGGAGGGAGTATGGATCTTGGAGGAATGGGGAGAAGGCAATGAATATGAATATGAATATGATCAACATTCCCTGAACAAAATTCTCCAAGAACTAGTAAAACCTGGAGGAAAAAACTTTTTAAAAAAGAATGCTAGGTAGGGCAGGAAAACCAGAAGATGGTATCTTCTCTTACTCTTCCTTTAAACCTCTATTTCTCAGTCTATTTTAACAATATTTACTAAGCAGTGGTGTCTAACACCTTTAATCCCAGCAATTGGTAAGCAGAAGCAGGGAGATCTCTGAGTTCAAGGCCATCCTGATCTACAGAACAAATTCTAGAACAGCCAGGGCTAGACAGAGAAATCCTACCCCAACAAAACCTATATGTAGTCCAAGCTGTAAAGACATGTATAGCCAGGAAGACCATGAACTTGTAATCATCATGTACCTACCTCACAAATACTTGAGTTATAAGCATGACCACAGGTCCTGGTGTATGTCTTGCTGGAGATGCAGCCCAGGGCTTCCCACTACTAGGTAAGCACTTCACCAATAGCCCTTCAGCCCTAGTCTCTAACCATGTTTTAAAGTGTGTAGTACATACTAAAGAACGTGGGAGAACTGGGCCAGGCCAGCCAGGACTACACACAGAGGGAGAGCCTGTTTCAAAACAAACAAACAAAAATAGCATAGTCAAAGCAATCCCCATCAAAATTTCAATATCATTCTTCACAGAAACTGAAAAAAAGCAGTCTTCAAATTCATATGGAAACACACACACACATGCACACACACACACAATTAGTTAAAACCATCCTGAATAACAATAATAGTAAAACTGCTGGAGGTATCACTATTCCAGATTTCAAGCTGCATTGCACGGCTATAGTAATAAAAACAGCATAATATTACCACAAAAACAGACATATTGATCAATGTAAAAGACATAATTTCACACACCTACAGACACCTGTTTTTTTATAAAGAAACCAAAAATACACACTGGAGAAAAAAGTGTCTTCCACAAATGGTGCTGGTCAAACGATGGCTGAATGCAGATAGACCCATGTCTATCACTTTGCATGACTCACAAATGGTGCTGGTCAAACGATGGTGAATGCAGATAGACCCGTGTCTATCACTTTGCATGACACTCAACTCCAAATAGATCAAGGACCTCAACACAAGACCAGACATCCTGAATCTGATAGAAGAGACAATGGGGGATAAGCTAGAATGGATTGATACAGGAAAGGCTTTCTCAACAGGACACTGATAGCACAGGCACTAAGACCACCAAGTAGTAAACTAGCCTTTGTGAAGCTAAAAACCCTTCTGTACAGCAAAGCAGCAGCCTGCAAAGTTGTGAAATAATCTTTTTTTGTACACTGTGAAGATTTGTCATTCTGGTTGGTTCAATAAGCTAAACGGCCAATAGCCAGGCAGGATTTCTGGGCAGAGAGGATGCTGGGAAGAAGGGGCAAAGATGCCAGGAGACGAAGAACAAACAGGATGGGCACTAAGGAGATGACGTAATAAAGCCACAAGGCAGAAAGTAAATTAATGGAAATGGGTTAACTTAAGTTGTAAGAACTAGTTAGAAATAAGCCTAAACTATGGGCTGAGTTTCATAATTAATAGTAAGTCTTCATGTTGAGATTTGGGAGCTGGCTGGTGGGACAAAGAAAGACTTGATACACCACACAATGGAAAAAAGGTCTTTACCAACTATACATCTGATAGGGGATTAGTATCTAGAATAGATAAAGAACTTAAACAAGCTGGGCAGTGGTGGCACACACCTTTAATCCCAGCACTTGGGAGGCAGAGGCAGGCAGATCTCTGTGAGTTCAAGACCAGCCTGGTCTACAGAGCAATTTCCAGGACAGCCAAGCCTACACAGAGAAATCCTGTCTTAAAAAACCAAAAAGAAAAAAAAAAGAACTAAAACAACTGAACAGCAAGAAAACAAGTAGCCCATTTTTGAAATAGGGCACAGAACTAAGCAGAGAGTTCTCGAAAGATGAAACAAAAGGGTAAGAAACAATAAGAAATGCTCAATACCCTTAGCTACCAGGGAGATGCAGATCAAAACTACTTTGAGATTTCATCTTACCCCAGTTAGAATGGCCAACATCAATAAAGCAAATGGCTTCACATGCTAATGAGGATGTGGAGAAAGTGGAAACACTTACTCATTGTTGGTGACACTGCAAACTTAGACAAATACTATGGAAATCAGTAGGTGGTTCCTCAGGAAGCAAGGAATCAATTTATTTCAAGATCCAGCCAAATCACTTCACCTAGTTACTTTTTTAATTGCTATGAAGAGACACTATGACTAAAGCAACTTACAAAAGAAAGCATCTAATGGGGAAAACCTCAGTTCCAGAGGGTTAGAGTTCATGGCCACCATGACGAAGAGCATGGCAGCAGGAAGGAAGGCGTAGCACTGAGAAGCTGAGAACTTAACCCCTGTTCATAGACAGGAAGCAGAGAGAGGTAACTGGGAACTACATGGACTTTTGAAACCTCAAAGCCCACCCCCAATAATAGACCTCCTCCAACAAGACCACACCTCCTAATCCTTCCCAAACAGTTCTATCAACTGAGGACCAAGCATTCAAATATATGAACCTATGGTGGTCATTCTCATTTAAACTACCACAACACTCTTGGGCATATACCCCAATTACTCTACATCTTAATACGCAGATAGTTAGTTGTTCATCTGTGTATATTACTGCTCTATTCATAATAGCCAGACACTAGAAACAACCTAGATCTTCAGCAGCTGATGAATGGATAATGTGGGCTTTTCAGAAAAAAGCAACTCAGAAATGTGCAGGTAAATGGATGGAGCTAGAAAAAAGTATCTGGAGTGAGGAAATCCAGACCCCAAAAGACAAATATTGTGTGTTTTCACTTACATGTGGATGCTAGCTTTTACACTTTCAAAATGTGTACTAATGTCTGAATAACCACAGAGTTTGGATACCTAGCAAGAAAGCAGGGTGGAGAGGTTCTCCCAAGGAAGGGGAATATAGAATATATTGTCATGTAGAGACAAAGAGGAAACTAGAATATGACTAAATAGGGAAGGGGGTAGGAGAGAAGGGTAAAAGGAGTAACATGGAGACAACTAACACTCAGGGCCATTCTTTAAATTTTATTTATTTAATATGGAAACAATTTGATTTTACATATCAATCCTAGTTCCCTCTCCCTCCCATCCTCCCATGCCCTCCTCCAACTCCCCCAGACTCTGTCTCAAAAAAACAAAACATTAAATTTTAGGAACTCTGAGAGCAACAAAACACCAAGTCCCTATAGTCGCAGGTCTTCTAACAAAACACTGTAGGGTGGGAGGTCTTGGGCAAGTCTTAGTCTAGCGATTGTCACTGACAAACAACATCCTTAAACAAAAGAGGGCTTTACCAGGGACTCATGGGCTTACCTTATTTTTTACTGTTATTCTTTCAGTACTGTAACTTTACATGTATGATTTATGCACTCTTTGAATGTTGGTTAGTGGCAGATTTAAAGGAAGATCAATAAAAGAAGGAAAAAGGTGCTGAAAACTTTGGAACTTAATCTTTTTAATGTCAAGCTAAGGAAATCAGACAGGGGAACTAGGAACATGGCATATACCGTAAAGAGCAATTAGCATTCTACACGGCTTTTATGAAATGGCTACCTCTTTTAACTAGCTATATTGCTTCCACTCAACAGTGTAATAATCCAGAAAGTAGTAAAACTAAATGCCTACCTTATTGATTAGTCATCAAAAATATTATCATATTTTACCTTTCTCATAAAATATGCTCTAAAAATTTATTAGGACATTAATGTATGAGTTTACCTCTCTGGAGGGATATACTATGAATATAAAGCAATTTGCTCACTTTGGTCTTTTCAAAGGTGGCATTCTAGAACCAGGTCTATTGGGGTTACATAGTGAGTTCAAGGCTATTCTCAGGAACTTTGTCTAGAAGAGGAAAAAAGAGAAGGTGTGTGTGTGTGTATGTATAGTAATTTCCATAAATAAAGATTTGTCTTTGTTAGTCCACATGAGTGAGTAATTCTATTTCTAGGGCAATGGTTCTCAAGCTGTGGGTCACGACCTCCTTGGGATCAAACAATCTTTTCACAGGGGTCAACTAGTGCCATTGGAAAACACAAATACTTATATTATAATTCATAACAGTAGAAAAATTATAGTTATATAATAGTAAGAAAAGAATTGCATACTTGGGGGTCACCATGGCATGAGGAACTGTATTAAAGGGTTGCAGCATTAGGAAGGTTGAGAACCACTGCTCTAGAGTTTTAAAATATCATCACTTCTTTATGACCCTTCAATACTTTGGAAGAAACAGCATAAATTATTAACCTTTAGCACTGCCATGTACACCTGGAATCCCAGCATTAGGGAGGCAGAGACTGGAGGATCAAGAGTTTCAAACCATCGTGAACTATACAGAATGACCCTGTCATTTAAAAACTAAAAGCAAACCTGGTGGTGGTAATGCATACTTTTAATCCCAGCACTTGGAAGGCAGAGACAGACAGATCTCTGAATTTGAGGCTAGCCTGGTCTACAGAGTGAGTTCCAGGGCAGTTGGGGCTACACAGAAAAATGCTGTCTCAGAAAACAAAAAACAAACAAACAAAAACTAAAAGCAAATAAAATACAGTTATTAAGTGAATCATATTCTTTTTCATTTCTGGATTTATGTGACTAAAGTAATACTATTAAGCTGTAGCTCAGTGATAGAGTTTTTGCCTAGAATGTATGAAGTCCTGGGTTTGATCCCCAGAACATCAATAAACAAACAGCCATCTGTGCTAAATACGTAGCTATTTACCTCTGTTACCTAAATGAATGTTTTATGACTTATCAATTCTGGAATAATTAAAATGTAATGGTCTGCTTCAAAAAACAGCCGTTTAGTCAGACGCGGTGGTCCCTGCCTTTATTCCCCAAATTTGGAAGGTCCAAGCTGGAAGATCAGCAATTCATGGTCAGCATCAAATACAAGGTCCAGGCTGTCTTGGGCTATATGAAATAATATCTCAAAATTATATAGGCAGATAGGTAGATAGATAGATAGATAGATAGGTGCTTATTTATTTTCCCCAATAAATTTCTGTATTTTTTAGTAAATGCTTCCAAAAATCAACTCATTAATCTTAACATGCTAATGAGCAGTCACAGTATTTTATATATTTTATTCACTGAAAAGCTTTTATTTCCTCGTTTTACAGTTCTACTGTGAGCAAAACAGACCAAAATTCCTGCCCTGGTAGGGATTACATACTGTTACTAGTAATGAGACAAATCTCACATAGTTTCACGTGCCTCGCATGAAAGCATTTCAACATAGGTAATACTAATTTTGTCATTGTTTATTTTTATTTCATAAGTGTGTTTGTGTGTGAAGTTCATGTATGTATGCACATATGCACATATGTAGGTATGTGTGCTCTCAGATGAGTGTGTCCTACACATCAGCAGATACCATAGGAAGTAAATACCGTACCAGGAAAACAGGCTATCCTGTTCTTTACTCTCTACCTTATTTCCTCTAGAAAGGGAATAAGAACCGGTACCTAGGGTGTTAGCTAGTAAACCCCAGTGTCCTCCTTGTCTCAAACCCCAGTGTCCTCCTTGTCTCTGCCTCCTCATAGTCTTACGGTAACAGGCATGCGCTATTACCTCAGACTTTTTACATGGGTGCTAGAGATTTGAACTTGGGTCTTTATGCTTGCATAGCAAGCCCTCCTACAGGCTGAGTCATCTTCTCAATGCTGTTATTGTTGAGACAAGCTCTCAATTTGTATTCCTGGTTAGCCTGAAACTTGTGTTGTAGACCAGGCTAGCGTCAAGCTTGAGCTGATCCTCCTGCCTGTGTCTCCCCTGGGCTGGGGTTACAGGAATGTTCCACCATGCCTGTGGGTGGGAGTTGTTAAGGATCAAATCCAGGACCACATGCATAAGAAACACGCAGTCTACCACCAACCTGCATCACAGCCCTCAGCCCACTGTTGTATAGACACTCTGGAGTGTCAGTGCCAGCTGAATGAAGTGGGGTTGGTGAAACTCAGAGCACAGAGAGGCCTTGCCAGCATGGCAATTGGTAGAGTGAACGCTGTTAAAAAAAAATGTTACATAATGAAGCAAGTGGAGGGACTTTAGAACAGAAACAGCTAATATCTGGTACTATGGTCACCTCTTGGCTTTCTACAGATTACATACTTGACCTTTGAAATGTGGAAATCAGAGGCTAAAGAGTTGGCTCAATGGCTAACAGTGCTTCCTGCTCTTGTAGAGGACTCCATTTCCATTTCTATTTTGGGTGGCTTACAACTCTTCATAACTCCAGCACCAGGGGATCCTATGCCCTCTTCTAGCCTGCATGGCCTACCTACACACACACACACACACATACACACACACACACACACACACACACAGTGACCCCAGAAAGAAGGAGGGGTTGAGTGACAAAAACTAGGGTTAAAGAGGATGGAGCCACATGTAGTCTTAGGGAAAACTAATAGCAAGCAATGATAGACTATTCCCTAACTCCACCACTTACCAACTTATCCTGTGGCCTAGGCTGTGGCACACAAGTCTGCTGAGCTATAGGATTCTACAGTTAGCCATCAGCTACTCAGCATCTGGGAGATCTCAGTCAACAGAAAGAGACTTCTAGATCCCCTTTTTCTGCCTTGAAAGGCCAGTCCAGCCTCTTGCATCCTGAAGCAGGAAGTGAATCATGCAGCTGCCATAGCACCAAGTTCTCCCAAATCCTCCCGATGGCCTCGAGATTTCTCATTTCAGGGACTGTAAGGGAGTGGGACCATTTGCTTCTTCATCAGGCTTATTTGTCTATCTTAATACCTCATTGATTTGTCTCTATCTGAAGACATGCAAAGAATGGCTGGTGTGACTTGCACTCATGCACCCCCAAACATGTAGTGTTTGATGAAATCAAACACAGTGAAAAAGGAAAGGGGGGAGGGATGAACCGGCCATTGTCCATCATGACAACTCAGAAATTAGGCTTCATTCCCACATTAGTAATGATTCATTAGCTCTTTGTCTCTAAGCCAGGCCATTTGGGTTCAGCATTTTGAGCCCCTAAATTACACAAAAATACTTTTGAAGAATTAGGTCACAATGCATATTTTTATTTCCCCCCATTACCAGCTGCATTATTGCGAAAGAATGAGCACAAGGAGCAATTCTGTGCTCTGTCTGTGCTCTGACTGCTGGCAGCTCACCATGGCCTACTGCTGGTCATCCCCAGCTAGTCCCCTCACCTGACGGCCTCTAAGGTCCCAGGGAGTAATCAGTGAACTCTTGGTGAGAGAAGATGGGAAAATGTGAATGACAGTGAGCAACTTTTCCACTTAACCCCAATCAACTGTCACATTTTGCGGTGAAATATTATTTATTTACAATTTATTAAAGCTTGCCTGAGGATTCAGAAAGCAAAGCCAGTCACAAGCCACAGAGACCAGGCACACACCTTTAAACCCAGCAGCCAGAAGCTAGAGGGTGGTGGCACACATCTGTCATCCCAGGAGGTAGACTGATCTCTGTGAGTTCAAGGCCACCCAGATCTACACAAGATTGACCCAGTCCTAATGAGAAACAGCTCACACAAAGATGATCCCAGCATTATGGAGGTATAAGACAGGAGCAAGGTCTCAGTATTGAGCATTAATTCTCCAGCCACACTGAGGACAGGAAGACATTCAGTCTCAGATTTCTCCAGTCACGCTGAGGAAAGGCAGCAGGATCAGCCAGTTCAGCCTGAGGTAGTGGTAAGAGCCAGTGGTCCACTACTTTACTTCTCTAATCTTCAGCTTGAAGTATCATCAGTCTCTGGGTCTTTTATTTTTCGAATGACAAGTTTGGTGCCTCTTTCTAGCATGCTCTGTGGGGTGAGTGCTACTGCTGACAAAGACGATTATGTAGCTTCACAACTGCTTTGGGGATAAGGGAGGTTGGTGGACAATTATGTGAGCTCCAGCCTTTGGGAGTAGGTTGAACAAAGTTATAGTAGTATGTTCCCTGCTTTGATAAAGAAACATCATCTGCATCACCTCTGCTAACACAAAAAGGACTTTCCCCATGGAGTGGAGAGACTATGGACCTTGGTACAAGCCATGTCTGGGCATGTCTGTGCATAGTGTAAACCAAAGATATGGTATGCTTTGTAAAATTAAAACAAAATACTGATTCACTTTGAAACTGAATTACATGCTCATGTAAAATAGGTCCAGGTTTAACTTTGAGTACCTTTTTTTTAGACTTTAAATTTTTTATTTTTAATTGTGTGTGTGTGTGTATTTGTATGTGTGTTCAAATGACACTAACATATAGGTACAGGTGCCTTTGGGGTCTAGAAGAGGGTATGGGATTCCCTGAAACTGGAGTTATGGGAGTCTAACTTGGGTGCTTTATAAGAGCGCAACTGCTCTTAATCACTGACCCATCTCTCCATCCAATTTTTGTTTTCTTGGAATAGGATCTCACTGTAGCCCAAGCTGGCTTTGAACTTGCTGTGTAGTAAAAGATGATGATCTTGAACTCCTGATCCTCTCTGCCTCCCAAATTCTGGGATTATAGTTTAAGCCACCACAAGTGACTCAGTTTTTGTTGTTGTTTTTAATGCAATAGTGAGATGTCCAGCTTTGTATTTCATTCAAATGTTTTGATACGGATCCCCCGCCCCCACCCTGCCATTTCTATATAATTATGAACAATAGGTGAAATCAACTGAGTTAATGCAGTGCTGTGGGTTAAATTATTCATAATGTTGATGTCCTAACCCCAAGTTGCTCAGAATGTGGTTTGGAGAAAGGGCCTTTACATGAGGTAAGTAAGCAAGCTCAGTAAGACAGACTTCCCTATTCAACATCAAAGGGGACTTTTTTTTTCTGATATTGAAGATTGAAGTTGAAACATTATTCAAACAAGGCAAATTATTTAACACAGTACTATATCCCCAGACTTGGCATTCTTACTGAAAAGGGGAAGTGTAGTGTCAGCAAGTTGGTTCAGTCAGTAAAGGTCTTGAAGTCAAGCCTGGAGACTAATCCCCAAGTCCCACGTGGTAGAAGGAAAGAATGACCCAGAAAGATGTCCCCTGACCTTCATGCATGTGCTGTGGCACATATGCATTCATGAACAAACACACACATGATGCATGGATGTAAGGGATGGTTACAAGGGACATGATCAAGTGTATGTGAAAATAAGCATCTAAAGCCAAGGAAAGAGCCAGGGTAGACTCTTCCCTCAGAGACTTCAGAAGATCCCTGCATCTGTTTGAGAGATCTGGGAGAAGGAAAGACCTCACCACATAGTTCAGGTCAGACTCGAACTGAAGCCCCTTCCAGCTTCCTGAGTAGTGTTGGGTTCATAGGGCTTACCACTATGCTCAGTTCCCACCGAGTATCTTGATCTGACACTTCTGGCCTGTAAAACTGGGAGAATATACGTTTCTGCCGTTTAAGGCACCCAGTGTGTGGTCCTTGTTATAGCAGGGCTAGAAAACTAACATATATGGGGAAAAAAAAAACAAAACAAGTTTTCTCCCCCCATTTTCAGTCCAAGTAAAAACAGGCCGTAAGCTGGGTTTCTGTTCTGTGATTGCAAGCTCCAATGTTGCAGAGACAAAAGCTGGTAATCAAAGTACTAGATCTAGCTGGTCAGACTAGGCAGGGTTCCCAGAGGGAACTAGGCAAACTGGAAAGTAAGCAGTGGCCAGCTAGAGCCAGTTTCCGTAAAGAAATACAGGCCCAGTATTGCCCAAGACTCTGATCCTTGAGAAAACTCCAAAATGTATGGTTGTTCTGTCTTATTTTTGTTTTTGCTGTTATAAAAATCTCCTGTCTAGAGTACTAGCAACTAATTAGGGAAAAAATCTCAATATTGCCCTGGCCAGAGGGAATACATGACCAAGGGAGAACAAGATTATGATGGAGAAATCTACAGAGACAGCTGAACCAAGCTCGTGGTAACTCATGAACTCTGGACGAACAGCTGTGGGGTCTCCATGGGACCCAGCAAGGCCCTCCGTTCGTGGGAGACAGTTGTGAAACTGGCAGTAGGACCAGGATCTCTTCCTGGTGCATGAGCTAGCTTGTTAGAGCCCATTCCCTATGAGGGGATACCATGCTCAGACTTAACACAGCAGGGAGGGGCTGGGCACTTAATGTGCCAAACTGTGTCGACTCCCAATGGGAGCCCTTACCTGTTGGAAGGAGTGGATGTGAGGTGAGCTGGGGGGGGGGCTGGAGGAAGGGTAGGAGGGAGAACTTTTGTTGTAAATGAAATTAAAATAAATAAATAGATATTTAAAAAATATTGCCCTGGCCAACATCTTAAATAAACATCCAAATAAAATCTAAGGCCTGACCCAGCCCACAGGCTAATGAGGCTCAAGGTATATTTACAGAGGAGGGTGTCAGAGCCTGAGAGGGATTCAGTCCTTGCTTTTAGGTGTGGCCCTGTGACTAACTCTGTCCAAAGGAATGTGGCCGATGGAGAAGAAGCCAGGTACTGCCATGTCAAGGCTAGCAAGTGTGTCAGGCACCTTCTTACTACTCCACCTTTCCAGAATATACTGGATGTATACTGACATTCACAGTTTAAAGGACAAGATTTCATTTGACAAAAGCAGGAACTTGAAGTGTGGGGACAACTACAATTTTTTTACAGAGAGGATAATTTTCCCTTATCCTGGCCCTAAGGGAAAGAGTAAGACGGAGGGGGGGGGGACGGGACGGGACTGGACGGGACTGACGGACGCTGTCTTGTGCTAAAGAATCAGGAGTCATGGTCCCACTCTCTAGTCCTCTGGCCCAAGATCCAAGGGTGACAACCACTCATGACTTTTTTGCTGGTTCAGTCCTCAGGCAGCACAGAGAATCAGTGAGAAACAAACAAGTTTTTCCTATAAACCCACTCTTGAGATAGCTTATTTAACCTATCAATCGTATGAATGAGCTAATCTGTTTATGAGGGCTGGGCCCTAATGGGATTAAATGTCACTGTGAGTTTTTGAGAAGACAACCCAGCTTAGATTCATAGCACTAAGATCAGATTTCCAACTTCATCTTTGAAAGACACACAGGAAGCCATGAGAAAGATGTAGCAATTTCCCCTTACCTGACAACATTTAGGAAGAGTCTGGTCCCCTCTCTGTGTTCACTCCCTGTGTAGGGAGGGAAAGGTGCCCATGGCTAACATGTCCACTGCCTTAGGTTCTCTGGAGCTTGTATAAGAAAATGACTACTAAGTAAAGCTTTCACTTCTTTCCTTTCTATACAAAATTATTTCCTCAGTACAATCATTGGAAAGATGTTGACTGAAAGCTATCACCGCACTTGTACTTCTAACGCTTTGAAGTAAAGTTACACAACTTAATGGGATAGCAACTTTATTAAAAATAGAACTTCTCTTCTTTTTGAAAATACCTTTTAACTTGAACTTTGAGATCTTTGGAAACCCTGGGCCTTGAGACTGAACTGAATACACATACAGTTCCTGTGGCCTCTTTATCTAGACTCATTTACTGAGTTTACCCATCTTGTCTCTGTTGCCCTGAAGTTCTTTGCTGGCTATCTTAGGACCTCTTTTACATTATCATTTCTTCTCCTGAAACCCTCCCCAAGAAGTCTTTATCTCATTAAACTGACGGTCCAGAGCTTTCAACATTTTTATGTTGCTGCTTGTCTCTACTTATTGTGAATGTCCCACTGTGAATCCCTGGAAGGCACACACACACACACACACACACACACACACACACACACACACACACTTGTTGTTGGTTGTTTTATTCTTTTGCTCTTTGTCTCTAGGCTCTTTTTTCTTCTGGGAGCCCACCACCCAACTGCCAAATAAATACTCACTGAGTCTTATTACTACTTATAAATGCCCAGTCTTCACTTAGCTTGTTTCTTGCCAGCTTTTCTTAAATTATCCCATCTACCTTTTGCCTCTGGGCTTTTACCTTTCTCTATTTCTGTACATCTTTTCTTTCCTTCTTATTCCATGTCTGGCTGTGTAGCTGAGTGACTGGCTCCTTCTTTTCTCAATCCTTGATCCTCTTCCCAGATTCCTCCTCCTATGTATTCTCTCTGCCTGCCAGCCCCACCTATCCTTTAACCTGCCTTGCTGCTGGTTGTTCAGCTCTTTGGTAGACCAATCAGGTGTTTTAGACAGGCAAAGTAACACAGCTTCACAGAGTTAAACAATGCAACATAAAAAAATACAGTATAACAAAAAATGCAGCACATCTTTGCATCATTAAACAGATATTCCGTATCTTCAACTAATATTCTGCAATACCCTATAGCCTTAAATTTTTTTACCTATATCTTTTAAAATTAATGATATCTAAATGTAATGATTTATGGTGTTATCCATACTTCTATCTGTCAAAAATAAATCTTTACTGGAGGTGGTAGTGCATTCCTGTCATATCAAATCTTGGGAGACTGGAGCTGAAAAATTGTAAGTTCAAGGTCATCCTCTGCTACATAGTGACACATGTCTCATAAAAAGCAAAACAGGCTTACTTGGTATAAGCACTAACATATACAAAGATAGAGGCTGCTTCTGCCTTGCACGTCAATGTTTATTTGGTTGATTTGGGCTCTTTATTTTTAGATTTGGCAAAACTAAGGGCTTTAAAGAATTGGATTCTAACTGGGACAGGGGTGCTGGCGAGATGTCTCCACAGGCAAGAGCACTTGCAGCTGATTCTGGTGACCTTAGCTCCGTACTCAGAGCACACACGGTGGAAAACGAGAAACGACCGACTGTCAGCAAGTTGCGCTCTGACCTCTGTGTATGTGCCGTGGGACCTCCATGTCCACATTCCCACCCTCACACAGTCACAAGATAAATGTTTCGGGCTGGAGAGACTGCTCGGCCACCAAACGCTAGGCTCAGAACCTTTAGAAATATAAAATAAATGGTTTAGAAAAACCAAAAATAAGCAAAAAAAAAAAAAAAAAAGAGCTTGTGAATGCCTTTAATCCCAGCACTCAGGACGTAGAGGAAGATGAATGTCTATGAATCTGAGGCCAGCCTGGTATACAGAGAGAGTTCCAGGACAGCCAGGGCTACACAGAGAAACCCTGTTTCAAAAAACCAAAAAGATAAAAAATAAAAAAGTAAAGCATTGGACTCTTGGCAAGTATTAGCAAGCTAATCCTTGAAGGATAACACTCTAAACCAGGTAATCTAGCACCCAAAAAGCACAGGCAGGAAGATTGCTGTCATTTCAAAGCCAGTCTTGTGCATAACAGCAAGTTCTAGGCCAACCAGTGCTACATAGCTAGAATTTTGTCTCACTCCCATCCACTTCAGACCCCTGAACGATACAACTGCATGATTATTCTGTAAAAGTCATAGCGATAAAGCAGGTAGCACAAATGTTACCCGCAGGAAGAATTCACAGGGGACACATGATGTTTCAGGAATACTAGATGAGAGAATTTTATTTCTGTAGACTTTCTTCATTCTGCTGGGAACCTTCCTTTATTCTTTAAATATGATCTTGAATAGACTGAATTTTACATAACTGTAGACTTTTTTTTTTTTCGGCTTTTCAAGACAGTTTTTTTCTGTGTAGTTTTGAAGCCTGTCCTGGAACTCACTCTGAACACCAGACTGGCCTTGAACACACACACACACACACACACACACACACACACACACACACACACCTTTCAATCTAGATTCTGTAGAAGAGAAGAAGCTGATATTTAGTCTTCAGAGTCTTGTTTAGCTTGACATAAAGATCTCCAGTCCCATTTTTTTCTCCTGAAAATAATATAACTTCACTCTTCTTTACAGCTGAACAGAACTCTATTGTGTACATTTTGTTTATCTGTTCATCCTGATAGACAGCAAGATTGGTTTCACATCTTTGGATATTAAGAATAGTGCCGAGCCGGGCGTTGGTGGCACACGCCTTTAATCCCAGCACTCGGGAGGCAGAGGTAGGCGGATCTCTGTGAGTTCGAGGCCAGCCTGGTCTGCAAGAGCTAGTTCCAGGACAGCCTCCAAAGCCACAGAGAAACCCTGTCTCGAAAAACCAAAAAAAAAAAAAAAAAAAAAAAAAAAAAAAGAATAGTGCCATAGCAAACATGGATGTGGTGCTGGCTTGATTCATTCAGATTCATAAAGAAAAAAGAAAAAAAGAGCTTATTCAGGAATAAACGTAACCAATGAGGTGAACGTCTTCTAAAATTAAAACTTCAGGGTTGGCAAGATTGCTGGCTGGGTAGCAGCATTTAGCACACAAGCCTAGCCACTTGAGTTCTATCCCCACAGAACCCAAGTTAAAAAAAAAAAAAAAGCTGGACGTGGGGGCACCAACCTGTACTCCCAGCATTCCCACACTTTGAGATGGAAGTTAGAGGCAGGAGAATCCCCTGCAAGATTGATTGCAGGTCAGCTAGCCTGGACTAGCCAGAAGGACAGAAACAACCAGAGCCTCTGTCTTAGCAAGGAGAGGGTCAACATTAAAATCTTCTTTTAATAAACCAACTCTACATCATACTGGTTCATCCTGAAATGTATTTCTGGAGCATCCAGGGATCCCAGCTTCCCTTGCAGAGACGTCTCTGAAAGAAATTCTCAGGCTTCTGCCAGTTGTAGCCCATAGCTCTTGGGCACAACAGTTAATAGAAAGTCACTCAGGAAGAAAGTAAGACACAATCAAGAACATGGGTGTGGGCGTCTCAAACTGAGAACTCTAAGAAAATGTTGCTATATACAGTAGCTAACATACATTGTTTGTGTTGGCTTCTGAAGCTGTGCCTGGAAGAGTTGCTACATGAGATCATTGGGGTGGGATTCCTATGCACCGCCTAGGAGTCAGTAGATATGCTAAAACCTCAAGGGCTCAGCTCCAGTGAAGATGTTTTTGTTGTAAACAAAGATTGTATCTTGTTTATGAGAAAAGGAAAGGTCATCTGCCATCATTCCTGGCTTATTTGTTTTTGTATTCAGTCCCTTTCTGTCAAAAAATCAACTTCTGCTCAGTCTAAAACTGTTTTATGGAATGGAATGTTGCCTGATTTTGGAACTGAAAATAAAGCCAACTAGAATTTTTAAACTGGTGTATTACAAACAAGTTCCAGGCCCGCAGAGGCTGCACAGTAAGACCATATCTCAAAAAAGTAACCCCAAAGGCTGTCCTGGAACTCACTATGTAGGCCAGGCTAGCCAGGAATTCACAGTAATCAGCCTGCCCCTGCCTCCCGAGTGCTGGGATTGGGATTAAAGCATGTGGTGTCACACCCAACTGGTTGTTATGTCTTCTATCACCCCATGTCCCCCTTGCCGTGAATGGCCATTATAACTAGGATACTTCACCAGAAACCCATCTCACTGAATCCCTTTGTTGAGCCTGGAAATAGTCTTTATTATTATTATTATTATTATTTATTTTTTAGTGGAGTTGGGGGTGCAGCATGCTATGGTGCATGTGTGGAGGTCAGAGGACAACTTGTAGGGAGTCCCAGGGGATTCAAGCAGGGTCATCAAGTTTGCATTTGTTGAACAGTATGTGTTTTTACTGGCTGCACCACCTCGAATCCCTCTCACCTCTCCTCTCTCCATCTTACTATGTAGCCCCGACCCTTACTATGTAGCTCTGAACCAGGAGGCCTCGGGTCTCAGCCTCCTGAGTGCTGGGATTACAGACATGTGCCATGGTGTCCAATTTGTATTTATTTGATTAGATGGTTTCTAGTTTTATTTTTCGTAAAGTCTCACGTAGTCTTGTGGTTCAGCGGTTAAGAGCAGTTGCTGCTCTTGCAGAGGGCCTGGGTTTTATTTTCAATTCTGCAATTTTCAGTCCAGGCAGCATTTCATTCCATAAAATAGACTAGGTATAGGTCTGAGCCATAGTTGGCTTTGTGATGGAAAAGGGCTGAATGAAAAAGAAATAAGCCAGGTAGGTGTTTAATCCAGCACTCTGGAGGTGGAAGCAAGAAAACTGCCAGTTCCAGATCCCCTTCAAAATAAGGGGGTGGTAGGAAGACAACCAAAAACCAAACAGAAAGGAAAAGTGGAGGAGAAGGAAAGGAGAAACCACACAAGCAAGGAGCAGGAAGATCACAAGAGCTTAAAGCCAGTCTGAGTTACTACTAAAGACACAGAAGGGAGGGAGGGAGGGCCGAGGGAGGGCAGCCTGGCTCCTGGTTTCCTGCATTGGATCTGAGTTCATTGTCTAACAATCTTGAAGAACAACAGTAATAGAAGAGGAAGTAATTGGAGTGTGAGGAAGTAAAGAAAGCTCTTGCAGCCAGGCAGAGCCTGGAAATGAGTGGTACTCTGGACTACCGGTTCTTTTATATCTTAAGAATGGGCTGGCTTGGTCCAGCAAGGGGTAGGGATGAGCCCTAGCAGCTATTTTGAATTCATGGGGGCATGGATGGGGTGGGGTGGGGCTGTCAAGAACCAGGTGGAAGAAAGCAAGCTCAGGAAAAAACAAACAAACAAAAAAACCGGCCAAACAAAATGCTCGACAAGAAAAGTTTGTTGGTGGGAGGAAGAGGCAGGAAATGAGAAGAAGGATGCTGGTGGTTAGCTGACGTCTTGCTGAGTCAGGGTCTTCGTGGATTTTAGCTCCAGAGCTCACGGCTTGTGCAGATTGCATTGTATAATGTCGATGTTCTTAGAAGTTACCAGGACATGTAGATACTTTTGCTTTCCTAGGGCCTATAATCCTGACTAGCTGCCTGTAAGACGGAGTTACTTCATTCCTAACTCCTATTAGAAGAACCCAAAGCAAATCATTTCAAAGTTGGTGCTGATGGGACAACAGAAATCTCATGGGTCGGCTAATGTTACTTATTTCAGTTTACCCCTTTCCTTGTGAGCATTGAGGCAGAGAGAGCTCGTTTGGGATTGGGACTGTTGTCTTACTTACCCTTTGAACACCTGATTAAAAGGTTTGGTTTTAGTTCAGGGCAAGTTGATGTGAATGACTCTAGTTTTGATTGTGCTTGATTTGTCTGTTGTGCTGGAGATAATGTTACAGTTGCTATGATCAGGGCTAAGTTGTGGGAATGGAATCCATCACTGGCCTGGGTGGAGACCTATATGCCACGGTTCCTAAACACAAGTGTTACCCAACTGGGTGTATCAATCACTTGGCTAAAAGATCATTCTTCTGGAAAGTGGATTTATCTAATACCCCCATAAAGAAATGAAAAGAATAATTATTCCTTTAGTGAGATACTGTATTTTCCTTTCACAGAATTCCAACCTCTGTGCAGTTATTACAGAGCCAGCACCAGGCTGTTTTAAGTTGGCCCCATGAAAAAGGGATACTTTTCACATTTTCTTTTCTGTCGTTTTCTTTTTGATGCCGGACAGAGGCCAATATGCCTTCTCTGGTAGTTTGAACTTTTTCACTATTTCTCTGAAGCTATCTCTCCCACTCCTTGCTCAGGGAACCTCTGTGCTTAACTCCATCTCCCTTCTCTAGGCAGCTGCTAAAAGTTACGGTTTGCCTACCTTGAAGTTTTTTTGTTTTTGTTTTTAATACTCTAAATAAAGTTGTCCTGGTGCTTTTTTTTTCTGTCTGAGTCTGTTCTTCAATCCTTTTATTAATGAGCCTTAGAACCCTAAAGAAACCTGATAACACATGTCATAATACGACTCCCCACAAAGATTTACTTTTATTTTATGTGTATGGGTGTTTGGTCTGCAAGTATGTGTATTCATCACAGAGGCTAGAAGATTCCTAGTTACAGCCAAATCCAGAGCCTTGCACATTCTAGGCAAGTGCCCTAACATTAAACTATTCCCAGCTCTCCATCTTCACTTTTAGCCTGGTCTGTTCCAATCTAGTATAGGAGTTCAATCCAAAGCAAAGCTTTCCCGGAATTTTTACTTACTACAACTCTGTATACAGGAAACCAACTTGCCAGAACTTTATCACATGGTCAGTCCTGACAATGAAAGAAGGGGAAAAAGTTCTCTTTATTCTTTGTTTGTTTGAGACAGGGTTTCTCTATATAGTCCTGACTGTCCTGGAACTGGCTTTGTAGACCAGGTTGACCTCAAACTCAGAGAGCTGCTTGCCTCTGCCTCTTGAATGCTAGGATTAAAGGCATGCACCGCCATGCTTGGATTTGCGTTCTCTTTATTTTTGTTTGCTGTAATACACTGGCTGCTCTTCCAGAGGGCCCAGGTTCAAGTCCCAGCACCCACGTGACAGCTCATAACTGTCTGTACTACAGTTCCAGGGTGTCTAACATCTTCTTGTGACTCTCTGTGGGCATACATAGTGCATAGACATTCATTTAGGAAAAACACCCACACATGAAAAAAATTTTTAAAGGAAAAGAAATATCTTAAAAATAACAACCACAACAAAACCCAATGCAAACCATATTCCAGGCTGGGCATGGTGAGGCATGCCTTTAATCCTAGTACTTGGAAGGTTGAAACAGGTGGATTTCTGTGATTTCTAGACCAGCCTCACCTATGTATAGAGTTCCAGGCCTGCCAAAGATACACAGTGTCTCAAAAAATTAAAAAAAGAGTCCTTCTTTGTGAAGGTAAACATACAGAGATCATAAACATTAATACCCACAGGATAAAACAATTAATCTTGTGCATTTATCTAAACATTTACCCCTATTGTTCCCAGAAAAATTGAGATGAGAGCTATGGGTTAAGGAAACCAAAGCCACCCAATCCATTCTCTAGGGAAATCAGCTTTGGGGAAGAGTTGCCCCATCTTCCTGTTTAATTGGCAGAATGGCATTGGGAAAGCTCTGCTATTTGCAAAACTCTGCTGTACACTGAAAATTCGAGACTCATTGTCTGAAATTATTAAGACTATTGAGATGGTGGCAGCAGAGTCAAACTTAGTCCAAGTCATTCGGAAAGTGGATCCTGTGCGGCTATGCTGGTGTTGTACCAGGCAAACAGCCATGATGCATGATCATAGTGCCAGATGCCTGAACAATTCTGGGCAGGAAAATGGGAACATTTGGGCAATAGGGGAAAAAACGACAGAGATGACATAAGAGTTTTGTTTCTGGGCATTTTGGATGGAAAAGGCAGGGGGTAAGAAGGGAAAGAACAAGGATTTTCTTGGTTTGATTTTTCAGGTGTTGGAATGACTTCCATAAATCTCTTTATGGTGTCACTTTGGGGGGGGGGGGTCGAGACAGGGTTTCTCTGTGTCTTTGGAGGCTGTCCTGGAACTAGCTATTGTAGACTAGTCTGATCTCAAACTCACAGAGATTTACCTGCCTCTGCCTCCCAAGTGCTGGGATTAAAGGCATGCACCAACATCACCCGACCACTTCTAATGAGCCTATGGGGGACATTTTCATTTAAACCACCACAGGGCATGAGCCAGAGAGAGCAAGCCCAGCTTCTGGAGATCAAACTCAGAAACTCAAGCATGCTACACAGATGACTGCACCTCAAACTCCAGTCTTTCTGATTTTGCTTAAAAATAGGGTATTTAGGCAGATCCCTGTGGGTTTGAATCCAACCTGGTCTACATAGAGAGTTCCAGGCCAGCCAGAGCTACATAGAGAGGCCCTGTATGGAGAATAAAGAAAAAAGAAAAAAATACTGAGTGGGTTTCTTGGCATATTAACACATAGCATACACTTGAGGGCAGCCTGGGCTTCACATTGACATAGCCTATAATCCAAGGGGGGAAAAAGGCAAACCTCCCCCTGAAACTGGGATAAAATACTGTGCAGTCAATGAAATTGCAGCAATGTCCATTTTTTTCATTATGTCTGTATTTTTTGAGACAGGCTCTGTTGTAGTCTAGGCTGGCCTTAACACCTTGAACTTCTGATCCTCCTGCTTCAACCTCCCAAGGGCTAGGATTCTAGGCACACACCCATCACAGCCAGTTTTATCCTGTGAGGTGCTGGCGATCACACAGGGCTTTGCACATGCTAGGCAAGCACTGTGCTAAATGAGGCTACATGCCCACCCCAGACCTTTTAATTATCTAGGGCTGCACTAATAGGCATCTACTGGTCATCAATAAAATGAAATGAAATTTTAAAGCCCCATTTCAAGCGCCCAGTAGTCCCGCGCAAACAGTACAGGAAGGGAACACTAGCACCGCTTCAGAAGTTTCTTATGGAACTCTCTGGCAACACCTGAGTATGTTTCTCTCTCCGCCAATAATCAGTCTTAACCCAGAATCTGTGTATGATCCAAGCTCAAAGGCTGGTGTCTAAGCCCTTCTGCTTCCTAGTCCTGTTGTAACGAATGTAAGACTTTCATGCTTCAAGTCTGGTCAGCACGCAGGAAGTAACTAAGTAAGGATGCCCAGAGCCAAACGTGGAAGCAGGAGGAGCGGTGAAGGGGCGGGGCCAGCTAGGAGCTCTGGGGCTCGCACTGCTCCAGTCGGGGGCGGAGCCTCGCGGGGGGAAGGCAGCCCGGGGCGGGGCCTCGAGGGGGCGGGCCCGGGGGCGGGCCGGGGGGCGGGCCAGCCAGCGGGGTCGGCGCGCCAGCCAGCCCTGCCTTGCGTGCTCACGTGACAGGTCGGCGAGGCCCGGCTCTTGCAGTCGTCCAGGCCCGCGAAGATGGCGGCGGAGAGGGAACCTCCTCCGCTGGGGGACGTGAAGCCCACCGACTTTGAGGAGCTGGAGGACGGAGAGGACCTGTTCACCAGCACCGTCTCCACGCTCGAGGTGAGGCGGCCCCGCCGCGGAGGCCGCGTCTCCCCGCGCGCCCCCGCCGCCTTTCCCCTGCCGCGACTGTCCCTCCCCACTCCCGGGTTCGGCCAGGCCAGGTCCGGTGACACCTGTGACGCCGGCCGCACCTCACGTGCCTGTCAAGGGGGCTGGGGACAGCAGCCTGCGGGCCTGGGGTGCGACTTCATCCCCCCGGGACCCAGGGACGGAGCACAGCCGCGCTCGCTCGCTCGCTCGCCAGCTCTCGGGCCTTCCGTGTCATTCGCGCCTCTTCCTCCAGGCAGCAGGGAGGCTTGACCCGGCTTCCCCGGCACCTCCGCCGCCCCCGGGACTTCAGCAGCCCCGGGAGAGGGGCTTGTTTCTCTGCCCGCCGGAGGGTGTGCCCCGCGAGGGGAGCGCCCTGAAGTCATGCAGTGAGCGCTGAGAGCCCCTGGGGAGGTGTGGGTGCGCTCCTCACTGTAGTGCCCTTCATGGACTGTTAGCTCTCTTGGAGACCGGAGCCAACTCCTTTTTTTTCTTTGTATATAAATAGGTAAATGCATTTGAGTTAGTAGACTTTTCTTGAGGCGAGATCTCTTGCAGCACAGGCCGGATTCGAACTCAGTATGTAACTAGGATGGCATTGAACCCGTGATCTTCCTGTGCCTCCTCTTTCCAAGTGCTGAGACTAGTTGATGTGAGCCGCCTCTTGGGTTTTAGACTTTTTAGGGGCTGTGTTGTTTGGAAAATACAAAATCAAAAGGAGAGTGTGGTTCAGGAAACTTTTTTTTTTAATTACTAGGGGAGAAATAGAAACATCTCCACTCCTTTTTCCTCTTTTTTCGCATGGTCAGCGATCTCTGTAGCTGAGTGTTCCTGTTTTTGTCAAAGGAAATGCTCTGAGTTGAACGGTGTTGGCCCGCCCTTTTTCTAGTCACCTTTGAATTGCTTTACATTGAATGAGAGTGCATGCGCCCGAAATCCTAATTTTAAGTGTGTAAGCCCTTTTCTCAGAAGATTGTTTGCCTCAGATGTAGTAGTTGTTATTTTTTTAATTACGTGTATTTATTGTGTACGTGTGTGCGCCGGCGCCTGCTTATGAAACCAAAGGACAACTCCTGAGAGTTGGTTCTCTGCTTCCACAATTGTCAGCACCTTTACCAGCTTAGCTTAAATTGTCAAAACTGCTGTCTCCTAAAATTAGTTAAAATTACTTTGCAGAATAATTTTTCTGGGCAGGGAGAGTTTGTATCCTTGTGTACTTTGATATGTTTTATATAGCTTAACATGTTAACATGTCTGCAGGGACCTAAAACCTGCATTGTCTTTCTGAGATACACAGAGTAAAAAGAAGTATAGTCTGCATCTCTGAATATGATCTTTGACCCCTTTTTTTTCCCGTTTTTTAAATTTTAAATTAGAAACAAGCCTGCTTCACATGTCAATCCCAGCTCCCTCTTCCCTCCCCAGGGAGGGTGAGGCCCTCCATGGGGGATCCCAAAAGTCTGTCATATCATCTGGGGCAGGGCCTTGGCTCTCCTCTAAGAGTCCATGCTGAGAGAGCATACCTCCACGTGGGATGGGCTCTCAAAGTCCATTCATATGCCAGGAATAAATACCGATCTACTACCCAAGGCCCCATAGATTGCTGAGGCCTCCTCACTGACACCCACATTCAGGGGGTCTGGATCAGTCCTATGCTGGATTCCCAGCCATCAGTCTTGGGTCCATGAGCTCCCCCTTGTTCAGGTCAGCTGTTTCTCTGGGCTTCACCAGCCCAGTCTTGACCCCTTTGCTCATCACTCCTCCCTCTCTGCAACTGGGTTCCAGGAGTTCAGTTCAGTGTTTAGCTGTGGGCGTCTGCTTCTGCTTCCATAGCCACTGGATGAAAGCTCTAGGATGGCATACAGAGTAGTCGCCAATCTCATTATAGGGGCAGGGCATTTAAGATAGCCTCTCCACTATTGCTTAGATTGCCAGTTGGTATCATCAACCATTTTTTAAAAAGGAAGTTTGCAAAGTTTTATTATAAATATACTTATTTTGGTTGATACACTGTGAAAGTCGTAAATAAAGTTGGTTACTGACTGTTTATCTCATGGATTTTAAGAAAGTAGTGTGACTGAAATTTCTAGATGTCTTTTAAGTTTTTTCAGATTAGCATACAAAGTTCATTTTTCCTCTCTTCAACATGTTTGGGAACTGTCTGAGGGGTTCTGTGTCATTGCTTCACTTCTCTTTTACGTAGTGCTTCTTACACTTTGAGTGCAAAAGATCCTTAGTATTCATGCACAAATGTCTGCACCTGACTGGGATTCTGTGTCTAACAAATGCTTTCTTTCTTTTGAAACCAGATCTCTCTTTGTAGCCTAGACTGGCATGGAACTCCTCTTGGCTGAGCCTGAGTGCTCCATTACAAACATGTACCAGCACTCCTGACTGTGGAGTGGCATTTTTCCTGTACTTAGGTTGAGCATGCTGAGCAACATTTCCAGCCCCAGATCAGTGTAGATACAGGGGCCTTGTTGTACATATCAGGATTCTGTAGGGCACTGTAGAGACCTTTCGCTTGCTTGTTGGTTTGCTTTGAGTCAGGCTCTCACTGCCTCAAACTCATCAAGGACCTCCTGCCTCTGCCTCCTGAGTGCTGGGATAAAGGTGTGCACCACGCCTGGCCCATCTAGTGTATCAAGATTTCCTGATTCTGTAGGTTGTGCAGAAGCTTTTTAATTTTCTGAAATCCCATTTGTAAGTTGTTAACATTGTTTCCTGACTTAGTGGTATCCTTTCCAGTGCTCACTGTATTTTTCCTCTAATAGTCTCAGAGCTTCAGGTCTTGTAGGGTCTTTAATGCATTCAGAGACAGTTTTTGTACAAGGTGAGTAAGAGATTCACTTTTGTCCTTTTATGTGTAGATAGCCAGTTTTCCCAGTCTCATTTGTTGAAAAGGGTGTCTTTTCAGTGGTATATATTTTGGACATCTTAGTTGAAAATCTGGTGACTGGGAGCTGGTGAAATGGTTTATTGTGTAAAAATACTTGCCATCAAGCCTGATGACCACAGTTTAGTTCCCAAGGAGGGTACCAACTCCCTACACATTGCTCTTTGACCTCCACATTGACTGCTCAATAAATGTAAATTAAAAAAAATACTAATCAGGAGGCTGTAGCTGCATGGATTTATAGCTGCGCCCTCTGTTTTATTCCATCTGTCTACATGCTTGTTTTGTGCTAGTACCATGTTTTGTAGTACACCTTAATCAGGTATGATTGCAACATTGCTCTTTCCTTGCTTTCCATATGAACCTCATTGCTCTTTGTATTTCTATAAAGAATGTTACTGGAGTTTTACTAGGGATTGCATTGAATCTGTAGGTCACCTTTTGAAAGATAGATCTTCATAATAGTAATTCTATTGATCTTCGAGGGAAGTCATCTCATTTTTTAGTGTCTTCAGATTTGTTTCTTCACTGTTTTAATTTTTTGTAGAGGTCCTTTACTTTCTTGTTTAGGTTTATTCCAAGATATGTTTATATTCACTTCTTTATTTTTAGAGAAGTTTGATTGGATTGTTTTCCTGATTTCTTGCTTAACATGCTTGTTATTAGTAAATAGGAAAACCACTGATTTTTGTCTGTCAGTTTATCCTGGCACATTATTGGAAGTGTTTGTCAGATCCCGAAATTTTCTGGTGGAGTCTTTAGGGTCTATTACATAAAAAGCTTATCACCTGCAAATAAAGATAATTTGACTTCTTTCCATTTGTATTCCTTTTATTGCATTCTCTTGACTTTACTGCTCTAGCTAAGGCCTCAAGCACTATGTCGAATAGGAATATTAGTGGATATACTTGTTGTTCCAGATATTAGTGCAAATGATTTGAGTTTATCTCCATTTATCATGATGTTGGCTATAGGCTTGTTGTATGTAACTTTTATTATGTTGAGATATGTTCCTTCCATTTTTAGTCTCTTTGGGGCTTTTATCATGGAGGATTTTGTCAAAAACCTTTTCTGCATCTGTTGAGATAATCATGTGATTGCTTTCCTTGAATCCATTCATGTGATTCATAACATTTGCTGATTTTATATATTGAACCATCCCTGCATGTCTGGAGTGAAGCTAACTTGATCTTATTTATTTTTTGTGTATGAGGGTTTTGGATTTTTTGGGCAGGTGGTGGCTACATTCATGTATGTGTACTATGCACGGCTCATATGTTCAGAGTTCAGAAAAGGGCATCTGGAGTAACTGGAGTTACAGGTAGTTGTCGGCCACCATGTGGGTGCTGGTGGAACCTGGGTTCCTTTGCAAGTACAAGAAATGCTCATAACCTGTGTCTGAGTCATCTCTCCAGTCCCTGGATTACCTTTTGAATTTGGTTTGCAAAGTACTTTATTGAGAATTTTTGTGTCTGTTCATCAGGGAGACTTGTCTGTAATTTTCTTTTTTTGTTGTGTTTTTGTCTGGTTATGCCACCAACGTAACACTGGAGTCATAAGAGGAATATGGAAGCATTCTTTCCTTCTCTATTTTATGAACTGCTTTGTGAATGATTGTTGTTGATTCTTCTTAAAAGTTTGGTAGAATTCTGTAGTGAATGCATCTGGGCCTGGATTTCTTTTAGTTGGAAGATTTTTATCACTGTCTAAATCTCGCTTGTTACAGACCTGGTTACGTTATTTATTATCTCTTCTTCGTTTTAACTTCAGTAGGTCGTATGCATCTAGAAATTAATTTCCTCATAATTTTCAATTTTAGTGGAATATAAGGGTTTTGTTGTTGTTGTTGTTGTTGTTGTTTGTTTTTCAAGACAGGGTTTCTCTATGTATTCTAGCTGTCCTGGAACTAGCTCTTTTAGTTCAGGCTAGTCTTGAATTCAGAAATCACCTGCCTCTGTCTCCCGAGTGCTGGTATTAAAGGCGACTGTCACCACTGCTGGGCTGGAATATAAGTATTTTAAATTTAAAAAGGATTTATTTTTATGATTTTTATGTATATCTCTGTGGATGAATGAATGCTGCATGTATGTGGGTTCCTGTGGAGACCAGGAGAGAACATGATGTCTCTTGGATCTAGAGTTAAAGAATCCAGACATGGATTCTGGAATGGAACCTGGATCCTCTGGAAGGGCAGCTAATCTGCTGAGCTATGACTCCTAATGTATATCCTTATGATTTTATGGCTAATTCTTTCCATTGTAATGGGGGTTGGGATGTCTGCTACATACCGTACATGTGTGGCAGTCAGGACAAATTTTGGGAGTTGATTCTTCAATTATGCAGATCCTGGGAAATGTTTTTTGTTTTGTTTTATTTTGGGGGCTTGGCTGAGAACCCCTTTACCTGTTGGTTTTCTGACTTTTTTATTATTAATTTTTTCAGGACAGGGTTTCCATGTGAAGCCCTGGCTGTCCTGGAAATCGCTTTGTTGAGACCAGGCTGGCCTCAAACTTATCTGCCTGCCTTCCAAGTGCTGGATTAAAAGCATGCATCTTTTCAGATTAAGGATGTTTCAATAAGTCATTTCAGGTGTGGAGTGAGTGGGCACTACATGAACTGTTTGTCACTGGTTTATTGTAGAATTTGATAGGTGTACCAAGTAAATTTTATCAAAAACAGTATGCACCATTGATTTTGACTTTCATTAGTTTCTGCTGTAATTTCTACCTTTTCATCTCTAATTTTATTAATCTTTATTAATCTCTCTTGTTCTTTTAGTTTGGCTATTATGTGTTAATCTTAGTTATCATTTCAAAGAATTAACTCTGTTGATTTTTTTTTAATCTTTAAAAGTTTCTATGTCATTTATTTCCTGATTTTTTTTTCAATCTACTGGCTTTGGGTTTGCTTTGTTCTTGTTTTTCCAGGATACTGAGGTTATGTGAGAGCATTCTGATTTTTTTTTTTAAATGTAGGCACTGGTAGTTAGGAACTTTGCTCCGTAGGACTGCTTTCATTATATCCCATAAGTTTTGACAAGTTCTTTATTTTTTCATTCAATTCTCAGAGTTGTTAAAAATTTCCGTCTTGATTTCTTCAATGACCCATTTATCATTCAGTTGGGTGTTGTTTATTTCCCATGAGTTGTTTATGTACTTTTTATAGTTTATCTTGCTATTGATTTCTGCTTCATTACATTGTGGCCAGATTGGAAACAACAAAAAGCTATTCTAGTTTTACCAATTTGCATTCTAACAGGATCTATTCTAGAGAAAGTTCCATGGGCTACTGAGAAGAGTGTATTTTTTTGCCCCAAGACAGGGTTTCTCTGTGTAACAGCCCTGGCTGTCCTGGCACTTGCTCTGTAGACCAGGCTGGCCTCAAACTCACAGAGATCCACCTGCCTCTGTTTCTTGAGTTCTGGGACTAAAAGCATTAAAAGCATGCACTACCACCCCGAGGCTTTACTTTTATTTTATTTTTTAAATTGTGTGTGTGTGTGTGTATGTGTATGCAGTTACACATCCTACATCCAGTATACAAATAGAGAGGGGTAAGTGAACAACTGGATGGAATTGATTCTTCCCGTCTATATTTTGTTTGGTGTTGTTTATTTATTTGTTTGTTTTGGTGGGACCTGTCTTATTGGTGAGACTAGGGTATTATATTCATCATTATTGTGTTGGGGTTAATTTGGTCTTATATCTAGTAGTATTTGTTGTATGAACTGGGTCATTACTTCTTGTTTTTCTTTCCTTGGATTGTTTTCACAACCTTTCAGTTAAACATTTTGTCTTTGATGGTGAAGCACATTTCTTGGAGGTAGCAAATAGATGGATCCTGCTTTGTTGTTCTTTCTTTAATTAATTTATTTTTATGTGTATGGGTGTTTTGCATGCATGCATGTCTTTCCACCACATCCAAGCTTTATGTCCACAGAGACTAGAAAAAAATCACTGAATTTCCTGGAAGTGGAGTTCCAAGTGGTTGTGAGCTACCTGATGATGTGGGGCTGGGAACTGAATCCAGATTTTCTACAAGTGCAGCCAGTGCTATTAACCATCAAGTCATTTCTCTACAGCCTAGATCTTTAAGCTTTAAAAAAATTTGTTTTAGACAAACACTGTACTGAACTAGAATCCAGTGTCAGAAAGAGAGAACTGATGGGCAAAGGAGTTAAGAGTGGGCTGGTTTAATCCACAGAAACAGTTGACCTGAACAAGGGGGAGCTCTAGGACTCCAGATTGATGGCTGTGTGGAAAGCATGGGACTGACCCAGACCCCCTGAATGTGGGTGTCAGTGAGGAGGCCTAGGTAATCTGTGGGGCCTTGGGTAGTATTTATCCTTGGCGTACAAATAGACTTTGAGTGCTCATGCCACAATATGGGAGGCTCGCTCAGCTGGGACTCTTGGGGGAGGGCCTAGGCCCTGCCCTGGATGAAATGACAGTTACTGGAGATCCACCATGGAGGGCCTCACCCTCCTTGGTGATTGGAGTGGAGATTGGGTGGGGGACTGGAGGACCTGGTCTGGAGGGCAGGGGAGGAGGGGAGGGAGAGAGAGCTGGGATTGACATGTGAAACAAGATTGTTTCTAACCTAAATTTAAAAAAAAAAATTTGTTTTGTATTATGTTTGCCATGGACTTTGAGAACTGTATGGGTCAGTTGGACACTGGTCACAGTCATTTCTACCTGCTTCTTTTTTTGTGCTTGGCTTAAGAAATAATTTTATAGCAATCGTATCTTGAAGGAGTAGACATCATTGTATGGTGTTCTGTTTTCTTTTACCATCACACTAATAGGGCTTCTAATCCACTATCTCACCAGGAAGTCCTGTTTTTATTTTTGTTTACAATTTCTGTGGGTGTAGTGTGTTGTGGTGTGTGAAGCATATGGAAGTTGTTTGTCTCTATGTTGTGCATTCTAAGGATCAAACTTAGGTCATCAGGATTGACAGCAAGCATCCTGTCCACGGAGTCCTTTTTTTCTTTTTCTTTTTTCTTTTCTTTTTGAGAAGGGTCTCATTTACATAACCCAGGCTGGGCATAGGCTTTCATCGGTTCTGTCATAGCCTCCCAAGGCATTGCAAGCATGAGCCATTCCCTATACCTTTTTTTTTTCTGAACAGCATTGCTAAGGTACAGCTTATATGCCATATTGTTCACCAATTTGTGTGTATATTTCAGTGTTTTTTAGGATAGTGAAATATATGTATCTATTACCATAGTCAGCTTTAAAATATTTTCATTATTTTAGAAAGATATCTTGTACCCTTCAGGTGTTTTCTCTCCATTTTCCCAGCCTCTAACCTTAATATAGCAACTAATCTATCTCTATAGATTTCCTGTTGTGGAGCTTGGATGAGTAAAATCATATAGTTGTGCGTATATGTGTGTGTGTGTTTAAATTGTTTTCCCTACTCAGCATTGGGGTGGGGGGATTATCATAGTACATTGTCTGCAGGTATGACAATGTAAATAAATAAAAATTGGGTCTTGCCTTGTAGCCCAAAGTGGCCTTAAACTTGTGACCCTCTAGCTTCAGTCTCTCCTTCCACAGTCTCAGAAGTTTGCCCCTACACCTGGCTTCCTCTTCCATGTTGATGCTTTCAGTGTCATGGTCAGTATCTGCAGAATGCAGAGTCACAAAGATTAAGGCATTGATTTTCTTTAACTCTTTTTTTCTGTCTCACTATGTAGTCTGTACTGCTCTGAAACTAGAAGTGCGCCTATCTCAGCTTTCCCAGTGTTAGGATGGTATGAGTGCCCTGCTACACATGACTGATTTTCTTTATTTAGTTTCAAGTTTTTAAAAAAATTGTTGTTGCCAGGCGTTGGTGGCACACGCCTTTAATCCCAGCACTCGGGAGACAGAGGCAGGCGGATCTCTGTGAGTTCGAGGCCAGGCTGGACCGACAGCCTCCAAAACAGAGAAACCCTGTCTCGTAAAACCAAAATAAAATAAAATAAAATAAAAAAATAATAAAAAATTGTTGTTTGTATGCACATGTACATGTGGGTGCCCACAGAGGCCAGAAGTAGGTGTCGGAACCCCTGAAGATTGAGTTTATAGGCTGTTGTCAGCTGCCCCATGTAGACATGGAGAATTGAATGTGAGTCCTCTACAAGAACAGCAAAAACTCTTAACCACTGAGCCATCTTTCTAGCTTCCTTGTTTCTGTTCCAAGATGTGATCTCATGTAGCTCAGGCTGGCCCCAGACTTGCTTTGTAGTCAGAGATGGCTTGAACTCCTAATCTCCTTCCTCTGCCTCCACAAAGTGTTGAGATTACAGACATGTACTACCATGTCCAGAAAACGAATGATGTAGAGGAATGTGGGTATGGTTTGGTATGAGAGTGTTTGCCAGGCAAGTGTAAGGGCTCTAGGTTCAGTCGCTACCACTACAAAAACAAAAAGATGGCCTACAAAAAGTTTACTAACCACTAAAGAAGAAAAAAAATTGCTGTATGAAATTAAGAAATTCTGTTGTAGGTCTCTTATTAATGTAGACAGGTAAGCCATAGACTGCTGGAAATATTTGTAATTTAAATCTGATTCCCCCTCCCAAACAAACCCTTTTGTTTAAAAAATATGAAGAACCTCTACCAGCTGAGTTATAGTGGTCCACAACTTTAATCCCGGCCCTCTGGAGCAGAGGCGGGCAGATCTCTTCCAACTTTAAGGCCAACATGGTCTACATAGTAAGTTCTCGGACATCCAGGACTACACAGAAAAACCCTGTCTTGAAAAAGCAACAAACAAAAAGCTATTTTTTTAAAACAACAAAATGCTTGAGACCTTTGTCAGTCTTGTCACTCCTTGGGACTTAGAATCACCCTGGAACCATACATATCTCTCCGCATGTTAAGTTAGTAGAAGTGGAAAGCATACTACAGTGAGTGATTTACTACACATAGCAGTACAGAAGAGTTTCATATAGGCATAGCATTATGTAGGAAAAACAGCTGGGTATGATAGAGTCCTAATAATTCCAGAATTTGGAAGGGTGAGGCAGGAGGGTGTTGTTTTCTAGATCTGCCTGGGCTACATAGCCAGACCTAATTGAAAAAGAGAAGAGTCATGAATTTTCCAGCTGAGTGTAGTGCACACCTACACACAAGTGCATGGGAGGCTGAGACATGAGAGTGCAAGTCTAGCCTAGGCTATGCTACATATGAGACCCCTTGTCTCCAAAAAAAAAAAGTGTTTTGAGACATGGCACAGCTTTAGTTTGAAAATGTAGAATCTTAGAAATGACTGCATTCATAATTCATCCAGTATTAGATCTTTGCATACTTGTAGAAGTCAGGGGTGATTTTTAGGATCAGTTCTCTCAGAGACTGCATTCAGGTCACCATGTTGGTAGTAAGAGCCTTTGTTACCGAGTCATCTCACAGGCTCTTTTTATTTATGTATTTTTGCTTTATTTGAGATAGGGTCTTAAGCTAGTGTTGAACTTACAATGTAGTTGGGGATGACCTTGAACTCCTAACCTGCTTGCCCCATCTCCCATATTCTGGGATTACAGGTGTCAACTACCGTGTGTGCCTTTTCTTATTCTAAAGCAGGGCTTTGAACTCTGATATATCTGACCCCAGTAGGAAAACAACCATGATTATAAAAAAAAGGCACGAACTTTTTTTTAAATAACTTATTTTATTTTATGTATATTGGTATTTTACATGCACGCGTGTCAGTGTGAGGGTGTCAGATCTTGGAGTTACAGACAGTTGTGAGCTGCCATGTGAGTGGTGGGAATTGAACCTGGTTGTATTGTGGATAATACGATTTTGTTAATTAAAACAAGTATGATAAATTAGTGCTTCTAAAGGGCTGATACTTGAGTTAAGTGACTCTTGAGCAAAGGGGATGCACTAAAGTGTGTTTTGAACCTTAGAGAAGAATGTAAGTGGCTGTTCTTTTCCTCTCTAATCAAGGGAATGATGTATTTCTTTAGTTTATGAGAAAAGCAAAGAAGCATTCCAGTTCATTGTCTACTATTCTTTTCACAGTCAAGTCCATCATCTCCTGAACCAGCCAGTCTTCCTGCAGAAGATATTAGTGCAAACTCCAATGGCTCCAAACCTGTAGAAGTCATGCTAGATGATGACAGAGAAGATCTTTTCGCAGGTAATTGTCATATCTTGACCTTTTTTTAGTTAGTAATAGCCAACTATATATAATGTTATATGCTTTTAGGATACTCTTTAAAGCAACTGAAATTCTGTGTCTTAATGGGATCTCTTTTAACACCCTAAAAAGTGAATCTGAGCATGGTTGATGGCTATAATCTTAGCATTAGAGATAATGAGGCATGAAAATTGCTATGAGTTCAAGGTCAGCCTGGCTTACAAGGTGAGACCTGTAACCAACAACCAAAAAAATTTTTAGTAGGATAAGGACTATCTAGTTAGGTCACTCTGTAAGAAATACACACAGACCATTAAGAGGAGCAAAACTGCCCTTTATTTTTAAGCATTTGAAAACAGGGTACAGGGTACTGAGCATATTGTTGGGAGGTAGCAGTGATTTTATTGTTTTTGTTGTTATTGTTATTTACAAGTTGTCACAAAGCAAAATCAAAGTATGGGTTTGAGAATCACTATATGGGGGCTAGAGAGATGCCTCAGCAGCTCTTCCAAAAGGACCCAAATTTGATTCCTAGCACCCAGATAGTGGCTCACAGCCATCTGTTATCTTCAGTTCCAGGGGCTTTGATGTCTTCTTCTGGCCTCTGGGGGAACAGGCATACATGTGGTACATAGACATACCTATAGGCAAAACACCCATACACATAAAAAATAAAAAGAATCACTGTGTTACAGGTATGTTGTTAGGTAAGTTGACAGTTGAATGTATTCTAGTTATAAGGATATAATTAAAGGAATACTTGACTTTTCTAAATAATTATACCTTAAAATTAAGTTGAGATTTAAGTTAATATTTTAATACTGAAAAGCAAAAATTAAAATTTTAATATTGACACAAAATTAAAATAGTGTTTAGCAATTAATCTGTGTTGAGAGTGGAATGACAAGATCAGCGATACATAGCAAGACCCTGTGTCAAAGAAAAGGAGAGAGAGAGAGAGAGAGAGAGAGAGCGAGAGAGAGAGAGAGAGAGAGAGAGAGAGAGAGAGAGAGAGAGAGAGAGAGAGAGAGAGAGAGAGAGAGAGAGAGAGAGAGAGAGCGCAGCAGTGAATTAGGGTTTGGTAAGAAGGAATCAGTAGATGAAGTTCTTTTTGTACAACCCTGACTATTTTTGAGTTTGATCTGGTAAGCCTCAGAAAATGGAAACAACCAACTCCTGAAAATTGTCCTCTGACCTTTACAGGTACTACTCAGTGGCACGTGTTCCTGCACTGCCATACATGCACCATACATACACTCTCACATAACAAAAATCTTAAACAAAATAGTTTTTATGCTTTACAGTCTAACTTGACTGTTTTTTCTTTGTTTTTGTTTTTCTGAGACAGGGTTTCTCTGTATTGTTTTGGAGCCTATCCTAAAACTCACTCTGTAGACCAGGCTGGTCTCAAACTCACAGAGATCTGACTGCCTCTGTCTCCCAAGTGCTGGGATTTAAGGCGAGTGCCACCACTGCCAAGCTTAGCTGTGTTTTATTATGACATCTTTAGGTTATCCAAGACATTTTTGTAGAAATTATAATGTTTGATTCATATTTATAATGCACTGAAGCAGATCTATGTCTCTTCCTATGGAAGAATATGCTGCTAGGAACCTGTAAGTACAGCATCTGCTATCAGGATGATGAGACTTGTTGTCTAGTAGTAATAACATATTTCAGTGCATATAAAATGCAGTTCTAGCTAAAACAAAGTAGCCATTGTGATTTTATAAGCCCCAAAGAAATCAGATTATGGTGCTGTGTCCTGTTGTGCTTTAGATAACTTATATTGTTTATGGGTAGTTCATATCAGCACCACATTGGAAAAAATTAACTGTGACATGTTGTTGCTTCCTTATCAGATATTCACCAAATGGGTTCAACTATCTAACCCTTCTCCATTTGGTGCATCTTACTGAGTGCCTGAATATTGACAAAATCAATGTGCATTCACCCTCAAGTCTGGAACTAAACCCTCTGTATTTGTAACTCTTCACGTAGGTTAGAAAAAGTCACATCAGCCGTTTAAAGTGTGGACGTAGTGATACACACCTCCAATTCCAGCACTTAGTGAGTGGCAAGTGCAGGATCAGGTGCTGCTCAGTAATATGAGTTGGAGAATTCATGAGACCATGTCTTTAGTTGCTGGTAGCCTTGGCTGTCCTGGAACTCACTCTGTAGATCAGGTTGACCTCAGACTCACAGAGATTTGCGTGTCTCTGCTTCCCAAGTCATGTGCCACCATTACCTGCTGAGACCATGTCTTAAAAACCAAACAACAAAACAAATTTAAGGCAGACCATCAGTATGATGCATCTAAGCCTATTCGTTTGATTTCTTCTCTTTCTATATTAGTTGCTTAGATCATGCTTGGTCTTACTTAAGTTTCTGGTCCTTTGTAGCTGAAGCAGCTACTAGCACAAGCACAGAAAACTTTTTATCAGTATTAGACTAGTGCTTCTCAAGCTTCCTAATGCTGTGGCCCTTTAGTACAGTTTCTTATGTTGTAGTGTCTCCCAACCATAAAATTATTTCATTGCTATTCATAATTCTAATTTGTTACTGTTATGAATCATTGGGGGGGTCACAGCTCACAGGTTGAGAACCACTGAGTTTGAACCAATGTCAGTGGAACCTTTTGTTGATTTGCTGTTGCATATGTGTTGTGGCTGTAGTGTGCTTCCTGGGGTTCATGGGTTGATGGGCTCTGCTGCTTATGTTCATGTTGATGCTTAAGATTATTTATTTTTATGTGTAGGAGTAATTTTTCTACATTTGTATATGTGCACCAGTGCATGAGGTGCCTATAGAGGCACTAGATTCCCTGGAACTGGCGTTTTAGATTTTTGAACTGCCATGTGGGTTCTGGGAACCAGAAGAGTAGAGAACGATCTTAACTGCTGAGCCACCCCTTCAGCCCATCACACCTAGTTTTGATATACTGCATTTTATTTCCATACAGTGTTGACTGTTTTTTGTTTTTGTTTCACTATGTAGATGAAGCCTCAAACTCCTAAAGATCTACCTGTCTCTGCCTCCCAAGTGCTGGGATTAAAGGCCAGCACCACCATGCCAAGCGTATTGCTAACTATTTTCGTCTCTTTGAAATTTTTCCTATACATTTATTTGCGTGTGTGTGTGTGTGTGTGTGTGTATACACATATCACAGCATGTGCATGGAGGTCAGAGGATAACTTATAGAAGTTAGCTCTCTTCCTACCATGTAGGTCCCAAGGATCAAACTCGGATTGGCAGGCTTGGTGGAAAGCATCTTTACCCAATGAACCATTCTCTAGCCCTGCTTTCATTTCTTTAAGATAAATAAATAAATAACAACCAAATAAATAAATAGGTAGATAAATAAATAAAAATGCTAGCAATCTGCAAACTTTGAAGTGGTATTTAAGCTTTTAGTTTGTGCTGTCAGGGACATATATAGCCCGTTTTATCTGTATTTTGTATTTTCCCCTGTGGTTACCATAGTTTGGAAGATTTTAGTTATTCATTTTTCTTTTAATACAAAAATATGAAGAGATTCATACCAGTTGTCTTGTCAACATTAAATAGCCAGTTCAAGCAATTTGATAGCATGTCAAGCTGTGTAATTTCAAGTTGACTGCTTAAAGTGTCTCATTGACCACAATTAGTACTTTCTCCAAATTCCAAGAATCCAGAAACCAAGGCTGAAAACATTGGTCTGATCTCTTGTTTGCCTTATAATTTCATCTTCTTAGTATCAGTTCTACAAGGCAGTAGGACTGTTTTGTCTTAGGCTCACTGATTAAATTTCACTGTCCTAGCTTTTTTTTTTCTTGTTTCTACTTCTGCTGTTATTCTGTTTGCATGGGATTCTTCTCCAGCGTCTTTCTATTCTATTTAAACCATCTCAAATCAGTGTCACAGACTATTTCTGAATTTCCCCACCCTGAAGTTTTGACTCCTGCGTCTACTCAAATTATAGTGTTTGTTCTACCATTTATGTAGTAATTGAATGTCTTATAACATTCTTTATTGTTCTCTTAAGTCTTTTATTATTATTTAACATTCCACATGTCTTGTTTTCTCAACTAGATTATAAACTCCCTGAGGGCAGGTATGATTTTTTTCCATTTCTTTGTGTTTCTTCATTGCTTTTAGCACAGTATTACATAGTGTGTAGACCAGTTTATTGATGTGGTTTGATTTTAAATGTACTTAATTTTAGATATTTCAAGTGAATGAGCATTTAAAATTAAAACCTAAATGTCTCTTTGCTTTGTGTCATATTTGTAAATTCAACTAATCTCCAGTAATCTTTGGCAATTAATTGCTTTAGATTACTAATGTGGCGAGTTTTTCATAACAGATTTTTAATTCCAATTGGGATAGTTAAAAGTAGTCTTCCATAAAATGTGTTTTCATATGTATGAGCAATCATATTAACCTGAATAAAATATTATAAAGGTAAGTTACCACATGTAAGCTGTATTACCAGTCCAAACACAAATGAATATGGAATTAGTCACATCATTATTTTTCTCCTAGTATAGATAATTAAACTGACTTAATACATAAATATCAACTTAGTTCCTGTTTATTGTGAAGGTTTCATAAACAATTAAATAATTAGTTACATAAAGTCCCTTGTAGTGATAACTTATAAATCATGATACTTTGGAGACTTATTTGTAGATATGTTTTTCATATTTCAAACAGCTGTATGCTATAATTTCCTTGATTAACTTGTTTAATTTATGTCTAGAAGCCACAGAAGAAGTTTCTTTGGACAGTCCAGAAAGAGAGCCCATCGTCTCCTCTGAGCCTTCTCCTGCAGTTACTCCTGTCACACCCACTGCACTCATTGCTCCTAGAATTGAGTCAAAGAGTATCTCTGCTCCAGTGATCTTTGACAGATCCAGGGAAGAGGTATGGAGAGATGTTTATAATTCTAGGTTAATATCGAAAGAATATATATCTTTGTTCCTTACCTTGCACTTCTCTCCTGTTAAATTAAATTATTCCTAATCAAAGCCTTTCAGACATTTTAGATGGGAAAACTACACTAAGAAGAAAGGTGTGGTGGCACATGTCTGTAATCTCAGTACTTGGGAGGCAGAGGCAGAGGCAGAGGCAGAGGCAGAGGCAGAGGCAGGTAGATCTCTGTTTGTTAGAAGTCAGCCTTTTTCTACAATTGAGTTCTAACTCAGCTAGGGTTATATAGTGAGACCTGATGTTAGAACATGGCACGGGGCACCTGTTGTTAAATCTCTTCTAGAAATTGACCTAACATATTGTGTACACTCGTTTTGTTGTTTGAGTTTTAAGACAGGGTGTTTTTTACTCTGTAGCCCATGCTGACTTGGAACTCACAGTATCCCAACTGACTTTAAAACTTACAGCAGTGTTCCTGTCTTAGCTTCTCTATATGTTGTACCCCACCGAATCATCATACCACTTAACTTTCTTAAGTCAAAGAATTTGAAGCTGGAGTGTAGCTCAGTGGTAGAGTGATTGCTTCATATGCTTAGGACCCTAGATTCTATCCTCAGAGTCACCAAAACAGAAGACTGTTTGATGACTAAATCGGAGTATTTGACATTTATGGTCTTATGATAATAATGTAGGCCTCTTAAGGTTCCTGTGTTGAACAAGTGATGCGGGAAAGTACTTAAAGTGGTGTTATGAGTAATTTTCTTTGATAGAGTATGTAGTGACTACTAATCCTAAGATTGCTATCTAGCATCTATTTATTTTTACAGCACTAGGGGCTCTTGCATTATAGGCAACTGTTTTGCCTCTGAGCTGTATGCCTGGCCCAAATCTTTATCTACTTCCTTTTGAACTGCCTCAGGCTTTTAGTTTTAAAAGAAAGAGGTACATATCAATAAAAGTTGCTTCCTTATAACCTGATAATTCTTTTACTTTATAAAGGATAGAATTATTAAGAAACACATTTGAAGAAAAAAATCTTGGTTATTTTTAAAATAAAACATTAAAAAATTCAAGTAGAAATTTATAACCAATATAAACACAATTAAATAATGACTATATACAAAGGTGACTAACTTCCCCAAAATAAATCAAATGGAAAGTAGTAAGATATAAATAAATGAGTACTCACATTGTCTGATTCCATGATAGGAACATTAAAAACAGATAACATTAGCAAACAGTATATACAGCGGTAGATATCAGGCGATCAGCTGCGTTGGCATGGTGAAGAAGTTGTGACTGGAAGGCAAGCTCTAAGGAGGGTCTTTGGGGATGTATTTGTTGCTTGCATTTCTCATTTTGGTTCTGGTTACAAAGGTGAGTTTATTTTGTGAGCATTTATTGAACTGTCCACTTAACAGTTAATTTTTTCTGAATTACAGTGTCCTTGTACAGAAGATTAGCTTAATGTCTCTATAAAAAAAGTGACTTTGAAAAGAAAGATGGTTAGGAAAATATGCTTTTGTTACAACTTTATATTGCTAATATTGCCTTGACATTCTAGAGATTTAATACTGTGAGATTTCTTGTCCTTTGTTTTTTGCTTTTTGTTTTTTCGTTTGGTGCTATGCATAGAATCCAGGCCTTGCTTATGCTAGACATACACTACCTCTGAGTTACACTCCTGGCTGACCTCTCTAAAAACTCTTCCTGTAAACAAAAATATTTGAAATGCTTGGGTTTTGTTTTTTAAGACAGGGTTTCTCTGTGTAGTCCTGGCTATCTTGGAACTCACTATACAGAAGAGGCTGGCCTTTATCTGAGAAATTCACTTGCCTTCTCTTACTGAGTTCTGGGATCAAAGGCATGGGCTACAATGGCCTGGCTGAGGGTTTGTTTTTTTTTTAGTTTATAATTTTTAAAAATATATTTATGTTATTTCATGTGCATTGGTGTTTTGCCCCTGTGTATGTTTGTGTGAGGGTGTCAGATGCTCTGGAACTGGAGTTAAAGACAGTTGTGAGCTGCTATGTGACACTTGGAATTGAACTTGGGTCCTCTGGAAGAACTGTCAGTGCTCTTAACTGCTGATCATCTCTCTGGCTCCAAAATACTTGTTTTAAATTGTCTTCAAAAGGGCCTTTCTGTAGTTCCATCAAGTTAATTTTCCTACTTGTTAACTTTGAGTTTTACAGGGCATTTATTTGTGTCGAGGAAAATAATGTGTTTTTTTTATTAGATAATTAGAGAAATCATTCTGTTAAAGTTGGTTTTAGATATAATTTCTACAAGTATGTAAGTTTCTATTGGTACAGGTAATGAGTTCTTTTTAGTTGTTCAGGATTGGAAATTGTGGGGCAGGGGCTCTGATGACAGTCTTGTAGCTCTGTCAGTTGGGATGGGCATGTGGCAGTCTCTCCTCCTCCTATGTTGACTAGCTGTGGATTTCTAGAATAGTCTCCATCTAAAAGAAACTTCTGAAGGGTGAGAGCTACAACTATTTGTGGTATGAGGATAAGTATTTAGAATACAATTAGAAATTATATTGTTTTAGAGAAATGACAGCAGTACGATCTCTTTAGGGCACAGGCCTCTCTCGGTGCAGATAGCTGACCAGAACTGCAGTACTAGGTATAAATTCCCTGCTGTTAACAGGGCTATGAATCCAATTAGACAGCTGCTGGTTATCTTCAAGAGAAATGGAATTTTTAACACCAACATATACTTTTATAGATTGAAGAAGAAGCGAATGGAGATATTTTTGATATAGAAATTGGTGTGTCAGATCCAGAAAAAGTTGGTGAGTCATTATTATTTTCTGTACTTTTTGATTGGCTTGATTGTTATATCCTATAGTTTTACAATTACTTATATGGTTATGGTGCTTTCCTTTTAAATTTTTTTGTGTATTTTTAAACATTTAATTCAATTAATTTATTTTTAATTATTTTGGTGGTACTAATAATTAAACCCAGGGTCTTATAAACACTAGACAAGCAGTCTACCTTTTACCTCCTCTAGTCCAAGCACCTGAATTTTAATAATATTCTTTGACTTCTTTACAGGTGATGGCATGAATGCATACATGGCATATAGAGTAACAACAAAGGTGAGCTTTTTGCTTCTTTAATAAAGTGTTGGCCCCTCACTCTGTGTGGTAGAGAGGATGTGAGCATAAGAACGAGAGTTTACAGGAAGTGGACTGATAATGTAGACCTGAAGGTTAGGCATGGCCAAGGGAGTTCTAAGGTGAGACATGGGTGAGGGAGTGAGTAGGAGGGAAGGAGGAAGAGTCAAGGCATTGGACTTTCCAGAGTCCTGTCTGTAAGTGACTCCTGACTGCTTTATCTTATGGATTTTGAGTAGCCACATTAAGGAGTTCTGATTTCATCCTTAGCATACAGGAGAGCTGTTAGAGAGGCACTATTAGATTTTTGTTAGGGCAACTCTGTCTTAACTCAGTATGAATTGGGAGGATCCAAGTAGGTGAAGACTTCCAGTTAAAGGCCACTGCAGTCACTAAAGGATTAAGTCTTGACCCAGAAAGCAAGTGTGTCGTAGTGATCATAACTTTACACTGGGGATGTAGCTCAGTTAGAGTTAGAGTGCTTGCCTAACATGCATTAAGCCCTGGGTTCATGCTCCAGTATACAAAGCAAACGGGAAGTGATGTACACCTGTGATTTCAATACTCAGGAGGCAGGTAGGGGCAGGTGCAGCAGAAAGAAGTTCACAGTGAGCTTAAAGCCAGCTGGAGAAACACAAACAATTACAACCAGGGAGGGCATTGATACTTGACAAAGAAACAGATTTGAAAGTAATCAAAATCGTTTTTTTAATTATGTAGGTAGGAGAATCAATAATGTTTGAGTATAAGGAGTCATGAAGATATTTATTTATGATACAGGAAGTTTGTAGTTGGAGAAAGACAAGATGGGGAGGGACACAGTGAGGTGGGGTGAGTTTTGTTAATCGATGAAACAAATCCTTATTAAAACCCTTACTATGATTTTGGACTCTGTTGCAAGCGCCTGGCAATAGCAGTGAACAGTAGAGGAAAGTACAGTCCGTGTGGTCTCTTACTCTAGCACGGGAAATTCAGTGAGTTTGAGCTCAGTGAGATTTGTGTGGAGCTGCCTTTTGGGAGGTCTGGGCCATGGGTAAATATTGAAGAACCAGTAACCTATGCATTGTGAGATCAAAGCTATCCTGTATCAACACATGCCTCAAAACCAGGAAAGGGAGAAATCATTAGCAAAAGTACAGTAGAGAAGTGTTATAGATCAAACATAGAATAAAGCAAGTGTTTTCTAACCTTATGTTGCTTTTTAAAAAACTATGTCTTGAGCCCTAAATTTTAGTTTGGTTGTTGTTGTTGTTATCTATTAGCCATACTATACACTCTGCAGTCATTTGCAAATTAGAACAAACTATACTTGTAGTTACATGCAGTATTAATTTGTAAATGATTGCTTTATATTAACAATGTGAAATACCTGTTCTTCATTTGTAGACTTCTCTTTCCATGTTCAGTAAGAGTGAATTTTCAGTCAAAAGAAGATTCAGTGACTTTCTTGGTTTGCATAGCAAATTAGCAAGCAAATATTTACATGTTGGCTACATTGTGCCACCAGCTCCAGAAAAGAGTATAGTAGGTAAGCATAAGTCAGAACATTACTTTTTGCTGTTCCTAATTCAATTTTAGTTGTGGTTTATGTATCCCTTAATCATCTCCAGTCAGGGCTCCTGTCTAGAGGTGTAGGTTTATATGGGTTGTGATGATCCTCTGTATCCTTGAAGAATGTGTAGTTTGTAGTTTCCAACATATAAATATCTGGTTGTTGAATATTGGGTTGAGATTGATCAAATTGAAGGAGGTTAGAAACTAATTTCTAGGGTTGTTAGAATACCAATTTACTGAGTCTGGTGATACTCATGTTGTTAAAATGTTAATGTTTTCTCTGAGAGCTAGGTCCTATTTGGTGTTCAACTATATATTATCCAAAGAGAAATTCAATTTAGCCTTGCTCATATAAGAGCTATTTAAATTCTTCTTAGCTTATTGAGTTCCCAGCCAGGTTTAGTGGGATCCTGCCTGAAACCCACAGATCCGCCCTCATCTGCCTCCCAAGTGCCTGAAATAAAACAAAAATCATTACTGTGATCAGCAGTAAGGGCTTGGTTTTCAAAATTCAGAAAATTTCAAAAGAAGCAGAAGCGTTTGTTATGTTTACTATAAAATTTTTTGCTGCTCATTGTGTGTTGAGCGGTGTTACTCTTGCTACCACGTGCATATGGAAGACAAGACAATTTATGGAAGTTGGTGCTCTCCTTCCATGTGGATCCCTGGGATTGAACTTAGTCAGGTTTGGCAGCAAGCATCTTCATACACTGAGGCATCTCAATGGCCCCAATTATTCCACTTGTAAGACTTAAAATTTGTAGGGAAAGCATTTAGCAAATTCATCAATTACATTTACCACATTTCATCATTCCATAAAGACCTTTATTGACATTCACTGATGGTAGCTTTTTAAACTCCATTTTATGTGTTAAAGTATAGGACTGGTGCCTAAGGGGATGGCTCAGCCAAATGCTTGCTACTTTTGCAAAGAACTAGAATTTGTTTCCCAGGACCCACATTAGGTGCCTGTCTCACAACTGCCTGTAACTCCAACTCCAGAGAATCTGCTGTCTTCATCTGGCCTCTGCAAGACCTATATGCATGTGTATGTTACGAAATACACATATACACAGAAGTAAATAATGAAATCCTTTTAAAAAGAAATGTAGGGGAAAAATGAAGCTGGGGATCTGGGTCAGAGGTGGAGTACTTGTCTAGCATTCATAAGGCCTTGGGTTCTAGCCCAGGTCTAGGGAGAAAATAGTCTTGAAATATGAAAACATTGGTGTTTTTGAAGTGTGAAGTACCACAAAAAAATGAAATTTTTATGTAAGCTTTTAAATTTACTGTATGAGTTCAAAACCCACAAATACAGCTCAAGTTGTACTTTATTTACATGTTCCTGCTCTAGATATTTATTCATTACAGGTATTAACACATCATGAGATGTAATTCTTCAAAGTAGGTTTCTCTTTAAATAAGATCCCAGTTGCCAACATAGGGACATTACTATAAAGTTAAAGGTATATTTTGATTATGAATATATTATGATGATCTGTTTCATAGTAATATAAAATTCTTACAAATTTCATCCAACTTCTTTAAAGGTATGACCAAGGTCAAAGTAGGTAAAGAAGACTCATCGTCCACTGAGTTTGTAGAAAAACGAAGAGCGGCGCTGGAGAGGTAATTCCAAGTCACAGCACCACTATTGTTATGCTTTCATTAGTCCTTAGCTTCATAATCTAATGGCATGACTCCTGAGTCTGTATCATCTTGTGAGCAGGAAATTAAAGTAGTGCATTAATTATATCATACTCACCAAGAGCACTAAAAACCGGCTGTAATTGTAAGAGGGAAACATGGAAACTGCTTGCAGGAACACCTGGTAAAATGTCTGGAGAAGCTGTGTGTGGTGTACACTCCTGCAATCAATATTCAGTAATCTAGCAGAAGTACTTTTAGCTACATAGAAAGACCCAGTCTCAAAAAACAAAAAACAGGGAGGAAACTGGTCCTCTATGGAGAAATGCTTATATTACATTTCTGATGCCTTGAACCACACCCTCAGCACAGCCCCTTACAAAATAAAATCGGTATAAATTACTCAGATGCTTAGAAAGTTATACCATATCTACTATTTTAATTATGCCATATTTACCTACTATCTTACCTAATAATTTAGTTATAGTTTGTCTAAATTGAATTTTTAGATTAGATTGATTTTGATTTATATGAGTGTTTTGTCTGATTGAAAATATATACACCACATGCAAGCTTGGTGCCTGTGGAATTCAGAAGAGTGGGTTGGGTCTCCTTAAACTGGAGTTACAAACTGTTGTAACTTTGTAGGTTCTGAGAACTAGACCTGGATCTTCTCCAAGAACAACAACTCTTTATAATTACTGAGCCATCTCTCTAACCCTAAGTTACTTTTTTTGTTTGAATAATTATTTGGTGTAAGCACTGATAAACAATGAAAACTGCATGTGTGTGCCCTGACATTTTTGTATACTTGATTTTTACTTTAATGGATAGTAATGTTACTCCTTGCTTATTTATTATAAAGACTAATTATGACATTTATATCTTCCTTTAGAATATATAATTATACATGCCCTATAGATTTAAAGACTTGCTTTTCTTCTTTCCTTTTTGAGACAAGGTCTTAATGTGTGGTCTTGGTTGGCTTTGAGCATAAAGATCAGTCTTCCCCTGCCTCCTACACCACTAGGATCAAAGGCATGCACTGCCACACCTGGCCTACAGCTTACCTTTTTAATGGCAGACTAGAATATTCCTGCTCTAGTTTCTTAACATATAGTCCTTTCTTGCTTTGCTGAAATGTGAAAACAAAAGCGAGACTGTCAGAAGTCAACTCTACAGTACAAAACACCTTTTCTGTTTGTTTTGTTTTTTGGAGATAGTGTTTTACTATGTAGTCTTGGCTGGTCTGGAAATCACCGTGTAGACCAGGTTGGCCTGTCTCTGCCTTCCAAGTACTAGGATTAAATGTGTGAACCACACATGATCCTAGTCACTGAAGCTTTACCAGTTTCTGGTAGCATAGTTGATTTTATCTGCTTGTCATTTTACCTTCTGCCTTAAAATCAGTGACTAAGGTAGGTAGAATAGGCTTTTAGGAGTGTGTGTGTGTCTTTGTGGTACAAATTTTTACAACCATTTTTGAGGTAGCTATTTTGAGGTAATAAATTGTTAACATTTTAAGAAAATTTCTTAGTAAAGTCAGGTTTAACCTGTAGGAGAGAGCCCAGCAGCTAAGAGCCCTGGCTGCTCAGGTACAGGGCCCACATTCAGTTCCCAGCATTTCATAATCACTCTAACTCCAGTTCCAGGCCCTCTGATGCCCTCTTCTGGCCTCTATGGGCACTACATGCACAGACATACAGGCTGGCAAAGCGTTCTTATACATAAAACACAAAAATTTTTTTTGCTCTTTTTTGAAACAGGGTCTCTCCAAGTAGCCCTGGCTGTCCTGGAATGTGCTCTGTAGACCAGGCTGGTCTCAAGCTCCCAGAGATCTGTCTGCCTCTGCCTCCTGATTGTTGTGATTAAAGGCGTGAGCCACCACTGCCCAGTATAAAATACAATTTTTTTTTTCCTTTGGTTTTTCAAGACAGGGTTTCTCTGTGACTTTGGAAGCTGTCCTGGAACTAACTCTTGTAGACCAGCTGGTCTCGAACTCTGTCTGCCTCTGCTTCCCGCATACTGGGATTAAAGGCATGAACCACCACCACCTGGCCAAATTAAAAATTTTTAAAGTTTAAAAATAAATAAACTTAATATCTAAAGAATATGTAGTTTACTGTTTTTAAATTTAAAAGACTGAAAAGTGAGATTATTTCAGAGAGAATCTAGTTACTCAAAATGATCTAAATTGAATCAGAAGTTTAAGTAAGCACTGGAATTAATTGTGTTTAAGAGAAGTCGTAGAAAGAATACTTTAAAGATTAAAGGCCTGTAATGCTTTTTGTTGTTGTTGTTGTTTTTTGTTTTTTATTTTTTGAAACAGGGTTTCTCTGTATTGCTTTGGAGGTTGTCCTGGAACTCACTCTATAGACCAGGCTGGCCTCGAACTTACAGATATCTGACTGCCTCTACCTCTCAAGTGCTGGGATTAAAGGCATGAGCCACCAACACCCAGCTCTTTCTTGGTTTTCTTAATTTTGAAAATATAACCATACCCCTTGGAGAAACATTTCAAATCATATTTCCTATGAGTAAGTTGGGTTTTGTTTGTTTGTTTGTTTGTTTTATGTTTCTTTATTTTGGTTTTGGGTTTTTCAGATAGAATCTCTATAGCTCTGTCTCTCTTGGAACTCACTCTGTAGACCAGGCAAGTCCTGAACTCAGAGATCTGCCTGCCTCTACCTCCCAAGTGCTAGCTAGCATTAAAGGTGTGCACCACTACACCCTATGAGGAAGTTTGAAAAGTTTGGATGGCATGCTTGCTTAGACATTAAGATTTGTTGTGCCAAGGACATGGAATTTGATGCTTCAGTGTCCTTCTAGTTTGACTGTACCATCTAGTCCATTACAGTAGCTTCATGCAGTATAACGTGTCTTTTTAATTTCAGTAGTCCCTTAAAAGTCTCTGAAAATTCCTAAGTTAGCATACAAAGTGGTATCATGACATTTCATGTGTTGTCATACTTTGTCCTAATTTACCCTCCTTCTACATGCAGGCACTTTCTTTACTGATAAATGTGACTTGTTGAATGCTGCCTTAAGTGTAATTAGTTGATTTATAGAACAGATGAAATGGAAGTGATTTCAGCTTAACTCTAATACTGTTTTCCTAGGCCCATGAGATGGCTCAGTAGGTAAGGGTGTTTGCTATGCATTCCTTGCAACCTGAGTTCAATCCCTGGAACCCACATAAAGGTGGAATGAGAGAACCAGTTCTACAAAGTGGTCCTCTTATCTCCATGTGTATGCCATGCACTTATATGCTTGACTGCAGTCTCAATAATAATAAAACTAAATGTTTTATAAAACCAGAAAGAGAAAATACTTTTATTAAGAGTATAATAGGTGGGCATTGTGACTCATAGCTGTAATTCTTCTTGGGAGTCTGAGTGAGGCAGGAGGTTGTGATCTGTATCTTTGATGCCAGCCTGGACTGTATTTTTTTTAAAAGGGAGTGGGGCAAAAGACAAGCAAGTATCTCTTAAGCCAAACAGACGGAGACAAAGACATTCAGAGAGGCATGATTTAGAGTGACTTTCCATTGAAATCTGCCCTGTACTACAATATTTATGTGACCTTGGGCAAGAAGTAACTTCAGTGTATAATTATCTCTAAATGAATTGATTAGCATCAGTGTTCTTGTCAAGCACCTAAAAAAATGTCATTTGCATGACCCAAACAGATAAGATAGATTGATTAATCCTACTCTTCCATATCAGAAGATTTTGGAGGTAGGTCACTGTCTAGGGTTATCTGATTTACCAGGAAGTTCTGTTGCTTGTTTCCGAAGCCTGGACTCCAGTCTAGTGACTAGCAGTCCAGAGGCTTAATTAGCTACATATTCTCCTAATGGGCTCACCAATTCCATCCTTGACAATTCTATTCTTCTTTCTTTTCTTTGTTTTTTATTTTTTAATACAGCATGTACAGAACATACCTTGGACTGGATGTAGTTTCAAAAGCCTGTAGTCAATGCACCGGGTAGAGGAAAAGATCAGGCGTGCAGGGTCACCCTCACTTACATGGAGTTTGAGGCCACCCTGCACTACATGAGACACTTTCAAAACAAGCAAAACCACTCCATGGCAGATTGCACAATGTAATGTCACTCAATAAAACCAAAGCTCTTCAGGTTGACTAAAATCCCTACCTGACCTGCACTGTTCATTCATCTTGTTGTTACCTGTCACCCACTTTGCTCCGGGCCACAATGACCCTTTTGTTTTGAATCTGCTGCATTTCTACCTTTTACCCACCTAAATCTCATTATCCTTTCAAGTTTAAATGTTCAAGAAAAGTCTGTTCTGACACCTGGCTTCATTGTAACCTCTCTAAATTGGCATGACCACATCTTATGTACTCGGTCCATGGGTCCCATTCTTTTGTCTCAGGACTTGCCACTTTGTCCCATATTATGTATTTTGTCATTTACACGATTCTTATGTTTATAGTGTATCATCTGTCTTCTAGTAACAACTGTAAATTCCATGAAGGATTTTAAACTATACATCTTAAGGATTTTATGCAGCTGTCTTGTTTTGTCTTCACATGCAAGTAGAAACTGGAAAGCCCAAAAGATCCTTTTCAATTCATTCTGCAGATCTGAGTTGCTGCTGGCCACCTCTTAGTGTGATACTAGCTGGCTGGCATCAACTTCAGTTGTCGTTTACATTTACTTCCTTTCATGAGATTTCCTGTTTTTCTCTCTCTTCATATGTGTTTTTATATCATATTCTTCTTCTGAATGTGTTTCATTTCTTTCTTTTCCCTTGAACTTGGGCCTCACTATGTTCTCCCTGAGTTGGCATGTATTTATAAATGTTTGTTGTTTAAAACCTTGTTCTTAATTTTAACATTATAAAAGCCACAGTATCTTTTATTTATTTACTTCCCTATAGCCCTTAAGAAAAAAGTTTTATGTCTTTTTCTCAAATATTATTTATTGAAGTTGATTCCTCAGAAAGGTCTTATGTGCCAGGATAATAATGAGCTCCACTGTCAACTGAATATTGGTAACAGAATTTACCAAAGTTAAAAAGTTAAATCTTGCCAAATGTGTTCAATCCCAGCATTCAGGAAGCTGAGACAGGCAGGTCTCTGAGTTCAAGGGTAGCATAGTCTACCTATTGAATTAAAGGCCAGCCAAAGTTATGTAGTGAGACTTTATTTAAAAAAAAAAAAGAGTTAGAGCTTGTATATTGTATTGTAGTGTCAATTTAATACTATTGAGTGATTCTTAAAGGAGTAGCGAGCTGGTTAGATCAATCCACAGGTAAAGCTAATGGCCACCAACCCTGACAACCTGAGATTGATCTTCAGAATCCATATGGTAGAAGGAAAAAATTGACTCCAGCAAGTTGTCCTTGTCCTCTGGCTTTTGCACACATGTCCCCTGCCCCACTAATGACCTTTTTAAAAGAAGAAAGTACATATATAATATGTCTCAAACTTTCTTAATTATAGATTAGTCTTTTTATTACTGTTTGAGGCTTATAAACTATAAAATGTGCTTTGGAATGGTAGGTATTTTTATTTAGGCTTAAAATATAGAATGTTTGTCACTTTCTTTTCTTCTTGAGACAGGATCTCACTATGTAGCCCAGGCTAGCCATTTGGCCATTTCCAAAATGCAGGAGATTACACATGCTGCCACACTTGGCTGGAATACTTTGTAGTGATTGAGTGCTGCGTGTCTTGTTTCTGTATGTGAGCACCTACTGTTTTCCAGCACTGACGTTAACAATATATACAAACTGCTTCATGTAGTATGAGTCTAAATTGAATAACTTTATCAATAGTATTAGGAGAATTTTGTTGTTAAAAATTGTGAGTCTGAGTCTTATTATTTAAAAATAACATTTAAAATTTTAACCCCAAGCCTTATTTTATGTTTTAAATTAATTAATTTATTTAAATTTTATTTGTCATGTATATGGGTGTTTTACCTACATGTATGTTTGTGCATCATATGTGTGCATTACCAGCTAATGCCAGAGAGAGTATTGGATCCTCTGGAGCTGGAGTTTCAGGTGGTTGTGAGCTGCAGTGTATGTGCTGGGAATCGAACCCAGCTTCTCTGGAAAATCAACCACTGCTCTTAATTGCCGAGGTATCTCTCCAGCCCCAACTCTAAGCATGTTTTATAGCTCTCTGTCTCTGTCTCTCTCTCTCTCTCTGTCTCTCTCTCTCTCTCTCACACACACACACACACGGAGGGAGGGAGGGAGGGAGGGAGGGAGGGAGAGAGAGAGAGAGAGAGAATATGTGTGCACATGTGCACATACATACACACGTTTAGAGGTTGAGACATCAGTTATCTTCCTAAATCACTCTCTATCTTAATTTTTTGAGACAAGGTCTCTCACTGAGCCTGGAGTGCTCCAGTTCACCAGTTTGTGAGACTGTCTGGCCAGCAAGCCCCAAGGATTTTGAAATAAAATAGAAACATTAATATATTCTAGAGAAACTTAAAAAAAAAACTATATATGGATGTTTTTCCTACATGCAGGTCTGTGTACTATGTGTGTACCTGGTATCCATAGAGGTCATAAGAGGGTGGTGGATCCCCTGGAACTGGAGTTACAGACAGTTGTGAGCTGCCATGTGGGTGCTAGGAATTGAACCCAGGTCCTCTGGAAGGGCAGCCAATGCTCCTTTTTTTTTTTTTTTTTTTTTTTTTTTTACGAGACAGGGTTTCTCTGTATTGTTTCGGAGGCTATCGGTCCAGCCCGGCCTCGAACTCACAGAGATCCGCCTGCCTCTGCCTCCTGAGTGCTGGGATTAAAGGCATGCGCCACCATCGCCCGGCCAGCCAATGCTCTTATACTGCTGAGCCATCATCCAGCCTGGAGGGAAACATTTTTAACAAAATTGGATTAGATAAGTGAAAATCAACTAGTTAACCTTTTTCATTTCTATGAAATCATGATTGCTAATTTATTGTGGATGGCAAACAAAAACAGGCTTTTCTAGGAAGATAGTGACTAAAATTTATGAAAGAAAACTTAAAAAAAAATAGAGAAATTGCTAGGCATGATAGTATATACCTGTAACTCCAGCCCATGGGAAGCTAACACAGGAGGATAGCAAATAGACCAGTCTGGGCTACTTAATGAGAACTTGTCTCCCCAAGAAAGAGGAAATGATGAAGAAAATTTACTCTTCATCAAATCAAAACCAAGGACCAAAAGCTGTTTGTTGTTTAAATCTACCAACAAGCAGAACTATCGATAGGCAATCTCCTAATTTGGAGATAGTAATAATTATATTTGATGACAAGAAAATACACATAGAGGCATGTTAACTTATTTCTCTAAAATTGTAGCTGGAAACATTAAACCAAAGGCAAATTGTTACACAAGCTCATACACCCCTTTGTAACTAAAATGTCACAGTGTGAAGTGAATAAATTATTTACTTTGTCCCCACTTTCAAAAGGTGAGCAAAGGGACTAGAGAGACAGCTCAAAGGTTAAGAAGACTTGCTACTCTTGCAGAGGATATGGGTTTGTTCCCAGTACATGCATGGTGGCTCACAACTACCTCTGAGTCCAGCTCTGGCCTCAATAGACACCAGAAATGTATGTGGCACATGTAGGCACTTACACATACACATAATATACAATAATTTTTAAAAAATGAGATAGGATCTCACATGTAGACCTAACTGGTCTAGAACTTGCTGTGTTAGACCAGGTTATCCTCAAACTCACAGAGATCTGGCTACCTCTGCCTCCCAAGTGCTGGAATTAAGGTGTGTAACACTATGCCCTATTCAATTTGTATACAATTCTAGATAGTGAATGAAGACTAATAAGAGATAGATTTAAGATACTTTTTACCTAGTTATGTTTGTTTGTTGAAACACAGTTTAAAACTGTACTAAAATTGGACCAATTCAATTCTTAAATATAGGTATCTTCAGAGAACAGTAAAGCATCCGACCTTGCTTCAGGATCCTGACTTAAGGCAGTTCTTGGAAAGCTCAGAGGTATCTTTCCCTTAATTGCCTCATTGTCATAACTAATACTAGTGTAGCTATTCCGTAAATGATTAGTTAGTAGACACAGTAAGGCTGTGTGTTGGGACTTTGCATTCTGCTGAACTAAATTACTATCAAACACCTTCTGTTAGTGATAGAGGGTGATCAGTTCCTTTCTTGAAAAGTTTGAACTGGATTTAATCAAATGATTATAAATAATTTTACTGTCACTGCTCTGTTTGTTACTGCCTGAGTCTCAGAATTTTGTAGAAACTCACAAGCACAGCTCTAACAAAGCATGGGGGATTTTCCTCAGGAGCATCTTTGCTCACCAGCAGCTTGTTTGTGCTTCAGACAGGTGGCCAGTGGTAGAGCTTGGCAATTTCTTAATGTATTTTGACAAACAGCGTTTGTTCTATCTAAATGTAAACGTGCAGAAGAAAAGCAAATGGAAAGTCTATTTTTTAAGTTTTCCTTTGAGAATGTACAAGTAGTACATTTGAGAAATTAGATCTCACTGTTGAAATGTATGAGCATGAAGAAAATACAGCCTCTTCTCTTTTCTTCCCTCTCTTTTCTTTATTTTAGGAGTGGGGATCTCTTTTGTGCCCAGTTAAATCTCTAGGCTTTTAACCGGTTTGTTTGCCCTTATTTGTCATTCAATTCCAGCTGCCGAGAGCAGTTAATACACAGGCTCTGAGTGGAGCAGGAATATTGAGGATGGTGAACAAGGCTGCCGACGCTGTCAACAAAATGACAATCAAGATGAATGAATCGGATGCAGTAAGAGCTGATTTTTCGACTTGAATAATGAAATGAATTAATGAGCCCAACAATTGCATTTTAAAGCTGTACAAGCAGAAAATAGGATATTAATTTGCTTATTGAGTTCAGTTCTCAGCTACATCAGTTGACCACCATGGTTACATATGGCTAATTTGCTGTTCTAAAACAAGGAAGGTAGCTTGCTATTGGTAACCTAATTTACAATGGTTCGCTCGTCCTAAATTAGCTCCATTTTTCATTTTTTTTGTTCCTTAGTGGTTTGAAGAAAAGCAACAACAATTTGAAAATCTTGACCAGCAACTTCGGAAACTTCATGCCAGTGTCGAAGCCTTGGTCTGTCATAGGAAAGGTTTGTTTGCCAGGTTAAAGTGAACCCTCTGCAGTGGCCATGGGAAGGAAAGACAGTCTCAGAGAGTCTTTTGGGCTGAGTGGGGTGCACATAAGAGGCTGAAGCAGAACTGCCATGCATTTGAAGCTAGCCCAGACTACATAGTGAGGCTGTCACAAGACAGAAAGAGAATATTCTGTTTTCATATCATTTAAAACTTCAAAAGTTTATAAAACTTTTAATTTCAGACTAAAATTATTACTCATTTGGTCAACTCTTGATATGTTTATAATTTAAGAGATAAAATTGTTTTATTAGTAATTGATTATAATTTGAGATTCTAAAATTTGTATTTATAGAGCTCAGTGGTAGAGTGCTTGTCTAGCATGCATGAGACCCTGGTTCAATTCTCTGAACCATGGTGGAAAAGATTAAAAATTGGTATCTACAGCTTTTTTTCTTGAAGGTATTTGTATTGTGCCTTGGTTTCTTGAAAACCTGTGAACTATTTTGCTTATGTTTCCATGTATTTAGGGGCTGGATATGTTTCCTACTTGGTATTGCTTACTGAACAAGCAGAAGGCCCTGAGTTTGAGCTCCAGCACCACTTAAATCAGGCAGTAAGGAGTTCAGGGCCAGCCTCCATACGTGGAGTGCAGGCCCAGCCTGGGTTAGAGACAGAAAAAAATTATGATGTCCAAACCATGGTATTTAAGACTAGGTTTTGGGAGTAAAAAATTGATAGAAATTTTGAGTTGTAATTTTTTTAATCTGCAAGGTTTTGGGTTGGATTTTTGTTGTTTTGCTTTAACTTTGGGGTGGGGGTATTTTTAGTGTCTAAGACTCTTTTTAATGGTTTTCTAAGACACGATGTGATGTTTAGTAGATTTCATTCAGGTAGTAGTGATAAAACTAATTACTTATGATAAATTATTTTAGATTTTATTTTTATTTTATGTGCATTGGTATTTTGCCTGCATGCATGTCTGTGTGAGGGTGCCAGATGTCCTGGAGCTGGAGTTACAGACAGTTGTGAGTTGCTGTGTGGGTGCTGGGAATTGAACCTGGGTCCTCTGGAAGAGCAGCCAGTGCTCTTAACTTCTGAACCATATGATAATCATTTCTATATAATAGTTTATTATAGCTTTACTTTTCTAATATATATCTCTTAGGAAGTAGACTTTGGATTTTTTTTAAAAAAGAAATTATAGAGTAATGACACAGCTATGGAAAGTGTAATTCTTAGTCATTGTGAGTAGCCTTTAAACACCTAAGTTTTCTTCATTTGAAGTATTTAAAAGGTTATATTAAAAATAATCTAGAAATTCTGATTGGAGAAATTAAGTGTTTGAGGCCAGTCTGGATTAAATAGTGAGTTTCAGGCTAGCTCTTGTCTCAAAAAAAAAAATTCTAATTCTTAGCATCATTGCACAACAAATAAGCAAAAAAATTGAGTTAATTTCAAATAAATTGTATATTTACCTTATTTTTCTTTCTGGGTAGGTAAGATTGTCATTAAAAATTGAGACATTATTTTCAATGACAAATGTTTAAATGCCGAAGAGCATAGTATAAATTAATTGTGATCTTTTTAAAAAGTATTAGTCTTAATTATATGTACTTCTGTGTGTCAGTGTGTGTGTTTACAAATTGGGTTCTCCAGAACAGCAGTACAAACTCTTAACCTTGGAGCCATCTCTCCAGCCCCTTTAATTTTTATCCTTATGTTTCTTATATTAGAAACACACTTATGTCTTTAACAGAATATAAAAGAGAATAAATGAGCACTTTGGGGTAAAAAAGGGAAGGCAGGTTATTGAATTATTTAGTCACAGTTCACCATCTGAAAACATAAGTTGTGGTTCTTTTTTGGAGGGTTATGGGGCTATTCTGGGATTGGATGTAAACACAGGCCCTTGTTCATGCTGGGTTAGTGTTCTGCAGCCGTTACTCCATACAGCAGTGGTGCTTCTACTAGCATCTGTGCCCAAGGCATTCTATTTCATGTTAATTTTAGATATTCCTAAATTCTAATAAATACAATTAGAGAGCATGTAGAGAACGGGTATAATATTAAATTTTTTCTAACAAATACTAAGTACTTTTTTTTTTCTTTTGAAATTTCAGAGCTTTCAGCCAACACAGCTGCCTTTGCTAAGAGTGCTGCCATGCTAGGTAATTCTGAAGACCACACTGCCCTGTCTAGAGCCTTGTCTCAGCTTGCAGAGGTTGAGGAGAAGATAGACCAATTACATCAAGAACAAGCTTTTGCTGACTTTTACATGTTCTCAGAACTTCTTAGTGACTACATTCGGCTCATTGCTGCAGTGAAAGTAAGCCCTATTATAAAAGCTTTCTTACATTCTTTTTACTTAAGCCATTTGCTTTAGAAATACAAATTGTCTGTAATACTACCACCTGAATAGCAGATGCAGGGGGATCACATGTTCAGGGCCAGCCTGCAGTTTGGATTACCTAGCAAAACACGCACACGCACACACACAGTTTTCTGTTAGATATATATTTAAGAGAGCAAATCCTACTGCACTACTACATAAAATTAACTTAGATGAGTGCTTGTAAATATCATTTTCTTCTTATGACATAGATAGTACAATAAAACTGTTTTTAAGAAGTCTAAGGACAACTGGGCAGTGGTGGCGCAAGCCTTTAATCCCAGCACTTGGGCGGCAGAGGCAGGGGGATCTCTGTGAGGTCTATAAGAGCTAGTTCCAGGACAGCCTCCAAAGTCACAGAGAAACCCTGTCTCGAAAAACCAAAAAGAAAAAAAAAAAAAAAAAAAAAAAGGAAGAAGTCTAAGGACAACAGCTAGGCTCAGTAGTTAAGAGCACTGACTGCTCTTCCAGAGGACCTGGGTTCAATTCCCAGCTTCCACAAGGCGGCTCACACCTGTCTGTAACTCCATTTCCAAAGTTTCTAACACCCTAACATAGACATACATGCAGGCAAAACACTAATAATTTTGAAGGAAAAAAAGGGGATAAGGGCTGGAGAGAAGTCTAAGCAATGCCAAATAAGAAGTGAAAACAGTATACATTTATTTTCATATTCATATTAAAATTGTAACTATTTACTTTTATTTGCTCATTCTAGCAGTAACTGAAGCTGCCTATAGATTCTATTCTCGCCAGTAAAGCATGGTAGACAGTAAGCAATAAAATAGGATAAAAGCCAGGTGGTGGGACACCTTTAATCAGAGGCAGGCCGATTTCTGTGAGTTCAAGGCCAGCATGGTCTACACAGCCTGAACTGTCTTTAGTTGGGGAGGAGGGGTGAGAAATGGGATGTAAGTAGGAATGATGGTTGTCTTAATGGTTCAGTGGTTCAGGAGGTCTTTAGCATGAATTTGGACAATAAACAGATTTTGTGTCTGTGTACTCAAATGTATAGTCACATATTTATAGATGAAATGACACTAAATTAGACCACATATTAAATAATACTAGATTTTAAAGAAACCTATTTCTGAGTAGTTTCAGAAGGAATCTAGTTAAAAACTGGTGTTCTGCAAATGCTTTTAGTATTCATACCTCAAACTGAGCTATCAGTATGTCAACATTTTTCAGAAGATATTTTGTGATGTTACAGTGTCTTTAAGTTACTGTTATGGTTCAAAGTCGTCATGGGGAAGATCCAGCTATTTACCCACTGCTTTACCATGAATTCAAATATTTATAGAGCTAACGAGACTATCTTCCTCTCTTTTCTTGGCACACTGCCTATCTATTGATGTTTTGTGAGCTAGCTGTAGAGGATTTAACACTTCCAAATGGTGCATTGTTAGAGTTTACAAAAATTACCAAATTTATATACTCTTATGTTACTCCTTATGCTTCTGGTGAATTTTTTCTTTTTTTAGAGCTGTTACAGTTTTAGTGCATTCTTTATTATATTAGGCAGCCTTCATTTTTATTTTATCTTTTTAAAATATATTTTTAACTTTATTTTATGTGCATTAATATGAAGGTGTCAGATCTCTTGGAACTATAGTTATAGGCAGTTGTGAGATGCCATGTGGGTGCTGTGAATTGAACCTGGGGCCTTTGGAAGATCAGCCAAGTGCTCTTAACCCCTAATCCATCTCTCCAGCCTGGCAGCTTTTATTTTTAACCTCATCTTTGTCTGGTTTTCAAGACCTGGTATTTTTCTGTTGTTGTTTTTGAGAGTATTATGTAGCCAAGACTGGCCTTGAACTCCAGATCCTTCTGACTCCACCTCCTGTGTGCCCAGATTACAAACATGCACCACCAGATGGTGATTCCTGTTTCTGTCTCATCATGTGTTGCCTGTCTCTAAAGAGATGTTGAGAGCTGTTATTTAAAACAAACACAAAAACAGGAGGCTGGAGAGATGGTTCTCAGTTAAGAGCACTGTCAGAAGAAAGGGTTCAATTCCTAGCAGCACCTACACTGCCTGGCTCACATCCAGCTTCAGGGATCAAATGCCGTCCCTCTTCTGGCCTCCACAGATGCTCCTACACATATACCACATGTACAGAGGTAATGATAAGTCTTTAAAAAGCAAGAATGCTTAAGAAGAGATACCTGTGGACCAAGGAAAGAGATTGACAGTCTTTGAGGACGTGCTGAGAAGAGCTTCCCAGGGAGAGGCCCCATGGTAGGGTAGACCTGCCTGTGGTGATCCCTCAGGAAAAAGCATTCTTCCTACACCTAAAATCTTGTTAGGTTTTTACATTCTTTGAAATTAGTTACTGTTATGCCCAAGTTGTGAAGATCCCCAAAGACCACTGGAGAGACAGACCCACCAAACTGCAAAAGCAAGATTTATTGTTCATCCAACCATGTCAGGAACCCCATATAGCAAGCTGACACAGCAGCCTCCAGAGGAAGTGGAGTTCCCTTTCTATTGCTAGATTTTAAAGGAAAAAAAATCACAGGATTACATCAGTAGGTACAGGTTGGTTTATGATTGGTTGACATTTAGGAATAGTTAGGGGAATTTTTCAAAGTCATTTTGGCATTGAAAACCAATATTCTCATTCATCAGTGCTGAGAGGGAACATCTGTGGTTTCTATGGCTTTGTCTTGTTACGTGCAGGTGGACTGTTGTTCATAGATACCAGTAATTTTCAGAACTGTATCCTGGAGGCTACAGGGCAGTTTGTGGTTTCCCCTGGAGTTTCTTTTGTGACCAAACAGTTCCCAGGAACCAAGTGTCTAGGAGGCTTGGGGTGGTCTGGAGTTTCTTTGTGTTCACTTTTGGCCTTAGGCTCCAGGAGGCTAGAGAATCTGGAGTTTCTTTGTGTCATGTGGTTGAGTTAGAAAATTGTCCAAAATTTTCTAGAGAACACTGGCATCAAACGATGTGCCACAATCAGCTGGGCGTGGGAAGAGTTACTTAACTTTTTTAATCCAGGGGCACCAAAATTTATATGAAAAATTATTTTTTCATACAAAAACTCGTTTCTACTTCAGTATCAAAGGTGTGTTGAGAAATGTTGAAGGGACTGACTAAGAGAGTCACAGAGCTATGGTCAGCTTCTACTGAAATGTTGGTTGGGTCAGCTGCCTGAGCGTAAGAGATCAGAGTCGTAAGAGCGAGTAACAGGCAAGAAGAGCAAGGCACACAGGACTATTCATATAACCAAAAGGGTACATTTCCTTCTCTGCACAAAAGACTTCTAGTTTCTCTGAAAGCAGTTTTAATCTCCTAAGATTCTTGAGTGTCTTCATAAAAGACTAGTTATGCATGTGCATGACACCAATTTTTATTCCTATCCCTACTTGTTTTGTGCTTTTGTCAGTACATCCTCCAGATGTCTCCCTCCTTCCCTGCCTTTCTCCAAGAGGAGCATACTGTTCTTTACCTGCATCTTACACTCAGTCCATTTTAGAGCTATCTCCAGATCAACATTCATAGACATGTCACTTTATTTATTTATTTATTTATTTATTTATTTATTTTTGGCCTAGAAACCATATAACTAAGGATGATCTTGAACTTGAAAGCTTCCTGGTTCCTGTTGTGATTGCAAGTGTGTGCCATTACATCTGCTCAAATAATGCTGGAACTAAAACCCATGGCATATTCAAGTAATTCAAGGTGTTTCAACAAAAAAATTCCTAGAAGTATAATTATTTGACCAGTAGTTATATATAGATATGAAACTCAATTTTATACAACTACCATTTGTTCCTTTTGTCTGCTTAGTGATGGCTTTTCTGTTTATAGTCAAATTGCTATCTTCCTTCATCCCCTTTTTTTGTGCTTCTTTTTTGTTTTTTTTGCCAGGCAGTGGTGGCACACGCTTTTAATCCCAGCACTTGGAAGGCAGAGGCAGGCATATCTTTGTGAGTTCAAGGCCAAGGCCAGCCTGGTCTACAGAGTTTCAGGACAGCCAGGGCTACACAGAGAAACTGTGTCTCAAAAAACTAAAAAAAAAAATTGTACTGTACAAAGGAGGCGCTTCCTAGATACAAGGTCAGGCTTGAACTAAGTAAGATTTGTGTTTCTTTAGGGCCCAGTTCCTGATGTTCTGTTTCTGTTTCTCTGAGGCAGGGTCAAGGCTAAGGTAGCCTTGAATTCATGGCTCTCTTGCCAGTTATTGGGATTATAGGCATGAACCACAACACCCAGCTATTTACTGCTTCTTGATTAAAATTGAAATATCTCTGGTATAGTGCTTTTTGATTCACCTAGTTTGTTAATAGTTGGTTCATTTGCTGAGTTAGTAAACATTTACAATAATGTTAACATATCTCCAAAATCAAGCTAGAAAAATTCATAGTGGGTTTCGCATCCCGTCCCATCCTGCCCCATCCTGTCCCATTTCTTTTGTTCACACCCTAGTTGCTCTCCTGTGTCTGTGTTTCACTTATTTCTTCATTCACTTGATCTTACTCTGACTGCCCCTTGAAAATAGGTGTGGATTTGGCTGACTTCTGGTAGAGCCTCTGTCGATGTCTTCATCTAGTTCTGCCTTCTGGTTGTGTTCTCTGCCCCTTTTCGCCATGCACAGGACTCACCTCTTCCCCATTTTGTCAGACCTTTACTCTATTATTTATTGTTTGCTTTTTCCTATTAGAGTCATCTATGACATTTGTACTTCACTTTCTGTTACTTAGGATCCCCCGTGTGTGTGTGTGTGTGTGTGTGTGTGTGTGTGTGTGTGTGTGTGTGTGTGTGTGTGTGTGTGTGTGTGTGATTAAGACTATGTCTCACTGTGTGTACACCTGCCTTGCTTAGAACTCACCATATAACAGCACTCAGGAGGCAGAGGCAGGCGGATCTCTGTGAGTTTGATGCCGGGCTGGACCGACAGCCTCCAAAACAATACAGAGAAACCCTGTCTCCTAAAACCAAAAAAAAAAAAAAAAAGAAAAAAAAACAACTCACCATATAAAACAAGCTGGTCTCAAACTTAGCAACAGTCCTTCTGCCTCCGTCTCATAGTACTGGGATTACAGAGGTAGGGCTGGCCTGGCCCATTTTATGTTTTCAATTTCTGTTTTTTCAACATTAAATTTTTTTTGTATATTGTTCAATAGAACATCTAATGTATATCAGTATTTCTTCATTAACTACGTCCTTTTTTAGACCATACAACTCTTTTACATCTTATTGTAAGCCACATTGAAAATCCTAAAAGCTAGTGAAATTGCTATTGGCATGCATATTTTCATTATCTCTATATATTAGGATAACATTTTAAATAGTTTTATAGATTTCAGTATATACTTACATTGTAATGAAAGTATTTTTGCATTGTTGCCTAATAGCCTTTTGCCATCCACTTACAGGGTGTGTTTGACCATCGGATGAAATGCTGGCAGAAATGGGAAGATGCTCAAATCACTTTGCTCAAAAAACGTGAAACTGAAGCAAAAATGATGGTTGCTAACAAACCAGATAAAATTCAACAAGCTAAAAATGAAATAAGAGAGGTAATTATAATACTTTCTTTACTCAGATTTTTCATGTCATTCATATATGCATAATTTTTCATATTTTTTTCTGAATCATTCAGCACTTAGCTATTTCTCCATTTTTTATGAATTATGTGATTTAGTTAGAAGTGTAACATTTTTATAACCATTAAAGTCTCCAGGGACTTTTGTTACCTCACATGCCTATGAAATGAGTGAAGAAGCATGCAAGGAAGCAGTCTAAAATTAACCTTTGTATACGTTTCTTTTTCAAATAGTTTTGATTTCAGATCGTTACTCATTTTGTGTCTAAAAATGGTTTTAAGGGTATATCTACCCACATTTAGTTCTCTGGGCAATATTATACCCCATATATATGTATTATATATGGTATTTTAATAAATTTGTATAAGTTTATTATAATTTATACACTTTTTTTGCCATGCTTCAATAAGGAAATTGAAGAGGTAGGACAACCTTTATATTACTACGAATAACTACACCTGCTCTTTGCAGAGTATGGACTAGTGTTTTGGTTACATAGTGGAAAATACCATTTCATTGCTTAAATCTTTATTTTAGCTCTTTCATTTGTCACTAGTCACATTTTGTTGTTATCATACTGAATTTAATGTTTATTGATGAGTCTTCAGTAGACAATAAATAGTTCCACTTTTAAAAAATCTAGTCATTTTTCCATTACAAAAATTTTTTTGAAGTTCTTGTCATATATTGAAGTATTTCCATGACCACATGAATTGTGATAAACATGTATTGTTGGTATATTTGTATATAAAAGTTGAACTGCATGCCAGGCGTTGGTGGCGCACGCCTTTAATCCCAGCACTCGGGAGGCAGAGGCAGGTGGATCTCTGTGAGTTCGAGACCAGCCTGGTCTACAAGAGCTCTGTTCCAAAGCCACAGAGAAACCCTGTCTCGAAAAACCAAAAAATAAAAATAAAAAATTGAACTGCAGGACTTTTAGTTTATTTTATAGTGAACTTTATACTCAAAATTCTTCCAGATGTATATAGTGGGCATTGATAAGGTGGTTCTTTGATTTGTTTGTTTTGAGGTGGAATCTAACCGTGTTAGATGGGGTCTAACCTAAGGCCAGCCTGGAATTCAGTCCTGTTTCTCAATGTTAGAATTATAGGCAAGAGCTATCATACCTGGCAGGACATTGTAGTTCATTAAATATTGAAGTATTCTAATCTTAAATAAGTATAGCAATGAACTATTAATGGAATTTAAGCTGACTTGTGTTTCTACCACTAGGAAGTGAAATGCACTGTGTGTGTGTGTGTGTGTGTAGAGCATAAGTAATGTGTGTGGACATATGTATATGTGCATGGACATACATGTGTGTACATGGATGTGGAAGCCAGAGTATCATGTTTAGATGTCTTACTTCATCATTCTCCACCTTATGTTTTGAGTCACAGTATTTCACTTAAACCAGAACTTGGTGGTTTGGTTTGCCTAGCTAGCCAGCTTTCCCCAAGGATCTTCTGTCTCTGCCTGCAGGCTGCTAGGGTTATAGGCAGCTGCTGCCCACCCAGTGTCCTCGTGGGTGCTAGAGATCTCACTCGGCTGTTCATGCTTGACAGCACTGCTCTACCCCAATTGTCCTCAGCCTCTAGATACACACTGCACTGCGTTAGGTTGGTGTTCCAGCGACGATCTTTCTTGGTTCTTTTAGGCATTAAATGAGTAATCATGACAGTACAATATTTGTTTCCAGGCAAAAATAAGCATTTTTTTCCTCTTGTTTGTTTTCATTAGTGGGAGGCGAAAGTACAACAAGGAGAGAGAGATTTTGAGCAGATCTCTAAAACAATTCGAAAAGAAGTGGGAAGATTTGAGGCATGTATCATAATTCCATACTTTCCTTAATTTTGCTACAGCTCTGTGGTAAAATTAAGTTTAATTTCCTACTAATGTCCTTTTTAATGTATTGTACTTTAACAGAAAGAAAGAGTGAAAGATTTTAAATCTGTTATCATCAAGTACTTGGAGTCATTAGTACAAACACAGCAACAGGTAAGCTCATTTTCCTTACAACTTCTAAGGTTTCTCTTAGAGTTGTTTTAAAGATAATTAATAGGCTTTTAAGCTGGAGGAAAAATTACAGATAGACTAAAAAAGCTAGGACAACAAAGTGGCAAATGCTAAAGTAATTGGAAACTATCTTAGGTCTGTTGACCTCTACTCAATAATACACAGAGGTATACTATTCCCAAAACTAGGCCCTAAAAGGTCACGGAGGGGCTGGAGAGATGGATAAGCAGTTAAGAACACTTCCTGCTCTTAGAGTGAACCCAGGTTCAATTCCCAGCACCCACATGGTAATCACATCCAGTTCCAGTGGATCCAACTCCCTCTTCTGGCCTCCCAGAACACCAGGTGTACATGTGGTACACATGCGTTCAGACTAACACACCTACCCAGGAAATACCCCTGTCTTTGAAGCTCATTCTGTTTTGGAGACGGTATCTATGAATACCTCAGGGTAGCCTGGGAATTGCTGTCCTTGTGCCTCAGCCTTGCCTAGTACTGAGGCTGTAGGAGTGCACCATGGTTTACACTCCTGGTTTCCCTATCAGACTCCCTGGGGGACTAAGTACTCCTAGTACATTTCTCTCCTCCAAAACAGAAACTTAGACTGAAAATTAATTTTTAAAAAGTTTTTCTTTGTAGTATTTTGATAAATTTGTTTTATTTGGAATTTTTTTAACCCTACAAGTGGCATTTGTTTCCTTACCTAGGACTACAAGCTTCCATGATACATTAAATAAAATCTATAAAAATCATCTTGCATATACAAATCAAATTAACTTAGTGTCTTTAATAGAATAATTCTTCCAGTTAGTTTTAAAATGTTAATAGACACTTGTCCATATACTATGTTATGTCTTCAAATTCAAGCTAGGCACAGCGGTGCAAGCCTGTGACCCCAGCATTTAGAGGGGCATACATCCTGGAGGTGAGCCTGTGACCCCAGCATTTAGAGGGGCATACATCCTGGAGGTGAGCCTGTGACCCCAGCATTTAGAGGGGCATACACCCTGGGGGTGAGCCTGGTCTGCAGAGCAAGTTTTCAGGCCAATCAGGACTATATAATACAACATCATTTTCAAATAAGCTAATAAAGTTAGATTTTAAAAATGGAACTGCCAGATGGTGGTGCACCTTTAAACCCAGAGCTCTGGAGGCAGAGGCAGGTGAATCTCTTGAGTTCAAGGCCAGCCTGGTCTACAAACAGGACAGCCAGGCCTACACAGAGAAACCCTGTCTTCAAAAAATCTAAATCAGATAAAGTTGTTTTCAAAGACTTTTTTTTTTTTTTTTTTTTTTTTTTTGAGACAGGGTTTCTCTGTGTGGCTGTGGAGCCTGTCCTGGCACTCAACTCTGTAGACCAGGCTGGCCTTGAACTCACAGAGATTCGCCTGCCTCTACCTCCTGAGTGCTGCTATTAAAGGTGTGCGCCACCAACGCCTGGCTCAAAGACATTGTTTTAACTTTTTAGTATATAGTCAGTCTGTTTTCTGAGTGACCCAGAGACTGGTAGCTGGTTTCTCCAGCCCCTGTTTACCTTTCTTACTCAATATTGACTTTTTCCTCCTTTATTTTAGTCTTAACTAGCAATAATGCAAAATGTGTATATAAATAATAATATTATATAAATAAAATGTGACTATCCTAGAAATTAGGATGTTATTGCTTTATATTGCAAATTATTGTTTTTTAATTATTTAATAATAGTATAATTCTATGTATAATTTTGCATATGTCTAAGAAGTATAAAAATAGACATTGTTTACAGTGGAATTTGTAATTAGCTAGGAGTAATGTTTAAATAGGTTATATATTAATTCTGTTGCTAAGACATCTGGTAAGGAAATGATCCACTTAAGAACCATATGTAGCCAGGCTTGGTGATGAATACCTATAATCCCAGCACAGTGAGGCACAGGCAGAAGGACTGTCTCAAAGTCATGACCAGATAGTTCTATACAGTAGGGAGAGCCTATCTGAAAAAGCCATCAAAAACAAAGCAAAACCCACACAGGCAAGGTGTGGTCCTGCACATATAATTCCAGCACTGGGGTAGCTCAGGCATAAAAACCTGAAGCTTAAGGCCAGCCTGAGTTAACTGTGAGACCGTTTCTCAAAGGAAGAGCAGGTGATCCCCATAAGTTCAAACAGTTACATGTGTAAGTTTTAAAAGACTAAATTAGAGTTAGCTGTTTACATACATACTTTTTAAAAAAGGGATATATGCATTAAAATGACAAAAATGTAACAAAATATCTTTTTATTATCGCCCACAGCTGATAAAGTACTGGGAAGCATTCCTACCTGAAGCCAAAGCCATTGCCTAGCGATAACGTTATCCCCGTTAAGGAGACCTTGGATTCCTCAGTGAGATCATCTAGAAACCATCTAAATAAACCACTATATATTTTATGAATTACATGTGGTTTTTTTATATATAAAAACATATGCGCTGACATTTTATTACAAGCTGCATGTCCTGAACCTCTTTGAATTAAGTGGACTGTGGCATGACATTCTGCAATATTTTGCTGAATTGAACACTATTGTGTCTTAAATAATTGCACTAAAAAGTGCACCGCAAGGCCAGAAAATTTTACAATCTTTTGTCTTTTATGTTCTGTAGTATGTATGTCTACCCTCATTATGAAGCAAATTAGCAAATGCATTGATTAATGTTCACTTATACATTCCTGTACAGAAATTATGATTTTGTGATTATAGTAATAAAATATTACTTGTGAAATACTAGTAATAAATTATTTGAGTATGTAAACATGTTAGGGATCTTTTTAATAAGAAGAGATACTTCTAAATGTATTTTAGAAGTTAATACTGTCATTCCTTAAATGTTTTATTTGATAGGAAATGCCAAGTTCTTACATTGAATAACTAAATGAAACTTATAAATTGTCTTATAAAACAACTATAAATCAGGGAATGGTTACCTTGGTCATTTTGGGTAAAGAAGAGAATATTATAAATGCCCAACTGAAGAGTTAGAAGAGGTTTGGCATGCAATCATGCCTGTAATCCCAGTACTTTGGAAAGCTGTAATAAATGGATCATTGCAAATTCAAGGCTAGTCTGGACTAGAGAGTCAAAACAAAGGATGGTGTTTGTGTTTCAGTCATAGGTGTCATGGATTTCTTTTTCTTTAGCTCTTCAAATGTTTTGTTGTTGCCTCTGTTTCTATTTTAAACTAAAAGCAGGTCATCTGTAGTCATGATTGACAAGTAATTGGTACCAGATTAAAACCCATGGTTTAATGAGTAGCCAAGGACAGCAAAAACAAATTTGAAGGAAAATGAAACACACCGTGTCTTTCGCAGCCTTCTCACAGTTCTTGTGTGTCCTATTTAGATGACTGATATGCAGTGCTCAATGATGATGAAATTAGAAGTTATGACTGGCACCACTAATTTTCCCCCAATCAGATAGCAGCAATGTACTGTTAAAGAGGTGATAAACTTGGCTAGTCAAACTGCATTGGTTCTCAACCACCTACAAAGCCAGGCTCTTAGGAGCAGAGCATGAGGGAAAGGAGGAGTGCATGGAGGGAGGACAATGACACAATTCTTTGGACTTCTCTAAGGTTGCCTGTTCAACATACTGCTCATTTAGCCAATAATTGCCAACTTGTCACAGGGTCCCGAAATGGAGGGCTTGTTTCCAGCATCTTCCAGCTAAACATTGAAGTACCCTTTGACTCCCACTGCTTGTTCAGTGGTATTCTGGGCACACTGGAATAGTTAGTGCTAGGACTCCAGGCAGATGAGTGGACTTTGAACACACCACAGTGGCACATATCTAATCCCATCACTTGAGAGGCTGGGCAGTATCATGTGTTTGAGGGTAGTCCTATCTACAAAGTCTCTCAATTCTAACCCTCTACCCATCCCATCAAAAGCATGCACGCAAAGGAAGTCTTTGTGGAACGCCTTGACCACATCTCCCTTGTGTCTTACTGGGTATATGAAGTGACTTACTATTTTCTGAGTATGGGTTTTAGTTGAAATGTCAACACCGCTGTGGGTGCTGTTCAAACGAGACTACTAGAACCCAAGAGAGTACCTGTCACACATGTGCTAATAAATGCTTAATGAACTGAACAGGAAAGCCAACCCAGAAGATAGGAAGTAATGTTTACTTTTTAAGAAAACTACAGAGAAAGAATGCAGCCTCACATCACTGCTTACATTGAAAATAGCTTTGAGAAATTAGTAATTTGTAATAATATCAGGTGTCTTCTACCTAAATATTGAACCAGGGGCCAGTGATATGACTCAGCAGATTACGACACCTGCCACCAAGCTTGACCCTAGTTTGATCCCTGGGTCCACTAAGGGAATAGACTCCAAAAGTTATCCTCCGACCACATGTACACTGTGGCATGCATGCTTACATACACACGTGAAATAAATGTTAAAAAAAAAAACACCCTGTTGGGAATATAGTTTCACCTGAATGATGGCCTAGTTGTAATTCCAAATGTGGCTTATATATAGCTAAGTAACTGTTACTCAAATCCTAGCTTTCATATTTAGAATATTCTATAGCTCCAAATAATTGAGTATTTTCAGTTTTGATGAAGTTTTAGAAAACAACCAAAACTTAATTCCTCTGGCCCAATTTACTGCTAGTGTATTGTAAACCTCAGACAAACTGCATGAGTCCCTGACACCTCCCAGCATTTTAACAGTTATTACTTCATTTACTGATCTTATCTCTTACTGATATTTCTAAAGTTTGTTCCTGGGGCTGAAGAGATGACTCTGGTTAAGAGTGCTGGCTGCTGCTGGCTCAGTGGACCAGGGTTCCAGTTCCCACACCCACATAACTGCTCACAACTCAAGTTCCAGGGGATCCAACACCCTCTTGTGACCTCTTTGGGAATGAGGTGGTGCACAGGCATACATGCACCCATACACATAAAATTAAAAATAAGATGCTTTCTTTCCAAATGAAAAAAAAAGTTTAATCAAATAAACTTGAAAAAAGATCAACACAGCAATACAGTAAATGATCTGGATGTGGGTTATGAATCCATTCTTGTGTCACTTAGGGACTATATTATGACTGCTTGTGTTACTTACATTTAAGATTTTTTAAAATGTGTATGTTGAGACAGCATCTTTTTATGAATCCTAAACTGACCTCAAAGTTGTGGTCCTCCTGCCTCAGTCTCCTGCATTGTGGGATAACTTGGTGTGTGTCACCATACCCTTGTACATCTCTTATATTTAAAACAAATTCAAGGAATAATTTTTAAGAAAAAGTGTAAGGGCTGGAGAGATGGCTCAGAGTTTAAGAGCACTCACTGGCTGTTCTGACAGAGGACCTGAATTCAATTCCCAGCAACCACATGGTGGCTCACAACCATCTATAATGAAATATGGTGCCCTCTTCTGGCCTGCAGGTGTACACGCAGGCAGAACACTGCATACAGGAAAAGGTATAAAGGCCTAGAGAGAAGGTTCGTCAGTCAAGAGCATTGACTACTGTTCAAGAGGACCTGAGTTTGGTTTTCAGTACTCAGGTTGGGCAGCTCCAGGGAGAGCCATCATCTTTGGTCTCTGAGGATACCCACACGCAGACATGCAATTAAAAAAATAAAACCTTTAAAAATATAAATTAATAAAACTCTTGGTTCTTGAGTATTTTTCTTACATATTTATAAAATATTCAAGCTTCAGTAAACATATTTAAAATTATGTGTACATGTGTTAAGTGGAGATGATCTAATTAGCGAATCATCAGATCCTAACCAAGAGACGAAAGAGAACTGTTTCAAGTTTAAAGCCAGACCCCTGGCTACCACCCCATCTCCCTCACAAAAAAGAAAAATTCAAATCAAAGATATTAGTCTATTAGTAAAGTAAAATGAGTAGATTTGTGAGTCCTTTTTATAATTTCATTTAGGTATTCACGTGTGGGTGTGAGTGTGCCATAGCGCTTGGGTGGCGGGCGGATGGCAACTTGCAGGGATCCCTTCTTTCACAGTGTGAGTCCTGGGAATCAGTCCGTGTCACCAGGCAGTGAGCCATCTGGCCTGCCATCTCCTCACCCCGCTTTCAGACATTTTGTTTTGAAGCAGGGGCTCACTTTGTATATAGTCCTGTTCTGAGAGTAAAGGTATGTCATATGACATCCTGCTTAAGATGATTTTATGTAGCCGAGGTTGGCCTTGTTTCCTATGTAGCTGAAGCAGATCTTGGACTGATTTTTGTGCCTTAACTTCTCAAGTTCTGAGATAGGCGTGTGCCACCATACCCAGCTTGTGGCCTTGACTTCTAACATAAAAGTACAGTATCTCAGACTGGCATGATAACACACACCTCAAGTCCCAGCATTTGGACTGGATGGCCTCGGGTTTAAAGGAAGCTTGGGTTTTGTGGTCAAGATCCTATCTTAGCAATCCCCCAACTCAGGGTCTCACCTGCTTCGAAAGTTAACATTTTGTCATGAGCTGCAGCCCTAGAAAAAAGAAAAGTGCTTTTACACTTTAGTTTTGAGCCATTTTCAACTATTCAACTTGTGTTTACTATACTTAGACTCCTCTCTGTGAGAGGTGGGGTCATTTGGTAGAGTGCTGACCCTGGAATACATAGAGCCCTGGGTTTGAACCCAGCACCACATGAATTGGGTATGGTGGAGCTCAGGTGGAGACAGGAGGTCCAGAAGTTCAAGGGCATCTTTGGCTATCTAGTTGAAAGGCAGCCTGGACTGTAAGACACGCTGTCCCACAAACATATTAATTTCAAAATACCTTTTCACCTTTGCTCTTCTCTTTCTTAATGGCCCTGACCTAATAAAGCTTGTGAGTCTGAAGTGTTTCACTTGTGGTTTAAAATGTAAACTAAGCCTCTGAATGAAACTGGCTTTTGCCAAAGGAAGCCAGAAGAATTACAGAAGTTCAATGACTTTTTACTTTAAGATTGTTTTAATTGCATACAGTGTATGTTTCATTATGACATTTTCATACATGTTGATCTTGTTTAACCCCCATGTCCCATCTTCTTCTGTGATTCCCAAATACCCAACCATCGCCCCCCCCCATTCTATGTTCATGTCTTTTTCCATCTGAATTTTGAATGTGAGAGAATATCTGTATTTGTCTTTATGGTCTGACATTTCACTTAACACGATGCTCTACAGCTCTTTCCATTGTACTGCATGTCTCACAAATTTGATTTTCTTCCTGACTGAATAACACCGTGTTTTGTTTATACCATATAGTCTTTAGTTCCTTCATCAATGGGTACCTGGGCTGATTAACTAATTTGTGTAATGTCTTTAGTACTGGGAGAAACACGAGTGTTCGTGTATATATATGTCTTATATGCTGACGTATCTGTTCAGAGTAGCAGAGCTGCATCATGTGGTCATCCTCATTTTAGGTTTTTAAGCAACCATAATGACTTCCCTACATTTATACCAACTGCCGGAGGGTACACATGCACCCAGCAGCGTTTGCTGCCTGTTTTCTCGTTAACCATTCTGACTAGAGTGAGACAGAATTTCAGCATAGTCCAACTTGCATTTCCCTCATTGTCTGAATACGTTGAATATCCCTCACAACTAATTTCTTAACCCAGACTTCTAAAAGAATTACAGAAACTTTCATTTATTTCTGCACCAGGAAGAGTTGTGGCTAGGCTAAATGCAACTTCAGCCTTCTTGTCGTGGTTCCCCGCATGGGCAGTTCTGTGCTCGTCTGAATCAGGGAGACAGCAAATATATAGTAGTAACTACAGACAGACTGAGCAAGAGCCGCCTATTTGAACAAGGGCGGTGGTAAGGAGGGAAAGTGACAAGGAAACCCAGTCACCAACTTAGGGACATGGAGACTTTTTAATTTAATATTCACTAGTTAAAAACTATAAGGTGGAATTTTAAAACATTTTTGATCTTAAAAGGGACTAGAGAGCCTGGCGGTAGTGGTGCACACCTTTAATCCCAGCACTCGGAGGCAGAGGCAGGCGGGTGGGCTACAGAGCCAATTCCAGTACAGCCAGGACTACACAGAGAAACCCTGCCTCAAAAAACTAGAGAGATGGCTATCAGTGCTATTCCAGCAGACCCAAGTTCAACTCCCAGCACCCACATCATAGTTCACAACTGGCTATAACTCCAGCTTAAGAGGTCTGATACTCTCTCCTGGACTCCTCCAGCACCTAGCTTAAACATGTACATGTAATTTTAAACATTTTTAAAGAAATGTGTATGACAGGGCTTGAAAGATGGCTCAGCAGTTAAGAGCACATGTACAAAGGACCCAGATTCAGTTCCCAGCACCCAAATGGTGGCTCACAACCATCAGTAAGTCCATGGGATTGAGGTCTGACATCTTCTCTGGCCTCCTTAGGCATCAGGCATGCATATGGTGTACAAACATACACAGGAAAACACACACATGTAGGCAAAACACTCAGACACATGACACCTGATATAAGGAAAACAGAAATGTGTGTGATTGTTTGCATTTCTAAGTACAGATAAAAGACCAAATAGAATCTTGCCATCCCTGACCTAAATTTCACAATACATAAGACCATGCCTAACCTTTACAGTAAAAGACAAGGTTAAGTAATAATGGAGGCTAAACATGGAAACCAAGCATTATATTTCCTATAGCCAGACTTTTAAGAAGTTAAAAGTAACAGATTAATATTTAATCCAGACTCTACAAAATATTTTAATGTGTGGCCCAGTATATTGGATGTTGATGTATTTTGTGTTATCTTCTGCATCAAGGTTTTGATATCTGGTGTGTATTTTTTACTATCATCCCATCTTTAGTCATAGTTTATCAGTTATCACATTGGCTGCTGGCTATGATATGGACAGCATGGATTTAGACTAGTATAGGAATAACTAGTGTAACAGGGAGCTTATTAACACCCTGATCCAGCAAATAACTGAATGTGAATAAAGGAAGTCCAAGTTATCCTCTAGTCAGACGCAGTTGGGGCACAGGATTTTGTAGCTTTTGGGTATGCATGTACTGGGCACTCAATAGCAGCTATAAGTAACACAAACCACTGAACTGCCAGAAGGAGACATGGGCTGCCCAGTTGTCATTTTAGATAAGCAGGTCAGGCCCCTAAATCATACCTGGACTGTGTTTCTTCTTAAATTTGTGTGTTAACTGTGTGCAAACATTTCTTTTCCCTGATGTGTGGTAAGTTCTTCAAGATTCCTGTTCTAAGTGTCAGATGTTGTAGGAAGTCCTTTGGAACCCAGGACCAGTTTCTTCACACTGTTGCCTCAGAAGCTGCTAAGAATAGATGGCTGTAGTCAACAGGGAAGTTGTGGCTTGCTGTCTAATTTTTCAATGCCTATGAAATTTAGCATGCATATTTTCCTTTTTCATCACATGCATCTAAAATGTATTGAAGACAAATGCTCTTTAAGTATTTTCTCAGTTGGGAAAAATGGAGAGTTTTTAAATTAAGACAAATTCAGTTAGCCGGGCGTTGGTGGCACACGCCTTTAATCCCAGCACTTGGGAGGCAGAGGCAGGCGGATCTCTGTGAGTTCGAGGCCATCCCGGTCTACAAAGCGAGTTCCAGGAGAGCCTCCAAAACAATACAGAGAAACCCTGTCTCGAAAAAAACCAAAAACAAAAAACAAAAAACAAAAAAAAAAAACAAAGAAAAACAAGACAAATTCAGTTGAAGCTACCCACTCCATTTTGGTTTGCTTGTGACACAGCCTCACTCTCTAGCCCAGTCTGGCCTGAAACTCACTATGTATCCCAGGACAGCATCAAACTTAAACTCAAGGTGATCCTCCTGCCTCAGCCTCCCCAAATCTGAGATTATAGGTATGTACCACTACACCTGAGTTTACCTACTTGTTAATAAACAGAACTTATTTTTACTAATGTCAATTAACATGATAAACTATTCTAAAGGAATACTTTGAAGGGGAAAATGTTCTATTTTAAACATATATGTAACTTCAATAAAAACTAAATACAAACTTACCCAATTGCCTTCTTATTGTTCCATAATCAAAGTCATGGATTTTCATCTAGATTTACTCTAGCTCTCTACTAGGTCTTCTTACTGTGTGTGTATGTAGCATGCATTTATGGGTGTACCTGTATGTATGTACATGTTTAACAGTAAACTTTGAGACCAAACTTTGGGTTTTAAATTTCAGTTAGAAGTATTCTTAGGACAGGAAGCATACAGCGAGGGAAGAAGGGGAAGGGCTTGAGGTCTCCGCATCGACTGACAACTGTTCATTCAGATTGTTCAGTTGGTGTGTAGTTCACATCTCTCTTGTGTGATCTGATTGCCTGGACTGTCTGTATATTTAAGGAATGGCTAGGCTCTTGTTTCTCGTACAGCACGCTGTTACAGCCCAAACAACATAATAGAGTGGTTAGGAACACAGTCTGGAGGGGCTTGAGAGGTGCTTGGAAAGGACTGGAGTTCATTTCCTAGAAACCAGGCCATTCAGCTCACAACTGCTTTTAACTCCAACTCCAGGGCACATGATGTATCGTTTTGTACTCTTTTGGCTTACTTGGGCACCTGCAAAAAGACACACACACACACACACACACACACACACACACACACACACATACACACACACACACAGAGGAAGGAAGGAAGGAAGGAAGGAAGGAAGGAAGGAAGGAAGGAAGGAAGGAAGGAAGGGCAGAAGGAAGGACAGATGGAAAGAAAACACAGGTTACAAGAAGCCAAGGTAGTTAAATCCTGCTTCATGAGTCTACAGAGAGCTTGAGCGAGTTCTACATCTTTAAGATTTCATCTTTTCATCTGTAAAATGGGAAGTGTCCCTTAACTGGTAGGAACGCCCTAGCAATAACAAATGCTTAATATTTATTATTACACATCCAACAAGTACTTACTGATGTAGACGCAAGTTTCTGTCTCTCCGGTCCCACAGTTGTTTAGTCCCAAATAAGCACAGAGGCTTATATTAATTATAAACTGACTGATAGCTCAGGCATCTTGTTGGCTAGCTCTCTCTTAATTATTAATCCATTTCTATCAATCTTTGTATCTCCATGTGGTCTTGGCTTACCAGTGATGCCCAGGTCTCTTGCTTCCTCAGCAGCAACATGGGGTCTCCTTGACTCTGCCTACTACCTTTCTGTATCCTGTTTAGAATTACCACCTGGCTAAATCCTGCCGTCCACTGGCCGAAACACCTTTATTCGTCAACCAATAAGAGAAACATATAGTCACAGCATGCATCCTCCATCATACCCAGTCAAAGCACAACTCACAAAAGCCAGCTAAACCATTTCCTTCCCAAGTTGTTTTACGTTGAGGTTCTTTGTCTCAGCAACAGCAAGCACGCTGTAACAGGTAACAATAGGGATCCCTCCCAGAACTGTCTGCCCAGAAGATCTTCTATGAGTGTCCTTCTCGGGGTATGAAATCAGGTGTGCAAAAATGCTTGTGGTCAAAACCATTTTCTATCCATTTAGTAAAAGTGTAGTGTTACCATCACTACAGAAAAACCCCATGTGCACGAAAAGCATTGTTAACAGTCCTTTAAAGAAGTCTGGAGTCCCAGCCACTCCAGAAGCGAAGGCATGACTACCACAGGTTCAAGGCTAGCCTGGGCAACTAGGTCAATTTCAAGATTAAAAGAGGGGCTGGAGACATAGATTCAGTGGTGGAGTACTTGCCTAGCACGTGTGCAACCTGGTTGCCAAAGAAGGCAAGAGAAATCGAGGTAATTGCTTAGGAAAGGAATTTATTTTCTGCAAAGAGCCTTGACTAGATTGTAGGCTAAGGGGAACGGCAGTCAATGAAGGAAATGGGCAGGCGAGGGGCACTAATGACAAAGCAGTCAGCCAGACAGGGCTGGAGAGGCTGAAGCACAGCAGCAGAGGTTGTTGAGGGAAACGGAAGTCGCGGGAGGCAACTATCCTTCTTCCATCCATTCATTTTGCAATGCACGTGACTGCTGGGGAAACATGATGGCTAAGTGAAGGTTAGAGAATGTCAGGAAGATGGAAAGAGCCTGCTCCCCCCAAAATGGAGCATTCTTCTGAGTATGGGAAAGGGAGATGGGCAGACTTGGAAAGGAAAGGGGAAACTGCAGGGATTTGAACTTGGAATATTGTATTATCTGAGTGAAGTAAGAAATGAAATACCAAGAAAGCAGAGCAACTGTCAAGACAACGAATGGCAGACAGAAGTAAGAGAACAATGGATGAGGGCTGAGTGTTAAGAGTTTAGAAGTCAGGAGTTTACAATGAAGCCATTCCAGGAGGCAGAGGCAATAGGATCTCTGTGAGTTCAAGGCCAGCCTGCTCTGCATAGGGAGCCCAGGAGAGACAGGGCAATACAGGAAGACCCTTTCTCAAACAACAAAATACAGTGAAGCCAACACACACCAATAGCATCATTTTCTTCATCTATCACAAAGGCATGACCTAAAACAGACTGCTGAATTTATTTAGTATTTTGGACTGCTGATCAGTATGAGGGGGGAGAGCTAAGGACACTAAGAGAATGGGACAGAACCTGATGGTAGAGTTCTTGCCTTTGGAGCCCTCGGTTCAATCCCCAGGGCCTAGCACTAAAGGGGGATGGACCAAAGATGTAATCCACGCTTAGAGGCAGGAAGATCAGGGCCAGGGCCAGGCTACATGAGCCCCACCTCAAAGAAAAAGAAGGGAAGTCTTCACTAAGAGGAATGAAGATGCCTTGTGCGGCAGGACACATTTGTCATCCTGACGTGTCAGAGGCAGGGTGATCACAGTTCCCCAGCCTGGTCTACACAGTAAATCATTACGCAGTGAGATCTGTTTCAACAAAGTTACAAAAAAGACAAGTACAAACTAAAGTGATTCAAGACCATGGAACCAGCCCCGCAGAAGACACAGGGATTGTACACACGGAAGAAGGAAGTCTCAACTGAGAGAACGCAGGGTATTTGAGAATAAAGTTCATGAAAGGGCAACATGCAGGTGGGCAGTGAGCTTACTGGCTTTCTCTTCTAGCCACCAACCCTGTCACCCACCACACACCACTTAGCCCTGGGCACCTAGAACCAGAGCTGGCTGTGGCACACAGTGGCATCTTAGATATGTTGGCTTTGGGGCCTCCCTTGAATGGGGACTGCTGAGATTCCAAAGCAGTGTGTGGGCGGAGTCATTCACATTGCTATCTGGAGGGGAACTTTTCCACACACATGGAAACCACAGCCCACAGAAATAAAACAGTGTGTCCACTGGGAAGCGCACAACAGCCCAGGGCCCAGAGTCTTCGGAGAGCTGAGGCAGGGCCTAACACCTGAGCCCACAGCTTGCAGTAGAGAACTATCCAGACTTTAGACTGGACTTCCTGATCGTGTGAGATTTTTTGCTCAAGGGAAGTAAAGGTAAGTCTAGGATTGGTGTATTAGGAATGACTGCTAAGTGTCTGGGTTTCTTTATGTGGCCCCTGACAGAAAAACTCCATGGCAAGGCCTTCAGGCCTGCCCTTGTGCTGTGGAAACAAAGGTTCAGCTGAGGAGAGAGAAAGAGACTGTAAACTAGACATGATGGCAAAGTCCTGTGTAATCCTAACAGTGGGGAAACTGAGCTAGGAGGACTGTCAGTCTGAGGCCAGCCTGGACTGATAATGAGATTCCATCTGAAAAAAAAACAAGGCAAATGATGGAGAGGAGGGGGGATGAGAAGAGATGAGGGGAGGGGAGGAGGGAGAGGAGGGGAGGAGAGGAAAGGAAGGGAGGGGAGGGGAGAGGAGAGGAGAGGAGAGGAGAGGAGGGGAGGGGAGGGGAGAGGAAGGGAGGGGAGGGGAGAGGAGAGGAGAGGAGAGGAGAGGAGAGGAGAGGAGAGGAGAGGAGAGGAGAGGAGAGGAGAGGAGAGGAAGAGAGGAAGAGAGGGGAGAGCAGAGGAGACCTGACCTCTGACAGGGTAGGCTAGGGGCCTCAGTGCTGTTTCCTTGGCAGTTCTCCAGAGGCTATTGCTTCACAGGCGTATGTGTTAAAATCATCTTCTTGCTTTAGAACATTTTGGACATCTGGGAAATGAAGTGCCGGAGGACATGAAGCTAGGTCTGACTTGTACCCGTGTGTACTGATGTCATTATGACTGGGTGTGGTGGTGCAAGCCTTTAATCGCAGCAGTTGGGAGGCAGAGGTTGGCAGATCTCTTTGAGTTCCAGGCCAGACAGATCTATACACGGAGTTCAAAAGACAACACCGACTAGCAGGCATGGTTGCTCAGGCCCGGAATCCCAGCACCCAGGAGAGGGATTGCCATGAATTTGAAACCAAAGTGGACTACATAATCACATTTAGAGCAAGACCCTGTTAAAGACAAAAGATAGAGGATTAAGAAACAAGATCCAACCATTTGCTGTCTCCAAATATATAAACCTCTTTGGCAAAGATGCATGAAGAAGCTGAGTGTTACAGGGTGGCAGTAAGTAAATTTCCATTTGCTAAGTAAATGGAAACCTAGAGCTACCTTGTGTTCTAGGTTTAGAAGTAGCTACCTGTTGGGGAAGTCCTTTGTCAATAAAGTACTGTTGAGCCAATAGGAATCTAGATAGGTGGGACTAGGAGTCCAGGAGGATTCTGGGAAAGAGAAACACAAGAGAGTCGACATGTGACGCCATGGGGTAGGAAGCCCGGAACTATTCTCTGGTAAGAGACATACTTAGATTAACAATTATGGGGTAATTACTTAAGTCAGAGCTAGCCAGTAAGAAACAAACAAGGCCAACAGCTTCATAATTAATATAGCCTCCTGTGTGTTTATTTGGGACTGATGTGGCTCTAAAACCAGGCTGGCGGGAAGGCTGCCCTCAAAAGAAAAAGCTTCTCTTTACAGCTACCTCTATTCTTACAATGGCTAGAATAAACTTCAAGCCAAAGTAAGTTCAAAGAGACAAAGAAGGCACATCATATTAATAAAGGGGGGAAACCCACTTCCTTGCTGGATATAGAATAATTTTGAGTCTATAGGCCCTGAACATTGAAGACCCTAGTTTCATAAACACAGATAGACATAAAAGACATATAGGTCCTGATATAATAGTGGGGACTTGAGTACACCGTTATCTAGTCATAGACAGATCACTCAAACTAAACGCTGACTGAGAAACATCAACATTATTTGGCATAATAGGTCAAATAGACTTAATAGGTGCTTACAGAATGACCCATCAAACAGAAGAGAGGCCTCTGTAGCGCCAGCATGCCTGGCCAAGCAAGGGAATCAAGGGTTCAAGGTGATTCTTAGCTACATACTATCCAGGCTAACCTGGCCACATAAGACTCTGCCACCCTCTTTACCCAAAACCAACCAACCAACCAACCAACCCACAAGCATGTATTCTGTCATTATCCTGAGACCCAAACCAGGTGAGAACAAAAGAAGAAAAACCTATAGGCCACTATCTCTGATAGTCATAGATATAAAAATTCTACATAAAATACCTGCAAACTGAATTCACCACAATACATTTAAAAAAAAAAAAAAGATAGGTACCACAATCATGTTGATTTAATCTGGGAGACGAGAATGTTTCAGTTTATGTCAGTAGTTTTACTAGACTCAGAGACAAGTCATTCCAATAGACACAGAAAAGGCCTTGGATGTCCCTTTATAGTGAAAGCCCTGAATAAACAATGGCCAGTCATATCTCAACACAGTAAAGGTTACAGTCATAAACCTACAGCTAACCTTATAATAATCAGTGGAAAACTGAATGCATTTCCTCAAAGAACAGGAAGGAGACAAGGGTGCCCACTTTCTATTCTTATTCAATAAAGTACGATAGAATTAAGGCAAGAGAAAAAATTGGGGGATACTGATTATTTCTCTTGATAAATGGAAGTATCCTATGTGTGTGTATGGGGGTGGAGGTGTAAACCTATAATCCCTGTCACAGGAGAGAGAAAAGGCAAGAGGATTTTGTGTTTGACACCGGCCTGGGCTACACAGTGAGATCCTGTTTTAAAAAACAAACAGCCTAACTACAAAAGCAAACAAAACCCCCCAAACTGTGAGATATCAAAACACAAACAATCCAGAAACACTACTGACTTCCTACTCTAAGTCCCCCTGCAAATTGGTGCACACGACACTTCCTCACTGGGACATGACACGAAGCTTAAACACAGGCTTGCTCCATTCCCCTCGTTTTGTGTAAGTGTGTAGATTATATAGAATCTTCCAGAGAAATGTGCCAGATATAGTACCACAGAAAAGTGTCTTAGTTTGGTTTCTATTGCTGTGCCAAAACACTATGATCAAAAGCAACTTGGAGAGGAAATGGTTAATTTCAGCTCATAGTTGTAGTCAACCTGTCATGAAGGGAAGTCAGGCAGGAACTGAAGCAGAGGCCAAGGCCGTGGAAGAGAGCTGCTTACTGGCTTGTTCTGCCGTGGAAGAGAGCTGTTTACTGGCTTGCTCTCCCGTGGAAGAGAGCTGCTTACTGGCTTGCTCTCCCGTGCTTGCCAGTTTGCTTCCTTATACCACCCGGGACCACCTGCCCACAGTGCTATCAATTAGCAGTCAAAGAAAATGCCCCACCAGTTTCTCTACAGACAATCTGATGGATGCATTTAACCCCGTTGAGCTCCTCTTCCCTTTTGATTTTTAGCGTATGTCAAGTCGACAAAAAGCTAAGGAGGACAGGGAGTATGGTGCATTTATTTATTTGCTGTGTTGTGTGTGGGTGTTGGAAGTCAGAGGACAATCAGTGGCAGGTGGGTCTCTCTTGCTACCACATGGGTTCCAGGGTTTGAATCAGGCTTCGCAGCAAGCACCTGGACTCACTGGGCCATCCCACTGGCTCGAACGCTCTTGTTTTTTCCCCTTGACAAGGTCTCACTGTGTAACCCCATCTGTCCTGGACCTCAAACATAACTGCTTGCCTTGGCCTCCCTAGTTCTGGAATTAAAGCCCAGGGCCATCACAATCCACTAACACATTTTGGTTTTTTAAAAGGCAACTGTACCCTTGATTAGATTCTCTCTGGAATTTACCCGGAAAAAGACTGAGAAATCACACAATACAATGTGATACTTGCCAGGGGCTAAGGCAGTCTACAAACTAGACTTCGGGACTGTTGAATTACATCAGGAGGTGAGGGTGGCTACATCCTGGGCTGTAGCTGCTGGGTCAGGAGAATGCCTTTTCAGAGGTAGCTTTGGAGAAGGACGTTCCAAAGTCCAAAACGGGCAATTTTTAAAGCAAGAAGACAGATAACTGCCAGGAGGTGGTGATACACATTTCTAATCTCAGCACTCAGAGGCAGGCAGATCTTGGTGAGTTCGAGGGCAGCCTGGTCTACAAAGCCAGAGACAGCCAGAGCTATTACATAGAAAACCCTATCTGGGAAAAAACAAACAAACAAACAAACAAAAAAGAAAAGGAGGAGGAAGCCAGAGCATTTTCTCTGTGATTTAGGGTTCATTTTCATCTGTTGAATTTAAGTTGAAATGCCCTCTGTCCTCAAGGGCACAGTGAATTGAGTGCAACTGTTTACTTACTATAAACTCAGGGTGCCTCTAGCTGATCAGAGTTACTTTCGACAACCCCACTGCGGGTGTCATCTGAGCGTCCCATAGTTTCTTCTAAATTCTATTCTGCGCTAACCTAAGGAAGAAACGCAGTTTCCTTGAGTAATTTAATAATCCAGTTTCCTGAACTATCAGCTGCGGCCGAGGGACAGGCACTGTCTGGTCACCACGCTTTTAAGCAATCACCTCTTCTATCTTGTCCACTTTCTGTCCCTTAGAGGTAGGCAGTGAATGTCTTGGAACGAGAGCCAGCGCCAGTCACTTTGAGGCTCTGCGGTCTCATCCCCAGGCTCGGAAGGCTTGGCTGAATGGGGCGCAGCAGCAGCCGAGCCCCGGTGAAAGCCGGCACGGTTTGCCTCAGTCGGCACGGAAGCCGAAGCAAGCCGGGCGTTTCCCGTCCTCCGCTGGCTCTCACTCTCGGGTGGGCGCCCCGCACGCCCCGAGCTCGCGGGGCAGCGGAGACCCGGGTGGCGCCCCGCGTGGCCGCGCACACCCGCCGGTGCAGACTCCGGTCCTCAAGCCCCGCCTCCCGGGCCCAGCTGATCCGCGCCGCCCTGCAGGCCCCACGCCTCGGCCCCGCCGAGTCCCGCGCCCGCCGCCCCCGCGCCGCCAATCCCGGTCCCGGCCGTGCACCTCGGGCCGCGCGCGCTGGGAGGGCGGCGGGAGGCGGGGCGGCCCGCACGGTGCGGCGGAGCGGAGAGTGGCGCGGCCCCGCCGCGGCCATGGAGGTCTACATCCCGTCCTTTCGCCACGAGGACAGCGATCTGGAGCGCGGCTACACGGTAGGCCGTCCCCGCGGGTCCCCCCCCCTCCTCCCGTGGCACCCCCCACCCCGCCAGCGCGGTCGTCATGGAGACGGGTGTGCCTCCCCAGCGCCCCCCCCTCCTCCCGGGGCTCCATCCCTTCCCCCTCCGCGGCCCGCGGCCTCGGGAGCTTCGGGAGCAAGGCCCGGCTGCCCTCTGCTTGCTGTGTTGCAGGTTCTTCATGGCTTGCAAGTTCTGTAAGGTTCGTTCAGATGGAAAACGTGTTACCAAAGGGGGAAAAAAAGAAAAGAAAAACCCTTTTGGCTGTTCATTAGCCGGGGTAACACATAGATTGATTTTTAGATTTTTTTTTTTCAGATGGTTTTTAGAGTTTGCTTCTTTTTAGTTCTGCAGTGGCATGAAACGGCAGGCAGGTGCTTTACCTTAGCATGTGTCCTGTAGAGTAGAGTCGCCCGGGAATTTGAGACTGGTGACTTGCTCTGAGTAGAAACAGCTTCCGAGAACAGCCTGGACCCTTATAGGAATAAGTTAAATGAGTTAAGTACTGGTTGATTTCCTAGTACATTTAAGCGCCTTCAGTTAGATTGTCATTGCAAGCTGGAGAAACTCATCAGATTGGCTAGAACTTGCAAGAGGTTTTTTTTGTTTGTTTTGTTTTGTTTAGTTTGTTTAGTTTTTTGTTTTTTGCAGTTGTTGGAGAACAGACTAGAAAGATCATTCCAGACTGACAAACTTAGTGTCTTCTTTGTTGACTAGCAGCTGTATTTTCTGTCATTGGCCAGAGTTTCTTGTGAAATACCAAACAATAATTGTGATCACTCTGCTGCCTGTGCAGGTGAGATGCTGAGTAAGGCCTTTGCTGTGGGTTAGAGCAGTCGTCTGTAATGGATGGAAGGTGTGTCTTGCTGTTTCTAATTTAAGGGTTAAGAATAGGTGTGCTACACGGTGTTCTCTTCAGGGTCTGAAGGGATGTTGAGGAAGACTGCAGAGAGCGGCCTGGACTGATTGCCATCGTACTAACCGTGCCATTCCGGCACAGCATTTTGTTTGTTTTTCAAGACAGGGCTTCTCTGTGTAACAGTCCTGGCTGTCCTGGAACTCACACTGTAGACCAGACTGGCCTCAAACTCACAGATCCGCCTGCCTCTGTCTCCCGAGTGCTGGGATTAAAGAAGTGTGGCACCACTGCCGGTCCTGGCACAGCATTTTAGTCCTTCTTCCTTCCTCCCTCTAAGTATTGTTGGTGTCTTGTGACAGCCTGTCTAAACCCTGAGTTTTGGAAGTGAAAACTAAATCTCCCTCTGAAAAGATGCAGAAGTGTCTCTGAGAGTGGCTAATGTGTTAGCCACGGTCAGGAACTGGAGAGAGGAAGCTGCTCTGGCTCAAAGTAACTGTCTCTTCTGTAAATCCTCCCAGGCACATAGCACATGCTTAAGTATTCTGAATCTTCTTTTAAAGAAAAGATTGTAGGTCAGGGGCAGAGAGCGCTTGTCTTGCATCCACAAGGCTACAGGTTCTGTCACCAACAAGGCAAACACCAAATATCAGCAAGGAAATCCTGGAACCTGAGCCCATTCCATGGAGCAGAAACTTTGACTGTATTTTATTCTCCAGAAATCCCTCCTCTCCTGTTAGCACCTTGCTTTGGGAGGCATTCTTCTGGGGTTTAAAGGTAAAATGACGTTTTGTTAAGGGCTTTGGGCTTCAGGCAGCCCAAGCTAAAGGCTAATTACCAGCAGAAATAAGTGTCTTCGAATAGATGGCAATCCAGTTTCATTGCCCAATACTGAAATTGTTTGCCTTCTTTACATACTATTTGTTAAAGATTTCATTACATGCATTTGTGTGTGTGTGTGTGTGTGTGTGTGTGTGTGTGTGTATGGTCTGTCTGTGTGTGTGGTGTGTGTGTCTGTGTGTGTGGTCTGTCTGTCTTCTTAGAGGAGCGTGTTCTTAGTCTTTAGCTATGCTATAAGCATGTGTATGATGTACATTTGCCAGACACCATGTTGCCAATTAAACTGACTTTGGGAGAGTCCTTTGGGGTTAAACTTAGCAGTTGGAAAATTTCACTTACGGTGATAGTTTGTGCACTCTTTGAAAGTCTACTTTTAAAAAGCATAGCTTAGTTCGATTACCAGACACACTGCTGAGGTGGTTTCCTTTCTCTCTGTAAGCTCGTGAAGCAGCTGATGTTTTTGTTTCTTCCGAGGGATATCTACTATAGTTGCAGAGCCATGATTCACTTAACAAACATTAACCAAATGTCCTGTGCGCTCTATGTCTCTGTTCTGGGAGGAGAGCTGGGAGTGGTGTTTCAACGGAAAGAAAGAACAGTTTATGGAATGCAAAAAACAGATTAATAAAACTAAAAAAGCAAAGCAAAAAAAAAACCAGTTTAAAATCTGATAGTTTCTAAGATAGGAATCTGGTAAACCTGTATGAACTTGAGAGTGCAAAAAATACCTTTAACCCATAGTGATTATGTTTTTAATTAAAAAAAAAAGCTGCTACAAATTCGAATAATTCCCCTGGTAAGGAGGTAAAGCCCAGGCAGTTTCTCTTCCTCTTGGTTGAGAGTTTAACGTTCCCAGAGGTCAAGTGTGGGACTAGATTCTTAGAAAACAAGGCTTAGAGTGGTGCTCACCGGTAATCTCAGCACTCAGGGTTGGAGGCAGGAGAACCTGGAGTTCAAGGCCAGCCTTGGCTATACAGTGAGTTGGAAATCAACCTGTCTGACAGGCATTTACTTTGGGCCTGACTTATGTTGAGAGTGGAATTGAAGGCAGGAAGGTGATGTTCGTGTCCTTGAGGCGGTGTCTCTGAATCTAGAGTCAGACTTGGGGCTGCCAGGGAAGTGTTGGGTTCCAGTCTGTCTGTTAGAGTCCTGTGTGGGCCACTTCTGCTGTGCCTGTGGTGGGGGAGGGGCTTAGGAATGCTGACTTTGAAATCTGATTAGTGTTTTTCTGCTAGCATGTGAATTTTAAGAAGAGGAAATTCATGACAAAAATCTGAGAGCACTGGCATTTCAGACTCCAGATACACCAACTAAATAAGCTGGAGGTAGAGGTGGGGGTGGGGGACCTCCCAGTCAGTTTGCTCTCCAGAGAAGCAGGCCAGGCTGTGGTAAGGAGACAGCAGGTAAACTCAAACGGTCCCAGAGGCCTGGTTTCCTCTGATTCCCTTGTTTCTGAGCCTTCATGACTGTGACTTTGTAGGCAGTGAACTAAGTCCTTGGGGCTTGAAACAGTGTCTGTGTCCAGGCACAGGTCTGTCACGTGGTCAGGACTCAGCTGGCTGGAAAGCCTGATTTTAGGAGCTCAGACCTGTTAAGGCAGTGACCGGAGGCCTGAACAGCCTGGAGGATCAGGTGGGGTCGGTGAGACTGGAATTTCAAGTCAGTAGCAGGGATTGTATGAAGAGATCTCAGGGAGTTACTGGCTGAGAGCTGTAAACAGCAGGGATTGTACGAAGAGATTGCAGGGAGTCACTGGCTGAGGGCTGTAAAAGAAACCGGTGAACTTTGAGTTTCAGGGTGGGAGCTCTTTAGGGAAGGAAGTAACATGATTAACTTTGCGTTTAGACATCCTCTATCAGTTCCTTTGGGCTGCTTTGACTAGAATTCCGGTAGTCTGGCTACTCTATAACGGAAACTCATCTTCTATTGCTTTTGAAACTGTAAAGTCCAAGAAGGAGGTGCTGGCAGATTCATCGTCTGGTGACGGCTCTCTTGACTGGAAGATGGTGCCTGGCTGCCTTCTCATGTGGAAGGGCAAAGTGCTCCCTTGCCCTAGCTTGTCCCTAGCTTATGTGTTACTAATTCCATGTGTGAGGCCTCACCTGAATGACCTAACTATCTCCCAAAGGCCCTGCCTCCTAGTGTGACATTCAGGTTTACTTTTTAGTCTTTGAGACCGGGTCTTGTTCAGCCCAGGCTGGCTTTTAATTGGGTTATATGTAGCTAAGGGTAATCTTCAATTCTCTGATTCTGTGTATTCTTCCTCCACCTTCCTGTGTGTTGGAGTTACAGGCGTGAACCACCACAGGTACTTTGGGCTTAGGCCTCCATATAGGGATTTGGGGAAATCATCAGAGTGACCTATGGCAGGGTGGGAGTGTAATGTTTGCAGCACGGTGTGCTTGATGCTCTGTTTGTGATCCCAGCAACAAACAAACAAAGCCTGAAGGCTATGTATGTATGTATATATGTATCACACACACACACACACACACACACACACACACACACACACACACACACACACACACACACGATGGGGTGGAGAGTGGTTGATTTTCAGATAGCCAGGATGGGAAGGTTGAAGACCTGACCTAAGGCTCTGAACATGGAAAGGACATGCTGAAGACAGGGATTTGAGGTACAAGGCGGTAGAGTGAAGCCCACTGTGACTATATGAGGACAGAAACGGAGACAAAGGTTTCACTCCACGGCCTTTTGGGTTTCGGTGTAGGTGACTTTGTTTGATGTTGTGTTTAGAGCAGGCAGGGATCGGGGCTGGAAATGGCTGGAGGGGACCCTTCACCAAAGGTGGACAGTACTGAGCCAGGGAAGAGGGAGAGCTGGCGGCTCTTAGACTGCAGGTAAGCAAAACAGTCCCAGGACAGCAGTCAGCCGGCCCAGGAGCCCCAGACTGGATGACGAAGGTTAGGGTGCCTTATGAGGAGCAAAGTGCCAGGGGCTCTTTCGAGATGGGAGGATCAGTCGGAGGGATCCGAGGATTGGCTGCTCTTAGATGCCAGCGGCGGTGAGCATTTTCAGTTTTAAAAATCTATGGTTGGTACGGAAAGCCAAACAAACTAGCATCACCAGTTCGGTGACTACACGAAATTGATGCCTCCTATTTCCATTCTCATTGATGTAAAAATAAAAACACTGGGGTCCCCATGTGCTCCCGGAGGAGAGGACGCACGAGCTTGGCATTCTCATAACTCCAAATTGGTTTCCATCACACCAAGAGTCAGAAGCACTGTGGTGAGCTAATAAAGACTTTCACTGAGAAGACACTGGGAGCCCCAGGGCCTGTGTCTCCACCCTGCAGCTTAGGTTATAGGAACTTCCTGGTGTTGCTTGAGGAAGAAGCATCCTTAGTCTTGCTGCTCTGGCTCCTGACGAAGAGCGATGTCTCCAGGGTAGGCTGACTCCACTGAAGATGGTTCCTCCTATGGACCTTCCCTTCTGACCTAAGCCAAAAGCAGCGATTCTCACCAGAGCTCCCAAAGCTGGCTGTAGCCTGTCCAACAGCTACTCAGTCACATCATTCACAACTCTGTATCTTTCCTCTCTGGCCATATGAGTCTTTTCCGCTGCTGCTGGAACAGGCAGGACTATATGGATCAGGTTTGCACTCAATTCGCTGTGGAGACCAAGATGGCCTTAAACTCTCAGTGATCTTTTCATTAGCTTAACAACTGCTGGGATTATAGGCAGTGCCTAGCTACTCTTGGCATTTAAAATGGAGGCAACAGATTACACAGTAGGCAGAAAGGCGCAAAGGCTCTTGTGACTGAGACTGAGCAACATGCAGCCCGCGGGACTTGAGGGTCTCTGCGCACTCGGCCTGCGGCCTCTGGGGCACTGGCTGTTCCTGCTGGGGGTGCTACTTCTAGTTCCGCCTTTGTGGGTATAACCTGCACCCAGACCACTCCAAGCTCCTCCAGCGTTCCAACCACATGGGCGATCTCCATTGCTGATACCACTCTAGGCACGAGAGCAAGCACAGGCCCCGATGCGAGACTTTCTGCTTGTGGATGGCCATATCGACCTGCCTCTGCCCCTGAGAGAGCAATTCCAGAACAAGCTACAGGATGTGAATCTGCGCAATTTCACCCATGGCCAGACCAGCCTGGATAGACTTAGAGATGGCCTTGTCGGCGGTCAGTTCTGGTCAGCCTACATCCCGTGCCAAACCCAGGACCGGCATGCTGTGCGCCTTGCCCTGGAACAGATTGCCCTCATTCGCCAAATGTGCGCTGCTTACCCGGAACTGGAGCTTGTGACCTCAGCTGACGGTCTGAAGAACACTCAGAAGCTGGCCTGCCTCCTTGGTGTAGAGGGCGGTCACTCATTGGCCACTAGCTTCTCTGTGTTGCACAGTTTCTACAATCTAGGAGCCCGCTACCTGACACTTACCTTCACCTCTCCCTGGGTAGAGAGCGCAACAAAATTCAGACACCGCTTCTACACCAACATCAGTGGATTGACAAGCTGATCAGTGAAATGAACCGCCTGGGCATGATGATAGACTTGTCCACCCATGCCTCAGACTCCTCAGTGAAGCAGACCCTGGAGGTGTCGCGGGCTCCTGTGATCTTCTCTCACTCAGCGGCTAGAGCTGTGTGTGACAGTTTGCTGAATGTTCCTGATGACATCCTTCAGCTTCTGAAAAAGAACGGTGGCGTCGTGGTGGTGACACTGTCCTTGGGGGTGCACAGTGCAGTCTGCTTGCCTGTGTGTCCACTGCGGCAGGTCATTTTGATCACCTCAGGAGGACAGCCATTGCATCTGCGTTCATTGGGATCGGTGGGAACTATGGTGGATCTGGAAGGTTCCCTCAGGGGCTGGAGGATGTGCCTCCATACCCAGTGCTCATAGAGGAGTTGCCGAGACGGGGCTGGAGTGAGCAGGAGCTGCTAGGTGTCCTTCGAGGAAATCTGCTTCAGGTCTTCAAACACGTGGAACAGGAGAGAGAGAAGCAGCGGGCAGAGCCCTGTGGAGGTCAAGTTTCCAGACAGGCAGCTGAGTAGCACCTGCCGCTCCTGCCTTCCTGCCTCAACCCCAGGAAAAACCCCAGGACACATACTTCACCTAATCAGGTCCTGCGGAGGGTCTCAGAAGCCTCCCCATGCCCCCATTCCAGACCTCATGACTTCTGTCACCTCCCTAGCCCTCATCCTTTGGCTTTGCTGATCTGGCCACAGGTCAATGTGGCAAAATCCACAAAGTTCCCCTCCTCATTGCCCAGGCCCCAGCTTATGCTGAGAATAAATATTTGAAACATCAAGAAGAAAAAAATAAATAAAAACACTGACCTAAAAATATTTATTTTATTTTTTATTATTTGTTTTTTGAGACAGGGTATTCTCTGTATAACTGCCCTGGCTGTCCTGGAACTTGCTCTGTAGACCAGGCTGGCCTCAAGCTTACAGAGATCTGTCTGCCTCTGCCTCCGGAGTGCTGGGATTAATCGCCTGTGCTACCGCCACCACCACCTGGCAGCTGTGACCCTTTAACACACTTCCTCATGTTGCGGTGACCCCCTAGCCATATTTTGGTACTTCATAACTGTAATTTTGCTGTTATGAATTGTAGTGTAAATATCTGATATGCAGGGCAGTTTTAGGCGACCCCTGTGAAAGGGGCAAGTTGAGAACCACTGCTCTAGAAAGAGTCTATAGTGTGGCGGTACTGACGATCCAAACCTCTGACGTCTAAAAGGAATCTCGAAAGATCAAAAGCTTGAAAATGCAGCCCTGGAGAAAAGTAATTTAAAAATCTTTTCGAAGACATTTATTGCCTTTTAATTTTTATTTTTGCCTTGGGCGTGCAGGCAATCCATCTGTCTTTGTGCCATATCCCCAGCCTTGTTTATGTTTTTAAAAGGGAATTCACTTGAGAAATAGGAAAGCACTTCAACACTTCCCAGGCCACTTTGCATAATAAGATAGGCAGTGAAGCGCTCACACTGCTGGATTCCTTAGGAGTTGGAGTCCAGATGGGCAGCATAGTGAGACCTTGTCTAAACACAGAAACAGCTATGCTGCCAACAGAAGCGCTAAGGTGTAGTAACCATGTTTGCACAGGTGTACAGTCATGAATACATGAGCCATATTCAAATTGCACACTCAGCTCATTTTCATTTGTTGGTGGTGTTGCTGGGACTTGATCCCGGGACCTCTTGCATGCTAGACAAGGGTAGGTAGATGTTCTACCACTAGACTATAGTCCCTATCGTATTTGCTTGTTTGTAGTTACATTTTTACTTTCGTGTGTGTGTGTGTGTGTGCGTGTGTGTGTGTGTGTGTGTGCGTGTGTGTGTGTGTGTGTGTGTGTGTCTGGGTATGCACATGGAGATCAGATTTTCACCACTGTATGCTTCCTGGAGATTCAAATCAGACTGTTGAGCTTGGCAGCAAGTACTTGTCACTGCTGTTACCTGCTGAGACACCTTGCCAGCTTTTTTTAAAGACAGGGTTTCACTCCCGTAGCCTACCCAGTTTGTCTTGGAACTGACCCTATAGTCTGGACCTGGACCTCATGTTCTTACTCTCTCGACCTCCCCCATGCTTGCATCACAGGCATGAGCCGCCTCAACCTGTAACACCCATCTTTTCAACTGTGATTATCTGAAATATCGGGACAGACAATCTAAGTCTTCTGGCAGAGTTGATCAGTAACCAAAATGGGTCTGGATGGTGGCATGGCATTTGTAAGCCCAGGACTCAGGAGGCTCAGATGTTGATTTTGAGTGCCAGACTGGACTGTAGCCTAGCAAGACCCTGTCTGAATAAAAATCAAAAACAAACCGACAACAGAAGCCAGAGAGGTGTCACCACTGTAGAGGTGTGTTGGCCAGAGTTCGTATTTCACAGATGCAGTTCATTGTTTTGCTAATAGCCTAGAATCCTCTAAGGGACAATATTCAGCATTTCCCCGCAGGTATCTAAGTGTTTCCTTCCTTTGATGTGATAGAGCACACACAACTGGAAGGATGCCAGTACTTTCCCAGGATCTGACTTCCTAGCTAGAGCAGCGGTTCTCAACCTGTGGGTCATCAGCCTTTGGAGGGGTCAAACTATCCTTTCACAGGGGTTTGGTTAAGATCATCAGAAAACACACATATTTGCATTATGTAGCAATGAAAATGATTTTATGGTTGCAGGGGGGTCCCCACAACATGGGGTCATGGCATTGGGAATGTTGAGAACCACTGATATAGAACTTCTAGAACATTTGCTCCAATGGGAACTGTGGTTTGGGATTTTCTGCCTTCAGAATTTTAAAGTGGGGGATGCAACCTTTTGGGGTTGTGGTCTTCAGGATTTTCTCCTCTTCCTTCCCCCCTTTTTTGTTTTGAGGTAGAATTTCTCTGTGTAGCTCTTTCTGTCCTGGAACTCGCTCTGAAGACCAGGCTAGCCTCAGACTCAGAGAACCACTTGCCTCTGCCTCCTGAGTGCTGGGTTTAAAGGTGTGCACCACTGCTACCTCCACCAACCAATGTCTCCAGGATTTTCACCTGCAGGGACCTTGCCCTCCCTATTTAAGACCATGATGTAATGCCTGTCCTGGGTTACTGACTGGTGGTGTACACACAGCATTTTCTTCATGCCCAGAATAAATGTGCACACTGAGCGTATACAGCACTAGAGGAGCTGAGGTAGTTTCCTGAAACGGTGAAGGGAAATGATTAAGAAAATGGGTGGGGGGCAGCAGAGAGAAAGGTGCTTGAGCTCACCCAAAGTGCTAGGTCTTTTTTCTATGAGTCTATGTCTTAGTGTAAAGTAAAGAGAGAAAGATCTAGACTGTAGAAAGGAAAACACTGGGGTAGGCATGTAACTTGTGGAGGGCTTGTCTAGTGTGCACAAGCGCTGAGTTCAGTCTCCAGCTCCCTGTACCCAGTGCTTAGGAGATAGAGACTGGAGGATCAGGGGTTCAAGGTCACATTCAGCTACACAGACAGTTTGAGTCCATCCGGGGCTACACGATTTACAGCATGCCTCCAGAGAATTTACCTTTCCATTAACTGCGATTTCTACCTTATCGTTACCGCCATTTGATATGCAGTTCAAGAATGAGACTGAGGTTGAGTGAGGGAGCCTGGCTTTGTCATCTTACTTCTTTCCTGAGTAGTTTCCTCTTGTGGCAAAAAAAAAAAAAAAGAAAAAAAGAAAAAAAATTGTAGGCTTTGTAGACAGCACGCAGAGATGGAGAGCATACTTCCTTATAACAAAGGGACATTTGCCTCAGAACCCTGGGCAGATAAATGGCTTTTCAGATCTCGTTTTTAGTCCCCAGTCAGTCCGCTGATAAGGGACTCCTGTGTGTCCCTAGGTGGAGGCCAGGGTTCCCTGACACTTCAGGAAACAAGGCTAGGTTAGCCAGTTGGAGTGAAGAGTTGGGAGTCTCTGGGGCTGGGAGAAGAGCCAGTCGTGCCTGTCACCCAGCACTTAGGCATGCGAGGGACAAGTGCTGGAGGACACACTGAGACCACATTGTCCTCGGACGTCTCAGTCATCCATCCTTTGCCCATAGATGAACGAAGCCTTTGTAAGCAGTGCAGCGTTGGCACAGTGCCTCATTCACGCTGAACGTAGCAGAAGCACACGTTAAATATTTGTTGAATGGTGAACTCAGGCGTGTGTGAGATGTGATCCCTACCCTTGAAGACACAAATGCAGTTGAAAAGTTCTTCTTGAACATCAGCAAACTTAGAATGATTGCTGCATTGTCAAAATAAGGCCCTTGGTGTAGCTCAGTGGTAAAATGCCAGCCTTCGGTCTGATCCCTCCTATAGTGAAACAAGTAAATAATCAAAATTTTAGTATGCATGAGGCCCTCTCACACAAATAACAACAAAAGCAACTCTCAAAATTAGTACAGGAGGATTGAGTTCTGTAAATACATTATTTAGAAATTTGGGGATACAAGCTCATTTTCATGGTGCTAGAAATAGATTTTAATCTTGCGAGTGCTTTAGTAAGTACTTTGAAGTTGTAAAAACTTGAATAGCTGAGGTTTTCTATTACTGATGAAGACAAGCATTGAGTAAGTTCTGTCTTCTGGTGAGTTCTAGAAACCAGCCCCACCCCAGGTTCAGTCTGCCTAGGCAAGTGCTCAGAACTCCATGGAATTAGAAACAGGAACCACAGCAGTATACTCTAATTTTCTATGTGTCTGACATAGTTATTGTTGACTACAGATGTCACACAGACCAGAGTCTCAATCGGGCAGTGGTCTTTTTCAGGTTGGTTGGTGGGTGTGTCTCTAAGGGATTGTCTTGATACAGGAGTGCTCATACTGGAGTAGCAGCTGGACTGGAGAGATGGCTCAGCCGTTACGGCATGTATCACCCCTGCAGAGGACTGGAGTCCAATTCCGAGCACCATGTCAGGTGGCACACAACTGTCTGTAAACACACACACACACACACACACACACACACACACACACACACACACGACAGAGCAGGCAGAGAATACAATCTTTTATTTTTAGATTTATTTTGTATTATTTGGTGTGTGTGTGTGTGTGTGTGTGTGTGTGTGTGTGTGTGTGTGTGTAGGTGTCCATGGGGGCTAGAAGAAGGTGTTGAATCCCCCGCCTAGCATGGGTGCTGGAAAGCAAACTCTAGTCCTTTGAAAGTGCAGAAAATACTCAGCCACTGGTGAGTGTTTAAGCTATCTGTCCAGTCTCCTAAAAATAATAAAGTAAACCTTAAATGTAAAAAGAAAACTAGGTAAGTATGAGACTGTGAACAAGCCAGCCATCAGTGTCCCCGCCATGGCTTCTGCTTCAAGATCCTGTTTAGGTTCTTGCTGGCTCCCTCAGCGATGGACTGTGTGACCTTGGAGTGTAAGATGAAATAAAGCTCCCCTTTCCAAGTTGCCTTTGATGAGAGTGTTTTATCATAACAACAGATATCAAACTAGAACATTACCTCAGGATTTTCAAGACCAGTTCACTATGTGATGAACACCTAAGTGTGAGATCACACATGAACACCACATCTGGTTTTATTTGGTACTAGGGATTAAACCTACAGTTTTATGTGTGCTAGGTAAGCACCCTATCAGTAGAGCTACTACATCCTCAGCACCAGATAACACATCTTAAATAATTCCTTCTTTGCTCACACCAACTAAACACTCTTTCATTTTGTGTTGTTGATGTAGAGATCACTTAGTAATCTAAACATTCATTTAGTTACACACAGTACTGGGAATTGAATCTCGGAACTCACACAAGCTAGACAAGAACTCTTTATCTCTGAGGTGTAGCTCAGTCCATTTTTTTTTTTTTGCTTTAAAAAGATTTTTTTCATTGTGTGCATTTGTGTGTGTGTGTGTGTGTGTGTGTGTGTGTGTGTGTGTGAGTGCGTGTGTGTATGTATGTATGTCATGGGTTTAACAGTGCCAGCAGAGACAAGAAGACAGTAAGTGTACTGGGAATCAGATCCCTGGAGCTGGAGTTAGACAGTTGTGAGCCACCCATCATGGATGCTGGGAACCAAACTAAGGTCCCCTGCAAGAGCAGTACACATTCTCAAACACTGAGCCATCATTTCTCCAGCCCCAGCTCCCTTACCTATTGAGCTGAGTTTCATTAAGTTACCAAAAGCATGATATCCCCTCCCAGGGTGGGAGGGTGTTGAATGCGTATAATCCTAGTCCTTGAGGGGGTAGAAGCAGGAATACCAGGTTGAAGGTCATCCTGGGCTTCTTGGGAAGTTCTAGGTCAGCCTGGACTATACAAGGATACTGTCTCAAAAAATCAAAACCCAAAGCTAGACAAACAAAAAGCGCATTGATTTTGTTTTTTCCTTGCGTGATGTGTTATGTGGTGCTGCCATTCACAGCACCCAGTTTCTGCCCCCCTCCCTTCCTCTCTCATTGAGTCCCACTTTTAAATAAAGAAATTACACATGAAAGCTGTCGCCAGCATTCCACTGACAGTACAAAATTCTGTTTTCTTGGAGAATGGAAGGGTTTAATTGCAAACATATGGACTCTTAAAAGTAGAATGGAAAAGTACTTGCGCTTGTTTTATGATGACGTTATGGTTTATTCTTCTATTTAGGAAATATACCTACAAGTACCAATATAGTTGTGTCCCTACTCCTTTTCTTAGATAAACAGCGGTACTCAACAAGAAAACCTTTCTGCCTTGCCTTTAAAATTACACATGAAATTGGTGTGTATGTGTCTGGTAGGGGCTGGCATAGCATGCATATTATGGCTTGTGTGCCAACTCTTTCCCTCCACCATTAAGTGAGTTCCAGGGATGGAACCCAGGTCACCAGGCTTACAAGGCAAGCACCCTTACCTAATGAGTTATTTTGTTGCACCAGCCTTGCCTTTTGCTCTACTTAACTGTAACCCCTTAAGATGCTTAGAAGGTAGTGTACATAAGAATTCCCCGATCTTTGCCATAGTTATATTGCTTTCGTTGACAGACTGCCGTCAACAAACTTGTGAAAGGCATCCCGTTCTGCTCTGTTGTATTCTGTTTTGAAATAGGTTCTCATGTAGCCCAGGCTGGCCTTAACACCTGATCCTCTGCCTCCCAAGTACAGGGCTTCCAGGTGTGTGCTACACATGAACAAGCCTTTTGAAGTTCTTGTTGGTACGACTGTGGATTCCAAATAGTGGGTTACTGGGTCAAAAGTAAATGTGTGTGTCATTTTGGTGGCCACTGGAGTTCCAGCGAAACTTCTGCTGACTTGGCAGTCCCGTAGCAGGGTATGAGTGCAGCATCACCGCCTGCTTGCCAGCCGATTGTGTTGCTACTGTTGCTCTTGGAATTCTACCAATCTGATGGGTGAAGCCGGACATGGTGACACACTTGTAGTCCCAGCACCTGGAAGGTGGTGTTAGGAGACTCAGAAAGCTAAGGTGATCTTAGTGTGAGCTTGATGCCAGCCTGGGTTACATGAGATCCCCACCCCTCACTTTTTGTAAGGCCAATCTGGTAACATGTGCCATCATATTTTATTGTAACTTTTAATGTTCATAATTTCTTTTTTGTTTGATTTTCAAGACAGGGTTTCTCTGTGTAATAGCTCTAGCTGTTCTGGAACTCTATTGTAGGCCAGTCTGGCCTCAAACTCACAGAGATCCGCCTGTCTCTGCCTCATATGTGCTGGGTTTAAAGGCGTGCGCCACCACCATCCAGTGCTGCTTTGATTTTTGAGACAAACTCTTGCAACATAGCCCAGGAAGGCCTTGATTCACTATATAGACCAGGCTGGCTTGCCCTCCTGTCTCAGGTACCTGAGTGCTGGTGTTGAGCTACCATACCTGACTTCAAAAACAAAACAAAGAAATGCTAGATTGAGCAGGGGGGTCTCAGGCTTGCTATACAAGTGCTCTGCCACTGAGCTGTTCCCACAGCCATCCCCAGGACTTTGTTATACTCGTATTTAGTGAGCCACAGGGAACCAAAAATTCCCATTGAAAGAGAAGCGGTTACTTCTTCACTAGCTGCTCAAACTGAAAATAATGTAGATCCATAAACAAGGCAAATGGAAATAAAATGCCCTCATGAAAAATGCCTCCTTAGAGTTTGGGCTAGCAGCAAAGGTGGGCATTTTATCTTGTACCTAGAATATTTATTGACAAATTGGACTAGTGGGAAGAGTATGTTTCAAAAACAAGATTCCCACCAGGAAGAGCTCTATATCTGAATGTTGCTTTCATGGAGCTTCCCTAGAGAAAAGAGAAAAAATAAATCAGACCGTGCATGGGTTGGGGAATCTGAAGGCTTACCCTTGAAGCCCCACACCAAAATCCTATTTAGTGCCCAAGAATCCCAGGCATCCAGGCCCTGAAGGATTGCTGGGGGCGGGGGTGGGGTGCCTCTTGTGTCTGCAGGCATGGCTGGCATGCCCACACACTTCAGCATTTTGAAGTAACTGTACAGAGACTTAAGAGCTGAGAGGGTCTCATTAAAGTAAAGTGCTGGGCAAGTAAATGGATTCTTCTAACCGTAAGGGCCACCTGGGATGTTGTTCTTTTAGGGGTATTGTTTTAGATAAGTTATGAATGTCAGTCACGCCTGAGCTGTGAGCTTGTAAAACCGCTAAGATAGAGGACTTTGAGAAAGTCACTATATTTTCTAAACGTCTTGATTAGTTGCTTTATACTCCAGGGAAACATGAGGGAAATAAAGTATGCATCATCTGGCACCATGCTTGGATCACACACACAAAAATCATAGACAAAGAAATGTCTAGCTTGTATGTGTTTCAAAGTTATATCTGTCTCTTTCTATCTGTCCTTCTTCTCACCCATCCCCACACCCATCCCGCCTTCCCTCCCTCCGTCACAGGCTCTCACTCTGCAGCGCAGGCTACCTCTTAACTTGTGATCCTTTGCCTCAGCCTCCTGAATGCTATGATTATAGGTGTACACCACCACATCCCATTTTGGGGAAAAATTTAAAGCTGATTTTCTGTGGAATAGGAGGATGTCATCTCATGGTTACTGAACGTTCCCTTTGGCTTGACGTGGGCACCATCTATTAACCCTTCTTTGCATTCCCAATCTGACACATGAATGGCATTTAGGAAAACTCTGAGAAGAGTTTTGTTGGTTTCTGTCTATTTTTTACTTATCAGGAAACTTCACAAGGGATGAATGATGTCCCAGAAAGCTGAAAAACTCTTAGACCACACATCATTTTCTGCAAAGACTGATTGGGTGTGTTTAAAATATTCGAATGTCCTCTCTAATTACATTTTCTTTCTGGAGGGCTAGGGAGGATGGTATGTGAAATATGCTAATGTCTCTTTCTGAGGTTTGTTGGAGAAGTTGTTTAGTCAGCTTTGTATTTTATAGTTGTCTCATAGGCTGCCTCCTCCCAGTTCTTACAGAGCCCAGGGATGTAGAGATTGCTCTCGAGAGCATAAGGCTCTTTTCTGCTCTCTCCTCTTACTTTCCTTTAGTAAGGGGGATTTCTGTTCTGGTCAAGATGATATGATTAGGCAGGCTGAGCCTATGGGATGGCTACATGAGCCATTTGTTTGTTGACAAGGTCTTATTATGTAGCCTAGGCTGACCTCAAACTCCTGGTGATCCTCCTGCCTCAGCTCTTTGAGAACTGGGATGACAGGCAGGTCACCTGCACACCTGATTCTTGAGTTATGTTCCACAGGATCATTCTCATGTTACTGTGGCTGGGGAGGGGCTTTAGGGAGAGTGCTGTAGGCAGCATGCTCACTCGGTTAAGGAGCCGTGTTAAATCCCTGGAGAGTTAACCCTGACTGAGAAATGAGGTGAAATGGTGGCAGGCGATGGGATTCCAGATAAAATTTGATGATGTTGAAATCAAAGACCTGCTGGCAGATTGGAGAGGCGAGAGAAGTGAGTAACCAAGGTTTTCTAGGATGAGCAAATGGACGATGGTGGTGATTCTGCAAACAATGGAAGCCTCACAATGGCCCGTACCTCCTCCTTCCGTGCTCACTCTGGGACATGCTTGATTTGAAACATTTGACTAAATACACGGGCACTCTGTTGGTTCATTGGTGCTGAGTCAGAATTGCCTCTAAATCCAACTTTTGTCAACTGGGCATTTATACAGAAATCCTTAAACTGTGGTTAATTCCCCCAGATTAAGACAATAACAACACCATCAGTTGGCCTGTCCTGATACCACTGTCCTGTGTTCAATCAGAAGGACAGGAGCCTCTTTCCCCGAGCAGGAGCCTCCCCTGAAATCTACTCCTCTTGATACTCTGTGTCTTCAGTACTGTGGCAGAAAATTAATAATTCTTAGTTTGCTATGATAGACAATCAGTATATTTTATTTTACGTGGTGAGGGAATTAAAGAAGGTAAGGTTTTTGCTTGACATATGCCTGGCAGACCTTTGGAACAAAAATGGAGGAGATGATGTCTTGACAGTTGCCATCTCCCTTGTGTCTATAGCTGGTCATGTGGGTGTAATCATTGTTCTCTAGCTGCTGCCTTTAGCAAACATCTTAGCTGTCCATGCTTCACTCAGTGTGGTGAGCCAGACCATCATTTATGAGGAATCTGAGCCATTAATAATCCTACCCAAATTGGGGTTCAGTCGTCTTTTTTATATAAGTGTGTATTTTTGTTTTCTCAGTTACACTTATTTGTTGGGGCACGGTGGAGTGCATGTACCACAAGCCCCGTGTGGAGGTCAGGGGACAGTTTGTAAGAGTTGGCTCCTCACTTCTACCTTGTGGGTCCTGGCCATCAAACTCAGGTTATCAGACTTGGCAGCAGACACCTCTACTGCTGAGCCAGCTTGTGGGCACAAACTTTATTTTACTATTTGATATTTATTCTAAACTGTCAGCAGCAGTGGAGTGTGGACCAGTGACACAGCTCTGCTGCTGCCCTCAGTAACCTTCAGTGTTCTTTTCCAAGACCTCATTAAGAGTAGAGTTTATGAGCCTGGCGGTGGTGGCGCAGACCTTTAATCCCAGCACTCAGGAGGCAGAGGAAGGCAGATCTCTGTGAGTTCCAGACCAGCCTGGTCTACAGAGCAAGTTCCAGGACAACCAGAGTTACACAGTGAGACCCTGTCTCAAAAAAACAGCCTCTGTTCCCCAAAGAATATAGCTTAAGATAGTTTTCATCACAGGGTGAATAGACAGGTTTAGGCAAAGGCAGGACACATCCAACTTAACTGTAGGCTTCTCAAGAGTTACAATTAAGTGTCTTTACAACAGCCACTTATAATTTTGGTGACTTCTGAAGTTCGATCTCAAAGGACAGCTAAGGAACCTAAATAAGATCACAGAGTGTTTTTCAATGCACATTGGGTAGGATTGCAGCTGATAAAATGCAAACCTAGGTCACTGTCTGCCTATTGCAGATCTTCACTGCTAAACCTACCTGGTTTTTTTCTAAATTCTAACACAAAAAGAGTAACTTTTCCTTGCTTCTTTCTATTTCTTTAGGTACTAAACAAAATCCTAAATAGGGTTGCTCTGACACTCTGGGCAATCCCACACAATATACAGCTACTTACAGACCTCCTTCACTGACCCCAAGGCAAAGGGGTAGCTTTCCCTCTTCCTCATGTCTCCAGGCAACTGCCAGGATTTAAAAATGCCTACCCTATTGTCATTCTCTCACACTAATGAAAGGTCCTTTAGAGCTTCGAAAACAAACAAAACAAGTCATTAGTGTTGGAGAGGAAGTTGGGTTTTGTTTTTGCTGTAAATAAAAGTTTATAATCTTGTTCATGAGATTCCCAGAACATTTCAGGTTTATGTCATCGAAAGGACTAAGGCCATACTCAAGGCTCTAAGGCTCAGGCCTTCAGCGTGGTCCCTTGCTGTGTTAACATTTGTATTTGAAGTACATATAGAAGGAATATTTTATGTAGGTGTCCTCAGCAAATGTTAACTGTTGCCTCTTTGCTGATGAAAGCCTTCAGTCAGACTCTGTAATGAGGGGTTCCTTTCCTTTCCTGTGGCTCCTTGACAACCAACAAAAAGCTGAGTTTCCATTTGTGTGTGTGTGTGTGTGTGTGTGTGTGTGTGTCCCTCCCTCCTTCCCTCCCTCCCTCCCTCCCTCCCTCCCTCCCTCCCTCCCTCCCTCCCTCCATCCCTCCCTCCCACAATGCAGGGTCTCAGCCCAGTCTAGCTAATAGGTTTTTGCCCCCCTCCCCATGAGTTTCTTCACCAATGCAATAAGCTAGATCAAGCTAAATTAAAATAATGGTTTATTGAGAACAACTCTCAGGCAGGTCCTCCAGTTCCTGAGATTGGGGTCACACCCACAAACAAAAACGGAGATTTTTATGGATTGTAGATGAGGGGTGATGATGTGACCATGCAAGTTGGGTTTGTGTCCAAGTATGGTCAAAAACTTAATGTTTAGGCAGAGACTTGGGCAGTTGGCAACTTTTAGGGGGAGGAAGCTACAGTAGCAACCAAGAATGCCGAACTGGGGAGGATGGAGGCTCTCTGAGCTGGGTGGGCTTTGGAGACAGATGAGAGAGAGAGAGAGGGGGGGAGAGAGACAGAGACAGAGACAGAGACAGAGAGACAGAGAGACAGAGAGAGAGGACCATGTAGGGGTGAGCCAGAGACCTCAACTGAACAATAGCCAAGGATGGCCTTCTGTCTACCCACTGTCCCAGGAGTACCCATCCATGACTAGGTTATGCGATGCTGGAGATCAAACCCAAGGCTTCATGCTTGCTTGATAAACACTCTACCAACCATGCCACACCCTCATCCTTTAATTTGATGTTTCTACATAGCTCAGTCTGGCCTCCAATGCACATTTTTCCTGTCTCTGACTCCCAAGTACTAGGACTGCAGGCATGTATCACCACACTCAGTTTTGCACCTGAATTTTTTGAAACGTGATCATAGTGCAGGGACTGAAAAGTTGCAGAAAACGTCTATTTTCCTGGTTTTCTTTTCTTTTTTGTTTTTTTGAAGCAGGGTTTCTCTGTGTAGCTCTGACTATCTTGGAACTCACTTTGTAGACTAATCTGGCTTTGAACTCAGAAGTCCACCTGCCGGAATGCCATGTTCAGCTTTAGTGCATGGGAGAGGGACTTGGCCCTGCCCCAACCTATTATATCAGACTTTGTTGACTCCTCATGAGAGCTCTTACCCTTGAGGAATGACCTGGGAGTGAGCTCTGGGGGAGCTGGGGGCGGGGGAACAGAGGGAAGGGGGGGGGGAGGGCGAACTATGGTTGGAATGTAAAATGAAATTTAAAAGAATAAATAAATTATAAAAAAAAAGAAAGAAATCCACCTGCCTCTGTTGTGCTGTGATTAAAGGCATGAGCCACCACTCCTGGCTATTTTCCTGGTTTCCTTTATTTTCTTTTTTTTGTTTTGTTTTGTTTTGTCAAGACATGGTTTCTCTGTTTAACAGCTTTGACTGGCCTGGAACTCACGTCATAGACCAGGCTGTTCTCGAACTCATGGAGATTCACCTGCCTCTGCCTCCCAAGTGCTGGGATTAAAGATGCATACCACCTCCGCCCGGTTTATTTTGTTTATTTCTTCACAATGAGCAATTAGATCTCATTGTCAGTAAAAGCTGGTGAGCCTGTGCTAATGAATGCAACAGTTGTTCATAATCTGGTGGCAAATGACCTTTAAATGCAGCCATGTATAGAAGCTGTCTGTGGGGAGCAATTTAACTTCCAAATGATGTTCAGGAGTACTTATCATTTAAATATGCTCTTCCTGTCAATAAGGAATAGCAAACACTGGTTAGATTTCTGATGTTGATTCAGACGGTAGGAAATCTGCTGAATAAATTAGTGTATGTTTGATTTATATTGACCCAAAATTTTTTACACTGCTGTGTTCCAGGTCAAGGTGACATGCATTTAAATGCACCGTAGAGCATAGGTCACAGCTGACTGACAGGAATGCTTACACTGTTTTTAATTAACTTTTAAATATTTTTCTTAAATTCTTTCTCAAGAGCCAGTTATTAGAAACAGGATTGAACCTAAGTTAGAATGTTAATGGAGAACTTATTTTAAAAGTCAATAATCTTGATCGTTCTCCTAAAAATTACGGGAGTATATTATGGCTTTGTTTTAGCTACTGATTTGTATCAGATACTGAATATGCCTTTTTCTTTGATTATTTTTAGGACCATTCTAAGATAACATGAACAAAAACCAAAGTAATGGACAGTTCCTGCATGAAGTGCTTTATAGAACGCCTGTTTTCTTAGCGCTCTGAGCTTTTTCATTGATGGTGTTATATGTATGATAAGGACAGTCATTTGCAGGGGAAGGATGTGGGAGGGTTTTCCCAGTCATCCATTCGTTGTTTGCTTTACTAATCCTTGGTTTGCCCTTTGAGAGAGTATCTTTACACTGAATCTCATTGCTTTGGAATCTCTAGGTTTTTCGTTTTTGCCCCATAGAAGAGTGTTTGCATAATTCAGAGTTGTACAAAAGCTTTTATTCTTTTTAACCTTGGAGTTTTGTTTTGTTTTTTTTTTAAAGCCGAGCATGGTGGTACAAACTACACCACCAGATAGGAGAGGCCAGAGCTCTCTGTGTGTGAAGGCAGTCTGGACTACTTAGCTGAGATCCTGTCACCAAACAAACAAAACTCAAAATAAAAAACAAACAAATACCTACAAAAATTGAAAGTTGAAACAAAGGGGGCTGGAATTATGGCTCAGTAGCTACAAGTACTTACTACTCATACAGAGACCTAAGTTTGGTTCCCTGCATTCATGCTGGGCTGCTCAGAGCTGCCTGTAACTTCAGCTCTAGGGGGTCTGAAGCCATCTTCTGTTCTCATGGGCACAGTTACATGTATTGACATATACACAGAGACACACAAATACAAGTCAAATAAAAATCATAAAAGCAAGGCGCTGGAAAGACGGCTCAGGGGTTAAGAGCAATGTGTGCTCTTCCAGAAGGCCCGAGTTCTATTCCCAGCCCCTACATGGCTGCTCACAACTGTCTGCAACTCAGTTCCAGGGGATCTGATGCCCCGTTCTGCTTCACAGGATCCTGCGTGGATGTGGGGTGGGCACATAAGCTCGTACAACCACACATAAAAATAAAACAAAAATGCAATTAAAATAACCGAAACAAAAACTCTCCGATTTTAACCAGGCAGTGTGCTCTGGGCTTGTGGCGAGCAGGCTGACCTGGGCCTTGCATCCTGAGGAGCTATATGTTCTCAGAAGGCAACACAGAGTCCAAACCCTTCATTATACCCTCCACTGCAAAACAGGCTGCCTGCAGTTCTTGAAAGTAGCAGTCCTGTCCCTGCCAGGTTAGTGACAAGTCACACTGTGGTTCTTTTGTTGAGGAAAGACTTTTTAATGAATATATTTTACAAATACACGGGAGAGTCATGCAATGCTGCCTGCATTGGACGCAGTCCTGGGCTTCAAGTGTGCACATTCCTTTGCAACTGGACCTGTGAAAGCAGAGCCTTTCATTTCACATTTATTGTTTGCTGTGACCCCTGCATTGTCTTCAAAACAGAGGAACACCCCATCTTTTCTTCGACTTTCGTTGTCAAATTACCCCTGCTGGATGGACCTTTTGCCTTAGTTCTGGTTTGCCTTTCTTAACCGTGGCCATCACTGTGTTGCCCACGCCAGCAGCAGGAAGTCTGTTCAGTGGTCCCCTGATGCCCTTTACAGAGATGATACACAAATTTCTGGCGCCGGTATTGTCAGTGCAGTCCATCACAGGAAGACCCAGGGAAATCCGGAATTTCGCTCCAGAGGACCCACCACATCCTCGCTTCGACATCATGGAAGCCTGGAAAGGGTCAGAAAGCCACGCTGTGGTTCTTTAGTCTGTGGTGTTGTGCCTACATTTAACGTGACTAGACAGCATTGCCCCCAGATTGTCCCTGATGGCAGAAGTGACAGTGTTGAGTGTTCACAAGGGCGTTGAAAGCTGTGGGAGACGGGAGGCAGAGACAGAGGTGGCTGGATCTCCGAGTGCGAGGACAGCCAGGGCTACACCGAGAAACCCTGAAAAAAGAAGACCATCACCCCCAATAAAGGAAAGCAAGAAAAGAAAGTGGCAGGAAAATGACAGTGTGGTGCGCCTGTGGGATGAGTCACTCACTGGTGACTTAGGACAGCTGTGCAGCAAGCCACTCTCTTCAGGGAGTATGAGAGGCAGAGGGAGAGGGGGAAGTGGCGAGCGGAAAGAGTTGTGGTTGTCAGGACCAGGCAGGGAGCTGGGCTGGAGGCAGTGAGAGGAGGCAGGTGCGCTGGTTAGTTTGCTGTTTGTCAACCTGACCCGTGCTACTGATAGCCGGGAAGAGGAACCTTGATTGAGAAAAATGCTTCCATTAGAGGCCCAACGGGCAAGTCTGTGGGGCATTGGAGCCCCGCTGCCCGGGAGCAGTGCCATCGCTGGCCGAGTGGTCCTGGACCTTAGGAGAAAGCCACAGAGAGCAAGCTAGTAGAGTGTTCTTCACGTAGCTTCCGCTTCGGTTCCTGCTTCTGAAGTTTAGTTTTGAGTTCCTGCCCTGCCCTCCTAAAATACCACCCTTTTGGTTGTGGTGATCACAGCAGCAGAAACCAGCCTAAGACAGGGAGGGGTGCATTGCCAGTATGATGATTGTCACCTCTGGATAGATCTCCCTTACAAGGATGGGGGAGGGGTGGGCAGTTTTGAGTGCCAAAGCATGATGCTGACCGAGGTGCTCATCTGGACCTACACTTTAGACTTGAGCAGAAAGGTTCCAAACGGTGATGCCTTATGTCAGAGAGTTTGAGAGCTCTGGGATGTGGATATAGCTACTCCGCCTCTTGCTGGGGATGGAACCCAAAGCCTGAATGTGCTTGATAAATGGTCTACCACTGAGCTATACTCCTAGCCCAGCTTGAGGCTTTTCATTTTGTTGCCTTGGCTATCCTGGAACTCCCTCTGTAGACTCACAGAGATCAGCCTAGCTCTGTCTCCCAAGGGCTGTGATTAAAGGCATATGCCACCAGGCCTGGCTGGGAGGCTTTCTTCAGTGATTCCGATGAGCAGTCAAAGATGAAAGCTAATTCAATAAAATGTCCCAAGACTCAAGGAGGACGTCTGAGGATATCACTAAAGTTTCAGAAAATGGGCAGGACATGAGGCTATGAAGGGAATACAAAACAGACCCCCCCAAATGGTTTTCCAGGCTTTGCCTAGGCTGTGGTACACTCCAGGTGATTTTAATTTGTAGCTAAACCTACACACCTTGGGATGGGTAACTTATTATAGTCTGTTTTCTGTTGGTGTGATAAATACCATGACCAAAAGCAAAAGCAATTTAGGGAGGAAAGGGTTTGTTTTGTTTAATCTTATAGGTTACAAACTATTGTCAAGCGAAGTTAATGCATGAACTCCTCGAGGCAGGAACTTGAGCCAGAAAACCACAGAGAAAGGGCTTATTGGGTTGTTTCTAAGCTCCGGTTCAGCTACCAGGTCTACCTAGAGATGTCACCTCCCATAGTGGTGACTAGCAATTCTTGGTTCTTGGTTCTCCCCAAGTTCACAGCAGTCTGGAAAGGTGTTCTCCAGAGTGTGTAGTTAGTGTTGCACAGAGGAGAAGCACCAACATTGTTTCAAAGATGTAACAGTCAGCCAGTCACGTTCTGACTCCAGGCTGAGCGGCAGAGTGACCTCAGAGAGACTCTTCCGACCTCAGCTTCTTGGAAGAATGTCTAAGGCGTGTGAGGACTCAGGGGCTAGATCCACTTGGCTCCACATTCTGGCCTGATGACTAGTGAGGAAGCTTGTGAAAGTCATCTAATCTTCCACAACCTGACTTCCAAAAATGTGCACAAGTACCTTGGCCCTCACTTAGGCTCCAGCGAAAATTCTAGATGCACAATAAGAGCTTGTAATGTGGGAGTTGCTATTATTTCTAATGCTGCTAATTATATGCTCATAATTATCCATTATAAGTGTTTGACAGTTGGGGTTCAGATGATATAATGTACGTTACTCCCTTTCATCTTATATATTAGAATTTTTTCTCATCTTTGGATAATTCCATATGTAATTCACCACTTAAACCAGAAACAATTCTTTTCTTTTTAAAAAAGTTTCCCCCATATAACATTTTATTGATTCTCTGGGAGTTTCGTATCAGGCACCCCATCACAGTCCCTTCCCAGTCCTTTATGTCTACCCACCCCTCTTAGTACCTTCCCCCCAAAAGAAGTAAAAGGTTAAAATAAAAAGCCACTTTATATCATCTGTGTAGTCACTGGAGCATGGTCAAACTCTCACCGAGGCCTTCCACGTTTCTACTTCCCAGCTGTGAGTCCGCAGTTATACATCACAGCAGAAGTAGCCCCCTTGCTCTTCACCGTCAGCAGGGGCAGGGATCATGGACCTCCACTCAGTTTCTGGCAAAGCAGGACCACAGACCCAGATAAGGCCCCCGGAGGCTGCCTGGATCACGGACATCAATATGGCCCCCTGGTGGTAGCATGACCTATGGACATTGACCTGGCTTCAGGCTGCCGCACAGACCATGGGACATTCACATGGCCTTTGGTGGTAACTTGAACTGCAGACATGGACATAGACCCTGGCTATAGTAGAACCACAGACCCAGACATGGCAGCTGGACATCACCCTGGCCCCCCGTGGCAGCACAGCCTACAGACATCCATGTGTCTAACCCAGACCATAGATATTAACGCACACTCCAGCTATAGCAGGGCTATGGACCCAGATGTGGCTCTCAGTGACAGTGAGGACCTACCTGGACTTCACCATGGTCTTAGCTGGCAGCTCAGGCCTCCCATATTAACATGGCCTCTGGTGGTAGCCTGCCTCAGAATGGCCCCAGGCTGCAGTACAGACACAGTCATCTACTTGACTCTCAGTGGAAACAGATATCATCCTGGTCTCCAGCAGAGTGTGGCCAGGTGGGGCTTCAGTGGTCATATTACTGACTGTCTCACCCTGCCTTGAGACTCAATTCTTGCTTACTTGTTTGAAACATGGCTTCTCTGTGTAGTCCTAGCTGTCCTAAAATTTACTCTGTAGACTAGACTGGCCTTGAACTCGTAGAGAAGATCCACCTGTTTCTGCCTCTGCCTCTTGAGTGCTGGGATTAAAAGCGTGTGCCGCCACCACTACCTGACTGTTGTTTGTTTTTTACTTTTTAAAGACAAGATCCCATGCTGAGTTTGCATGGCCACGGCAGCTCCTGTCCTTTCCATCTGTGTTGGACCCTACCCCTCCCCCCCTTTACTCTTAAAACAAACAAACAAACAAACAAAAACCCCCCTAAAACAAGCAAAGACAAGGTCCCATGTGTCTAGCCCTGGTTAGCCTGGAGTTCAATGTATAGTGAACTTGAACTTCTGATGCTCCTGCCCCCACCTCCTGAGTGCTAGGATTAAACGAGGGTGCCAACATACCCAACTTCAAATGGAAACTCTAAGCAGTGTCGTATGAACTTTCCAGTGCTGCTAAACTGGAAAACGCCGTTTATAGCCATTCCTCTCTGGATGCTCCGTGCCGGATTAGCCGCTGACGTCTGACATATCCTGCTTGTTTAACTGCATTTGACAACCAGTTGCTGACAGCTGTTGGTTGGCGGTAGGGCACTCCAGCCTCTTGCCAAACACCTGGCCTTGCTTTAGGCTTCCCATAGTCTTCTCAGGTAAACTTTGCATGAACTGGTTTCCTACCTTTTTAGAAGAGGCCAGCCGTGCCCGAACATGACAGCGTCTTCACTTTAGATTGGTGCTGAGTAATATCAGTTTTCATTTCACATTGGGGAAATGTGCCGTTTGATATTGGACTATGTTCTTTTTTTTTTTTTTTTTTTTTTTTTGGTTTTTTACGAACCAGGGTTTCTCTGTATTGTTTTGGAGGCCATCGGTCCAGCCCAGCCTTGAACTCACAGAGATCCGCCTGCCTCTGCCTCCCGAGTGCTGGGATTAAAGGCGTGCACCACCACCGCCCGGCTGATATTGGACTATGTTCTTAATAATTGTGCTTATGTTATATATCATTTAAATACACATTTCCTGATTTATGAGTCTTTTTTTAAAATCATAGCCTACTACCTCCTGTTTTATATTTTATACTATGGAAATGATGTTAGGCCAGAAACAAATTAGAGCATTATTTTTAAAATTAGAGTTTAGGAGGCTGGAGATACGGCTCTTTGTAGAGAGACAACTGGAGTTGATTCCCAGCACTCACATAACGACTCCTAATCATCCTAACTCTACTTCCAGGGAAGCTGATGCCCTCTTCCGGCCTCCAAGGGTACTAGATACTCACATGCCACAGATAACATACTTGCCAGCAAAAGTCATGTGCATAAAATTAAATAAATATCTAACAATTGGCATTTACATTGTTTAGAAAGCAGCTGAGACCGTGTGTTTGACTGTGGAACTAGTAGCTAAAGGACATCGTGGTGGGAACTGAAGAGGGTTTGCAAAGGCGACAAGAGCCTTGATATGAGGAGCACACTGGAGGCCAGCAATGGTTGACAGTGCCCAGCTGAGAGTATCATGGAAGCCAGTTCTCTTACTACTGCACAAGAAGTTGCTGAATAACTGTGGACCATTCCCTAGGCTGTGGGGCATTCGGAGCAAATTGGAAAGGTGAAAAGTCACCTTGACCTACTATCCTCTTTATTCTGTGCAACAACTATCCGTTACTTTTCTGGATTGAGACTTGTGGTGAAAGGCGGCTGTTATATAAAAACTGGCAAAAACTGGCTAGCTCAGTGGTTGGACTGAGAAGGTACTCAAAGCACTTTATAAGGACAGATGGGTGCACATGTGTGCACACACACACACACACACACACACACACACACACACACACACTCAGTGAAACCATTGTCTGAGAAGTTGCTCAGTAAATCCTTGGGATGAATAGGAAGCAGCAACATATGCAGCCAGCTTTGTTCAACAGAAAGGGCCTGGTTCTTTGGACAACACCCAGTCACACACAACACAGCTAAGGCTTCGAGAGATGAATGAACTAGGCTCTGGTTTTGTCTCATCCACCATGTTCATTGGACGTGTCAAGAATGGACTACCCTTCTTCCAGCCTTTTGACAACTTTTTGCAGAGAACCAGCAGAATGTAGAAAAAGCCCTCATAAGTCCAGTGACTTCCAAGACAGGATTTTCGTGATAGAAGAAAAAACCTAACATCTTGTTGCCCAAAAGGCATTGATTATAATGGTTCCTACTTTGATGACTAAAGATGTGTTTGAGCCTAGTTGCAGTGACGGAGTCCACAGCCTGGACATGCACTTCCTTTTGCACCCACCCAGTTTGTTCCTGTAGCCTGGCAGTGGCACAGGGCCAGTCCCCATTCAGTCCCGTTCTTGCCTTTTGCTCTGATCAGAAATGATCCCTGACTCATTGCCGCTGAGCTTCCGCCAGGTTCAGATGAGGTCAGTTTGTGAGTGAAAGTCATTTTAACCTCGAGTTTCTTCTCAAAGCTATTTTTGCAGTCTGAGCTTGTTTTTCTTGACTTCTGGCTCTAGAAAATTCCTGTGCCACTTTTCTTCCAGGGGCCCAGAGAATTCTAAGCGCCTGTGTGGGGGAAGGTAGCAGTCTAACTGGAAGTATAGCTCAGGCTTCCTATGATTGACTGTGAGTGTGTTTGTAATCTGAGTGCTTGGGAGGGCCTGAAGAAGGGCTAGTGGGAGAGCCTGGCAGAAGCCAAGGCAGTTGGTAGTGGCTGAGGATTAGGTAAAGGGATAGAGATGGAAAGTTCAAGTCACAATTTCATATGAGCCCCAAGCTGGGAGTAAGGCCCCAAGTCTAGTACCAGAGAACTGATCTAGCTGGTGCAAGCTCTGGGGGTCAGTGCCCAGCACTGTGTCCCCCTCAAGAGTTATTAGCATCAATATTTATTTAGACTTTCCCCCCTCAACCAATAGTTTTTATAGGCCTTCAGTATCCTAGGCACTGCTCTGGGCCTTTAGTGATAGGGTTTTGTTTCTTTTTAAAAGTTTTAAGATTTACTTAATGTGGATGAATGTTTTTGCCAGAATATATATGAGTTTCATCATTGTGTGTATGTCCAGTCTCTGTAGACACCAGAAGAGCATCAGATCTCTTGGGACTGTGAGTCATCATGTGGTTGCTGAGAATCGAGCCCAGAGCCTCTGGAAGAGCAGCCAGTGTTCTTAACAGTTGAGCCATCTTTCCAGGCCAGGGTTTTATTTCTAAGACTCTTAATAAATACCAGCAAACTCTTAATGGAGACTATCTATTTGTGAAATAATATATAGTAGAGACCTCTTATTGTTCTGTGGAGAGAGAATCATAACCATATAGTTATGTTGTCAAGCATACACGGGGATAGTTTCTGCATCATTAGGACAGGCTAACCAGGGGACTGGTGATACAGCTTTGTTGGTAGAGTGCTTATCTAGCATGCACAAAGTCCTGGATTGGATTCCTAGCACCAGGTATAGTGGTGCATGCCTGTAATCCTAGCATGCCAGAGATGGAGGCTGGAGGCTCAGAAGTTTAAGGCCATACTGGGCTACATACTGAGCTCAATGCTAGTTCAAGCTAAATGAGACCCAAGTTTTAAAAAAACACAAACAAAAACCTAGAGTACCTAGTCCACAGACTCATTGCCAAGATTAAATGAAATAACATATGGGATATGCCTGGCGAAGGGTGCAGTTAGTTCAGTCAATGTCAGCAGCTGTTACTGTGATTGTCTCTGTCTTCACAACCTTGGCTCATTTCCTCCCCTGAAGACCAGGTTCTGGAATACAGCTGGGAGAGCCCTGTGCACTACAAAGAGGCAGAGGCTACAGAGGATGGGGAGAGGTGTCTGGGGTGAGAGGTTGTTGAAGCAGGGGTGTGAAGGTGTTGACTTTGGATGCTGATGGAGGAAGGTATAGCGTGCTTTACCTCTTCTGACCCTGGACCGAACAGCACTGAAGCCGGTGCTTGTGAGCAGGGAAGAACCAAGGTTAGGCTCATTTTGTAAATTTGACATTTGGGGAAGGATGGTCTGTGAGACAAAGATAGCAGCATGGTTGAAGAATGGGCTTGGCAAGTGATGAGAACTTACTGGACAGACTCCTGGCCCTACCTCACTAGCCACATGTTGAATGGGAACCATTTACTCCAGTATCCTGAGTGTAGAGATAATAGTGACCATAGAGATTGTTTAATCAAATGAAATATTACTCCCAAATACCTACACACAGCTGGTTCTGTCACAGTATTATATCTAAAAGCTAAAATATTTTGTTGTTTTGAGGCAGGGTATCCAGTAGCCCAGGCTAGCCTTAAGCTTACAGTCCTCGTGTCCCTGCCTCCTGAAGGATTCCAGGCAGGCACCACCATTCTGTGCTATATTAGTTTGAGTGCAATTAATCCATAAGCCCCCCTCTCCCCTCGCTACCAAAGCTGAATAGAAAAAAAGATAAAGCCTTTTCAGGTAAATGTCGGCTAGAAATTTCAGAATGGTAAAGAGAAGTTTGGCCTAAGTGTATTTTACCCATAAACTATTTACATGGCCAAGTGTGTCCAGTAGAGACCATTAAAGCTGATTAATGATAACAGCTTCACCAAGTGAAAACATATGATACCCTGGGGGAAGATGACCCAGAACTCTGCAGAGCGCAGGTGCTCATGCCACCATCATCTGATCCACGCCAGGTGAGTGCTCCCCAAATCCTGGATTCAGCCCAGATGGGGAGCACTTTGCCTGTGGTCACCGTACCTTAAGTTCAGGGAAGCATGAAACTAGGAAGAGGAAAAGGAGGATTTAAGTCAAGTTCTTGGGATGCAGGTCACATTTCTGTAGCCCAGAGCTGTGAGCCATGGAGCGGGTTGCATTGCATTCCTTATCTCTGAGGTGAGGTAGTAACTGAGTTTGTTATTTATGTTGGGACATGGTCTTATGTATCCCAGGCTGGCCTCCTACTGGATGCGTAGTTCAGGGAGTCTTGAATCCCTGGTTCTCTTTTGCCTCTACCTCCCAAGTGCTAGCTCTACCACCATGTCCCGCACAGATTTCAATTAAGTGAGATCCAGTATCTATGTCACAGGGTTATTGTAGAATATTCAGGACACCTAGTAACTTGACCTTCCGGGGAGCCTTCACAAATAGTTTCAATTTTAAAATGTTTAGATTACATTATTTAAATCAGGGTTATTTACTACTGTAGCTAATTTTATTTTAAAAATTTGAAAGATCTTTGTTTTAATTATACCTCGAAGTGTGTGAATATGTGCATGTTAGTCTGCAGAGACAGAAGGAAGTGTCAGATTTTCTGTGATCTGCCTGATGTAGGTGTCAGGAATTGAACCCTGGTCCTCTGGAAGAGCAGCCAGAACTCTTAACCACTGAGCTATCTCTCCAGTCCCCACGACTGTAGCTAATTAAAAGAAATTATTGTGTGTATGTACCCACACAGCATGCTGCATAGAATGGAGGTCAGACAATAGTCTGAGGGAGCTGGCTCTTCCCTACCATGTGGGTTCTGGAATCAAACTCAGCCTGAGACTTCAGTGGTGAGCACCTTTACTTGCGTGCGTGCATTCTTGTGCATGTGTGTGTGTGTGTGTGTGTGTGTGTGTGTGTGTGTAAGAAGTGAGGGAGAAATGGACACTTTAGAAAATTTTAAAGAAACATATTTATTGTATGTTTGTCTGAGTGTGTGTATAAGTTCCGTGTGTTAGCATGAACCTGCAGAGGTCAGAAGAAGATGACCGATCTCCTGTAGCTGGAGTTCCTATGTAGGTGCTGGGAACCAAACCTAGATGAAGAAACTGTTAGGGTGTAGCTGAGATGGAGGCAGGGAGGAATGAGTCCTGGGAGACTACTGTCCATGTGCCCTTTATCTGCTGGTTAGTGCTCCATTTTTCAAATGTGCTTTTCAAAAAAAAAAAAAAAAAAGAAAGAAAGAAAGTAAAGTCCAGCGTCAGACCGCATCACTTAGAGAGTATGTATGCACCTACCTACCCGCCAGCCTCCATCCAGCTCAGCCCCTCTGATGGAGTCCAGGGTTGATTTTTGCCTATAAAAGTAGAAAATGGACCTGATAAAAATGTTTAGTCTGCTAGGCCCCCTTTTATTTATCATATCAGAAAAGAACAATGTTTTGTTGGGCTGTGGTCAAAACAGACGGCGACCTTGCTTGTTCAGAAAAGCTCAAATCTAGAGATAAGGGGCAGAGTAATAGAGCACAATGGAGAGAGTAGAGTGTAATTATTTGTAGCTTGTCAAGTGAAGCCCTTTCAAGCCCCCTGTGATTCGAATCTGGGAACTCTGCACAGTTCCGTAAACTAACCACAGGCAGCATCAGAGAAATCTCCCTGGCCCGCAGACAGCACCGAAATTGCATCAGTTTGTCATGCACGGGGCATGCCAGCTTCACACAATATCATTTGGTTGCAAATGGGGCTGGCCCCAAAGCTCGGGAACACACTCTGTGGTATCTGACGCCTGGCCTGCGATTTGTCATGTCCCTGCTGCTATCACTGTGCAGTAATTTTAATAGGTTCTGATGGTTTCCTTGTAGAAACACAGGATGCATCTGGTTTGGACATAGGGTGTGGCAGGGTCCCTGGTGTGGCCAAAGATAACAAGAGTGTGCACAGGAAACTTGGAAATTCATTTGACCTCATTAAAATTTAGTTGTAGACCATAGAGTGCTAATTTCTGATTTAAAATTCATTGAGCAGTTTAATATTTATATAACACTGGGTTTTTCCTTTTCTTTAGTTGACTAAAATGCATTACTGACTGACGGTAACCTGGACTTTCAGAAGTCACAGCTGTAAGAATGATGTCAGTATAAGGTGATGGCTAGCTTGGTCCTCTACTATTCATAAGTATATAGGCCATGGTTCTCAGTGGTATTGGTGTTAGAACATTGAAAATTGGGCTGCTAGGCTCCACCCAGACCTGCATAACTCTGTCTGTTCCTCATTCTCATCAGCTCCTGGGGGATTGATCTGTATCTGCAAGTTCGAGAAGCTCTTTAGGGAATGCTTTGGGCCATTTGATCAGTTACGCAAAGCTTCAAATCTCTCTTCTGCCAAGTGAGGGTTGTAATACTTGTCATTGCATGGTATTTTAAAGATTAAATAGTGTCTGCCTCTGTCTACCTGTATGGTAGCTGAGAGACAGAATTCATGCCATAAGTAAAAGATATAGTGTTAACTCCATTAACTTCTCTTCAGAGCATTAGAAACCACCTAATTACGAAATGATTCGCTGGTGATCTATTTCCATGGCACAAGGCTTGTGAGATTAACTTTTACTGATCATGGCTGGCTCTAGTGTCAGGATGGCAGTATTGCCACTTTACTGCTTACTTACCTTCTTAATTTTGCCCTACAGCATCTTTGTGTCATGACTTAGAGTTACAGCTAAACCAAGGGAAGTACTGACTGCCTGGAGAGAAGTCCCTGATTGTTGAAGGTTAGTACCATCTTGGGGCATCTAGGTTCTCTTCCAGAGCTCCTGGCTCTATGGCCTTGGCCCATCTTGAATAGCTAGAACTCCTGCCTTCTTTATTATGTCCTTGTTCTGGACCCAATATGGGTACTTGGGGCTCTCTTCATCCCCCAAATCTGATTGTCACAAGTAGAAATACAAGCAAGACCTAAGGGGAAAAAATACAGAAGTAAAAAATAGATACCAAGGGATGTGGTTGGATAGGAGTAATAATAGCTCCCTGTGTTTACAGCACAATAGAGTAACTGTGGTTGACAGCATAGTGAGTATTTCAAAGTAACTAAGAGGGCATTTTGAATGTCCCAAGAGAAACAAATGGTAAATGCCAGAGCCAAGATTACCCCGAACAGATGGTATTCATTGTGTGCACCTCGGAAATGTCAACAGAGTCCCCCAAGCATGTACACAATTGTTATGTGTCAATTAAATTGCAAAGATACTTTTTATAAAGTTCTGAGCCATTTAGAGCAGGGTGGTGGTCAGCAGAAGCCAGGGCACATTAGCAGAAGGTAGCAAGAGGTGGGCAGATCACTGGTACCGAGTTACCATGAGATGCATGAAGGGTGGCTGTAGAAAACAGTAGCCTACTGTACATTCTCAGAGCTAGAAGGACAAATCAAAAATTTTCACCCGAAAGAATTGATAAGCGAGGAGGTGATACCTTGAGTTTGTCTGTCATGTTCATTTGGCTGCTCTCATATTGTAGCATAGCTTTATTTGTAAGTCAGAGTTAATAGTCATCTTTTGTCAGATGTTTAAGTGGATTGTGTCATCATCTTTATAATCTGATTTAATCATTATCGTTATCTATAATCTTATTTTCTCTCTAATAGTTTTTACATTTCATTCTTTATCTTTCTTCCTGTGCATTTTCAACTGTTATCCTAGAGACGTTTCTTTCCAGCCAGAAGGCTTGTATTGAATTCTGGGAAATTATTGCATTCTGGATTGCCTGTGATATGTGCGTAGAGGTCCCTTGACCTGCCCCTCCCTTCCTCTCATCACTCCTGCTTCCCTCTCATCCCTCCCGGGCTCTCGCTCACTGTCCGGCTTGTGCAATGGCACTACCATATCAGCAGTCTTCTCTTCACTCTTCCTAATCGTTGTTCACTGAACTGCTGAGTCCTTCATTGCTCAGCTTAGGCTGTTCTGTGAAGGATTTGTCGCTGACTCCTTTTCACCGTTGTTTTCGTACCTGGACTCACTTGAGTTTATAACATTTTATATTAGTGGGTACTGTTTCTTTCTTTCCTTCTTGACTGCTTTCTGCAAAGTAAGCATTAACTTTTACTGGTTGCTTTTGTATTTTTTTTGGTTATTTATAAACCATCCTCATGTATTGTAGAGTTTTTTTTCTGCAGACTCAACTAGTGAGTCTGTCCTCCCTCCATCCCTCGTATGATTTTTCCCTAGTGATTTGGTGGGCTGTCATACTTTCTGTCCTGTACCACCCCCTGGTCTCTCATTTAGTCAGGCACCTGTCACTTACAGAGAGGCATTTGTTTAGAGTGCAGGCACTGGAACTCCACAACCTAAGTTCCAATCTCCACACTACCCAATATTGTGGCTATTCTGGCTACATCGCTTAGCATTTCTGTGCTTCCGTTGCTCGTTGGTCAAGTGAGGACAATGGCAGTTTGAGGTGTGAATTTTTACTTAGGTAATTTAGTACACTGTTGCTCTGAAGTGTGTCTGACTCATAACCTACACTCACGTGAGTGTTCTGGTTGTAGTGGGAACTGTGCAAACACAGACTGAGCAGCCAGGCCTGTGGTCAACTGGCTGTGTCGCCGAACTCCTTCTGCCTCATACATTCGTTTTTCTTTAAGTGCACCCCTGAGTAACAATAAAACTCCCCAGTTTTAAGCACTAGGTGACCATGGCTTCCCCAACTCCTCAAAATGGACTTTTGATTTTCATTATACCACGTGAAAAATGAGCTAGCAGCCCCCCTGCTGGCCATTGGTCTTGTAGTTCTGTGGGTTCTATATAATATATATAAGCTCTAAGCAGTGAGTATACATCTATACATGAGACAGGGCCTTGCAATGTAGCCCAGGTTGGCCTCAGACTCAATGCCCCCCCAGTCATCTTTCCAAGTGCTGGATTATAGGTATATGCCTTATGTATGGCATGGGGGGATATTTCTGAAATAATTTCAGATATACAAAAATGTAGAAATAATGCAAATAATTCTTATTTCAGGATGGGCAGGTTCGTCCCTTTTAAAAAGCCTTGCTGCTCTGCTTTGTCATTCTGTCCCTGGCCCCTGGGTTGCACCTGTCCCCACATCTTCTTTAGAAGCAGTTGAGACTGTATTGTGCACATTATCTATGCCTCATTATTCTCTTAGCATAGCCACTGTAAAATAACCAGGATGTTTAGCAGTAGCTACATACTCTGTAGTTCATATTTCAAATGCTCCACTTGTCCCAATAAAGCCCTTTATTTCCCCCTGGTGTAGGATGTAGACAATGCATTATATTTAATTGTCATTTGGTCCTCTTTCATTTTGAACTGTCTCTCAGCTTTTCTTTGTCTCCCATGGCATTGCCAGTTTGGCACAAGACTGGTCAGTCATTTATAGACTGTCATCTTCTTCTGGAGTTTCCTGATGGGTAAGTTGAGGTGATGCGTCAGGGGCTGAAAAGATCCATAAGCAATGGGTGTGGCTTCTGCTTATTGCTAACTGGCGGTGCTAATTTTGACTGCTTGGTTAGACTTCGTTGAATTTTTTCCTTTAAAAAATTGGTTTCACATCAAAAAGATCAAGGCTGCATCTCTCATCAGTAACCCCATAAACCAAGAAAGCATGGAGTAACACATGTCAGACCCTGAAAGCAGATAGCTTCCAAACAAGATGAGCTTAAATGTAAATAGCTTCAACTCACCAATAAAAAGACACAGACCAAGTGGTACGATTAAAAACCAAGTTATCCCCCAAGGTACGCATCTCACTGGCAAAGCACATACCCACCAAGAGTCAAGCTGGTATAGCTATTCTGATTTCTCATAATAGGCCTCCACACACTGCAAGAGGGAACAGTCAGTCAAGAAGACGTACAGTGGATGAGAGCACTTGCTGTACGAGCTTTAAAGTTTGGATTCCCAATACCTGCATAAAGTCTCTAGTATGGCTGTGTGCACCAGCAACTCCAGTGCTGGTGAGGGTAGAGACAGGAGGGTCTTCGGGGCTTGCCAGCTGTCCAGTGCTAGCTGGAAGATAGTAAGCCCCAGGCTCATCAAGGAACTCCTGTCTCAGAAGAATAAGGTGGAGACTCATAGAGCAGGACACTTGATGTCCTCCTCGGGCCTCCACAAGTATGCATACAAACACGTGAGCACACATATAAATGACATGCCAATAATAAATTATATATATGCGCTGGATGTTGGGGCAAACTAAGATGTGCTCTATCACTTCCAAATCACAACACCTCACCCCAGTGACCGAGTGATCAGCAGAGGGATGATCTTTGCCTTGGTTTCTAATACTGCCATTTCTTCCACATTCATTAGCTGGTACCCTTCTTTGAGAAAGACCCTCCCCTCTCTGCTTCCCACTGTCTATAGACTTATGGCAAAAAATATGACATGATATTATTATTATTATTATTTTAGTTGCAAAATTGACCCTTCCTCTCCAATGACCTGGGGCATGACTCCATTTGTTTTTGATGGTCATTTCTTGCTTTCTGTCCAATATATACAGGTTCATTTTAGACTTTTCAAGTTCCTTGCTTTTCCAAGTACAGAAACTAAGAACTAGGTGACATGTGTGCTTCTAGACCCTCTCAGTAGAGATCTGGGAAGCATGCTTATAGTGCATATTTATAAGCACCCTCCTTACTTCATATGTCATATTCAAATGGAAAATTCCTGATCTGCATCACATGGAACCAGAAGTGGTTTGGATTTCTGATTTTCTTTTTCAGATTTTGGAATGTTTGCAGTGTGGGGTGATTTTTGTTTGTTTATAGAACCCAATTCTAAATACTTAATTGGCTTACGTTTCTTATTCACCTTTCACATGTATTATGAAGGTAATTTTTTTTCAGTTAGAGGTAATTTTAAAGAATGTGTGGGGGATGCCTATATTTTGGCTGTAATCTGTCACATGAAATCGGGTGTGGAGTTTTCTAGTTGGCATCAGTGTTTTGTCTTAGGACTTATCCTATTAACCTCTGTGCAATCAGAGTTCTGTGTTCAGAGTGTTCTTTTTTAATTTTTATTATTTTAATTTTAAATAGCTTGCTTCACATGTCAATCCCAGTTCCCTCTCCCTCCCCTCCTCCCGCAGCCCCCCAACCCCCCCAGCCTCCTACCCTATCACCATTTCCTTCCACATAGGGGATATCTAGAGTCTGTCATTTCACTCAGGGAAGGGTCCAGGCATTCCCCTAAGAGTCCAACCTGAGAGAGCATCCCTCTTTGTGTTATGGACACACAGAGTCCGTTTGTATGCCAGGGATAAACACTGATCTATTGCCCAGGGCCCCATAGGTTGCCCAGGCCTCCTCACTGACTCTCACACTCAAGGGGTCCAGATCAGTCCCATGCTGGCCTCCCAGCTGTTGGTCTGGGGTCCAAGAGCTCTCCCCTGTTCAGATCAGCTGTCTCTGCTGGTTTTGCCAGCCCATTCTTTGCCAATTTGCTCATCGCTCCTCTCTCTCTCACTGGGTTCCATGGGTTCTGTTCAGGGTTTAACTGTGGGTGTTTGCCTCTGCTTCCATCAGTCACTGGATGAAGGCTCCAGGATGTTTATAGATATCAAGTTCATTATCAGGAATGGGCATTCGAGGTGGTCTCTCCACTATGGCTTAGCTTGCCAGTTGGTGTCATCCCTTTAGATCACTAGAGGTTCACTGGTGCCAGATCTGTCTTCTAACCTATGATTCCCTCTTCCCCCTATTCTACCCCCCACTCAACCTTCCTGTTCCCCCATGACCTACTCTCTCTTCCTCTTCTCCCCCTCTCTTCTTCCCAGTTCCCACCCCCCACTCCTTGCCACGTTCCCAATCTGTTCAGAAGATCTTGCCTCATTCCTCTTCTCTGGGGTACCATGCATATATCTCTTACGTTCTTTCCTGTTTCCCAGACTCTGTTCAGAGTGTTCTTGAGTCAACCATTTACTCTGTATTGTCATGAGATCCAGTCAATATACAGCTATTTCTTTTTCTACTAATATGAAATTTAAGTTTGGGGGGCTGAGGGTATTGCTCAGCTGTAGGACTTTGCGTGCTTAGCATCTGCAAGGCCACAGGCTTAACTCCAAGCACCCAAAATATAAAAAATAAAAACTTAAGACTAGGAATGCATGTAGAACATATGATGGCTCTAAAGTTGTTACTATATACAAAGATCTTACTGGTGATATAATGAAGCACAGTATATGTATATTCTGCCCTGGGGTTGGAGTGTCCTTACATTTCAATGGCTAGACATGTTTCAAGAGGAAGTGAGCTAGGAAGAGCAGTGCATCAATATCTTGGTATGTATGTGTACATGCATGTTTGCATATGTATGTGTGTGCACACATGTTTTTTTCTGAGAAACCTAAGGCCTCTCATGTATGCTGTACCTAGTGGTTCCATGTACCTCAGTGTTTTCTAAATTCTCAGGATCAGCCGCATACTCTTATAGAAGCAGGATGAGATTAAATAAACTGTTACACTGTGCTTCTACGTAAAAATAAACCTTTTAAGTTAAAATAAATATTCTTCAGTAAATCATGTTAAGTAAACTTAATTGAACTGTAAGCGCCAAGTTTCAGTAAATCATTTCATTTTAATTTCTTTTTTGTTGTTGTTTACATTTATTTATTTGTGTGTGTGTGTGTGTGTGTGTGTGTGTGTGTGGGTGGGGTGTGTGTGTGTGTGTGGGTGGGGTGTGGGGGGGGTGTGGGTGTGTATGTGTGTGTGTGGGGGGGGTGTGTGTGGGGGTGTGTGTGTGTGGGGGTGTGTGTGGGGTGTGTGTGTGTGTGGGTGTGTGTGTGTGTGTATGTGTGTGTGTGTGTATGTGTGTGTGTGTGTGTATGTGTGTGTGTGTGTGTGTGTGTGTGTGTGTGTGTTCTGTCTACCACTGTTTGTTAGTGATCAGAGGACAGTTTGTGGAAATCAGTTCTCTCCTTCACTGTATGTGTTCTGGAATCGAACTCAGGTTGTCTGTCTTGGCAGCAGACTCCTCTTTACTTACTAAACCGTCTCACTGAGCCATGTTTTGTTTTGTTCAAAAGAAGCAGAACTAGAGACTTTACTAATGATTTTTTAATATGACCTTGAGAGTTAGGAGAGAAGAAAAGATAGGAGGAAGAAAGGAAGACACACCCAAGTGTGGGTGTGTGATCTCAGGGAGAATCATTGCTTGTTTGTTTTTGAGACAGGTTGGCCTAAGACCCACAGCAGTCCTCCTGTCTCAGCCTCCCAGGCATTGAGAGTTCATGGTCAACTACATCCTCATCGGAAAAATATGAATTAGAGATGTAGTTCCATGGGCAGAGTGCTGTCTAACATTCAGGGAACCCTGTACTCAATCCCCAGTACTACATAAACCAGATATTGTGGTTCACAGCCCCATCACTTGGGAGGCAGAAGGATCCAAGCTTATCCTCACCTATATCACATATTGAGTTTGAGGCTAGCCTGGGCTATATGTGACTCTGTCTGGAAAGGGTGGATAGAGGAGGGAGGGAGAAACTTCATGGTAGACAATATTATTCAGCCAAAATTATTTCTTTAAAATTTTATCCCTTGCTTTTTAAAAGTTTGTGCTGAGTTTATATTCCTATGCTGTAAATTGCACCGCAGTGTGGCACAGTACCTCTGGCTCTGGGTGATTAGCCACCTTTGTTCTCAAATAGTGGGTTTGGCTGTTTTGATACTCTGCTTAAGGCTGCACGTTGAGTTCACGGTGCACCCAGACTCCCCTGAGTCGGTTGACTTACCGCATAGTGGTACTGCAAGACAGTTCTTGTAGGAGTCCCTTCTGAATGTGCTGGAGTTGTGGCCACATTGAATGGAAACCAAGTGTAGCGAGTTATCTGAGCAGGAAGATAACTTTAGGTTTTTGATTACACCTGAGCAGTTTCCGTTGGCCGAGCCTGTCGGGTTGCAGTTTTCCAGCTGACTCAAAACAGAACTGGCTTGTCTTTTCCAGAGTTCTCGAGCCTGTCTGTGTTCTTGCTTCTGCAGTAAGTACATCCCATTGCTTGGTCCCACCCTGACCTTCATTCTGCAGTGGGGAGCCCTGCACACATTAATTTCCAGGGGAAGTTTCAAGTAAATGCCCTCTATATCTACCTGTGGGACAGTCCTGTAAACCCAGCCAGTGCGCTGCAAGGGTAGCTCACAGCCTGTTTTGATTAGGAACAATCTTCCTCCCAAGTATGGGGGATTTCAGCAGTACACATTTTTAATTGTTTTTTATTTTATATGTTTGCATGTTTTACCAGCATGTATGTCTGTGTATGTTTGTGTATGTTTGGTGCCCACAGAAGCCAGAAGAACACATTGGCTTCCCTGGAACTGGAGTTACAGATGCTTGTGAGCTGCCCTGTGGGTGCTGGGAATTGAACCTCATCTGTACGAGCATCAGTGCCCATAGTCGCCACATCTCTCCAACCCCACTATTACATACATCTCAATAACTGTGCAGTATGGCAGACCTTGGTTTAATTGTGTGTCAGTGTTTTTGCCCTGAATGACGTTCTCACACTTTTCTTCATGTTGGTGTCTTGCCTCCATGCCATCATGAATAACCTTAGCATATTTTGTCTTCCTATATGTAATGGAAAATACATTTATAGTTTTCAGGTTTTAGGATCAATTTGTGGATAATATGTAAATATTTGGTAGTGAAGTCAAAATTACAAACACTAGGAGTGTGTGTGTGTTTCTAGAGATGGAGTCCAGAGCCTTATACTAGGTAGATGCTCTACCCCTGAACTACACCCCTGGTCTAGGTAATTTTGACAACATTAAAGAGGATCTTTTTTCAAAATAGTTTTCACTCAAAAGTTAAGGCTTCACTGTTAAGTCAAGCTTTTTCCTTGAGAGGAGCCGTTCCGCCAGCCTGGTTCCAGAGCCGCTTTCCCGCCAGCCTGGTTCTAGAGCCGTATCCGTCCCAAATAAACACACAAGAGGCTATATTCATTATGAAGCTGTTGGCTTTGCTTGTCTCTTACTGGCTAGCTCTGCTTTAAGTAATTACCCCATAATTGTTAATCTAAGTATGTCTCTTACCGGAGAATAGTTCTGGGCTCCTACCCCCATGGCAGTTACATGTTGACTCTCGTGTTTCTCCTTCCCAGAATCCTCCTGGACTCCTAGTCCCTCCTATCTTGGTTCCCTATAGGCTCAACAGTACTTTATTGACAAATGCACAGGACTTCCCCCAACACTTCACAAACTAAAACACAGGGGTATGTTGCTGGAGAGAAGGCTCAGTGCCTACGAGCACATGCTGTTCTTACAAAAGACCCTAGTTCAGAACCAAAGCTAAGCAGAAATTTTAAAAAATTATTACTTTAATTTCTTTATTTGTTTTTCCAGACAGATTTCTCTGTGTAGTGCTAGCTGTCCTGGAACTCACTCTGTAGACCAGGCTGGCCTAGAACTTAGAGATCCACCCGCCTCTGCCTCCTGAGTGTCAGGGCTAATGGTGTAAGCCACACCACTTCCGGCTTTATTACCTTATTTTTAATCTCAAGATAGTGAAATTGCAGACCATTGGCACACATGTCCCGTTTAATTGTCCTTTTCTGTAGCTACCACAGACATTACTAATTGATCCCAGCACTGTTGCTGTTGATTATGCCTTAGAAACCTTACCAACGTAATATGGTCATTCTTATCAGTCAGATTGGGCACTGAGTTGCACATCCTGTTCTGAAGGTCGTGTTGCCAACAAGGTGGCTTCACAGACAGAATCTGGCGTGTGTATTCATGTCAGTCTGCTGCTCTGGCTTGACTGAAGCAGGGTTAGTAACTGCTGGCTTAGTCTCTCAGGCTCTTGTTGTGGTTGGTTGGTTTTTGTTTTGTTTTGTTTTTCAAGACAAGGTTTCTCTGTGTAATAGCCCTGACTGTCCTGGACCCCCACCCCCACCCCGCCGCCCTCTCTCTCCCAGGCTGGCTCCCAGAGATCCGCCTGCCTCTTCCCTTGCCTTCTGAGTGCTGGGATTAAAGGCCTGTGCCACCACCCTGGGGTATGTCTGCCAGGATCTTAGGTACCTGTCTTGTCCCCTCTGGAACTTCTTATCTTGCTCCAGAACATTCTATTTTAAACAGATGTGCTCAACTCAGTGGCTCTCCACCCACTTCCATGCATTCTTCCAGCTGCTTGGTCTTGAGTTTATTCACTCTCTGGTGGAATTCAATAACTGCATGTGTACGGGCAGAAAAGAAATTCTTAAATCTTGCCTTGTTTCTGTGATAGCCCGCAGCTTATTTAAAATTGACCATGGCTTGTTTATGAAGCAGCTAACACCCCCCCCACCACCACCACCACTGTTTTCTTGGTGTGTGTGACTTTTAAACAATTATCGCATTATGTGACTGCCCTCAGCCAAACATAATGGCCCCAGTGAGGTCTGAGGCATAACTGTAACCACTAGCCAGGAATGCTGATAGAGTTGGGACATTATGAATGGGGCAGCGGAGAGAAAGTTCCAGGCCTGGAATGTGTCCGTCCCCGGGCCGGTCCTTAAAGTTGAGAGGCAGACGTGGGGCTGTGGTCCTCTCTGTTTCAGTTCGCACAGCACTTCAGAGCAGCATGCTCAAGTCAAATGCCGTTTGACGAGGGTCAGAAATGTGCCCTATTGTCTCGTTGCTGCACCAGTAGGTGTCACTGTGTGCATTAAATGAAAATCAAAGATGTCATTAAATGAATCTTCAAATTAAACATTATCACAGGGTTTTCAAAGGGTCAGCTCCCCAAAGTGAACAAAGATGCTTACGCCCGTTTCCCCCATTTATAATGTCTGAAAAAGTTACCTTCTTAGGCTCCTTTAAGAAAACACAAGATGGTTCTTTCTTCCCACTGTAAGTGAGCTCTCATGTGCGTACAGAGTACTGTTGGAGTTGGACGACAGGTAGGCCGGTCTGTTAAGCCAAGGGAGCAGATCGTTGTGCATGTGTATCTCCCGGGGAAGAATTTAGTTTCTGAAGCTTCTTTGGAGGGGGCTGGATAGGCTTCCCTAAACTTTTCCATCTGCATCTGTTTATGTACTTGTTTTACTGTGGCTTGGGCACAGAGGTGCCATAGTGCAGATGTGAAGGTCAGAGGTCAGCTTGCAGGAGTGGGTCCTCGCCTTCCACTACGTGAGTCCCAGGGATTAAGTCCCGCTTGTGGGGCTTAGCAGCAAGTGTTGTTCTTTTACTCCCTGTGCTAGCTCACCAGCCAGTGGTGGGTTTCTTTACTACAGGTATTTTTTGTATGTGTGACAATACAAGAGAATAAGGCATCTAATGTATGGAGAACATTTATTTATATCCCAGAATTTTTGACAAAACTTTTTAGGGATTCCACATGTTCGTCAGACTACTCTTCTTTTTCTGAGAGGAAAAGCTAATACCTAATTGTGTTTCATAACCATAGCCATGTTTGCCATATTGCTGGGACTGCACGAGTCAAGCTTCCATGTCTTTCCCCTGCCGTGAGTTAGTTCACTCTTCTTTGTCCGTTCTGAGTATGGAGCACTGACTTTGTGTGTCTCGTGACTGGGTGTGGGGGTAGTATATGCTCACTTTGCAAGGTTTTGCTGCTCAGAGCAGTAAGCGTCTCAGAATGTGTTCCTTGGTGCAGCATGCAAATCGGGTTGCATAAGTGTTCCGGAGAGCTGTGCCTGTGTGGGGACTGGGCGGGCAGTGCTAGATAGTGAGCAATGTGCTGATGAAATGCTTGCGTGATCTTTAGTTCCTAACGGGGTTACTGTTATTTTAATAAAGCATGGCATGGAAAAGATTCGTGGGGATGGAGTGTGCCTGTGTGGGGCCTTAGGGTGTGGCCTTAAGGTTCCCACAGTCACAGCTAAACCACCTTGGTCCCTGTCGTCCCTGATTTTACAGTAACGGTGGAGATGAAGTCTGTTTCATGGAAAGGGCAGAGTAGCTCAAAGACACACACAGATAGCACCATTGGGCAGTGGTACTCATGCAGAATTCTTTTCCACTTACAACTCTTTAAATCAAGACCACTTAAAATTCCCAACTCTTTGTCCCTTTAGGCAGTGTGACAATGTGCAGTAAGTTCCATGGCCTGGTGTCAGAAGGTCAGGGTCTGAGTGCTGTATCAACACTCAGTTGTTTGTTTACGGGCTGAGCTCACACTTCCCGTTTTTGAATTTCCTAGTCTGTGTGCTATATGGGTGTGTGTGTGTAGGTCATTGGACAGCTTTGTGTACGTTTCTGTCCTTCCACATTTATATAGAGTCCCGGGACTGAACTCAGATCTTCAGGACTTGTGCCTACATGGCAAGCGCCTTTACCTTTTCAGACGTTATTTATTAAAGAGGTGAGATCAGCTGCCTAGGAAGGGGAGAAAGACAGGATCTCCTGAGTAAGTTGGGAGCATGAGGGGCTGGGGAGGGGAGAATGGGAGGGGGGAAATGCATAGCTCAATTTTTAAAATTAATTTAAAAATTTGAAAAGTGAGATGAAAGTATGTGTAAGCATATGTAAACCCCTGTTAAGTCTTGGTCATATGAAGATATGTTTGTACATTGTCTGTTCAGAAACTCTATAAAGCTGGAAGGCCAGGACCCTATGAAACTGCTCCTGAGGGTCATTGGTTGTTGAGCTGTTTTGTCACTAAGCAGACCAAATGTGCTTGCTGGGGCAGGTTGGTAAACTAGACTTTTGGAATTAGAGCAGAATTTTGACAAAAAAACTTTAAGCATTCCATAGTTTGTGGCCTGGGGAGGGTAGCTGGGTTTGCAGTGTGTGTCTCCTCACATGGTTTGTGGTGGGCTGTCCTATTTTGGTTTATCTCCCTTCCTCCCTTTTCGATTTCTCTCTCCCTCCAATCCTTTCTTCCTTCTCTCTCTCTCCCTTCATCCTGTCTCCCCCTTGCTCTCTCTTCTGTACTGAGACTTGAACCCAGGGCCTCCAGCATGCCTGATAAGCATTGTTCTGCTGATCTGTGAGATTCCTGCCCCATATGTCCTGCTCTGTTTTGTTTTGCACAGCACAGAGTTGAAGCTTGCGCATGCCAGGCAGGGTCTCTCCCACAGAGCTGATATTCCCAGCCTTCTTTTTACTTTTCATTCCGTATATCCCAGGCAAGCCTTGAACTTGTTATCCTCCTGCCTGTTGCTGGGATTACAGGCTTACAGGACCAAGCTTGTCCTGCCAGTTTTGAAAGCTTTTCGCCCTTCATGTTGACGACTTTGGGCTTTGCCATCCCTGCTGGAGTCTGCCTTCTCTGCTGCCAGCCTCTGGCCCTTCCCCTCTGCCCTTCCTCCTGTGGTCTTCCTCACGGGTGTCTGGGAGGGAATATTGAATCCCTTGTGTGACAATATATCTTCTAAGGGCAGGGCTGGTGGTGCAATAGCAGCAGTACTCTAAGCAAGGTTATTTCTTCATCTCTCATGGAGCCAAAAGAAACCAAACATGCAGTCTGTCAGGAATGCTTCAATTGAGTGATATGAAGCTCATTAAACACACACTGGAGAGTTGACTCTGCTCACTGCATCTTCCAGTGCTCTTCCAGGAGCTCCTGGTCTCTGGGGTACCATATGCTCTTACGTGGGAGATACTCAAAGCAGTGGAGGAAAGTTTCCACTCCTAAGTAGAAAAACCAAGAGCTTTAGTAGAAACTTTTGAAATCTTGATATCTCCCCACTGCCCCCCTCCCCGATTTTGAGGCACAAATGACAACTTAAAAATGTATATATAACATACATACATACATATATATATACATATAAACCTTCAACTCGTTAAATATAGATAGATAGATGATCGATAGATAGAGAGAGAGAGAGAGAGAGAGAGTGCAACAGCCAAGTTAGTGTATGCATCACCATAGTTAGTATATCCATTATACTATATGTATAACTATGTACATACGTGCATGTACACGTATGTATGTATGTATGTATGTATATAGAGACACATTTTAAAATGTGAAACATCTTTTAAAAATTAGGAACAGGAGAAACTCGAGTCCATCCACTGGGGAGTGTGCTCGTATTTCAGTTCTGTGTGGCCATCTGGAAGTGGGTGTGGCATCAAAAGCATAGTGGAAGGATACGCTCCTCCTAAGGACCCGCAAGCCAGGCTCTTCTTCCTCTACTGGTATAGCAGGGCTCACTTTTGAACCAGGGAAATAATCTGTGTGCTTTGAAAAGTGACAAAACATTGCTAGCATTTACAGTGAAGAGCTGTAACACGCTGCCTAACTTTTGGACCCAACTGAAATGCGGCTTGCGTTTTCCTCCCGTTTTACAAGGATTTATTGTGTTCCCGCCTCACGCTTTGAACTGTGTGTGGGGCAATACGGGGAAGATTTGTACAATGCAGTGCCTCTCCTGGGAACTTAGAGGCTATTTGAAGGGATTATAACCAACCAACAAGGAAAGCGAGGCTCTCACTGTGAAGAAGTAATCCAGTTTGAAGCAATGTGAGCACAGAAGCCTGGTTTAGAAGGGCCAGCATACAGAAGAGAAGCCTGGTTTAGAAGGGCCAGCATGCAGAAGAGAAGCCTGGTTTAGAAAGGTAGCATGCAGAAGAGAAGCCTGGTTTAGAAGGGCCAGCATGCAGAAGAGAAGCCTGGTTTAGAAGGGTAGCATGCAGAAGAGAAGCCTGGTTTAGAAGGGCCAGCATGCAGAAGAGAAGCCTGGTTTAGAAGGGCCAGCATGCAGAAGAGAAGCCTGGTTTAGAAGGGCCAGCATGCAGAAGAGAAGCCTGGTTTAGAAAGGTAGCATGCAGAAGAGAAGCCTGGTTTAGAAGGGCCAGCATGCAGAAGAGAAGCCTGGTTTAGAAGGGTAGCATGCAGAAGAGAAGCCTGGTTTAGAAGGGCCAGCATGCAGAAGAGAAGCCTGGTTTAGAAGGGCCAGCATGCAGAAGAGAAGCCTGGTTTAGAAGGGCCAGCATGCAGAAGAGAAGCCTGGTTTAGAAGGGTAGCATGCAGAAGAGAAGCCTGGTTTAGAAGGGCCAGCATGCAGAAGAGAAGCCTGGTTTAGAAGGGCCAGCATGCAGAAGAGAAGCCTGGTTTAGAAAGGTAGCATGCAGAAGAGAAGCCTGGTTTAGAAGGGCCAGCATGCAGAAGAGAAGCCTGGTTTAGAAGGGCCAGCATGCAGAAGAGAAGCCTGGTTTAGAAGGGCCAGCATGCAGAAGAGAAGCCTGGTTTAGAAGGGTAGCATGCAGAAGAGAAGCCTGGTTTAGAAGGGCCAGCATGCAGAAGAGAAGCCTGGTTTAGAAGGGTAGCATGCAGAAGAGAAGCCTGGTTTAGAAGGGTAGCATGCAGAAGAGAAGCCTGGTTTAGAAGGGCCAGCATGCAGAAGAGAAGCCTGGTTTAGAAGGGCCAGCATGCAGAAGAGAAGCCTGGTTTAGAAGGGTAGCATGCAGAAGAGAAGCCTGGTTTAGAAGGGCCAGCATGCAGAAGAGAAGCCTGGTTTAGAAGGGTAGCATGCAGAAGAGAAGCCTGGTTTAGAAGGGTAGCATGCAGAAGAGAAGCCTGGTTTAGAAGGGCCAGCATGCAGAAGAGAAGCCTGGTTTAGAAGGGCCAGCATGCAGAAGAGAAGCCTGGTTTAGAAGGGCCAGCATGCAGAAGAGAAGCCTGGTTTAGAAAGGTAGCATGCAGAAGAGAAGCCTGGTTTAGAAGGGCCAGCATGCAGAAGACGTCGCCGTCTAGCCAGCCTTTGTCCTTGGCCTCACTTCCTGCTGCTGCCTTTGTCCCGTGTCTGCTCCTCTTCCTCCTTATCTTATCTCTGTCATTGCCCCTTCCCTAATTTGTTTTCCAGAGTAAGAAAGCGTTAGGTTCATTTTTTTAATGTGTGCATGTTTTGTCTACATGTGTGTATGTGTACTGTACGCATGCCCGTAGAGATCAGAAGGTGTCAGAGTCCTAGAACTGGGGTTATATGTATGATTGGGAGCTGGTGCTAGGATTGGACCTGGGTCCTCTGCAAGAGCAGCAAGTGTTCTTATTTGGCTGAAACAACTCTCCAGCTCCTTGTCTTCCATATATATATATATAGATATATATATATATATATATATATATATTTTTTTTTACCATGTCTCACTATGAAGCTCTGAGTGACCTGGAACTTTCTAAGTAGACTAGGCTAGCCTCGAACTCACAGAGATCTGCCAGCCTGCCTCCTGCCTCTCCTTCCCCAAGTGCTGGGACCACGCTTAGCCTAGAATGTTTGGTTGTTTATGTAAGTTTCACTCTATGGAGCAAATTGGCCTGGAATTCACTGTATGGTTCAGGCTAGCCTCAAGCTCACAGTATTTCTACTGCCTCTGGGTCTTACGTATCAGAATTGCAGTCAGGAGCTGCCATGCCCAGGTCAGGTGGGAAATGGCCAGGGCTCACACCTAGGCCAGGCATGTACTCTCCCACTAAGCCGTTCTTCTGGGATCTTGGCTGTCTACCATCTCCATTGCATGTGACTTGCCTGCGCGTTTTTGTTCATCTGGCCTTGGCCCCTGGTGGGAAGCAGAGCGTTGTAGATGTCTGTCCGTGGGATCCACTGCAGCCCACCATGCCCTTTGTGGCTTCTTTCTGAGTCTTTGCCTCTGGACATGAAACTGGTCCTGCGCCCTCCGTTGACCTTTGCTCCCGGCCTCTCCCTCCATGGCTCCCTCCACTTGCAGTCTTCCTAGCCCACCGCATCTGCGTGGTGCTCCTCACCACCTACCCAGTGCTCCAGAGCGAAGTCATCCCTCCCATGTGACCCACCCTCCCCTTCGCCATCCTTTTCTCTGCCTGCCCCCCTCATCCGGGTATTCGTCTGTTTTCTAGAAAAGCCTATGGCCTTGGCCCCTGGTCCCAGCTTCCTATGAGTGCTTGTGCCCCTACGTTCTGCTTTGCATGCCCACTAGACTCTGCTTCACCGGTCTCTATGCGCCGCTCTCGAGCGTGCCTGTCCATTTCTGCTCTGTCTCGTCTGCCTGTGGTCTGGAGGTCAGGCTTACAGTTAGAATTTTGTAAAATCCTTCCCAATCCTGTCCTTGCTTCTTCTCCAACCTTCTCTTAACCTGTTTTTCAGGTTTCAATTATGTCATCCGTGTTGTCTGTTAGTCCTGGGTCTGCCCTCCTGTTTATTTTTTCTTAGGTTTGAGAAATCTATCCTCTGTGTTCTCCTGTAAATAAAGAACCCAGAGCCAGCTGGGACCCTTGCCCCTCTCTGCGCCTTCCTAAGTGCCCGGATGGAGATGGTTGCGCTTCTCTGTGTTTTTAAGAAGAGGGTGTGTTTCGTTCATGCCAGTGTTGGCGCTGAGGCACACCAGGGGTGCTGTCCATCTGCCTGTCTCTAAATCTGACCCCCACACGCTGCTTTCTGCATCCAGGTGCCTTCTGTGTGCTGGTACCCACACCGTATCCAGTTCTTCCCGGTTAGATGAGTAAAGTGCCACATAGAATTGCTTTCAAAGCTGGGAAATACTTGGCTATGCGTTTAATGTTGAGTTTTGTTTCTTAATTATCCTTAAATTTTGGTTTAGTATCAAATGTCTGTGTAATTTAAAGCAGAATGGCTATTTAAATCTGTTTGAAAAGTATATGTTTCTAAAATTTCCATATGTTTAATAAGCTGTTCTGTTGAATGTTTAATGTCCTTCATTGTGGATTACCGTTTCCATCTAATAGACGCTGCTTATTATACAGATATGTTCCAAGTAACTTTCATAGATATTCTTTCCAGCAACCACATAAAAAGATACAAATACAATGTCTTTGTATTAAAATTAAAACCCTCAATTTTTGAATGTTTTTATTAGCATATATTAATTAGACATAATAATAGATTTTATTGTGAACTTTCCATACATGCACATAATGTACTTTGGTCATATTCATTTCATGTCTTTTTTTACAACCCAATGAGTTTCATTAGTAGTCCTTATAGGACTATAGTAAAGATTTGTTTACAGGACTGTGGATACCTTGCCAGCATCCACACACACACACACACACACACACACACACACACACACACACACGAAAGTAGAACAGGGTAGTTGGAAAGAGGCAGGGTATCAGGGGAAGTGAGACAGTGACTGATTGAAATATATTATGTATGTGTATAAAAATGTCATAATAAAAGCCACTGTTTCATATGTAACATAATTAATATATGCTTATAAAAATATTGTAAATGAAAGATGATGTCTCTCCCTCCTCCATCAACCTTGAGTCCTGTGAGCTCTTCCCCACTCCATGGCAGGATATGGACAGGCCCAATCTTGTACAAACAATTATGTGGGTGATCCCTGCTGCTGTGAGTTCAAGTGTGCAACAGCCACATCACACCTGGAAATTAGTGCTGCATACCACTCCCCCAACTCTTCCTCTGACTCTCAACATTCTTTCCACCATTCTTCCAAGAAACTCCCTGAGCCTTGGAGGGAATGTGATGGATGTCCCATATATAGTTAAACAAACACCTGTCTCCTATTATCAGCACTTCAGCCAGTTATAAGCCTTTGCAGTTATGATTTTTCTAAAAATAAACTTATCTGACCAAAACTGATAGGAGCACATAATCTGTAGGCCCAAACGTATTCATTTATAGGCAATTTGACAGGCAGCAAGACAGCAGCAGTAAGTTTAGGGACTTCACTAGGCACTATGACTTCCCCAGTCAGGGGCTTTTGCCTAGCTTTACAGTGCCAGGCATGAATTCTCTCCTGTGAGCAGGCCTCAAATCCGATCAGAAAGCAGTTGGTTACTCCTATAGCAGACTTGTCACTATGGCACTAGTGGCTGGTCAGTGTTGTTGCACACAGGGTTTACAACGGAAACTTTCCTAGTTAATTGCTTCTAGAGTTAAATGATCAGTAGAGATAGGATACCTAATGTCTATTTTCATAGTCTTTATAAATTCTTTAATTTTATATGTATATATATATACACATATACATGCATATATATTTGGAGACAGGGTCTCACTGTGTAGCCCTAGCTAGCCTGGAATTCACTAGGTAGAACAGAATGGCTTCAAACACATGAGAACACACACACACACACACACACACACACACACGTGCGATCTTGAAAGCATGAGATAAATTTTAATTTTTTAATGAAATGGAAGAATTATTTGTATCTATGGGATGTTCCTATTCATGTATCTTTCTGGAGCATATAGTGTCATCTATATTGATTAATGTTATTATAGCAGGGCTTCTTGTCTGAGTACCCATTGATCAGTCTGTTCTATCTTTCCCTCTGCCCTACTTCCCTATTCGCGAGTTCTTTGGGCTAAAAATTTTTAGGCAATTATTTATTTAGAGACAAGTCTCAGGTAGTCCATGGCCATGAACCGTACAGCTGAGGAGGGCTTTGTTCTTCATATGTTCCTGCCTTTCTCTCTCTTGTGCTCAGATCGGTAGAGCGTGTGTGTGTGTGTGTGTGTGTGTGTGTGTGTGTGTGTGTGTGTGTGTGTGTGTGTACATATGTTGTACACATATACACACACTGCAGGACTAGAGAGATGACTCAGAGGTTAAGGGCACTTGCTGCTCTTGGAGGAGGACCTGGGTCCATGTCCTAGCACCATGTGGTAACCCACAACTCCATGTAGCTCCGCTGTGCACTCCAGTACACAGCGAGAGGTCCCACCACCTGGCAGAAGACTGTGGGTTTCTAAATCTTTACTGGATTGATCAGGGTGTCCAGCCCCAGCCACTTACTCAGGAGGCAAGGAACACAGGTGCTGTTGCTAAGTACAGTCGAAAGCTTTCATGGTAAAGCGTGAGGACTTGGCCTCTTGACTGGAGGTTTGCCTGACTTAGGAGTGTTTTAAGGGCCTTTTCATGTGCTTACTTACCTATTACTCCTATCTGTAGGCTCACATTATGACCATGATTTTCATGTGTAAAAATATTACTTAAAAACTCAAGTATATCTTTGACACCAAACAAATCACCACCTTCTTGTTGAAGGGACTCACTCAGGTCTCCTAGGTAAGTTATAGTCCGCTGAATCCTGGCTGTTTCAATTAATCATTCAACCACAGTTCAATATCAACTATCATCTTGTAAGGTGCTCATAGGTATGGAGACAGAGTAACACCTAAGAGTTGGGCAAAAAAAATGTGTACAGAAGAACCACACTGTATAAAACCACACTGTTGACCTTAGGCTGGTTTCAGCTCCCAGCACCCACATCAGCTAGCTCACAGCTACCTGTAACTCCAGTTCCAGGGCATTCGATGCCCTCTGGCCCCTGTGAGCATGTGTACACTCACACTGCTCATAAATTCATGCACACACATACACATATATATACAAATAAATATTTGAAAAGCAAAACAGTGACCCTTAGACTCTTACAGTACACACAAAGAGGTTTTGCAAGTGTGGAGCCCACATGCATGGAGTGTTCCTCTACAGTCTTAGTGTGATCATATAACTCCCCAGAATTGACAGGACATCTTGATAGTTGTGGGCAGAGAAAAGCAGCGAACTTGGATTGTCTGGAGACAGCCATGATGTCTGATCTGCTTATTGCCCTGTTCTTGGCTCTGTCTGGGTTCCACCACACCGCCCTCTTCTTGTTGCCACATACAAAGATTGTTCTTAGTGCTTGTCATTTTCCTTCCTAAGTTTGAGTACAGATAGTATGACTCCAGTCAATGTCTGTTTCTAGCTAGAAGACCAAGAGTGCAAAGCCCAAGTGTTTAGAAGCACTGAGTTTGCAAAGGTGCTAGCACATATATTTTTGTCTGGGTAATTGAAAAGGAAGATTTTATTCTAGTAATCTCAGAATACAAATACTGAAGCAAATTATATTAAATGGTAGGATTTATGAAAATTCAAGATTCTATGTTTCAGATAAGCACACTGGGTACTTTTCTGCATCTTTATTTGTTTTTGTTATCTGTGATGGTGCCATTAGCAAAAGGTCCGAAGTCACACCCAGTGTCCTTTACTCAGATCTACTTAACTGTTCTCTATGATCCTACCCATGCTGGCTTGGTCTTCGGGAGGGGGAGGCTGTGTATTCATTCAGGCAGCTCCACTCCTTGCTTAATGTGTTTGGGTGCTTTGCTTGGCCCTGAAAATGCCCCAGAGGTGGCTTAACCATTTTCTTCTCAGGACTTGGGGCAGAGCGGGGGTCTATATGCAGTGCCTGAAGCTGGGCTTGAACAAGAGTTGTCAGAGGGAAAGATGATCTTTGCTTGAAGCAAAGGGACAAAGTTTGACCTTTACTAACAAGGAGGTGACTAGAGTTGAGTCCAAGATTCTTCCTCCTCTCTGTCCTGTTTGTTTTTGTAAAATGAGGTCTATAGAAGGAAACCGGAAGAAATTAATAATAAAGGCTTACATTTATTCACCATTTTTCTTAGTGGCAGATACTGTGCCAGACACCTTACGCTCATAATGTCATTTGTTTCTTGGAGCAACTCCCCGTGGTTCACATACTGTTAACTTATTTTTTACAGAGGAAGGAGAGACACGGGGTCAAGTCCCTTGCAGTGTGGCAGGGCTAGCGAGCAGAACAGAATGGGAACACTAGCAGTAGTCTCCCATCTGTGGGACACCAGCTCCTCGGGCTGCAGGCAGGCAGAGGGCTCAGGAAGTGACTCAAGTGGTGCCTACACATGGCGTAACATCGAATCACAAGAAGACAGTTACTCTCTTTGCATTTACCCTGTAACCCCATGTCATTTCTCCCACTCGCGTTAAAGAAAAAGTTTCCCAAAGCTTTGCATGGCACTGCTAATGTCTCTTAACAAGGAGGAGAGCCCGCTGCAGTCCAGAACCTTCACCAAGAAGCATCCTTTAAAACTGCTCCTCTTTTCTTCTATCAATGGCAAAGTGATATCGGCTTCCTTTATCTGGTTGTAACAGCGTTGTCTTTAGATCATATTGGAGCAAGAAGTCGATTTGGAGGAAAATCTTAAGTCCAGGTAGGATGCAGATGTGACCAAGTTATGGAAGTGGTACGGGGATTCATAAAGTGGGGAAATTTCTCAAGGGAGACTGAGGGGTAAAGGTAAAAGCCAGATGGCTCTCAGGGGGGACTGTTCCTGTCCCTTCATCTGGAGCCAGAGGGCCAGCAAGTATGTCCCATTTGTGCCTTCTTTCTTCCCTTTAGGCAGCCTGCTGTGATTTAATGGTACCCGCTGCAGACTTGAAGAGATTTGTAACTTCACAGCCATGTAGCTGCATTGGCAATGGAAATGGGGAGTGGTTGGCGCTATTATCTTTAAAACCAGAAGGAACAATTTGTAGGCAGAGGGCCTTAGTCTGATGTCTTGGTTCTTGAGAAACAATTAAGTATCCAGCTTATCAATTTTTGTTTATTTCCTTGACAATGGTATGGGGGGGTGGCTGAAACATTTAAACTTCTTTGCACAGTGGTACCAAAGTTTTCACCTAGCCAGTTACAGCTCACTAAATGGTAATTCTAGTTTTTTTTTAAGGACAGTGCAATTAGATTTTGGTGAGATTGAGACTCCAGTGTCTCTTGGTATATTTGTCAGGACAGAGTCACAGGTAGTTTGCAAGTGCTCATGAACAAATCGGGGTGGTAAGACATTGGAGCCAGCACAAGTAGATTGTCCTCATCACCACATAGACAAAACAGTCAGGAGCCAGGCTCCCGGCTGTAAGCACAAGTGGCATGATATAATGAAGTTGTATTCCATTAGGCTTCTGTGTGCAGGGAGCAGATGTCATCACCTGAATGTGGCCGCATCTCTGTGATACAACCTCATCTGTTCCGTCAACTAGTTTTGCTCTGATCAATAAGCAGTTTTCTGTGGCCTTTCACTGCTGTCAGAAGCCGTTGAGTGATGTAAATGCATGTCAGAAACTAGAAACTTGACAGCTCACCCACAGTGGGCAGAGGCAGAAGAGGGAAATCGCCGCGACAGACACAGGTGACAGCTGACATTCCTCGTGCTAACTGATGGGATACTGGAGCAGCCGGCATGTTTCCCAGCATAAACACAAAGAAGATGATCCTGGTATGTGTAAAAGACAGAGCAGATGTTCCCAAATAATTTAAGAAAAAAATTGTTCTTTTAAGTTGTAGCACCATGATTATGTGATTTGTATAAAATGTTCCAAAACTAATTAGGTTTTGGCAAAAGGAAAATTAAGGCAAACACAGATATTTTTCTAGCCATTTTCTCTACCACTCATTGCTAAATTATGATTAGAAAGAGGTATTAGTCAGTCATCAAAAGGTATAGCCCCCAAAACATTAACTCTTAACAGTGTTCATGCAACAACAGGAAGGAAAGGAAAGCCTGTGCCCAGACACAGGAAGTTTCCCAAAGCTGCAGCCCAGTGGAAAAGTCAGAGGAGGAGCAGGCTCAGTGCTGACTGTCGAGGGATAGATCCAAGACTGACTGTTCAGAAACTCGCAAAGCACAGTAGAAGTTTGGGTGACCAGTGAGGACCTTGGGGAGGGCAGATTGGAACCTGGTCAGGGAAGAGTGGGATGTGAGGAGCAATTTCTGTCCTTGTGAATGTTCTGTTATTCAAAATGCTAAATTATAAAAAAGAAATTCTCTTCCACATGTAGGATTGTGTTAATTGCATGAAAAGAAATATAGTATTACCAAAGAATACATGTTCCAAGAGAATTCTGATTAGATTTCTATTACTACAGGGATATTCTGGACTGGAATTATAGCTTGTGGTCAAAGTGCTTGCTTAACATGCAGGAAGCCCAGGGTTAGAAACTAGCACCACATAAACCAGGGATGGTGTCTTATGCCTGGAATTCCGGAACTTGGGAGGTAGAGGCAGGGTAAGAAATCTACAGTTATCTTCTGCTGTGTAACAAATCTGAGGCCAACCTGGGTTACATAAGGCTCTGTCTCAAACAAACAGCCAACAAGTAAAAATGGATTCAAGGTCCTCCTCAGTGATCTGCAAACCTAAAAGATGGTGAATCGAGCTCTGTTCAATGGTCTGGGTACAGAGTAGTGGCAGAGAATTGGTTGAACAAAAGGACCCAGATGCATCTTCCTAGGAGGAAAGGAAGCTATCATAGACTCTTGACAGAACAAGATGGAGACCAGGACTGGAAGAGTTCTACATCTGAAGATAGGAAGAGGCATCAGTGAAGGGAGAGCCATGGAGGAGGGAGCCACCCTTGCTGTCCTCCCTGCTCCAAGTCTACAGAAAGAGAATGAACAATGACACAAAGAGTGAGAGAAAGGGACCACTATCAAGACAACGATGGACCCAGACAGGGCAAGGACCTTAAATTTAAATGACTTCAAGGTTATCTCCTGGCCAAGGAAAATACTTTAAACCCTGGAAGGACGGAGACTCTTAAGAAGGAGGGGAGATGCCTAAGATTCAGTCACTATTCCTGGAATTCTGCCAAGGAAACCACATGAAGCTGAACCTGGGCTCCTCTCCAAAGCAGAGCAAGAGGCTGAGAGGCTAAAGCCCCCGCAGCAGGAGGCGGAAGAGTGGCAGGTGATGCTCAAAGAGAGGGAAAAGAGAAGGGTTTAGGAAGATGCTTGACCCTCAGGGATGTTGGGAATGCAGAGAGCCAGTGGAACAAGAGACCAATGGAAAGGAAGAGAGGGAAGGTGACAGAAGATTGGGAAGAGCAGGTAGAGAGAGAGAAAGGGACCACACAGTGTTATCTGGGTGGCATAAAAAAACAGCACTGAACAATGACCACAAATTTTTCATTGAGAGGGGCATACCTGAAGATACTTCCATTGACTACACCCGCCCTTCACCAGGTTATTTCTTTTGGGTCACTAACCAGCTCCCAAATCATGACACGGAGACTAATTACTAGTTTTGAATACTTGGCTTAGCTAGACTCATTTCTTACTAGCTCTTTTCACTTAAGTCAACCTGTTTATCTACTATGGTAATATATTATTTATGATTTATTAAAACGTGCCTGAGGGCTCAGAAAGCAAAGCTAGCCACAAGCCATAGAGGTCAGGCAATGGTGATACACACTTTTAATCCCAGAAGCCATACTAGCTAGCCATAGAGATAGGTGGTAGTGGCGCACACCTTTAGTCCCAGGACTCAAGAGACAGGCAGATGGATCTCTGTTAGTTCAAGGCCACACTGAAATTCATGAAATTTATCCAGTCCTAAAGAGAAACAGCTCACACAATGGTGATCCCAGCAGTTTGGATCACACACCTTTAATCCCAGGATCTGAGAGGTATAAAAGGAAGAGACAGCAGTTTGGGATTGGAGTCTGATACTTAGCGGAGACAGGATTGCAGTCTGAGGATTTGTGGAGCTAGACGGATCACCCCTTCAGTCTGAGGTAGAGGTAAGAGCTAGTAGCCGGTTGCTTTACCTATCTGACCATCAGCTTGAACCCCAGTATCAGTCTCTGGGTTTTATTATTTGTACTGCAGACTGCCTTTGCCTTGGGGCTTATTAAACCCTTCCTTACTTCTATGTATCTTGCTTTCACTGCGTCTCTATGCCTGGCTGGCGTCTGCTGGACTTCCTGCCCCCCCTGGCGTGTACCTCGTTCTCTCCTCCTTCACTTTCATTCCTTCTCCTCTCTCTCGAGCTTGGATTTCTATTTATTCTCCTTATCCTCCAGCCCTACATATCCTTCCCCTGCCTAGCTATTGGCCATTCAGCTTTTTATTAGACCAACCTGGTGCCATAGGCAGGCAAGGCGAAACAAATGCAACAGATCTTTGCATAGTTATAGAAATGCAGCATAAACAAAAGTAACACCTTTACACAGCTAGAGTAACATTCCATAGTGTAAACAAAAATAATATTCCAAAACACCACCTTTTTTTTTAAAGGAACATCAGGCTACTGGAGGAAGATGGTTCAGTGGCTAAGAAAACATACTGCTCTTCCAGAGGACCTAACTTGGTTCCCAGCACCCATCACCCATGTCCAAAGTTTACAACTACTGTAGCTCTCGCCTCTGGCTTCCACAGCCTCCGTATATGGTCATTCTCTCTCTCTCTCTCTCTCTCTCTCTCTCTCTCTCTCTCTCTCTTTCTCTTTCTTTCTCTCTCTCACATGCATGAGTGCTCAAAGCTTAAAGATAATAAAATAAACCTTAAAAAAGAAAGTACCAGATACGTTTCTTGGGGTTCAGACTTCTTTGTGGGCATTGACCTAAAGCAGCAGAAACACGAGCAGTCATGCTTCTATGGAGACCTGATGGAAAAGAGGCAAAGCCTGAGAGAAAGGGCAGGAGGAAGACGGACTCCACACCTTGGAGATCATTAGTAAATACAGTTTCAAAAAGTCAACAGCTGTGCAACATTAGGCAGTTCCCATTGGGCTGCCTAATGAATCATTGGTGTAGTTAAGACTAGCAGTGGCAAGACGGCCATCCTCCTCATTCTGTTATTTGTCTGGATCAACACACTTCCAGGACTGACAAGAGTCAGACTAAGACCTGCTCATTCTGGCTCCTACCTGTGTCCTGGCTCAGCAGATTGAGGAAGAAGAAAGCATCAGGTTTGGAAAGCTGCTAGCTCAGTGTGGCTGCTGTTGGTGGCATCTCCAGAGAAGACCAAGGCTTTGGGCTGCACATGGATTGTGAGGTTGTGGTCATCACCTGGGGATATACAAAAGCTGGAGTTACAGGTGGTTGTGAATAGCTCCACTCAGGAACTGCTGACCAAACCTGTTCCTCTGTAAGAGCAGGGCTCTCTTAACCACCAAGTCATCTCTGCAGTCCTGATCAATGATACTTTTAACTATTTTAATGTCATTGACTAAATTTCAAGGACACTTAGGTCATAAACAATATAAGCCATGTGTGTGTGTGTGTGTGTGTGTGTGTGTGTGTGTGTGTGTGTGTGTGTATTGTATTCTGTGATATATAAATACCCACTTACTTAAACCTTCCCGGAGAAGATGGTACTGTGTCTCCTTAACAGACAAAAAAACTGATCCTTAAAGACCTTGAAGAGTATTGAAGATCATATAGCAAGTAAATGAGAAGGTGGGACTCGAACCCAAGTTTAAGTTCAGAGTCTTTTTAACAGTGTTGAAAAAATTTAAATGCTGGTTTCGGCCAGCCATGGTGACATACTCTTGTACTTCCGACACATGGGAGGAGGATGCTGGAGGCTTATAAGTTCAAGGCCAGTCTAGGCTATATAACAATACCCTGTCTCAATAAATAAGTAAGCAAATAAATACATTTTAAAAATAAATGTCAGGCACAGGTACCCAAACCTGTGTATGCTCTGAAGACAGTTGCCATCACCTGGCTGTGCAGTGTAGGGTAAATCTGGGGGGGGGGTTCTTCATTACTAGGCTTTCACAATTAGGTGACGTTTAGGCACCAGGTACCTTTCCTTCCATCTCCTATTGCAACTGTCATAGGCTTATAGTGGATTCATAGTCTTCCTTGTGTTCTTTAGGGGCTGGAGCAGATCTCCACTTGTTCAGAAAAACTACTTATGAGAGACATGCTGAGGGAATGACTCCGGTACTTGGGTTAGGGCAGAAATGTCTTGTCACAATGACAGGATTTTAAAGTAAGTGAGTGTGTATGTGTGTGTGTGTGTGTGTGTGTGTGTGTGTAGAGAGAGAGAGAGAGAGAGAGAGAGAGAGAGAGAGAGAGAGAGAGAGAGAGAGAGAACAAAGAACAGAGAACAGAAAACAGAGAACTTCAGGTATTGCTCCTCAAGAGTGATAGAAGTCTTGTTTTTTGAGACAGGCTTTCCCACTGACCTGGAGCTTGCCACGTAGGCTAGGCAAGCACCCGCCAGGGATCTGCCCATCTCTGCCCCTTACAAGCGAGTGCCAGCATCCTGATATTCACGTGGATTCTGGTGACTGAACTCAGGTTCTTGTGCTTACAAAGCAAGCACTTCAGTAACGGAGCCATCTTTCCAGCCCAGAAGCAGTGAGACTGGATTTCATTGGTTCTCTCCCACAAAGTGTTGGTTGGAGAGCATGTTTTTCACCAAGGAACGCAGCTCTGGGGCCAGGTGGCAAGAGAGCATATAGGTTCAAGGCAGAAAGATAGTTTATTCTGGAAATAGTAAACCACTGTTTACCTGAAGGAGTAGGAGCTGTCAAGAGAGATGTGGGGCGTTAAGGTCACCAGAGATCAGGTTCACTTTGAGAATGAGAAGAAATAATCTAATAGAAAGTTACTTCGGAAATCAAATCTCCCCACCCCCACCCCACCTACCCAAGGGTTTTAGGTGTTCTGTGTTTTGTTCCCGTTGTCTTGAGACCTCCCCACCCAAGTTAATCTCCTGGGCTGCTTCTCTTTGCACAGCCCCCTCCCCTATGTCTAGTCTTTGGTTTCCATAGTTTCTTTTGAAGTTCTTTTCTTGTTCATTTCAGGGTCAATGATGTAAGGACAGGGAGAGAAATTCCAAATTAGAGTCACTTCCTAGACGGCTGCAGGGCACAGCCGGAGTGTGAGGGGCAGGCTGGCTTCTGTGAGAGAGCAAAGCAAGCAACTGAGCAGAAGAAAGCTAAATAAATGTAACGGTTGCAGATGAAGGTACCAAGGTGGGTGGCTCCCGCCAGCTGTCACTCGGTTAAGGTGGAGGTGTGAGGGAGGTCACCGCTAGCCCTTTCATGGAGACCTCTGATTTGGATGTTATCAGTCATTCCCACCCTGCTTTCCCATAAAACTGGCCTCAAGTGTTTTCTCTGTTCCCACTCATGCCTTCTAGGCACTTTCAACAGTGTACAGATAGACAGGCTACAGACATATAGGCCCCCATATGCCCCGTGTGGCAATGGGCATCGTATGCACTAGGTCTAACTGCTGGGCTACATCACAGCCCTGTACCTCAAACTCTGTGCGTGTTATTGCTGGGCTCACTGACTCTTCTGCCCTTACTGAATCGCTTTAAAGAAACAGGCTCTTCACCTGTCCAGAGCCTGGGGTGTGTCTGGGAGCTCACAGGTCAGCCTCCTCTGGCTGTGATTTGGGATGTAGGCTTAGCTGCTTGCATGGCACATCCAGTCATGCCTCAGTTCTATACCGTACAGAAGATTTGTCAGCCAGCCTTAATTCTGTTATTGGGATCTCTGCAGCTTCAGTTGCTAACCTCATTTTCTGTGAGAGAGAAGGCTTCTACTGAAGTATAAATGACTCTCCTGATCCTAAGATGGCCACAGAGAGCAGAAGAACCCTGGTCCTGCCAGGCTTCTGCCTCATTCAGCAACGACCTCCTTAGAAAATGGCTTCCACCAATGAACACAGTAAACCTTCCCAGGGTGATTGGCTGGGAACCCACTATGCAGGCTCTTAACGTCTTCACAGAATTAAAGGAGTAAGTATGTTGTTTGCGTGCTTATTCTCTTCCTCTTTCTCCTTCTGGCTTCATATTCTGTTCTCAGACATTTAAGAAAGAGGATGTGAAGGAAACCCAGTGGGGTATGGTTTCAGATTTTTGGCTATGCCTCCCAGCCTTGACTGTAGTGATGTGCTCCTCATGGGTTTTTAGGTGTTGGGGTGAGGGTTCTTCTCAGGTTTAATTAGCAGCAGTCTAGAAATCACAAAGCCACATTCATGTATCCAGTAAATGATTTTAAGACAGAACTCACGCTACTTTAAACTTTTGCATTTATTTATTTATTTGTTGTGTGTGTTTATTTGTGTAAATGAGCATGCATGGGCTAAGGCATATGTATCAAGGTTGCAGGACAACTTTGTAGTCTGTTCTTGCCTCCATTTACATGGGTCCTGTGGATTGAACTCTGGTCTTAGGACTCGTGGCAAGTGCTGTACCCACTGAAGCATCTTGCCTGCTAGGAAGTTCTGTTTGGAATGTTGCCCCTAAGCCAGGAGGCATCGTTGAGAGAGAGCAGTGAAGATTATCTTTCAAGGCCTTTCTCAGGGTTGGAAAGATTTTTGTGCTCTGGAAAAGCTACATCCTTGGTCTCTGATGCCTCTTCTTCCTCCTTTGAGATAACCTTGCTATGTAGTTGGTCTGGCCTTGAACTTGTATTTATTGTGTACGGCTTTTCCTGTCAAACTCATAATGCTCTTGCTTTAGCCTCCTTGGTGTAGGAGCCAACACACCACTTCTTTCTCCTGTGAGGTGTTGGATCTTTCTGCCCTTCCTGCCTTACTCAACCGTCATTAGTTACCTCTTTACAGGACCTCTCTTCAAATACAACCACACTGAGAGAGATCCCACCGTGGACGAGGGAGGGTGCCACAGTTCAATCTGTGAGTGAGGTGGTCTCAAAGAACTTGGCTCCCTGTTAGGTGGTTTGAATGAGAATGTCCCCCGTGGGCTCATGCAGTTGGACATGGTTCTCAGTTGGTGGGGCTGTTTTGGGAGGCTTAGTGCAGCCTTGCTGAAGGGAGTATGTCACTAGAGGCAGGCTTTGGAGTCTTATCCTCTTTCTGCTTACAGTTCCCTCTTCCGCCTTGTGGTTGTAGCTGGGGTGTGCTCTCTCAGCTCCCATGCCTCCCTGCTGTCCTACCTTTCTCTCTGTAAGTTACCTTGGTCATGGTGTGTCTTCCCAGAAGCAGGAAAGTAACTAATAGGCTCCACTTACAGAATTATTCCTTAGGCTTAAAATTTTTTTTTGATTTATGTTATTAGGAGACAGAATTGCTTTATAATTAATCAAGTTGAAGCTGTGCATTAGAATTACTCAGCCCATGTCTAGTACAGAGCTGGGCACTGTGTTTATTACGAATTCAGCAAATAGGAGCTGGAGAGATGGCTCAATGGTTAAGGAATTCAGTAAATAGCTCATAGAGTTAAAGAGCCAGATGAATGCATGCTAAATGTCTAACCTAATTTCCTGACATATGTTCAGATGGGAGAGGAAAGATATTTCAAAGGTGTTTATCAAGGCCACAGAGTCCTGAAAATAGAGCAGTGTGGTCTTTCCGGAATGTGGTCCTACTGTGCGCCCCCAGCATTGCCTGAGTAGAGCTGAAATAAGGTTAAAGATTCTGTGTTTCTCTGTGCACAAACTCAAGGCTGGGTATGTCTGTCCTATAGAAAAATTTATTTTATACTCAGGGCAATTACAACTTTTTGCCACTTATTAAGACTTCAGAGATACAAACCAGTAGCTCAGTAATTGCTTTCTTGAATCTGCCTTTAATAATTACATTTAGTAAGACTGTATCGAAAATTAGAAAGGCAGAGACTAATGGAAAACTAGATTTTTCACTGAATTAGAAAGCAAGACAATCCATATATTGACAACACTTCAAGTTGAAACAGATCAGGAAAACTGTTTTGGACTGTTTGTGCAGAGAGGCAAACATGGGCCTGATGGGCAGTGGCATCCACGTTTCATGGAGGCAGAGAAACTCTCAGAGATTTCACGTAAATGGGCATGTTGAGAGGAGAGAGACCAGCTCTGATTTTAGGAGAAGTCATTTGAATCTTAAAGCCTGGAATTTCTCCTCGGTGCTAACAAAGAAGTAGAAAATAAGGAATTGTGTTAATGAAGTGGAAATATCTTTGAATTTAAAAAAAAGTGCACAACTCATTTGGGGGTCATACCTTACAACCAGAAAGAACCAGGAGCAGGAGAACAGCGAGATAGGCTTGTTTCTGTGGTGTTAGTTATGCTGGTTTTTGTGGCCAGAAAATTAGTCATTTAATTTCTCTGTATTTCAGGAAGTGTATTAGGGCTGCAACGAAATATTAACTCTTTGAAGTTGTTTGGGGATTAGGAAAGTGATGCCACAGTCTTAACTGAATGAAACAAAAACACTGTCACATCGTCTTCATGTGTCAGAGGGACAAAGGGCAAGAGACAAGGTCTGTACCGTCGCACACACTGGATTCCCTCCTAGCTCGCAAGCTGGCTCTGCAGGTCACTTGTGTAGGGTCCAGGGAGCTCTTCTCATGTGTCAGGTTATGGGAAGTTCAGAAAAAAAATGACTTAAAAAGGAGCTGAATCTTTTTCGTGGTGTCTTGTTAGCCCATCCCATCCATTCCTCAGAAGGCCAGTGTTTGCTAGCAGTAATTGCCACTGGTATAGTTTGCGTATCCCTCTAAGCTAAGAATGTCCAGAAAGTAAAGAAGTCAGGTGGCATGTTGTCTTGAACCAGCTTTGTAGGATTTCCTCCTAGGCCAAGAAGAGAGAAGTAAGAAAAAGAAGCCAGTGGGACACGATGGGAACAGAAAGTGTGTATGTGGCTGAGCATTTCTGGGAACCACTGTCAGACAGACAGACCTACGTCATTAGTTGGATAGGCTGAACTGATTTCACAGCAGAAGTTACATGGGCTGGGGAAGTTGGGCAGGGCGGAGAGCAGATAAAGGTGGCCTTCCTGGAGAACTACATCTGCTCCTTGGCAAGAGAGATGCAGAATAAGGCGGCTAGCTGGAAGGAGCTGCTGCTGAAGGTGGGGGCAAACTGTGAGGTAAGCAAGCTTACCTAGTGTGATGGTTTGGATGGCCCCCATAGACTCATGTGTTTGAATGCTTGGTCCACAGGGAGTGCCACTATTAGGTGGTTTGTCACCGTGGGGGTGGGCTTGGAGGTCCCATATGCTGAAGCTACACCCAGTGTGGCACCCAGTCTCCTTCTGGTGCCTGCGGGTCAGGATGCAGAGCTCTCAGCTCTTTCTCCAGCACCGTGTCTCCTGCATGCTGCCATGCTTCTCACCCGAGAGTAATGGACTAAACCTGTGAAGCTGTAAGCCAGCCCCCATTAAATGATCCCTTTGTAAGCGTTTTCTTGGCCATGGTGTCTCTTCACAGCGAGAGAAGCCCTAAGAGACCTAGTTATGGAGGAATTGGCATTTGATGGTCCATGCACTGTGTAAACTATGTCACAGAATGTGTGCCCATGATTACAGTCTCTATCTTAGAGCAGGTTTGGAACAAATATATCTGGCAAAGCAACTACTTGCATGTTATACGTAAGTAAAATACTAAGATGTAAAAAAGTACTTGGTCACTCCCCTCATGTTCTAGAAGAGAGCACAAAGCTAAGAAGTGATTTTCATGTAGTGCTGCCTAGTAAGTGGAAAACACGGAGGTAGTCTTTGTGATTGATGATTCATTTTTAATAGTCATTTTCAAAAAAGGTCTGTATGTGTTATGTATTCTGTGTGTAGAAAAAAGAAGGAAAAACTTGGAAAGGAGAACAATAAAGAAAAAACAGAGAAGGGGAAAACCATCTCATAATTCTTTAAAGACATTTGCCCCCTGCCACCCGCACCCCTACTTCTTCCTTACAGAGGCTGTGTGAGTGGACCTGTGTCACACGCTCTTATTAAATCAAGAGTTGCTCTTCTAGTAGCCTGCTTTCGTTTGTCCTGGTTGAGAGCATCTTGCAACGAAGCCCAGGCCAACTTTGAACCTGTAGAGTCTTAGTCTCCTTATTGCTAGGTTACAGGTGTGTACTAGCCTGCCCAGCTTTTTTTTAAAAAAACAGAATTAACAGTATCATTTCATGTTAATAAGTCTTAGAAAACATGAATATACTGTTAGTATTCCTTCTTAAAATGTTGCAATATTTGTCATTGAAATGTGCTTTTTTAAAAATAGCTTTGTCAGCTGAGTGGTGGTGGCACATACCTTTAATCCCAGCATTTAGGAGGCAGAGGCAGGCAGACCACTGTGAGTTTGAGAGTTTGAGACCAGCCTGGTCTACATAGTGAGTTCCAGAACAGGCTCCAAAGCTACACGGAGAAAATAAAACGATAAATAAATAATAGTTTTGTCTTCATTAGGGTTTCTATTGCTGCGATGAAACACCATGACCATGACCATGAAGCAGGTTGGGGAGGAAAGGGTTTATTCACGTGCACTTCCTTATCACTGTTCATCACAGAAGGAAGTCAGGACAGGAACTCTAACAGGACAAGAACCTGGGGGCAGGAGCTGATGCAGTGGCCATGGAGGGGTTCTGTTTTGCTGGCTTGCTTAACCTACTCTTTCTTATAGAACCCAGGACTGCCAGCACAGGGATGGAACCGCCCACGATGGGCTGGGTCCTCTCCCATCAATCCCTAGTTAAGAAAGCATCCTACAGCTGGATCTTATGGGGACATCTTCATTGAGGCTTCCTCCTTTCAGATACCTGTAGTTTGTGTCAACTTGACATAAGCCTAGCCAGCACAAGTTTCGTATAAATATGGAAAATAGGAGTTATATTTCAGTTTTCGCTTGGCACTATGTGCAATAAACAGCATATCAGTACATTATATGACTATATATTATAGAAATAATCATCATTTTGTGCTTTGTGTTCAGTTAGTGTGTTTGTGTATCTTCTTGTATTTGTGTGCTATAACAAGCATTCATCCCACCAGCCTGGTCCCAGAGCTGCGGCAGTCCCAAGTGAACATGCAGGATACTATATTAATTATGAAGCTGTTAGCCGTTTGCTATGGCTAGCTCTGACTTAATTACTAACCCATAATTACTAATCTATATATTTTTATAAGGTCTTATCTTACCGAGGACACCAGCCGAATGTGTCCTCTCTTCCTGGGATCACATGGCTACTCTCTACTCTTTACTACATTTCCCAGAATCTTCCTCAACTCCTAGCCCCACCTATCTTGCTTCCCTATTGGCCAACAGTGCTTTTTCCATCAACCAATAAGACACACATATACACAGAAGGCCTTCCCCCATCAGTGTGCCAGTACACTTGTGTGGGGGCATGCATACGCGTGTGTGCGTGTACATGTGGAGGCCAAAGGATGGTCCAGGTGTCATGCCCAGGGCCACCATCTGTCTTCTTCAGGACAGATTCTCATAAAGACCTGCAGCTCATCAATTAGGCCAAGCTGACTGGTCAGTGAGCCTCGGGAACCCTCCTGTGGTCAACTCCCCAGCCCTGGGATATAAGCATTCCCATCGTTTTTGTGTGGGTGCCAGGGATCAAACTCATGTCCTGGTGCTTGCAAGGCAGGTACTTTCCCAGCTGAGACATCCTTGCCGCTCCCTGTCACATTTTCATGGGTGTTCATTCAGCGTAATCTACTCTTGTGCTTTGACTCCTGAAAAGCCACGTAATAGGACAGATAACACTTTCATTTCATACCATCAACTGTATTTAAATTGGATATACTGTCCCTGAGAGCCAGGCAGCTTACTTCTTGGGAAACCTTTTTGTTTGTTTGTTTGTTTTTGTCCCTCTTGGGATGATACTATGATTTTAGTATTAGAAAAGTCAGTCTCTGCAAAGCCATCCTGAGGAGCAGAACTCTGGACATGTAGAGAACAAATCATGGTCAGAGGCATTATTTCCATATTCTGTGAACCACGTTTGTCTAGAAAAAGACTTATTCTACAAGTTTCCTTTAAACCTGTGTGCACTGGCTTACAGGGCAGTGCTTGTCAGGCGTTCTCTGCTATACTGTCGCTGTGCAGAGAGACAGAGAAACATCCATTATATGCAGGTAGGATAGGAGATTGAACTGTGGTGTCCGATGAACTAAGCTAGGGGGTGAGCCTTGCAGAGCAGGGCCAGCCTGCTCTACTTGTGCATTGTCTGACCTCCCCATAGTTGTCTGCTTCAGATTTCCCATGGACTCCTGGGAATGCCTGAATTAGAGCTTCCCATGTTCCATTTCTCTGGAGACTCAACATGGTGTGTTACGAAGAGTAAAGCAGCCCATACAAGGAGCAGAAAGCCCTCAGAATGATTATATTTCTGCAAGTCAACACCTTTTCCTGAATCCATTGTTCTTTTTTAAAGCAGTCAGACAAATTAAGTGATTATGATATATCATGTAACGAGGAGAATCTCTTTGTTTGGGGTAAGAGAAATCAATACGAGAAGCGCGCAGAGTGGCCTTTTCCTCTCTCTCGCAGCTCTTGCACATGGGTTAGAAATGCTGATTCTACATGAAGAATGACAGTGATTCATGTGGAGACCCAGCTCATTAGAAACCTGACTCCTCTCCCAGACCCTTTGCCACTGGTATTGGCCATGTAGATCTGGAAGTAATAATTGGCTTGAAACTGAACTTTAGCTGTAAATTTTTATAAATAAATTTGATATAAGCTGTGGGGCAGTACAGGGTTTGTTTGTTTTTGGTTGGTTCATTTAAACCCAACACAAGCTATTGGGTTGTTTTTGTGCATTCTGGGATGTGTCCTCATGTTCTGCACTTGTGTCTTCAGAGCTGTTAGAAATCGTCATGTCCCCTGGCACTCCCAGTTTCTTCTTCCTGGCTCCATACTCATCCCTCATTCCAAGTAACCACTTCCTAAAATCCAATTGATGAATTACTTACCTTTTTATATTTGTTGGTCCTGTCTCCTGTACTAGCACATAAAATTCTATAAAAATAGCATTCTGCCACTGCCCTACTTTAGAATTTTAGCTCAGAAGCCGATTTCCCATCACCAGGAACCTGGGCCAGAGGGGCTTTGATTTAGATGTGGCCTGCATGTGTTGGTGGCCCCAAATTTGCACAAGACCTACTCTCTGCCCGTCTTCCAGAGCCAAGCACTGGAGGGTAAGTCTAAGAGAGTCTTTTTGTAGCTGTTTGCAAGCAGCCTTCCCTTCCCATGATCCAATAAAGACAGGAAGTTCAGTCAGAGAGAACACAGCACAGTCTTGACTCTCATTGTCCCAGTGTCTACAGAAAGGGGCTGTGAATGAAACAAGTAATTCTCAGCCACCTAAGCTTGAGATGAAATTATTCATCCATCCATACATATGTAACATGTGTGTGTGTGTGTGTGTGTGTGTGTGTGTGTGTGTGTGTGTGTAAGAGAGAGAGGGGGATTAAAGAGCTTTTGTCAAATAAATTATTTTTTAAGTGCAAAAATAATCTGGGCATGGTGGCTCCTGCCTTCAACCCTAGCACTTGGGAGGAAGAAGCAGACAGATCTCTGAGTTCAAGGTTAGCCTAGTCTACACAGTGAGCTCCGGGGCTACACAGAGAAACACTTGTCTCTAAAAGCAAAGCAAGAAAAATAATTGCAAATAAAACCATCGCATATCAAAATCAACCAGACTCCAAGCCTATGCATTTGATGGACTTCTGCACTGTTAGACAGCCATTCTGAAGCTGTAGAGCCTCACCATGGATCTTACACTTTTACCGTGGGCTGCATCTCTAGGCACATATCCACTGCTGAAAATGAAAAATCACAACAGGAAGAACAAAAAAGTTGATTAGCTTTATATCCTCTTTCATAACTCATGTCCATTACCTGCATTCCATCCTGCCTTAAAGTTTTGGCCTTTGGAATTGTGGGTTTTAGTGAGAGTGTTGCTGCTCAGAAATAGACAGAGCATCCCCCAACTTTATGATAATCAGAAAAATAAAACTGTCAATCACCTTTGACTTCACTTAGTTTCCTATCCCATGGGATTCTAGAATGAGTTGAGACTCTGGGCGTGTGCCTGTCTGTGTACCAGGGCTTTCCCTATTGGTCTTCTCGGCCACCAGCCCTAAGACATCAGATGTTACTACTGCAAGGAGACAAGACAAGCATCAGGCCCTGTCACATGTGGTGCCAGTGGTGTCTGACTCTGGATGCTCTCTCCACAGCTTCATGTAGTTTCCTCCAAGCAAGATTAAGTCTAATAGTTGCCTTTTAATAAGAGGCCTTGTTTCAAAGTGACTTACACAGATTTTAGATGCTCCTGAACAGTACACAGTGCATATTTTAGGATTTTTTATTTTTATTTTATGTATATGGGTATTTTGCACATGCCTATGCAGTGCTTGTGGAGTATGTACGTGAATACACACATATGTGCAGTGTAAGTGTGTTCCCCTCTCTCCACATCCTCGCATAAATTGTCATTGGAGTTTTTGATTTTAGCCATTCTGACAGAAGTAAGATGGTATCTCAGAGTTGTTTTGATTTGCACTTCCAGAATGGCTAGGGATGTTGAGCACTTTCTTAAGTGTCTCTCAACCATTTTAGACTCCTCTACTGAGAATTCTCTATTTAGTTCTGCAGCCCACTTTTTGGTCACATCCTTTGGTGTTTTGGAGCCTTGCTTCTTGAGTTCTTTGTAAATTTTGGAGATCAACCCTCTGTCAGATGTGGGATTAGTGAATATCTTTTCCCAATCTGTGGGCTGCCTTTTTGTCTTGCTGACTGTGTCCTTTGCCTTACAGAAGCTTCTCAGTTTCAGGAGGTCCCATTTATTAATTGTCGATTGTAGTGTCTGTGCTACTGGAGTAATGTTCAGGAAGCTGTCTCCTGTACCAATTCGTTCAAGGGTGCCTCCCACTTTCTCTTCTAACACGTTCAGTGTGGCTGGCTTTATGTTGAGGTCTTTGATCCATTTGGATTTAAGCTTTCTCACAAAAGTAACTTATTTCACTTTTTACTGTAAGATGGCTGGACTACAGTGAGGCGTTTTCTTGTTCTTTCCAGTTTGTCTTCCTGTGGTAGCCAGATTCCTGGTAGTGTAACAACTCCCTGAAGTATTCAGATGGAAGGGGATTTTGGTTTTAATTTTGAAGGATCCAGTCCACAGTCACATGGATCTACTGCCTTGGGCTATGGAATAAAGTAAGGAAAGACACACGATTTAATCCCAGCCATTGTGCATAAGAGCTACAGCTTCCCATTGACTATAGATCTCCACTATGGGATAATATCAGTATTGTCATTTGTGCACATTTGGGGCAAAGCTGGTTTTCAATGCTAGGCTGGCATTAAAACTAACTCTTTACACTGGTGCTATGGGATATTTTGTGTTGTTTTAACTACCTGGAGAGTGGATTTGGGGGGATACCATTAATGTTTTAATAGTAACATTGCTTTGAGTCCTACATTTGTTGTTTTGCAAAGAATGTTGACAAACCTCTTTTTTTGAGGTCAGCTGCCAGATGTGGGTGCTGGGAACTGAATACGGGCCCTTTGGAAGATGTGAGCATACTCTTAACTGCTGGGCTTTTTTTCCAGCCCTTGACTTTTTCCTCCAGTCTTCTAGATATGGATATCAAGTTTCACTAGCAACCATTTGTCAAAGTCTCTTGTCTTTTTCCCAAAGTATGTTTTTGGCATCTTTGTTAAATTAGATACCTGTAGCTGTGTGGGTTGACTTCTAGGGTCTCTATTCTGGTCCACAAGTCTGCATATCTATAGCTATGGCAGGATTATGCTTTTGTCACTATGGCTCTGTGGTATAACTTGAGATCAGGTATTGTTGCTTTGGCTATTATGGACTATTCTTCCATATACATTTTAGGATTGTTGTAGTTCTGTAAAGAGTATCATGGATTTTGATGGGGGTTGCATTGAATCAGCATATTGATTTTGGTAATATTGTCATTTCCCCAGTGATAGTTCTGCTGATCACTGAGCATAGGAGGTCTTTTCATCAAATAGGTTTTTTTTGTATTTCCTTTCTAGCCACCCCATAGGCTTAGCATTCATGATGATTACACCAGAAATTAAATACTAAAATTGTAACCAAAACAATTTATAACATGTGTTAGCTACAGCTTTTTTATGTGACAGGGTAGAATGCCTGGGCATAGCTCAATCAATGTCCATGGAAATGAATGTATGAATAAATAAGATAAGATGAATGAATGAATAAATAAGCAACATATATGTGTATTAAAAAGCAGCAATTGAAGCCTGATGTGGGGTCACACGAATATCTCCAATTTGGAAGGCTGAGGCAAGAGGATTATGATTTTGAGGCCAGCTTGAGCTGCATAGCTAGAACCTATATGGGAAAGTTTTCTTGAATGAGTAATTGTCATTTATTATTTTTATGTTAGTATAAGTTGAAAAGGCAGGAATTTTATCACCTATTTCCTTATAATACTAATATGTGCTCTGGTACAAATTTACATTTTAGAGAAAATTATAATCATTAGTAACCCTACCACCCAAGTAGCCTTGTGAGCTATTTTTGTTGTTGTTGTCTTTTATTTATATTTATTTATATTATGGTCAACATAAAGGTCTGGATAAATATTTTTCTGGCTCTTTCAGTTGGTACTACAAATGTACAGATGTACAGATGTACAGATGTAATACAGATGGTATTACAGATAACTCCTTCAGTTGCTATTACAGATGCTTTCTTAAAACACCATTGTATGTTCCTCTTAAAATTTTTTCCTGAACAAAAATTCTAAAACACTACATCTTATTTGCCACATAGTCTTTTTTTTTCCGGTTTCTCGATACAGGGTTTCTCTGTATTGTTTTGGAGGCTGTCCTGGACTCTGTAGACCAGGCTGGCCTCGAACCCACAGAGATCCGCCTGCCTCTGCCTCCCGAGTGCTGGGATTAAAGGCATGTGCCACCAACGCCCGGCTGCCACATAGTCTTAATAGTCCATGAGAGTAGATTTGGTAATGCTGAGAGTAGAAATTGTGACCACATTTCACATTGATATAACTGCCATTTAGATACTCTTGTTTTAGGGGAAACATGAAAAATCATGCAAGCTCTACAAGACTGGTGGAATTGAACTTGTACGCTGTCAGGACAGGTGAGGGAGTCAGTCTGGAAGCCTGAAGCGTGAGTCAGCTCTGTACGGGCAGTGTCCAGCAGGGTGGGGAGGGTTAAGGAGGAGGCGGCTGTGGTATCAAGGTTCAGTGGGTAAATTACAGGTTTTGCAAGGTTTGGAAGCAACTAAAAAATGTTGTTATTTTTCCCCTCGCAAGCCATGGGCCTGTGATCAGGGGGTACAATCTGTAGCTAAGTGGTCTGTGAGAAGAAAGATGGGTTCTTGTTTCTTTGTGTAACAAGCTGGGGCAGGGTGTCTTCAGAAGCCCATGAAAACTATTCCCCGCTTCCTTCTGGGAATGTTGTCTGCCTCTTCATAATCAGCAATAATTCCCCTCCTGCTGCAGACGACCAAAGCATGTACTCCCTAGCATGCTCTGCCAAGAGTACTGTTTTGTCATTCCTATTTCACCAGTGAGGATGCTGTGTCACTGGTATTTAGAGATTTGCCCAGTTAGTAAGTAGTGGAGATAAAATGTGTCTTCATCCTTTCAGAGTAGACCTAACAGAGAATGGGAAGGCTCATAGAGCAGCTCTTTTCTGAAATGGCTCATTGTTTAACAGATACGATTTATTAACACAGCTCAAGCCAGCAAGGCCCAAGCAGCATTCACACTGCATTGAGTATCTAAGTCAAAGTCACATGATATTGAAGCTAATGAAAAACTATGCAGGCAATAATGCGTATGACCTGACGGGTTTGGATGTGTTTTTCCCTTCACTGAATTGATTGATTGGTTTTATGTCATACTGGTGATGTGGCTTAAAAGAAGAAGAAAAACGAAGACTTTCATAATCAAATAATCAGTCAAAAGGCAACCGCTAAAATCACCATGAGGGTTTAAGATGGAAAACCTGAAGTTGTGAAAGTGTATCTATGTATAATCTGGCAGTCCCACAAATATCAATAAGCTCAAGAAAAATCTTTCCTTGCCTCTACAGAAACATTTCAGACGTTTGACCCAAGTGGCATAATTATTATGATGTCTGAAAGCAAAATATGTACAGAGGAAAAATAAGATGTGTCCAGGGCCCCAGAGAACCGGGGATTGAAGCGTCACAGCTCTCAGTAACGCGTATCCCTCTTCATTGCTTGCTATCTCAATGTTCAAGCTGACTCCCCGGCCCTTCCCACAGTGAACTGAGCTCGACTGCCATCCGTGTATTTTCTTCCCTTCCTCGCTCAGCTTTTACCACAAGGATGAGCTTCATTTCACAGGCGTTTGTAATCTTGCCCTTTTCTCTAGTCTTGTGTCTGTCTTTGAGTGTGTGTTGCGTGGAGGACTACTTTGTGGAGGTGGTCCACTCTTCCCGCTTTTACATGGGCTCTGGGAGTCTAACAGGTCACCAGGTCTGTGCTTTGATCAAGCGCCTTGATCTGTTGAGCCCTCTTGCTCAAAATGTAATTTCCTTCAAGTTTAAAAGAAAGTTAGCATATATGTGTAATTTATATGTATGTGTGTAGTATGCATGTATTATATATTACATAATATATACTAAGTATATATATAACTTAATATATATTATATGTATATATGCTTAGAAACCTCTCTTCTGCATTTGGCAGCTTTTTAGCAGTGTCTTTTGATGGTCAATCACGTCAAGAGGAAATTCACACCCCAGTTCCTTTTCTTCTTTTTTCTTTTTTCTTTTTCTTTTTTTTTTTTTTTCGAGACAGGGTTTCTTTGTAGCTTTGGAGGCTGTCCTGGAACTAACTTCTGTAGACCAGGCTGGTCTCAAACTCACAGAGATCTGCCTGCCTCTGCCTCCTGAGTGCTGGGATTAAAGGCATGCACCACCGCTGCCCGACTCAGTTCCTTTTCTTTTAATTGAAATTGTATTTATTTTACATATGTGGATGCATACATATCACATGTGTTCCTGGTGTCACAAGAGGGTACCAGATCCCCAGGGACTGGGATTAGAGATGGTTGTGAACCACTTGTGGGTGCTGGGAATTGAACCTGGGTCCTCTGGGAGAGCAGCCAGTGCTCACAACCACTGAGCCGTCTCTCCAGCTGCTCAAGTTTCTCCTTTCTTGTTCCTTGCCAGTGCGTCTCATCTCTTCTGCTTGTTATGTCATTTTCCCCTTTTCAAAGGCTTTATCTACATCAGTTAAAGTCATGTCTTTTTGCATGTTTTTCCTCCCACGGTCTCTTTCTTTTTCCTTTCTTTTTATTGAAATGTTTTCTTTAACACAATGTATTTTGATCATCCTCACCTCCCAACCCATTCAGCTCCACATCTCCTTTCTCTCTCTTTAGAAAGTAACCAGGCGGACAAAACAAACCAGAGTAGAACAAAACAGCAGAGAGGGACGAAAAGGAAGAAAAAGCGTGAGAAGCAGACACGCGTGCAGACACGCAGGGAAGACCCCTAACAGCACAGAACCCGCCACATTTTTTCCACCGGCAAGGCTTTCACAATTCTACAACCTGCTATGGAAAATCATGGCCTTCCGTGCTGTATCCGTCTAGTCAAAGAGCTGAGTACAGTAATGAGCAGTTGCCACTACTGTGTGTGTGTGTGTGTGTGAGCAATCAAAAGTGGGCTGGAAATGTAGAGGGGGAGCATTAGTAAGTCAGTGGAGTCCAAACTGAAAAATAAATGTATTTCCTTAAAGGGAAGCGTCTGTCTCCTAAGTGAGGCCTTTATAACACGCCAGAGCTGTATTTTCTTTTTTTGTGAGAATATCTTTGAAATTATACTGGAAGTCAATGATGAAATATTTTGAAATGGGCTAGAGAGATGACTCAGCGATTAAGAGCATTGGGTACTCTTTCAGATGTCCTGAGTTCAATTCCCAGCAACCACATGGTGGCTCACAACCATCTATCTATAATAAGATCGGATGCCCTCTTCTGGCATGCATGTATCCATGCAGAGCACTCATATAAAAATATAAATAAACAAATTTAAAATATTTCAAAATGTTAGTTTAAACTTTTAAAGATTTACTTATTTGCATTGTATGTTTCTGAATATATTGAGTAAAATATACATGTAGTTCTTGGGTATGCCAGCAGAGGGCATCATATCCTCCAGAAGTAGAGTTACAGGTGGTTCTGAATAGTCTAATGTAGGTGTTGAGAAACAAACCCGGGCCCTCAGCTAGAATAGCAAGTGCTCTTAACCACTGAGCCGTTTCTGGAGCCCTACACCCAAGTTTTGCAAAGTATGTCCTTCTTTTCCTGTTATTGTAATAAAATATCCTGGGAAAAGCAACTTAAAGGAGAAAGGATTTATTTGACTCAGAATTCTAGTCTACAGTCCTTCTGGTCAGGGCAGTCACTGCAACAAGAAAATTGGTCACACTGTATCACAGTCGAGAACACAGAGAAAAGCTGGGCATGGCAGTGCACACCTTTGATCCCAACACTTGTGAGTTCAAGGCCAGCCTGATCTACATAGACAGCTCCAAGACAACACAGAGAGACACTGTCTAAAGAAGCAAGCAAAACAAAGCTAACACCCCAAAACACCATAACAACATGGAGAGGGTGGATACATCCTAGTGCTCAATTCACTTTCTCCGTTCTACACGTCCTTGGATCTGCTGTCTCGGGAGTGTTGCTCCCCAACGTGGGTGTGTCCTCCTACCTCAGTTAACACAGTCAAGAGAAATTCCCCACGTCCCCAAAGCATGTCACCTCCAATCAGAGAAAAAAGAATGCTTCTATCAGACTGAAAACATCTGATAAGTGATTTGTGCCTCCGTCAAGAGATCTGGCTTCTGAGGGATGGGGAAAAAAAAAAAAGAGAGAGATCTGGCTTCTGTATGTGGTACAGCATGTGTGTGTAGCTTGGATTGGGTGTTTCTGTATGTGGTACAGCATGTGTGTGTAGCCTGGATTGGGTGTTTCTGTATGTGGTACAGCATGTGTGTGTAGCCTGGATTGGGTGTTTGTGTATGTGGTACAGCATGTGTGTGTAGCCTGGATTGGGTGTTTCTGTATGTGGTACAGCATGTGTGTGTAGCTTGGATTGGGTGTTTGTGTATGTGGTACAGCATGTGTGTGTAGCTTGGATTGGGTGTTTCTGTATGTGGTACAGCATGTGTGTGTAGCTTGGATTGGGTGTTTCTGTATGTGGTACAGCATGTGTGTGTAGCCTGGATTGGGTGTTTCTGTATGTGGTACAGCATGTGTGTGTAGCCTGGATTGGGTGTTTGTCTTAGTCACTTTTCTAGTGCTGTGATAAAACAGCATGACCAAGGCAGCTTATAGAAAGAAGGGTTCATTTGGGCTTATGGTTCCAGAGACTTAAATCAGTAAAGTAAGCATCTGTCACCATCAAGGCGGGAAGCATGGCTTCAGGCACAAGGCATGGTGGTTGGCACAGGAGTGCTCACATCTTGAACCACAGCCATAGTCAGAGAGAATGAATTGGAAACGACTCCAGTCTTTTAAGTTCTCAGAGCTAGGTTTTCTGGGTCTTAAGTGTACTTCCTAACCCTTGCAGAGAGTTGAGAGGAACAAAGCTAAAAGTAGCTGGGACTACAGGCCATGTGCCCCAAACCCCAGAGTACAGGCCATGTGCTCCCCCTTCCCAGGAGTACAGGCCATGTGCCCCCAACCCTGGAGTACAGGCCATATGCCCCCCCCAGAAGTTCTTTGCTCCTGCAATACTCCCTAGAAACGAAGACATTGAGAGCCGTTGATGGAAGATGCTGTCTTCACTGCAGAATACTTCCAGGTTTCTCCCCACTCCGAGTAGGAGGCCCGGGGCTGTGTAGAGGAGTCTGTTCACTGGTCTGGGACTTGCTGAGCTAAGTTGTAGATTGAAGGGGCAGTGAAGTTATGCACCCTGCCTTACCTGCCAGGTGGGGAAGCTGGTGCCAGATGTAGGACTGGTGTGAGAACTAAATGTTTTGGCTGTGAGTAAAGAGTTGGAGTATGTTTGCACAGATGGTCAAGTCAAACCTTTTAACATACAGCTGACATACTCATGTATACATTAAATCTTGGTTATTCATATAATAGTATAGTTGCTTCATTTATTTTCTGGGTAGTATCTATGTTTTCTCTGCTGCATTTGAGACTTTCTCTGTCCTACTGGCTTTGAACAATGTTATGCCTTTGATTTGCTGTTCTATTTTTTTTCCTGAGAGAGAAAGAGAGAGAGACAGAGAAATACTTCATTGAGTTGGATTTGTTCGTTTATATTTTTAAGTTTATGGATGCATTTTTCTGTTTAGTTATCACACATAGTTCACTGATACTGTTTCTATTTTTAAGTCCCCCCACCTCTCCTGTCTGGACAATTTCATGTTGGATAGTTTCTATTACAGATTCTCAACAACACTAACCTTCCTCTTCCTCCTCTTCTCTCTCTCTCTCTCTCTCTCTCTCTCTCTCTCTCTCTCTCTCTCGTCTGTTATTAATTATATCTAGTGTATTTTTCATTACAGACATTAGTGATGGCATAAACAAGCTCCATGCCTGTAGTTTGGGTTTTCTGTTATGGCTTCCCCATCTCCTTTTAACAGTTAGCCTTTCATCCGGGGTCTTGAAAGTAAGAAATTACTTCATAACAATAAATGTTAATGAATGCTTTTATCCACGAGTCTTCCATCTCTTCTGAGTCAGTGTCTGTCATTGGTTTTTCTTCTCCTTTTAAGTCATGTTTCCTGCTGCTTTTCCACTGGTTACCAACAGAATTTTATCTCGATGAGGGATGCATATTTTTATATTTCTTAAAACTATCAACTCAGATACCATTTTCCCTGCCTCTATCCTCGGGGAGACCTTCCCTGCACACTAACACCCTTGTCAGACTCCGTGTCTGATCTGCTGTACTGTGGACACTGAGTGTGTGTGGCTGAACATCATGTCGCTGTGCACATCCTTCATTTATTGCTCAGCATCTCAGCTCCTTGAAGGGCCAGGCCCTTGCCCAGAACAGCCCCCAGGCACGTTGTAAGCCCTCTGTGAATATGTTACATGAATTAGCAGCTGAATGCCAGGCACTGTGCCGGTGCCATCCAGACACTGTTCCGTGAGTCCTGGGATGTCACTTTTCCAGGACAGCAAAGTGAGCCAAGGGTTTCCTTTGTAGCAAAGACAGTAAAGAAAATGTACTGAACTAACTCCATTCTAGCTAAACAGCTTCCTTTCTAAGATGTTTGCCCAGAACCCAGAAGGAAAAAAAGAATGTTAGCAGCACTGGGCAAGGTTAACACTCGCTATAAAGTTACCTTGTATTGTTGTCTCCTCCGCTCCTCTGCCTCCATGTGAAAGTAGTGTTTGTAGAGAGTAACTGTGGACTTGGAGATAGAACCGTCTTGAGAAGAGATGGGGTGAGGTTCCCTGAGGCAGTTAGAGCAGAATGGGTCTTAAGAGGGGCAGTATGAAGGTGACCCAGTAGGCTGAGCCTTACTGTGGATTCTTCCGCCAATTAAAGGGGCTGCTGTGATGCAGTCCCAAGTAGCCAGACCTGGAATAGCCTTATCAGCTCAGCAGATGGAAGCTACTTTGATTGCTGCCACATTGTTTTGATCAAATCAGGGACTTGACACTAGGAAGCGTCCCCCGCCACCCAGGTTGAAGCTGCCTGCCTCTCTGTCTGTTTCTCAAAATGTCTTCCCAGTTCTCTTTCTGACAGGATCTTGCAAGAAGGATTATTTTCTTTCATAAATTAGTAAATAATATTTTTCTAAAAAGCAGTGGGTATATATCTGAGAGTTTGAAGCATATGCATATTTTACAAGAAAATGCTTTTCTTAAATGGTTAAAGAAAAGTATTGAGGAAGAATTTTTGAAGAAATGAAATGTTAGTATGAAATACTGGCTAAATGATAAATTTTTTCCAGTAAATTAAAAAAAAAAGGTTTCTTTAACTGAGTGTTACAGTGGGAAAATATCTGATTCAAAGACACAAAACTACAGGTAGTGTATGATAGTAAGTCGGACTTAAATTATTATGTTACATGCAAAGCAGAAATACGGGGCCATCGGGCTCCATTTTCATATCGAAAGTACAGAACCTTTTCTGTTCTATGTTAAGTGCACGTGCATACTATATTTTCGATGAAAGGGTTTTTTTGTTTGTTTTTATTCTTCGGCGTCCTTTGTTCTTTCCAAAGGGTTGATTAAAACTGGAACTCGGGCTTGCCAATATTCTCTCATCTTGGTATTTGTAAACTCTCACTTAATAAAAGAAGGGTGACAGAGACTCCAGAATAGCACCAGCTCTTTATTTCCTGCCAAGCGCTCCTCCCTCCCCGAGCAGATACTTGTATTTTCATGAGCATCTCGCGATACTCCTCCACCCTGTTCCCAGTCTTGACCCACTGACCCAAGAATCAAGAAAATGTCATGTTAGTGCCTACTAATTAGTGTGCCCAGAGCACCTCTGCCTCTGGCCTTTCAACCTTCTGGAAGTGAGAGCACAGGCTGTCACTCACATCACGCAGGGAAAATAAGCCCTCCCTGCATTTGCCCTGTTTGCAAACAGCGGGGTAAGCCCAGCTGAGCCTAGAGACGAATATGCAGGTTAGGGAGAAATTAACCTAAAATGCACTGCTGTTTGCATGACTGTCTCAGATGACACACCACCTTCCTTGAAGTACCCAGTGAGGGTGCCGTGTGACTGGGTCCCCGGGGGTCCGGCTCTGGCAGCACACTCTCAGATCTGTACCGTCACAGTCGCTTGATGAAGTCATTGCAAGGGAAGGGTATCCTCTGCATAAAAAACGGATTAGCATTTCAGTGCATGGAAGTTTCCCGTGTGTAGACACATTCTTGGAGGATGCTGCAGTGAGTGAGTGAGCATTTGGTTCAAGGGCTCATTAATCAGTGCTGTTGGGTCAGAGTCTCCAGAGCCTTCTGGGTTTGGGGAGAATCGGCTTCTGTAATTAAAGGGATGAAATATATCACGGTCACAAACTTACCACATTGACAATTGAGGGTTTTGAACTAGCAGAATTAATCTCTTTAATTTTTTCCTTAGGTGTTTAAAATAGAAGTGCTAATGAATGGAAGAAAACATTTTGTTGAGAAAAGGTACAGTGAATTCCATGCCTTGCACAAAAAGGTAATCTTTGGTTTCATGTTTTCCTCCTTTTCTCAGTATGGCCTGTGGTATAATGTAGCTATAATATAGATTCTAGTCTATGTTCCTCAGAACATTACTGTCTGCTGTGTTTGTGGTGTCTTTATAATGCCATTAATTTCCTCTTAAAAGATTGTTCAGTTGGTGCGTTTGGTTTTTATTTTTAAATAAGTAGGTTTCCTGTTACAATTGTTTGCATATGCAAATCCGAGACAGTAAGCTCAAACATTAAAGAAATGCATTTAAGTTCTTCACAAAAAGAAAAGAAGCACGACAAATCACTATACAGGAAGAAATTCATTAAATTCAACTTAAATGTTGTGTACCTAGACAAGCTTGTGTACTTACACGTGTGTTCATACAGAGTGCATGGAAGAGAGGCTCCCTGCCTGCAGCTGTCCTCTGAGTTGGGAAGAGAGTAATTGATGTTTTAACTATGGGGTCCATTTCAAAGTCGCAGATTAAAGAAACAGAAATGCAAAAGAAGTAACTGACTTTCAGGAAGAAATGGTCATTAATGAATTGAAGATAAATACTTAAAAAAACCCTCCAACCTTGGGTTAATTTTTTGTGGGTTATAAATTATTTGGGTGCTAAATTTTCTATAACTTGAAATACCTAATGAGAAGAAAATCACAGTGATGAGTCAGTTTAACTTTATAATTTTTCTTTCACCTATCTGTGTCTAGGTGAAATTTATTTATAAATGTGTATGTATGAAACACATGCATGCACAGAATACATGCCATAATTAGATACTTTGGCAAGAAGCTAGAAATGGGTTACATTAGGAAAATCTTTTAATTTTATGCCTTTTAATGTCTACGCAATTTTTCTGGGATACATCACTGCATAAAAACGTCATAATGTGTTGACTCTGGATTAAAAGGCTTTTAGAACTTTGTAAAAAGTTTTTCCACTTTAATCAGAGAATAGAGAATTAAGTCTAAACGGAAAGATTAGTGAACCTAATTCCCTGTTGTCTGTTTTGAGCTTTTTGTTAGTCTGTTTAGTTTTGGTCAGGCTGTGTCTGGCTGTGTAACTCTGGCTGGCTTAGAAATGATGGGTTCGCCTGTGCTCCTCCTCCTCCTGAGTGCTGGCCTTGGCTTGCACCACAAGGCCCTCTGCCCCTCCTCCTGAGTGTTGTGATGGCCATACACCACCAGGCCCACTCCCTAGCTTCTTTTCAGAAATGTTCAAAGCTTTTGTGTTAGGGTGGCAAACCGTTTAATTAAATGAATTTAATTCTCCAATTAGAATTTCATCAAGTTCACGTTTCCTCCCAGGGAAACCATGGAAGTGCCTACAGATTTCCATCTGGTGTTGCCAGGAGACTTGCTTTAAAAAGCACCAGCCCTGGGGACCTCAGAGAGAAACAAACATAAAACCTGGGTCCTTCTTCCTCATGGGATTCTGTTTTGTTTAGGTTCAGGAGCAAACAAATTTCACCGGGCACCTGGTGAGTCCCTGTAGAAGGTTGAGAAGAAGTCTCTCTCCACCACATTCAGCTTCTTCCTGCCAGTCTGGCCCGGGCTGCTTGTCAGGTGCATGCCCTTCCTAACTTACTGGTCAGCGTGGAGTGCTTAACTCTATGACCAGCACAGCCCAGCTGTGCTCTCCAGATACCAGGTGACAGACCCCATAGCAGACACAGCCGGGTGACTGCCAATTAGGCTGGCCCTGTCCAAGGGGCAGCCCACAGCCTCTGCCCTTATGCAGGCTGACTCAGTCATATCTTGCTCTAGGACATTTCCCCAGCCCCCTCTGCTCAGCAACCAAGCATTGTCAACAACAACAACAACAAATCCTGTACTTTCTGGGACTTTCCGTTTCCACAGTTCCATTATTGATTAATGTTATCCAGTCTTTTTTTTTTTGTTTTTGTTTTGTTTTTTTGTTTTTGTAACAAAGTGTGCTAAAGTAAATAGAGTAGTAATTCTCAAATCTCTGACAGAATTTGAGACATCCTTATAGGGACATGGAGCTCACAGCTGTGGGGGAGGGGCAGACCGTTGGTGGAGTGTGCACCATAGAGAGGGAACAGCCCCTGCTGTGCTAGAATGGGTGGGAAGGCAAGTCCAAAAAACAAATGAACAAAAGTTCAGGGCAGTCTCTAATCCTAACTGTAAAACTGCCCAGAAGCACCAGGTGAAAGTGTTTCAGCTGTGCGCATGGGGGCTGCTCCTAAGCAGCGTGGTGGTTTCAGAGCTCTTCTTGGTGTCCTGCAGACACACAAATGCCGCCTTGCTGATTGTTCTTGCTAATTTTGAAGGCGGCACTATTGGAGCTTGTCTGGTTATTGTTAGAAATGTATTTTAAAACGTTTCACAGAATCTTTCTGTCTTTGTAAAACATTTTTTTTAAAAAGTCACACGTTTTTCTTTGCTTCTCTTGTTTTGGTGGTGATGAGGGGTTGCTGGAGCCCAACCCCAGGGCCTTTGCATGCTGGAGCCTGCTCTACCACCAAGATAGATCCCTAGCTACAGTTTCCCCCTGATATCATTGTTTTCTTTGCAGAGTCACCATATAGCCCAGGCTGGCTTTGAACTGTGATGCCCCTGCCTTAGCCTCCTAAGCTCTAGAATGCAGGCATGGGCTACCCCTCTGTGCACAAAGCTAGGGCTTCTAGCAGGTGTGGGTGAGGACAAGGGGAGTGTCCCACTGTCACCTGCCCATCCCAGCTCAGCTGCTAGTTCGCTAACATGGTCACTTTTCTTTCCTGGATTTTTAAAATCAAACCCCGCCCAGCAAGTTATTTTACCAAAAGCAGCACTTCTCTGTCTAAGGATATGGGGTTATTTTTTGTTGGTTTGGTTTTTTTGTTTGTTTGTTTGTTTTGTTTTGTTTTTAAATAGCACTGTTTAAAGCTCACAGTATCTCATTTGCTTTGGCCATTATCACTCTGAAAGTTGTTTGCTTAGGAAGCACACCCCTTTGCTTGGGTGAAGTGATGCCTTCTGATTTGATTCAGGTGCACATCTGTGTTCTATGTCTTTCGTTACTCTATTTCTGTGCTTTCTCATTTACTAGGGTCACAGACTTGGCTGACTGGCTTATTGGCCTGTTTATAAAATACTAGCCATTTGCTGAAAGTGTTTTGTACCAAAACCCTTTAATTTTGGTTATGGTAATTATTTATGTGTTGTTTTGCATGTGTGTCTGAGTGTGCATCACCTGCATGGGGGCCTGTGTGGGCATCAGTTTCCTGGAGCTGAAGTTATAGGTAGATGTGAGCCGCTTGGCATGTGTGCTGGGAGGATGTGGGTCCTCTGGAAGAGTGATGTAAACTCTTAATGGCTGAGCCATCTCTCCAGCCCCCTGAAATGTTTCAGTTTAGGTGCCCATATGATAAAAAAACAAGTTTTCATTTTTTCTAAGATAGTCAGCATTTGTTCTTTCTGGCTCTCTCTGTCCCTGTCTCTGCCGGTCTCTTGCTGAGGGTAAAGCCCGAGGCTTTGTGTGTTTGAAGTAGACACACTACCGCTGAGCTGCAGTCTTACCGGCTCCTTTTTGAGACGGCCTCACTGTGTAGCTCATTTCTGGTCCCAGACTCATGATCCTCCTGCCTCATGCTTTAATGATGGGATCCGAGCTGGGATCACATACCCACCATCACATCTGGATACCCTTTGTGATTTATCATTTCTTCTAGAGCTGTGGGAAGTGTTTGATTCTGTTTTCTTTTATTTTGAAAGATCAAAGTGAAGATATCTCATACCACTGGACACACTGAATCAGACTGTAATGGAGCCTACTAATCTACATCTTACGCCAGTTCCCCAGAGGACTTTATGCTCATTGAAGTTAGAAGTTCCTACTGTGAATTATATGTTTAAAGACATCACTCAGATACAGCCCTCCACCACACACACACACACACACACACACACACACACACACACACACACACCATATATACACACCATACCTACCACATATACCAGATACCACATACACAGATCACACACTCACCACACACACCACACACTATACACCACATACACACACCATAACACATGAACCACACACACCATAACACATGCACCACACATATACCACACACACACACACACACACACACACACACACACACACGAGGTGTAGGACTAAGCAGCTCAAGGTTCTGAATGTTGACGGTCCTTCTGACCTTTCTCTTACCAGAATTTTTCAGAATGTCACTAGGTCCCCATCAATTCATTCTTCCACATTCCTGCAATGTGTACCCCTTGGTTTTTCACTGTCACTCCAGAGTGGCGCTGTTTTATGTGTGTCAACAGTCTGTTCTTCCTCCTCTTACCTTTTCTCGACTATATGTCAGTTTGCCTTTGCCTTCATTTCCAGACCTTTCTCCTGCTCTCTCTGATGTGGGCTTGTCTTGTCTACCACATCACAGACAGTGACTCCAGGACTGTGTTCTCAAACCTTGCATTAGTTTCCTAGTGCTATTGTAACAAATAACAACAAAAATAGCAACTTAAAACAAAAAAGCAAGGCACATTTATTATCCCGTGCTAAGTGGGTGAACAGGGCTGCATTCCCATAGGACAGTCCATTTTCTGCTGTTTGTAGCTCCCAGCATCTGCCCGCATCCCTCTGCCCCCTCCATCCTCAAAGCTGACAGTCACCTCCCTCCCCGATTCTGCCTTCCTCATGTCATCTCCTGTCTTCACACCCGTCTCTCTCATCTTAGTAGTTCTTCTCCCCTTTGAGGCAATATTGGGCCCATCCAGGGTAGCCATCCCATATCATCAACATCCTTCATTTGAATCCCCCCTGAAAAGCCTCTTTCTGCGCAGGAACACCACTCACAGGCTCTGAGACACAGGGGTTCTCGTGTGTCTTTGGAGGCATTATCATTCTGCTCACGTAACCTTCTACAGCCAGCCCTATTTCTGCTGTTTCTCCTAAAAAAAGTTGGTGCTAGCCGCACCCAAGCATGTCCTGTATAGATCCCTGGCTAAATGCCCATCATCTGCCCATGTATTAAAAACAAAGCAGGGCATTCCAGTCCCTCAGTGCCAGCTGCCTGGTGTCTACTCTTTCTTTCCCCTTGGAACTCCTCTTCCGTTTAACAAGACATATCTACTTACACAATTAAAATTATATCTGAACACAATTAAAGCTTAGTTATCCCATATCTCCAGCTGGACTCCATGTTGTCTGAAAGCTCTTGGTCCCCCCACATACTACAATTTCAGGTGTGTATTGCCTATACCTCCCTCACCACAACTCCATGTGTTAGCGTTTGGATTTTTCCACAGGGCTAATTACCTGGTATATGGGATATTGGAGAGCATCGTCTGTGTTCTGGTGTGAATGTCCATGTTATTGGAAACCTGACCCCAGGTCCCTCTAATCCCGGTTCCTTTGTGGCTTCTACTGTGCTAGGGTGAGGTAGAGGATGACAAAAAAAAAAAAAAAACAAGACTTCATCCTGTTCTTTGTAACAAGGTGTCCCCTGGGGCTCAGGTATAGACTCTTGTGACAGGTCACCCTTTAGGTATGTGAAGGGCCCAACCCCATGCCCCAGTCACCCCTACCACTGCCAAGTAATTCATCACTTTCCATGGCCGTGCCCGCAAAGAGCTGTGCTGCCCTAGGCCCCAGACCTCATGCCTGACAAGAAACTCTTCCCACACTGCAATCCTATTTCGTTCCTCATCTCTTTCCAGCTGGTTTCTGTCAGTTCCAGCCCACCCTTCTATTCACAATGTTTTCGGTGAAGTATGGGGCTGGTTCATTTTCAGATTAACTAGCCTCATCTTTTGTTATTGCCTCCTTTGGGTTTGAGTCAAATGTGTTCTCTTCTATTCAATTTAATGAAGTACACATTTCAGATGGACCAGAAAACTGCTGTATGGGATCAAACTGCGTGACCAGCACGCTTGCACCATCCCTGGAGGAACCCTGAGAAAACTGGGGTGATAGTATGCAGGAAGGGTTATCTCCCCTTGCCCCATGTGTCTGCTTCTTTAGATGCTTTTGTTTCCATTTCTTTTCACTCCTGGCCTTCACAAAAGTGTCTCTGATCCTCTCTGTGGAAAACAGTAGGTTTTTCTACCCGTGTCGTATGTGAGTGAGTCTTTTCTGTCTGTAACAAGTTCTCAGTGAGTTCTAACAATGTGGAAAGGGAATGGCCACACACTGAAAAGGTGTGTGTGTGTGTGTGTGTGTGTGTGTGTGTGTGTGTGTGTGCGCGCGCACTTATCTACACACATCAGAAAGGTCCTCTGCCCGGATGCTGCGTAGCAGGACAGTTAATCATCAGATGAGGGAGACAAGGAGTATTTATCTTGCAAGCAGCCGAGTCCTGCTAGAAACACATTGTCTTGGGTTTGTCTCTCATCTAAATTCTAGCTCACCTCCAAGTGTGTCATGGATCTAGTCTCTGTGTTGATCAGCTCCCTCCATGCCCTCCTGTGAACAAAAAGAGAAAATGTCTTCAGTGCTGTGTCATCAAGATGCAAAGACAAAACCGGAGTGGAGACAGATGGTGGAACCTTTGTGGGGGTCGAAGTCAGGTTGTAAGGCTTGCACAGCCATCTTGCCTCCCCTTGTACCCCTTGGAAACACTCCTGTGGGGTGGCTTCTTGCGTACCCACTCCCTGCCCCCCAGACTTAACCCCCTCAGTATTCCACTGCAGCACAATAAATCACTTCCGATGCAAACCTTCCAGTCACAGTTGTTACACAGAGCCTCCGTGGGCCAGTCAGGCTTACTGGCTGTGGTCAAGGACAGCCATGGTGTGATCTTGTCCTAGGCTTAAGTCCAAGTCTCTGCTCACATAGGCAGACTTCTGCATGAATCTCAGGAGTGATGTCTTGTCTTGCTGACTGTCGGTCAGGGGTAGCTCTTAGCTGCTAGAGGCCATCTCAAGCCCTAACCACTTCCTCAAAGCCATGTCTGCTAAGACCGAGGTGTACATAAGGTAACCATGGAAGTGACTATCCCACTGGCGTCACAGGTTTTCCCAGACCCACATGGAAGGAGTTATATAGGTCGTCAACACCATCTGGGCAGTCTGTGTGTTCTGCCCACCATAGCCCTTTTATTGTGTTAGGACATGACTCTCAGTGTAATTTGATTTAGTTCTGTGTCTATAAATGCTGTTTACACAGTATTCAGAGTCCTGGGTTTACAGAGTTCTGTATACTTGCTCACACATTAGCTCACATGGACACCCAGAGGCATCTCTAGCTTAAACTCTCCAGCCTCAACAGTTGATTCTTATGTCAGGAGTGCCTAAGGTTGTACATTGTAGAACCTTGACTGGCAAGTAAGATGTTTATTGTTGTTATTCTCAGGAAAACTAAAGGCAGGCAGCCCAAGAGATGGAGCAAGCATCAGTGTCCGTTGTCCTAAGGTTGTGACTTTCCTTGCTTATTACAAAGTAGCTGCAGCCACCCCAGGCCTTGCCTCACACTTCCGGAGGCACAAATCCTGCTGTCTTTCTGGGGAAACAGAAGCTCTAGCCAGTGGCCTTTTGCTACACTTCACTCCTGTCCTTCATTAAAGTGTCTCTGATCCTCCCTGTAGAGAACAGTAGGTTTTTCTTTCCGTGTCGCATGTGAGTGACTCTTTTCTGTCTGCAGCAAGTTCCCAGTGAGTTCTAACAATGTGGAAAGGGAATGGCCACATACTCTGAATGACATTTTCTCCTGTTCACAGGGGATTAAATATAGGTGATGGTGGTTATAAATGCAAAGCAGAGGTGACAGTAGCAGATGGGATTTTGTTGTTCTGTCATGGAAGTGATCAGGCTCCTGTTACTTTACCATTCCCAACACCACACAGCTTGCGCCTCATGGTGGAAGGTGTCTGGTCTGGTTCCATCAATTGCATAGGCCATTTCTGTAAAGAGTGGAAGAATGGAAGGAAGGAAGGAAAGGTTGCCTCCCTTTATGACATCTAAGAGCCCTTCTTCAGATTGCATTGATGCCTTCTCTGCTTACCTCCCTGTGACCAGGAGTCAGTCACATTGTCACACACAGCTGGGGATGGAGTAGAGAGAGTGTGTTCTTCATTCACCAAAAACCAGGAGTTGAATCCTGTAGCCCCCAGGAATGTTAGATTTGGGGAATAACTAGTAGATTGGGCATTGCGATGGCCATTCTTGGTTGTCTACTTGACTACATCTGTAATGAACTAAAACCCACGTGACTGAGTGCACCTATGAGGGCTTTTCTTAGCTAAAGGGAAGACCCACCTTTCATCTGGGCCACATGACATCCTCTGTAAGGACATGGAAGAAGCTCTTGCTCTGCCTGTCTGCCCTCACTCTTGCTGGCAAGTTCACTTCTTCACTGGCACTAGAGCGCTTCTTGGAGATAGATGTTATTTTGTAGCTCTAACTTAACTTTGAACAGCCTTTTAAAAAATACATTTTTATTTTATTTTATGTGTTTGGGTGTTTTGCTTGCATGAATGTCTAGGTACCACTTGTGTGCCTGGTGCTTGAAGACCCCTGGAATTGGGGTTGCAGATGGTTGTAGTGTCACTCCCTAAAAGGACTGCCTAGATGTCCTAACTCAAAATTACCCTTCAGCTTGTGTGAGGAGAGCTTATGGCTACTCCTCTGGATTTTTGGAAGGACTATCCTTTGTCTATATTTTAAATTTAACTTCATTTCAGAAATCTCAAGACCCTTTCCGGAGTGTTGTGCTCTAATTCATGTGACATTTTCTAGGGACAGTGGTCAGAAATGACCATCCTTTGTTCTCTTTTCTTATGTGAAAAATATATGTGGAAGGACTTTTCCTTTTGTTAGAAAACTAGATTATAAGCTTGTGCTAATGTTGCTATGAAATAAATTGATTTTTGAAACTATCTTACTTTGCTTTCCTTTTAGCTCAAGTATTAGACTCTTAATTTTTCAGAAAAAAAACCCTAATTTTAAATTTGAAATAACCATCATAACATCTATCAAACATAAAGCCCATTTGTCCTGAAGCCTCAACAATCAGGACACCTAAGTAAGAAATTTTTGAAAAACTTTTTGGCATATTTTAGCCACAGTTTATTTTGCTTACTTGGCTTTTCTGTCTTCCAAATAATTTTATTATAATTAACAGACGTCTCTTTTCCCTTCTGTCTCGGAAGCTTAAGAAATGCATAAAGACTCCAGAAATCCCTTCTAAACACGTCAGGAACTGGGTTCCCAAAGTCCTGGAGCAACGGCGGCAAGGCCTGGAAACATACTTACAGGTAAGAGGTGTTTAGCTCCTCTGTGTAAGTAACAGTGCCTTAACTATTGTCTTACCCTGTTGGCTTAGAATATAAGAGTGTGACACCAAATACTGATCAGCAGCTGGAGATCCCAAGAGACAGGCTATTTGCAGTTACAAATATGGCTATCTGTTGGTTCATTTAGCGTTTATTGGATTCTGTTTAAAGTTGCTTATGTGTTGGGTAAGTGCAGATTTAGTGTCATTGGAAGGATGCTATTGAAATGATCTGTCTATTTTTAAAGTCAGCCATACAGATTACTGTGTTTTCGATGAAATAATTGTTTTCTCAACCTTTGGGTTTTAGATGTTCAGGCGCTAGTTAGAGTCCTGGGAGAAAGGAAGTCTTAAGTGGGGCAGGCTAAGATATGTGTAAAACCCCACGAAGGCTGTATAGAAATTGCCCCAATGGTCAGGCAGGCACTGCACTTAGTCCCATTTGAGAAGTGATGTGTGGAGGGGGAGGATAGCTGGGTGAGGAAAGGAACCCTGCCTCAAGAAAGAAGGATACAAATATGTTGTGCATTCCTATAACCCCGGCGCTTTGGGATGAAGATGTGTGGAGGTCTACCTATAACCCCAGCGCTTTGGAGGCTTGGACAAGAGCACCAGAGATTCAAAGCCAACCTGGCCTGCACAGAGGGAGACCCTATCTCAAAAAACAAGACAGAAGAGCCAGAAAGAGTTAAGAAGGTTTCTCCTTCTAAGATTATTACACTAGAGAAAGTGGCAGCATAGCCATGTTCTTCCATCATTGTCCTTGTGGACCCTTCAGGCTTTAGTAACTGCAGGATGGATGTAGTGTAGGAGAGAAGCTGGGAGCTGTGGAGCTTGTGAGCCTGTCTCCATATGGAGCTCTGTGAAGGACTGGGTGTGAGTCACTGGTGGCTGATGCCCAGTGATAAAGTGGAGGACACCTTCTTGGTGGAAAGAAAGATGCCAGGTGCCGGTCCCCAACCTTCTCTCATGTCCTAGTCTTTCCAGAAAGACAGACAGTGCAGAAGAGGCGGGAGCTCTGGAGAGGATGCTGGGGGAGGTTTTGCTATTGGAGCTTGGTAGAAGGGTTCTTCACAGTGTCTCTGGGAGTGAAAGCCTAAAGGAAACTGGAATCACAAATCCCAGGAATGTGTGTGGCCTTCTCTGAGATTCTAACGGTACAGCTATCAGGATTCCATAGCTTCAGGCAACAGTTAAGAGCAAGCAGCAAACCAAAAGCCAAGAGAAAGCGACCTAAGAAATTGTATGCAGAGGGCAGAAGGCATGGTCTCTGTAATTAGGTGGGATAGGTAAACAACACACTTTCATTTGTAGGCCAGATTTTCCACAGATATTGTATGTCTTCAGACTTCAGTTCTGAAGAAAGCTTCATTCCTCCCCCCCCCATCGCATTTGACACATGACTTCCATTACTCCTTAGTGTAAACATTTTAAGTTGTTTGTTCTTCATATGTAAATATGTGGATAAAATCATCTGGCACAGAGGGGAGCTTACAAGGATGCTCAAATTGAGCTTAGAATTTTCTATTCTCAGAAACAGGCTTGAATGATGTGGTTGAGGACTAAGAGTCCTTGCTTTCTGCTGTGTGGTTCAAATTCATGCTCAGTGACTTGAAGACCCAGAGGACATCAGCGGGAGCTCTTTCTTTTCCCTTTGGCAGTGGGGGCTAGCTGGAGGTTGCTGTGAGGTGCATGTGAAGAGTAGAACTTTGAATTGTAGACCATTCTTGCTTTTTATGTCTCAATGAGATAGGCAGCATTGTTGTTTCTTCCACGGCCTACCTGACTCCAGGGAGAGTCCCGTTCACCCTCTGGACCAGGCTGAACCCCAGGGAGTAGCTGCCACCATCTCATCAGACAACATCTTTCAAGTCAGCTCAACCCGTGCTGCTCAGTATGACACTGACCTGACCCGTGGCCTGACCAAATACTACTGCATCCAAGCTGTGCTCCCAAGGCCACAGGGCCCTATGTGACCCACTCTAGATCATTTGCTGCCTGTCAGAGTTCATAGTCACCCTTGTGGCGGTCTGCCTCATGACAAAGTCGGGGCAAATGACCCTTCTTTTCTGGAGGACAACTGGTCACCTGTGACTGCAGCCCCAACACGTTACCTGTGGTGGCCCGCATTGCCGTTTTCATTAGACTTGGGGAGACTGAGATCACAGAGCCTCTAAGACCTATGTTACCTCTGAGCTACATTTGTTAAAGGGCTCAGAGTTGACTTTCATTTTCCTATTGCCCCGTATGGGCTCTTCTCATTGTGCACTGGTGATTTTCTAAATTAGGAAAAAATGTTCACCCTTGGTAGTTTTATAGAGATATGTAATAGTAGGTACAAGAAAAGACTTAATAGTGATCAATGTTAGTTTATCAGACTGATTCTTCCCTGATTGAATAGTTGATTGGTGAGTAAATGTTTTTTTTAAGTGTGTGTGTGTGTGTGTGTGTGTGCGCGCGCGCGTGCGCACATGCGTGCATCCACTTGTCTGTGTGTGTACACATGTGTGCAGGAATCCACAGAGACCAGACGATAGCACTGGTTCCTGGAACTGGATCTGCAGGTGGTTATGAGTCGTCATATGGCTGCTGAATACCAATCCCTTGTCCTCTGCGAGATCAGCAAGTGCTCTTAACCACCGAGGCATCTCAATAACACCGTGATTTTAAATTTTTTAAAACTTGAATATTCAGAATTCTAGCAAATAATGCTCCCGTTTTCTGTGTTAAGTCATCTGGCTTCAAGGGGAGTTGTTTGCTGGCTGTTGGTTGTTTGAAACAGGCTGGCTGGTGCATGCTAACGTTGGACTCCTAGATGCAAACCAACCTGAGAGCAACACATGGGACGTCCTGGGAGCTACATTTAAGTAGGAGAGCAACTTTAAAGAAGAAAGATAAAGTCACCTACTTTCAAAATTAATTTTTTTCCTGAGAATTAATCAAAAGGAGCAAGACCTTCCTTAATGTCTGTATTTTTCACATTCTTTTCCATTCTTTGGTCACTAAAAGTTTGAAAATTAGAGTCAAAGAAAACCCACACTTCCTTTTGTTCAGAAGTGAATGGTGTATTAATGTATAATCCTTAATTTAGAAATAGCGTCAGCATCGACTTAAATAGTATAGGTTATTTAAAAATACAGAGACAAGCCCGGCAGTGGTGGCGCACGCCTTTAATCCCAGCACTCGGGAGGCAGAGGCAGGTGGATCTCTGTGAGTTCAAGGCCGGCCTGGTCTGCAGAGCGAGTTCCAGGACAGGCTCCAAAGCTACACAGAGAAACCCTGCCTCAAAAAAAAAAAAACAAAAAAAACAAAACAAAAAACAAAAAAAGTAAAATGCAGAGACATAGGATAGTTACCACTCCTCTGGCACATTTGTAACGGTAGGTTTCTGTAAAACAATTTACAGTGCATTTGAAAGCTGCCTCGTGATTGGGCATGACAGTCTGTGTCTGTTGTCCCACCTGCTCAGGAGATTGAGACAGGAGCCACTTCAACCTAGGAGTTCTAGATCAATGTAGGGAACAGAGCACGGACCAGGAGAGAAGGGGAGAGAAGAGGGGCAAAACGAGGGAGGAAGAGGAAGGGAGCTGCTCTGTTTTCAGTTAAGGATGTCTCATCTTCGCGGGGCGGGGGGGGGGGATGGAGTAAGCATATCAAATAAAAGTAGCGTGAAAGGCTGGCATGGTGGCGGTAACTGCGGCACTCTGGCTAGGGTTTGGGTGGACCTTTTAGTTTTTGGCTGCTGACCCTTCAGCTTTATGTAAGCCAAGGATTCATTCTTCAGGTCCTGGTGTCCTAGCAGTTCCCCTCTTCCCTGACACCTTCCAAATCTTATGCTTGTCTAATAGACACTTCCTGTTTGCAGTTGAATTAAGTGGGACGAGTAAGGAAAGATATAATCCCCGTCTTCTTGGAAGTGGAAGTCTATTTGTTGATTTTTAAACATAATAATAATAATAATAATAATTTATCTTAGTGCATAGGTGCTTTGCCTGCGTGTATCACGTTTGTGCCTGTTGCCTTCGGAGGCCAGAAGAGGGCATCAGATCCCCTGAGACTGGAGTTACAGATGGTTGTGAGTCGCATGTGGGTGCTGGGAATTGAACTTGGGTCCTCTGGAAGAGCAGCCCGTGCTCTTAACTGCTGAGCCATCTCTCTTATTTTTGTGTATGTGTGTGGATGAGGGCACATGCTTGCCACAGTACACATGTAGAAGTGGAAGGATGACCTTGGCATTGGTCCTTTCCTCCAATTCTGCTTGAGGCAGACCTCTTTTGACCGCACAGTGAAGACTTCAGGATGGCAGCTTGCCAGAACTTCCCTGGGACTCCGCTGCCTCTGCCTTCATACTGTAGAGGTGCTGGGATTACAGAAATGCATCACTATGCTCAGCTTCTACAGGAGATCCAAGCCAGGCATCATGTTTGCACAGCAGCTGTCTTTACCCACTGAGCCACCTTCCCATTTGTGATGGTTTGAAAGAAAACAGTCCCCAAAGGGAGTAGCCCTGTTATAAAATGTGGCCTTGTTGGAGGCAGTGTGTCACTGTAAGTATTAAGATCAGTCTTCCCGCCAGCCTTGTCCCAGAGCCGCATCAGCCCCAAATGAACATACAAGACTTATATTAATTATGAAACTGTTGGCCGTTGGCCTGGGCTTCTTACTGGTTAGCTCTGTCTTAATTATTAAACCATTTCTGTTGATGTAAGTATTTCCATGTGGTCTTATGTTACTGGAGAAAGGGTTGGGGACCTGTCACTCCCCTGGCATTCTACATGTCTACTGACTCTGCCTACAGTTTCCCAGATTCCTCCTCATCTTCTAGTCCCTCCTATCTTGCTGCCCTATTGGCCAACAGTGTTTTATTCATCAACCAATAAGATAAACATATACAGAAGACCTCCCCATCAGTGAAGGCAGGCTTTGAAGTTTCATGTATGTGTAAACCATCCCTAGTGAGATAGTTGACTCTTTGGATCAAGATGTAGAATTCTCCAGTACCATGTCTGCCTGCATACCACCATACCCCCAGCTGCCATGTTCCCTTCCATGATGATAATGTACTAAGCCTCTGAAAATGTAAGCCGCCATTTCAATTAAATGTTTTCCTTTATAAGAGTTGCCATGGCCATGGTATCTCTTCACAGCAATAGAAAACCTAAGTAAGACACCAGCTGTTCTTGGGTTTTTATTTGTTTCTTTGGGGTCTCCCCACATGTTTCAAAATTATTAGTGAAATATAAAATTTAGTGCCTTAGATGGTTTTATTACTTTTATTCTCATTTTTGCATTTTTTAAAGTGTATGGGTACATGTGTACTTGTGTACACACACATGCATACATATGGAAGTTCAGAAGACAACTATGGGAATGGCTGTCTCTTTCCACCATGTGGGTCCTGGGGTGGGATTCTGGTTGTCAGGTTTGGCAACAAACACCTTTACCTCTGAGTTGTCTTACTGGTCTGTTACTACTTTTTCTCTATTATTTTCTCTTCTCTAGTCCACCTATTTCTCCTCCAGTCTTTATGATTTCCTTCCTCTTCCTAGCTTTGGGATAGTCTGTTCTCCTTTTTCTGGTTTCGTAAAGTATACGGTCAAGTTGTTGGTTTGACTTGATTTTTCAGTTAAGCTTTTAAGTCTGTAAGCTTCCATATGGTGCCCCGAGTGCTTGTTTTCCTGGGTCCTGATGCATTGTGTTCTCATCTTCATTCATGTCCAAGTGTATCCCAGTTTTCCTGTGACCTCTGTCTTCTTTGCTTAATGGGGTCATAGCATTTGCATATCTTTATGCTATATGGTGGGGTCATAGCATTTGCATATCTTTATGCGGTATGGTGACCCATTTGGAACTTACAGGCAATAAGTACATGGTCATCGGTGAGTTCCTCTGTGACCCATTGCTTTGCTAATTGCAATGTTTTTCTTCTGAAATTTTGTGAATTTGCCAGTTTTCCTTCATGATATGATACTTGATCCCATAACTGTTTTACAATTAAAAAACTTGAGTTTGTGTCCTGATACAACCCTCAAACCCCCCGCCAGTAGGCTGGAGCAGTCCTTGCTTCTAGTTCAGTTTGTTAGGTGTGTGCACTTTTAAAATCTAGTATTTTTAAAAAATTATGATAGTTAATAATCTCACTGATGAAATGGGAACAAAATTGCACATATTTCATGACTGGGTTTCTAAATACCAAGGAGAGAACAATGACTTGGCAAAATATTTGCTCACCTTCTCCTTCCAGTTCTATTCCTATAAAAGGATGTATAAAGTAATGGATTTGTCAAGTAAATCTGGGTACACAAATATAAAAAAAACTGCAAGAGTGCCATCCTGAATTTGTTCAGCAAAGTGGGGTGATCCATGTTCTTACAAAGTGATTTGGGATAATGTACATACTGTCAAGTGAACAGTTTCAAGGAGTACCAATCTCCCCACAGATTCCTTATTCTGAATTCATCTGAAGCCCTTTCTATTCATTGTAGTAAATCCTGGTCATATGTAACATCCGAATGCTCCAATGTGGCAAGTCTGGATTAGAGTGGTCTTTAAATATAAAACACTACTTTTAAAATAGTATTAACACAAAGGACAGTGTAAACTATAATTTTAAATTGATAAAATTGTAAGATGATAGTGTGTATATATTTCTGAGACTGTTTCATTGGGTAGACTTGACTGGACTGGAACATACTATGTAGACCAGGCTGGCCACAAATTCATGCTGGAATGGTGGGGTTAAAGGTGTGTGCAAACATGTACAAAGTTTCACCTTTTCCTGCTTGTTCAGAGGTGGTGCTAACAGAGTGTTCTTCTGGGGGCCCTTTTCTTTGAGTCTTGTGCAGCATCCGAAGTTTTGTTTGTTTAAAACGTTCTGAGGACGGCATAGTAAGCCCCAGAGAGCTGAGAATAACCAGTTGCATCTAACTGAACTGTGATTTGTTCTTTGGGTCACTTCCCAGGTAGGGGCTCCTACACTCGTCTTGGCAAAATGACGAGCAGATCTACGTATGTTGCTAGAATTTTGAGTGTTCAAAGCTCCAAAGGTTGAGAACAGCTTCCAGTTTAAGGCTCAGAAGCATGTTATTGTTGAAGTTAGTTTTACCTCTTCAGGGAGTTTTCTCGTTATTATCAGTCTTATAACCGTAGATAGCCATGGTAGTTCAAAAAGTACATTTCTTATAGAAAATATTTTCATGTGCATCTCACTCTTGATCATCTAACTCTGGCTGAGGATCAGTTGGATTTTTTTCTTTTTTAATTCTTTTTTAAATAAGTAAAGGCATTGAAGCTGAATGAAGTCTGCATATGTTAAGGAAGCCCTCTGCTGTCACTGTCATTACCCAAACCCCTATAGCTCCCCATCATAGAATGTTCAGTTTGCCTCATAGACCAAGCAGTGATTTATAATATCAGATCCAGTTCTTGCCAGGGATTTCATTTAAACTGAAAATGAAGTGGAGAATAAGATCTTATCAACAGCGAGAAGGCAGTTGCCACCCAAGCATAGTGACCTAACTTTGAATCCCAGAATCCACATAAGAGTAGAGAGAGAAAACTGACTCCACAGACTGCTGTCACTTCCTTATATAGGCTGTGGCACACATGCCCCACCTCGTCCCACATCATACACTACGAAACAGTGTGTCTAAACCTCATGTATTACAGGAAATGGTATTGTTGGTTAGAAGAGGAAGCTGTGGCCTGAACTTCGTAAAACCACTTCAGAAGCCTGTAAAGTAGCAGTGTCTGTGAAGATCCTGCTTATTCCACCAGGCGAACTGTTCTTTGTTCTGGTTAGCATGGTGAACACTGTGTTAAATAATATTAATGGCTGGGATTGTCAGTACTTAACAGTGCCTTCCTTGTACAAGTGATTTTATTGATCGATACTGACTCAGTGTAACTGGGCAGATTATTTTTACTGATTTTATCGAAACCTTGACCAAGTTTGTTAGTGCACCACGTATCTTTAAATAGATCCAGATGATGATGTAGATTACGAAAAGCAAACCGCCATCCATCTCTTTTTGATCTGTTAATAACTTAAATCCATCATTGCTAGCAAGTGTTTTCAGATTCCGTTGTGTATTCATGTTTCTGTTGTGTCTGGGAAAACTCCTGTAACCTTTTTCCATGGTTGGCTTTTCAGACAGCCTGGTCCTAACCACTGATCTAGCATCTAGCAGATAAGCAAGTCAGCGTAATTGGTGGGGTGTTGGACAAACTATGAAAAGGAAAGGATCCTTTAGAAGTCTTTGTTTTTTTAATTTTCATAGTGGTAGGCGATCCCTAGGTAGACCTGTGGTTTTGTACATTTATGGCGGTTCTATCAGGCATTTTTATATTGAGCTAGGCAGTTTACAAAGGCTAGACCTATTTTCTTCCAGATATATTGGTCCTTCTCATATCGGAAAGGCTTGCATATGAACCACAGAGAACTTTGGTGCTTAATTTCATACATTGATTTTCTTTAAAGGGATTTCTATTCATCTCAAAATGATATGCATGCCATTTAAGATCATGTTTAGTTTGTAGCAGTGGTTAAAATTTCTAAAACTAACTATCTGTATTACATACAATCTTTCAAGACAATTAGACCTTTATTCATTGCATGAATTTATGTGTTTATATTTGAATTGCTAAGTATTGAACCCAGGTCTTCACTGAACATCCCAGACATTGAACTACACCTTCAGCTTGGAAGAAGTATTTAAAATTGTTGGATGATCCATACCTGCCCACCTTGGACAGACAAGCTTGGTGTAGCCCAGTCTACAGAACTCCAGAGATAGAGACCAGTGGAAAGGCTTTGGGAATCTTAAAGAATGTTTCTGATCTCATGGAGGGATTTATGTGGACATAGAGGATGATAGAAAACATGAAGTCCAGTGAATTGTGGCCCTAGAGTATTGGGAAGGGGGCCCTAAACTTTAATTATCAAATGTTGGGCATTGGTCTGCCAATGTGTTCTGACTTTTTACAGATTTACTCAGTAGTAATGTGTTAAGGTTCCTCCTCCTAACCAGAGCTCTGTACTGGTAAGATGAATATTTGAGGTATAGTTCTCTGAACCATTTATGCTGTTGGGAATGCTGTGGCTGCATGGTATTGTTACATAGAAGGCTGGTGAGAGGTCACTTTCCACAGTGACATGTGGAAAGTCCATTCAAAGCCCTTTCTCAGCATAGGTAATTAGTGATGTCACCACATGTATCTGAGGGCAAGGTACAAGTGTTCATGGTCTTTTTCTTTTTGTTAGGAAACAGATGAGTTTTCTAATAGCAGCACACTGCCCTGGGTGAGCGTTGTTATCTCTGTGGGTGTTGATCTTTGCAGTGCTGTGGGGTTGTGGTCTCTAATTGCTGTAGTTTGCTGTTCAGTGAAGATATTAGGAAGCTGGACATCACCCTTGAGCTTCCATGGGTCAGTATTTTGTCAGGTTGGTGAGATGGAGTCATGGGTTTTTAAAGGATTTTTTTATTTTTGTTTTTAATTGTATGTACATAATGTATATTTGTCTGTAGGTTTGTGCATATGTAAGTGCCTTAGGCCAGAAGAGGGTGTCGGGTACTGTGATTTAGTTTTAGTTTTTTTGTCAGTTTTAACACAAGCTACAAGAGGGAACCTCACTTGAGAAAATGCCTCCATCAGACTGGCCTGTGAGCAAGGCTGTGGGGCATTTTCTGGATTGGTGATTGATGTGAAAGGACCCAGTCCATTGTGGGCGCTGCCTTCCCTGGGCCCATGGTCCTAGGGTGTATAGGAGAGCAAACTGAATAAGCCATGTAGAGACAGCCAGTTAGCGATGTTCCTCTATGACTTCTGTTTCAGATCCCGCCTCTGGGTTCTTTCCCTGACTTCCTTTAATGCTGTACACTGGAATAGACCTTTCCCTCCCTGGGTTTCTTTGGGTAGTGACGTTTCTCACAGCAGTAGACATCCCTGCTGAGCTAGGAACTGGAGTTACCGGCAGTCATGAGCTGTCCAGCTTGGGTGCTGTGAGTGGGACTTGGGTCTTATGCAAGAACAGGACAGTTGTGACCACAGGGCTGTCTCCATGGCCCTGCAATCATGTGTCATAAAGAATGAGGTCTTGTGGTGAAGTCGCTTTTAGCTTGCCGATTAAAGTCCAGCCAAAGAACCCAACTTACCTACTTCCTTCATAGACATAAATTCTTACTCACGAATACTTTCTAATTAAATAACCTATTTTGTTATTTTCTGACTATATAGATATATATTCATATTTGAAAGCTATGAAAACAAAATACACAAGTAACTTTCTATAATTATTCTTCTTAGTCCGATGGTTCTGAACCAGGTGCAACATTTGCCTTACAGAAACGTGTAACAGTGTGTAGCGATGCTTTGATTTTTCATAGCTGGGAATGGGGTGGTACCTGTGTCTCACAGGGAAAAGGCTGCTCTGCACACCCTACAGTGCACAGCAGAGCCCCACCAATAAACAGATATCTGGTCTAAAACATCACTAGTGGCGAGATTAAGAAACCATGACTTAGATCTTCAAAACTGAGCTATGATTTCTTCATCTTGCACCAGCCTGAAACTCACTATGCAGACCAAGCTGGCTTCAGACGGCAGTGGTCCTCCTGCCCCTGCCCACCAAGTTCTGAGGTTATACAATTGCAATACCATATTTCAATCTGGCTTGTTACTCATATTTACAAATACTTATTATGCCATCCTTTATGATTTATAAACTCCCATACCAAATTCCTCTTTTAAAGTAATATAAATTTCCAAGTTGCTATCATCCAACTTAAACAGTTTTCAACTCACAAGAGATTCTATCTTTTCTCACACCCTTCCATATTTTGAAGAAACTACCCCAAATATATTTTCAGCCATGCATATTTTAGTTTGGATCCACAATAGGCAAAGATTCTTTGTAAAGCAGTTTTAATAACCATTACGTAATATTCTGTCCTGTAGCTGTATTTAGTAGCCTGTTGTTTGGGGGCTATTTCTAATTTACCCTTACAATTTCTTGTTTTGTTTGTTTGTTTCTTCCATCTGTCCTGTGTGTGTGTGTGTGTGTGTGTGTGTGTGTGTGCATGCGTGCGTGCGTGCGTGCCTGTATCTGTTTTCCTGTACTCTTCACAAGGAACACAGCCCTTGTTCTACAGGTGAAATAGAATGTGTGCAAACTAAGCAAGCAAGAATGAGCACAAGACCCTTAATTTCATTAAACGTTGGGTAACTGGTAAAGATTAATGCACATATCTCTTGCTAATTCTTTTCAATTACTGAGTTCATATAAATTCCCAAGCCTGGTTAATTATGCTGAAGCCAGGTCGTAATTCTGAGCCGTGTTCTGACAACAGGGAATTTTCCTGGCGTAACCTTGCCCTCCCTCCCAGGCTCTCGGCAGATTGGGCGCTCGGCCCCTAGTCCATTCATTTTCTGCTCAGGCCTAATTGCTGCCGACTGGCTGCCACAGGTACCTGGATAGCCTGTGTTCAAAGAGGCAGGGACTTCTGAGAACAAATAAGGAAAGATTAATTGTTTGTTTTGTTCCCTCCCAAGAGAAATGTGGGTGCTTAATCAAGAAAAATAATTTCTTCTGTTGATTTGGCTTATTTGGAGAAAAGATAATTGTGTAAAGGTGGGTGCCGAATGACACCTTGTAGAAGAGGTATTGCCACTTACCTGCACAGAGACACGGTAGGGGAAATGAATGTGGGATACTGACGAAATGGATGGGGGTGGCTCACATTCCTCATGGTAAGTAATCTGGCTGTTGGGCTCTTGTTTGTACCAATAGTCCTCGCTAGTATTGTCATTTGTTTTGTCTGGACCTTCGGAAATCTAATCAAGGAGACAATAGTGTAAAAAAAAATCAACAGCACTTTTCCAAATTGCTCTTAATTGCTAGAGCACAAAGTGAGCTAAATGCTGTGATGTTTCCAATTAAAGAAGCTGTTTCCACCAAGTGCTATTAAATCCATCTTTCCCAATCTGATAAATAAGCTATCAAAGAGTAGAGCAGATTAATTGAGTGCGGTTAGGCCCTGATTTCTCATAACAGCAAATGTGAACCTGCGCCATTAATGAGTCTGACACGTTTTTGGCATGGCAATGGTGTCACTTGCACCTCTGGCTGCTAGGGAAAGAAAACTCACACAGCATCCTGTTGCTTATGATTTTTAGTGTCAGGACCATTTTCTTTCCACAATTTTATGTATTTGAGAAGGATGTTTGACAGGGCTCAGAATCAGAGTTGGATCTGAGTTTGGATAGGAGGGAAACACTGAACTAAGGGGGGGTGCCTTGCCACTGTTACTGGAAGGTATAGAACAGGCAAGTACAGGGTCGTGTAGAGTGTGGGTCAGGGTTCAAACACCTGTGCAGGGTCAGTAGGAAATGGCTGTAGACTGCCACTCAGCTCAGCTGAGACACCTCTCCTTCTGTGATGTGAGAGTTGCCATAGGTGACAGTAGACAAAGCAGAGGTTCTGTGTTGTGATCTTACTGTGTTTATAAAGGTAGGCCAGGTTTGGCGGAGTTATAGTCAACAGATGGCATGGAGGCAGCTGTGCGTGTCCAGAGGTGGAGGGACCAGAATGGAGAATGTAGCCATTCCAGAGGTGCATGTATATTCAGAGCTACAGGCCTCCACACTCCATGTAAGCTACATTGTCACTTAGCTCCCCTGACCACTTGTCACCGTGGCAGAGTTGTCGCTGATGACTTGGTGGGCCAGTTACATACTTTCAGCAGCTCCTCAAACATCCTGCTACATAAAACTGTTTTTCCTCAGATCAGGGTGGCTTCTGCCATGCATGTCTTAGCCATGTTTTCTCCAAATCCCTGAATGTCCTTGTGACTCCAGGAAGTCATAGGGATTAATGCCTAATCTTAATTATCTAGCCATCAAAATTAAATTAGAACATGGTTTTTCAGGAACTGTGTGAGCATTCAGTTAAAACCATGATGCACTTAAAGCACTGTTTTGGACCTAGACAAGGCAGGACATTTAAATGGAGAGAATATTATGACTAGAACGTTCTGATGAAATCTTCTGTCCATTCATTTGCTCATGCATTAATTCAGGAATCGGCTTCTGTGAAGGATGCTTCTAGGCCTGGCCTCTCATGTACTTTCTTCCCCACCTCCAGGATGGCTGCATAATGTCACCGCTAGCCATTTTGCTTAAAATGTTTATTTTTATTTCTTGTGTGTATGGCTGTTTGCCTGTGTGTATATATGTGTGCCACATGCCCACCCGGTACCCAGAGAGGTCAGAAGACAACCTCAGATCCCTTAGAACTGGAGTTACAGACAGTTGTAAGCCACCATGTGGCTGCTGGGATCCAGGCTCCTCTGCTCTGAAGTGCTGAGATGTCTCCATCTTGTTTCACTTATAGGCAAAGGTGCAAGTGAGGCTCTAGACTTTCTTCACAGGACTGCAGAGTAGGGGCTGGCCTCACATCCTTCTGGACATGGAGAGCCGGGCTGCTGTAAGGAATTTCAAAGGAGAGAACAGGCCCTCCAGCCCACACTGCGGGAAGAGCACTGGGGTACAGGAGGCTGTGAATTAAAGTTCAATGATACAGTTTCACACTCATGTGAAATGGGCGTCCCCTTAATCCTTGCCTGAAGACATGCGACACCCCAACAATCTTAAAAACTGGGTTTAGTAAAAAACACACATTGCTAATTGTTGGGAAGCTACCCCTGTAGGGTACGGATGCTGCTCAGCCTCCTCTGGAGTCTGAAGCCCCCACCCCATCATCTGATCCAGCAGAGGAAGGGGAGAAGATAGTATGTGACTTCTGAAGTGTTGGGAGCCTCAGCACATCTTGAACATGATGCTTTGGAAAGTTGCTTTTGTTATGGCATCCTGTTGCCATAGCAATATGTGTAACCTCCTGTCTGTCTCGCTGAAACCTAGAAGTGTTACTTGGGGCCTGCTCAGAAATCGTTCATAGGAGGAATCTCATTTGGTCTTTCTCCAAAACTTTATTAAAAGCAGCATTCTCCAGTTGCTCTATAATTGTGTGACATCACGAGAGAAGAGTTTCCTGGCCGCATCTCAGCAGGTCTCTGCATTGCTGGTGAATGGAGCTGGTAGAAAAGGAAGGGGAAAAAAACGACAGTTTAGTAAGAGCAGCTGCGGGACCTACTTATCTTAGAAGAGTAATGTTGTCATAATGGCAGCTGTTAAAACCAAGTCTGTCTGAATTATGTTGAATTTCTGGTCACTCTTGAGTGCAGTGAGCAGTTCCAGCATCCTAGCACAGCAGGCACAGGACTCACAGGGTAAAAGTCAAACAGGAATGGAAGAGGCCTTTGGGTTGCTAGTAAACATCCTAAAGTGGAGCCTGCGTTGAATTCAGACAAGGTGTTACTGTGTAGGGAGGCATCTGCAGTCCTCCTTCCTCACCTCTGGAGGATGAGGGCTACAGATGTGAGCCACCAGACCCAGCTGAATGTTTTATGCATGCATCTTATGTGATACATAGTTGACGTAGTATTGCCTTCACATCAGCTGTGAGTAAATATGTATCTACTGGCTTTTACATTTGAGGAGCACTGGTCAAGGGGTGCTTAGTCCTGTATGAAATCCCTGGCTCAGCCATTCCAGTAGATCTTACATAAATGAAATAGTGTAGTGATGTGTTTTAACAAAACCAGATAGTCAGGTTCAAGAGATGACTCAGCTGTTAATACTTGGTGATGTTGCAGAGGACATAGGTTCAGTTCCCAACACCCAAATGGCAGCGTACTGCATTTGTAACTCTAGTTCTGAGGGATCCTATGCCCTCTTCTGGCTTCCCTGGGTACTGCAAGCACATGGCACCCAGGTATATACAAACACACGGGCAAAAACACTCATTCACAGAAAATGAAAATAAATAGACTCTTTTAAAAGTAGCAAAACAAGCCGGGCGTTGGTGGCGCACGCCTTTAATCCCAGCACTCGTGAGGCAGAGGCAGGTGGATCTCTGTAAGTTCGAGACCAGCCTGGATTACCAAGCGAGTTCCAGGACAGCCTCCAAAGCCACAGAGTAACCCTGTCTCAAAAAAACAAACAAACAAAAAAAAGTAGCAAAACAAGAGTCTTCCTGTACATCTTGCAATTTATTCAACTACTCTCACGTTATTATTTTAGATAACTATTGTACCATGTAGCTCTGCCAGGCTTGGAACTTTCTCTGTAGACCAGGCTGACCTTGCACTCACAGGCTTGGAACTTTCTCTGTAGACCAGGCTGACCTTGCACTCAAAGGCTTGGAACTTTCTCTGTAGACCAGGCTGGCCTTGCACTCACAGGCCCTCATGCCTCTGCCTCCTGAGTACTGGAATTAAAAGCACATGCCACCATACCCAGCCTCTGTTTTTCCTTTAGCCTTTATTTTTATTTCCTGTGCTGGGTATTGAACTTAGGTCCCACATCTTAGTTTGACGAGTGCTTTTGCAGGCAGGGTGTGAAGGTGAGCATCTGCAGCCCCGGGACTGGGAGGGCAGAGGCAGGAGGACTAGAGTCAGAACTACATGGAGAAAACCCATCTCAAAGAATAAATCCAGAGTATGACAAACCCCCTTCTGTGGATAAGAGTGGTGGGTGTTTACCTGCTGGTGGGGGACCCCTCACTTTCACACCCTGGACCCAAGTTCCCCCGAGCTACTGCAATGGAGTTAATGCTGCCCAAGAGGCTGTTACATCTAATGCACTCCTTGGCTGTGCCCTCTCCGCCTTTTCCTGTCCCCCATGACAGAACTGTGTGCTGGTTTGTTTGCTTGTTAGACGCTGTGACACTGAGGCGGCTCCTTCATCCCCTGCCCTTGCAGTGAATATAGGTGATTGTCACTGCCGCTGTTCCCAGAGAGCCCTTCTGACAACAGCTGCACAGACAGACCAGCTTTCTGGTTTTATCCTCCTATGCCTGGGCGGGGAGTTGAGATGGTTATAGTGTAGCAGTGTGATGGGTGTTGGAGAACCACCGGCCAGCTTTCCCTGCTGTTATTAGAACCACTAATTAGAAACTAGCCGTGGGCGCTTAGGACCTCACTGAGATGTTCTCCCTACTCCACAGTGGTGATTCGGCTCCTTCCCGCCTAGGCTGCCTCCCCTGCCCTGGGCTTGCTTATCTCAGAGGTTCCTGCTGGCTGTCTCATCACTTCCTTGTTGACAAGCTCCACGGTGGGCTGTTTTGGAAAAATATGGACCCTTATTAAATCCCTTTATGAGACCATTATTTTCACTTAAAACAGTCCCGTCCCCGTGTCCCGGGAGCTGTTGTGGCCAGTCCAGAGTACGTTCTGGCTTGTCGTCCCCGTATCCATCCCTGATGATTAGCACCTTGTTCCTTTCCGGGATCTTCCTGGTAGTTTCTCTCTTGACTCTGGCCACTCTGGGTCATGCGCACAGTCTGAACTCCTAACCTCTTTCAACTATAAATCTAGGGACATCATCTACCTGCCGGAACACCTGAGTGGCTCCTTGTCAAGTGCCAATCTGAGATGTCCTTGGGCCACATGTTCCGAACGCCAGTGCCGTTCTTGTGTGATCCCACGTCAGCCCACTGCCTTGCCATCCGTTGGCCAGCGTGTTTGTCACGCTGTGCCTGTCCACACCTTCTGCTCATGAGAGCATCCCCTGGAGACCCATCTCTTTCGTGGGGTCCTTCTGTAGTCTTCCCATTCAGACGTGATAGCCTTAAATTCTAGCGCACTTTAATTTTACTGTCATATTTTACCTTCTGTTAGCATTCTTAGAGTATTGATCTTATTTTCCACACATCCTGTGTGCCATCCATGTAGGCTCCTTCCAGTGTCCTATAACCTTAGCTCTCCCCCTCATGTGCTGACCTAGCAAAATTGCCAGGTAGTTGGGCTTCGTGTACTTACTTTTAGATTTAATTAGTTTGTGTGAGTGTTTTGTCTGCATGTACATATATGTACCTCTTCTGTGACCTTCGGAGGTCAGAAGGCGACGTTGAATCCCTGGCTACTAGAGTTACAGAGGTTTGTGAGCCATCACATGGGTGTTAGAAGCCTTCATTTGGTTTCAGCAAGAACATCACATGCTCTTAACTGCCGAATCAACTCTCTAGCCCCAACACATGATTTTTTAGAATTCTCTGTAGCCAAAAGAAATCAAAGTTATCACAGATTTAAATCAGCCATCTGACAAATCGTCTGAAAAATCTATTTACAGTAAATATGACAGAGTTCTGACTCCCAGGATAAAAAGAGCTTTTATAATCGCTTGGAGAAAATTGGAAAATTCATTTATTCAAAAAGTAATTATGAATGGAGCCAGTGAGATGACACTTGCCACCAACCTGGCAGCCAGAGTGTGATCTGCACAACCCACACACAGACGGAAGAAGCGACTGATGTCACAGAATTACCTTGTACCACGTACATACTGTGGTACCTATGCCCCCCCACATGTTCTACATACACACAATGACAATTGTTTAATCTTTAAAAATTACAAATGTTCCATAAATCAGGAAAAATTAATTTTATAGTTAACCAGAATGTGGCCAGCCAAGACAACACTTTTACATCTACAAAAGTTGAAAGAAAACATCTGTGTTCATTGTTGGTAAGGCTATGAAGAAATAACCATTCCCATAAGCCTTCAGGGATGCAAATTGCAAGAATCTTTTGGGAAGGAATTTGGCAATTCCCTCTATGAATCTATCAGACAATTATTCTTACATGATTTGGTTTCATGGTATGTGAAGCCTTTTCATTATAATGTATTGTTTAAAAAATTGTTCAGTGAGAAGGGAGTTGGTTAAAAATCTCTATCCAGTGAAAACCTTAATAAAATATTCCATAGAAATTCACAAGATTACTGTAAATCTGTGTGTTCTGCCCTATGGACTGATTGAGAAAGAAACATGGAAGTTCTTCAGAGACAAGCTTACAGCTATAATGCTCTGTCTGGTGATGGGTGGTATTTACATTTCACCCTCAGGAAGACTAGAATTCAGGAAGATCAAGAAAGTCAGTCAAAACCGTAGAACATAGATTCTAGCAAAATCTTCTAATAGTTAGAGTTTTTAAAGTATGAATTCTGTATTTCTTTCAAAACCACAGCTTCTTACTGCTACTTTTTTCTTCTGGGTGAGACAAGTTGGGTGAGGTTAGCAATCCCGTGTTACCGTGTTATTGCAACCGAGTAAGGAGCTGGCTCTCGGGCTCAGGATGGAATCCCCTCCCCCAGAGCAAGGCCGTTTGGTTTTCCCTGGCACACAAGGATGCTGAGTATCCCTGGTCGAGTCCTGCCCACCCTTTATACCAGTAATTGCATTGTTCCATGTCTTTATCAAGGACTCCTTCGCCAATAGGTTTGGGGAGGGACAAGTGTCAGGGAGGAGAAGGCACAGTGAAGTCCCTGTGATTGAGCGAAGATTGCACTGCTCAGGTCACTCCACAAAAACTTGTCAGTTTGCTGCCCAAATAAATGCCTAGGGGGCATAAGACACAGAGCACAGTGACCCCGGGAAGAAAAATCAATTGCAATTCATATTTCATCCGTCTATAACTGCTCTGGAAGGCATGGCTCCAGTTTGTTTATAGGCTTCCCCCTTCTTCCCCCCCCTCGTCTCCCTCTCTCTCTCTGCTTCCTTCTGCTGACTGTGACTCGTGGGCTCTGCTTTACAGTGAGGCAGATGTTGGACTTTTTCCCTTACCCACATCACCATGTTTATTACCCATGCCCTGCACTAGATTTGATCAGTGCACCAAACTGTAGACAGGCATAGACATAGTTTACTTTGCTTTGAGATTCTTGCAGGCTTGGGGCCTGTGTTCTGCTGTTTCACTAGAAGTGAGGCGAATGTGTGCAGGTGCCCGTTCTTCACACTGTTACTCAGGAAGGTTTTCCTCATCAACTGGGGATTTTTATCCATGGTCTTAAAAGCTTTTTAAATCAGGATAACGGCCCCTTAACACTACTAAGTTTGAGAACCATCTAGTGTACCTTCCTTCGACTTTCTTGCTCCAGCCCCCACCCTGCCCCCACCTACACTCTCTCGGGCGAGGCCGCTCTTGGATTCGCAGCCCCGCTGTGGACTGAGATGTCATAGGGACAGAGAAAATGCTGCTCACTTTATGGATTCCTGTTAGGTCAACAAAACTTTGGCAGCATTGATTAACTTGACAGTGAGTCCAGCAGTACATTTATCACTTATGGCTGTGCTGTAGAAAATCTAATAAGAGGCAAACAATTCCCTTTAGAGCTGTAGCAGGTTCACTGTGGCCAACAGAGCATGCACTGGAAATCCCTGCCTTTAAATTATACCCTTGCTGCTGGTTGGGTCATTGACTCAAAGCTACTGCCCTCCTGCAGCCACACCGCTGTTGTTAATTTCATCTCAAGTATTTGATCTAAACGAATACTTAAATAGTTATTTCTGTGCAATGTTTTTTGAGATGAATTAGACACAACTCTCTAGTGATGATTTGAAAATAACGTCCAGGCAGAAGAGCCTGTAGTTTGGGGTATTAGGGAACTGGGACTGCTGCAGGGAAAGTACATTCTGAACTCAGTGATTTAAGATTGATTCTCCATGGGGAACACTTGGTAAGGAAGAGAACTTGTTAGCTGCATTTGGTGTGAAATGGCATACACGTGTATATTGCTGGGAATCTGGTGGATCCTTTGTGGGTTTTTCTATATTTCAAGGATATCCTGTTAGGAGTTTTAATACTTTTGTTCTGTCCACTAAGCATCGTTACTCATTTTTCCCAGTAGACCACACAGATCTTCAGCAGTGTGCTCCGGTGTGCATGTGTGAGACAGGGACACACCCATTTATTAAATAGCCGATTGCAAGGAGTTTAGAAAAAATGTGGTGGATTTAGAAGATGAGAGTCAAGTATAAAAAGGCCAAGTTCTTCGGGTGTATTGTAAACTGAATACTGAAGAGAGTTTTGCTAGCCGGAAACCACACCTGCTGAAGGAGCAGCCGGTGTCTCCTTGTGTCAAGGGCTCTCTTTCAAGGAAGATGCCTAATTTATTTTCTTTCCTTTCTTTTGTTGTCGTGCTATGTTAAAATTCACAGTTCAGCTTGAGAGCGCCAGTCCAGATGAGGACGCTTTCCAACTTTGTTCCTTTGCTTGCAAACGTTCTTGAATTGGGAGCTTTTCCACAGTAGCGTCTCAGAAATGATAGTTTTCCCTGTAGGAAGAAAGGTATTCTGCCAGAATCAGTTGTCAAGAGGGTTCATATAATAAGGCAGCTTGTGGTATGACTAACGGAAACAGCATGAGCAGGAAATTCCCATAGCAGTTTGTTTTTGGAAGAAAAACTGAGTTCACCTGAAACATGAATACATTAAAACTAAGACTTAGTAGGCAGCATGTAGAGCCAGAGGATGGCTGTTCTGAAGCCCGTGTCAGTGGCTGCATCCAGTATTTGTCTTTGAGATCCTAAACAGCATATGAACCAAAGTTGCTTTTTCTTGAGATTGGGAACTGGCCTGAATCAGTAACATTTAAGCCTGTTGACATTAGTGTTTTGATTTAATTCAGTGCAAATGTGTTCCATTTAATCTGCAGGATAAATTCAGTGCCTTTCCCTTCTGAACCAGGCTTTTCTGAAAGAGCTCCATCTACCTCGCTGGGTTTTGCAGGTTACAATGGGAGTGCCCCCACCACTTGCCCCAGTGAGCAGAGGCCGGATATTGATTAACTATCACACTGGCATCAGAACTACTCTTAGGATTCAATTTTTTTGTTGTTTTGCATATTTTATTGATCAAAGTGGTAAATGAGCATCAAGCGTGCAAGAAGACGATGAATTGTTTACTTGCATAAAATAACCTTTCAATAAGGGAAGATGCATGGCTCACACTTCGGTTCTGTTCTGCGGCCCGAAGCAGATGGCATTCAGCTGCTATTGATTTACTTCCATAGTTAAGGAGCAGCCTGCAGCCTGGCATGCCCACTGCATTGTAAAAAGGGGTGCAGACTTGGGGACCAGGATGGAGGCCAAGAAGGACTGACAAGTCTGTCCCCAAATCCTAAGGAAAAATAAAAATCTTATTTGGGAACCATGCATAACTACTTAACTGCAAATGTGAATTAACATAGTCACATGTCATAGGCCACTTCACACACTGCTGCTTAGAAGGAGAGGGCATTTGTGGTCATCACATAGGCAGATGTACCCAGTAAATAAAGAACAGAGTAATAATCACCGAATAGTAATATCAAGCCCGTCATCATGGAAGGAAGCAAAATGAAACCTTTGTTCCTATGTTCAGGGCAAAAGTGGGTCTTCTTGAACCATACCATACAGTGCCCATATTGAGCCTTCTGGCCTGAGATCAGAGTGAACACACAACTGCTCTGACAGTCCTACTTGTGCTAACCCCTTTGCCATCTCTGAGTATGCAGGGCTCCACCCATATCCTTTGTCAGCGGCCAGATTTTGTCTTGAAATGTCTTTCCATAATTGGTAGTTACAGATGTTGAGTTTGTAAACATTTCCCTTTAAGCTGTGTCCAACATTGACTTTATATCATAAAAACTAAGAGTAAGCTAGCCTACCAGTTGTAGATTTTTTTCTTACTTCTTCTAGACTCATTAAATACTGAAAACCTCTCATCAAAAACAACATGAACAAGTAGAAAATAGACTTCACAGTAATGTGCATTTGTTTTTTCACTCATGTACGCACTGTCATGTTTATCTGGCTTAAACTACTTTGCAATTTGTAATTTTAAGTAGAAATAAAATACGCAACAAAAAATTGGACAGTGAAGTTACTTGCCCATCATTACAGGTCTCTGCAGATCTTCACTGGGCTCTTGTAAAGTCCCAAGAAATAATTGTCCTAGAACTGTTTCTATAGCAGCTGTTCCTTGTAGTGGAAACATTTCATTATGTCATTTTCCTTGTTTGTGGGGTAGAGAGTCAAGTTCACTCAGCTTGGTTCCAGGAGAATGTGAGCTCTGTCTGATGTTCTGTTCAGTTTCCAGACCTTCCACCCAAGAGACAGGCTTAGGGACTGGGAACGGTGGCAGGGGAAGGAGATGGACTTGAAATGGTAGTGTGTTGACTTGGGGGATGTCTGTGACCAGCTGCTATGCATCTAGGGTGATTCGGAGGATTTGCATGGGAGACAAGCTCTCATTCCCAAGAAAGGAAGGCAAGAGCAGTCAGTGTCCACTCTGAGAAGGAAAGGAGGTTGAAAGACGAAAAGTTCTTTGCCCCAGCAAGTTGCTGCATTAGAGAGAAATAGAGGTTCCGATATGGCAATATGAATACCTTGTCTCAAGTGCACGAGCTGTGTCCAAGGGCACAGATGACACCATAGGGCAGACAAACTGATTTACATCATTGTGTTGACTGTGCAGCCCAAGTACAATAATGAGGTTAGGGTTGGCAACCAGAAATTAACTTACTGAAATTCACCATAGATTCCTCATTTTGGATATGTGAAAATTCAAGCAAAATGTCATTTGTGCTTGTCGAGCATGTTTTCACAGGCAAGTGATATTTCTATACTGGCTTACAGTTGAGTGACTTTAGGGTGGTATACTTTTCCTCAGCAGGGGACGTGTTCCTTCCCCGTTCTCTTGGCCATGCCCAGCACTGAACGTTAGCCATATTCAACAGTCTTTTTGTTGATCAAAAGAATACTTCTAGTGTTTTGCCCAATTGTCTGGCATACTCTTGAATATCAGTTGTAAGAGAATGGAAAAATGAAAAGGAGATTTATCTCCCTTTTTAAAATTCATACACCAGCTTTATTTAGGTCACATTTACATACCACAAAGTACACACATAGCGTGTGATTCAAGCACAAATTCATATTCATGTGCACTCATACAGTCCAGTTGGAATGGTTGCTGTTATGTACTTGACATCTTAAAGTTAAGATATTAGCAGTTGCCTGGGCCAAAACCTTCTCCATGTTGATCTCATGCCTGACTTCCCAGGAAATGCTGAGCACAAGAGCCATTGTTAGTTGTGTTGCACAGACTTGCCAGAGCGCCTGCTTGTGGTGGGGTCTGAAGTGTGCTTGTGCCTGCTCTACTGCCACTAGTCACATTGGTTTTAAACAGTTCTTCTGACAGGCGTGTCACCGTATTTCACTTAGCACGCGAACTGAAGGATTTTGTGACAAATTAAATTACTTTATGTATTACAAAATTTTTCAATTTTGTGTAACTTATTTATTTAATCTATGTGTGTGTTGCATGCACACGTGTGTGTATGCACATATGCAGATCAACGGACAACTTAAGGGAGTCAATTCTCTCCACCATGGCAGTTGTAGCAATTGAACCCACGTGGTCAATGCTGGCAGCAAGCGCCTTTAACCACTAAGCCATCTTGCCAGCCCTCAACTCAGTTTTGTTTTGTTTGTTTGTTTTTAAGCTACTACATTTGTGACTGTGATAATGGTGACAGAGGGCATTGGTAGTCATTGATCTACTTCTCCAAATAAAATTTTAAGCTTTTCCTTCCAAGAGGAACCCTCAGTACAAACTGAAGACATCAAATGAAATGTTCTGCTTTCAACGAGTGACATGCTCCCCTCAGTATTTAACGAGTAATTACAAAGTTAGTCCTGGACACAAAGATGAGGCCAGTAGCCATTTCCCTCTGAGTGTTTCTGACATATTTAAGGCATATCTATGTGCTTATATTTAGGTTATTCTTTGTCTTCTTTTTTCTCTTAAATGAAATATTACTTGTTTTGTATACTCACATTGACTTCTGCATCACTGTGAGGTGTCACTTCTTGGCTCTTTGCCTTAGGGTAGTTAGAACTTACACCTTCTTTTTAATATGTTAAAATGTTTAGCCATACTGTGTGCCATCTACCAGAAATGGAAGCTATTTGCCTTGGGCTCTGTGCAATTCAGACTCAAACCTGTTAGGAGTCAGGGCAGGGCAGACTTCCAGTCAAGCCTAGTCATTAGCTTCTAGTGGTAGAAAGACTAGTGACTCAGGCTCCCACATCCTCTGAGTGTACACTCAGAGTAATCAGCAGTTGCTTTCTAATCTGCAATTGAGTTGTTTCTATCCACATTCAGAGTGAATTTGGTATATCTGAAAAGGTATGCTTTGGCGTCTACTAAACGTTGATATTAACTGTGGTAGTCACCCATCATGTTAACAATGTAACACTGCTGGAAAGTCATGACAACCTGTTGGTTTGGCTTCGGACTTGATGTTCTTCAGGAGCCATTCCTCTTTGTAATAGTCAGTGAAGAAATACCTCATCTCTTTACATGGGAGTTATCGGCCGGGAGTTCGTGCAGACACGGGTCCCTCGCCTTTCCCTCTGCAACCTGCTTCCCTCCAGCTCTGCATGGTTGGCACAGCAGTTTGTTGAGTTCTGACTTGAAAAGCAGGCTTCCCCCAACCACAGGTGTCATTAGCCAATTCATGTGAGCACTCAAGTATCTCCATGTGCATTCTCACGGAAGCGACCGCTCCATACACTTTTATTTTGATCCATCAAATTGATCCTTATTTTATTTTCACACAGATGACAGTGAGCGGAGTGGGATTTCTAAGCTTAAAGTGGCTCCCCCAAAATTAGAGCATTAACCCCAAAAGCACTGAATTCCCTGATCAGCTTGCTGCTTTCTGCTCAGACTTGGAGAGGGCACCTGCTGTTTAATGTAATTAGTTTCAAAGGGAATGTCAAATCAGTCCTCTGGACCCAAAACCCTCCTAAGGAAGGATCAGGGAGACAAAACAAGACAAGTTACTACAGTCAGGAAACTCCCCTCCTATATTATTCGGGGTCAGTGTTAAGGGGTCCACTTTGCTGTCCGGCTTACTTCTAGTTACCAAGTGCTCTCAAGACAGGGCTCTCACAAGTGCTCCATGGAGCATGTTTGACTGCATTAGGAAAATCAGTACATTTCTGGAAATTCAACATCAGTTTTCAGTTTTCACAATACTTAAAAAGACAAATTAGGCCAGGTGGTCTTCAACCTGCATTTTTCCCCATGGGCATTCAAAAGTATGCCAAACAAAGCTATTTCCAAGTCCCCTTTGGTGCTAAAACTCACCTTACAACGAGCTGTAATAAAAAGCAGAAGGGGACTGGACTGCCCGCAGGTTAAGGCCAACCCAGGGACATCACTGTTCTGTTTGGTTATTTCTCCCACAGCTTAAATGACAGTCGCTTATTTGATCAGCAACATGAATGTCATCCCCTCTTTGCTGATTTTTCCCTCTGTCGTCTGTCTTGGTAAGTCTTGCTTCCCTAGCCGAACAGAACTGACTTGTGTTCCAGCATCTCATGGAGGAGGTATGGATGAGGTGAAGTGGGAGCCGCTTACTCTTGTGGGAGCAGCAGGATGAGAGAGGGACCCTTAAGGAAGTTCAGGGAAAAAGTACAAGACTTGGATCCTCGGTCCCACCCCAAAAGATGAGCTGGCAGGACAGGGTTCTGACTCTCTTGAATGCCATCTCTTCAAGCTAGTAAGTATTCTTAAGTTGACCCACCTCGAAGGTGATGGTTAAGTGACCCAGCCCCTGTGAGGCCAGTAATTGAGACACAAAACATCCCAAAGACATTAGATGCCATTTGTTTGTTTGTTTTTGTTTTTGTTTTTTCATAGCAGATCCCTTGCTTGGTAGCCTACCTGTCTATAAATCCTTGTGAACTGAGCTTCCAACAGCTTTTGGTCAGATGCCGTTCCCAAACAGAACATTCCACCTTCAGCCTGTAGCTATAGTATTTCTCTTTGTAAATGCAGCCCGACCTCTCTTTCTCAGTGTTTACCTCTGATTCTGTCTATGGAGTAACCCTCATGCATTCAAAGCTCTTGGTTGTTTAGCTTTGCTTCGTGTGAGACAGGTTCTAGCTGCACAGTCCAGGCTGACTTGAAATTGGCTCTCTCTCCTGTGCTCCCCTCCAGGGACGACAGGTGTATACCACGATGTAGAGCCAAAATCCTGTCTTAGATCCGGAGGTACAGTAGTGAATGAGACACTCACTCAATCCTGCCCCCTTGGAGCTGGAGTTGAGTGGAGGAAAACCAAGTGAATGTAAAAGGAAATACAGGAAGCAAACGAGACATCAGGAAGGTAAATGTCTGGGTGCCAGTGGTGAGGGCGACACCTGTGAGGTGGCGTCTACATGGAGGAATGCTGTCCATGGGAAGTGAGTGTGTGGACTCACTGTGGGCCAGAGGACCGCTGAAGCGGAAGTGTCTCAGCGAGTGGGAAAGGATACCAAGTAATGCTGCCAGCAGGCTGGCGCTGAAGAAAGAGACAGCAGCCTTCAGACACTGGCAACTGGGGGGATAGACGGAAGTAAGGAACGTGATGGGGACTGGAGTGGCAGATTATTATTGTTTCAGGAAGTAAGTCATCCTTTAGATATTTTGAAATGGACATGTTTGTAAGACATTCGGGTGGGAAGGAAAAATTTTTTAAAGAAATTCAAGTGGGCATGTTAACTACATCTTTATTTCTGTGAATCTAAAGCCTGCGTGAAAAATCCAGCGATTTGCTAGCAAGTTGTGCCTCATTAGTGTTAAGGTTTTTAAAACCGTGGAAGAAAGTGTGCCAGAAAAGAAAGTGACAGCAGAGGCTTGAAGACCTCTCTGCATTCTGAGAGGTAGGAAAAGAAGCAGCAAGAAGTAACAGTAGGAATGTGAGAAGACAAAATCCAGGAGTGTGTGAGGAAGCGGAAGTAAATGCAGCATTTGAGGAAGGGGAAGGGGCCCTTCGGGGGCTGCTCAGAAGTTGGGTGTGTGAAAACAGAACTGACTGTTGGATTTAACAACACAAAGAGTTCTGCAGGAAACAGCCTATGCTTGAAGCTGCAGTCAGTCTGTGACGATGGAGAGGGAAGGAGCTACCGATGAGATGGGGAGACTGCGCCTGAGAACTTTGCCAGAAAGAGCGGGGAAGTGGAGTAGGGTCTCAGGCTGCAGGGGCTTCGTTCACTTGTTCTGTTTCACGGCAAGATATTGGAACACACATACATGCTGACACTCATGGTTCTGCAGAGATGAGCAGTGGGTGGGCGAGTGGATGGGAACATTGATGGGTGCAGATTGATAATAGAATTAATCAGTAAGCATGAGAAGGAAAGCAGTAACTGAATAAATAGGTAACTGAAAAAGAACAAGGGATGTGCCAAGAATCAGAGGGGTGTCACACAAGCCAGTGTGGAAGTAATAGAAGAAGAAACATTGCTTCCATAAAGCTCAGGCGGTAGAAGCAGGAGAGAAGGGAAGCGCAATGAAGAGGCCAGGCGCATCTTTTTGTTCTCCTAATGTATGAAGAGGAGCTGTCAATCAGGAGGGAAGATAGAAGGCCAGATGGTGGTGGTGCACGCCTTTAATCCCAGCACCTGGGAGGCAGAGGAAGGCGGATCTCTGTGAGTTCAAGACCAGCCTGGTCTACAGAAACAGTGCCAGGACAGCCTCCAAATCTACACAGAGAAACCTTGTCTCAGAAAAAAAAAAAGAAAAAGAAAAACAGAGAAGGTAGATGAAAGTATACAGAGGAAGTAGACAGAAGAAGACTCAGGAAGGCTGGGTCTCCAGATAGCAACAGCACCTTCTGAAGTTCAGCAAATTCTTCAAGACAGGAAGTGTCAGGCCCCACCAGAGGCTGTCCAGGTTAGAACTGTTGGTGGACTGTGCCAGACAGCCTGAATGAGCCTTGTAGGTGATTCTGGCAGAAGCTTGAAAGCTGCTGTTGTTGAGAAGAAGGAACAAGGTTGCTGGGCCATATTCACGAGGATAAGAGCTTGAACTTTAAGTCAACATGATAGGCTCGCTCAGTCCTCCGTTTGGAGTTGTAGTTGAAGAGATAAAAAAAACAAGCTAGTCTATAATGGAAACAATTGGACACGTCTTCAAAGGTGTGATTTCCTCACTGTGTTTAGCAGTGTGGGCCAGGACATGGATAAGAGAATGCTGGAGGTCATCCTGAGCAGAGATGTCCTGGGGGCGGGGGAGGCATGGGACTGATGGTATTGGAGGGTTTTGGGGACTGATTTTGGGGTGGATTTGGAATCTTAAGCTGCACAAGAAGGACAGAAAAGCTAGAAGGTACCTGGGAAGTAAGAAAGAATCTGGTCAGCAGGCTGAGGGCTCACTGTAGCAAAATCTCAGAATCAGTACGCAAAAGGGCCTTGGATGCAGGAAAAGGGCCTGGGTGATCCGCCGATCCTGCTGCACTGCAGAGATGCTTTGAAGGGCAGGCTTCCATGAGCCCTGTATGTATACAACAGTCTGTGGAAGAAATACATTCCTTGCCTGTGTGAACACACTGAGGGGCCAGGAAGTTACAGCATAGTTGGATTATGTACAAAACACAAGTTGTTTTTTTTTAATTAATGGTAACATAATTAAAAACAGAAGATGATTCCCTTTTTTCCCCCAGTTTCTGTAACAGATTATTATGTTCCTATAATAAAAATATGTAATGAACTATGTCAGGCTTTTATTTATTCATTCTTAGTTTACAAAAACCTGTGTTTACTAGATTATTGCTATGGACCATGCACTATTGTAAGTTGCTGTCGCTTGAGCTGAACTTTACCATGACCATCCTCTGAAGGAGATCCTGCCATTGAGCCTATTTATAAATGAGAGAATTGGAGCACTCAGGGCCCAACAAACTAGTTCATCCCAGTTTGCTTTCTAATACTGTGATAAAGACCATGACCAAGAGGGCTGGAGAGATAGTTCAGTGGTTAAGAACATTACCTACTCTTCCAGAGGTCCTGAGTTCAATTCCCAGCAACCACATAATGGCTCACAACCATCTGTAATGAGATCAGGTACCCTCTTCTGACCTACAGGGATGCATGCAGACAGAACTCTGTCTACATAATTAATAATTAATTGATTAAATTTAATTAATTAAAAAGATCATGACCAAAAGGGTGTTTGGCTTATACTTCCCAGTCACAGTCCATCACTGAGGGAAGCCAAGACAGGAGTTTTAGGGGCAGGAACTGAATCAGATCATGGGGGAAAGCTACTTATTTTTCATTGCTTGCTCGGTTTCCATTCTTAGATACCCCATGACTACCTGCACAGGGGTGGCACTGTCTACAGTGAGCTGGACCCTTCCACATCAATCATCCATCAAGACAATGCGCCACAGGCTTGCTTACAGACAATCTGATGACTGAGCTTGTGTCGAGTTGACAAAAAACTAGCCAACATGTAGTCAAAGATTAACTTCCCGAAGATTTAAGCAAATAAATGTTCAAAGGAGCACGAACCTCACGGAGTTGTTGTAAACCAAACCATTCTCCTGCCCTGTCGCTTCTCAGTAACTGTAAAGCGATCTGTGTCCTTGATTGCTGGTGGCCCAGTGTTCAGCAGCCACTGAAGCTTGAGGGGACATCTGTAGAGAACTGGGTGGGCAGGCAAAGGAACAAGTCTGGGCCCCCAGGCATCTCCCCTGTCCACTTATGCCTCAAGGTGAGGGTGGCTTTGTACACAACCTGGGGTAGTTTGTGTGGATAGTGAGGTAGTAGTGACAGGCTGTCTGGGTTGTCATGGTTACCTGGGGTGCATCTCCTGAACCTCTCACCCAGCACCAGTGATGTCCACCCAAAATGTTACCTTGAGATGCCAGATGTTCAGCTTCTAACTACTTCTTATAGCAAGGTTTGTTGTCAGACTATCTTTGGATCACTGGCCCCCAAATAATGACATGGAGACTTATCATTTATTATGAAAGCTTGGCCTTGGTTTAGGCTCTCAACTAGCTCTTATAATTTAAATTAACCCATTTATATTAATCTACATTCTTCCATGTGGCGTTACCTCATCCCTGTACTGCCCATCCTGCTTCCTCTGAGTCTGGCTGTCAACTCTGCCTTTCTTCTTCCCAGAGTTCTCTCTCTGTCCAGAAGTCCCGCCTATACCCCCTGCCTATCTCTTTATTGGCTGTCTAGAAGTCCCGCCTATACCTCCTGCCTAGCTCTTTATTGGCTGTTCAGCTTTTTATTACACCAACCACAGCAATACATCTTCACACAGAATACAAATATCCCACAACACCTTGTCTCTTTAGTTTTATTATTTTCTTCTCTTTATTTAGTAAATTGTTTCTCTTTCAAACTTACTCAGAGTGTTTAAGATACAAATTTTCTTCTTGAAGATATATATATATATATATGTATATAGTATGTACACATATATACATTCAATCTACTAGACTTTTAATATAAATCCTTATTATCCCCCTTTATTGCTATTAGTTGAAAACTGTTAAATGATCATAAATGTTGTGATTAGAAAGATCTGTTAAATAAGATGTGTATTATCTTCATGCAGCCAGTGTGGGTGCATTTCCTGTGGTCATTCTACAGTGTTTGGATAATCCTTGGGGAGAGAAATTCAAAGAAACTCTGCATTCCTAGGGGGAGCACCCATCTGGGAGGACATCAGCTCCTCAGCTTCCATTTTTCTTTGCTCAGCTTCATGTCATTAACTGTGAGCTTGACTTCTTTTCTGCCTTGCAGTATGTGTGCTTAACACCTGTTGAGTTAGGCACACATGGTTTTCACATGTAGTTTTTTTTATAAAGTACAAGGTATGTGTGAACTGAGTTTCTTTTTGGTTTTCATATACTGTTTTTAAAGAACTAAATTAAAATGGAATATCAAAGCTGGTGTTCCTCCTCCAAATAATCTTACTCAAAATAGTAAGTTAAATACACTATCAGAAGCCTCTTCTCTCTCTCTCTCTCTCTCTCTCTCTCTCTCTCTCTCTCTCTCTCTCTCTCTCTCTCTCTCCATTCTGTAGCCTATGGGCCAACAGCAAACTTCATAACCTCCAGTTGCACAGACAGCAACCAAAATAAGTGGGTTCCATCATAGTTGAAGGTTCTCTCTCAACTGTTGGGCAGGGCGCAGTAGATAATTATAAGTCTTGCTTTATTGTCTCAAGATAATCACATATTAGAATTATTTTATTCTTTCCTCTTTTTCTTATGACCAGGAAACTATAGCTAATTTTAAATGCCCGTGTCCCAGCAAGAAGGGAAGGGAAGAGAGTGGACAGATGAGCAAAGGGAACACTGTCGGGCCTGGCTGTTCATTTTGAGGGAGCTTGTTGGTCTTTCCCGCTTACCTTGTGGTCATTACCGTCCATTTACAGAGAGGACTACACTGTCATCTGACTTATTGCTGTGTTCTGTCCCCCTTGGTGTCTGTGTGGACTATTGCTATCCTCTCTGCATGTTTGATCTGAATCGCCTCATTGGCCGAATTGTTCATTGTTGCAGAGAAGCCAAGTGCCTTCTCACACCTTTGTTTTTAATGGTCTCCTTTACAGATTAGCTTTTGATTTTAGACCTAGGAGCCACTTTCATTCCTTGTATTGTTTCTCTGAGGTCTTGCTCTGGATCTTGAATTAAGTCACATGTCACACTCAAGTCGTTTTCCATTGTGTTTCCACTAATGAGCTTTGCTCATCAAGGGCTCTTAATTTTATGTAAAACTAATTATAGGTTTAACCATAGCATTGTTCAACCAAGTGACATATGGCAGTGTTTGCAATTATAGGGATAGAAAATGGTAAATCATCGTTAGCTGATGGCATCCTTTTAACTACAATGCTGTAGCGACGTGTTCACCCAGGAAGGACCAGGCCTTCTAGACTGTGCTGCTCCAGCTGTGCAGGAGGAGCTGGGTCAAGTTGCAAAAGAACAGAATGCTAAGTAAACCAAAGGCGTACGCGTTGGAGGAGCGTGTGAGAGATGTAAGTGAGCAAATTGTTTTCTAGCACTTTTGAAAACTTCAATTCATTACCACCCATGGGCTGTATTCATTATAAATGTTTCATTAAAATCTAGTCTACTGAGGCCTCCCTCAGGCAACATCTTGCAAATCCAATTGTGCTTACTATTTCCTCCTTAAAATAATAGGACAACACTTCCATAAACACACTGTATAATTTGTATTTAAATTAGTGCCTAACTACATAATTTGACTTACTGAGCCGGCTTTGGTTTGCTTTGTAACCACAGTTCTACTCCAATGCATTAGTCCCCAGACCTTGGTTTTGACTGACAGATAAGTAACTAGTTTATAGTTGTGTTAGAGTTTGTTTGCTTGTTTGTTTTTCCTGCATCATCAAGAAAATCCCACATCAAATGTTTTCTATAGTTTATAGTCAAAGCATATTTTTATTCAACATGTTGGGTAATTTAAATGGATTAAATATATGTAATATGTATTCTTTTCTTCCCTGAGAGCCTCATGCATACACTGAGCACTTGGGAAAAAAATTAGGCCTGCCAGAAGTTATCTAAGAGGTATTGAATTGTTTTGAGGCCAAGTCTTCTTTTTCTTTGCCTTGTTTTCAGTATATTTAATATAAAAGAGTAATGAATGAAAATAATTTCTTTTCTGATGCTGGGGTTATATTTTTATTATCTTTAATTATGTGCATGGATGTGTGTCTGTATTTGGATATGTGCACTTGAGGGCAGGTACCTGCATAAGTCAGAAGCCTCTAATTCCCCGGAGCTGGAGTTACAGAAGGCTGTGAATCACCTCTCTGAGCGCTGGGAACCAAACCCAACCTCTGGAAGGCAGCAAGTGCTCTTAACCACTGAGCCTTCTCTCCAGTCCCTGCTTCTGGAATTCCTTATATCCCAGCACAAATTAATTGAGATGTTAAGCTAAATTTTGGTCCCAAGAAAGGAATATATTTTTAAATTGCAGTGGCTATCTTGAAATTATGTGTGGTTTAAATTAAACTAAGAAATACAAAAATATAGATATTGGGAAAGCAAAATACTTCAAGAAAATTCAGTCACAATCACTGCCCACTGTAGGGAGGAAAAAGTTACTTTTAAAAATTAATTATTTATTTAAGTATGTGTGCTTTGCACACCAGAAGAGGGCATCAGATCCCGTGGGACTACAGTTACAGACAGTTGCGAACTGCCATGTGGGTGCTGGGACTGAATGCAGACCCTCTGGAAGAGCACCCAGTGCTCTTAAGGGTGGATGGAATGACTTATGTTGAACTTGACCCCACAAAGTCCTGCTAACGCTGAGTTCATGAACCCCAACTATAAAGCACAAATGAGCATAAGTAGCCCTAGCAGCTTCTTTAGCTTCTGGTTTATTGTTTGGCATTATTATTTTTCCTGTCACTTTCTCATATGTTCTTACCTTCCACAGGCCTTTGAGGAAGCCATGCTTTGTGTTTGGAATATCCTGTTCTCTTTACCCTTTTTAGCTCATTGGGCTCTCAGCTCCAGGGTCACTTCCCCAGGGAAGCTGTCCCTCTCTCCATGGGTTAATAAGGACTCTTTGTTACTAATGATCAAGAAGAATAGCCTCTTCCTTCCCAGGTACTGACCCTGTTTGCAATTTCACGTTCATTTACTATCATTACAGAGACACCATCCACTTCAGCACTAAAAGATAAGTAAGCCCTAGGAAGGCTTCAGCACCATGTCTGTTTGGCTAAATGCCCTGCTTATAAATGGTAGAGATGAACATTTTTATATAAATAGATAATGCAGAAAGACACAGAGCATAAACTCTGATGTTAAAGTAGTCCAAACGGTAGTTTCTACCGTTTAGTAGTCAAGGCCTCAGTAGATATCCCTGGCTGACCTGGTTCTCTCTGTTTTGACCAGACTGACCTTGAACCCACAGAGATAAATCTGCCTCTAAAACTGTATTACCCCCCCCCACCATGGTTAATCTTTTAACATCAAAATTTATATCCTGCTAGGCAGAGTGGCATATACCTGTACTCCCAACACTCAGAAGTTAAAAAGGAAGAATCAAGAGGATAAGGCAAGCTTAAATTACACAGTGAGTTCCAGGCTAGGCCAGAATATGTAGCAAGACCTGTCTTTAAAAAAGATTTGGGCCAGCAAGATGGTCCAGAGGGTACAGGCAGCTGCTACCAACCTTGTCATGAGTTCCATCTCAGAGACTCACAGGCCAGAAGGAGACAGCTGACCCCGAACATTGTCCTCTGCCTTCCATTCCCTACACACACACACTTAAAATGTAATACATCCTTAATGAAAATCTTTAAGGATTTCTTTTCAAAATTTCTTAAGACAAATCACAGTATTTCTTTACAGACTCTTCATTCCTTAACTAGGCCCTTCTTGGCATTTGGCTTTCCATGTAGGTCCTTGGAATTTATTTATGTGTGTGTGTGTATGTGTGTGTGTGTGTGTGTGTGTGTGTGTGTGTGTATGTGTGTGTGTGTGTGTATTAGTCTACAAAGGGAAACCTTAGCAGACAACCGTTTGAATTCTAGAAGTAGCACAAGCTTTGCCAGGGCACAGGCTAGACACGCCTTGGGGCTGGAGTCACATCAAAACAAAGGACGCACCAGGCAGTGGGGGTTCTTCGGCAGCGCACCTGCTCTTTAGTTTTTAGATGGTCTTCCTGAGATCTGTGCACTGCATGGTTTTTTAAAATGACTTCGTTAGGCTCATTGTGTGAATTGTGACCAAGTGCCAGGAGGTGGCTCAGTGGGAGACTGAGGACCACAGAGCCTCCACAGGCTGGTAGGCTTCGGTCCCAGAGGACAGTGACACAGAGGCCCACTTACTGGTGTGAGGAGGTATTGATTTTTCTCCCTCCCTGTTCTCGGCGACTCCTCTGAAGTAGGTATGATATGAAGCTTCTTTCGTAGACAAGAGAAGAAAAACTGTCGTGGTGAACTTTGTCACTCCCCCAATCAGACATTTCAAACCAAACTAGATGGACTGGAAGTGCATGCAGGACTCCGGAAACCTCCTGACTTCTGTGACAAAGAGGTCCCCTACAGGTCCATAGCAACCTTATAGGGGGAACATGCATGCAGTCCAAATCATCCTTATAGGGGGAGTGAAATACATGCTATGCATGTATGCATGTGCATGTTTGTTTATGTTTAATGTTTTAAAAAGATAATAAAAAGATCAGACGTGAAGACCACGGCGCTCTGTGCAGTGATCACAGAAGGTTAGCTGAGTGGGCTCATCCAAGCTTTCAAGATGTTCCCTTCCCGTTATAATTGGCTGCTGGGTAGGTCTGGCCCTAACTAGAATGCCAGCGTTCGATTTCACCGTGTCCTCAGTGGAGACGTGTCACCATTTATGCTGGCTTTAGTGACAATTTTCTAAAATGGAAACTCGTGGGAAATCATTACCGTGTTTATACGTCCCCTTGTCGGACGGTGTGATCCTGTGATATTTTACCAGTGTTTTCTACCGCATGATGGCATCTTGCAGAGGTTAAGGCAGAACAGGTCCCTCTGTAATTTTGTGACCACATTTTACTCACTGCAGAAGAAAGGATAACTGACAATTAAGTATTTGGGATGCTACAGAAAGAACATGTGCAACTAATCAATGGAACCCTTTGGGACCGTGATTTTATAAAGCTGATAAGGTGGAAAAATCAGGGTTTTGTGATTTGTGTTACATGATGATAATTGCACCTTTTCAATAAAAATGACATTTCCGGAGTAAACACTGAGCCAGCGAGGCTGCTGCTCCAATGCTGTTGTTTTCTGTCCCATTCAGACAAGTTTTTGTAAATGATTTCATTTACACACACCTACTTGACACTATGTAGAGAAAAATAATAAAGTCTGACTTTTACAAAGCATGCTTAGCTGCCCAGTTTTAATATTTATTGACATTTTAATATTGACTCTTTATTACATACAGTTATATCTAAGTGTGTCACAGTACATTACACACTCGGTGCAGTCCCTCGATTTAATTCCTTTTCCCGTGTCATCTTATTCACAAGCACATATTCGATGCATAGTCCTAAGTGATAAACCGGATGAGTGAAAACTCACAGGTGTGTTTTCGGTTCCTCTGTAGGGTTTCCCGCTGTGCACGCGTTAAAGGGCCCTAATCATTTAGTCGCTCTTTGGTGTTTCTTTTCCCATATGTGGGCTAGCCTCCTAGTTTCGCTGAACGGGCTCCAGTTGGAGTTAGACTTCTTCTGTCACTACTGGGACAGGTTTGATTTGAACACGCTGAGTTACCAGTTACCCTTCGCAGTGGAAGAGTTAGCCCTCTCTACTGCGGTCCAATACTTACTGTCTCTCCTTGTTTGAGCAGCCTCCTTCTGTGGAAACTCCAATGTTTTAGTCATTGTCATTGTTGCCTCTGAGTCTTCCATGGTTGTTCTTTCTCTTTCTTGGATTGTCGGGGGTGCGGCAAACTTGCTGAGGAGGGTGGGGGGATGATCGGGCTCTATTGACAGCTTGTAGAAGAAACACTTGGTGCTGACCCACCACTGGAGACCCACAGCACTTGCATGGAAGCAGCTACTCTGTCTTGGATCTGTGATTAATTGTGCCTCTTACAGTGTTTCACTCAGCGTTTATACCTGTAAAATTCGATGGGATTTATTTCTAGCCTTTTTTCTAATTTGTCCACTTCATTTTGAGTGGCGCTCTCTTGCTTCATAAATCATTTGACAGGCCTGACATGCCAGCTTCGCAGGAATGGGTGAGCAGCATGGAAACTCTACTACCGGGGACTTCAGGGAATCAGTCAGACAGCTCTGGACCTGGGACTTTGCCCTGTCCCACCACCAAATGCTCCTTACTGCATAGGTGTGGAGGTCTAGGCTTCACCAACTACAGCTGAAGAGTTTCAAATCACATTTTCCCTGTTCATTCCTCAGGTTGGAGAACCCTAGGCACCATGAATTGTTACACTTGGAGCCGTATGTAGAAGAACACAGAAGCAGTGAACGTAGAATTCTTCCTAGAACTAGTGAATAGTGGATTTTTGTCTGTCAGGAAGAATCCTTTACCATAGTGACTTTGCTGCTTAGACAAATATATTTTTAATTTATTTTTTATTTCATGTGCATTGGTGTTTTGCCTGCATGTATGTCTATGTGAGGGTGTCAGATCTTGGAGTTAGAGATAGTTGTGAGCTGCCATGTGGGTGCTGGGAATTAACCCAGGTCCTTTAGAAGAACAGCCAGTGCTCTTAGCTGCTGAGCCAGCTCTCCAGTCCCTAGACACATAATTTTACCCATTGTCCAGAGCTGAAACACTTCAGCTACATCCTGCTTGACAGAGGGGTAGGCCCCACACAGGAAGCCAGCACATCTTTTGGGAAGCTTGTGAACAGCACTGGCCTGCGTGTGTCAGGTTCCAGGCCAAGTGTGAGTCCTCAGCAATTCGACTACTACAGCCTTACTAAAGGAAGGTGTGCACTGCTGGACTGTCAGGGGTCTGCACCTCCTTCTCTGAAAGTGTGTGTGTGAGAGAGAGAGAGAGAGAGAGAGAGAGAGAGAGACAGAGAGAGACAGAGAGAGACAGAGAGAGACAGAGAGAGACACACACACACACACACACACACAAAGAGAGAAACACTGAGTTTCATCCAGTTTTCAGAAAGCTCCACAGATCATGTGTGGCTAAGGTCTGTTCACTACATAGATAATCATCCAAACTTTCCAAGTGGGTAAAATGAGTTGGAAGTCAACACATATGCGCAGGCATGCACGCACACACTCACACACGCACGGAAGAGAGTGAAATCTCTCACATGCTAGTTGTATGCCAGAAACTCCTGGGAACGTCCCCCTGAGTCCTCAGGAGAACACCGGAAGTACAAGGAGGAAGGATGCTGAGCAAGTCTGGCTATAAAACCCATGTGCCTTGTGCACCTCACTGCCTTGGGAATAAAAATGAATACCACCGAAAACTAACAAAGACCAGCGATCTAAACCAATGGGAACATGATTTCACATTCAAAAATGTGATTTTTCTGTACAATTAGGAAGTTATCTGGGGAATAAAGTTGGGTGATTTAAACCATATGGGTTCTGAAGATGTGGGATGAGTCCGGGTGTGGCTTTGAAAAGGGACGGTCGCTCCTGAAGCTGAGCATCGCAGGGAACGAAGATGGAAATGGAGCAGCTGGGAGCCCCCGCTTGCTGTCCAGCCTCCTGCATGAGATCATGTGTTTACGGCCCCAAAGACTGAGCTGAACTAATTTAATTCCTATTTGGCATCTCTATACTAATTAATGACAGTTGTTTCATTTGTACATATTATATTAAATTAGGTGAATTCTTCATCTTTCTTTGGACTAGAGTATTAATTCTTTTTTTTTTTTTTGTGCAAGGTTTCCTAACAGAGCTGAGGAAACATTCCTGACCACATAGCTGAAAGCCTTACCAACACCCCCACTATACTAAGGGTACTGCTTTCTTTATAACATTAAACCCTAAAGAATAGCTTGATCATCGTTTTCTGGAAAATATTAGCTGAGAATATTCAGGGAACAAAAGTAGATGCTTGTAAGTTTCTAGAGTTTTCTGCATTTCTTTCTGCCAGGATGTCTTACCTAAAACAATGTGGTCATCTGTTTGGAGAGCTCCAGGGAGAGGGAGCAGGATTAATTCCTGTCCCTGTGTGCAGTGTAAACAGCTTTTTGCCTGTCTTTTGTCATTAATGATCATGCCGTGGATGTAGCCAGTGCATTGTAAGCCAATCTGTCAAGGCAAATAAACAATTCACCTTGTTAAAATTCCCTAAATCTTGCATTAATAAAACCGAAGGAGCCCCCTGAACACTCAGGAGATGTCTTCCTCCATACTGCAGTGATGGATGACATGTCTAAAGAGCCTGGAAATTAAGTAGTTTGGGTCATTAAAAGTATCCCACGCTTCTTATTGATTTAATTTATTTTTAAAAGGTAGGGCTGGAGATAAGAATGTTGCACCCTCCCCTACTTTTTTATTTTTTAACTCTGAAAGCTACCACCTATACAAGTAGTCAAAATAATTTCCATGGCAAATTGTTCCATACTCACCACAATAAAATTAAGTTTTATTATTCAAATGAGTATTATGCTGTCCTGTTAAGCAAACATCTAGAAATATCTCTGTAGTCCTTGCAGCCTTTGTCAGGGCAAAAACTTGTAAAACTTCTTGGACTACCGAAGCAATGATCTTTAGATATTCAAAAATTCTGTTAAGTGGGTAGGATTTGAAATAAATGTCAAACCATTTGAAAGAAATGAACTGGAATGTAGGAGATTATGTCTGTGGGCAGAGAGCCTCTTTTGTCCTTCACTGTCTCAAGTCTTTGCTTTCTGCTTGTATAGTTAGGGAAAGAATATAATATCTGAGATGAAGGAGAGGTGTGTATGTGGATGGATCAGTGGAAGGGAAGGCGTTCAGAGAGTGGTGTGTAGGATCTTAACCGTCACTCTAGGTTGTTTGAGTTGTTCATGTGCTAATTTCTTTATCCTGTACTCCACTGAGCCCACTCTATTTACTGTCATTTCCCAGCACCTGATATGACAAGCACCCAGTCAGTTTTATTTAATGAACAGAGTAGGATTCCCATCTACTTTTCTGTCTTCTCTTTTTTTCCCTTAAGATCTTTCTGGTAAAGTGGGCTCTGCAAGGGATGGCGACAGCCCAGATACCCTAACTTTCCAGATGGGCTATCTCTGGTACTTGAATAGTAGGAGAATTGGGCACTGCAATACATAAGCAGGCCTGAAAGCCTTTGTAGCCCTAGTCTGTGTATGTGATCTGAAATGGGCAGTAGGGTTCCACACCAGTGAGAAATGAGGCAACTCAGTATGGAATGATGGCATGCACAGGATGTACAGACGCACTTATAATTTGACCCAATTTTTTATTTAGTCTATATCTCCTGCATCAGTTAAATGACTGTTCCTAAGATGCTGTCAGATAATATTTCACTGATTTCCATTATTCTTCAAATACATGTATTATTATTGGGGGGAAAATCACCCATGGTATGTTATTTAAGTAGAACCTTAAGAATAGTTATATTATGAAGTATGGCCACTCCTAACTGTAATCCCAACACTGAGGAGACCAAGACAAGAGGACAGGTGTGAATTCAGGGCCAGCCTGGGCTAGACTGTAGACCTCTCTTTCAAAAGAAAAGCAAAAGAACAGTTGCATAGTCTTTGGTACTTCTCCCTCACTCTTTAGTGGAGAGAGAGGACCAGGTATCAAATGTGTAATCTGTTAGCACACATTTGCAGATTCTTTTAAAATGCATAAATATAAAAATGCACTCCATAGCCTCCATCAGATTTCTCCTCCATGTTGCATAATTTTGATCTCGGCATGCTGACACGTTTATGCCATTATGCCAGCTCTTTAGCAGAGCTATTTAAGTGGAAGAACTTTATAGATTTTTTTCAATACATACCCTGATTTACACTTAGCGGTAAAGTTGTCACTGACCCTTTAAGTGGAGCTGTCCAGATGGCAATAAATGTCAACTGATCCTTGTGCAGAAACAGGTGATAACTAAGGGGTTAGACTAAATCTTCCAGATGGAAAATCTGCAGAATTTCCTAGGAGTAGTGGCCTGTTATGGAAATGTAAATACTTTATCGCTCAATAAGGAACATTGAGGTTGGACTGTTCAGGGTGGATCAGAGTCTCTGCGAAGGCAGGGAGTGTGTCCAGTGCTTCCCCAATGTCTTGTCCATTAGTGAGTCTCTGAAGATAGGAGACACTTCTGTAAATCTACCGTGACGGAGTGGATAAACTACAGGGTGTGCTCACACTGTGTAGTATGCATTAACCTGGATCTATTCCTCGTATCAATTATGAGGAATGTTGCTGGTGATGTGATGACTTTGATGGACAGTTATGACTTTTTGATAGAGTTCCTTTGATTGATGGTCTAACAGACTTCCCTCCCATCTCTAATTTCATTTTCTGCTTTCACAGGCCGTCATTTTGGAAAATGAAGAACTTCCCAAGCTCTTCCTTGATTTCCTCAATGTAAGACACTTGCCATCCCTTCCAAAGGCAGAAAGTTGTGGGTAAGAACTGCTATTTACATTGTGGGTGTGTATTTTAAGTTACTCATCAATGACTGATTGTCCTAACAGTTACCCCATAGTGGTGACACATGGCAAGCTGGCCACATCTAAGCTCTTAGTTGAGGTGTTACTCTCTCTCTCATATCCCTCTGTTTATAGTGAGAGGAATCTCTCCCAAGTCTTCATCTCCATCGTGCAACAAATGGTCCAGGCAAAACCACACCTAGGCATAAGTAACTAACTTTTTAAATGATGGTGTCACATAGTGTCACAGGTGGTAATTTTGAATGCAAGGTGTAATTAAGGGCAGTCCCTTGACTTGGACCAAGTATACATATTTATTTAGCTTTTTAAGGGCTTACTTCTATTATTTATGTGTATGCTTGTGTCTGTGTATGCAATGTATGTGGAGGGGGTTGCCTGTGGAATCTAGAAGAGGACATCAGATCCACCAGAACTGGAGTTACAGACAGTTGTGTATTGCCTGACATGGGCACTGAGATCCAAACTTAGATTCTCTGGAAGAGCATAAGTGTTCTTAACCATCTCTCTAGTCCCCATATTCATACAGTTTTAAAGTTATAGACGACTTTGGAGATCATTGATACAACACCCCTCTTTGGTTGCTGGTCAGAGACACAGTATTTAAGTGCCTTTCCCAAGCCATGCAAGCGGCAGAACCCAGGCCTTCCATGGAGGGCTGCTTTCTTCTCTGACCACTGCTTTTCCCTCAGGAACTCATAGCTCATGGGCTGTAATCCCTAGTTCCTGTTAACCATGAAAGTAGAGGTGTAACATCACTGGCAGCTGAAGAAAGTTCTAAAGACTGAAATCTGCAGCAAGCTGGGTTGAACTAGCCTCCAAAAGCAGCTAGCAACACCCTGCCCAGTCAGTCAATCCCCAGAGACATTAAGGCAACACAAATCTAGCAGGGCACAGAGCTTTGCCATTCTTTCCCTCAGCTTTCAGCCCATTCCTGAAATTGGGTTAAAACTGATCTGTCTACGGATTCACCGCTCCTTGTCAGTACTGTTGACTCATGGCCACTTGCTACCCACTCCAGAGCCTGAATTATGTTCCATACTCACAAAGTGATCTATGTGGCCAGTGTGTCCTGTCCCAACCTGTGCATTCGTGTTTTCTCGGAAGGATCTTGAATTTTACACAGCGACATTATCAGTGACAGTGAATGAGGTCTTCTTACTTCTATTCCAACCCCAAAATAGTAATAAAGTGTAGATGGAAGTTTCTGTCCCGCCTGGCCCCACAGTCATTAGTCCCAGATAAACACACAGAGGCTCATATTGATTATAAACTGTTTGGCCTATTGCTCAGGCTTATTACTAATACGCTCTTACAACTTAACTCAATCCATAATTCTTATCTGTGTTTAGCCAGATGGCTTGGTACCTTTACTCAGTGAGTGATTCTCATCTTGCTTCCTCTGCCTCTGGCTGGTAACTCACTTTCTGCCTTCCTCTTCCCAGAATTCTCCTAGTCTGGTAGCCCCACCTATACTTCCTGCCTGGCTACTAGCCAATCAGCATTTTATTAAACTAATGCGAGTGACAAATCTTTACAGTATATAAAAGCGTTATCCCATGTCAATAAGGCCGTGTGATTTTTAAATGATCTTAAGGAAAATTGAAATGTCCAGAATCTTCCAGGCTGACGATTTTTTTAGACAGAGTTATCAGCCATACTGCGGCTCAGTACAAACTCAACTTTTCTGTTTGTTTCCCAATCCAGTGCTAAGGATGCTAACCTCTTGCTTTGCTGGCATAAATATTGGCCCAACTTAATTGGTTTGTTTTCTTTTCTTTTATACAAATTTCAGATCTTTTGATGAGACAGAATCTGAAGAGTCAAGGTAAGAACTAACACAGGTCAACAAGGAGTTACAGAAATTAATACTAGAACTGTAGTTTGTTCAGTGTCTAACTACCCATGGTATACCTTCTTTTAGTCATATTTCTCTTGAAAATACTTTGTTGGATATTGGTTTTAAGATGATAAATATTTGACAGAAATTTCCAGGGTTAATTGCTTATAATTGGGAATGAAAAGGGTTAAGAGCCCACATGGCTTCATGCAAGTAATAAGAATACTGTTTTACTTAGGATCAAATTGCAGTTTAAGAAAGTACTTTCCAGCAGTGATATTTACAACATAGATGAGAGTCTGTCTCATATCCCAGAGAGAAATATTTGGAAGACAAGTGCAACGCCCATGACTTCCCTCTGTGTGTTTGCTGTTATTCCCCCACACTGGAAGATGCAGAGACCTAGAGACATCCCACACAGCAGTTTGATCCCCTCAAAGCTAGTTTGTAGTGTTTTCTGTTTACCATCGTCCCCTGATGCTGACATGCCTGTTTTTGACCTTTCCAGCAAGCTGTCCCACCAGCCGGTGCTGCTGTTCCTCGGGGATCCATACGTCTTGCCTGCAGCCAGCGGTAATCAAACCTGTCATCTGCTAACAGCTCTTTACTGATCTGCCCCCGCACCACATAAACCACGTTTGTAATACGGGTCTAACAGAGTGACATCGGTCCAGGGCTTAATCATCTGCCAATAAACCAGTGCTCTTGGTGTAAGAGACATTTAGAATTTTAATTGGGGCCGGCCTTTCAGGAGGAAATGTAATTTTTCTTTCTCTCTTCCTAGCCTATTTTGAATTAGAGAAAGAATGGATAAAGGTATCTATTTTTCTTCTTTTTTGTGTGATGTTTTTTAGACTGCTACTTGTTTTTAATCTAGACGTCAGAGTTCAGGTTTTAGTCTTTCTCCAAAAGCTGTGTACATTCACTGCAAGTATTCCTGTGTTTCCATTTAGGTCTCAGTATCTTTGATGATAGACTATATATTTTTAAGTTGTATATGTTAAATACAACTAAATGATTTAAGTGTAACCATAATTAATATTTTAGCACGCTACCTTTTTTGGTTCCAGTTCCCTAAAGTCCCTCTCAAAACGTTCTATGTGGCATTCCCAGAGAACATTCTCAGACATCATCTCATTTAATTTGTAAACAGCCTTATGAAATAGGCTCGGCAGAGAATATCATTGGCTAATGGGGAAAATTCCAACTTAAGGATTTTGGTGACTTGCCAGGCTCAGGTGTCCCATTTGAAGCCCAGGTTTTCCTTCTTTGCTTTTAGTGTATCAGGTCTCCAACCTCTGAAAATCACAAATATCAAGCCACAGGAAAGCATAGACGAAGGATCCATTGTTTCTGTCAACAAAACCTTCCTAGGAGCTGGAGAGAGGGATTTGCCATCTGTCTGTAGCATGGGGACTGTCCTGTCACCCACCTATCTATCAGTAAAGGAACGGTGACCAGGATGCAGACATCGCTCACTAAGAGGCCCCTCTGACCCTGCTCAGAGAGTCGTTGTCTCAGCTGCAAAGAACATGGTTTCACCATGTGTGGCTTTTTGTGCGCATCAGTGAGGAGCTGTTATCCCTCTTAAGGACTGCTCCCCGTATTTAACGCATTTATATTAATTATTAGGTAATGTAGTAGCTGGTGTTGTATTAAAATCTTCTGTCTAGCAAATAGAGTAAACTTAGTCTAGATTAAATGCCGTATTGTCTTGTTAAAATGACTCCATAGGTAATTGTCCCGGAATTGTCTCTATTCAGATGTTTCGCGCACCTGTCAGATAGTTCCCGCAACAGTGGGGGAGCAGAATTATACGAGCCAGGAACATCCAGGGGCCTGGTGGAAGTGTGTGTGTGGATGCATCTTGTGATCCATATATCCGGTTCTTTAAGCTTATCAAGCAGCACATAGTATACACTTGACAACCGAGACCAGAGGGGCCTTCTGGGAGGCAGCATCAGGACAGATGTGGGAAGCAGGAGGATTAAGGTGTATGTATTGTTGATTACTTGATAGCTTGGACCAAAATAAGGGAAAGCCTATTTGAGAGTAACTGAATTAATGGGTTCGGTAGACAGAAGGAAAAGAGTACAGTGGCCAACCCTTATGTGAATTCTTAGACTTTGGCAGATCCAGTTGCAGAAATCAGACTCCTCTGGCCCTTGAGAAACATTATCTGTACCACACTGTTCTTAAGATGCCTTTTAGCGAGTGGAAGTCATTATTCCTGAAATACTGAATGTGGAAATCTGGAGGTTTACCAACCCCCATTTAAGTTTACTGCCTTTACATTTCAGACATTCTGTCTAAATGTCCCTTTATAAAAAATAATAATGGCTTTATTGGTAAAAAGCTTGCCACTGGAGGATAAAAGTTTTAGTTCTACCCACAGGACCTACATTAAAAAACAAAAGGCCAGGCATAATGGTGCATTTATAAGCCAGCACTTTGGAGGCATGCAGGAGGATCCCTGGAGCTCACTGGCTGGTCAGCCTAGCTGATCAGGGTGCTCCCCATCGCTGAGACCCTGTCACAAAAAGCAAGGTGGATAACTCCTGAGAATGACACTGGAGGTTGACTTCTACGTTCCATGTGGGTGCACACATATGCATGCACTCACACACGCACGCACGTGCGCACGCGCACACACACACACATACACACGCACACACACACACACAGGAAAAAAAGAACAGGCTGATCTTTATCTCCTTAGCTTTTGACATAAAAGTCAAGAGAATACCCTGGGTTTTAAAGATTGGTTTATTTTTACTTTATGTGTATGAGTGTCTTGCTGCACGTATGTATATACACCATCTGTGTACCTGCAGAGGCCCCTGAAACACGAGTTGTAGATGTTTGTGAGCCCCCATGTGGGTGCTAGGAACCGAACCTGGGTCCTCTGCAAGAGCAGCCGGTGCTCTTTTTTTTTTAATAAACACTTTTTATTATATATTTAAATTAGAAACAAGCTTGCTTCCCATGTCAGTCCCAGCTTTCTCCCTCTCCCCTCCATGCCCGCTCCCCCCCTACCAGCCCCACCAGTCTCCCACCCAGTTCCCACTCCATTCCCCAGGGCACCTGCCCTGCCCATCCTACTGACCCTGCCAACCCTACCCCAAGGGCACCTGCCCTGCCCATCCTACTGACCCTGCCAACCCTACTCCCAGGGCACCTGCCCTGCCCATCCTACTGACCCTGCCAACCCTACCCCAAGGGCACCTGCCTTGCCCATCCTACTGACTGCCAACCCTACCCCAAGGGCACCTGCCCTGCCCATCCTACTGACTGCCAATCCTACCCCAAGGGCACCTGCCTTGCTCATCCTACTGACTCTACCAACCCTACCCCCAGGACACCTGCTGCTTCCTCCTTGAATTCTCTGGTTAGCATGCTTGGTGGTCCTGTCAGCTCCCAGGCCTTGTGTTGATTGTCACGGCTTTGAAGCCTTTACTTCTGAAGCAGGCTCTATACAGCTTTGTTCTGTTGTTGTTGCTAAGGGTGGATGTTCGTTAGATAGAGGAATGCAAGTAAACATAACAAGAAATGTATCCCAAGTTGCGTTCCTTACCCTCTCCTCCCAGTGGTAGACAAAGGTAGGAACAGTACAAAATGGACATTGTATTCAATCATAGCCATGGGGAAGTCTGAATCTCAAGTTTAAAGTCCAGTGGAACAAATGAGTGGGGACAGATGCAAAACCTATTATCCCACCGGTGACCATGAGGTTGGCCCACCCTCCTGTCTGTCCACTTTTTCTCAGAGCGCCCTGTTGGCTTCCGTCAGTAGAAATGGCTGTAGACTGTGTCCTCCAGAGGACCTCCCCACTGGCTCTCCCTGTGCGGGGAGCACTTTTTTCCTGGACACCCTCATACCTGCCTCCTACGGCACATCACACAGCCCACTCAAGCGGCACATTCACCCTGAGCCTTCTTTCCCTATCCTGTCCCATGTCCTGTAACCTGTGCCCTGCTTTGTGTCCTGACTTCCAAGCCTCTGTCTGACATATTAATCATGGTATAGAATTACTCATCAGACATAATGGGGTTTTCATTGTTGTTTTATGGGACTTCATTGAATCCACTTAAGTTAAATATGTTCACAGTATAAATTAACTGTATTTAAGTAGATTTTCAGATCTCAGATGGCAAAAGATAACAATATGCAACCTGTGTGAAATATGTTTGGATGTTTTATTGAAAATTAGTCAGTGGTTCAATTTATTAATATCTGTATGAGAAGTAAATTTACAGTTAGAATTAGCTAGACCATTTCTTCAAATATGCAGACATATTTAAAAGCCTACTGAAGGCTTTTAAACCTCTGACCTGTGAAAATGTGTGTGTGCATGCGTGCGTGCATGTGTGTGTGTGTGTGTGTGTGTGTGTGTAACGGAAAGGCATACACTCAGCCCGTGTTATCAGCCAGAGAGAGCTCACTAGTCATGTAGTAGACAGATTTGTTTAAACATTCTATTTGTATCATTTGCTTGCTAGCACCTGTTCCATGGCCTGAACAGAGACTGTAATTTATATTTCCAGTAGCTAGATGGGTTTATGGCATGTTGTAATGGCCAAGTATTTATTGTGTGCTAGGCCCAGCCCAGCCCAGCCAACTTTTCAGTAACCTGTAAGTAAGGTATTGGGGTGAAATCTACTTCACCACTCTTAAAACAACTCAGCCGTGTTCATCGAGCTGGGAGGTGACACCCACACACACAGGATGCAGAGCCATTTCAGTGAACGTTTGCTGAGGTGAATCAGTCAGTGTAGCCTAGGCTCAAAGGTGTCTCAAACTCCACAGGGCCCAAACTGAAGTGATTGGCTTCTAGTTCAGTCTCCTTCCTCAACTTCTCCCACAACCCTCTAGGTTAGTCAGACGCATACCCAAGGAGCTCCTGTGGTGACTTCAAGTAGTATTAGTTATTTCCTGCTTCCCTCTCTCTCCTCCTCTGTCTTCCTTCTCCTTTCTTCCAGCCTTTCTGTGAGACAGAGTCTCACTATATAACCCAGGTTGTCCTTGAACTTGAGGTGCTGCCTCAGGTTTCATTTCCTGGGGTTACAAGCTCACACCACCCCCATCCAGCTTAACCCTTGATGTCTCCCGTTATCCGCTAGTCATTTACCTCTGTCACCAGGCCACATCGTTCGTTTCTCTGGAACCCTTCCACTTTTCTGAGTCCTGCGTCAGGACCCCCCTTTGAACTGTAGCAGTGACAAAGTGACCTGTGTGCCCCTCACACTTGCTTCAGTCCATTCTCTGCACGGCAGTCAGTCATTTTTCAAACTCCAGTGTCTTGCTTCACTGTAAAATCCCTCAACACCCTCAGCACACTTCTGACAAAGCCTGAATTCCTGTGAGATCGTTACAGATCTGACCTGGTACCCCTGGCCTCCAGAGCCCCAGTCCCTCATTACATCACCTCCACTGATGACTCCCAGCCCTCTAGGCTCCCTTGCCATAGGCTGTACTGTCACCTCCTATTCCCCTGGGGCCTTCCCACCTTCTCTGGTGAAGCCCAGTTCCCTTGTACATGACTTTCCGTGGTAGCCACTCCGTAGAGAATGGATGTATGAAAAGAAGTACTAAGGAATTGGTCCATTTGCATAGTAACTCTGTTCAGAGTGGTCAGCCTTCACTAGGTCCTAACGCAATTGTGTACAGATCGAAGCTTAACCCCGAATGCCTGAGCCATGGGAAGATTGATCCCCCCTGCACAGTCCCCTACACCTTACCTGCTCTCACACCAGAAACCGGCTCGACATACTGTGTGTACCTCTGCGTTCCCTTTGCGCCCTCCACAAGAGTGAGGCTGGCGTTTCAAGCTTGACAGGATGGCTTTTGTTAGACTTTTGCCCTTTGGAGCTAAAAGACAGACCCCAGCTTTCTACTCTCCAGAAGCACACCCACAAGTCCACACACACACAACAACTTGGACTAAGTGGCTCCCTAAGCCTCAGCGGAAAAACCGCAGCCAAGTATTCCCAGTAGAAATCTTGGAATTCCTTCAAGTGTATTGAGATTTTGTTAGAAATTGAATTGCCAGCGTAATCCATCTTCCTTGTGAGGAAACATCCAGATAAAGAGCCGGGCCTAGCAGCATTAAGCATTAGAAGAGCAACCTCTGAATCAATAATGCTACAAATCTGGCCGTGCAATCCTGCAGCACCTGCTGGGAGCCAAAATGGCCTCTGGCTGACAAGCACAAATGGTAGCACTCCTCGACTATGGGTGAATATGCCCAAGTAGTAGGCCTGACCTCTGACACCATGGCCTTGATCTCTGATCTTTCCTGACCAAGGGCAAATGCCTCGGTCATGGGGACCCCAGAGAGGTGTGGTGGCTCCAATCCTTTTTCCACAAACACAATTATATATTGTTGATACACGTTAAGAAAAGCGGCTTTCCTTTTCTTTTTCAGATTTTCCAAATGTGGTCATCGAAGGAGTTCTTCATGGAATATTTTACTCTCATCTGCAGCCCAGGTAGAAACCCTACCTGGCCGGATGAAGCTGAAGCGAGTTTCAGTGTCAATGGCAAGAAAATCGATAGCTCTACCAACTTACCTGAAACTCCATGACACCATAGCTCTAGCTAGCAGGAAAATTCACAGTCCTAGCTTCCTTCAGAACAGGGACGTTTCTATTAGAATGGTGCTTTTAAAATTAGAAACTGAACCAGGGCAGCGTCAGTTTAAGGCCAATTGTTTGAGTAAAAGGGAGATTCCAACATGGGAAGTCAGGACCGGCAGACCACAGAGGAGCACTGGCAGTACCGAGTGTCACCAGAGCCAGCCTCTGCTTCAGCTGCACCATTTGCTAATTGGAAATCAGACCCTGCGTCATGCTGACACTGAGCAACTTTGGTGGCCTTTTATTCAGACCTTGACAACACTCATTTTTACGCCATGAGGTTTTTCTCAGTGAGGGATACTGTATTCAGGGGTCCTGGCACCAGAAGAGGGTCCTGGGACCCACTATGCTAAGGGGGAGGAAAAAGCCACGCTGGAAATTGAGTCGTATTCACAATAGAATGCATTGAAGAATAGAATGCATTTGAGTTTCCATTACAGAGGAGTTACCTCCCACCTGGCACTATCTGTGAGAGTCCCTGAGAAAGACACTATGCCAGAAATCTGGCCTCCCATTTTTTCCTCTCGTGTTGGAAAGTATGAGTGCTCCTCTGAAGACCAGCTGACACCCCTGATGAAGTCCCAGGGGCCATTTCCTGTAGAAAGTACACACTTTGAACGCTAGAACCACACTGCAAAGTTCTTGTTCCAGTGGGAGTCAGATGTGAGTTGACCGCGGTTGCAACAGGAGCAGATGGACTGTTTGTATCTGGGTTTCCTCCACGGTGTACATTATCATGATATTACCACAGGCTTTTGTGTGGTTTTTCTTATAGGTTCCTTTTCACTGACATCGTGTGTGCATTAATGTGAGTTAGGTGTTTGATGCTGTCTCTCCACTGATGTCACACAGATGGCCATCTTTTGCTCGGTGACAGAGCCAAGCGTATGTCCTACCTGTGTGTGTGTGTGTGTGTGTGCTGATGAACAACCAACTTGTGGTTATGGATTTTCATAAATTTAAATGTTGGAAAAAATATTGGCAATTGAAAGTACCATGTCATGAATTTTTATTAGCGTCTAAACCTACAGATTGAAAACCTGCTGCAAACTTTTAAAGATACGTTTTTATGATTGATTGTGTAATTACATGTTAGGAATAAAGTAATCAAGTGTTATCAGCGAAAAAATAACTAAATGGTGAAGTACTAGAAATACTTTTTTAAATGTTTTTATGTTACTAGCTATTTTGAGTTAAATAAAAGCAAATAAAAGTAAGTATTTGAATTTGTGGTTTTCCCAGGATTACAGGAGGTGTAGATTGTGTCTCTTTTTACATATGCACAGAACACAAATACTCTCACTTTTCACTAGACATGTATTTCTATTCTGGAGGGCGTACTAAATTACTTCATCTGTTGTTAAGATAATTGGTACTCATTAAATACTTCATGATTTACCAAATTAAAATAAAAAAAGACCAAATATATGGCGGTATGTCACTCAAGAAGTCTTTTAGTTGGCATGTCACTCAAGAAGTCTTTTAGTTGGCATTGGTAGCTCACAACTGTGAGGCAGAGGCAAGAGGACCACTGTGAGTTTGAAGCCAACCTGGTTTAGATACCTAGGTTCAGTCCAGCCAGGAAACCAAGACAAAGATAAATCATTCTCTTTTTGGAAATTAAATAACAGCTTAGCAGTGACCCGTTTTTAAAAAGCACTTAAAATTTAGTATATGGACTAGAGAGATGGCTCAGTGGCTAAAAGCAGCTTAAGAGCACTGACTGCTCTTCCAGAGGTCCTGAGTTCAATTCCCAGCACCACACTGTGGCTCACAAGCTTCTGAACAATCTATTCTGTACTCTCACGAGTTCTGATGCTGTCTTCTGGTATGGATACATGCAGACAAAACATCCATATACATAAAATACATAAATAAATCTTACGTGTATAATCTTGCCACTTGGGGTTCTTGTAGGAACTATAAACCACTGTAGGTCTTTTGAGCATAAAGAGTTGTGTATCTGAAACTGAGAAGACCTGGGTCAGTTTCTCAGCACCCACCTCAAAGTCCTGACAAGACACTTCTATAATCCCGACACTGGCGAGGTAGAGACAGAAGGATCCATGGGCCTCTCTGGCCAACAAGTCTAGTTGACTTGGTAACTTCCACCATCATTGAAAGACCTTGTTTCAAAAAGAAACAAAAAACAAAGTGAGAGCCATTGAGGAAGACACCATTGTCAACCTTTGGCCCCGACATGTATGCACATATACACATAAACACATCAAAATTCAAAACCAAACGAACCCATGATTTACCAGCCAGTATCCACAGCCCAGAGCAATAGGAAGTTGGTGTTCATCCCACAGCCCCTGACATTTCCCCACTTCATTGCCCATCAACACATGGCAGTGCAGTGTCTTCCCCGCCACAGTGGAATCTGGGAGAAGGCTGGTAGCCTTTTGATCAGCATAGCTTAGGACACACTGGGAAAAGAATGGTGTATATTTCCGTGGTTAGGAACATAAAAATACAAAAGAATATATAAAGAAACCCCCTCTCATTCCATCTCTTGAATACCCTAGTCCCCTCCTATAAGCAGCATGGTACTTAGTTTTTCTGTATAATACTTTGAGAGAGAATTCCTCCATAGGCAAATATATATTGTCCATCTACTGTTTTTATTTGATATTTTAGATTATGATATGAGTATGTTGTCTGTATGTATGTACAGCACATACATACTTGCCTGGGGCCCACAGAGGCCTGGAGAGGGTCAGATTGCCTGGAAGTGGAGTTACAGGTGGTTGTGAGCAACCATGTGGGTATCAGGAACTGAACCCGGGTCCTCTCCAACAGCAACAGTGCTTTTTACTCCTAAGCAATTTTTCCAGTCCCATCATCTAATGTTGATACTTCCTATTTCCCCCCTTTTTACAAACCTGGTAACCTACAATGCTCATCTTTTATACATATTTTCATATAATGACACATCTTGACAGTCTGTTAGTATACAAAGTATGTTTCTTTTCTCTTTACAGTTGTATACCTCTGCTATAATTTATGCAATATCATATTGTGATGCTGTTGACATTTTTCTACTATAAAAACACCACAGACAACTTTGTATGTATGTAACATATCTACACATTAATGTTAATAATAATTTTCAAAAGTTAATGGTCACAGCAACACTTTCATATAGAAACCATGTGTAGATGCACACTTATAACATTTTATTATTGGATTCCGGCTGACATGTGTAAGAACACCTACAATATTTCACTCGGGTTCCCTTGCACATGGTTGTGTTGCTATGCAGGTGGTGCACTATACAAGACCATACCATGCCATATACAATGTAGAATGTGAGTGGTACATTGAGCCATGCCTGAGGCTCTGCACATGAAGAAGTAATAAAAACTGATCCATTCAGAGCATATATTCATAAGCAGTAGAGAAATAAAGGAGCAGATGACAGAAATCAGGAAAAGAAGAATCCCATTGCCACTTGATCCAGGATGTAGGGTAACCCTCCTCCCCCATCCACACAGCTGTTGGACATTCTGCCCACCTGTCCCCTGGTGCTTGTTCTATGCAGAGCTGCTCTCCCACCTCGCCTCTGCCCTGCTCATTTGCATACTGGCTGCCCTGGCCCTGCTGTCCTTCCTACTGGTGTTACTTCTCCCTGTTGCCCTTCAAAAGTCTCCCATGTGTACAGTACCTCGTGGCGTCATAATCACTGCTGCCTGGTAAACCCTGCATTTAGAAGCTCACTTTGGAAAGTGTGGAAATCCCAGAGTCACAGCTAGGAGAAATAATCACACTTCAAAACTGATCACTGGACAGTGACTTCTTAGCACTTCGTTGATTCTGGCAGAATTTCTGTATGACTCAGTGGTTCTGGAAATGAGGACCACAGCCGAAGATGGCATTTGGGTATCTGTGTTCACAGAATTGTATACAGAAGGGGAGGAATGACCTAAGTGCCCATCAGTGGAGTAATGAGTTAAAAACAAGTGAATTCTGGTGTGTGCTGTTGGATGAACCTTGAAGACATAAGTTAAATAAGCCAGTCATGAAAGGACAAACAATGGATGACTCCATTAATATGTGGTGTTTAGAGTAGTGAGCTTGCCAGACACCAAAATATGGTGGTGGGTATGCCGTGGGCTCCAGGAAGGGGACATAAAAAATTAGGGTTTCATGGGTTTCTTTGGAAAAGATGACAGTTCCGGAGATGGACAGTTGTACAATGTGGATGTGCTCAACGTGCACCACTAAAAATGATCCAAATGATTGAGTTCATTTTGTGTCTTTCACTTCAATGGGAAACAACCTGAAGGGGGTGACTGGGGAACATGGAGCTCTGTGAGTAAGGACGGAGCACTCCATTGATGCTCTCTGCCATGACTGCAGGAGTTTTCACACACACACACACACACACACACACACACACACACACACACACCGTTGCTGCTCTCACAGTCCTGGAAACTTCTAAAATTTAAACTGAATTCAAAATTCTTAGATTGTCAACTAGAATAAGCTATGAACCACTTAGGATTCTGAGTCAGCCTAGACCATCCCGCCTGAAGATTAGAACCTCACAGTTGACTGACACACACTAGTAGGAACCACTGTAGCAGACTATGAATCACCTTTAGCATCTCTTTAAAATACTTTTTATCTATTCATTGACTGTTGGGGAAGTCCTGTGCATTTGTCAATAAAGCACTGTTGAGCTAATAGGAATCTAGATAGGTGGGACTAGGAGTCCAGGAGGATTCTGGGAAGGAGAAACACAGGAGAGTTCGAGATGTAACCGCCATGGGGTAGGAAGCCCGGAACTATTCTCTGGTAAGAGAAATAATTAGATTAACAAGTATGGGGTAATTACTTAAGTCAGAGCTAGCCAGTAAGAAACAAGCAAGGCCAACAGCTTCATAATTAATACAGCGTCTTGTGTGTTTATTTGGGACTGATGCGGCTCTAGAACCAGGCTGGCGGGGGATAAACCAAAGCGGCTAGCAAGGAAAAAGCTTCTCTTTACAAATGGTTGTCAGGAGCAGGATTGAATTTCCACGTAGAACGACAAAAGCTTTAAAGGAATTTTAGAAACAGAAGAATGGAGAGAAGCACAGATTTTTGATAGCAGCATTTTTCTCAGGTGTTTTGCTAGCGACAAGCTGAGATTCACGTGGCTCGCTTACTGGAGTCTTCCTGACTCGGCATAAAAAGAAAACAAAAAAACCCAGCAAGGTTGTTTTAAGAGACTCTGCTAACGATTGAAAGGTGTGTACGTACAGCTGGAAGTGGCAGCTTTTGCTGGATGTCAGCATGGACTGAGATGGTAAGCTGGAATCACGCTTACGCCCGCCATGTTGGAAAATACGGCAGTTTAAACTGCCTCGGTTTTAATAGATAAGACACATGGCCAGAAAAATGTAAAGATTTACAGTAAAGTCAGACTTGGATAAAGAAAAACCTCTAAAGGTTTACAGTGTGTTTAAAAATATACGTAAGATTGAGAGAAAAAAAAACAAACAAAAACGGCCTGGCTGTGGTGGCACCCGCTGGTAAGATTTGCTACAGAGGCAGAGGCAGGAGGATTTCCAAAGAGAAACCCTGTCTCAAGGAAAAATAAATAAAAGTGAAAGAAATAGAGTAATAATAATAATAGATAAATAAGCCACGTAAAGATGGAAAATACACAGAGAGTCTGGATACTGTACGCTATTGTGTTTTTCAGTTTTTTGCTTGCTCAGGAAGGAACTGCTACTAAAGTACACTTGATTATAAATGCTGCTGAATTAATCCAACTTCTATCTTTTGAAAATGCCTTGACTTCAAAATTTAAGTATAAGGATATGTTACTTGGGAAAGGAGATTTTGTTTATGTTTCTACAGAAAATGAAAAGCTGAGGATTCCTTTCAGGCTTCTGTGGTTTGATGAACCAAGACCCCCGGAAGCAGTGGACCAGGTGTTCCAACAACTGAAACAGCTAAGATGATGCAGCTTTACAGACCACGAAAATAAGGATTTATACAGGTTTCTGAGTTTTGTCATGATCCCCATGGTATGAACAGTGCCCCTTCCAGCATGAAGCAGTTTGGAATGAGCGACGTCCTAATTCCCATCTTGTTTATAAACCTTTGTTTTCATTTAAATGGGATTGTTTATAATTGGTTAATGATCACAGCCAATCTCTTTTTAATGGTAAAAGGGGAATTATGGTATGGGTATTGTTTCTCATTTACTGGTACAAATTCAAGGTCAATTTTGTGATGTGTATATTTCTCCTCTTGATTAAGTATTGTGCTTATACTGATCTTTTAAAATGTAATGCATAATTGAATACAGACTATAGATAGTTACTTATAATAGAATTTATAGTTAGGTAAGTTAGATTTTCTAAATATACAGAAATATATTTGAGATAGATAAACAGTCTTCAAACCTTTCAAAGACCTTCAGAAAATGGCATTTAAAATGGTTTAGGGTTTTTCTTGATAATGAGAAATGTCTGCTCCTGGCAGCACCAATTACGTCTGAGAGGAAGATGGGCATCGACGAAACTTGTTATGGAGTTTGCTTTCAACATGGCAAGATTAGCCATTTGGGCAAGAAACTGCTCTTGCCTGTACTGCTTGACTGTTGTTGTATAATCTGGACATGCAGGACCCACAGGAAAGTGACTGCTGAACTCAGTCTTACAGGGTTCCTGCTTCATGGAAGAGTCTAGGAGACGTTCTGCAGGACACAAAGAAATGACTGACAGACTGCCAATGCAGATGGACAGTTTGAAATTTCCTGCTTTGCTGAGAAGTGTTCCAGACACATTGCGGCCTATGGGCTGAAGATGGATGCCCCAACGTTACAGAGGAACTTCGGGTGACTGTCCAGGCAGTAAGATATCTTTGTCAATCCTAGTGTTTATATATTATCCTTCTGTGGTCTTTGATGGAGTTGAAGACAGATAGTTATAATTATAGTTTTCCTTAGTTATGATAAAAGATAAGCTACATATAGAACTGTGGACTCACAAGGAGGGGATGGATGATATTTTCTTTAAATCTTGGTAAATGTTAATAGACAAAATGTTGTAAATATGTTCTTACTTGATAACTGTTCTGTTATATATAATTTGACTATGCTAAAGTTAAGACCTTTCTTTTTGTTTAAACAGAAAAGAGGAGATGTTGGGGAAATCCTGTGCATTTGTCAATAAAGCACTGTTGAGCCAATAGGAATCTAGATAGGTGGGACTAGGAGTCCAGGAGGATTCTGGGAAGGAGAAACACAGGAGAGTTCGAGATGTAACCGCCATGGGGTAGGAAGCCCGGAACTATTCTCCGGTAAGAGAAATACTTAGATTAACAATTATGGGGTAATTACTTAAGTTAGAGCTAGCCAGTAAGAAACAAGCAAGGCCAACAGCTTCATAATTAACATAGCCTCCTGTGTGTTTATTTGGGACTGATGCGGCTCTAGAACCAGGCTGGCGGGAAGGCTTCTCTCAAAGAAAAAAGCTTCTCTTTGCACATTGACAATTTCATACATGTACGCAATGTATCATGAGTGTGTATAACCCAAATGCCTCTTCCTCCTGTCCGACCAATACTCCCTACATTTGTGCTCTAATAGCCTCCATCAGATTGTGCTGTGGGAATGACTTTGAGGTATTTTCTCTATGAATGATTGGTGTGAGATGGTCCAACCCACTGTGGGAAGTGCTTGCTACCCCTGGGTATGTGGTCCTGGGTTGAGTAAGGAAGACTGTTGAGTGAACCATGATGAGCAATCCAGTAAGCAGTGTTCTATGGTCTCTGCTTTACCTTCTGCTCTACTTGAGTTCCTGCCTTGACCTGTGATAGATTAGGATGTGCAAGCCAAACAAACTCTTTCTTCCCCAAGTTGTTTTTGGGAACGGTCTTTTTCACAGCAATAGAAAGCAAAGTAGGACAGGGTCATCCACCATGTCATAAGCCACACAGCAGAGGCCACACCCCCCAAAGAAAAATGACTCTGTCCCTTTCAGCAGCTGTCAACTGCTGACAGCTTCTCAGCTAGAGGTGGATGCTCATGAGTCATTTCCCAGTCCATGCTGGAATATTGGCTGGCTTGATCTTACGTAGACTTTGTGTAGCTGGCCATAACTGCTGTAAGTTCATGTGAGTAATGGCCGTGTCATATCCAGAAGATAGCATCTTACATTCTTTCTGTCCTCCCTTTCATGATACTCAAGAGCTTTGGAGCATATGGGGTTAATATAAATGTCCCATTTATAGCTGAGCACTCAATAGTCATTTATTCTCAGCACTTTGGCAAGTTATGAGTCTCTGTGTTAACCACTGTCAACTGCAAACAGAAGTTTCTTTGATAAAGATTGAGAGCAGCATAAATTTATGGGTATAATCGTAAATATTTAAAAGGCAGTTTGACAACATATCCGTTTAGAAAAATGGTAATAGCATCCCCATGGGCATGTGATCTGAACCATGTACTTTTAACAAATTTATGGTCCAGGCATTCATTCCTTCCTGCAGAGCAGGCTTCAAATGCAAGCCAAAGTGATTGGTTGCCACATTATAGTCATGCCACATTTGCATCCATAGGTACCACTTGCCTAACAGGTCAGTATTGTAGCATCCTGGGTCTACCACTGCCTAAGTCCACTGATTGCTTCTCACCCAGCATCCTACTTATATGGCACCTTGGGCACTATGAAAGCTCACCAGCAGAGAGGTAAGTTCGTTTGATTTCTCAATGACCTGCAATCAATGTGTGTTATGTCTTCAGCATGAGAGTCATACATACTACCTAGCTGTACAGGATAACTAAGAGCAGCAGCAACAACCTCTGGGGCCTTCTGATTAGTAAGTTTAACATCTTTAGGGATTTCTCTCCCCTCGTCTCTTCTGTTCTCTCTCCCTTATACCTCAAACTCTCCCTCCACGCTCTGTGTATGTCTTTGAGATGATCTATTATGTTGCGTGGCTGGGCTCGAACTCCTGGGCTCAAGTGATCCTCCTGCCTCAGCCTTTGGAGTAACTAGGTTTGCAGGCACCTACCATTGTACCTGGCTGAGAAACTTGATAAATTTACTTTAATAACTCCTTCAGTATCCACTATCCAAAAACACACCTATTCAAGTCAAGGTACTATATGTGACCACATCAAGGGTGATTGATAGGTTTGAGGAACATTCTTATTCAATGTGGTTGTACACTGGGGAAATTCTGAATTTGCTTGTTTATGCATTCATTCAGTGAAGAACAATTGAGTTCTTCTAAAACATTAAGCCACTGTGATAGCCCTCTAAAGAACAAAATACAATCCCTTATTTCTTGAATTGTCAACCACTTACTAAGAAGTTTCCTTCACTATGCTGAGTTAGGGAATACAGGTCAATCAGTGTGTCTACTCTCTAAAAGTCGGCATCATCTTAGCTCTGTTTTGGTTTTTATCTTTGATGATAATTGTACAATTGGAGCTGAGCAGAGACACTCAGGAAAATAGTACCCACTAGTTCCAAACTAAAATGTCTAAATTTGTTTTCTATCTATGCAGATGCATCATGACAGCTAGAATTTTGATGGTGAAGCAAAATGTACTTTTGTGTGAAGAGGAGGAGAATATAGCAACTATAAAGCTATTGGGATAGATTTAACTTACTAAAACAAAATGTGAAAATATGCTAGTGAATTTAGTCTGAAATTGTGAACCACTTCCTGCCTACCAGTGTTCTCTGCAATATCTGTTTTATTCCTAGCTATGATGTCCATTTCACTTGGCCACTCCAGAGCTTCTCCCATGTATGCTGTGGGACTAAAGCTTTGTATACTTATGCAATTGAGTCCTATTTTATACAGAATAGTGTTATACATAGCTATATTTGGAAAGCAGAGATTTAGCTAATCTGAGCATTCCCTTGGGGCTGGTAGTTTCTGAGTACGTCCTAGTCATGGATGGTGCCTTTGCAGACTCACCACATCTGTCCGGAGTCATCCATTACTGTTCCATGCCACCATAAGGAAGGTCAAGCTAATGAAAGAAACCACGAGCCACCACTTTACACAGGGCACCAGAATTTGAAAGTTACTTCTGCAAAGTTCAGGCCAGTCCACGTTCCAGTCAACTTTCTGTTTACTGTGTGAGAACTCTGGGTTTTGTGTGTTCTGTTTAGACAGGGTCTTTCTATGTAATACAATCTGGCTTTGAAATTGTGACCCTTCCACCTCTCTCGAGTGCTGGGATGACTATGGATACAGGATATGCTCCCACATCTTATTGAAGATGCATAACCTTTATCAAGCTCTATGTGTCCCCACCTAGCTTGGAATGGGCAGAATGGCTCCCCTTAAAAGAAGGGTGGTGTAAATAGGAAGGGTCATTTTACTATTGAGGAGATAACCCAATACTCCTGGGGAGCTGACTTCAAGAAACATGACTTCCAACTCTCAGATCAGGCGTTTACCATCAAGGAGCAGGAGATGGCAAATGTGCTCATTGGTACCAATCTCTGCAAAGCTTTCTGACAAAGAGCGTCCTTTCTACATCAATGTGCTTGTCTGGAAAGCATAAAGAAGACAGAGCCTCAGAAGAAAAAAAGCTCTGAACTCTGGTGACTTGTCCCTGTCACCACGTCAAAATCTACACACTGTTGACATGGATAAGCTAGCCACAGGAGTGTCAAGTAAAATTATGAAATTGTTCCCCCAAAAGTATGTACTGCAAGGATGTGTTTGTATGCTGGACAGTTTGGGTCCTACATGTGTATGTCTTCTATGCATCCTGATGATATACATGGTGATGGGAGAGAGATGCTGACCATAGGCTTTGCGATGCATTTTGCTTTGTCTTCTAATATTTGTCACATAGACATTTTCCTGCCACTATTCCTCTGCCTTAGCCACCCCAGTTCTGTATTGGTTACAGCTGTTTTTCCATCACTCTGGCATATCACTAACATTTGGGGCTATGTTATATCACAGCTACAGCTTCTGTTGGCCAAAATCTTAAGTCCCTGGGCTGAGTTACAGAATTAAGTAAAAGCTGTTATGTACTTAGTGGCACAAAATTTTCCATTACAAATACTGTTTTCACTCTTCCTTAAGCTGAAAGACACAAAAATGCCTTAAGGGGTATTTGAATTTCTAAACCTTCTAGATCAAAGATTTATTTTTTTGCCTGTCTGAATTATAAGAATGTTGAAAAACATAACAAAACCCCTTATAAAAAAAAGCCTTGTGGTGTTTTTGCCTTTTTGTAACTCAAAACGGCTGAACTGAGAAAGGAAGTTGGTTGAGCTTTATTCAAAAATCTAAGAATTCATGAAAAATGAAGTAATTGATAATCCTGAAACTGTCATTCCAACTAATATGATCCAAGAATAAATTTTACTGAGCACTTAGCTGATGGTCCAGAAAATTACTAACAAGCTCTTGGAGAAAATAAAGCACACTATTACTAAGAATGCCAAAATGTTTTAAATTGTTTATTAAAGTGATTCTAGACTAAATTGCAATAAGTTGGTCTTGGTGATGGTGTCCAGTGTAATTTTCCTCCGAGTCCATATCCACCCACAGCTACACATGTGCCCTCTTGTCATCAGGGTCAGTAAAATAGGGAGGTGTTTACTTCAAAAACTGCTGCAGAAACATGCTCAACTATAAAAAGCAACAGGTGGGCCAGTGAGATGACTGGGCCAGTCAGGGAGCCTGATGATTTGAGTTCCACATGCAGAACACACGTGGTGGAGAGAGAAAACCATCCCCAAGGTCCTACGTGCCTGCCCATGCGTGCGTGCGCACGCACGCGCGCGCGCGCACACACACACACACACACACACACACACGCAGTTTCATAGTGATCAGCTTGCTTGCGTTCAGAAAGAAGCTTGGTGTCATTAGGTCATTGGTCATCTGTTATAGTCAAAGATGTGATAATTTACTTGAATGCTCTCAGAATTTCATCACTTCTAAGATGAACTACCTTTCCCCTTGTCGCTGGATAAGTGTTGCTTCCTCTCCTACTGATTAAAACCTAGATAGCAGATATGGTCCAAGGTGCACATCCTTATGCATGGGATCATGGTAGCTTGTGTGCTTTCTGACACTAGTGGCTGCGGGCACTTCTGCCTATATAAGGTCATTTACTTCCAATTTCCTTGTTGCCTTCATTTAAAATACATATAGGGTTTTTTGTTTGTTTTATTTTGTGGGGTTTTTCTGTTGTTGTTATTACTAACATTAAACATACTCCAGCTTATACTTGGAAACCTGAAGAGTAGAAAGTATACAACAAACGAGAATAACAACTGAAGATGGAGTTTCTTTCCAGCCTGGTCCTGTAGCCGATTTGCCCCAAATATACACTCGGACGCTATATTAATTATAAATCTGTTGGTCAATGGCTAGGGCTTCTTACTAGCTAGCTCTGTCTTAATTATTAACCCATTAACTGTTAATCTATGTATTTCTATATGACCTTATCTTACCAGAGAACACCTGGTACGTCCTATCTTCCCGGTCTCTACATGAGGTCTCTTTGTGGCCTCTTTCCCCAGCATTCTCCTCGTCTTAGTCCCGCCTATCTTCCTGTGTCTCCTGGCCAGTCAGTGTTTATTCATCAGCCAATAAGAGAAACATATATACAGAAGAACATCCCTCACATTTGCATCTGCCTACTTTTCATTACATCTACTTATTTCTTGTATGGGGCAGAGGGGAGACATGTACGATGGCATACATCTGGAGGTTGTGGAGTAACTTTGGAAGGTCAGTTCTCTTCTTCCACTGTGTGGGTCCAAGCATATTGAACTCGGGTCTTCAGGACCAGCAGCAGGTGCCTTTACCCACACACCCATTTTGCCAGCCAGGATTTCTGCTTTGAAAACCCGAAGTAAGGGGCTGGAGATATAACTTAGTAGGTGTAATGCTTGCCTAACATTCTCTAAGCCTGGGGTTTGATCCTGATCACTACATAAAGTGATTAAAGATCTACAGTCACAGCCTTTGGGAGATGGAGGCAGGAGGATCAGGAGTTCAAGGTCATTTTCAGCTATTTAGGGATATGAAAACTAGCCTGAGATGCATGGTACCTTGTCTCAAAAAATAAATATATAAGTAAAAATAAACACCACCCTAATACGAGTCTTAATGAGTGATACTATTTTGTTATGTGATACTTAAATAAACATCTGGGGGATTAAAGTTACTTCTAATATTTTACTTTAGTTACTTCTAAGCCTTTGTGCATAAAATGTTTTTGATGTTTCTCTGTTAGACAATGAGTTCAGGTTATATGTCAAAGGAAATCAATTTGCCCTGACTTAAGGGGAAAAGGAGATGTATTGGCTTGGGGGTGAAAAGTGAGGGATATATTAAATTCAAACATAGCCAGACACAGAAGCCAAGTGATGTCTTCAAGAACTCACGTTTTCTCCATTAACACTTTAGATTAACATACAAAGTAATGGATTTTCCCACCTCCATATACCTTATACATACATAGACACATACATACACACAGTATGATTACGTGTATAATTATAATGCATATATGCATATCATTTTTATTTCTCCTCTTTTGCATTTCTTCATCCTCTGCTCTTCCTCCTCACCCCAAATAACTCCTCCTTTTGCTTTTATGTTGCTTTTAGAAATCCGTCATTTTTTTCTTCTGAACCTGCCTCTCTCTGATAATTTCATTCTCAGTCTTACTCCACTGCATCCATTGCACAAAGGCAGCTGCTCATCTCCTCCTGCAGCTGATGTCCCACGGTTGAGGCTGATTAGGACAACTGAGGTCAAACCCCAGACATGGACTATCATTGGGCTGGGTTGAGGGACAGCACTGTCTTATGGTTTCTATTGTTATGACAAAATGCTATGACTAAAGCAACTTGGGGGGAAGGGTTTATTTGGCTTGCACTTCCTTATCACTGTTCATCATTCAAAGAAGTCAGGACAGGAACTCAAGCAAGGCAGGAACCTGGATATCGGAGCTGATGTCAAGGCCATGGATGGTGCTGCTTACTGGCTTGCAGTGGGGTCGACAGAGAATGCAGGGTGGTTGGGGTCAACATGAGTGGGGACTGAAGACAATGGTAAGGAAGCAAGTCATGTGATACTAGAAGAGTAGGCGCAGGGGGGTCAAGAACAGTGTACCCCAGTAAAGGGCAAACAGGTGGGTCTAAGCACCAGAGGCTGATACACAGTACCCTGTGCCTTGGTGCTTGCCCTGGCTAGAGTCATCAGAGAAGAGGGAGTCTCAACTAAGATGCCACAGTAAAACTGGGCTGTAGACAGCCCTGGTGGGGACCCAGTTGATTATGGGTGGTGCCATGCCTGGGCTGGTGGTCCTAGATTGTATAAGAAGATAGCAGGCTTTGCAACCCTGGAACTAGAGTAACAGATAGTTGTGAACTGCCATGTGAGTGCTTGGAATCAGACCTGGGTTCTCTGTAGGAATAAGTGTTCTCAACTGCTGAACCATCTCTCCAGTCCCCCTCCCACCATCTCTTGCCTACAAGCTGAGACTTCTTTGGCTCCTCACTGCCTGGCATGATCCTGTTTCCATCTAACCAGAGCTGGGCCTCAGCTCTACAACCACAGACGTCACACAGACCTAAGACTGTACCTAACTTCATTTAAATACAGTCTGAGTCTTGACTTACACTACCAACTAAGATTCCATAGCAACTGGACTCAAAAAAAGTCTAAGTCTATGGTATTTCAACCTATCGGTTGTGACCTCCCACGGGGTGGGGGGTCACATACTACATATTTACATTATGATTCATACATAACAGTAGCAAAATTAGTTGTGAAGTAGCAACAAAGTAATTTTGTGGTTGGGAGGGTCGCCACAGCATAAGGAACTGTATTAAAGGGTCACAGCATTAGGAAGGTGGAGAACAATTGGTCTAAATGCTAAGTAAAAACTATGAATGATCAGCTTCTATGTTTGGTATGTAGGTCCTGTGTCCCATCTCTGGTCCTTGTTCAAAGGACCCAGGTTCAATTGCTAGCATACATATGGCAGCTCACAACTGTCTATAACTCTAGCACCAGGCTAGACTTCATGGGCACTGCACACACATGGTACACAGACATACATACAGACAAAACATCCATCCCATAAAAACAAAACAATGAAAGAAAAGCCTTGCAAAAGAGCCAATTCATATAAAAAGTATTTAATGTAAAGAACACCAAGGCACAGAAAAGCTGATGACATACAACATATGATACTACTCAAATTGCCCTTTACCTGTCAAGAATTATTTGAACAAAGATTGCTAAGTCTCACTGGAGTCACCTTTCTCAAACAAACCTTCCAGATCAGCCAACATGGAGATTACAAGGAGCTGAGTGAAATTAAACAAACAACCATGTTCTTAAAAATAAATAGCCAATAGAAAGTTTTCTGATTTAAAAATAGCACCTTTGGAAAAGAAGGCCTGGCTTTTTCAATTTAAAGTACCTGAGAAGGTAATACAGCAAAATTCACGCACCATAAACTCTGGTTGATTTTTATTGTTGTTGGCATGGTTTTTTGAAACAGGGTTCCACACAGACTAGGTTAGCTTTAAACTCACTATGTAGCCAAGGCTGGCCCTGAACCCTTTCTTATTCCTCCTGCCCCCACCTCCCACATGCTGGGATTATAGCTGTTTGCCAGGACATCTGGCTGTGTGGTTGATTCTTAAATCTTTGTTGCAATCTGGACTGGGAAATTAAAGGAGAATTTTTTTTTTGAAAGTACAATTTTAAGTAAATAAAAAGTCAGAAGACAGCTAGTGGGTAGGAGATGAACACACAGACCAGCCAGAGTGAGTTCCTTGTTTCCCACCATTTCTGTCACCAGTCAGGGACCTCAACCACAAAGGGCGTTTTCACGTCTATCTTGCCACTGTTGACAATGGTGCAGTCAGAAAGTGGGCGGTCACGATCATCTGTTGCTTGAAGTTCTATGGAGTGTACTACAGTCTGGCAAGAGAAAAGGCAGACTTGGTGATTGACGTGGGAGGGCCCAACCCACTATGCATGGGTAGGGCCATCCCTGGGGTGGGGGTCCTGGATGACATAAGAAAGCTGGCTGAGCAAGTCATGGGGAACAGGGCAGTAAGCAGAAGCCCTCCATGGTTTCTGCATCAGCTCCCGGCTCTAGGTTCCTGCCCTGACTTCCTCTAGTGATGAACAGTGATATACAACTGTAGGCCAAATAAACCCTTTCCTCCCCAGCTTGCCTTTGGCCATGGTATTTCAGCAATACAAACCCCAACTAAGACAAATCCTTTCCTTTCCAAGTCTCTTTGGTAGTATTTTGTCACAGCAACAGGGAAGCTAACCAGGATACTTGGACACTTGGCAGAGGCTAAGAGAGCTGTTCTGGGCAACTATAGGAGAAATCCTGAGAAAGTTGTGAATTGGACCTCTTGGTTATTTTTCCAGTGAATAACTAGCAATGTAGATTTGGGTCCTATTAATAATTCTGGTTATTATTACCTGTGTCTTTACATGTGACTTAGTATGTGAATTGAATAACATGAGTTCAGGCTTTTTTTTTTCAAGACAGGGTTTCTCTGGAGCCTTGGCTATCCCGGAACTCACTCAGACAAGGCTGGCCTCAGACTCAGAGATCCCCTGCCTCTGAAGTGCTGGGATTAAAGGCATGTGCCACGATTGCATAGCTCAGGATTTTTTAAAAAATATTTGCTTGTTTACTTATTATTGAGAGAAGTCTTGCTTTTAGTCCAAGCTGGCTTAGGACTTCATTTATAGCACAGCTAGTCTTGAAACCACAATCCTCCTGCATCTCCTCTTTAGTATTGGGGTTAGAGTCATGTACTATCATACTTGGCTATAATATTTTAATTTGGTTTTTGAGATAGGCTCTCACTTTGTATCTCTGTCTGGCTCAGGACTCACTATGTAGACCAGGATGACCTCAAATTCAGAGATCTACCTCTTGAGTACTGGGGTTAATGCTGTTTACCACCTGCAGACTAATATTTTATTTTAATTATAGTAAGAAAGTGTAACATAAAATTTGCCAGCCATTCCATTTTTAAGGAGTAGTGTATAGCAATATGCTCTATATTGAAAAAATTCCATTCTTGAGATAGGCTTCTTAGGATTCAGGAGTAAACAATTCACAAATCTCAAAAAGTCCCTGAAATTTACAAGATTCACAAGGTACCTCCATCAAGTTATATAAGAAATAAAGATTGATATAGGCAAAGGTGACTCTCAGGACATTGAATTGCTGGGAGGTATGCATATAGCTCCAGCATTGTAGCTTTTTTGAGTAGCCATTCATGCTGAGAGGGGCTTTTCAGTGATACAGTTGCCTGTCATCTAGACTCCTATAGGAAAGACACTCCAGTAAACTCATTGGTTCACCAAGTTGAACTTTGATAGAATCATTCCATTGGTTTGTCATTAGTGCTCTATCTAGGGTAAATGTAAATAGATGTTTGTCTATATCTTCCCAAGAAAAGTCACAAGATGAATACATAGCTCAGTAGTGGTTACATGCATGCAACCAGAAGTTTTGTCAACTTGCAAAACTAAACTCTCTAGTTTAGTTATTCACTAAACAACTCTCTTTCTCCACCCCTGACAACTGTCATTGTTTTCTATCCCTATGAACTTTACTATTATAAATACCTCATATAATTAAACTCATACACTACTTGTCTTTTTGTGACTAGATAAAGTTTCAGAGTGTGTGAATAGATAGATAAGGCAGAAACACAGACTGATAGACAGATAGATGATAGATCATATATAAAAATATGTGTGTATGTGTTATAGCATATATTTAAATGTTCTTTTGAATACCAAATAATATTTTATTTAGTGCATATCTGGTTCCTGGTTTATTTGATTACATTTCTCCAATTAACTAAATTAACTGAAGTACCTAACTTTTTCAGGGTCTGCTTTAAAGGCTCTCTAGCAATTAAAATACTATGCCATATACAATTTGTTCATCTTAAAACCTCTAGTCATAGCCAGATGGTTGTGGCACACACCTTTAATCCCAGATTTCTGGAGGCAGAGGCAGGTGGATTTCTGTGAGTTCAAGGCTATCCTGATCTACAGAGCAAGTTCTATAGACTAAGACTACAGCAAAGACTACACAGAGAAGCCCTGTCCTGAAAAACAACAACAACAAAAACAAAACAAAACAACAACAACAACAACAAAACAAAAACACCCACCACCAACAAAAAACTCTAGTCACCATATAAAGGCTATCTAAGAACGCATTTGGAGATTCAGTGAATTACTGAAGGTCTCCTCATAAATATACAGCTTTTTAAGAGAGAAGAAAAAGATGTATCAAATTACCATCCCATCCAGGACTTTTCCAAATACAACATGTTTGCCATCCAACCAGGTGGTCTTGGTCAACGTGATGAAGAACTGGGAACCATTGGTGTCGGGGCCAGCATTGGCCATGCTGACCCACCCAATGCCATAGTGCTTCAGTTTGAAGTTCTCATCAGGAAATGTCTCACCATAAATGCTCATTCCTGGGCAAGGAAAAACAGGAGGGACAAAAGCAAACATTAGAAGCAAACTCTTCAGAGAAACTTAAGTCCTTCACGCCATCAGTTACTAGAATCCCACAGGAGACAGGGATGGGGATAAGCAAACGCACAAAGTGAATGTGCGGGCTAAAACTGACTCGTTAAGGAAATAGACACCAGGGTCTGAACCAAGCCAAAGAAGGCCCTTTAATATGGCACGAGATGAAAGTACCCATGGCCTCAAGCCGAAATCTGAAGAAGTAAGTCAGTGTTTCCATTTTGAAGGGAAGATGGCATCTGAAAACAGGGTAGAAAGGAGACTGAGCCATCCTGGTGGCTCTGCCTCTGCTGTATGCTCAGATGAATTGTTCCATCTCCGCACCAGCCAGGTAACCAAGCACCGAGCACACACATTGGTTTAACCCCACAACAGGCACACAGGACAGACCTTCTCAGTCCTGGATTTTGCTGGGAAAGAGTTACAAGCCTGGCAAATAGCAGAGCAGAATTGCAACATCTGGCTCTCTGACTCTAAGCCTACTGCTTTTTCTTGTCTCAGCACCAAGAGCAGCTGCAGCTAGTCTGTAAGAGACAGGTGTGACTTCAGTGCCCATAGGACACAGAAGATGATCGAACTAGGAACACTCATGTCTTGCAGCTCTGGCAAAGCACCAGCCAAACAAGAACCCTTTCCTCACAGGCAGTGTGAACTGTGCAAGCTACCCTCCCCATCTTTCAGCCCCTCAAGGGCCTGTCCTGCCTGCCTGCCTTTCCTTCTGACAGTCTCTTTGCCCAGTAATTGCCAACCTCAAAATCCTGGCTCAGCTAGAAGTACCAGAGGTGGAAACAAAACGAAGAACTCGAAAGCTGATGACCTGGAGAGTAGCTCTGCTCCAGAGATCTAGGCTAATGGTCCCAAATCTCCTCTCTTCCAAATTCAGAGAAATTTAACCCAAGACCCACTCCCCCCCCCCCACACACACACTGAGTGGGGAAGGCAAAGGCAAGAATAAGAACAGAAAAGAGGGCAGAGCGAAGTTGTCACTGTCCCTGCTGGGCTCACTCTGGTAAGAAAGCAGGTGCAGCGTGGAGGCAGACGTGCTAGGGCCTGCTGCAGTTGCCTGGGAGCAGGTATTGCAGCAGCCAGGTTGCTTCTCTGCGTGGTTCTCAGCAAATCTTACCCCAGAGCAACCTACATGCATCTCTCTTGCCCAGCCTGCACTTCTCATCCTGGGCCACTTTGTTAAGAGTGTTTGCTTTCTTTGTGGTGCTGGAGGCTGACTGAAGCCCAGGCCTCGTGCATGCCAGGCAAGTGCTCTACCACTGAGCTACACACCCTCACCTTTTTTTTTTTTTTTTTCCGAGACAGAGTTTCTCTGTATTGCTTTGGAGGTTGTCCTGGAGCTCACTCTGTAGATCAGGTTGGCCTTGAACTCACAGAGATCCGCCTGCCTCTGCCTCCCCAAGTGCTGGGATTAAAGGCGTGTGCCACCAACGCCTGGCAAGAACTAAAACTCAATCATGTATGCAAAATTGAAGAGCTAAATGGCAATGCCTAAATAAATAAGCCATTGTAACAAATGTAAAGTCAAAATAATATCTGAAAACAGCCTAAGTGCTTCTTCAAAAAGTCAGCCACTAATACCCACCACAACCAGCATTTACTTATAAAGTAGATTTAAGTTCTGTCTAGATGCTTGGATGGAAGCGTTCTGAAAAAGTGTCCTCACTGGAGGGAAGACACTCCCTGGAATTGGGCGATCATGACCCTTGGAGAGATAACAAAGTATAGTTTGAAACTAGAAATCAAAGTATTTGTCATTTATTGAACTTTGTTTATAAAACTTACCTTGTATTATATTTGTTGATGGCTCAGCTATGACTTGAATATTTTTTTAATTCTTAAAAGAGCCAGTCACAAAAGAAAGCAATTTTGATAGCAGAGGGAAAAATTCACCATGGGCTGCCACCAACACGCCAGTGGCGTCCTTTGGCTCCTCCTCCTCCACACTCATACCAGCTGCTGGCTGCCACACCAGTGCAGGTACACCTTTGTTTTAGTTTTCCCTTTCTGGGGTAAACATTTTTCTATCCTCTACATACTGAAAGACCTTTTTAATGCTTGCAAAATACCCTGCCAAATGGCTGTCTCTATACTGCGTAAAGTCCGTGAACAATCCAGTAAGCCTGCTTAACCTCAGGAGCACCTCTCTCGTCCATATTTGCTAGGGCTCTGGCACTAGGGCTGGAGTGGGAGCTGGGCGTGGTGGAGCACGGCTTTATTCCCAGCACTCAGGAGGAAGAGGCAGGCGGATCTCTGAGCTCGAGGCCAGCCTGGTCTACAGAGCGAGTTCTAGGACAGCCAGGGCTACACAGAGAAACCCTATCTCCAAAACAAAAAAAACGAAAAACAGAATGAAAGAGAGAAAGAGAGAGAAAGAGAGAGAGAGAGAGAGAGAGAGAGAGAGAGAGAGAGAGAGAGAGAGAGAGAGAGAGAGAGAGAGAGAGAGAGAGAAAAGGAACTGGAGTGGGCTTTTTACTTTTGTCCCATAATTATGAGGCTCTAATGCTTAGGTTTCAGCTTGGCAGATGGGAAAGAATAAAAACAAAAGACAGTGTTACCTCCGGTGCCATCTCTAGCAGTGAAGTCTCCTCCTTGGATCATGAAGTCCTTGATGACGCGATGGAAGATGCTTCCTTTATACCCATAGCCTTTCTAAAGAGATGATTTCAATTGAATACACACAAGTAGAAATAACCCTTATTGAAAGATGAACAGTGTTTGCCTGTAAATGAGAAAATCTGAACATCTACAGAGCTTGACTATGTTCTAGCAATTATGTATGAGGGCAGGTTTACCATTAGCTGTCCAAAATAATTGACAGTATAGGAATCAAGTATTGATAGAAATAAGAAAAATAGCAGTCTGTATTTCACTTGTTGTTTTTCCTCTCAATTTCTAGAAGCCTAAGGACACTGAATGACTGAATAATTATAAGAAAACAAAAGTGTATGGTGTCACACACTCATCTGATATATTAATTCCAATTTTTTCCAGAAGACATCTTTGTGTCTTGTCTTAAGGAAGATCCACACTTGTGCTCAGCTAAAGTCAATAAGGCTGGGACAGACCTCTCCTGTTGCCAGAGCCACAAAGTTTTCCACCGTCTTGGGTACCACTTTTCCAAAGAGGCCAATCACAATTCTACCCACATCTTTGTCTCCAATCTTCACATCAAAGAAGACCTGTGGGTAATTGAAATGCAGAATAGAAGGTCACCACATGAAAAAAGAAAATTCCGCTAAATCAAAATTAAATCTGAAAATTGGTCCCCACAGAAATGCCTGTCCATGAGTGCTTTATTAGAGTCAGAAAGCATAAGGCCAGTTACAAGTGCTGATACAACACCCAACACCGTGTGGAAGCAGTTCATTCCCAAATAGTATTCGACAAACATTTATTGGGCATCACAGACGGGTCAAGCACGAAAGCTTGATTCAGTATGGCCACAAGCAGCTTGTAAAGTCTTCAATACATTATTCCCCTAGAGCCTTAGAAAACCACAACTCTTCCCTTTCCCTGCTTTGTGGGTGGAGATTAGAACAGAGTCTATTGCTCTTCTCTTTATTCTTGACAGGAAAAAAAAACCAAACAAACAGTGAGAAGAGTCAAAGTCTACCTATGCAAATTTGTTTTTTGTCATTTTGAACACTGCCAAACTCACGATGAGTTCTCAGTAGACATCTACTGTTAAGGGAACAGCCAAAGACAATGGAACTCAACAGCAGTCCTCTGGCAAGCTTGCCACTCACCAAGAGTTATAAGACACCAGGTCCCTAGCAGGACAACTAACCTGTGCTTGGCTACCTAAAAAGCTATCATCCTGTAAACTTCAACACTGGATTCAGGTGTCTGATTCCCATGGTCACCCAAGTAGAATTTGTTCTTCCTCTGTCATCTTAGAACAAAAGAAAGATAACACAGCTAGAAGTACATGTCACTTTTCTTTTTTTCTTTTTCCTTTTTTTTTTTTTTGAGGATTAAACCTAAAAAGTTCTCTTGGAGTTTCTCTTTAAAAAACTGTTTCAGCTGGAATGAAATTATACACATTTCACTTCACAAATCACTGTGTTCGGATGATGATTCGGAGACAGAAGGCTTGAAAAGGCCACGGAGTCAGAGGGCATTCCATTAGCAAGTTTAGATTATACGAACCAATTTACTGTTTGAATGGGTAAAAAAGACATTCAAGGCATAGCTTTAAAAAGTATAAGAAGGGTTGTCAAAGAAAAAAGATGCCTTGCAAATCTAGAAAAATCACTAGGTAAAGACTGTCAAACTCAGCTCCAGGCAAGGGCTCCTGCCAATACATCAGAACGCCTGTCACGGGCTGATGTGATATTTAGGGTTTTGTGTGGCATTTACATTTCCACGTGGCCAAAACAGCCACCGTTTTATTATCATTTATACATGAGAGCTATAACAAAAGCATTGAAGACTTGGCTCCGCGTGTGAGGTGTGACAGAAGAGAACCCCGAACCACCAGTGTGGCGCGGGGACAAAAGCTGCCTCAGCATGTGCGAGCCTGCAGTGAGAGGTGACTTCTCTAAGGGGTTTCCATGCCCTGGTGAGAAAGGAGATGTGGGTAGTAACAGAACAGCTCTGCCAGAGAGCCAGGCCGTAATATGAAAGAGACAACCAGAAAGATACTTGCAGAGCCTTCCCGACTTTTAAATTCTTAGAAAGCAACTAAGAAGGCAGCTGCAGGAGGTAAAGGAAAAGAACCTACAGCCCAGTATCATCGGCAAGGAAAAATCCCTTTCTCACACACAGCCCAGTTCGCATAGCTCTCGGTTTCTCTTCTCCCAACTGTCATGCCCTTCAACCCCATGAGGACAGTATAAGGAATCAGAATGTTCCCAACCCTAATGAAAATGACAAAGTCCAATCTTGCTTAGCCAACAAATGGTCACTAAATACCTACATGCAAGGCAATGCCTTTGAACACACTGTCCTAAAGGCAGCCAGCGTGTAAGAAATAGGATGAATGGGTGGCAGGGACAGAGATCTGTGTGAGGCTGAGGCCAGCAAGTTCCAGTCCTCAAAATAAACATTAAAAGAACAGTAAAAAAATAACCACAGTTGGCACAAGATAGCATGTGAGATGCACCAAAGAGCACTGTCTATGAAGTCCTGGAGGGCAGGAAGGGTGAGGAGAGGGCGCTACAGAAGGGTGGGAGGCAGGCCTGGAAGGAGGGAACCAAGCTCACGGACAAGAATGGGAACATACCTCACCTGACACGCCTTCCTGGAGCCAAGGCAGCCAGGCAGGACCCATGTTCTGGGAATGGAGTATCAGGGCAGCCTTTTTCATGGCAGGGACAGGGAACTGCTACCAGTTCCGTGGGGCCGACAAAGGCTACACTCAGAGGTCCCTGCTTTGCCGAGTGAAGGAAAGCAAATAAGGTTTTGGGAAGGGGCCTCACACAGGGCCCAGAGAGAAGCTGAAAAATGAGGTTCTCTGGAACTGCAAAGTGACTGAGCTGGCATCTCCATGGGCTTTACCACCTAATGTAATTAATCCCCAGTCCACCTGGAGAGAAGCAGAGGCTGTTACCACTAATTCTCAGATGAAGCAAGCTGGGATGGGGGAGGCTAAGTGATTGGCCTCAGCTTCCCAGCCAGGAGTGTGTGAGCGCTAGGATTTCAGTCCAAGGTCCCCTCTTATTAATCTGTGGCTTCTCGTCAGCAGGGAGCACCTCGAGAATGGAAACAGTCAGTCCTTTCTGATTCCCGGCTCTCAGCACCATGGCAACAGAAAGCAAGCAGAGAGTGCTGGGTGGTTCAGTGTCACCCTACAGGAGGCGAGGCAGGTGACAGGCAAACTCCTCCTTCCATGGGTCCTCTCTCTGTCTCTGCAGAAGCCCCCTTGGGGACACAATCTGCGTTGGACAAGGAAGGACTAAAAAGCTCTTATCCCCATGAAAGAGAAGACACACATAGAAGGAAACTGGGCTTCATAAGGCAAATCAGATAAAGCGTCTAGGTAAAGGATGGAGGTTGGTGGTGGGGTGGGGACTGGAGTGGGCTCTTTGGAGAACACTGTACTTGGCTTCCACACCATGGTCGCGCATGAGGCCCATGGCATTCGCTGGAAAATGGTTTCCGTGCCTGCAACCCAGAGCCCACACCAGAGCACCAGCGGGACGGGAGGCTGCTAGGCTAAAATAGAGGCATGACTTCCACTGTGCATGTTGGGGGGCAGCACCTCACGCCTCTTACTTACAGACCCCTAGCTTTAAAGAGTGTCATCATGAAAGAAATAACTGTGAGCGAAGCAACATAGGATATTCACAGTCGGCTAGCCTACATTTTTTTTAATGTCTCCATTTTCCATTATACTGAATTGTTGTAAGACATTCATTAAAAAAGGGGGCTCAAGAGTCCCAACCAGTGTACATCTATCTGTGTGAGGTTCACCTATTTATCCCTGTAAGCTCGGTGAAAAAGAAGGCTGACGGTCCCAAGAGTAGAGCCCGAGTCTCAGTGACAGTGCTGTGGACGCAGCCAGGATGTCCCACCCCTTCCCTGCAGCCATGGCCTTTTCTTTTGTAGGCTTTCTTCTGCTCCTAGGCTACACCACAGGCTGACCAGGAGCTGTCAAATGTAAGTGTTGGGCACGGATGCAAAGGCTGCCACTGACTTGCTCTGAGTGGAGCTCTACCAACATATTTCAAAAGCTCTCTGGGTAACGTGCATCTGGTATCACCAGGGACATACACTGAAGAATCAGCCATTGTTAATCTGAAATCCACATCTACATAGATAGATAGATAGATAGATAGATAGATAGATAGATAGATAGACTGAAGAATCAGCCATTGTTAATCTGAAATCCACATCTACATAGATAGATAGATAGATAGATAGATAGATAGATAGATAGATAGACAGATAGATAGATAGACTGAAGAATCACCCATTGTTAATCTGAAATCCACATCTACATAGATAGATAGATAGACAGACAGACAGACATGCTCTTTATCTCACTACCCTACTCCCCTTTAATCTAAACTTTTGGTAACTCCTGTTAATTATGCCTCCAATATCTACTTCAAGTTCCTTGTTCCTCATTCCCAAGATTACCACCCTGATCCAAGCCACCATCTGGAGTCTAGCACAGAGCCCCGAATGGTCGGTCACTCAGTTCACCCTCTGAAGTGACCACAGAAATTTAAGAGCATATGTGAAATTATGTCACTTCCATATACAAACCCCTCCAGTCACTTTACCTTAGAGCAGTGGTTCACAACCTGAGGGTGGCAACCCCTTTGGCGGGTGGGGGAGTGGTGGGGAGGTGTCAAATGACCCTTTCACGGGGATGGCATCTCAGATTGTCTGCATATCAGATATTTGCATTACAACTCATTTTACATTACAATTAATAACAAGAGCAACATTATAGTTATGAAGTAGCAATGAAAATAATTCTATGGTTGAGGGTCACCCCAGCATAAGGAGCTGTATTAAAGGGTCACATTATTAGGAAGGTTGAGAATCACTGCCATAGAGTAAGACCTGAGTCCTAAGAATGATGGCCTCAACGGCCACACTCCTAGTCATTCCTTGTGACGCTGTTTAGAATCTTTCTGTCATCCATTCTGCCCTCAGTCCTGCCCCCAAAGACAAGCTGCCCTTTGGGCATCTCTGAGCCAAGAATGGCTTTCCCACCCAGAGACCTTTGCACAAGCAATTCCCCTTGGCACCCCAGCCTTTGTCAGCTTGGTTTCTCCTCACCAATCAGGTGTTTTTAAGTGGCCCCCACCCTATGTTAGCTTCACTCCGTTCAATAACAACTTCATAGTTGTATGAATTTTATGTTTATGTTTTTTTCTGAAGTAGTATCTGAAGACCAAATCTGTGTGTGGCTTGCACAGATCAGTTTTCCAGTTTAGATACCTATAGATCAAAGGGCTGCCTGAGGATGGGTGTTACTCTAATCATGATAGCTTTCTGGTCTCAGGAGAGTGGCACTGGACGCTGGGCTCGCTACTCTCTCCTTGCTGGCTCTTTGGTTTCATCTGCTAAGAAGGATTTAAATATTTTGCTAGTCCCAAGGTATCATTTACAGTGGCAAACCGGGCATGTCATTAAGACTACTTTCTGGTGGTCCCACCCCATTCCAAGACTGCTAGGGTTTTTTTTTTTTTTTTTTTTCCTGTATGTGGTCATTACCCCCCACCGCAGCAGTCCCTCCCTCCCTTTCTCCCAGAACCTTTTTATCTTCTATCCTCGGGTAAAACAGACTAAGATAGAGCTTCAGCAGTGGACACTGTATGGACTACATTTCTCTCGATTCCCTACTTGCCTTCCTTAACATTCCAAGTGTCGCCTTGTCATGCTTGCCCAGGGCTCAACCCAGGCCCGCCACAAAGTTTAAACCTGCACTCTTTCCTCTTGGAGGGTGACAGTTCATAAGCAGGGGAGGAGGACAGGTCTCCCTTGAGCATTGTGCATTTGAGCGGGGACCCAGGCTCTTCCCAGCGGGTGACGTCCTAAGCGGGCCGGCGGGCCTCCCCTCCCCAGTCTGCCCCCCCCACCTCACATTCTTCCAGCTTTGTTCCCCACCCAGGCCATTCCTAGGAAGTACTCCAGCAGCTTCCCTTCTAGAAGGGCCTGTGGGTTCAGGGAGCTTGTCCCGGCTCCCAAGCTGCTCAGGTACGACCCGCCCGGATGACAAGTTCAGACAACCAGCGGCGGGGACGGCGGGAGTTGGCTCTGTAGCCCGAGTGGCGGAGAACGCACCCTTAGACGTCGCCTCCCGCTTGCCGCGTGGCCACCTCCATCCTCCTCCAGCCCCAGCCAGTCTCAAATCCCAATTAGTCTCTTCTCTAGGCCGGCGACCCCCAGTTCCCTCCAGTCCCAGACAATATCCCCCAAGTCCCCGCCAGTCCCCCCCTCCCCGCCGGGAACCCCTCCTCTCCAGCCGAGCCACAGCGCCTCGGTCGCCTAAGCGCCCCGGGTCTGGCCCGCAGGAAGGGAAGTTGCGGTAGGCGCAGGATCACCTTGGCGGTCACCGAGGGACCTCGCTTTCGGACGCCCGAGGACCCCGAAGAAGACAGGAGCGTGCTGAACCCCAGGCAGAGCACCGCGGGCAGCAGCAGACGGGGACCCGGGATCATAGTGAGCGGTGGAAGGGTCTGCGAAGGCACGGGCGCAACCCTGGTCTCCCGGACTGTGACCGGACTCTTGGGCGCCTGCGCCTGCGCGATCCCGGTAGGGAGGGTGGTGGATCCGGGCAGGGCGGGAACCCGGGGCGCGCTCCTCCCAAGTTCAAACCCGTGGCCGGAATTGGGGTCTCGGAGGGCGCGGCTTGGTGGGGGGTGGGGACGCCCGGGACAGAGTGAGTCGGGGCGGGGCTGCAGTGTGCATCGAGGCCCGGACACTAACGAGGCTTCTTTGGGACCTGGAAGTGCTGAACATCTCTCAGTCCTTCGGGGATTTCTGGGACGGCTGCATCTTGTTTCTCTAGATGACCTTTCGCGGAGTCATTCGCTTTGAAGAGCTTTGGGAATCGTAGAATTCAACCCTCTGGAAAAACTTAACGAGATCGAGGCATTAATGAGATCGAAGTATTTTGGGCGGGTGCTGACTCCGTGGCTTTATCCACAGTTTTCTGGGCAATTCTTACAGAGGCCCAGAACCAGGTCCAAATGGAGTTCTTCCTTGCGAAAACAAAGTACTCAAACTGGGCTTTGAGGTGTAGCTGTAGGATGGTTTATTTTATTTTATTTTACAAATCTTTCGAATTACGTTTAGAAAAATTAATAACGTGGAGAAAGTCTCAGTGCGGTTTTTTTTAATTAAAAAAACTCATGTTGCAAAAACACATTAAGAGTCTGATCTTAACTCTGAAAATAAACATAAAAACAGCACTTTAAAAATTGCAGTGAGAGGACTCAGGGTGTGGGCAGCACAAGCCTGTAATCCCAACACTTGGGAGGTAGAGGCTAGAGGATCAGAAACTCAAGTTTATTGACATTATCCTTGGAGACACAGCTCGTTCCGGGACAGCCTGGGCTACATGAGACTAGAGGGGAAGAAGACATTTACAATACCTGTGGTGGTAGAAATATGCATCTTCGTTTTCTCTGTGGTTTTCTTATGTCTCCGGTGTTTCACAACGAGGATAAGTATTTTATAGCCTAGAAAGGATTGTTTTAAAAGACTACATTTTGGCCAGGTGTAGTGGTGCATGCCTTTAATCCCAGCACTAAGGAGGTAGAGGCAGGTGGATCTCTGTGAGTTTGAGGCCAGCCTAGTCTACAAAGCTAGTTCCAGAACAGCCAAATAAACAATAAGTAAAAATAAAACACTACATTTTGAAGTATGAATTCTAATGTAATGCCACTAAAATTGCATAAAAATGGTATGAGTTCCCCCAATCCTCTCAGATTTAGGGCTAATGCAATGAATTACAAAGCCTGCCTCTGGATAAGCTCCTGGAAATTTAAGAGTGTATCTGAAGATGCTGGAAGTATGTACTATAGTCGGGACGTGTACCTGCTGTGTTTTAAGGTGGAGCAGAAATTTCTTATAGACAGGAGGTATAACTGCTGCATTTTAAGGTGGAACAGAACACTGGGGAATCATTTTTCCAATTGAGTCTGTTGAGGACGTAGGTGCTTTCTTCCTCACTCTATCCAGAAGAAGAAATCCCCAGTGAGGGGCAAGGCTATCTGTCTGAGATTGACTCTGCTGGGTGACTGTATATTTTTATTCTGTGGTTGCCTCTCTCTCTCTCTCTCTCTCTCTCTCTCTCTCTCTCTCTCTCTCTCTCTCTCTCTCTCTTATCCGAAGTAAGCACGATGGGAATGGGGATCGTGACTAATTTTATTCCCCCTGATGACACAGGTCTATGTACGATGCCTAGAATAGAATGATGAATTTTGACCAATGTTCATGAAGTGGTTGGTGTGTTTATTTCTCCCCCACTGCCCTACCATTCCCAGGCAAAGAAATCCTCTCTAGAAAGGCCATGAGTTCTCTAGAAACCCTTCATCTACCTCCTTTCTATTATTAACACTTTTTCCCCTTTTAAAACTAACTGCAATCTTGACTTTTTACACACAGTTTCATTTCAATGGGTCTTACAGTATACCTTTTTTTTTTCAGTTTTTGTTTGTGAAATTCATCAATGGTTTGGCATGTTATTTTGGTGCAAAGTGCCAAGTGGGGACAACTCATTCTTTTAAAAATATTTATTTTTTATTGAATTATGTGTATGTATGTGGATCTCTTTGTGAGTATGTGTAACATGGGCTGTGGCATTTGTGTGTTCCCTCATAAATAAACAAATTAAATACAATTTAAAGCAAAAATGATGCATTGAGATTTCAAGTACTTGTGAATGTGACCTTATGGGAAATAATTTTGCTAATGTAATTGGTATTAAGGTGAGGTCACACTAGAGTAGACTGTCCTACTGTCAAATGACCGGTGTCCTTATAAAAGTGAGAGAAACACAAGACCTCGAAGATCGTGGTAAGAATGGAAGTGAAGATGGAGTCGTGACTCTGTAAACCTAGGAACACCAGAGATGGCTGGTACCCACAGAATCTAAGAGGCAAGGGAGAACCCAGAGCCCTCAAAGCAGGCATTTTGATTCCAGACTCTAACCTCCAGAACTGTGAGGCCATGTATTTCTGTTGTTATAAGTGGCCCTATTCAGAATGCCTTGATCACCCCCTTGCCCTTTTGATGTGAATGTACAAATCTACTAGTTTTATTTTAGGAATTTGCATCTGAATGAATGAGGTGTGGCTGAAATTTCCTTTTCCTTGGGGTTTCCTGTGAGATTTTGTGTCTTGGTGACTCTGGCCCCTTGCTGTGGGTGGCTGACAGTCAGCAGTGCTGTGCTTTAAAGTCTGCATAGGGTTCCCATTTCTCCTTCAAATGCTGCTGAAGTTAATTTATTATAAAGTTCCAAATATGTATTTGTAAGAAATTCATTGAACAATCATCTACGTTATCTACCCCATCAGTTTCCACATGGAATATTTTTAAAGAGTATTTCTATTTGTTTTTAGATTATTAATATAAAATTGTACAAAATATCTTTGCATGATTTCATAGGTAGGTTTTACAGGGTCTACAATGTTTCCTTTTTTCTTTTTAACTTAATTGTTGTCATCCTCCCCCCACCCTGCCCCTTGAATGCTCTGCCCAGGAAACTGCTGAAAAATACAATATATTCGATACATTGTATTTAATTTATGGTCTCTATTTTATCATATTTTTCTATCATTTTCTAGGACTTTCATTTACTATTTTCTATATTCTTATGTGTGTCTGAGTGCACATGTGATTGTAGCTTACAAAACAAAAACAAACGAAAAAACAGCCTGAGGTATGTGAAAGACCCTGTCTCAAGAAAACAAACCAAAATAAAAATATTTTATCATTGAAAGTCGGACCTAGGCTGTCAGTTCATGTGTGTGTGTGTGTGTGTGTGTGTGTGTGTGTGTGTGTGTGTGTGTGATAATCTGGGGATATTACTATCTCTAGGAAAAAAATATGTTATGAATGGAAAGTATATTTGTTAAACTTACTTTTAGCAAGTAAATGCCAAAGGTCACTGATACCTACTAGGTATGTGATAAGCTTTGTAAACTGAGAACTTCTTTGTTAGGCTGAGGGAAGTAAGTGTATAGTCACCTAAAATCACCAAGAGGCTCTGGGAACTACAGGCCAGGACCTAGGATTTCTGGGACATTATTTGGCCCCTCCTTTGTTCTTAAATTTTCCATGTACAACGCTTTATTTTTCTAGAGGTTGTAGTATCAGATACCACACACACACACACACTCACACACCACACGCACACACATACATACCCTTCATGAACTGCCTAGGTCAACCTTTCAATAATACAATATTTTTGTTTTGTTTTCTTGAGACAGGGTCTTTTATGGGCCTTTTCAGTTTTTCAGGCTTGTGTGTGTGTGTGTGTGTGTGTGTGTGTGTGTGTGTGTGTGTGTGTGTGTGTTGCTGAATAAAAGTCGTGCCAATCCCCAGCTCATATACTGCGACAGCATGACACCATGTTTGGTTACATAGTTCATCTTAGCAGTCTTAGTGATTCCCAGAGCATTCACACCTGAGCTTTCTCAATCACTAGCCAGAGCAGATGCAGACAGGATATCAATGGTGTTTCAAAACTGGTGAGTGGACAGTACTAATGACCAGTGTGCCAGGGAATGACCCAAAGAGCACCAGGTGGGATTAACCCAAGAGAGAGACTAGAAAGCATACTCAGCTTTCATGGAGTGCGCCTGCTGCATGCTGCATACACTTCCCGGAACAACTGTGTACAAGGAAAGAAGTATTGCTAGAAACTTCTGAAAACGAGAAATTGAAGTCCATTGGAAACTTTCATGTCCTTGCTTCTATGAAGTTCATGTGTGATGGAGATTTCACAGATGACTCACTTTAAAAGTAGGTGGTCAAACTGACTCACTGAGGAACATGGGTGTTCGGTTGGATTCCAGTATGCGAAGTGAGTAGTGGGAAGGGCAGGTATAGCCATGTTGCAACGTAAATGAAATAGAAGATTGATTAGTTGTGGATTTTATTCCAAAACCAAAGGAAATGTTTTAATGTAAAGGAACCCAGACCCAGTGCTCGGAAGCCATGATGCTCCCTCATTTCCACTGCATTGATTTGAGTCCTAGATATGTCTTCCTGACAATCCAGGCAACCCTGTTTTTAATTCTTTGGAGACAATTTGTTATTAAATTGATCTGTGTATTTATGTTCTGTCCTATTCACTGTTATTTACTATTCACCAAGGCTGCCAACTTTTAAACAGTCTTGGTGTAAACGTTTGTTCCCAAACCTTTGCTGATAGATGTGTTTTATGTAACAGTTATAGAGTCCATTAACATGAAGGACTGAAACACAGAAAGAAACTACGCAGATTTATAAGCGTGTGCAGTGCCCTCACCAGAGACACCAGAAATAATAAATCCAAAGTCAAAGGAACATTCTCGAAGCTACCATTACAGATTTATCTACTTCAAACCCTGTTTTGTGGGATTGAATCATACTATATATTATGTTTAAAAGGTAAAATACAAATCAACTCCTCTTGGTAATAGCTTCTCATCATGTTAAAGAAAGTCTCACTGTTGTAAGAGAGAGAAATTCTGCTTCAAACCATCTGTCATTCACTTCAGTCACAGATATTTCCTGAATGACATTTTTTTCTCATTAGAAGTTGGAAACTCAAATGATCAGTATTAGATAATAGTAAAATGCTTCTAGCACTGCACTTTCTCAAACTTATTAATAATAAATGATAATAATAATAAATGGTCAACCCTGAGGCCCATCGCTGGTCACAACAGTAATCTAGAGGCCAAATTTCTCTTGACTGCAACTTCAGATATAATTAGTATCTTCAGAAGCCTCCCCACCCCCACCCCCACCCCCAAGAAAAAAGTTGGCCGACCTAAAGGGTGGCATCCATCTCCTCGTTAAAACATCAGGCTGACAAAGTCCATGTGCCCCTCTGTTTCAGAAAGTCACAGCTCTTTTAAACACTGGCATTCTTATCATTTCGTGTGCTCTGTCCTGGCCACAGGCTGACAGGGGCTGTGGTTTTCTCGTGGGTATCTTTACCCCATCTGTTGATAAGTGAGTCTCTGCTAGGGTTCTGGGGCAGGCTACTGCTGGAGAAAGCGAATAGATAGTGCATATTTGGAATTGTTGCCGAAGCTGAGCCTTCTGCTCTTGACTTGTTGTTGTTTGGGGTTTTTAACTTTGCTTTTGACTTCGTATTTGAAGGTAAGTGAAAGAGGTAGTCAGGGAATTTGAGTGTCAGTTTAATATACTTTCCTGGAAGAAAAAAGACGCTGTAAATCCAGCCTGTGTTCACTATCATATGGATAATCCATGGCCATAAAATTAGAGTCAACTATAAGAGGAGCTGCGGGTCACTGCTTTCACATCAGCCTTTACAAACTCACAAATTATTTTGGAGTGGAAACAAAAAATTCAATTGCTTCTTAAACATATAGCTGTGGCTTTGGAACTATTCTAGTAACTATTGGGCGGATTTGCTTTTCCTGCATGTGTATAGCATTGTGTTTAATTCATGTTAGTTCTGGAAGACAAGCAGGAGAAACATTTGTATCTCCCACCCCAAATAGATACTGTTGATGTGTTTGTGTTTTTCTTTGCATTCTTCCTATATTCCTAAATCTTATCCAACTTTGTATTTAATATTGTATTCTAACTAACTTAATATAATGCTTCGGGTTATCTATTATGGTGAAGTATAAATTAGGAGCAAACATGGTTTGGGAAGAAGTTAAATGATTTACAGAAGTGAACATTTTTAAGGATCATCTTTCCTGCAATAGCAAAATTTCTCAAAAAAAGTTGCTTTTTTTCAAATCTTGAAAACATCACACAGTAGTTTTAAGTATAGGAACTAAACATTGAACTTTAAAAGATAGCTCGGAGAAGAATGACCTTCAGCCTTACGCAGGAAGGATGGAAATACTCCCTGATTTCTCAGGTGGGCAACAATGTTGCCTACCGGCTCCTGGGGCAATCAACTGGGTAAGGAAGCCTTATTGAACGCCATCCTGTATGCACAGAGCACAGCTTGCAGCCCCCAGGACCAGAGGAGAATGTCAAAGGTCTGGCCTGCAGCATCCATCCAGCTTCTAGTCTCTATCCTTAAATGTATCATTGCAGGAAGGGTTTCAGCCTAACCTGCGTTTTTGGTTAACAGATAAGAAAGCCACAGAGAAATGAAGTAACCCATGCAGGGCTGGCTCTGTTGCCAGACAAGGGTCTGGAGGACAATGCCCACTTCCTTTCCCAGGTTTTTCTGCTGCCTCTCATTTCCTTCTAGAACTGCTTAGTACTGAGGACCAAAGTATGTCTGTGTTAAAGCATGGGCACATGTGAATGTTTTTAAGCCAAAGAAGCATCTCCACCACCCTTTCCACTTAAAACACACACGCCCATTGGAATGACTCTGAAAAGTC